>NC_090443.1:150323374-151573374 GCF_031143425.1 Pleurodeles waltl | reverse complement strand
TCTGAGGGGTGGCAGCAGCTGGGCTGCCCGGAGAACCCTGTAAGACTGGTGGTAGCAATGCTAGGGGTCCTCTAAGGAGCCCCAAGAGAGTACTGAATCATACTTCCAAAATATGCAATAGTATTGGGGTATGATTCTAACATGTTTGATATCAAACATGCTCAGGTACGGAGTTCCCATTATGTAGCTGGATATGGGTAGTGACCTAAGTACAGTTCACGTGTTAAATGGCGTCCCCGCACTTACAAAGTCCAGGAAAATGGGCCTGGAGTTTGTGGGGCACCTCCACTAGTGCAGGTGTGCCCTCACACACTGGTACCTGCACCCTGTCCTCTGGGCTAGGAGGGCCTACCATAGGGGTGACTTATAGTGACCCGGTGCAGTGACCTGTAGTGAAAACAGGTGCATGCACCCGTTTCACACAAATTACAATGGCAGTCCTGCAGAACTCTACGCATGGGCTCCCTATGGGTGGCATAATAACTGCTGCAGCCCATAGCGATCCCCTGGTACCCTAATGCCCCGGGTACCTATGAACCGTATACCAGGGTCCTACATGGGGGTACCAGTATGTCAAATGTGGGGTGAAAAATGATACAAGCAACCAAGTTTAAAGGAGAGAGCACTGGGGTCCTGGTTAGCAGGATCCCAGTGAACACAGTCAAACACACTGACAAACAGGCCAAAAGTGGGGATAACCATGCTAGAAAGAGGCTACTTTCCTACAGTCTCTCACTTACAGACCCTTCTAGCAGAAGTGATAGCAACCAAAACATAGTTTTGAGGGTATAACTGTGAAGGGGAGTCACACGGAGCCCCCATCAAAAACGTGAGAACCAGATTTAAGTCCCACTGCGGAAAAAGGCTGGCCAGAACCTTAAGAAAACGCATGACAACAGGGGATTTAAAACAGGGATTGCTTTTCCGGCAGACATGAAAGCAGAAAAAGTGGCTCCATAACTCTTCACTGTGCCAATGGCACATCTACTCTAAGCAAGGGAGTTAGAAATGGGGTCTCTAGTTGGCAGTTGGCTTGTAGCCTGTCCAAGTAGGGACTCTCACTCTGTTCTGGATAAGGGAGATTCCAAGCTCAGATAACCCCTGCTCATCCCCTTGGTAGCTTGGCACAAGCAGGCAGGCCTATCTCAGAAGCAATGTGTAAAACATTTGCACGTAACACAGTAATACAGTGAAAAATCTACGAAAGGACACCACACCAGTTTTAAAAAGATAGCCAATATTTATGTGTGTAAAACAAGACCAAAACGAGAAAAATCCGACATACAAAATTAAAGATCTGAATTATGCAAAAATTCACTTAAAAATACAGTTCATTGAAGTCAGTAGCTCAGTCTGAGGCTATCATGGCGTAGTGAACAATAAATCCAACAGTTCAGGTTGGCCATGGCGTCGCAAGCCAGCTATGAGGTCGGGAAGACCTGAAAAAAGTACCTTGCAAATGCAGGGCATCATGATGCGCGCGATGAGATCTGGAGTACGGCGTTGCAGGTGTTGGTGGGCCCTTGAAGTTACAAGTGTTGCAGATCAAACTCCAGGCTGATGATGAAGTCAGGACTTCTGTCGTGGATAGAGTCGGGGCTGCAATGCAAAGCGGGATGATACGGAATGCGGTGCCCACAGGTCACAGAGCAGGCAGCGGCTAGGTGATGGCATTCTGGGGCGGCGGTGAGATAAGGGCTGCGGTGTGAAGCACTGCGAAGTCTCTAGGTCACAGTGCAGGCAGCAGCGGCGTTGCTGAAGTGCTGTCATCGATAGGCCCAAGGCAGCAGTGGGGCATGGGCTCTGTGGACAACACTGCAGTCAACGGTGCTGGCATCGGACCAGGTCTGCGGTGTGGGATGGGACGGTCCTTCGTGTACCTCACAGGCAGTGTTCAAAGGCCACGCAGCACGTCTGTGTCAGCGTGGTGCGTCGTCGTCTGTGATGCCAATGCTGCGGTGTGAGCAAGTTGATGCGGAGTGCGGGCACACAGGTCACGGTGCAAGCGGCAGCTCGGTGACGGCGTCGTCGGTGAGACCAGGGTTACGGTGCAACGTGGCGCACGGCTCCGTCTGGTGTTGTGAGGTCACAGTGCAGTCAGCGACGACGTTCACAGCATCATAGTGGTTGTTCTTCTGTTGAAGCACAAAACACACAGTTTCCAGTGTTGAAAGCAGATGAAGCTGAAGTCTTTGATGTCCTTGAGACTTCCAACAGGAGGCAAGCTCTACTCCAAGCCCTTGGAGAAACTTCTCAAGCAGGATACCCAGCAAAGCCCAGTCCTTGCCCTCTTAGGCAGAAGCAACAACTGTTGGCCAACCCAGCAAAGCACACACAGCAAAGGGGCAGTACTCCTCCTCCAGCTCTTCTCCTTGGCTCAAAAAGTCTTCCGTTTTGGTCTACTACATATACCAATTTCTGCCTTTGAAGTAGGAAAACTTCAAAGGAAAGTCTCTGCTGGTGACAAGATCCTGCCTTGCCCAAGCCTGGCCCCAGACACACACCAGGGGGTCAGAGACTGCACTGTGTGAGGGCAGGCACAACCCTTTCAAGCGTAAGTGACCACTCCTCCCTCCACTCTAGCCCAAATGGCCCATCAGGCTATACCCCAGCTTCCTTTGTGTCACTGTCTAGTCGAGATTCACAAATAGCCCAACTGTCCGTCTGACCCAGACGTGGAATACACAAGCAGGCAAAGGCACAGATTTAAGCAAGAAAATGCCCACTTTCTAAAAGTGGCATTTTCAAACAGACAATTCAAAAACCAACTTTACAAAAAGATGTGTTTTTTTAATTGTGAATACCAGAGACCTCAAACTCCATATCTCTATCTGCTCCGAAAGGGAAACAGCACTTAAAGGTTATTTAAAGGCAGTCCCCATGTTAACCTAGAGAGAGATCCGTCTTGCAATAGTGAAAAACGAATTTGGCAGTATTTCACTGTTAGGACATGTAAAACACAGCAGTACATGCCCCACCTTCTAAATACACTGAACACTGTATATAGGGCTAGCTAGGGCCTGCCTTAGGGGTGCCTTACATATAGTAAAACTGAAGGTTTGGGCCTGGCAAGTGAATAAATTTGCCAGGTCGAATTGACAGTTTGAAACTGCACAACCAGACACTGCAGTGGCAGGTCGGAGACATGTTTACAGGGCTACTCATGTCGGTGGCACAATCAGTGCTGCAGGTCCACTAGCAGCATTTGATTTACAGGCCTTGGGCACCTCTAGTGCACTTTACTAGGGACTTACTAGTAAATCAAATACGCCAATCATTGATAAACCTATCACCAGTACAATGTACATAGGGAGCACCTGCACTTCAGCACTGATCTGCAATGGTAAAGTGTGCAGAGATAATAAACCAGCAAAAACAAATTTAGAAAAAAGGGGAGGAAGAAGGTGAAAAGTTTAGGGAAAACCCAGCAAAAAGGGCCATTTCCAACAAAGGGAAATTGCAGCACTTTGGTCTGCAAGGGATCCACACCATTGTTTGCACACCATGCAACAAAGATGCCAGAATAAATAGACTTAGATGGGCGACTTGCAGACAAGATGACATCTACCAACTCCAGTGGAAGCTGAAAAGGAGCTCAGTTGTCCTTGCACACTATCAAAGAATGTAGGTGGTGGCCTCAAAGGTTGGGGTGCACAACTATTAGCCCCCGACTCAGAGAATGTTTGGCTTGAGTGGTATGCAATGCGGGGGACATGTGGAGAAGCACAGGAGGTCCGTACACCACTCCCTCTCTTAGTCAATCCTGGACAATGAGCATGACTTTGGGCCCAGTCTTGGCGAATCATCGTTTGAACTTGAGGAATCAAGGGTATGAGGGGAAACGTGTAATGCAGCTGAAAGTTCCACCTCAACTGAGACACGTCCCTTCAAAGTTCCCCTCAAGTCGACAAGCTCCAGTTCTGAGGACAAAGGTCCTGTGGGTGACAAGAGAGCAACAAGGAGACTTGCCTCTAGAAGGCTTCTTCTCCTTCCTCTTCTTAGCCGATGATGAAGATGGAAAATAGAAACAGTGCTGGGAATGCTTTTGGTGTCTGTGTTCATCCTTGGCTCAGGCCACGAAGAGTTTGGCCTCCCGCTCTTTGATGTCCTAGGGATTCATGCTGAAGCACGAGCAGCAGGTCTTTGATTCTTAGGCTGAGCCCAGGCACCACAGACAGAAAGCATGGAGGTCCATAATGGACATCTGTCCCTCAAAGTCCCTACAGGGTTTGAACCCAGCTGTCTGTGGAGGAGACCATGTACTGTGCTTTTTTTTTTAATTTGGTAAATAAATCACTTGGAGTGAAGATTCAGATCCGCATGTCGGAGGTGGGAAAAAAAAGGAATGGATGTTGATGCGTTGGAGAAGTTGCTTTATGACCTTGGTGATGTCATCTAATATGACTTCTGGCACCGAGTCCAGCGCCCTGTATTGACAAGCTTATTGCTATCAAGTATTCGGGCACCAGTCTGACGCCTGCAGATTGTGAGGAATCTGCAGGTAGGAGTATCCATCAGAAAGTGAGGACTTTGACACTACCTCTGAACACCTACAACTCAACTAATCAAAAAAGGTCTACCTCACCATCTGGCCCAGAAACTGTGCACCACCTGCATGTCGACAAAAGAAAAAGAGGGAAACTTAGACTTCAGTCTATCCCTGGTCTTCCCAAAAGAACAATCACAAGAACCTTCTAAACCATGAGAAGTCTAGGATGAGTTTTCCCACGTAAATAAGTCTAGCACAGACCTTGAGGCTACCATCTCCCTCTTCTTGCCTTGTGTTGACTAGTTAAACTGACTCAAACTGAGGGCCCTTTGTATGTCAGCAAATGCAAAGCATTTGCAACACAGAAGCAAGACTTGTGAACATCTGTCTACGTGACCAAATATAATCTGTCCTAGAAGCGATCTACTGGTTTACTTACCCATGAATGAACCTCATCATTCACAACTCTGCATTAACTAAATGCCCACCTATGGCAAGGTGCCATCCTTCATCCAAATAAGGCTACACAGATTTTCACAGAAGATAATGCTGCACTCAAGACTCGCACCCCAGATAATCACAACATGCAAGAAAAAAAAAAAGATTGCCACTTCGTACATATATGAACCTGAAATAATTACTTAGCTGTAACACTCAGTGTGAAGTATTTGTGGCTGTAGATTCACATGCTGTGAACACTCCTGAAATGTAGTGCTGGGCCCGGAATGTTATAAATGGTTTTAGTTTGAAGGAGGAGCCAAGGGCCCTTAAAGAAGGTCGGTCAGGAAATCTCAAAAAAGCAGAATTAGACCAATAACTTTTAAGAGTGCCCATAGCAGAGCCCTGCTGGGCTAGGAAAAGGATAAACAACAGGCCCTCAGAGCAAGGCTGGCAAAAAGTGGGTCAACAGACTTGGCTGTGCACATACCGTTTTGGGAAACAGGATACCTGACTGCCAAGATTACGTTACAGTCTTCCGGAGGAAAGTCAAACTCTGTCAACTGTTGCCGCTCAATCTTAACACAAGAAGGTGAAGAATGGACAGGTGCGGGTACAGAACCCTTCCCTGCTGCTGCGACATAAGACCCTCCTGAAGAGACAGTCTGATCAGAGAATTGACGGCCATGCTCAGAAACTCAGGATACCAGACTCTTCATGCCCAGTCTGGAGCCACAAGGATGACTTGGGCCTGATTGTTCTTGATCTTCTTGAGAATTCTGGGCAGAAGTGGTACGGGCGGAGAGGTGTACAGGAGGCCCGAGTCCCACTCAAGATGAAGTGTCCTCGAGCAACTGCCACCTTGGATACTCCAATGAGCAAAACTCCTGACTGCGCGTTCTCGGCAGAGGCGAACAGATCTAACGAATGGTGTCTCCATCAGGAGGTGGTGCTGAAAGAGACCTTGCACCACCTCTGGATGGAGACGCCATTTATGATCAGATAGCAGTTTTAGGCTGAGTTCGTCTGTTCTGGTGTTCAGACATTCCACCAGATGTTGAACGACCAGGGATATGCCCTGCTATACCAGCCATATCCAAAGCCTCTTGACAAAAGGTTCATGATTCTGCCCGCTTGTTGCAGTACCACATAGATTGTGTTGCCTGTTAACACTTGCACCATCTTTCCCTTGAAAGATGGAAGAAATGCTTTTAATGGTAGCCGGATCGCGAGGAGCCGCTGTTGGTTGACATTGAGTCCAGACTCCACTGGAGACCAAAAGTCCCTGATCTCCACCTCTCCCAGATAGCCGCCCCATCCCAGGAGTTATGCATCCGTCACTACTGTCAGATCTGGTTGGGGAAGGGAGAGGATCTGCCTCTGGCCCAACTGAGATTACTTAACCACCACTACAAATCTTTTGCAGTTCCCTTCGAGATCTGAGCCTTGTTGGGGATATTCCCCCGAGGCTGCTTCTACTGGAATTTCAGGTCCCACTGGAAAGCCTGCATATGCCACCTCGCATGTGTCACCAGCCGGATGCAGGCGATCATGAGGCCCAAAAGGCTCAGTCATTCGCACTGAAATTCAGGACAGTGGCTCAAATATCAGTATCATAGCCTGAATATCCTGGACTCGCGGATCGGGAAGATAGGCCTGAAACGGCACAGTTTCCAGAACAGCTATAATGAAAGGGAGCGTCAGAGCGAGTAAGGTGTGTCTTTGTCACATTTATAGTGAACCCCTGTGAATGCAAGAGGTCCGCCACAGTCTGGAGGTGGGAGACGAAAGCTTGGGGCAAGCCTGCCTTTAACAGCCAGTCATCGAGATATGGGGAAGACTGAAACCCCAGATCTCCGCAAATGAGCTTCAACCACCGCTATCACCTTGGTGAATGCCCGAGGGGCACTTGTAAGGCCAAAGAGGAACACGAACTGAAAGTGCTTGTGGCCTACCGTTAATCGCAGCAATTAAAACCTGTGGGCAGGCAGGATAGGGATATGGAAATAAACGTCTTGCGAGACCAACATTCAGTCTCCTGGGTCCAGGGCAGTTAGGATCTGTGCCAAAGTAAGCATCTTGAAGTTCTCCTTCTTCAGGAAGAGACTGAGGAACCGAAGATCTAGGATAGGGCGGACCAGAAAGTAGAGGGAATAAGAACTATGATCTACTTCTGGCATAGGAACACTCTTTATACTTCCCTTGGCCCAGAGAGCCATAACTTCCTTGTGGAGAAGGGACAAGTGATCCTCCATCATCCAGTCATAGGATGTCGGCATGGATGGAGGGGTAGTCTCGAAGGGGAGGGAGTAGCCACTTCGGACTATCTGCAAAACGCACCTGTGACGTGATTGATTGCCAGAGGAGCAGTTGATGGTGAATCCTACTGTCAACTGGCCCTTGGTAGGGAAGGAATAGTCAGACTAGGAAGGTTTGAAGATTACTGCAGAAGGGGGGCAGCGGACTGTCCAGACTGCTGCCCACCTAATCCATGAGGTCAAGGAACCCCTGTACTACGTTTGGACCAGGTACCCAGTAGGGCATCCGTAAGGGCCTCATTAAACAGGAACAGGGGTTTTTGAGGAGGAAACTCCCGGTTGTAGCACCTCTGTCAGGAGATTAGTCCTGATGGCCAGTGAGGGCAACTCAAGGTCCAGGACCTCAGCCGCATTCCTCACCACAATAGAGTAAGAAACTCCCTCCTCCGCAGCCACGGTAGGGGGAGAAATTCAGTATCCGGAGAACTGTCCAGTCCACTGGCTTCACCCAAGTCTTTAACTCCAGTCCATAGGTTTGTCTTCCTGGAGCTGGTATTCATAAGGATCCAGCGACCATTACCATTCATCCACAAAACTTAATCCAAAAGAAAAGGGCTCAGGATCTGACCTAGGAGGCAAGGCCCTTGCCAGCGTTGTAATCGGCATCATACGAGGCCCATCCAGCTCTGTGTCTGGGATTACAATGGGGTGTAGACAGTGCCGAGAGTGTCGGGACCAGTGCAGGGAAGGTTGGGGTGGTACAACAGATGCTGGTCTGGAGCCAGTACTGGATACATGGGTGCCCCTCAATGCTGGCACAACACCTCAAGAAGTCCCTTCTAACTCAGCAGGCCCCGAAGGCGCTCCAGCTGCCTCTGAATGCCCAAAAACAAGCGCATGGACTTATAAAACTGAGTTGGGCAGTGGGTGCTCAGGCTCCCAGAAACTCAAGGGTGGGGTGGGGTGGGGTGGGGTGGGCAGAGCCAGCACTGGCTCCACAGAGAGGCCTAGAATATTGATGCTCCCTTGTCTCATCAGCCAACAAGATTTCTTCTCCTGCCTTGACTTACCCAATCGTCCAGGGTCTTGGAATGGGACGACGATGGAGGACTCTGCGACCGATCCCTGGACCTTCCTCTTGACCGAGATCTCGACTTGCAGACTCGAGCGTAGGACCGCAATCAGCTTTAGGGACTGCTCCCTCAATGCCTTTGGATGCATGGCCCAACTCTCTGAGCACAACTTGCCGGAAGCGGGTCATGGTCACGCTCCCGGCACCAAAGACACATGAGGTGCGGATCGGTCATGGACCACACCTTATAAGATCCACACGGCTTCAAAAAGGTCATTCTGGGTGACATCCAAGACGCACCAGGAGTAGAACACTTGAAAGAAATTGACAAAAAGTAAAAAAAGAAAAAAAAAATTGGGGTAGTTCTCTTCGGATCAGCGCTTGCTGGCATGGAAATAAGAACATACGTCTGTGCGCCGGGGTGGCACCTATATCGGAATCACATTATACGGACAATGTTCTACGCAGAGCGGATTGATGAAACCTAACAGCTCACAGGTGTACTGTTCACGAAAATCTCCCGATCCAGCCTGACACCTGGGGGAAATTCAAAGGTAACAAACCTGCAACTAGAAGTCTCTATCAGATTCCTATTTCAGCTTACATCATGTGCAACTGTAGAACACAGACTGCACACACACTAAAAGGCAGTTTCCTAACACCTAATGCAGACTTGAGACCTGAGGAAGAAGAGGCAGGAACACAGTTTTTATTACTCGTTGACCAAATAACACCTCATCTGGAACATCCACACAACATTGCTTACTGAATGTGTGGATATAAGACCACTTGGTAGTCTTATAAATATCTGCTTATGGAATATCCTAGCAATGCCTTTATGGCTTCCTTTTTGAGAAAGGAATGTGCCCAAATGTGCCACACTTAGATTACACCAAAATCAGAGGTATCCTATCTAGATGCATTTGAAAATCTACCTTGCCAAACAAGCTTTGGAGGGCTGCTAAGTTATATAAAATAAAAATAAAAAAAAAGCCAGTCATAAAATGACTGAAATACAACAAACAAGTTTTGTGTTTTCCTGAGGGCCTTTTTGTCTATTGTACTCGTGTAATGCCTTTTCTGCTACAGATTGAGGATTTGAGAAAAAGGGTAACTCTATAAACAGATTGACAAGAAATGGCAATACCATAGCAAGAAAATACTGTGTGTGCGCAGTATAAGCTTACCTATGTATCTGCATAAGTGGTTCTTCAACAATGAAAGATTGAAGCTCACTCATCCAAGAGAGGCGAAAGCAACAGGAAAACTCCCTTCCATGAGAGAAACCGCAGTGGACATGCGTGCTCTGCTTTAAAAAGGTACCCCCCAAAGCCTCATGAAGACAATGCTAAGACTCCAAGAGAAAACCGGAGGAACTATTAGAGGGGTTACTCTCTCAAGCCCTTCCATGAAAGCTTTAATGACAGGAACTTTAAATAGGGATCAGTATTTTTTGTTTTGCCAGTGCACAGCTATTTCCACTAAGTGTACTTGTATAGTAAAGAGTAGAATTGCCCTAAGTATGGCAAGTAACATGCTTGATCGCAGCTGATAAAGGCTGAATTTGGTGAATGTAAAAGTAAGAAGGTAGTGGTAGGTTTGGTAGCTCCTTTTATGATTTGAAAGCATTCCTCTGGTAGCTCCAAGTATCTGAATCCTAGGACCTCACATGCCAAATCACGATTGAGCAACTTGAGGCTCAGATGCATTAAAGGTTGTTGATGTTGACGGAACCGGTCAGGATGTAGGTGAAATCGTGAGTGTGGATAAATAAACTTCTCTAATAGCAGAGTGCTAGAGTTGATGGGACCATGAAAATAAGTGTAATAGGTGCTTGGAGCACCCCCACCCCCCCGACCCCAGACACCGACCCCTTCAGTTTCAGTGCATAGTATATTGGGGTAATATTGTCAGTGTGAATTAGGAAAACCTTGCCTTTAGGTACTGTTTAAAAAGCTTGAAGGGCTAGTTGACGCACTACGAGGTGGGACAGAGCCACCGTTAACTTTCCAGATCCTGTCTGGCACTTGGAAAAATTCGCAGGGTTAGGAATCTGTGTGGTCTTTGTTTAGAGAGAGTTTTCATAAGGGGCCCTGGAGATCCACACCTATTCCAGAGTCATATTTCGGCCACAAAGGAATGGCACTCTGCTCCTTTTGTGACCTTTTCCAAACCTCTTGACGTCCTTGGCTCGCTCAAGACACAGACTCAGATTTCTGGCCCTTCATCTTCTAGTACAAAAACCACCATGCGTCCTGTTGGTGCCAGATAGTCTTCTTAAAACAAAAGGCGTTCAGCACTTAACCGCCAGTCTTATCGGAGTTGCTTGGTAATGAAAATGTCACTTACCCAGTGTACATCTGTTCGTGGCATTAGTCGCTGCAGATTCACATGTTTGGCACAGTCCGCTGCCTGGTGTTGGGCTCGGAGTATTACAAGTTGTTTTTCTTCGAAGAAGTCTTTTTGGTCACGGGACCGAAGGACTCCTCCCTCTTTGGCTCCATTGCGCATGGGCGTCGACTCCATCTTAGATTGTTTTCCCCGCAGAGGGTGAGGATGGAGTTGTTTGGTATAAATAGTGCCCATGCAATGGAGTGAATATGTATGTATGATAAGAGTTTCTAAAAATTATTTACAAATGTTCAGATGTTTAAGGTTTATGATCTACTTCTAAACGGCTACAGGCTTCCCGGGGAGGTGGGAGGGTACATGTGAATCTGCAGCGACTAATGCCACGAACAGATGTACACTGGGTAAGTGACATTTTCAGTTCGATGGCATATGTTGCTGCAGATACACATGTTTGGCATAGACTGTAAAGCAGTTACCTCCCCTAAAAGCGGTGGTTTAGCCTGTAGGAGTTGAAGTAGTTTGGAATAATGTTCTTAGTACAGCTTGGCCCACTGTAGCTTGTTGTGCATTTAGTACGTCTACACAGTAGTGTTTAGTAAACGTATGAGGCGTAGACCAGGTTGCAGCCTTACATATTTCGCTCATAGGAATGTTTCCTAGAAAGGCCATTGTAGCACCTTTCTTTCTGGTTGAGTGTGCCTTTGGTGTAATAGGCAATTCTCTTTTGGCTTTAAGATAGCATGTTTGAATGCACCTGACTATCCATCTAGCAATGCCTTGTTTAGAGATTGGATTTCCTATGTGTGGTTTTTGAAAAGCTATGAACAGTTGTTTTGTTTTCCTGATTAGCTTTGTTCTGTCAATGTAATACATTAGTGCTCTTTTGATGTCCAATGTATGTAGTGCCCTTTCAGCCACAGAATTTGGTTGTGGGAAGAACACTGGCAATTCTACTGTTTGATTTAAATGGAATGGTGAGATTACTTTTGGCAGAAATTTAGGATTTGTTCTTAGAACTATTTTATTGTTGTGTATTTGAATAAATGGTTCTTGTATGGTAAATGCCTGTATTTCACTTACTCTTCTGAGGGATGTAATTGCAATGAGAAATGCGACCTTCCAGGTTAGATATTGCATTTCACAGGAATGCATGGGTTCGAAAGGGGGACCCATGAGTCTTGTTAAGACGATGTTAAGGTTCCATGAAGGAACTGGTGGTGTTCTTGGTGGTATAATTCTTTTTAGCCCTTCCATGAATGCTTTAATAACTGGTATTCTAAATAGAGACGATGAATGAGTAGTTTGTAGGTAAGCAGATATAGCTGCGAGGTGTATTTTTATAGATGAAAAAGCGAGATTCGCTTTTTGCAAATGTAGTAAGTATCCTACTATGTCTTTAGTAGAGGCATGTACTGGTTGTATTTGATTGGCATGGCAGTAGTAAACAAATCTTTTCCACTTAGATGCATAGCAGTGTCTAGTGGAAGGTTTTCTAGCTTGTTTTATGACCTCCATGCATTCTTGTGTGAGGTCCAAGTGTCCAAATTCTAGGATTTCAGGAGCCAAATTGCCAGATTCAATGATGCTGGGTTTGGATGTCTGATCTGTTGTTTGTGTTGTGTTAACAGATCTGGCCTGTTGGGTAGTTTGACATGCGGTACTAGTGAAAGGTCTAGTAGAGTTGTATACCAAGGTTGTCTTGCCCATGTGGGTGCTATCAGTATGAGTTTGAGTTGGTTTTGACTCAACTTGTTTACTAGATATGGAAGGAGAGGGAGAGGGGGAAAAGCGTACGCAAATATCCCTGACCAATTCATCCATAGAGCATTGCCTTGTGATTCGCGGTGTGGGTACCTGGATGCGAAGTTTTGGCATTTTGAGTTTTCTCTTGTTGCGAACAAATCTATTTGGGGTGTTCCCCAAATTTGAAAGTACTTGTTCAGAACTTGGGGGTGAATTTCCCATTCGTGGACTTGTTGGTGGTCTCGCGAAAGGTTGTCTGCTAGTTGGTTTTGTATTCCTGGAATAAATTGTGCTATTAGGCGAATGTTGTTGTAAATCGCCCACTGCCAAATTTTTTGTGTTAGGAGGCACAATTGTGTTGAGTGTGTTCCTCCTTGTTTGTTTAGATAATACATTGTTGTCATGTTGTCTGTTTTGACAAGAATGTATTTGTGTGTTATTATGGGTTGGAAGGCTTTTAACGCTAGAAATACTGCCAACAGTTCTAGGTAATTGATATGAAGTTTTGTTTCGTGTATATCCCATTGTCCTTGAATGCTGTGGTGATTGAGGTGTGCTCCCCACCCTGTCATGGAAGCATCTGTTGTTATAACGTATTGAGGCACTGGGTCCTGAAATGTCCGCCCTTTGTTTAAATTTTTGCTGTTCCACCATAGAAGCGAGAGGTATGTTTGGCGGTCTACCAACACCAGATTTTGAAGTTGACCCTGTGCCTGTGACCATTGTGATGCTAGACACTGTTGTAAGGGTCGCATGTGTAGTCTTGCGTTTGGGACAATGGCTATGCATGATGACATCATGCCTAGAAGTTTTAGCACAAGTTTTGCTTGTATCTTTTGGTTTGGAAACATAGCACTTATTAGCTTGTGGAATGCTTGCACTCTTTGTGGACTTGGAGTGGCAATTCCTTTTGATGTGTTGATGGTTGCTCCTAGATATTGTTGTGTTTGACACGGTTCTAGGTGTGATTTTGTGTAGTTGATGGAAAACCCCAGTTTGTGAAGGGTTTGTATGACAAAGGTGGTGTCGTTTGCGCATTTTTTTACTGTGTTGGTTTTGATTAGCCAGTCGTCTAGGTAAGGGAACACATGTATCTGTTGTCTCCTGATGTGTGCTGCTACTACTGCTAGACATTTTGTGAACACTCTTGGTGCAGTTGTTATTCCGAATGGCAACACCTTGAACTGGTAATGTATTCCTTTGAATACGAACCGTAGGTACTTTCTGTGAGAAGGGTGTATTGGTATATGAAAGTACGCATCCTTTAGGTCTAATGTGGTCATGTAATCTTGCTTTTTGAGCAGTGGAATGATGTCTTGTAGTGTGACCATGTGAAAATGGTCCGATATGATGTAGGTATTTAGTGTCCTGAGATCTAATATTGGTCTTAATGTTTCGTCTCTCTTTGGAATTAGAAAGTACAGGGAGTAAACTCCTGTGTTTTTTTGTTGTACTGGTACTAATTCTATTGCATCCTTTTGCAGTAGTGCTTGAACTTCTAGTCCTAAAAGTTCTAAATGATGTTGTGACATTTTGCGTGTTTTGGGGGGGATGTTTGGTGGGAAGTTGTGGAATTCTATGCAATAGCCATGTTGGATTATTGCTAATACCCAATTGTCTGTTGTAATCTGTTGCCAAGCTTGGTAGAATTGGCTTAGTCTTCCCCCCACTGGTGTTGAGTGAAGGGGTTGCGTGACTTGAAAGTCACTGTTTAGGTGGAGGTGTTTTTGGAGTCTGGAATCTTCCCCTACTCCTTGGGAATTGACCCCCCCGATATCCCCTGAAACCACCCCTTTGGAAGGAACCCTGATATGGTGTGGTTCTTGATTGTTGGCTGGTGGTGTCTGTGGGTTGGCCACGAAACCCCCCTCTAAATGGAGTTTTTCTGAAAGTGCCTCTGCTCTGCGGGGAGTAGAGTGCGCCCATGGCTTTGGCCGTGTCTGTGTCCTTTTTAAGTTTTTCAATGGCTGTATCCACTTCCGAGCCAAACAGTTGTTTCTCGTTGAAGGGCATATTAAGGACAGCCTGCTGGATTTCAGGTTTGAAGCCTGAAGTGCGTAGCCAAGCGTGTCTCCTTATGGTGACAGCAGTGTTGACTGTTCTTGCTGCAGTATCGGCTGCGTCTAGTGATGAGCGGATTTGATTGTTTGAGATCGTTTGTCCCTCTTCCACTATTTGCTGCGCCCTTTTTTGGTATTCCTGGGGAAGATGGTCTACGAGAAGTTGCATCTCGTCCCAGTGTGCGCGGTCATATCTGGCCAGCAGCGCTTGTGAATTTGCGATGCGCCACTGGTTGGCTGCCTGTGACGCCACTCTTTTCCCTGCCGCGTCAAATTTTCTGCTTTCTTTGTCCGGAGGTGGGGCGTCGCCAGATGTATGTGAATTTGCTCTTTTGCGAGCTGCCCCTACTACCACAGAGTCGGGTGGTAACTGTGAAGTAATAAACACTGGGTCTGTGGGTGGTGGTTTGTATTTCTTATCCACCCTTGGGGTGATGGCTCTTGATTTTACGGGCTCCTCAAAAATTTGTTTTGCGTGCCGTAACATCCCTGGTAGCATTGGGAGACATTGATATTGGCTATGTGTAGCCGAGAGGGTGTTAAATAAGAAATCATCCTCTATAGGATCGGAATGCAGTTGGACATTGTGGAAGTCTGCAGCCCTAGCCACCAGTTGCGAGTATGAGGTACTGTCCTCTGGCGGTGACGGCTTTGTGGGGTATGACTCGGGATCATTGTCCGGCACTGGGGTGTCATACAGGTCCCAAGCGTCTTGATCCTGATCGTCATGACTTATGGTAGTTTGCGCTGGTGAGTGCATTTGTGGCGGTGTTTGTGCCGGCGATGCCTGTGGAGGAGAGGGCGGAGGCGTGACTTTTCTAACCACTTTGGCTTGTGGTTGTGTGTCATCCTTTGGAAGTCCGATCTTTCTTTTCCTCATGATTGGGGGAAGGGTTGATATCTTCCCTGTATCTTGCTGGATGCACAGTCTCTTTTGTGTGTAGTCCGATTCTACACTTTGGAGCTCTTGTCCAAATTTGTGCATTTGACCACTTAGTCCTTGTTCCTCTGAGTAGGATGAAGGTGTGGTATTTTTCGGCGCCGAGAGAGAATGTTTTTTCGGTTTCGGCACCGACAGTATTTTTGTTCCTTTCGGCACGGATTCTCGGTGCCGATGTCTTTCGGTGCCGGTATCTTGTTTTTGTCTCTCGGAGCCGCTTTCTCGGCTCCGAGGTTGCTCCATGGCGGTCCCTCGACCGGAGTCGGGTGTCTTCGCTATGGGCGTGCCCTTTTTCGGCCCCTTCGACGGGTCGCCTGATTTATGGGTCGAGCCATGGCCTGTTGGCAGTGGCGTCCCCTGGGCTTTTGGTTTGTCGATGGATTTACTTTTCGACGTCTTACTCACAGTTTGTTGCTGTTGTTCGACGTCGGAGTCTCCGGATTCTGATTCCGGAACCGAGAATGTTTCCTCTTCGTCGTCGAAACGTTGTTTTGTCGACGTGGACGCCATTTGGTGACGCCTGGCTCTTCGGTCCCGGAGTGTTTTTCTGGACCGGAAGGCTCGACAGGCTTCACAGGTATCCTCCTTGTGCTCGGGGGACAAGCACAAGTTACAGACCAAGTGCTGATCTGTATAAGGATACTTACTGTGACATTTTGGGCAGAAACGAAACGGGGTCCGTTCCATCGGCTTCGATGTCGCACGCGGTCGGGCCGACCAGGCCCCGATGGGGGATCGAAACTGCCCCAAAGTCTTCCGATGATCGGTGTCGATGTACCTAACTATCCCGATACCGAACGGAACAATACCGACGCTTTCTTCCGAGATTCTGACTAACTTTCCGAACCGAAACACGGAGCGAAAAGGAATACGTCCGAACCCGACAGCGGAAAAAAAACAATCTAAGATGGAGTCGACGCCCATGCGCAATGGAGCCAAAGAGGGAGGAGTCCTTCGGTCCCGTGACCAAAAAGACTTCTTCGAAGAAAAACAACTTGTAATACTCCGAGCCCAACACCAGGCAGCGGACTGTGCCAAACATGTGTATCTGCAGCAACATATGCCATCGAACACAGAGGTTACGGACCTAGCAGAGGTTACAGACCCAGAAGTGGGTAGACCAAAGCAATGGGATATCGCAAAAGCAGCAAAGTTTAAACAGAGCATTTTCCATATCCGTCCAAACCCTCATAAGTTATTTTCATATGGCCTGCTCCTTGTTGTTTGGCACAGTCCTGGTTCTTTATGGTATATTTAATGCTGTTTCAGCCTTCCTATTCCTGGTTGACAAGCATCAAAATCCTTCATGTTTTCAGTTTGCAACAATGATGGAGCACAAGAAACAGGTCCGATCCAGATGGTGAAAATACTATTTGCGGTCGGTCTCCTAGTACATTGTGAATTTCAGGGAAGGTGCCATGAGTCACCACAAAACCAAAAATCCTTCTTAAAAAGAAAAAAATCAACTTGTAAGATTCCAAAGCCAACACTACATGAAATGAATGCGTACAGCATGCAACTTACAGCTAGACTTGATGAAAAACATTCAGATTTCTCTCCCAAGAAGGACAAGAATCATCAGGAATACAGTGAAAGCCTGGTTGTTCCTAAGATGTTCGCACAATGTGCATCGGCAACACTAGTCACTGCAAGAAGGGCTTAATGACAGAATGCAGGATCACACCCACGCAAAACTGGAACTAATTACCATAAGTTTGGAAGGCCCAGGCACACATTTAAAACTAACTTTCACTCTCCTGTCGGTCTATTGCGGGCACAAGTGCAACCACACTTTGGCAATGAACTCATAAGCAACCTCTGCCTAAACACACAACACCAAATTATTTCCAACATAGGCCACACTGCATTCACACATTTACAAACAATCTATGTAACTAGATTATTCTACGTCTAAGCACCCCACCTCTCACTCATTTTGCTTCACTACCAGCCAAGGCATAGCAACAAAACATGATAATAGCACAATATAAAACACAACTTAACTTGAGCCGCATGATATACACACACACACAAACTCAGGAGTGCTTGGAAGGGAGAGTGCTGCGTTCTGCCCATCTACAAATATGTCCAGGCACCTCCTCAGGATCTGAACGCCACATAAATGCAAGCACACTTCAATATCGCAGTTTCCCCCAGAGATACCTTGATGGGATCACAAGGTTTCTTGTGAGCTCTGATGAGATCTCATAGTAGGCTTATTTATAATGCGAGGTCATACAGTTGGCCTAGAGTCCTGGGATTATAGAAACTAGAATCACAGTCCCTTGTAAAGACATGTTAAAAACACCTGAATTTTTTTGGGAATAGTAAGGTGCAATCCCATACAAGATGCCAGAAAACATTCATATATTAATGCACCTGCTGTCATTCAAGAGAAAGGAGAATACCTCTCCAACGTTGAGACAGCTACTCCAGGGCTCAACCTTCATGCTTTACTGTCAAAAAACAGATAGTAAGGTTATAAAAAAAATCAAAGCGAACCGAAAACAAAACAACTTACCTCATTTTCATGGGAACTGCCAATCACATAGAAATATAAATCTATGCTACTCTTGTACACCACAGTTAATCCCTCCAAGAGTGCAATTTCACCTGAAGAAAAAATAAAATAAATGAAAGGACAGAAAATCAATGCAGACTTGGCATCTATGGGGATAGGGGCTTAAACAAATTAAACTGATGGAAGATTAAGAGCATCTTCGGGTATTTAACCATTACTGTGTGCAGGGCATAGATAAAGATAGCTATGGAATTGTGATGGTTTTTCCATTGGAATAGTAAATGATGCATGTCAGGACAGAGATTTATTGGCAGATCAGAAGGCAATGAACGGTGATACCCTGAAACCGGTCTCAAGATGCTTGTTTCCAGTCTAGGGAGGACCTGGCCTAGCAGTTCGGGCTGGACTGTTCTCATGGGGAACAGGGTCAAGACTGATTTGCATATGGCTGGGTCCAAACTGGGGTGGCATGGTGAGTAAAAGAATTGATGGGTTAAACCCATATCTGTGACTGGGGGGGTTGAATGTTTGATTGGTTCCGCATTCCGTCCATCATTTGTGTTTGTTTCCTTTCTAGGTTGAAGCCTAGGCAGCGCACATGCGCTGTCTCTCTACATATTGTATTCTACATCTGTGGGCTCGCACCATGCACATATCAGGCCCATCACTTTCATTTGTTCCTTGGCCTGCCTTTCAAAATTCCCTTCTTTTCATAGGTAAGTGCTTTACTTTTCTCCCACCTTGAGACTGCTTTGTTACCGCCTTGGAAACTGACCCTGTTACATGGTTTATTGCATGATCGTCCATATATCTTAGTGTGGCGCAATACTTTTTCTTTTGCCTCGCCGCTTCACGCTGCATGGCCGTATGTTGTTTCTTCTTCGTTTTGGGCATGCCGCTGTTTCTTTGTGGTGTCTTACGCGCAAGGCCTGCAAGCTGGAGGGGGTTCTTTTATTTCATTCTTTTTTTCAAGAGGTTCATACAGCACAAACTCGAACTGAGGAGCGCTTAACTTGACTACCAATTACCTACAAGTTCAGCAGTTGAAAAATATACAAACTGGAGCATTTAAGAAAAATTAAAAATAAAAAATAAACTGAAATCCTCAAAGCTGCTCTCCTGCACAGCGGGGAAGCCGATACTACAATATTCACTGCACTCGGGGAAACTCGTCCCATAATGCTTTACAGGGGATTTATTTTTCAAAACATTTTTGCCCATAACTCAGCATGTACCGGTCCTACGACAATGTGACCACTGCAAAATAATAATATAAAAATATATGATAAATAGTGGCAATATTTTTATTTTTTTGCTGAAGATAAAAAAATAAGGTAAACTGAAGTTCTTTGGTTATATGCAGGGCCGCTGGAAATTTGTAGAAGAGAGGACCAAATTATGCAGTAGGGTTGTCCAATTTATGTGGCATGGAAAGTTCAGTTATGCATTTACAATGCCAATTGCTCTAACTCAAGCAAATGAGACCTACTGCATTGCAAATGCTTGTTTACTTCATATCTCCTTTAAAAAGATGAAAATTACAGGTTTGGGGCCAATACCCTAAAAGCACACAAGACCAAATGAGCAGGGTAATAACACTTATTTATAGCGTCTAAAGATAATCCAATTCATTGTACTGCAGTAATAAAATTAGTTATTAAGTGCTAAAATCAGGAACATGCAACCCACAGACAGCAGTTATTAGAAAGGACTGCAGTGGACCTTAGTAAACCTACAATTCTGACCACGTTTTTATAGATTTATTTTAAACAAAAGAACTAACAATTATGCATAAAATTAAGGAGACTCAAGTGCACAGTGGGACCCCCGCCCCCCAATCCGAACAGGCACAGATGTCTAATGTAGTATATGTCATATAACCAAATACCAATAACGGGAAGGTTAGAAACGCAGAGCGGTCACCTCTCCAGATTTCATTTACCTGCACTAATGGCTGTCGTACAGCATGTTTCGCCGCATTTATATGTGCCAAGAGGGCCTCGTAAATCCCACAATGAGACTGCCTGCCAACAGCTTGTATTCCCTAGCGAGCATCACACCGCATTCGATGCTCACGGATGAGGGCGTTGACTTATACAAAGCTAATGGGGGCTTGGGAAAGACAACTTGTTGGTTTGAGTGAAATAATTTCCCAGTCCCGCCCACACCCCCTTATGACACCCCAAAACAATCATACTGTCAGTTCGGTGAGTTTTGTTGAAAATGTTCTTCTCGAATGCCTTCTGCTCCTTCACTGCGGGATAGGTGTTGTCGTAGTACTAGATGGGACAAAGAAAAAGCCTTTGTCATTGGCAAGGTAAAGTCTTTATCAAACCATCAAGATGACACACACACACAGCTTTAAATGGGCCGGTACTGACCGGTACTCTTATTTTGAGAGGGAGAGTACCGCCACTTCTGTTTTTTCATTTCAAGCACTGTTGTGTATGTATGTGTACATATATATATATATATATATACACACACATTATCTCTCTCTCTCTCTCTCTATATATATATATATATATATATATATATATATATATAAATAAAATAATGTGCAGCAATTACTATACAAAAAGGACTCGGTTGTGTAGTTGTACGAAATATGCTTTCTCTGAAATTATTCGCAGGTGCCAGGAAAGTAAGCCTTTGAAGTTAAAAAAAAAAACAAAAAAAATACGAAATTTACTTCACCGCCTAAATAGCAGAAATTTGCTCAACCCTTACTGCCAATTTTACTTTGTATTTTAAAGTCACAAATATCAGACTCTTAAGTTTATACAAGAGGGAAAGAAACAAAACTATATTTTTTTATTATAGCAGGGAAATTCCTCTGGGGGAAAAGAGAAGAGCTGGTAAAAGAAACGTACTTTCCCACAGACAGAACAGTGGAGGACCACATTGTGAGGACACAAGTATTGAAGTTAACAACAGTCAGTTTATACCGAAAAAAGAAAGATACCACCAACTGGTTGACCGATGCTGGGGTTACCGCCATTCCAAGCATGCTTCATCGATCTTACGGACTGCAATTAGCTTCTGCGGGGCAGTAAAGAAAGCAATAACACAATGCATAACAGTATTCCAGCATGCGCATGATTATCTATGCTCACACTTCGCTTGCACAAGCTAGAATTGCCAGCACAACACCCAATCAAAATAGCAAACCAAGCACAGACCATCTTCCTGCCCGCTAACCATCACTACTAACTACAGAGAAAATGAAAAAGAAAGCATTTGCCCTTGAAAATCGCTTTGTGACATCAAGCCTCAGTGTTCTGAAGGGGAAATCTAGAACTATCCACCAACTTTCATTTGAGATTCAGGAATGCTCGTCTGCACTTTACAATCCTCACTCCCGGAGGAACTGAAGACCACTCTTACCAAAGCGATGGGTAGTTAACCTCTTAATTTGCGACTGAGGTCTAGAAGCTTTAAAAGGCGATACAGAATATTTTAACTTGATAAAAGACCGCAGGGCAAAGAGGGAGTTTTGCATAAAGGACTGACAGTACAGGACCAGCTCAATCATGCCGGGCTTTTCGTAAGCAGGACTGCTTGAAGGGACCAGCACAAGGATGCATACAATTTTTCAGCTGATGGCAGAAAAGCACTAGGGCGGAAAAGAGAAAAGAAACTAGCCTCAGAAATTATAAATGTTGAATTTCCGTGGTTCACAACCTTCCAGTCTCTAGTGGGCCACAATAAAAAAAAAGTCTATTAATGATAAACACAATTGCAATCGTTTAAAACGTAGCCATTTACAGCTTAATTCATATTAATAGCACTTGCCAACAGTATTTGAAAATCCCAGTTCAAGTGCTTAGAACCTCCAGAGCTCCTTACAGAGGATACAGGGTGGATAAAAAATGTCTTACACTGAGCAGGGGTAAGATGTGGACGACTCAAGCGTTGACTACAGAGTGGAGATGGAACAAATCAGTAGGAGAGGTGCTAATTAGTTTCTGAGAAAGGGGGCCCATTAAGGCTCCAGTAAAGGCACCTAACTTCGTTCATTATCAGTCTCGTCCAGGTTATACACCAGCGCATACAGGGTGGACGTGGTAAGGCGCAACGACATACAAAGCAATCAGAATGAAAACCGTGGAGTACGATACAAGTATTGTTAACTGGGAGTGGTTTGAACAGTGCCCTTAAATGTAGACATACAACAAAATCCGCACACATGCAAAACTTGATAATATTTGCCTAACAAACGCATAGCTTATAAAGATTTTTCCTGACAAACAGTTACATTTTTCTACAAAGGCGTGGCAATACTCAGCCTGGGAAGCGAAAAGACTAAATTAAAGAAGATAAAAGCAGATTCAAAAGGCACGTGGGGTATAACACAAAATCAAATAGAGACTAACTGAGTAACTGTCAGTGGTTTTTATGGCTTAAATACTGATAATCCATAAGTACTGGACTACCTAACTGGTCGTGGATCTAACAGAACAGCAAGGAGAGATTGGCTTGTTGGGGACTTCAATTGTAGAATGGATCCAAAAATAGATACTGCAAATAGTAAGGCACTGTGGTGCATGAATAAAGCCACAAATCCAATAACAAGCATTGGCAAAGCCAGTAGATTTCAGCAACGCAAGAGCTATTGGCGTTCTCAATGTATTTTAGACGTGGTACAGCAGCATAGTTGAAAGTTGCAGAAAAAGCAATATGGCGCGATCAGAGCTGGCCATATCATGCACTTTGCCAGGAGGGTGGGACAAGAAAACAGGGGCGGACTAAGGCAGGTAGGGAGAAGGTAAATAAAAAAAAGATCTAGGATGCAGCTAACTGTGACCACATCATATCGCTTTTTCTTATGATGGGTGGGGGTCTGATATTTGACCTCTGTCTTTGAAAGCATAGCAAATGTGAATGTTGTATATTGATTATATTGTAGAATTTAAAGTGCTTCTTAAGCAGGACGTGGAGGTGAATCACTACAATAGGCATCCTGTCAAGCCAGGCATAAGCTTTGCATAGATGTGGGTTAGATTGTAGAGACAGCACGGGAATGTTGTTTCCCAGTGAGATATGCGCTGTTTTGTAATTTTAGCAACAGCAGCCACATAGTTTCGAACCACAATGACAAAAACCACACAATTAGCCTTAAAGAAAAACTTGATGGAAGGGAGTCAATTTCTGCAAACACGAGAAACAGCCCATGTTTTATTTGAAGCACTGACTTTATGTAAGGTAGAAGAAAAAATATATTAAAAAAACAAGCTATGACAAGGGAGCGGGATGGAGCAAGCAATGATGGAGGGAGGGGGCAAGCAGCAATTGAGGGAGGGGGCAAGCAGCAATTGGGCGGAGGGGCTCAAGCAGCAAAGTGGGAGGGGATTGAGTGACGGGCAAGCAACATCGGGACTTTAACCAAAAAAATCCACTCACTTTGAAGTCAGAGAAATAAAAATGAAGAGGCGCACCAGGAATCAGCGTCTGATATTTGACTTTCATCCTTCATTGTACAGGAAATGTGAATGTTGTTTATTAGTTGTATTGTATAATTTAAGGGACTTATTAAGCGTTACTTGATGGTGAATTGCTGCAATAGGGATCTTGTCAAATTGAGCATGAGATTTGCGCTGATGTAGGCTAGACTGTAGGGTACGTACAGGAATAGTGTTCTTCCCTGGAAAGATGCACCGTTATGGAATATTAGCAACAGCAGCCACATAGTTTCGAACCAACACACAAAAAGCACACAATCTGCCTTCCAGAAAAACCCAATGGAAAAGAGTCAATTTCCTCAACCACAAGAAACAGCCCATGTTTTATTTTAAGCTTTGGACTTCATCCAAGAGGAATGGGACATAAAGCTTTCTGAACAGCAATGGGTGGATGAAGTGAAACGCCAGAAGAAAGAAAATATATTTAAAAAAAATACAAGTAGCGACAGGGGGAGCGAAAAGGGGCAAGCAGCAATGAGGTGAGTGGGATTGGGGGGCAGGGTCAGCAGCGAAGCAGGAGGGGGTTGGGAACATGCAAATAACACCGGGACATGAACAAAAAAACAAAAACGACTCACTTTGAAGTCAGAGAAAGAAAAGTAAGCAGGTGCCCTCAGCAAACTGCCTCTGACATTTGATCTGTCTTTGAGTGCACAGGAAATGTGACCAGGTAAGAACAAGATTTAAAGGCCAGTTTACAGAACCAAAGCTTGGAACGACTGAAAACATGAGCGCTCCTGTGAAGTACTCAAAAACATAGAAAAAAGTAGTTCCTAAAACAGTCCCTAAAACAGTCCCTAAAATGGGAGCTGTGGTTGGATAGTAGTAATTGGTCCATTCTCTCAGAAAGGGCTAAACACAGAAAGAAGCATGATGCGAACATGCCATGGACAAATATGCAGAAAGAATGAGAGCGACGATGGAGCCAGCAAATAGGAAGCCTATGGACTGCCTGAAGGCCACATATTAAATACAATGTGACTTTTCAAGACAGCGAATGTAAGACCTAACAAAACAGGATTTGTTAGGGTTTTGGCTTGGTAGACTTTTGGAGACTAGTTAATCCAAAAGAACTGGGCTTATAAACATTCCTCCATCAATATGGTATTTCTGTCAAGAAGAATATTAAAGCTGAAATTCAACCAGACCCTTTGATTATTTCAGACCACAAAGGTCAGATTAGCCAATTGTGTTTCCATATAAGCATTTCTTAGACAGAGTTTTGATTGATCACTATTGACATACAGATTCCAAGGGTGTATGACAAAATCCATGGTGGAATTCCTAGACAAATTTTGGTACTGGCAAACTACACAGAGTATGGAATGCCTTTAAGGTGTTTATCAGAGCTAGTACTATTCAATTTATGGTGAGAAGAAAGCAACAAACAGAGGGAAAGAAACTGAACAATTGAATAGATTAAGGTTATTCGATCCTCAACAGATGATGAGAATATAATTTTTTTTAAATTATATATATATATTTTTTTCTACAGACAATTGCTAGCCATGAGGGCAGAAATTGGAAGTGAAATAAGCAGTGGCTTTTTTATGGTACTTAGACGAGTTAGAGTTTGCAGAATCGGTTGGTCGTCTTCTAGCATAGACGGGGGGAGAGGAAAATGCATTAGTAATAATGTAGGTCAAGAATAAATTAAGTAATCTGCAAAGATACCCTGATAATATACTGGCACAGTTCAGGACTCTGTTCGAGAAACTGTACACAGAAGATAATGACAGTTAGCAATATGTGGTGCTCATAGATACAAATTAACAATGCAACCTAGCTAGACAATCGACATGCAGATCAAGCTAGAAATCAAGGTAACAATAGATTAAACCATGCAGGGAGTTATGACTTTTCTGCTGCTTTACTTTGTGGTAGAGGGCTGTATTCCAATTAAATTCAATAAAAATTTTCTCATATTTTAGTCCTGATACTTTCAAAGATAGCCAAAAGGTGTAGATTACAAATATGCACTACCATCTTCTTGGAAATGAGCAAATACCGCAGTGTTTTTTTAACGAAAAAACAGGTGTACAAGTGTGATTCATACCAGGCCATATCTCTGAAACAAATTATGCCATGTGTGTTCACCATAGTATTGTCTTGTAGATTATCTCAAGTATAACTAAAGTTTTCAATAAGGAAGAACATGGTTTTAGTCCTGGTCTGGACAATACTGTACACATTAACAAGGCAACTGCATCTTTGATGCAGCCAATATGCTGCGATGTCAGACTGGCATGAATTTGCTTGATGTTGAAAAAGCACTGAACTCAGTCTCACAGTTATTTCTATGGGAAATTATCAAACAATGAGAGCCTTTAAATATATTGAGTAAATACAGTTATTACAAACATTTCCCGAAGCAAGGTTAGTAGCCATGGACCCGACTTCTGCCTACAAAAATATTACAATGGGTAGGCAGCAGTGCTGCCACATCTCTCCAACGTTCTTCACTATTTATTTAGAACCTTATACTACACATCTGTTTCAGAATACAAAATTAGAGCCAGCTCAATGGAACGGGTAAGCATGAAGATATCTGCATATGCAGAAGATGTGGCAATCTATTCTCCAAATGTTTAACTATGAAAATAATTAAAACAATGGTTGAAAAAAGTGGCAGTTTCTGGGTATAAACTGAAGTCATTGCACAAATAACTATACATTATTTAGAATACAAGCCTGTTCAGCTTATAATTACTGAATCAATATAAATTGGAGATAAGCTCTGTAGCCAAATGGAAAAATTATACAAACTGATTATCAATCTCTTTTGAAACAATATATTACTAAGCGTCACAAGTGGCAGAGATTACATATAACACAGGTGGGTATATGTAATATAATCAAAATGACTGTACTTCCCATATTAATATATCTATTCCTATCCATTCCATTATTTGTACACAACCATAGTTATTTAAGAAATTTAAATCTGATATTGGGCAATTCTTGTGGAGCTATCAGAGAACAGGAAAAGCAATTGGGGTTTTGTTTTTACATTTCTAGTATTAGAAGAAAGGTGGACAAGATTTAAAGTACTACTATTGAGCAGCTAGGTTACAAAAAATATATATTGCCCAATATGTGATACCCCAGAATAACAGTATTTCAGAATGTACCAGTTGAGTTTTGGGCCACTTCCCGGTGGCACACTTCTCAAATATCTTGACGTTAGTTACTTTTAAAAGTGTTAATATACCAAAAAGCTAGAATAGAATATCTGATATGGAAAGACATATGTCAGAAATATCACATCTCCGACATTAATATGTATACTCCTGCTGTGGGTTGCCCATCTCTTCAGGACATTTTTAATGATTCAATTTTTATCTGGGGAAAATCAGTGTATACATAGAATCGGCCAGTTAATAAAAGCAGGGATACTACACTTTTGTAAACTTTCAGCTCACATTAGAGTTTGGAATGATTAACTTATCAAATGCATCAGACCTACAATTCATCAAATATTTCTATAGACTAAGGAAGGCACCTGGAATTCATTAAAAAAAATTGATCCAGAAAGAGTTGGAAACTAATCTTAAGTTATCAACTGACAATGGCTTTCCCTACCTTGTGAAAATTCTAAGAACTAATAGACTGTTGGGACAACTACACTACATATCCCCTTTTTGACATCCAAGCAGGTGAGAATATTGAGGCACTGGGCAGATTACCCAGAACACAGCCTCTCATATCAACTTACACCTTGCCATCACCACAACCTTACCTCGCTTTGAACATGAAAGCAGGTACGCCAGATAAATATATTAGATTGTGGTTTTTGAGGTTTCCACTTAGAGCTTTGGCATTCTGAAAGCTTGTTATCTCATGCCAATGTTGCAGAGAGTGTGGTCATTGCAGGGGTTCCTTGCACCGGCACCTTCTGCATCTTAGTAAAATGTTTCTTCATCCATGTTTCAACCGGTTGGGTGTCAGGTCTATTAATGAAGCGATTAATGTTTGTTTGCAGGGCACTGATCAACAGCTAATCTGGTGACTGCTTAAATATATGGATTTGGTAATAAGTGAATTACAGAATATGAATTTGGCTCTACACAGACCCTTATGCTCACAGTATCAATGTCCTTTTGACCACAGTTAAGGGTCGTAGCCAACGCCTAGGCCCAGGGGTACGACAACACACTGTAGGAATATGCCTTAGTACCTACAACATTCTAGGCTTAATATGTACCTGCCACTTAATAATGTATCCTGTCATTTTGCAAGAGGTAGAGTTAGAAATCGCTTATGTACTTTGCGCCAATGATAACCAATAGGTTTACATAAGCACATGGCACTTTGTTCTTCGCTGCTTGACACAGTGAGTTGGTTTTAAATATATGTCAGAGCACATTTTTGAGAGCTCAGCGATCCACAAAACATAAGTGAGGTGGCTATTTCTAGTTCATGTATACCATACTACAAGATGCAGAGGAATACTTCTGAAAGTTGATGACAGAAACAGATTTGAGGCTGAATGAAGATAAATCGTGTGTATTTTTAGCATGTACACTTACTTTTGTATGTAAGAGGTACTTAAAATTTGTATCTTGTAAATGTTTGCAACTGGTAGCCTTTGAAGTTTAAATGTATATAGCACTAACGACAATTGCTAGGTTCACATAGGCACATTGCACTTTGGTTTTAAGGATTTGATACATTGAGTTGGTTTTAAGTGTATGTATGAGGACGAGTATGAAGTCCGGATGAATCACGGAACATAAGAAAGGTGGCTTGTGTATTTTAACATGTATATAATTTCCTTTTATTATTATTTTCACAGAAGATGAACTGTGTATGTGTTTTAACATTTACACTGTTTTGCTTTGCTCACGGTTCTGGTTTTATTAACCACACAGTAAAAAACTTCCAGAACTAGACCTTCAGAAGAAGAGTCATGCCTGAACATAATTCCTTTAAGCACATGAAAAAAGGGTTTAAAAAACAAACAAAAATATATTATATATATATATATATAATATATGATATCTAATATTGGCACAACAATAACACTATGACTGGAATTATTGCAAGAGTACAATGGGATGCAAGCATACATAGAATTTGCCAACTTCTCTGTGAACCATTGGAGGATGGGCTAAAGAAGATTCCTGAAATATGGAAAGAGAAACTCAGCCAATTAGAAAGCACAGGGAGTATGGTAATAGCAACAAGTACAGGACATACCACTGTTGTAAGGATCATGTCTTCCATTTTCATTTCAGTTTGAAGACCTGTGTTATTAAACATGTAATAAGTGCGTAACTGCTATTTCATGAAATGCACGTTTCTGGCATGCGCTTTTATTCTGTAAACGTATAATGAATGTGTGATAAGTAAGATCAATTAAAAACACATTCAGTGATAATTTAGTGACAATTTAGTTTAGAAAATATTCCATGATTGTCATAAATCTTATGACTTTTAACCTTTATAATTCTATTATTTTCCATACTTTAATCATTATCTTTTAGGCTTCTTTCCGGTTATACAATTCCTACAAATCAAGTCAAACCATTTATCTGGTCAACAAAGTTCAGGGCATAAGGACTCGGAGTATACCATCAGGAAATGTTGACACGGTTCCAAGGTAGTTCACAGTGCCACGTATGAACCTCTAAACACACCAGGGTACCAGATGGATTTCGCAACCTCAAACATAACAACTCAGATTCCCAAGAAAATCATAGAAACAGTTCTACGCTTTCATTGTCAAAGAGCGTACCCAAGATGAGACAAGAAAGATAAGAAAATGTCCTTTAGAGCAAAGACATCAAAACATGAGCTGCAATGATTAGGCAACCAAAGAAAGTATGGTAACCAGCACCGGTGAAAGATAAACAGTGCAACAATGACTTTGTGATTGTGTTGGTAGACTCCTATCTTTAACTACTATTGAAAGGATAGTGGAAGCACACTGTCAGATCTCAATTGTCTGTATTTATGCAGAATCATCAACATGCCTGTCTTTGACGCAGATGTCATCTGTATCCAAGAACTATGAGCATGTCAAGTCATTTAGATATAGATATCAACATAACACGTAGAGCATCATCAGTCTCAAATAAATGCCCTTTATCTCAATTTAAGGGTCAAACGAACAACAGTAAAATTAGTGTAGTCTGAATTGTTATACTTTTACCTTTAATGTTTAAAGGAATGAGTCTTAGACTAGTATCTTGATGCTCATCGGTTGTATTAAACATTACTACAGTGGCATAGCAAATTCTATCCTAGACAGGATACAATATACAAGGACTATCAATTGACCACTTAGTTAGGAGAGAAACTTCACCCAGGTCACAGATGCAGAATAAGATGAGCACAGCACCAGACTCCAATCTTGAATAAAGTAGTCTCCTGCAAAATTGTCAGAGCCTCTTCGAAGAATTCCATTCTGCCTTCACGAACTGGTGCCTAGACTGTGTTTTCCTACAGATGCAGTCCCCTCCGTCTTAGCCTTGTGATCAAAATTGCTGACAAGCTATTACAAACAAATAATAAACCCTGTTGTCCAGGTATGAACACCACCTCTGAAACTCAGGCTTATTATTTATTCATCAGCTAGAATTAGCTTAGAAGTGAGGGTGTTAAGAGCTATGAACTTTGATGGTATGAAATGACCATGTTTTCACTGTGACTGAAAAGCTTATCTGCTTTTTATCTTCTATGATGCTGCCAATATTATGTGCACTATATACCAGCATGTTAAAATAACTATTTTACAATAAATATGTTGAAACACATATTTAGTTTCTAGTGATCTTGAGGGTGTAAATCATTAATGAATTATCATTTTGGATTACCACTGCTTCCTGTTAGTAACCAAAAACATTGACACCACCTCAATTATGTACTGGCTGGGATTCTGAGGGGCTACAATAACCGGTCTTTCACATTCAGCCCTGGTGCATTTAACTAAGTTCACTTGTGTCACCCCTCGGTGTGAAAACAAATGTAGTAGTGCTGAACTAAAGGCACAGTTTACCCAACACTACTTTAGTGTGCTGATTTACAACTGTAACAGTACAAAGTGATTGGCAGGCTCTATTAAAGGGCATAGTGAGGCAAGCAGTGATGGCGGATGTGCTCTTAAGAGCGCTTTGCACTACCAAACCTATTGCCTCCATATTTTTCCACTACTTAGGCCAGGCATCTGTACCCAACATTAGGCCCCAGGGGGTACGCCCACATCATGCCACCAAATCACCAAGCTCCTTCAATGCAACTATGCTGAGGCGCTCAGAGCAGCTACCTGGTGAACCCGTGACCCAAAGGAGGAAAGGTGGCGCCTGACGTTGTGGCCTGAACTGCAGCCCACGTCTCCAGCAGTGGCAAGCGCCCCCTGAGACCATCACCCAACCACCAAGACTGGGTTTCTCCTCCAGAGACCCCTGGAGCTTCTCATCTGAGCACGGCATGTTGGAGGCTGCAGACTGGCAGGCTCACTGCTGCAGGAGACAAGAGGCAGCTGGGGCCAGGCCCTGCTGTGTGGCCCAGAGGCTTGACGGTTGCATCAGACCGCTAGACGCATCAGATACATTAGGGTGTTTTGGAGGCAGGGGGGGGGGGGGGCTCCATTGCGGACCAGAGGAGAGCACATAAACCAGCCCCTGCGGCTGGGAGGCTGTGACTCACCCACTGTTTCTCAGAGGTAACCGAGGCGCCACCCCAGGCGCCTGTACACAGACCAACAAGGAGACAAATCCTGGAGTGCAGGAACAGAGAAGGCTTCACGGAGACGAAGCCATGCTCCTGATGCCTCCCTGCTTTGCTGGCCATCATCCTGGGGCCCAAAGCAGACCACTGTGTACAGTGGCCCTTAGTGTACTACTGTTCTCTTGGGGGCCCACCACGAACATGCTCTTCTCTGCAACCACTAGGGCCATTATCCTTCTGGCACAGCATAGCGCCTGCACTCTGAACTGTCTTCACAGTCACTCAAGACAATTGGACTAGAGGCGATACCCTTGATGCCCCTGGAGCCCATGCGCAAGGCACTGCATATCTAATCCTGCGATATCAGGCCTCGCGTTCACCCTCCCGCCCACTAGCATTACAGGGAGCTCCATCACATGTTGTAGCAGGGGGCCCTCTACATCGTGTAGCTACCAACGCACACTCCAGAGCGTGCTGCCACCTCAACGCACTGTGCCACCAGCAAGCCGACTATTGTCCTAGTGGGCTGAAAAGTGCCAAGCAGAGGCCTTACAGCCATTCAATGTATCACACTTTTCCTGAATCCACCAAATGGCATGTACCCAATATGCCTTGGTGCAACCTGAACGTTAAAGAAAGACACCATCACAGTAGGCACCAGGGAGATGAATCGTTCCTAGGGGAACACCCTAAACACTGGACACTCTGTGCCTGGCGATGGGCAATGCACAGCAGCCGTTTAATTGCCATGAGGAGACAGGCAGACTCCTCATGCCGCAAGAACAGCACCAAAGGGCAGAACCCGGAGGATGTCCAGACGCTGGCTTGCGCTGCAGCCTACCTACTGCATCATTTACCTACCGCTCTCTCTCCATTAACCTACTTCAGCCATAGACTCCACTCAATAGCAGCAAAAGTTGTGCACCCATGAACTCTGCCACAACGATCTGGACACAGGGAACTCTCTACTTCCTCACTCACAATGGGCTGTCCAAAGACCAATGTACCAGCAACTAAGCCAGTGGCGCCCCGGCCTACCCTCCACCTTACCAGACACTCCCCCCAGCCTGGTGACATGGCCGACACTCCTGAACCTACTTGAGACAAATTGGACCAGGTACTCACAGCCATTGAAAGCTCCCAGAAGTTTATGGAGACCAGCCTGGGATGTCTGGTTTCAGAACTAAGCTTCCTCAGAGATGACCATCGGAAGCTCTCTGAAAGAGCAACTGAAGGGGAGAATCTTCTAGCCACATTGTAATCTCAAGCCTTGGATAACCAAAAAGCTGTCTGTAACTTACAAGAACAGGTCCAGATCTTGGAGACTAGGGCAGACTATGCAGAAGGACGCTTCCGCAGGAGCAATATTCACATTCTGGGCATTCCGGGGGGGCTGGAGAGCAATGACCCCCCCCCCCCCCCCCACCACTAAAATGCCTGGGCACTTGGTTCAAATCCTTCGTACCCTCCTTGGATCTCATACCCTTCTTCTCCCTGGAAAGAATGCATTGCGTACCAACCCGCTGCCCCCCAACGGGATCACTGCCTCATCCTATGCTCGCCAAACTTCTACATGATCAAGACAGGGACACCATCCTGCGAGCAGCTTGAACAGCAGGCCCCTTCCATCTTGAGGACAAATGCATCTTGATTTTCCAGGACTATACAATGGCTGTGCAGCATCAACCTGACCCCTTTTTGGAGGTCAAACAACAGCTCCAGCAGCTATGAGTCCAGTACTTCTTGCTATTCCCAGCACACCTCAAAATTCTATAGAAAGGCACTTTCTTCTTCTTCTCCAACCCCAAGGAGGTCTGGCTGTGGATACATCGTCATTCAAACACTGCCACACAAACCTCCAGAGGGTTCACCACGGCCTCTTAGACCCAGACAGAAGCACAGGAACCAAGCCCACAGTGACACTTTCCCACGCCCTCAACCCACCAGGCCTGGCGCTTGAACATACTATAGCAGACTGTGTCATGCCCTCAAGGCTGCAGCCAGTCTGAACACTGAGGCGGTCCCATCAGACCTCAACAGCAGCCCACATAGATTCTCTTGTGATGGAGATTCAGAATCCTACCCAGCGTCTACACAAGCCACTCCTCTGCTTCTTCTGGAGATGCCGCAAACGGCCGAAGACATTATTTGATTACACAACTATTGACTCATCATATGTATCCTTCATTAATCTGCACGTAACACTCCATACACACTTCGATTTACTATGGCACATGCCGTTATTGCATCTAACACGCTTACCATACTTTACACTGCCTGCCATAGGCTCCTCCTCGTCCTCTAGCAAGATAGGCATATGCTCCTCTGTAGGCTGCCAAACACAGAATGCCTGTCACCTGCGTCCTGTAGGCAGACAGCTATACAAGATTTCCATACCCCCTGGCAACAGTCTCTAGTTGGACCAAATACATACATTTACACTGTGCTCACATTGGGTGAGCTGCAAAAGCTCTTGTCGACACCACCACATGGCTACACTCTTATCAATGGTTATTTCACCCACCCAGTTTGGGCATACCGCCAGTTGCAGTAGGCCCTACGTATTATGGTTAAAACACCCACCCTCATCACCCACACTTTCCCCCACCATTGCCAAGAAGGTATATTACCATGCACTTACTCGTACGATGCAGGGACTCAGACAAGGCTCCTGTGCGGCATCTGATGACCCTCTGCGCTCGCAAGGGGATCACGCAGCCTCACTCTCCCAACACACTGTGACATGACAACTAGCCACCACTAGATTCCTTACCCTAAATGTAAGGGGGATGCATACAGCATGTACGTGTTACTCTGTCCACGCATACCTCAGGAGGCACCAGGTGCAGATCGCCTTCCTTCAGGAGACGCATACTACAGCAGCAGAACTACCACGCCTTCAGAAATGCTAGGGGGCTAGTTTATGCAACAGCATACTCGACCTACACGGGGGATGGGGGGATGGAGGTGGTCATGAACTGGGTACACCCAGGAACCCCTTTCAAAGTTTCTAACACTATTATTGACAAGTAAGGGAGATATGTTTTCGTGGAGCGATGACTCAATGGTACACTGGTGGTCCTCAGGGGGCATATATATATTCCAAACTTCAGGCAACACACATTTTGGACCATACTCTCAGAAGTCCTAGCCCAGAGGACACACGTGCTGTGGATCCTGGAGGGCACCTCTAAGTGTGTACTAGACGTGCACATAGATCACTCCCACCCACCATTACAGTGAGCAACACCTATCGCTCAGAAGGAATGTTTTCTTAACTGGGTAACACACTGGGCCCTACACGACTCACAGAAGGCCACACATCCCACTTCCCGGATATACTCCTTTTATTCTAGGCCACACGATCTCTACGTGCGCCTTGCCTGGATTCTTTACTCACTTTCTCCATTACCCCTGCTTTGTGCCAGACTAACTGGGCCACACTGCCTCCGACTGTGACAACTACACTGTAGCACTACAGAAGGGGAAGGGCCCACATCCTCCAACCCCCACATGGCACCTACCTGATGACTGTCAAGATGACCCCACTTTTCGGGAGGCTGAAACCACACACAGACAGACAACTACTTAATAGGAAATGCCAGTACCGCATCGGACAAGACGCTGGAATGGGATATCTTCAAGGTAGTCACACGAGGGGTGTGTACTCAAGAGCTTCCGGGTGTGTGAAGAGCTCTGGATAAAGATATTCAGGAGGCATCACCTACCCCAACTGCAGAAACAGGTGGAACATGACCCATCCGTCAGGGCAGCACTGCAAGAGGCTAAACATCAGCACGCTTCTCTTAGAACACCATTGACAATATAGCCTGACCAACTAAGTCGCAAAAACCCGCAAAGAGGGTGACAAATCTCTCCGCCTCCTCGCTTGGCTGATCCACCAGGAGCACAGAGAGACTCCAATCCTTGAACTGTGTACCCCAGCAGGCCCGACCCTGACCATGCAATATGCTATTCTTCGGGAATACCATAGGTATTATTCAGGCATCTACCAAACTCAGGCATGGATACAGCTTGGAGGTGCAGCCTCATGTCACACATTTGCCGATACCACAAATCTTGGCAACGCAAAGGCAGGCCTTGGATAATCTCACTGATGTAAAACAAGCGTTACGGGATATGGCAGGAAATTGTTAATATTTCCCCTCAAACCTTATAGGGTCCCCACCAACGTCTCCTAATACCACCCCATTGCTATTAATGAGCAGATTACAAAATGCTGGGAAAAATCCTGTCAACCTAGTATGCACAGATCTTCCCAGAACACGTGACTCTTTCCTGATGGAGCGAGGCACCTGGCAATGATGGCCTCTTCCCCCCCCCCCCAGCTATCATCAAAAGCCATAGAACCGCTAGCCATCCAACTGCGGAGGGATGAACAAGATTCTGACATTTCTCTCACAGACAAGACGCATGCAGTGTGGCTGTACGCAGATGACTTCTCCTGCTGTATCACCAGGGTGGATCCCACCCCTATTCACAGTGCGCTACACTCCTTTGCTAGATGCACTGGCCTTGTGATAAATTGGACCAAATCATCGGTTTACCCACTGCATCCTGAAATGCCCCCAAAGGTGATTATTTATAATGAGTCTCCACTCGCCTGGTGCAGCTCTTCGGTCAGGTTCTGGGCATTCATCTCTATCACACTGCTGCAGATCTCCTTGTTGGGAATCTCTGAACTGCGCTGATGGCAGTGGAGTCTTTGGTTCATTTCTGGAAGAAACTTACACTCACCACTATGGGGAAGATCAGCCTGTCAAAATGGTGGTACTCCCCGCACCCTCCCAATACTTCTTTACCAACTTACCTGTAATCTCGCCTCGCAGCTTCTTTTGAGACCTAGACACATTGCTGATCTGAATATCCCTGAAAAAACAACAACTGTCCACTGGTGAAGATTGCCTGGGTGCCCTGTCCTTTGAGGCTTACTAATTGGCAGCCAAACTACAATGCGTTGCTAGGTAGCTGGTGAAATGCAACTTTGAAGAAACAAACCATACTGCACACTACCTTACTAAGGATGATGTTCGCAGCTTCATGCTCCAACGGCTTGTGACAAACTCCCCCTGCACGCCGCCATAGCCTGCAAATGGGTCAACAGCATGCGACTACTCACACAACACGTCTTGCCATATGCTCCAGGATTCCTGCTGCAGGCCCTACACCGATAACCAGATAACCAGGGACATACTCTCCAATGGTTCTGAGGAACTGGCACAAACACTCCTTGACTACTACTGACGATCTTTTTTCTGACGGCCACCTTCTATCATTCGTCTGGACAAGGATGATACATTGGATGATATTTCTCTCCTGCAATTCTCCCATTGGGAACTAGGATCAGACCACAATAATCCTTTCAACGAATAAGAAAATTCTCCCGCAATATAGATATTATCTTCAAAATAGTGGACTTTATATAAAAAATATGTATGTAATTATCTTGTTTCTTCAGATTTTCCCTGCTATCTTTTGTCTTATAGCAGTCTGTTGCTTTGGGGAGAAGTTTGTTTAAAGGGGGTAGTGTCTATTGTGCTCCTTGTTCTTGAGTTTGACCGTTTTTCCGGTCTATCTTTTTTTATTTGTATGATTTGACATTGTGTGAATGCATATAACTTTTTTAGTGGTTTGTGTCCCAGGAAATATAGAAAAACGTTTATATTATTTATGTAGATTGAATAGTGATACGCATGAATACATTCAATAATAAATATTTAAGTTATTAAAATTATTGCTTTGGTTAGTAGTGGTTGTGTTTGTTGGCCTCTATTCTTTTTTATTTCTGTACTTTGCTTCTTAGCATATTGTTTACTATTGGGATTCCGTATTCTAGGAACCCGTTTCTGAAGGTGGTTTGTATTCAGTTTTGCTGGTTACCTCTATCCTGACTCCTTATATTCTAGTTCATCTTTTTATCCCCAAAGGCCCCCTCTCCTTCTCCCCACCCACCCACACACACTTTGTTTAGTACAATATGGTTTGGGTAGCACACCTTTTCAACTGAACCTGCTCTTTGAGATAAAATTACATGAAATTACGATTTTGTTGCTCATTTATAACATTAATTGACGTGGACTACATATTTTTGATAATTTCGCATTTGGAACGGACCTTAAAGCACGTTTTTCATTTTGTTTCTTATATTCTCTTAAGAAAGTGGGATTTGTGAGCTTTAGAAAAGTTCAGAGCTTCATTAAGTCGTGTTTACTCTCCAGAAATAAAGGAATTGTTTCATTTCCTCCGATTTGAGCGCTCTTCAATTTGAGGTCGCACTTTCATTGAAACACAAGAGTCCTCGACCGTGTGTGTGGGTATATATATATATATACACACACACACACACACACACACACAGGCGATTCGTATATTTAACATAAACGTACTAATTTGGTCATGAAACAATTTAATAGTAAGCAGTGTCATCCACAGGTTGAATTAAACAACACGTGTCTAGGAAACCTGGACTCCCATCCCGATTTCCCTACTTGACAACTTGTGTCATCCTACGGAAATCAGTTTACTTCACTATGTTTCTATTTCAATCAGTGTCAAACTTGAGAGCACCTTGGACAACATCAATTCAGGAGGTGAGCCCTATGAAACCATCTAGTAAAACTTAATACTTTTATCAGGCAACAATGCAATGATATAATCTAATCTACTGAAATGAAAACACTTGTTCAAGGAATAACCTGTATTTAACTTGAAGGAGTCTTAATCATATATTTATGTGACAGTTGCAGTGCCACTTACATGTAAAATAACATACTTAACTACTATACTTTAGTTTCACAATGCCCGATGCAGATACAACCTGGCTTCACGGCTACCCTGCAGTGACAGGCACACTCAATCCCTGTGAGCCACCGATATACGTATGCTGAATGGTCCTGCAGTTTGCAGGATAATCAGCTGTCGTCAGCCGAGCTCCGACTTGAGATGGCTTTGGCATGTAGAAGCTGTGATCGCTGTCCTGCTCAGTGAAATCCAATTACTGTCGAACATACCTCATCTTCGGTATGTCATCGGAGCACTCCACACCTCATTCCTTAGCGGCCCCATATTTTACCTGCGGGAGCTTCCTTCCTAGACCCTGTGCCTCCTCTGAAATCTCCAAATAATACACAAAGACTGCCTTTTATTGAAGAGGATATCTGCATTCCAATAGAATAATATACAAATCAGTCGACCACCACTTATGGAACAGTGGTCTCCAAACTAATGCCGCGCCTCCCCCAGTTGACAAATAAAAACCATTGGGGCCACCCCTCAGAACTTTTCACAATTATTTTTTAAAGCTGCCAATGTTTAAATATGCCTAGACTTATTTAAACATTGCAGTTAAGTACTGTTACCTTTTTAAAAATGCAATAACATGTTTCTGCTCAAAACAAAGTCCTGTTATCTCAATAATGCTTCTTTTGGTCAGAGCCAGGCGCCCCCCCCCCCACCCTTGAGATCACTTGAGACCCCCCTAGGGGGGCCCGCCCCCCAGTTTGAAGACCCATGCATGGAAACCTAGAAAGCATGGAAACAGAACCAAGTACACTGTGGTTATTGCTGGATTAAGAATGTCCCTCAACTTGAAAGGAATAACTCCACATATCTATTCACACAACTTCAATCACGCACATCGTCTTGAACTCAAGAGCATAACAGATGAAAGGCATAAGATGGAACCTGAATTCAGTTCACTAGCATTTACTGGATAGTATTCTTGTATTATTAATTTTTTTTAAATAACTTGCAGTAATGAATTTGCAAGCTTCTTCCCCCACCTTTAAGCACCGCAGATCGAATCCATTTATCTTATTGGTCTCTTAATGATAAAGGACGTGGCGAAGCAATCTATATTCCGTGCAAATATCTGGGGGACACGCAACCATATCAAACTCTCTATTTTGGTGAAAAGGAAGGCTAACAAAGATAGGCTGAGGTTGTTCCGTGTTGGCTTTGTACAGTCTCTAGGGGTCAGGAAGCAACTGATACGCTATTTGAGATATGTGAAAATCAAGGGCCGACATAGAAGAACACAACTGGGTGTATCATAACTATTACTATTGATACCAGTTTGAAATATTTCAACTTGTCACAGTGGGAAAGGAGTCGGAAGCCGGAGGACACAGCATATCTGTCCCTTTTTTTGCTGTCTATGAATGGGGCAAGGAGTTACCTTGTATTTATGACATCCTGAATAATGCATGACTCGGACCCAAATGAGATGCACTTAGCACTGATCAGACGTGCACACTTAACAGCTTTGTGTGGAATAGTTCTAGTTATGTGATGCAATTACACTGTATTGTGCATTACTAAACCTATGTAAGGCGCTAAAGCACTTATCCATTGGGAGCTCAAGTTGTCCAGCTGAAGGGCCAGCAGAGGAGCCTCCAAGGACAAGACTAGAAGCCGGGGATACGAAGGGGCAGGCTTGTTCTCCTTCTACAGATGGCCAAATACAAAGGTAAGGAAGCAGTAGAGGTCAATGCTCATGGGCGCAGTGTGCAAGGGTTTAGCGTTTTTTCAATCTATTACTGCCTCTGCCATTGTGTGAATGTTTTTTTTTGACCGCTCATCTTTATAAACACAATAAAACAAATAATTTAATTTATTGAACAGTTTGATATCTTGCCAATAAGGCAATACAACATTACAATGATATACAGTAAGATTAAAAGAACACCATAATTCTTAAAAACCTCCATTCATCATCATAAGTAAATTTCTTCACACCGATATACCTATACAATACGCCAATCAGAAGAACAAAACGATTTAAACACAACAGGGGTTTACCCTTAGTATGACAACATCCTTAATGTGTGTGCAAAATATCATTGTTTAGATTAAAAATGTGCTAAACATAAATACAAAATATTATAAAAACCACAAACAGGAATTTACCTATAATATGATAATCACCTTTGTGCAAAATGTGATTGTTTAGATGCAAAACAATTTTCAGTCGAGGGTAAGAACAGTGGGAGACAACACGGATCATAAGTGCAAAATATTCTAAGAAATAGACAGGAATTTACCTGTGGTATAAAAATATCATTGTTTGTGCAAAATAGCTAAGTTTGTGAAGAAAAAAAAAAAAAAAAAAAAAAAGTTATAGCAGACCTCAACTTTTCAATTTAAAGCAAGAACCAAATTAAATACTGGAGAATAAATACAGTTCATGCATTATATCTTATAATAGCCTATGGTATGCTGTAATACTAATCAGCAAAATCATTTTGACAAGACTCACAATTCATAAATAGTTGGATCGAACCTCCACATTCCATAAGAATGGATCTATTGCTATAAGCAACTCAAATCAGCTAGCCATTTTGCAACTACAGACAAAAATGTCTCTAGGTCGAAACAAACTCATATTATTACACTTTAATAATACTGTCATTAAATCAATCATGTGATGGACCTGTGAAAGTCTTAAGACAGGGAGTAGCAGGCTTCCTATTATGTCGAAGCATGTGCAAAATACATTCATCTGCTGGAAAGACAACGGGCCATTTTAACAGAAGGGGCAAATATCACTTTCTGCCCTTACCCGTCTAACCAAATACCACTTTATGAAGGCCGGGCCCTGTCCCAGCCTGACTTTCAAGGCCCACATTCGAATGGAGCTGCTTTTTATATCGCATAAATAAAATTGGATATAACCACCATAGTCGGACTCCATTAGAGGTCGGAGGTTATCTCTATTGCCCACATCATAAAAAAACACCCTTCCTAGAACAGTCTTATCAAGCATTTTAATATTTGTTTCTGCTGTGATACAGAAATGTTTTTCTGTTCAGACCTTAGTGGGATATCCAAAGAGGCCTCAATATCTTGTAGATTAACAATCCATTGGCCTAAGCGCTTCTCCTGCAAGTAGGGTTTTATTATTTGCCTCGGGGAAGTCTCATCAGACTTTGGAAGACTGGACCAATAATTAAAAATCCCCTGCTTGTATTTAAATAGTATATTAGTCAGGCCCAGCTCCAGTCTCAGGGCACTGTCCATGGAGCCTCTAAGGCAAGCCATGTCATCTTTTCCAGATATTAGCTTCAATAATTTGCAGCTGCTATATGTTCTTTCCTGGCATAACCTTGCAGCCGTACAGTAATAAACTTAACATTTTTGCAATACAAGTCTTTTAAAACTTTGACAGACTTATGCAATCAAATGGGTGTTCTAGATGAGTAATAATATATCCTCCCAAGGGAGATCATTGTTGAGGTGCCTATACTGCTTGCACAAACCTAACTCCGCCTCTTGTCCCAAAGTATAATATACCTCCACTTCACCCATTTTACCTAGAGATGAGCTTTGGTCTTTTAGGAGGTGGGTTTGCACGGAAAAGTACTTATTTACCACGTTATGCTTCTCTGCAGAGTCTTGAGGCTTTGATTCGGTGGCCAAATAATCTCAGGCAGATGTCCTAGTTTCATTTTCAGTTGATGCTAAGGGAGAAGCTACAGGTGAAGGGGACAGGCGGAGACCCACACTGATTACTGCATTAATCAATGTGGCAATGTGTGATTCACACAAACTGACATTTTAAAATGTCAGGGTCTCAGAGTGTCTGTTCTGAGAGACAAACTTTTAACTGCAGAGGGTGGAAGGCGATGCAGAGTGTGTAGAGAAGGAAAATTCACAAACTAATACATAGCTGAGAAGATGGGGTGAGAGTGTGAGGTCAGCCGACCCTCCTGGGGTGGAATGGTGGAGAACAATCACTGCTATTTTGTCTCAACTATCAGTGTTCAAAACCAATCTGGTTTGGTTCTCTTTCAATTGATCTCCTCAAGTTGACCTCACGATACAGTCACTGTATAAAGTGACGCTTCTCACAGCAGGTAGCACTGAGGCTAGCACCAAGCATGAATACAAACAATATGGGCACAATGAATCCTATTCTAAGTCATTAGTATGTTTTCCTTATTCTCATTGTATTTCTGCAAATAGCCCAACCCCATTTCAAAGATCACATCCCTGCAACCTAATACCTATTATACTCTAACTTGTCTATTAATTCCACCTTACATTTGCAACCCCCCCACCACCAACAACTTTTATTAAGTTAAGCTACCCCAATGAAACTGGAGTGAATGTATTGAATTGTTTCCTTGGAATGACAGACTAATCCGATTAACCACAGGATTAACAATAAACACTGGGTTACAGAACAATGTGCTGCCTGGCATACAGCAATTCAACATCTCGTCGGGGGTAGTAAGCACAACATAAATGCATTTACAATAAAAAATAAACATAGCAAAGATAAAATTCATATTTTACAACTCTCTCAACAAGTATCATCAACAGTGTTGTGTTCATTAAAGGAAAATTAGCATTGATATCTTGAGGATTCAAAAAACCTGACAATTAGGCATTAGGTATTTTTTACTTTCTCCACAACAATTTACATTTACTTCAATCCATTACACTGCTATGGGTCAAGGCGCTCCTCAACATCCTACTCATCCATTTAAACCACGGTCACTAACAGCACGGCCCAGGGAACACTTGCAGCCCTTCTGACCTTTACATGTGGCTGACAAGGGAAGTGACCTGGTATCCGAGTGCAGAACTTGGCTCTGGCTCATTGTCAGTAGAGTGGGTGTCTGCTTCAGCTGGATATGACGCCTCTCTGAGAGGAGGAGTAACTTTGTGAAACAATGTTGTTGTGGCCATGTTGGAGCTATGAGAATAATCCTGCATGGTTTTGCTTTCATTTTCATGAGGACCCTTGAGAGAGGAATCGGAGCAAAGGAGTAGGCAAAGATTCAGCACCATACGATTGAAAAGCATTCCCCTACGACCCTGGTTGTGGATGCTAGTTTGTGTAGTGCTGGCATTTCCAGTTCTGGAGTGTTGCGAAGAGGTCGACATTCTGTTTGCCCCACTGAAGAAAAATGTTCTCCAGGATTTTCTGATCAATTACCCAATTGTGGCAAGAGGTTGCCTTTCTGCGAAGAGTGTCATTCTATGGTATTTTGCTTTCCTGGAACATGTTCTGGTTGTAGATGCACTTTGTGACAAATCAACCATTCCCAGATCCTTTGAGCTTCCTGAGACAGCAGGTGAAATCTTGTGCCACCCTGCTTGTTGACTGAGCACTACTAAATATTTTATCCTGGGGGGGAAAAAGGCCTCCAAGCCTAGAAGTACTGCTTGAGGTCGAGCAGACTGATGTAGAGAAGTAGCTGCAAATGCTGCTATTTGCCACTGATTTGTAAATTCTGGACATGAGCTCCCCAACCCTCTAGGGAAGCGTTGGTGGTGATGACCAAAAGAGAAAGCGGAGTTAGAAAAGACAGGCCGACTGACAGATTTGCTTGACTGACAGATGTACTTGCCTCATCTACCATGATAAGGCGTTGATTATGTTCGGAGTAAGTTCGATGAGGTCGTCGAAAGATCCTGTGCTTGTATCCATTGTCTGTCTAACTCCTCTTGCAGTTGACACATGAGTAGACAGAAGGGAACTAGAGGAATGCAAGATGAATTCATCCCTAGGAGGGACTTGCAGAAGGGAACGGAGAGTTACTATTTTCTTTGTACCAATTTTGCTAAAGTTATCAACTTCAGTTGTCTCTCCGGTGTGGGGTATACTGGGTTTAATCTAGTGTGGCCCCCAAAAATGTTATCCTCTGTGATGACGGAAGAACAGACTTCTCTAGATTCAGTGCGAGGCCCAGGTCCCTAAAGAGGTTCATGTAGGCGGTTGTTGATCTCTGTGCGGCCTAGTAATAAGGTGCTTTGACCAACCAGTCATCAAGATAAGGAAACCCTTGGAACACAGGAGCCGCTACAGGTGCCAAGCACTTTGTTAAAATGCGAGGACCGGATTTTAGGCCAAAGGGAAGCACCTTGAATTAGTAATGGCTGTCAGCTACTGTGAATCTTAATACATTTTAGGTGGATGAGAACATGAAAATATGCATCTTGGAGACAGGGTTTAAATATAGCTTGTTTTGGTTTAGAAGTTGCAGAATGTCCTGCAATTTTACCATTCAGAATGACTGTTTTCTGAGATACGTTTTCAGGTCCAAATTGGTCACCATTCCTTTGACTTCTTTCGGATGGATAAGCAACAGGAACAGAATCCTTTCCCTTTCTGAGCAACAGGAGCTCACTCCACAGCTCCATTTCTGAGCATGGTTTTGACCTCCAACTCGAGGAGTTGCAGATGTTTGTGTGTGGAGGTTTGGGGCAGGTTGGTGGCGGTTTTTTGATGTATTCTAATGTATGGCCGAAATTAATATGGTCCAAGACCCACTGATCAGTTGTGATTTTTTGGCAGTGTTGAACGTGATTGGATATCCTCCCTACAAGGCAGATTGCAGGCAAAGGGGAAGTACCCAGTGCCTGTAACACGTCATTGATGGTGACATGTATTTTTTCATTGCCGTCCCAATTTTCCTTTTGGAAGTGGTCTAGTGTAGGCCGCTAGCGGTAGATGTCTTTGCTGGTAGTCATCGAGAAGCTGTCAAATATGCTGAGCAGTGGTATTGCTGGGAGCCTCCCCTATAGGAGGTTTCCCCCTTCCTCAAGCAGCTCGAAAAGGTATTTCCCTGTATTGAAGCTCCCTAAAGATTTGGCTATGTCCGTGTCTCCTTTGATGGCTTACAGGGCATCATGGACACGCTTGACCATTTGAACCTTTGGCCTGAAGGATGTGGGCTTGAGCCATCCCTGCCTTTTTTTAAATTCCAGCAAGTGATCGGAAACCAGCATTGGCAATGGCCACAGCGCAATCAATGATTTCAGATGAAGTGCTCTCACCATCCTGTAAGATCTTTTTGGCCTTAGCTCTTATGTCATCTGGAAGTTTGTCTTTTTATGGAGTGATATCCAACCACATCTGGCAATCGTATCTTCCAAGAACAGCCAGGTTTGCTGCTAAGTGCTGACACTGAGGAAAAATGCTTTCCAAATGTTATCAAGGAGCCTGCCCTCTGTCTGGAGGTGCTGAAGAGTTCTTGGACTGGCGCTGGGCCACCTGAGTCACTACTAAATCAGGTGTGGGCTGGCCAGTGAGACATGCAGGAGCATCCTCCTAGGCTTTGTATTTTTTGTCAAGAAGTGTTAACACAGCAGCTACCGTGGCCGGATTATTCATTGATTTTAAGCCCTCCTCCCAGATGTAGTTGACAATAGGCATAGCCCTAATGATCTTTCAGAATGGCTCTTTAAAATCATAAAGAAAACAGCCTGTCTGTTTGGTAGTCTAGGGAAGTTTAAACCTCCTTACTACTGTTCCTAGCAGGTTATGGACTTCCCCTATGTTTTCAGGAGGAGAATCTGCAGGAGGTGGAATTGGAGATGATGGTGCCGGTAGAAGATAATCATTCCATTTCGTATGGGCTTCACACAGCTCACCTTACTCCGTCATCATCTGAAGACGAGGGATCCTGGAGAGGAATGGTTCGCGGAATGTGTCGTGCAGATGAAGACAGTAGCAATTTGTGGAGCTTGAGCAATTGACGGCTGCACTGGTGAAGAATGTGCCAGTATGGAAGTGGGCCTTGTGGGAGGCGATGGTGCTGGGAAACGCCTTCGGTAATCTGTTAGCAGGAACTGCAGATCAGAGACGAACGATGAATGAAGACATACCATCTCCTCTTGATATTGATGGTGCAATCTCTCTTTAGGAGCAATATTAGCCATGGTCATAATATTTGTCATCATATTCATCATCATCATCATCATCATGCTGATAGCCACTGTGATGGGCTGAGTGCAACCCCAAAGGGACCTTCATCATCAGAATCCTCCTCATCGAAGGGGTGGTAGCAAAGGTGACATTTTACTGGGTAAAGTATGTTCTGGTGTGATCTGTTTTTTTTATTTTTTGTTGAAGGTGAATTTTTTCTGCAGATTTTTGTCTCAACAAGGACATAGCTTTGAATAGAGTTTTCATTGCCTGTTCTGACATCACAAGATTAGATTTGGAGCAAAAGAACAGATATCAGGGATGTGGAATTCCTATCGCCCGACGCCCGGGACATCTTGTTTGGGGTCAAGGGCAACAAGTTTTTATGTTTACTTTGTCCTTGGGACAAGTAGGCCCAACCCTCTGCAGCACAAACCCTTTGGCTGCCTGTTTACAGAGAGTGGAACTCTCTGCAGTTGAGGTAATGTGTTTCCAAAAGATAATGCTGTTCGAACTTGTATTTATGGTTCATTATTTGAAAACCTTCATTATTAGGGTGAGTGCTGTAAATAAATGTTTTAAGGTCACACTTCACTACGGACGTTGGTTCCAGTACAAAAAAAAAAAAACGTGTACACATGTTTGAAAAGTTTAGGCTATGAGGCTAAGTATAATGCTCCCAGAATGATCTCTGATTAGATGCAAATGAAGTGTCATTTAGTAAAATGTTTTGATGCATGCTAGTATTTCCCAAAAATATTTCTAATGGAAAATCAGTGTAACCATTTTCAACACGATTATGGGAAGCATGAAAATAAACAAACACTGACAAAGCCAACTGATCTGACATATTTTTATAAGTCTTTTAGTTTCATCAATGCGTGTCTTGTTTTGACATGGCTTTTGTAACACTTTATTGTTGTGGGAGCTACCAGGCCCTCAACATTGTAACAAACACTGGCAAAAAAAACCAAAACGTTTTTGAACTCTAAAAGCACACGTTGCCACCAGTGGCATAACAAAGGCCCCGCAGCCGCCTTCCAGGGGCCCCTTCAGCACAGCACCTGTCCTGAGTGAGTCTGGAGAGGGGGCTCCTCCATGTTCTTTGCAAAGGGGCACCCTCCAGTTTCGTTACATCACTGATTGCCACTGTAGTTCCTGACAATATGCTCCTTGTGGAAGAGAAGAATGCGATCACTCACAGTAAAGCCAGCAGAAAGAGAGAGAAATAGAAGTTTAATAAAAACAAAATGTCTTTGTTAACACCAGACCTAATTAGGGACCAAGACCCACATGTAGGTAGCTTTTTGCATGTCGCAAACAGTGACTTTCGCTGTTTGCGACGTGCAAAAAGCACATTGCTATGCACAAACCCAGTTTTGCGATTCGGTAACCTGGTTACCGAATCGCAAAACGGGTTTGCGACTCGCAATTAGGAAGGGGTGTTCCCTTCCTAATTGCGACTTGCAGTGCAATGTAGGATTGTTTTGCGAACGCGGGCGCAAACCAATCGCAGTTTGCACCCATTTCAAATGGGTGCTAACACTTTCACAAAAGGGAAGGGGTCCCCCTGGAACCCCTTCCCCATTGTGAATGTCACTGTAAACATTTTTTCAGAGCAGGCAGTGGTCCTGCGGACCACTGCCTGCTCTGAAAAAATGAAACGAAAACATTTCATTTTTCGTTTTTGTAATGCATCTCGTTTTCCTTTAAGGAAAACGGGCTGCGTTACAAAAAAAAAACTGCTTTATTGAAAAGCAGTCACAGACATGGTGGTCTGCTGTCTCCAGCATGCCACCATCCCTGTGAGGCCGCCATTCGCAAGGGGGTCGCAAATTGCGACCCACCTCATGATTATTCCTGAGGTGTGCATTTGCGAAGCCCTTGCGAATCACAGATGGTGTCAGGGACACCATCCTACATTCGGATTTGCGACTCGCAATTTGCGGGTCGCAAATCTGAACCTACCTACATGTGGCCCCAAATTCTTAAAGAAAGTCACAAAAGTGCACCCATGGTGTATGTCATACCCCTATAAAATATTTGTGAAATGTATTTTAGCATGGGTAAATATGCATGTGTAGACTTGCTCATGTGAACATCTATTGAGCATTTGCAAGTTCATTTTCCCTCCAGCCACTTTCTTCCCAACCCTGGAAGAAGTTCTAATTCTGCCATTGTCAGGAGTAAATGTCCAACCTTTCTTATTATGGGAAAATATTAGAGAGAAGCTGGTGAAAATCTTTGAAACATGCAGGTTAGTAGGTTTGCAGACTCAAAGGCATTCCAGCCCTGAAACTATTGCTCACTGCTTCCTCCAGCCCCAGTATGCAGATCTGCAGAAAGGTGGAAAAATAAGGAAATTGCTACAGTAGGGATTGAAACTGCAAGTATTCAAGCCCTACTATGGTAGTAGCCCTGGCATAATCAGAGAGGCTATTATTAGAGCTCTTACATAATGAGATTGCTGCCATAATTTGGCGCCACACTACATGGCACCAAAGGGACAAGTAGATCTTTTTACAGGACAAGTAGATTTGAGAAGCAACCTGTCCCGTGGACAAGTAGATATTTTAATAAATTCCACACCCCTGGATATATATATATATATCTCCTAAAACAAGTCTGGAACAGGATGCAGCAGAGCTCAGTGCAGAGTCCCTTACACGACGTGCAATAGAAAAACTGAGGAACTGGAGCTTCTCACAGAAGTCTTTCAGAGGGTGGTGCAAACTGATAGTTTAAAACTTAAGTTTGGTCTTTTTTTGTTTGTTTGTTTAAAGCCTATATTACTACACTTAAGGGCACAGGGCCTTTCTCATCTATATCTATCATCACATTGCTTTTCTAAGGTACAGTGGGACTCCCTTCTCAATGACGGGGAATGACTCAAGCAAGCATGTGAATTTATAAAAGATACAATACTAGAGTAACTTTTTTTCTCAAGATGGGTAGCTATGGATTTTGGTCTCTAGCTCAGCTGGCATCTAGGGAAACCTGTACATTTTTGAAAACCAAACAAGCAGGAGAGTCCACGGGTGCATGACTTGCATAGCTCATAGTAGATGATATTACCCAGAAGTCCTTGAAAATGTTTACTACCAAAGTTTGACATTTGCATCACATTTCTGTGATGGAAAGATATTGAATCTAAATGATGCCACAGTTTTCCTACCACCGAGTTCCCACACATCCCTACGATAAAAATAGTACCCCACTTATGGGGACGGCCCAAGAGAATAGGACACAAATGGCCCTAAATTGCTATGCTGAGAGTCCAGCAATAGGGGTAGGTGCAGTATTTGGGGTTGTGTTGTGCTGTGGCACCACCTATGTAAACCTACGAACCACAGACATTTCTGAAAACTAGACAACCAATGGAGTCCAGAGTAGCGTGCATTGTGTGGATCCCACAAGGCTATCTTGCGCACAATGCTTTACAAACCTCGAACTCTGACTGAAATTACACACCTATCTTCCATTTCTGTGATGAAAAGTTCAGGAATCTGCAGGAATCCACAAACTTCCTACCACTCTGCATTACCCCACTTGTGTCAATAAAAATGCTGGTCCCACTTGTGTGACTGGGCCTAGTGTCCGCTACAGGAACAGCTCAAACCAAGGTCAACGGGAGTTCTCACCAGGGGACTCCCACTGACCACCGGTTCATCAGCTTCTGTCATGGGCACTACACTTTTACCACACAAGTGAGGAAACATTTTTATCACAAGACTTTGGGGAATGCCGGGTGGATGGAAGTTTGTGGCTCACCACAGATTACAGAACTTTCCATCATAAATGTGATGAAAATGTGTTTTGTATTCAAAGTTTGAGGTTTGCAAGGGATTCTGGGTAAAAACAAATGTGGTAAGACCCACGCCAAGTCAGCCCACACTGGATACCCCTAGGTGTCTAGTTGTACAGGCTGCCTAGGTTTCCCTAGGCGCCGGCTGAGCTAGGGTCCAAAATCTAGAGCTACCCACATTTGGGGGTGGGAGGTTCCGTTTTCGGTGGAAATATGTAATGTGTTCATGTTGCACTTTGGGCTGTTTCCTGTCACAGCCACTAGGCCTGCCCACACGAGTGAGGTACCATTTTTATCGGGAGACTTTGGGAAAGCACAGAATAGTAGACCATACATTTGTTATTACCAATTGGACTTCACTGCATGTGTGCCTTTCAAATGTGAGCCAGTGTAGAAGAAAGATGACATTTTGAAAAATACCCTCTAAAATAATACAATAGTACGGGTACCCACAAACTCAGAGTAGTACAAATTAACCACTGCTCCTGAACTCCATATGTTGTGCCCATTTCAGAAATACATAGGTTTCCTTGCAATCCATTCTTCACTCTGCCTAGTTCGCTATCTGAATTGGTCTATGCTTGGTACTCCATGAAAAACCCATTGTACGATGCAGCTCAGTTGTTAGCTCTGGGTCCCTTGGAGAACAAAAATACCCTATATATCTGCGCAAAACAAGGGTCTAGTGGACATAATTGTATATTGCTTTTGTAAATAGGCCATTGGAACAAAAGTTAAAGCTGAAAATGTCACAAACTCCAGTTTTTACCTAAACATTTTCAATATTTCTTTATTTCAACAGTTATTTTCCTTGGGAATACTTTTGAGCAATCTACACAGAGGACTCCTTGCTGAATTCAGAATTCAGTCTATTTTTCAGACATCTATAGCTTCTCTGGATCTTCCATAGGTTTTCCACCACAAACAGTTAGTAGGAAAAATGGGCTCTCTCTTAGGAAAATGCCGAAATTGTGGAACAACATTTTTACAGCAAACTGTTCGTAGATGCCATTTTTAGGAAGAAAAAAAAAAAACCCTTATCTGGGGCGCTTTTTCCCTATTTTTCTAAAAACAAACTAAACATGTTGCTATATTTTCTTGGCCCCCTCCAGGTGACTCCACAAACCATGGTTACCTTTAGAATTCCCAGGATGTTGGAAAACAGAATGCAAATATGGCATGGATACCTTTGGTGGGAGACATTATGGAGCCCAAACAAGAACTATCCTAAATAGCCAAAAATGGGCTCAGCACTGTGGTGGGGAGGATTTGGGGGGTTAGGCCCAGCAGCTACTAAGGGTTTAATGATTTGTTGGGACCAGAAACCTAGTGGCGTTATTTTCTGGTTTCCAGTACAGACGCACCAGTTGAAGAAACTTTTGGTACTAATGTACAAATACAAAGATGGATACCCAGACAGACAAACTGAACCTCAGAATTAAACAACATTCGCCTTGACCTCCTTAAAGGATTTGGCTGCAGGTACCTGACCAACTCCTGGATATTCCAGGTCGTTTTTGGTGGACATGACCTTACAATATTGTTAGAACAGGATCTGGAGTGAAAAGCTCTCCAGGTATTCCAAAACCCAAGCCTTTGCAACTTGCTTTCCATCTGAGAGAAACTCAAAACAGCACATCCCTGAAGCTGAATGGGCAAGGAGGCAGGTGGCCTTATCACTCAGCTATGTGACTGTTCTCATAGCTAAGCCACAGGAGTTAAATATGACAGTTTATATCCCGCCACAAAGTCCATGGTCTTCATATGTCCTTTCTCCAACATCAAGAGGAGACTGTTAGTCAGTGACTGCAAGAAGTACAACAACTGGGGGAGTGGAGTGGGTAGTACGGTGTTAAATCATGAGCTGATATTTTGCTTGTTACAATACGCAAGCCTTGGGAATCAGCCTCCATGAATTTCCTGCTGAATGTAGTGCACTGCTTTAGAGCCCCAATAAGTGGAACGTGAGGCAGAGGAATGCAAGATTCAATCACGACAAGTATAACTGAAAACACACCCCTAGAACGAGGGGGGCGAAAAGGATGCTCCAAGTTTTACAATTCTTTTAAACTGACAATATCTTTAATAGGAGCTTTTTCCGTTTGCCTGCCAGTGCAGACCATTTCCAATTAGTTATTAAGGGGGAGAGTAAGAGATTACATTAACTTTTATGTCAAAGTGTTCAAATAACTTCCTCACAGTGTTCTTTAAAGTTTAATGGAAAATTCAAAGCACAATATAATTACAATTACAGTAACAAAGAAGCAATGGGGGTCAACTAGCTCACTGAAAGGGCCTAGTGAGCTTGGGCACGCATTAACTAATCATATTTGCAGTCGGTCACTCATTCTTGCACTCATGCATCTAACCACCGACTTATTCTTTCATTCACCCACCCAGAATAAAACATATACAAACTCAACAAGCATATGCAAGATTTATTAAACAAATGAAAGGAGAGAAAATGAAAATACCAAGCTTAAATTTGGCGGGCATATGTTTGCAATAAAAAACTTAAGTTAAAAACAAAAGTTAAAAAAACATGCAGCCCGGCCTAGAAGGGCCTAATACGATTCACAAAATGCAGTTATTCCATGCCTAGGCTGTGTCAGGGGGTAACCAACACCAGAATTATTTCCTGCCATGATAATGTAAAAATAAAAAAATAAAATAAAAAAATCCACATTTTACAGGCTTCACCACAGCGTAGTAACAAACAACTCTTGAAGGTCATTGTCAACAACAAATGCTTTTAATACGTTCAGCCTATTTTTGTCATAACGTTTTACCAATATAAACATATCAGATCTATGGCATAACGTTTACTAATAAAAACAAGCAGACCTACAGCCTTTACCACTTGTTTCTCAACTTAAACTCACTGGGATTAGCATAAACCTTCCCCCAAGGCAACCATCGGGAATAGTCACAAAATTACGATCAGATACAAAATTATACCTGGCAAAATGTATAACACCCTCCTAAAAGGTCTAGAATGGATTTTACATGCAAATCCACCACCCCAGGATTTGTCAAAGTAACTAATACCAAAACCCTTTCATAAATCTGTAATCTTTGACTAAGAATGCAACTAATCATCTTTCCGCATTCATAAACAGTGTACTAGCATTCCATGGTTAAATGCTCATTTGTTTTAGCATAGGCTTTTAACAATAATTAGAACATTGGAATGCTAGGGGCTCCATTGAAAACAATGGAGTGCTGCGGGCTTTTACTGGCCGGTAAAAGCCCCCAGCGCCAACATTCCAATGTTCGCTTTGTTCACAGCAACAGTTGTGAACAAAGCCTCATGGAGCCCGAGGGGATTTTAATCCCCTCGGGCTCCGTGAACATTTTTTTTTTTTTAATAGAACATTCTGCCCTGAGTGGCAGAATGTTCTAATAGCCTTAGAACCCGCCGTAGCGGGCTCTACCGGCTATTAAAGTCCCTCTCCCTTGTTAAATGCCCTCGCCTTTGGCTCGGGCATTTAACGCGGGGAGCAGGCCTTTAATAGCAGGTAGAGCCCGCTACGGCGGGTTCTAAGGCTATAATAAACAACGTCTAGTGATTTTGTCTTACTTTTCCATAATAAACCGATCGGGCATACACTATCTTGCATAGTTTCTCTAAAAAAAAAAACAGAAAGACCTACAGCCATTACCATTGTTTTTTTGTTTAACCAATTCAGGCCTACTGCACTGACCATTTGATTCCCCATAAGGTAAAACATTATAACATGAGCTAAGTCCCTCTCTTAGTATTGCTTTAGTTATTTTTGGCGATCACATAAGGTTGACAGCAGCACTATCAACACAGACCTAATGAAGTACAAAAGAAAAAGTTTTCCAGTCACAGTGAGAGGGAGGGTGTAACTCCTGCTGACATTCATCGCAATGAAGCAGAACATTTTTCACCATGACACAGATTCTACTGATCATTTGAAAATGGTATCTACTGACTTTTTTTTATACAGATTACAAATAAGGAGCACGAGGATTGAGTGGAGGAGTAGTTGAAGTGGGGCTGTGGGTGTGACACATTGGAGAAGAGTCAAGGGGAATAGGCTGGATGCAGAATGTGAGAGTGCCTAATCAGAGTGAGCGTGACTGGATGGAATGAAGAGCAAATCGGAATGGCACTGTATGAAAATGAGTGGCTATGGGTGAGAAAGTGAGTGAGAACGTGATTGAGAATGTGCATGGGATAGGAAGGATGACGAGTCATAAAGTAATATGGTGGGATCAAGAAGGATGGGGATAGCAGTAGAGGATGAGGAAGAAGAGGTGCTGATGGAGAGTGTAGAAGATGTTGAGTGATGAGTTCCTGTCAGAGCCGAGCGGGTCGGCTATGCCCCCATTTTGTGACATCGTATAGCCTCAATTGCACAGTTATTTTTAGATATTCACTCATTTGAAATGTTTGGCTCCTAAAGATTTGGTCGTTAACTACTCTTTGTGACTTGGAGGACCACTGGAAAATGTATATATTAAAAACGCAGTCCAGTTCCTTGCCCAATAAATACATGTTTGTTTTTAAATCAGCAGATGTTAACTTTAGCAATTCTATTCTGAATTTTGAGGAGAAGCAATGGAGACGCAAAGACTGCTTGTTAGTTAACTTTTACAACATTTAGGTGTTTAGTAATCAGAGAAGATCTGGAACTCTTATAATATGAACTTCTTCATTTTTAACGGAAAAATCCAAAGAAACATATTAGGTTTTTAAAGATGAGAATAATCATTTTACTCTAACATTTTCTGTATCACTGAGAAATGTTTCTCAAAGTAATACTGTCACAAGGGAGCGGTCAAAGTGGAAGTAAACAGTAGCCATAATGGAGAAAGTTTTCAAACAACGAAAAGGTTGTTTCAACCTCCACAACAAACAAGATAAAGACAAAGATGTAAAATACAAGCTGCTAGCCGCTTTATGACCAGGTAACTCACCTTAGCAAATAGCCGTTCTCCATCATTGTCCAATATGAGCACAGCTTTCACAGTGTACAGGGAGGGTTCCTATGAAGATAAACAAAGTGTGACTACAAATATTTTTTCCTTTATCGTCACAGGGTTAGAGGGTACTAACAAATTGATGAAGACATGAGAACTAAGGGTTAGTAAATAAGATGAGTTATCTCCAGAAAGAGATAGCAGCATACACGTGAAACACTAGGCACATATTTCCATTCAAGGACATACCTTAGGGGTTTTCATTCCACCCCCAACTTACACCACTCCGTTCAGTATTTCTCACACTGAACTAAAACTATTCTGAGGAGTTTCAGATACGGATTTGGAGTTCTAAGATGCTACCTCTTACACCTACAAAATTACACATTTTGTGTAAGAATCTGATTTGCTGTTGGGGCTTTCTTTTAGTTTGCCACTGGCAAATACTCCTCCACAAATGTGATTCATGCACCATGACACAACAGCTTTTGCAACATAAAATATTAAGGATGGCAGCTGCAGCAAGATGGGGTGTGTTTCAAGTGAGTCTTCTGTTAAAATATTTTAACAATTTTCAGTTTAATACAAAAAGTGTTTTGTTTATGATAAGCTGCCTAATTGGAAAGGCACATTTTGTTTCCCATTTATACAAAATGATACATAGCACTGAAAATAAGAAGCATGAAATGTAGACATTCAAATCCATGCCCAAAGTTGTAACATGCGCTCTTCCTCCAAAAAGGTTCCTCAAAGTTGTCTGCTCATAGGTAATTAAAGTAAGTAGACTTTCATGTGGCCCAACTACCCTTTGACCAGTTTTATCTAACTGCAAGATATGTCACATTAGGTGAGGTAGCCTATTCGATGAAAGCAGTTTCAAATGAGCCTACCTAAACTGTGAACATTGCACAGTATATTCTAATGCAATCTGCCAGTTTATTAAAATAATCTTCAGGAGTCTAAAAAGGTTATCAGCTAAAGCTGCATGCAGACCCCCTTGAGCTCCTACAAATCACTAGTTACATTCGAGTTCAAATAGTGAGCATTTCAAAAGAAAAAAAAAAAAAGAGTTTGAACTCTAGTGACATCTTTATTAATTGCGCCTCATCCTTGAAAAAACATTAGACTTTAGTTTTAAGAATCCTGGAGATGGGAGAGAATGTGCAGGAGCAACAAAATTATAGCCAGGCGGCCACCGTACAAACAGTGCAGCTGCACAAAGACCGAAGGAGATGGCAGACAAGCATTAGCTACATGGAAATCCTCCTATAATGACCCGGCTAGCAATATATATTAAGAAGAACCATCAATGTAGGAGTAAAGGTAGAGCTGACCGTGACATAAAGGAGAGGTAAGAATGAGAGAAACACTGGTGCTTTTAGGAAAGCTTTCCTTGAATAATAACAATGTAGCAATTGCCAATATTGAGTAAAGGCACTCGTCAAAGGTACTCCTCTAACTCGGGAATAAATGCAGACCCAAGGATCACAGAAAGTTAAGCGACAGTTCTGTGAAATGAAAAGATACTCCACAGATGTTCACAAAACTCGTAAATATTGTCTCGTGATTTAATGGGGGTAGAGGTGGAGAATCTGATCCTACTTCAAGCTGGGTAACATACCAGCCTTTTTATCTAAATGCTTATGCTGAGGTCTGGTCATGTCAAATCAATAAATTAATGAGCAACCCAGGTTCATGGAGGTCGACCGTATTCATTTAGGGTTATACCTCTGCTTACACTAACAGGAAGTTTATACCTCAAGAATGCGATGATCATAACAAGTGGCGTATGAAAGGGGTCGTTTGTTAATTATGAAATTATGTTTTATCGGGTGCAGTGCAATAGTGTTTACATTTCTGTGCATACCTGTTTTTGAACATACTGCAGCACCAATACGAGTGCTCTAACGGGATATTCATAGCCAATAAATTGTACTTTACTTTCAGGGAAATAGAGGAAGCCGAGTGACGGCCCTCATGTTTACCTTCGAAGTCACTTTTAATAGTTTTGACATGCAATTTACCAACAGACATTGCAGATTTTAGTCCTTTTTAGCCCAACAGTTCTCACACAACACAAACTCCTGTGTAAATAATACCCCAGGCATGACATTATTAAATAATGCATAATAATACTTATTCACGGGGAAGGGGCCAGCAACGTGGCCGACAGGACGCGCTCCTAGGGAGCTTCCCCATCCGACCTCTGAATCCTACAACATCCTGCACATAACAGCACTTTGGCTGATCGGCGTGCAAAACAAACATTCTTATCAACTCTGGGGGGACTCGATATTGTTCACGATACGTCATTCGACCGCTAGATAGCGACTGGCTCCTCGGAGCGGACCCTGCCAGTAATCCAACCGCGAGGAAGGCCTCGTGTTTCACTGACAAGGGAGGCTTTCAGCTGGTGTAGTGGCTGCGAGAGCCTGCCCGGGGACTCTGCGGAGGGCGGAGACTTGCCGGAGCCTCTCTGGGCGGCTGAGGCCAGGTTTATCTGTTGACAGCCCTCACACGGAACCCCGGGGCCTGGTGGACTGAGAGATCGGGCTTCCTTCCTGGGTCCCGCCTTGAGGTTGCGGAGCGCCCTGGCCTGCCTTGGGGCTCAGTGGCCCCGAGACAAGCCGTGGCAGGTGAGAGAGTGATGCTACGGGCCACGTGAGGCCTGGAAGTATTAAAGGAGGCGACCAGACATAGTGGTGCCTGAAGTCTGGTGTAAAGCTGCGGTCCGCGACAGTGGAGATGTGCCACCCAGAGACTCCCTCTGCAGCCACACGCGCTCCCTCAAGTGGGCGTGGGGGGCCCTGTTGCAGACCAGACACACCAGAGGGATGCTTTCTGATACAGTGGAGAGCACCAGCCTGGCAGCGAAGGCGAGTAGGGGACAGACAGCACCTCTACAAGGAAGCGGGGAACCCTCCCCTTTCCACCCGCTTCCAGACAATACCCAAAAGGCGCCTAAGACCTGCCATAACCAACGGCGGTAAGTGCCTGAGCCCCGTGGCAAAATTGCACGGCACCAATATTAAAACAACATTTTTTGAGGTGACGGCAGTTCAGCTTAGTACCCGAAGCCACAAGCCTTACTCTCACACCACATTTTAAGGGACCCAACTGCCTGCTGAGGGATTTCTGAGCCCGACAGCACATAGTGACCGCCAGCAGGGCGTTCACGCCGGCCCATCAGGGTTTCAGACAAGGTCTTACAATATAGGAAAAAGGGCGCCTAGACATTCGTTCCTTCCCCACACCATGCACCACAGACACGAGTGGTTAGACATGTGAAGGGGGGATACCGTTATCAAGAACCGATGAACCGGGGAAGGGGGGCTGTCGCGCATATCGGAAACAACCATTAAAGGCCATTAAAAACCTGGGAACACTGAATAGTCAGAAGAACCGGATCATCCGCTGTGGCCCTCGCCCACTTTCCAGGTGGCGAAGAAGCGAATTTTGGGGGTTTTGTGCGGCAGTAGAGGGACACTGTGTAGCCACTGGGGCGGGGAGCAAGTTGTTCATGTCCCATTGGTCCTCACCGGCTACAGTGAAGCAATAAACCGGCAGAAAGTGAAGCCTAGCGCCACTCAGGGGGACCAGAGAGATACAAGAATTACCATGCAGCTGTGACATAGCCTGGCTTAATGCTGAGGGCGCACCTGAAAAGAATTGTCAGTACCACTCACAGGCAGCAGGAGTTGAACAGACCGGGGGCACATATATCTGATGAGATGTTAGACATTCCTGGGCGCCCACGCACTCGACTAGTTAGGCAGAGCATAGCTATTGCAACCATACAGAAAGGACAACTGTATCAAACACCTCCAAAAGTGTGTCGGAGTTCAGCAACTACAGCTTTATCAAGCCGACCGCAACAGCGAATACTTGGAAAGCATCACAACACAGCCCTACAGGGAGTGCAGAATTATTAGGCAAGTTGTATTTTTGAGGATTAATTTTATTATTGAACAACAACCATGTTCTCAATGAACCCAAAAAACTAATTAATATCAAAGCTGAATATTTTTGGAAGTAGTTTTCAGTTTGTTTTTAGTTTTAGCTATGTTAGGGGGATATCTGTGTGTGCAGGTGACTATTACTGTGCATAATTATTAGGCAACTTAACAAAAAAAAATATATACCCATTTCAATTATTTATTATTACCCGTGAAACCAATATAACATCTCAACATTCACAAATATACATTTCTGACATTCAAAAACAAAACAAAAACAAATCAGTGACCAATATAGCCACCTTTCTTTGCAAGGACACTCAAAAGCCTGCCATCCATGGATTCTGTCAGTGTTTTGATCTGTTCACCATCAACATTGCGTGCAGCAGCAACCACAGCCTCCCAGGCACTGTTCAGAGAGGTGTACTGTTTTCCCTCCTTGTAAATCTCACATTTGATGATGGACCACAGGTTCTCAATGGGGTTCAGATCAGGTGAACAAGGAGGCCATGTCATTAGATTTCCTTCTTTTATACCCTTTCTTGCCAGCCACGCTGTGGAGTACTTGGACGCGTGTGATGGAGCATTGTCCTGCATGAAAATCATGTTTTTCTTGAAGGATGCAGACTTCTTCCTGTACCACTGCTTGAAGAAGGTGTCTTCCAGGAACTGGCAGTAGGACTGGGAGTTGAGCTTGACTCCATCCTCAACCCGAAAAGGCCCCACAAGCTCATCTTTGATGATACCAGCCCAAACCAGTACTCCACCTCCACCTTGCTGGCGTCTGAGTCGGACTGGAGTTCTCTGCCCTTTACCAATCCAGCCACGGGCCCATCCATCTGGCCCATCAAGACTCACTCTCATTTCATCAGTCCATAAAACCTTAGAAAAATCAGTCTTGAGATATTTCTTGGCCCAGTCTTGACGTTTCAGCTTGTGTGTCTTGTTCAGTGGTGGTCGTCTTTCAGCCTTTCTTACCTTGGCCATGTCTCTGAGTATTGCACACCTTGTGCTTTTGGGCACTCCAGTGATGTTGCAGCTCTGAAATATGGCCAAACTGGTGGCAAGTGGCATCGTGGCAGCTGCACGCTTGACTTTTCTCAGTTCATGGGCAGTTATTTTGCGCCTTGGTTTTTCCACACGCTTCTTGCGACCCTGTTGACTATTTTGAATGAAACGCTTGATTGTTCGATGATCACGCTTCAGAAGCTTTGCAATTTTAAGAGTGCTGCATCCCTCTGCAAGATATCTCACTATTTTTGACTTTTCTGAGCCTGTCAAGTCCTTCTTTTGACCCATTTTGCCAAAGGAAAGGAAGTTGCCTAATAATTATGCACACCTGATATAGGGTGTTGATGTCATTAGACCACACCCCTTCTCATTACAGAGATGCACATCACCTAATATGCTTAATTGGTAGTAGGCTTTCGAGCCTATACAGCTTGGAGTAAGACAACATGCATAAAGAGGATGATGTGGTCAAAATACTCATTTGCCTAATAATTCTGCACTCCCTGTAGACAACAATGGCTGTGGCCCCGCGACTGAAACAAACTGAGCTATGGGAAGTAATCGGGTGCAGCGGCAGCCCCAGAGAAATAACTTCACACAATAAACAGCACCTCGGGGGACTCACTAGACTGGCAAGGCACTCCAGACCAGACAGACGGATAGGAGGAACCTTCGAGGGCTGCCCTGATTAAGGCTATAAAGGGCTCTTGTGCAGCACTGGGTATTTTGGGGGGGAGGGGGGAAATCGAGTGGGGGCAGATAGCCAGTGTCTCAATAGAAGTTAATCTACACAGAGTGGACCTGCATAAAGTAGCTGACAAGCTCTCAGAGGCGGAGACAAACATAACCTCCCTACAAACAGAGGTACGATAAACTTAAGCAACAGATGACACACATTGATAAAGTCATGGCAGCATTAGAAGTGTGGCTCAATGGTTAGAGCAGCAGACCCTGATGCAGAAATCTGGCCCGGGACCAAGGTTCAGTTCCCGCCTCAGCGGGTCTTGGGCTCAATTTCCTCAGACCTGACATTCCTCGCATCGGTGCCTAATCTAATTCATGGGTCCCACTCTGTAACTCTGGGCAATAGCTTGCTTAATCTCCACAACGGCCCCAACAGCGCTGGGATGCCTGGCTTCACCTTGGAGGCTGCCCAGGAGTGGGCACCTCACAGGGAAAAGCCAGGAGGGGTTCCACAGCGGTATGCGTACAGCGCCTTGAGACCCTAACGGGTGAGTAGTGCGCTATACAAGTACGAAGTTTACAGTTTATTGATACTTTTGTACCTAGACCGAGTAAACTGTCAGCTTTCATCACACTCTGCCTGCGCTTTGTCTGAGGACGCTGACCCTGGCAGGGTATATCAGGACGGATTCATTATTGTTTAGTTATTTGAAATGTTGAAAATGGTGTGGTCAGAGGAGAGGAGTCACCACTGGCAGTCGGTTTCAGATAGGGGGTCAATCAATCAATCACTGCATTTGTAAAGCACGCTACATACTCGCGAGGGTCTCAAGGCGCTGGGGAGGGGGGGTGCTACTGGTCGAAGAGCCAGGTCTTGAGGAGTCTTCTGAAGGCCAGCAAGTCCTGGGTCTGTCGTAGGATGGTGGGGAGAGTGTTCCAGGTTTTGGCGGCGAGGTAGGAGAAGGATCTGCCACCGGCGGTGGTTTTTCGGATGCAGGGGCTGTGGCGTGGGCGAGGTTGGCTGAGCGGAGGCTTCGGGTGGGGGTGTGGAAGCAGAGTCAGTTGTTGAGGAAGGTGGGTCAGGTGTTGTGCAGTGCTTTGTGTGCGTGGATCAGGGTCGGGGGGCACTTCCAGATGTGAGTGAGAATGCCAAACTGGTTACCACTTTCTTATACATGGAGGGAGAGAGGATGGGGGCAGTGGATGTTTTGTTGAAATGTTTTACAGGTTTTTGTTTTGGGATTACTGCTACGCTGCTATGGTGGTTTTCTTACTCAGAGCATACATAGTTTGCTGCGTGTGGTCCGTGTGCTAGTAGAAACTCCTCCCCTGGAATGTTTGGGGACTGGATCTTACCAGAAGTGCTACAGAGTGCTCTCCATACTTAAACTGCAGGGAACTGGTATAGCATGTTTACAGGAGACACGTCTCACTGAACAAGAAGCACAAAAATGTGCCCAAAAAAAAAATTTCGGAGGGGAGGGTCAGGTTTATTATACTAATTACTCTTCCTATTCCTGCGGAGAATTAATGTGGGTCGCCCCTGGAGTGCCGTTTGCTCTAACATACACGGAAGCTGATGTTGCGGGCCAATACCTGCTCTTGCAGGGCAGACTGGACAGAAAAGAAGTGGCCTTCGTAAACTCATATGGCCTAAATATAGACAATGGCTCCTTTTATGGTACAATTAGAGAAGTAATTACTCCTGCAATGATGTTAAATTATTCTGGGTGGGAGACTTTAATTGCCTCACTGATGGGGACCCGATCGGCATCCTTCACTGCAAAATACCAAGCCTAAAATGCCAGCACAATTGCAGGAAGTGATGGCCCATATGGAGAGAGGTACACCGTGGATGGAAGGAATACACGTGCCACTCATTGACTTACGAGACATACAGTAGCTCAGATCGGAAATTAGTGTCGGACCATATGATCTCAGCAGCTCTGGAGGTGACATCTTTCTCATTATCTGTCTGACCATGCTCCAGTGGTATGCTCACTTGCATGGGAAAAATTGGTGCCAGGTTGTCCAGTACATGGAAGTTTCCTACCAATATACTACAAGATGCATGCAAGGGGGAAACACTAGCTGAAACACTGCAACATTACTTTGTAGAAAACTCATTAGGTACACAGTGTCGGGCCATGGAAGGGGAAGCAATGAAGGCGGTCCTCAGAGACTGATGCGTGGGACTAACATGCAGGTGCGGAAAGCCCTACAAGCTGAACTCCTTCATGACGAGGGGAACTTAGCGGCTTTCCAAAGGTTATCACCTGAAAAGAGGAAGGGGGAGGAATGATGAAGCCACATAACAGTGTAGGATGCTGCCAGTGAGGGAGCTACTCGAGTGGTAGACATTGAAATCATATCACCAGCTACTGCACAGAGAGAGAGATAGTTTGCGCCGACTGCTGGCTTGGATATTACGTCAAGAGATACCACCCTCCACCCCCAATTATGCATTTCAAGACCCCTACAGGGGTCAATGCCTATATGCAATCTGCAGTAGTAAAAACACATAAGGCCGACTTGGGACAGATTATTCTCGACCCAGTGGATAGAACCCAAACAGGGTGACGGAGTTTTTAGATACTCTCACCTTACTGCATATTGGAGAGCAGGCAGTGCAAGAACTGGATGCAGCTATCACACTTGAAGAAATTACATAGACTCTTACAACATTACCTGGGGGGAAACACCGGGTAGTGACAGCTTTCCCGCCGCATTCTACCATGCCTATACAGTGGACATTAGTCAGTAGTTAGTAGGGGTATACCTAGAGGCAAAATCGAAAGGGATCATCCCCCCGCTACCATGAGAGAAGGGTGTATAACAATGATATTAAAACCAGGCTCGGATCCCCCTTCATACTGACTCCTCACAATGATTAATACCAATACAAAGATCCTTGGTAAATTCATAGCACTCCCGTGTCTACGGACGGTGGTCACACGGTTAGTACACGTTGACCAATGTGGATTCAGACCAGGCAGGAGCACCACCATGAACCTGTGGCAGTTAATGCACGAGACTGCCGACTCCCTGGAAGATATGGTATTGTCTGTAGATATTAACCCCTTTAACACTGTAGATTGCCAGTACTTCATGGGAGTGCTGGAAGTAATGGGGTATGGTCCCAAGTTCCGGTCATAGATACAATTATTGTACACAGAACCAACTGCTAGGGTAAAAGTGGGAAGAGTGTGCTCAACCCCTTGGAATGTGAGCAGAGGGACATGGCAGGGGTGCCCACTATCGCCCCTGCTTTTTGTGCTGGCCTTGGAGCCTCTTCCAATCCAAATTAGACAGGCCTTGTGGAAAGGGGGGGGCTCAAGGTAGGTGCCACCACATCTAGTGTCGTGATATGCAGACATCATGCTCTTTAACCTTAAATCCCCTAGAGAGTACCTACCACTATTATAACAATATCTGGACACCTTTGGGGAAATTACTGGCCTCCGAATCAGGGTAGATAAATCTCTGGTCTTTCCACAGGATGGGATGTCGAGGATGGGCCCAATGACTCTTCCGTCCCTCCCACATTGCTGGGAAGCAGATTGGTTTCAGTACTTGGGGGTGATGATAGCGGCCATGCAACAGAAATGTATACAATACAACATAGATAGAGTAAGAAAGGGCCCCAATACAATTCTATGTCAGGACCGGAGGCTTCGGATTATGCTTTTCTCTCTCTTTACTGCAAAACTCAGCAGCCAATGAAATTCAACAAAACAAAAGAACTACATTTCCCATAAACAAAGTAGTTCTAGTCCACCAATCACCAGTAACCTGTCCATATAACTGTCCCTCGCAGCATAGTCCTTCCTCTTTCTTTGCTGCAGCAGCCAAGAGATAAGTGTTTTCCTTTCCTTCTGCACTTCATTCCTATTGTGTACTATTATTTTTCTGCTGGCACAACGTAGAGCGGGAGCGGGAGCGGGCTCTGAACGCGCCGCAGTGCACATTCAGCGCGGCGCACCCTTTCCCTTATATATTTCTTGCCCTTTCATTAATTGAGGGCTCGGCTTTGCCGGGGGACACGCTCGCGTCTAACTTAGGAGTCGTTCCGACTCCTAGACCGCAGCACGTGCTAGAAGACAAGTCCTCTTTTCTTTTTCATTCACGCGCATGCGCACTCCTCGTTCCTTCCGATCTGAAGAGAACTGGGTGTGTGCTGCACGTCGGAGCCAGAGATAAAGCTATTTTTAGCTTGTTTCTCCGCCAACCGAATTTCTCGAGCCCTCGAACGCCCGATGGGGCGAATTTCACGTAAAAAAGCTTGGCTGAGGGGATAAGCAGGAGCTCCCTCCACATTTGATCTTGTTGTGCCAATAATAAAAATAATAATAATTTAAACAATATATAAAATTGTGTTTAAGTCAATTAAATATGGACTTTTTTCCTGCTGGGAAGGACAATTACCCCCGTGATCTCCTCCATTTCCTCTGTGGACATGGCGTACTACGCCGGAGAGGATGATTTCTATCAGGACCAACCTGATTTTACTGATGAACACATGGAGGAAAGACTAGTGGAAGCCCTGGGATATCATGTCCAGGACTCGGTAAATCAGACTCTTATTAATGCGCTAAAGCACTTTGCTCAGCCCTTAAGACGATTTGGGCAGCGTGAACTGAGGGGTCGCCCTCTATTAGAAGCTGGTTCGCAACCCGACCAACTACCTGATCTGGCTTTGTCCCAGGGAGCCTTAAAAAGACCTTTAGCGTCAGCTGACATACTAGTGAATATGGCCGTCTCAGTGATGCAAGATCACGGCTATGATGTCTATTCGTCTTTAGACACATCAGAAGGTAACAGAGAATCCTCGGCTAGGCCTGACGACCTTTCTTCCTCCTCCCAGTCTTCGGCTTCAGATCAGGATCAAGAAGACCCCAAACCATCAGGAAAGAGCAAACGCAAATCTCGTAACACGCAAGAGCGTAGTTCCTCCTATCGCAAACTTTCCTTTGATCCAGAAAATATAATACACCCCAGGTCCACTGAATGGCTTCCATGTGAGGAAGTGGCGCAATATGTCCAAGACCATATCCGTAAAGGGTTTGACTGAGAAGTTAGAAACACCCTACGTTCGGAATGCCCCCGCCCCTCGCTCCAGGGCTAGGTAACAGAGACTCCAGACCTTGATCCAAACATGGCGACTTTTATGCCAAAATTCTCAAAAGATCCTAAGAAGGGTCTGGATCGTGCCTGGAAGAATTGTCAGGACAGGCTTCTTGATATTTCTGGCCCCATCACAAAAATCCTTGAGTTGGCTGTCTAGGCCAAGGAGTCCGAATCATCTCTTGACCCTCAGACAATTTTAGAGTGGGCTCAACGAGCAATCTGTCTATTAGGAAATGCTAACTGCGCCATGTCTATGGAGCGCAGACGCTCCTTTCTCATGAGGACTGACCCGAAACTGGCAGATTTAGCCCCCCAACGATGCAGGCCCAGCAGCGAATGGCCTTCTTTTCGGTGACAAATTTGTGAAAGACCTGGGGAAATATGTTGCCACCTTTTCCGCTTTGGATAAAGCTCAATCCTCCATGAGGAAAATGTTTAACAGAGGCCTTTTTTACCAGGGCCGGACGCTTCAGAGGCCGAGCGCCGGGCCGTGGCTTCAATCAGGCCTCAGGCAGTTACAACCAACAAGGATACTACTCCAGGTCAGGTTTCTATCCCTCCCGAGCCCGCAGAGGCAGAGGTCGCGGTTACCGCAACAGAGGCGGCGCCAACTCCGTCTAAGGACCCTCTACAGGTGAGAATTATTTCCTTTTCAGAAGTTTTCTTGGGAGGGAGATTAAAAGATCACTTAAGAGCTTGGGAACGGATATCTCAAGATCCGTGGATTCTTCAGACTGTTCAAGGTTACAAGATAGAGTTTTATGCACCGCCGCATCAGGCGAATTTTCCCCACCCCCTTGTTTTTTCCCCAAACAGACAGTCATTTCATAGATGTCGAGATTGCCAGTTTACTCCAGAAACGCGCCATTTGCCGTTCCGAGCCACACCCAAAAGGGTTTGTAAGTTCGATCTCCCTGGTTCATAAAAAAGGAGGTGGCTCTCGGTTAGTCCTCAACCTGAAGGAGTTTAATTCCTGGGTGGTCTACCGACATTTCAAAATGGAGGGCATCCACCTCTTAAGAGACCTTCTGTTAGAGGGGGATTTCCTGGTTCGATTAGACCTAAAAGACGCTTATCTTTCAGTTCCCATATTCGAGCCTCACAGACGGTTCCTCCAATTCAGTTGGCGGGAGACTTGGTACGAGTTCTCCGTCCTTCCCTTCGGTCTTTCTTCCGCCCCTGGTGTTTCACCAAACTGTTAAGGCCAGTGGTCCAACTACTCAGAGAAAGGGGCGTTTGTCTCATTATCTATTTAGACGATATTCTGATCATGGCTCAGTCAGAAGAGTCAGTCCTCCTTCACCTTGCATGGACAGTCCAACTCCTGCAAGATTTTGGATTTCTCATCAACGTAGACAAATGGGTCTTAATCTCTTCCAAGGTTGTAGAATTCTTAGGGTTTCAGGTAGACTACGTCAAAGCACAGTTGTTTTTACCTATTGCGAAGAGGAAAGCTATCAAGAAGGAATTGAGGAGAGCCCTTGCCTCTCAGACTATATAATTGAAGACCCTAGTACGCCTAGTGGGTCTTTTAGCTTCCTCAATAAAGGCAATCTTCCTAGGGCCTCTTCATTATCGAGCCCTACAACGACTGAAGATTCTTCACCTTCGCAAGGGCCTTTCATATGCAGAACAGATTATTCTGTCGGACGAGGCCAATCAGAAATCAATTGGTGGCTAGAACACATGGATGCCTGGAACGACAGAGCAATCTTCGCTTCGAATCCATAGATGATTATCGAATCAGATGCCAGCCGGTGGGGCTGGAAAGCCCGCTGCGGCTCTGTTCAGACGGGGGGGGGGGGGGAAATCAGTGGTCCCAGGACGAACTAACCCTTCACATCAACTGCCTGGAACTATTAGCGGGAGCTTTTGCTAGTCGATCCCTGTCTCCCCAACAGGGGAAATGTTGTATTCTACTCAGGATGGACAACATTTCAGCAGTTCAATACATCAACCGTCTGGGCGGGACCAGGTCCCGGGTACTAGTAGAGATTGCGAAGGAGTTTTGGCAATTTTGTCTTCTCCATCACATATCGGTGAAGGCGGAATACATTCCGGGTCGAGCCAATCTCATTGCGGACTGGAATTCTCGATTCCTCAGGGATGGTAGCGATTGGAGGCTGGATCCTCTGGTAGTCAACAAGTTGAACTCTCTTTGGGGTCCTTGTGGAATGGATCGCTTTGTCTCCACACTCAACTGTCATCTTTCTTCAGTTGTAGACCGGACCCGTTGGCGGCCGGGACAGATGCATTTCTCCAGTCTTGGGAGTAGGGGATGCTTTATGCGTTTCCCCCATTCATCATGATTCAGAGAGTACTCTCTCAGGCGTGGAGACAGAAGGCAGAATTGATTTTAGTGACGCCCAGCTGGAAGGCTCAGCCTTGGTTCCCTTTGGCAATGCTGATGTCTTGCGCACCCACTGTAGCGACTCCCCAGGACCCTCTACTATTGTTAGATCCGGTGGGATCTCCCCATCCACCGATATGGAGGGAACAATTAAACCTCATGGCGTGGAGAATTTCCAGAGACGCTGGCAAGTGCCGGGAGTTTCGGATAACGCAATGTTCTTCTTGTCGCAATCTTGGGCTCCTTCCACTCACAAACAATATCAATCCGCCTGGAAAAGATGGTTGGATTGGTGTAATCAACAAGATATTGATCCAGTGGGGTCTTCCATTGTTATGATCGTCAATTTTCTTTCAGAATTATCAACGCAAGGCCTAGCTTATAGAACTATTAACGATTTCAGATCGGCATTTCAGCGGGTCTTCCCCATATAGAAGGTAAACCGATTGGGGAACACCTGTTAGTGTGTAAGCTGTTGCGGGGGATTTGCATGGTGACCCCTCCTCAGCCCAAGTACACTTCCCTGTGGGATGTAGAGTTTGTTTTAAAAAAAATTAAATCATGGCCGAGCAACAAGGACCTTTCAAGCAAACAACTTTCAGCCAAGTTGACTATTCTGCTCATTATCATGTTGCAGAGTGTCGGATGTGCGAGCTCTGGATTTAGCAGGTAGAGTATTTTCTCCTTCGGGAGTCTTGTTTACTATTTCTAATCGTACTAAGACCTGTTCTAGAAGTGTTGCATATCCAGCTTTCCCTCATCATCAAAAGCTTTGTATTGTAAAATGTTGAAAAAACTTATGAGGTACGTACTAGAGAAGTACGCCAACATTTTCAGGGTCAGTTGTTGATTTCCTTACGGAAACCCTTTAGTCCTGTTTCAACAGCGACGTTAGCACGTTGGGTCCGTTGGATCCTGCAAGAAGCTGGGATTGATATTTCGCAATTTGGGGCACATTCGGTCAGGGGAGCGATGGCATCTACGTCATTCTCAAATGGTTCTCGTTTGGAGGACATTATGAGAGCGGCTGATTGGTCATCGGACTCTACATTTAAGGTATTTTATCATAAACCAATTGTAGATGTGGTGTCAAATGTTGTGAATCAGCTTTGAACTAGCATAATCCGAAGCCTCCGGTCCTGACATAGAATAAAAAATGTTCTAGCTATCGCATCAAGAATTTTCAATTCTATTAAGGACACTGAGGCGAGGATTATCCCTCCCATGGTTAAAATATCTGTTATATTTCTTATCTGGAAAATAGAAGTTAATTGTACTACTTTAACTTTACAATTGTAACATTCCCACCCTAATGATGTAGACGAAAGACTACAATTCCATGAATATTATTATGGCTTATTCCTTTTTTTCTTAGGTTCAGAAATCAAGGGTGTCTGATCAAGTCTGGATCTTCCTTTTTGGTTCGGTTGAAGTTCTAGTAGCCTGAGTTGGCAATGCTTCTCCATCAAGACGCGGTGTCAACCCAGGAGTGACGTCGGATACAGGTTCAAGAGTGTCCAGTTCGGTTTCGAGTAATCTTATAGTTTATTCCTAAGAAAGAGGAAGGACTATGCTGCGAGGGGCAGTTATATGGACAGGTTACTGGTGATTGGTGGACTAGAACTACTGTGTTTATGGGAAATGTAGTTCTTTTGTTTTGTTGAATTTCATTGGCTGCTGAGTTTTGCAGTAAAGAGAGTGAAAAGCATAATCCTCTCCTCCGTGTCCTTAATAGAATTGAAAATTCTTGACGCAATAGCTAGAATTTTGTTTTTATTCTAGAACCCACTTTCACGGTAAATGATTGGACGAACTGCAGTGGCAAAAATGTTTTTTCAGCCCCGCTGCTTATACACACTACAACACTTGTTTGATACACTCCCTAGGGCGACATTTCAACAACTGCATTCATTGCTCACCACACTTATTTAAAAGGGTGGGAGATGTAGAGTAGCATGGAAATGCTTACACCTCCCAACGTGGGCCTATCCCCATCAAATTTGTAAATGTATTTCCTAATATTCCAACTGCAGCACGCTGCACATTGATTCACAGAGGCCGAGAACTGGGAGAAGTCACTACTGGCAGATGGAAGTAGAATAAACATGTTTAGGTTGTTACATTCTGGTGGCAGGACCTTTGAAAAGCTGCCCTATCTTACCATGCATTCGGCAACCCTATGGGAAAGCAGAGTAAAGGGGATGTTACAGAAAGCTCAATTTGCTAGAGAATTTTCCTTCTGGGATCTGCCCGATTTACGTACACTGGTAGAGGCTGTTGGTACTACAGCCTGGAGAGATGGGAGTGTAAAACACTGGGAAACCTTCAACCCACAGATACCTTTATCTCCTTTGAGGCAGCAAAAGACACGTTCACTCTGGGGGAAGGCCAATTTCTCCTACACACCAGTATAGTCAATATAATCAAAGGGATCTGGACAGACTACCCCAATACTCCACCGACCTAAATGCTACTTCGGGCTCTGTTGGAGCTGGGAGGAACATGCCATTTAATCACACACGTAATTACTGCTCACTGACAGACCGAAGCTTCAGTGTACGTCGAAAACTGCATAGGAAGAAGAGCTGGGGGAAAGACAGATGATTGGCGCAGGCATACTGTGTGTTTATTGGTCCAAACGGTGTCTTGTAATGCAAGATTTAAAGTAGCCCACTTTAATTATTTACATTGTACCTATATTACACCACTATTACTTCATAAGATGGACCCCTTAAAGTCGGAAGCGTGCCACCAATGCCAAGAACGTACAGCAACGTTTCTACATCTAGTTTGGCATTGCCAGACGGTTAAAGAGTACTGGGAAGTGGCAATACAATACCTAGATAAATCCCTTGGGATGCATATAGACCATGACCCAATGGCTGGGCTACTGGGAGACGTACAATGTCACGAGGTGAGAAAGATGGAGTATACATTTACTCAGTTTACACTTCTATTGGCCAAGCGCAGGTTGGGTATTACTTAGCTAGGTCAACTGGAACCAAATGTGGAGCATCAAAGGAGGGACATGCAGGAATTGGCTGTGGCGGAAGAGGTACGTCTCAGACAAGTTAGAACAGACGATAAAGCTGAAAATATTATATACAAAACTGGAGCCCATTAATTACTAACTTTGAAGCAAAGTACTGTCTACCATTGAGTGGCACAACAGATGAGGAGACATAACAGAACAAGAGGGCACATTACTACGCATATGGAAACGGAAGTAAAGACTTTAAAAGTATAGGTATGAAGTCTGAATATATATAGGTGGTCTCACGGTGTGGAGAATAGTAACGTATATGTTGATTGATTGAATGTAGCAATTATCTCACCAGTTAATATTGCTGGTGTGTGTTCATTAAGTGCTTTGTTTGACTTGATGTATACTCAGTAACTAATAAAAACAGATTCCATAAAAAAAATACTTATTCCCATAGTACTCCCTCTGCCCTCCCTTGATCTTGAAGGTTTATAGTTCTAGAGCAAAGCTTTGTTTTGGAGGTGGTGGGATGTATGCCACGCTGTCACTAGATCCTTATTGTAAAGATGTAACTGTTTTGCATGAAAGTGTATTATCATATGTGCATTTTAGATCAATATTTCAGATGGAGAAACTTATTCAAAGTCACTCAAAGCTACGTTTATGTCTCAGTATAACTGTAATCATAGCCATACCTTGGAATTGTTACAAATCTTTGTTAACAGTAGTGGTATAAGTGCAATAAAGGCAACAGGCAGTATAGCTCACTTCTTTTTCAGTGAACAAACAAGAAATCGTTTTTTCAAAGAGACAATAATAATTCAAAACAAAACACAGATTGAAACCCAATCCGACTTAATTTATCTTGAAATGAACTTAGTGAAATTCATTTGTGGTGTCACACGACTGACAATGCCCGTTTAACATTATCACAAACCACCTGTCTTATGCTTGTTAAACATATTGTCCATTGCCCTGTACATATCGCTCTCAAAGAAAGCAAAGGGCCGGTTTCACCCAGCTTTCACAAGGATTAGTGTTTCTGTTATCTGGTCGTTGTTTAGTTGAGGCTAAGGCCCATTAAACTAACTAAAGTTATTTATCAGAAGTGAGTTGAGACAACCAGTGCTATCAGAGAATAATGAGCTTTTACAATCATATGACATTTGGGTTTCTTACAAGCCAACCATTTGGTCTAACTGGCAACCAATAGCTATGTATTCAGAACTTGCGTTTCTAAAGACCCATTTACATCACACACCCCATAGCAATTTACACGACGCCAAGCAGCCTATTCTGGTTTCCTGCAGATGGGCAGTGGGATTAATCCTACTAATTATCCAGCAGTACACCATCATATGGTTTGCACCATTCTATAAATTGTAAATAATGGCATTCCTTGTGTGGCATATGCCTCACCTTTTTCTCTGTGATACTGAACCTCACATTCATCATTTCATTCCCAAAAATTCATGATGCATTTAGGATTATTCCACAGTTGGGAGTCAGAAAGTCTAATAGAAGCAAGCTAAGATTAGTAGGCAAGTTAACCATCTAATTTCCTAAAACTGAGAAGGACCTCTATTATGCACCATTCACGTACAGCTGAGGAGACCTGAACAATGCTAAAGATCAAAGTCTAACAACGGGGATAGGTTTGAGAAATGGTTGGTGAAAATGTAATGCCCCTTCTTGTTGTCACAGCCTCCCGTTCTTGGAAAAGGGATGGCAGATAAACTAAACCTAGGCAAGAAATGCAAGCCCTGCCATCTTGAAAGGTTTATTGCCTTTAAGACCATTTACCGTTCTCTCCTCAAATACTCCTAGCGCAAGAGAAATCATTTCTTGCTATGAAGATGTTAATGTTCACAATTTTAAACCTCACCAGTCACATTAGCAGGCTCATGTTGTTAGACGCTCTAAATTTTAACATAGCTCTTAAAGCCTCTGTTTTTTAATACTAAGTAAAATTCAGTTCAGATTTCCAACTTCATTTGTAAGGTATTTGGGTAGGTTGCTGTTTCAGATGTAGTTGAACAGCTAGAGGTATACATTCGAATTATTACATCCATACACAGCTTGGCAACTTTGTGTGTTTTTAACTTAAGCATGCCTATATAGTGGTTATATCACTGTGCATCTGTTGCCAGTCTGGGAAACATGTACAAAGGGAGGATTAAGAATTAACCTCCACACCCTTCCCTCCATTTTTAGGCATGGGGGCAAGAAAACTCAGCCATATATAAGTTCTCATATCTGGCGACACTAAACGCTTGGTACAACACATGCAATTGAATAGGAGACGGCAGAACCTGAAATGTTACCATAATTCTGAAAACGGTCTGCTAGTTTTATACTGGTGGCCCTTGCTCCCCTGTGAAATACTCGCTGGATCGAGGCACTAGCAAACTACAGCACATTACTACCCTTTCTGTCATGCTTTAACATAATAGCAGCAACCTTGTAACAAAGCCTTACTTCTAGCTATTAACCATCTATCGAACTTCCAAAGGTGAACTGTGGAGTATTCAGAGCATTGCCTTTAACCTCCTAATAATTTTTAAACTACGGTCTGCTGGACCTCATATACTATGAAGTCTGCATGCAATTCAATAACACTGCCCCACAGCTTTGATTAAGCTTGCCGATAGACTCACCAATTTTAAGAGATATTTTAAGCTGGGAAAAACTGCATAGCCTCAAATTCACTGCCATCAACACTGAACTATTCTTCTGCCACTCACATCCCATTAAACAACCTTCTACCCCACGAAGCTTCCCATTAATTCACTCATAACAGAAAGCCTCAATTGTTTTAAGTCCAGATCCTAAAATATTTCTCTCAGCCAAGGAAAAAGTGAACGTAGATTCCAGTCTTAAAGCATAAGGAGAAGATTCCATGTATGAACCTCACACTGCAAATTACTAAAGCAATCAAGATAAGCACACTAATTAGCAAACGCTGTGGTCGATTCAAAGCAATAATTAAATTGGATTTTTTTAGACTGTGGAGAAAGAAAGGGAGACAGCATCTCTCCTACGCAGAGTTATCACTTAAGACCATCAACTGAACCCTAAGAACGGTTGACACTCTCTCAAATTAAGTTTGGCACTTTGTGCCCACAAACCCCCAGCATAGCATATTACATAGTGGAAAACTTTAAAAATAATTTGCTGCAAAGGTCATAAGAATTTTATATGACCAATTATGCTTGCGTACAGATTTCGAAGCTTAAGCCATTGCACAGCCATTTGTTTCCCAGAGATAGATATGTAGACAATAGTGCACTTCATTACTAAAGTTCAAACAAAGAAATCCGAACAACAGACTAGCAGATTACTCTGCAGTTTCTTAAAGCTGTGCTCTGATCCTCATCTGCAAACCTATGACCAAGACCCTATCATTGGGTGGCCATAGGATCGGTGTGACATGCAGGATCGTTTAAAAGAAATTTAGGCATACCTTGCTGCATATTAGTGGCCAATAAAAATCTATGATGCTGGTCAGTTCCATCCACACAAAGACACATTTTTCTCGATCATAATCTAATTATCAATTCATCTTTATTCGGGTACTAAAGTATCCATAAAAGTAAAAAAAAAAAAACTTACATTAAAAAAATTAACACATATAAAATTAAACAGTAAAACATTAGCATGTACAAAACTACTAAAAAGGCAAAGTTTAAAAACCAGATTAAGACAACAACGGATAAGAAAAACAAGAACACCACAATCACAAAAAACAATCTAATCTGTATTCTTCGAGGTGCGAGCTCCGACAGCAATTTTCAAGAAAGGACCTCGGTGGGCAATGGACTCTACGTCATTAATTGAGAGCTGTTAACTAAATGCTTCTCTAGAATTAGTGATACTGCATTCTATAAATACGGGGCATAAAATAAGCTTAGTGTACATTTGATAAAAGCCACAAAAAGAATAAAAAGTGCAAAGCTGACTGGCCTGAGCTCCTATTGCATGGACAAGGTCAGGAGTAAAGGTTTGCTTGAAAATCTAGGAGGAAGCAAAGCAGATATTTAACAGTATCAGCCTAAAATCGAAACAATAGGGTTCGCTCCCACTGGCCCGATGTTATGGAGAGGTACCCAGTGATTTTGCCAACAGTTCTATTATTCAAAAAGGCTGCCACACTAGTCTTCTTAGTCTCAATGGTAAGCCTGTCCCCGTAGTATGATTTATATAGAGCTAGCTATAACTGTTTTTTGGTAATTGAGTCGTTCCTCCTCAGGAGAGTTCACTATTGAAGTTCAAACAAAGAAATCCTTGAAATCGGAACAATAGACTAGAAGATTACGCTGCTGCGTCATAGCTGCAATCCTATGACCAAGACCCAATCATTACGTGGCCATAGTATCAGTGTGGAATGCAGGATCATTAAAAAAAAAAAAAAAAATGAAGGCATACCCTGCTGCATGTTAGTGGCCAATAAAAAGCTATGATGTTGGTCAGTTCAATCCACACAAACACACATTTTTCTCAATCACAATCTAATTATCAGAAAACAAGCAGCACGCATTGTCCCTTTGGCTGCCGAGATGCCATGGGTTGGGTTAAGCCCAGTAAGATTCCCACTAAATGTCATTAAAAATGACAAAAACACTGTTAGCGAAGTGGACCCAATAACTGTTGATTACAACTGAACAAAGCTTAAGATGAAGTCCATGACCATTAATGGGTTAATTTCCGTGTGCACAAGAAACGTGGCATCAAAAAAGACTCACTGGCAACACGCAAGGCCTCGCACTTGGCTCCGCAAGTTGTGAAAGTCCTACAACTCTGCTGTCGCTGCCTTGCTTTCTCACAGTCCCCGGCCCGGATTGCCTTTTCTGTGTGTAGGAGTAAATGGACCATTAATGTTGTTTGGACAGCCATCAGCCAACCAAATTGAAAACATAGGTGGAAAGGGAGTTACAACTTCTGAAGGACAATCAGGGAATGACAGAAAAATTAGAGCAAATACAAATATGCTTCCTAGATTAGCAAGCATACTCAACACGCATAAAACATGATAATCTGGTGATAGACTCTGGGCAATTACTTTGAATCTTCTGGCTCGCTGTTGGTAGCTTAATACTGATACGTTCCTCTACTCATACTTTCCGATCGAAGTCAAGCATGAAATACCAAAAATTCACAGAAAGTAGAAGTATGTGACTAAGCAGAGCATCGACCACCAACGTAAGTAAACATGAAACTGGAACGCAATCTGCAGCTATTTAATACAAAAAAAATTATATGCAACAGGCCATCAGTGACAAAGGACACCAAGTTAGCATAGCAGGGAAGTGCACATTACTCACCTTAGCAACTTCAGTACATAGTCCAAGCACCCCCACATTCTCTACAAAGGGGCATCCTTCTCAGCAGTAGATAACACAGCACATATGTAAGCATAACACTTACACAAATAACCTGCTTGCACCGATAACTCACTCCCCACATACCCACCCAGCATTGTCTGTTTAACGGAGTTACTATGGAGACTTACTTCAACACCCAGTCCCTTTCTTCCTAAAGCAAATGTATATTCCCAAGTAATTAGAAACCGTGTGCAATTGCAGTGACTGTAGCCAGAATGCACTTAATCATAAAAACTGCACTACACATCACCACTTGCCAAAATCAGTCTTGGCGTAGGTGCCAATGGCTAAAGGACAATGAAGCTTCAAGTGTGGCCTAAAAGGATATTCTATAGATAGATGAAGGTGGTGAATTTCGGTAAAATCATAGACTATCCTGGCCCCAACCGCATGAATGATACCTCAAAGAGGGAAGAGTGCTGGATCATTAATGGAATTTTACTCATGAGAAATAAGCCTCATCATCGAAAAGCAATCAAACAGAAGAAAGATTAATCCATTGGAGATCATTTCAGACCCCACTACTGACTAGATAATATCTGAGGAAAAACAAGTCACGAGAAGTGGAAGCCTCAAAAGAAACTGTAACTTTGCAGTCAATTCCTCACGCAGATCTGTAAAAACGGTCTCTCTAGTCCTTCTAGCAAAGGAGACAAATTTAAAGAAACTTTCCCAAGCTGTGAAGCAGAAATGTCCTAGATGTGTAGACTCTGACAACGCCCAAGGTACAGGAAGGAGGTATGTCAGTGGTTGTCAGAAAAGGAGATTCAGCCATTCAGACTTCTGTGTTCAACACTGTACGTCTGTTCCACAAAGTGTGATAAAGGCTCAAGCAGAGGTGATGCAAAAAAAAAAAAAAAAAAAACTCTCTCAATCTGTCCTTTTAGGCAGAGAAAAGAGGACTGAAGAAAGACAATGGGCACAGCACAAAAAAACACTTATTGAGTGCTCGTGGGGCTAAGATCCCTCGATCTGTCAATAAAAGAGCTGGCGATTTAAAAAAAGAAAAAAAAAAAAATTATAATCCGAGTTTAAAAAGAAAGGGAGAAGGAAGTTGCCAATGATCAAATCGGAAAGGCAAATAATTAAGACTGTCAATTTACAGAACTGAGTTTATTCCGTGTGATTACTAGAACACTTTTTGTTCTGACACCTGCAACTTCACATCGCAGAAAAACACTAGCCCGTTCAAACATTTTGTATACTATGTTCCAATCGCTCTATTAGTAAACCTTGGAACAAGGGACACATGGAAATCTATGCAGGAATCTGTTAAGGCACCGGACAAGTGATCAACACAAGCAAAGTTTTTTTTTTTTTTTTTTTTTTTTTTTACGGCAAGAGTACAAAAAAATGTAACACAAAGGAGGAGAAGTGGCACTCAATGTCTCCACGTTATTGTACAATAATAATAATAACTATAGTGGTATACAGTTTATCTTTACTGCCAGGCTCCTTTCTTGAAATCTACACCTGCAGATACAATCCTGCAAGGCAGTCCCTCCTTCCTCGATGAGCACAGCTTGGTTGTCCTGAAATAACAGTGGTTAGGCGTGCATTCTTATAATGAGCTCCCATTCCTTGTAGGAGGAAGGCTCACTCGCAGTCCCTACAGCATCCCATTCCACTGGTTCCAGAGTACCCAGCTGCTTTAGGTGGGACGTGGGCTCTCATTACGAGTGGCCTATTAATTCCGACGGATCCACCAATGTAGGTTTGCACGCCAATAAGAGGTAAAATTTCACCAACTTTAAGAAAATAAATATTTACGGGTGGAATACTTGAGAAGAACGCGTGGAAATACGAACATAAAGTCTGAATTCTGGAGGTTATTACCCAAAAACTCATGGTCCCATTACTTCTTGCCGTCCGAATGCCGGGACCACCGGTAACAGATTATCAGTAGTGGGGAAATAACAAGGGCGAATGCGGGCCTCTCATTAGGAGGGGTATAGCGCCGTGCACCTGAACGTTAGACGTCTGTCATTACTTCTTTGTTAGCATCATTTCGTTCTTGATCCTCGTCAACTCAAGGTGCGTATTAAGTGCTCTATCCATGCTGGAACCAATTCCTAGTTTTCAGTGTAATCACCAGCGACACTAACACCTGCCAACGTTGGTATTATTTTTCATCCAATGCGAGTACCATCTTAGTTACCTTTTAAAAGGTCAATAGTTGTAGGCCTCACTAGATCGGTCTAGCGCGTTTATCCTGTTCCTAAATATGCTTCTTCTACATAATTTCCACTACAAATGTTATAGATTCTTTATTTTGTGTACCCTCCACCTTAGTTGTTCTGTATGACCAAATGTCTCCGTTATCTTATTCATAGCCTCCTTATAAGGTTCCACCTTACCTCCGCTTCCCTGAAAGATCTTGTCCTGTTTTCAAACGTCATTATTGTTTTCCTGCAGTCGCACCTGCTGCAGTGTTATAGTAGACCACTGCCGAATGCCACCTCAGACAGGAAGGGGTGCAGAGTCCTGACAACTATCAATGATATCTTAATGGAATACCCCAGATGGGCTGACGCAGGGCACACTGGATTCCTGAATACATGCTTAATCTAGAAACAGATGATCAAAACAATGACCTAAGTGGGCCTGTGAGTAAGACGCCTCAATTCGGTTCTTGACCAAATGAAAAAATAAACCCTTTTAGGTCGAGTATACAAGATTTATTTTCACTAAAAAAGGTAGGCGAGCCAACAAACTCAGAAAGAGCCGAGTCAGAGCCGTGCCAAGGCTCATCAAGTAAAATAGGATGAAGTCTCTTCAAAATTCAACAAAGTGTATTTCTTTAACATGTGGAAGCTCTAACATTAATGATACATTAGATTACTGCACTGAGAAGTATTTATTATAAGTGATAGTTTTGTACAACCGGTAGTCGAAACTCACATATTTGAAAGTTCTTTCCTACACGATAATGAAGAAAAAAAAGTTATTGGGAAATTACATTTTTGCTTAAGATTACACGATTTATGCGGAGAAGCCACGATTTATCCAGGTTTTCTTGTTTCACTTTGTTCAAATCAGCCAGAAATGCGTATTTACTTGTCTTCCCTGGAGGGAGGAAAGGAGACAGAAACCACATGAAAGCTAGGATGTTATGGTTTTGAGGTTCCAAAAGGATCTCGAGGTTAGCCAGAGCCAGGCTTCAGGCTGGAGCTTTCAGTGGCTCACCCACCTCTAATCACCAGTACACTAAAATATGTACATATAGTGCACAAGGGGTCAGCCCCTTGTTCTTGATTGGATGTTTTTCTGGTCTAGCTCATTGTTGTGCTTCTTATTCAATGGTTTCCCTCTCTGTACTTCGTTTGTCTTAGCATCTGGAGCATTTCTTCTTTAATGTGTTGTGAATGGATGACTTGTGTCCTTCCACTGCCTGTATGTAGGGAAATATGTTTTCCTTCTCCCGCGTTCCTTGGGAGCACATCTGATTTCTTGCGCTCTCCCACGTGTGTCACTTCCTCTCATATACCCGCCTCACAGCATATTCCAAATTGTTTCCTCCTCCCGATCTTTTCTATCGCTTCTCTCGCAACTCTCAACATTTTTGTTTGCATTTTTTTCCTTCACTCTGTTTGCCTCACACGTCTGTGGTTCCCCCAGGCTTTCTAATAACACTGCATTGCTGTCCACAAATTGGCTTCCACCTCTCAGTCACAGTATTTGTGTGCTTTGAAAAAACAAAATGCTGTCTTGGCATTTTGGAAGGCCAGTAGCTGCAATGTGCTATCAGAGCTCCTTTTCAAACGTGAAATGTGTTTTTTTTTTTTTAAACTTAAGATTGGATTTCCACTATCGGGAACACAAAAAAAATAAAAATGGCAACCAGCTCATGCCATACGCATGCACGTCATCTCAGTAGGCCACCACAGCATAATAATCACATGCACGCATATATATCGCATTTTTGCGATGCCAATGCTGCACATCATTGGCAAAAGCACTGTCAAAGCCAACTGGCAATCAAAGGGTGACAGAAACCTGCTGGTTTTGCCTATGCTTCCTTTAGAATTGCATCATCTCAATAAAACAACAAGGTTTGTTTTACAGCACTGATTCTATTACAGAAAACTCTGCAAAAAATAGTGTTGCACAAAATAGATTAAGCCTTCATCCTTCTTGCCTTTCTCTGCCTCATTCCTTATTTATGCGCAGCAACACGTTGTTGTGACACATATGGAGTGCCGGTTGATGTTTCCCAAATAGGCTATACTACAAACCCAAACTCCATCAAATAAAAACAAGTGGAGTTAACCATGTACTTAAAGATAAGTGTGTGGAAACTTGATTCTCTCTTACATAGCTTCTTCACTACATGAATATCTGTAGCAATACTTCTGCTGCATCACTTTAGGAGCACCCATGCTAACATACTACAATACCAAATAGCTTCCCGCATATGCTACATTGTTAGCTAAGCTTCTCCGATGAGTAGCTCGTGAGCTACTGGTAGCTCTCCAACTATCTGGAACTAGCTCCGATGTGTGCAGCCCAGCCTACTAAATTAGCAGCTTCTTTTTGGTTTAATGAATGTGTGTTGACCAAAATAAAAAGTATGCATTCAAAACTCAACTGTGTGTGTTTTTAGAACTCATCTGATATTTGGAGAAAAATGGTTGAATTTGCAATTCGACCATTCAAACAATTGAGTTGGGTGATAATTGTGTCATCTCAACACCAAGAACCTCTATGGTGAACTTACACTTTACCAATATACGTTAAGTTATGTTATCTTTAAGGGTGATATTTGAGGGATGCATTTGGCAGGATTGGGAAACCTATTATTATGACCTTTGTCCCAGGGACACACAGCTGCAGGGCTGTTATGGATTATCCATCTAGCGGGATTCCACATTGATAAAGCCTTTTTTATTTTATATTAGTGCTGGCAACCCTGCCTAAGGCACTGAAGTGATCACTGCCGATAATTTGATATGGGGTGGCCGCTAATGTAATGTAGTCTGATGTGGTCCCTGTTACAACACTAATAACATTAGTAGCTCGGGATGATTTTCATTGAACATAGGTAGCTTTAATTACAGAAAAGGTTAGAGAGCCACGTTTTAAACTCACATTGAACTAGCTATGCACAACAAGCTAAGAAGACACTTATTTTGGACATAAGGAAGCACTTCAGGGCCTCGAGAGAGGTGTCTGGGGCACTAAGGACAAAGCAACAATCCAAAATAAACCTAATGGAAGCCACTTCTTCCATTTAAATGGCAAAGAAAGAGCAGAAAAACAAAATACTATATTAATAAACCTACATGCGATGCCACCTGAATGTTGTTATATAACAATCATAGTGCTTTTAAAACATATCAAGCAATTGAAGCATTTCCAACAGTAACAAGTCTTACCTGTGCGAGAGTAATTGGCTTTGTCAATTTTCTGCTGTCCAGCATGGCAGAAAGTAAAAAAAAACAACAAAAAAAAACAACTCCCCCCCCAAAAAAAAACGCTATGACTCCTTCTGCGCTAGCTGTCTCATAGCTTACTTCCAGCCACATTGCACAGCAGCTGTGCTGTTGTCCAACATGGCTTGAAAACATTGACAATGGCAATTGCTCACTCACATGTCAATGCTTTTTCATTCTGCTGGAACAGGAGAGGGCAAGCAACAATGTGGGAGACTAAGACAGCATGCAACAGTGCAGGACCAGGATAGTGGGAGCAGTGCAAGCAACAAGAGGGAACGCAACAACGGGAGTGGGAGGGAGTAAGCAACGCGCCGCAGCGGAGGCAGATTTTATTATTATTATTTTTTTAAAGATGGGGGGCATGGACAACACTGGCAGAGGATGGAGAATTGGGGGGCAAGTGACATGACGGACTGCGGGAGGAGGACAGGAAGGAAGGAACACAATGGAGAGTGGGACGCGGCAAATAAAGTGATGGACAGTGGAAAGAGGTTGGAAGAGGCAAGCAAAATGGCAGGCAGCAGGAGGGCAGGAGTGGCAAGCAACACAACAGGCATTGCAAACATATGCAACCTTATGGACTGCTTCCCCAACAAGTAAAAAGTAGTTTCAAAAGTGCAAGCAGGGTAAGGACACCCGGTAAGGAAACATTAGTTGGGCCTTGATCAAGGGGAGGGCGAAACACAAGAAGAGGAAGTGAAGCAGTCACAAGCTGACTAAAGAAATGAAAGCAAAAAAAAAAAAAAAAAAAAAAAGCAAATGAGAGTGACAATGAAACTAAACAGCGGTAATCAAAGGATTAGCTCTCAAACCCCTGCAAGTAACAAAATGTCTTGCATGCACAGTCTCAGGCAAGACATAAAAAGTTAATTATATTACTAGCGACATCCTGCTTCGTAAACTAGAATTAGGTTGATAAAATGTAGACTTGTTTCAGAACCTCTGCAGTTTGTTCCATTCATCCATCAACTATTATAAAGGCACAAATTCACGTTAATAATCTACTCCATTCTGTCATTCAAGATGTTCCTTTTAGATCTGTTGTGATGGTAAACCCCATCTTCACTCAGCTAAAAGTGGCAGATGGTAACTTGGTCCACTTCTAGCATGAATATTGCTGCCACATGATGGGGAAGTATTCTCACTTAAAAAAAAAAAAAAAAAAAAAAAAACATTTACAACAATTTTTTAAAGATTGAAAACGTCCCGGCACTCTTCCAACTTAGTCCAAAAGACATTTGCATTTTCCCAATTGTCTCTGCTCAAAGCAATGGCATACATGTATTTAAGCCATACATACAACAATGCCAAGTATATCACAGATCCAGACCCACTGTGAAGCAAAGCCAAATTCTTAAAGTAAGAAATTGAAGGCTGACTGAACAGACACTATTCAAGGGAAAATAAACCTGCTAACAAGAAATGTGTACATCGTCGGCGTTTTCGTTGCAATTCTTTTTGCAGGCTTGGGATGTAAGAAAAATAGTCTAATTTTGCAGATAAAAAAATCGACACCTTTGTTTATCAACAAGTCATTTGCTTTGAAAATAATTTTTCAGTAGTTGTTATTCAAACATAACTAAGACAGAAATGTTTACTCGACAAATGGCCTTTAGATGGCCTACATCCTAGCAGATGACAACAATAACTTACTGTGGCACTCAATTACAACTAAAGTGAATCAGGCTAGGCGTGGTCATAATGGAAACGCTCAAAACCGACATGGTTAAAGGGCTTCAACAACAAACAAACAAACAAAAAGTAAAGCTGCACCAAACTGCGGAAAATGCAAGACTGACCATATAATGTTGCAGTTTGAGGTTCTCACACGCTTTGAAATAACAGACCAGCTTTTCTTGTGACAGGGTTCTGGCTGAAGGTGCGGACTCCAACGCTCCATTTATATTACTCGATGTCATCAATGTCATGCTTCTCACACAGGTGAGGCGGTGCACACACTGTCCGCTCTGCCAGCCGCTGCCAAGCTCTCGAGACAAAGTTCTGTGATGCACTGACTTCAAGCAATCACAGTCTAAGTGTATAACAGAACTTCACCTCAAGCGCTGCTCTGCCGATATGTTGGTGCTTCATGAGGGGAACAGGCCGGATTAGAGGTCCTCGGACTCAGTCATCACCTGGAGCTCCGTCTCTCAGGACTACTGCAAGGCAATTCATGAATATCCATTGTAGTCCTCGTTCTTCACCCAATCTCTCTACATTTTGAAATTAAAGTTTTCTGTGATAAATCGGTGTTCTGAAAAAGGTTGATGGCTCGAGACCGTTGTTTACTAAAACCCATGGCGATACAAAACCACTGAAGCAATTGACTGACTGGAATAAGATATTAGTGTCCCACTAACGTTTTCGGGGGAGGGGCACAGAGAGAGGGGATGTTAGGACGATTTAATATCATGGCACTTACAACTTATGTGGGGGTTTTGAGCTGATTTGTGGATGAATTAGTATGTTTAGGTATGAGTGGTGGAATTTTTTTAATGGTCAATCTTTTTTTAGCAATGTTGTACAGCACAGCAGGTGCTGTGCAACCTGGCTGGAAAAAACAAAACCGGACGCTGCACGCGATGAACGAGTCGTACCACTTTTCTGTTTTTTGTTTTTTTTTCTACTTTTAGCTACCAGACACTGCAGTCAGTGGCAAAAAAGTAAGGTGTGATGTGAATTGAATATTATATGCTCAAAGAGGCAACCTACCTCATCTAGGAAGATTAAGAGAATAGGGTAATGACGATTCTTGGCCTCTTTCCTCAGTATGGAAACTATCTGGAGAAGTCACTCCAGCGTGGTTAACCTGACAATCATCAGTTCCAAACAGCCACAAGTGTACACTTTTAACGAATTAAAAAAGTATATTTATATATTTACACTGAGGAGGGCTTCTTTTTCCTTTTAGCAAATGTCACTTAAGAAGATAGTCTCTAAAAAACTCGAGCATATCCTATGGCTACAAATCATAGCCATGATATACCATGGGTGGAAATGCAGGGAGGATTGCAAAAGCAGCATCAACTATTGACACGAAATCAGACTTCAAACTGAGTTAGAGTCATATCCTGGATAAACACTGCTGTATATGAGAAAGTAGATTGCAGATCCAAACATAACATGTATAGTCAACAGCCGCACAATTTTCACCAGGTGACAATGCTACATAATAGAGCTTTGTTTGTCAAACTAACAATGTAAATAATCATCCGTTGTATGAAAGATGCTAAACAAACAGATTTAGTCTTTAGACCACACAAAATCATATGGAAGAAAGTAAAGGATGTGTGTAAGAAATTCACAAGTGATGATGGTTGGCTGTGGAAAAAATGTTTTATGTTTTTCATAAAATCCTTTGTTATTCAGGTTTCGTAGTTCTGGTATTTAAGGGCTCACTAGAGAACGGTATAACTGGTTTTGCATTGAAAAGAGTGAGATAATTTCACAATCTATTAGAATTATACAACCTTTCACTAAAACATAAATGCTGATCCTATGGGACCCCCTCTGGGGCATCTCCTATAGCAGGGTTAATGACTAGGAGTACAGTTCACTTTTCCGATAAATATGTACAAAACTGAAAGAGGTGGACAGAGTAGACGACGACATGGGGAGGGGGGGTAGAGCGGAAATAGAGTGACAGTACAGTATGCAGCAATATGAATTGAACATTAATAAATTATAAGTATCAGAAATACAATCAGTGATCAATTTTCTCTGCGATGCAGACACGAGGCATCCTGTATGTTACCAGATTTTACAATGAAAAACAGGCCTAGTGTTTTCACAACCAGCTACCCTCCAGTGAATTTCTGTCCATTCTTTTCCAGATTTAACGTGTTTTTGTACATGCTGTGAAAACTAATGTTTTTTTGCTTAAGATATATATTTTTTTGCAAACGTTGGTGTGTATATCCCTTAGGTAGAGAGGTATGGATTCACTAGGATGAATGGCCAGATGCATGGACATGAGGACTACATTTTGAGGATGTAAGAGAACAACAACTTATCTGCATTTTTGAGACTGCTAAAATCAAACTTTGGTTTCAGCATGCCTAGCAGCAGGGACGGAATCAATCTCAAGGGACTCTACAGACAATCACTCCTAGGCAACTGAGTGACTGGAAACCACCTCCTTTTCAACCATGTATGTCAGGACCACCTCCACTCTGCAGGCAACTAAAACTGCTTCACTTTCAGTAGTACAAAGAAAATATGTGGTTGGAACCAGTAGGTGGCATTTTCCTAATGTTAGAACAGCTCCAAACATAATCCGACTTCTAAGTGAAAAGATTAAGAGGTGCAGTCTGTGCACTCTTATAAGAAAAAGTCTGCACCCTGCCTTTTCTTTCCAGCTGTGAATTAGCTAAAGCCTACAAGGCACTTGGCATTCTGTGTAACTGTTACGACATATCTACACGAGTCACTCAAGGCCTGCGTGCTGTCTCCTACTAAGAACTTCATATAGTGTGAAGCAATAGAATTGGAACAAAAATATAGTTCCCCACTAAAGTTTTCTGCATAGGGGCACGGTTCATTGTCATCATGACATCTACCTTTATGTGGGTTTTTAAAGCTGGTTTGTGTTTGAAAGACTACTTTAGGGTGAAAGTGAGTCTTTCATCTGGGTTTTTGTAACTGATGAGAAGGTGACTTGGTCACCTGTGGGGTGCTGGATTATGTGCTTATAGTGATGTAACTGTGTAAAACAAATATTTGTACTGGTTTATATATCATATTATAAACATTAAATGATTGTGGAAACAATTATTCTAACAAGTTTATTTGTAATTTTTGACTATAAGAATTTTCTTGGTGCTTCATTATAATTAATCATTACCATCATCTGTGCATTTGATGCTCTAAAGGAATACCTAGAATGCTAGGCAGGTTGCTGTTTTCCTGCTCTGGTGGGTTGACACATGCTTGCAAAAGTTTCACTCTCTATGTGGGTGATGACATGCCTGCAAGAAGCTCCACTGTGCCTGTGGATTTTGACCTCCCTGCACGAACCACCTCCTACTTGTTGCTTAAGAGCTGCCTGACTGAGGTTCACCCCACTTGCAGCTCATGACACCCAGGGCAGCGGCCTCACTTTGCTAATGAGTGTGACCCACCTGCATTACCTGAACGCTGCCTGTGGATTATGACATTGCTGCAGGAATCTAAGTGTTATGATCTCCCACCTTGAATGAGCTTCACATTACCTGCAGGTTCTGACATACCTGCAAGTGTGTCAACTTGCCTGTGGGTATTGACCCACCGTCGGATGAGGAACTCTGCCTGTGCTTTAGCACCTTTTTGCATTAGCCTTCCTTTTCTTTGAGTATTGACTTCTGTATATGATTGTCATCAAACAACCAAGCAATACGAACTACCCGCATGAACATCACTTAGCCCATGTGTTATGACTACATGTATAATCCATCCCTTGCCTTTGGTTTACGGCCTATTTAATGAATTCAACATGCCTGCAAAAGCTTTACTCAGTTCAGATAATAGCCTGCCTGCAAAACTCTCACAATGCCTGTGATTCCAGCTGCTGTAATTTATTAGCTATCTCAAACATCTATTGAGAAAAGCAGCGCATTGTGGCCTACGTATCCACCACATCCTTAAAAATTAACATTTCAGCAGTTAATATCAGATAAATAAACGAAGTGTGATTTGTCCAATGACCGTTGCATTAATTCAGAATTTGGAACTGGATTCCTCATTTTTCCTCACAGCATTACAATGGAAATGGCATGTTTATATAAACATGATCATTAATGCAGACTTCAATAACTTCACTGTGTTTGTCCAGTGTCCACACCTGTGGACACCTGCACAGTTACTGCACACAAGTCCATCTGACTTACGCTTTTTAAGGGGGCATTTTTATATAGCCATGCACCATTTCCTCAACGTTAGTTGACTATTGCACACCTGCTAGGAGACACTGCAGAACACTGATGCACCTGTGAGTAACGGCTCCCCAAAAGACATACTATTATGGGATGGGACGCGGTGTGCCTTCTGCAAACTGTTCTCAAATTTAGACTGCTGCCTAACCAAGTCAGACCTGCCACTCCATTTGCCCCTAATTAATCCTGCTCCAAATTTCGTTAAATTTCACATACGAATTGAAAAAAATAACAGCCAATTAAAAAAAAGATATGGTTTCTGCACAGTACGTTAATTTGTTTCATATAACACACAATTGCTTTTTTTTGGGCGATTATCAAGTACCGTTAAAGACAATGAAAGACTTGAAAAAGAACAACATTTGAAACAGCTTCGTGGAGGCAAGATTATTTCCAACTTCACGCAAAAATCAAGGTGACTGTTTCGATACTGTTCATAGTTGGAAGCACGATGAAATAGTCTCTATTGTCAAATCTGACCTTCTGAATTAGAAGAAACACCAACTGTCTCTCTCTGTGGAAATCTTCAACATAATCACCAACGTTTTCATAAAAGCCTGGCAGCCAGCGAGGTTCTTTGATCTTGTGTTTTTACCCCAGCCTACAAGTATTCTTCACATTTCTGTATCGTTGCACTAAAAAGGGCAGCATACACGAGAACAGACAATACAGTAACAACTTAATGTACCAGTAACCTAACCAGTCCTTTTTAACATACAATATTATTTGAAGGATTTAGAAGGTTTCTTCTCCCACAGAATGAGAAACTGATATTTACCAATCACCACACCAAACTTACGTCATAAGGGCAGGTATCTTGATTTGAACCAGCATAGTGACAAAAGCCCGAGACTACGATATTTATACGTCAAAAGATTATGATTTCACGCATTAGGACCTCAACAGTATTTCCATGTTAGACTTTATTTCAGAAAGGACAGGGTCAGCGCCAATGGTCATAAAATATACCACCTCAGTTTTTTCTCTCTGATATGCGCTTCAAAGAATGCACATAGAAATTAAATAGAAAGGAGAACGAGGTGGCCCCCAATTATGTGCCTCACATATAAACAGTTGAGCTAGTCAAACGTGCTAATTTCAGGAAAGCACACCTAAGCTAAGTTCTCTTCTGCAACTGCAATGTAGCCAATGACCTCAAACCTAAACTTCATTTTCTGCAACAAATACAAAACGCTGTGGGCAAGCTGCAGTATAGCCCACAGGTGGTGGGACAACATATTGCCTTTGCTTTACTACCTGCGTTTAGGTGTCACTCTTCAAATAATGCCTCACATTCGTGTCATGTTTTCTTAGTCTACGTATGTTCCATTTCCCACGAGATCCTAGTCAGCCACCCAATTAAAGGTCGAACACCACAAGCTTACAACCAGCTCTGGATCAGTTGAAAGTCTTTCATGTTCACACAAGCCTTACACACAGAAAGCCCCTAAACACCTAGCTACCCAAGCGCAGCCACAATCAACACCATCACAAAAAGGCTAACTGTGCACCTGATGCATAGGCCTGATGTTTACAGTGCCTTCCCTTCTGACTCAAACGCGTTACCAACTCAGACCAAAGAAGCTCTTTTTATGCATTCCCAAAACTATCTTTAATATTACACCTTTTTTCACAGACGGTCAAGCCCTCAGAGCAGTGAGGCTTTTTAACCCTTTTTTTTTTTTTTTTTTTTTACAAATACACCCTCAAGACTACAACTGACAAAACAACCCTGATAACACCAAACCCCACATTTCAAGCTGCTAGACAGCAACCCAACTTTTCAAACTGCTAGACAGCAACCACGCCTTTGCTCAAACCAGTGGTGAGCCCCATCCGCGTAGGGTGCTCTAATGCAGGATCATTTTTCTATAATCAACAGTGGACTTTCGGGCAGAAGAGGCAGCGGATGACCCCCAAGAGAAAGCCTTTCAAAGCAGCACAAGGTCCTGTAAAGATGAAAAACAACCACTAATACAAATTATGAACAATAATAAGAGTTTTTATGAGCCAATCTGAAAACATCAGCCTCCTATCCCATCGCTCAATGGCTTTTTATTTTATTTTCGCTTTCATTCGCTCCGCAGTAAGGCGCCAGAGGAGTGAATCGAGCCATAAATCCCTTCCGAGGGTTAAGTTCATGCAAAGGTCTGCCGCCAGCCGCCGACCGTTAAACCAGGACATTAAGAGTTACGGCGAGATTTATCCGGCTACTTTAATTTGACGCCCCAATAAATTAAGATTGGAATCAATTAAGCAGGCCCATCATAACCCGAACGGGAACTACGCTAGAAGGCGCAATTGCAGTAAAACTTTACAACTGCTAAGAGTCGGTGTAGAGGCTGCGCATGCATTGTATTAGGCAAGCGTCTAGTATATGTGTCCTTCTAAGCAACACAGCCCTAGAGCTGCCACCGCCGGCGTGTCCTCCCACCTGCATAATGGTAGTGCACTGGAAGATCTTTATTAGTGGGTAGTTTGGGCATCACACAATAAAAAGTTGGCCAATACTGCGCTAACTCACATTACAACGGGTAAGAGTAGCTTTATGTCACACATGTAAATGGTGACATTTAGCTAATTGTCCTGTACTCTGTCATCAGAAAACTATTTGGTCTTCCAAGAGCTGTAGAAAAAATATATATATATATAACACACACACACACACACACCTTCTCTCGTGTCATGCAATTCTCTACACGAGATAATTTACCATGTTTATAGGGGCAAATCGTTATTTAAGCAGTGCACAGCATTCACATCCTCACACCCTTTAAAACATGAACTCAATACATATTCTCTACAGTCTGCGGTTATAAACTACTCAAAGCAGGAGTCCTGACGAGGCAGCAGCCACAACAAAAGAAAATCTAACTTCAACCACGGTCTGAAATGGGCCTCGAGGCAGGATGACCACGCGTCCCCGTTTTTCAATCAGCAGTACCGGCAGATTTAAGTAACTTTGGCTCATGTCCAGGTTTTTAGATCGAATCGAATGAAAACTGCGGGAGGCACTTTGTCTTCCAAAGCAGGACCCCCTACATTATGCAAACGAAACTCGCATTTAAGAAAAAGATTTTGTACTCATTTTTTTGTTCGTTTTTAACTCCCCAAAATACATTAATTCCCAAATTGTAACTGGATGCAGGGCTCGACCAATGCATGCCCAACTTTGACCGTGGCTGCAAGAGCCACTCGAGTTTTCAAGGACCAGCTTTTATTCAGGTGCCCCGTTTGGATAAAAGGTGGAAGTTCCATATTAAATCCCCTGAATTGTAGTTTACATTTTTCTTATGTGGCTGTTTTGGATGTAGTGCAAATATGCATTTCAATCATATTTTGTTTAGTTAAAATAAAATAAAAAAGAATACTAAGGAAAAACAAATAAAAAGGCTGCATGCTGTTGTTGTGTCTGACAATACCTCTGAAGTGGGATGTTATTGGTTTTGCTAATATGGTTTAGCCATGTTGTTCACCAGCGTGGCTACAAGTTAGTGGCATAGAGGAGAGTGGCATGGAGTGTCAAACTGGAAAGGCGAAGAGTGAAGTAGTGTTGTAGAGTGGAGTGGCATGTAGTAGAGTGGCATAGTGTGGAGTGACAAACAAGTGGGTGGCAGAGTAGAGTGAACTGGTGTAGAGTGCATTGGCGTAGAGTGTTGCAGAGTGCAGTGGCACAGAATTCAGTGGCGTACAATGCAGCATCACAGAATACAGTGGTGCAGAGTAGAGTGGTGTAGCTCTGAGTGAGGCAGTGGCGCAGACTAGAGTCGGGTGGCGTAGAGTGCAGAGTAGAGTCGAGTGGCACAGTACAGTCAAGTGGCAGAGAGTTGCAGAGTCGGGTGTAGAGAGCAGTGTTTCAGAGCAGTGTAAGAGTGGAGTGGTACAAAGTGGAGCAGATTGGCGCAAAGCGCAGTGGCAAATATTGTTTCAGAGAAGTGGCAGAGTGGTGTGGTGCAGGGTAGAGTGCAGTTGTATGGCATTCAGTGCTATGGCACAGTAAAGTGATGTAGAGTAAAGTAGCATAGGGTGCAGAGTAGATAAAAGTGGCATACAGTGGATTGGTGTGGAGTGCTGGGGCATAGAGTTGAGAGTTACAGAGTAAAATGTATTGGCATAGAGTATACTGGCAGAGTGCAGTGCTGCAGAGTGGCATAGAGAGGAATAGAGTAGAAGGGTGTGGCTAAGACTTGAGTGGTTTACAGTAAAGGGGCTAACAGTGCATTAGTGTAAAGTCGTATACTGTAGATCAGAAAGGCGTAGAGTGGAGTGGTGCAGAGTGCAGTGGGGTGTTGTAAAGTGGAGTGCTACAGGGGTGCAGAGTAGAGCGGAGTGGCATTGAGTGGAGTATTCATGGTGTCATAGCACACTGCAGCTACACACAACACATTTTCAATTGAAATGACCATTACATTTGCACATACAGTTTTACTAATAAAACTATAGAGTGCACAAATGAACATTTGTAAACTAGCATTACCTAGTTTAAGGATTCATTTTAATCATATTAAAGTATTTTTTCCAACACACTTCAGAAATTAAAAAAATGTGTTTCATTTGTGCATTCATAGTTCTGATATATTCTTAAATACTTACGGTTGGTTTAAATACTGTCGTGTGCTAGAAAGAAAAAAATAAAAATCTTCCCTACTCCAAGTATTCATCAAGATTGTCACGTACATCTTCTCACTTCAAAATCAGACAAAGGAAAGTAAACAAGCGCCTTGGAGGACAGCACTTGACATTTGACCAAAGTGTTTGAATGCACAGGAAATATGACGAGATAAAAACAAGATTTAAAGGCCTGCAAACAAAAAACAAGTTTGTGGAAGAATACAGAAAACACAGTTTAGGCAACGGCGGGACAAACGGAACTTGGAGAGCCTAAAGCAAATAAAGCCAGCAAATGGAAAGCCAGTAAGTGTGAGTTACAAACCACAAAGCCAATGGAACGAGCAGAATGCATTCGTAGGTCAACTTTCTGAAAGTCCCCAAGATGTCTTTAGCAAACCAAACAGCTGGTTGACCTGGTAGGCTGCAACCCAAAAAAACATGCGCTGGCAAGGGTTTGGGCAAAAGTAATGTTTGAACAACAATCCACTGTCCGCACTGCTTGGAAAAATAGTGAGCACATTGAGAATATACAAGGCATTGAGATAGCACCAAGGAATGCCAATAGTAGCAAGGAGGGGTGTTAGCCTTAGTCCACAGAAAAAGCAATACAGGTGAGCCTTTTACCTGTATTCATCCCGTGCCTCACCTAGAGTCCAGATCTACAAACATGGAGACCTACCTTAGTTCTTTCGCCTTGGAGTGAATGCTACAGTTCAAATTATATCAGAGGAACATATGAAGATTCAATTCAACAGAGAAGAAATTAGAACATATTAAAACCAAGAAAAGAGAGGAACCCAAGCTCAACACTGTAGAGTGAACATGCATACAATTCAGAAGGTTATTTAACCTTGCTTCTATCGAGAATATGTAATGATCTGTATGGCACAGGGCACAGTGCTTGGACTACAAACTACAGCAAAAGACATGTATTAAGGCTAGCTTTCGAGAATGTCTTGCTGTTTAGCCACACTGTGAAGTGGGGGGTGAGGGGGGTTGTGTTTGCGGTCAGTGAAGGCAGACAAAGGAAGGCTTAACATTAGCTGTGTACTAACACAAGTCAGCACACTTGCCTAAGGAAAACTGAACTGTAAGCAACAAAGACTAATCAGACAATCTACTGCAATGTTGATATACAGGAGTCCTTGGAGGCCAGGTTAGAAATAATGTAGAAAACAAACATCGAAAGAGGAAGTTAACTTATACACACAAACGGAAGCAAACCTATATTAAAAGGAGTACAAATGCAAGGGTTTACGTCAAAAACTCAATTCTCCCTTGAAAATATTCAGATGGCAGAAATGGGTATCCAGTGGAAAGGAAAAAGGACTAACTGTAAATCACGCCTTCTGTAAAGAGTATGAGCTAACTACCAAGCAAAAAGCGTGTCAAATAGTCATTAGAGCCAATGCTCACTCTAGCACTTGAGTCAAGGGAACGTGGATGGGGGCAAGCCTAAGTCATGGAACCAACAAGAGGTCAGATATTTACATACCGAGTTCGAACTAAACTCACAGTTGCAGGTTACTTCATCTAGATACTCACTCTCCAAGTTTCCAAGGACGGAGATATTTCACAATCCTTGTAATGAAAGACACCATGTCAAAGGGTGGGGAGGCATGCTTTACAGCGGCTGAAACTCAGCATTATGAGGATCACAGAGACACTTCTATCCATTTATAATAAAAAATCTGACTATCAGCAGATAAAGGCAAAAATGAAATGAAGGAAATGAAATACCAGGCTACCAAAGAGCCCTCGTTCAGCAACCAAGATTACAAAAGCAAATAGCATTCAAGAAAAGATACCCCTTCAAAACAAATATTTAAAGTTCTTGTTAAAACTGGCACAACCAGCTTACAGTGTGTGTTTCCAAATGACAACCAGAGTAGTGGAACATTTCTGATCAATCTTTTCAGGTCAAAGCAGAGTTAAAAAAAAGCGGGGCTTTCGGACAACTATCTTTATCCATTAATATGTTGGTGTGTCATTTACTTTTTTTCTTCCAACCATTACAGCATATAGTGTGAGGCCCAACGGGTCAGCCCACTTCAGTCATTGGTTAACTTCACTCCGAGGGATGACATTCTGCCCTTTCACAAGGAACACATCTGCACAAAAAGTCGCTCCCTTCAGAGCCAGGGACTGTAATGTAGATGTGTACTTTTTGAGACCAAAAAGTATTTTCACTCCTTTTCCCATTTTTTTCAATATTGGTGAAAGCTCAGCAGCTCCCACAACGTTTTATGTAAGGAAAACATGGTAAAGCAAGCACTAACAAAGCCAACCAAGGATGGTAGCCACTGCTAGATCCAGTAGCTTTGCCAATGCTTGTTACTTTTTTAAACTGCTATACTGAGGGAGCCGGCAGAGTGGTTAAATTGTGGGTTGAGCAAGGGAGTTTGAATTTAATTCATTTGTTGAAATGCCACATTAGCTCAGTGGGGATTTTATCAGTGTCATAATTCACAATTGGTATGCTGTAAGCTGCCTTGTTTTGGGAATTGGGTCAGGAGAACAGCAGCTTTAACAAACTGTATGTTCAAAAGTGGTGAGGTGACATTGCTGACCAGCTTTAGCCGTGATGACACTTCAATTAGAAGTTCATTTGAAAAATCAATATTGAAGACCTAGGAATCAAAGCTATTAAGTACAAAATTGAGGGAAAACAATCTCTTATCTAGAACTTCAAAATGTGGCTTTCACCTATGGAGCTGTTCTATGTTGTCACATTAAGGGTATCTGTATTTCTGAGGTCTCAAAATGTATTAGAATCCCCCCTCACCCAGCCCACAAATGAAAAAAAAAAAATAATAATAATAATTACACAGAAAAAGCCACAATGTTAGCAAATGGGATAATAATCACAAACACCATCTTAATTGCTTATCTCACATAAAACACATTCACCACTAATAACAAATGATAAAACAATTAACCTAATGTGCTGGATGTAAACAGGTCTTCTGTCACTAAACAATCCGAAATCCTGCATCATCATAATAAAATAAATACTCTTCTGTTCTTGTATTTATGATAATGTGTTCTTACGGATGTACATACTTGAATAAAATTAGTCTCACTAAAATTATTAGCTGATTAAATGAGCCTGTTGGTGTTTCATAAGAGAATACATTAGGTACCTCTTGTTACAGAAGACAAGTGGTATGTTATTATTTCGAGATCTAATATTTTAAAGTATATGTACTTCAGTCGAACTACACTGTTGACTACTAGAACACCTGGGTATGCTTAAAATGAATGTTACCACTACTCCAATAACTTCACCCTTTTTTTTATTTTTTTTAATTATTATTAACTTTGTTTTTTTCTAAATGTGATTGAAACCTTACCCTTTAATTCTACGATTAATCCCAATATGTAAATAACAACTTCATTTAGAAGGCTGTATTTAATGTTTGTATTATTTTTGCCCTATCATTAATACTATCCTGAAGCCTGATTTATTTTACACTGAATTTTCTTGAACATAAGTTAGCTTTAAAACCAATCACGTTCATTGTGCTTAACCTAACCCTAATGCTATCCATAAATATAAAATTACACTTCCTTCAATCTAATCCTAACTCTTAATTTAAATACAATTTAACTGAAAAGAATATGCTAACTATTCCTTTGTATTAGCTTTAACTGCTGAAATTTAAATAAAATAATAATCCGTAGTTAAAACTAAATACATTTAGTTTGTTTAAGTATTTCCACTGAACCTAAAAGTCACAGTAAACATATGTCTCAACCATAATTATCATTATTTTTAATTTTACTGATTTCACTTCTGTATTTTTTGAGAAATAATAAATCACTTAGCCTTACTCTTGGTAAAATTATATTACCATCTCTGCATGCTAAATCAATGTAGTGGTATCAACGTAGTTTTCTACTGATTTAGTGACTTTATATTAGTTGGTTCACACCGATCTAAAATTAACAGCAATATTGATTTGCAGAAGGGCTTTTTTGAGAACACACTGAAATATGTGAACGGAGATATCATTATAAATTTAGAACTACAAGGTGGTTTTTAACACCCATTCACACATAAGAAGCTCAGTGAAAAACAAGAAAGCTGGTCTCTAAGATTTTTTCTTAAATTGAAGAAACCTGCAAGTAGTATTCGAAAATATGTAAACTGAAGATCAGACATCACAGCAAAGGAAGACTGGTACTGTTGAGGATTTTGAGAGATGTAGTTTCCATTCATCACCAGGCTACTAACAGTGCCAAGGAACTATGACAACTGAGGAGCTATATACAAACGTTATAACATACATCAATTTATCATAGACTTTGAAGAGCAGGCTGAAGATGAGCTATTTGCTAGAAAGGCAACCGTGGAGAGGTTTTTGGAATGTTTAGGAAAACAATTTACAAAATCAGATGGTATATGGTAGGAAGCAGCACTCGGATATTCAAGGTCAGGAACAGAGGTGAGGACTATGCATCATTCTATTTTTATTCCTAATACATCTGTCCTGTTAGAGACATAAAAAAAGAAGGGTCATCAACCTTACAGAAAAGCTTTAAACAGGAGATTGGGTCACAAACATTATTGAGTCTACCAATCAATATATCGGGTCCAAAATGGTGAAGGTCCTTCAGAACTTGGCCCATTCTCTTTGCGGGAGACAATTAAATCCCCTCTGGGTTATTTTCTGTAATACTGCTGGTGGGGTTATGAATGGCTTGGTTTGTGGGTTTCTTGAATCACTTAACTGAAGCAAATTCATTTAATTGAATTGTGCTAAATTTAGATGCCTTCCATAACCATTCCCCCTACCCTGTTGCTCAATCTGATCAGAGGGGAGTATGGGTAGATATTTAGAAGCTTTGCCTACACCTGGTTTCTACTTTCTCTCATTCTATCAGTGGAGTTTAGTTGTCCATGGGCCACACAAACACCATGGGTCTCTGTGACCCCCTGCCCCCACTGAGAATTGAGGTGTGGCAATTGTGCTTTGGCAAGGCAGCAGGTGTGGGCAAAACACTGGCTGCAGCCTGCGGACGCATAATGCTCCAGCCACTGCCAGGTGGTGCTGCGCTGTCTCAGCAATCGGTCAACACAGAGCACGTCAACAAAGTATGAGAGCAGCAAAAGCAGAGCGCGATGGGCTTCAAAGTGTAAATTTCATTTAACGCCTATCAATGTAATTTAGTGTGGTGTATATTCAGAACATTCTTTGAATCTAAAATATCCAGGAGCTTTTCGATTTAGTGATCAGAGGCAGATTTCTGCATCAAAGGATATGAATTTAAGTCTGTTCTTTTTGTTACCAGTTCTAGTAGCAGCTATTGCGGACACCTCTGCTAGTAAGAGCACAAGGCTTAGTCTGACACTAACTGAATATAATTTGGGTCCCAAATAGGGACTGGCCTCGACTGACATGTTAACAGTCAATTTTTAGAAATTATACTACAACAGCTGTGGAGCAGAGCCAGTATAACACAACAAAGCAATGTACTTACTTTGCTGAGGTACAGAAGCATTAGAACAGTAAAATTATCCTTTTCTTTATCAGATAATTTCAGGTCACCTTACCACATGGTGAAAAACACAAATAACGTTGGACAAGTCGATAGAAAAGCAGGATGCCTGGTACATTGCATTGCACTGAAGAGGGTGTTTACTGTCTTGGGATTTCCTGAAAATATTCAGGCCAGAGTGGAAGCTTCCCTCCTCCTATGTTGATCATACAAATATTTGAAAGCCAAACCAAGATAGCTGGTGAGTGCACAAAAAGACAGGGTTCTTCTGCAGATACTCTTAAATGATTCCTCGTAGCCTACCAGTGTTGGCATGGTCACAGCAGCTCTACAAATATTCTGCCGAGAGCAGGAGGCTACTCCACCTATGGCTGAAAAAGTCAGAATGCAGGTGGTCATCTTCCTCCAGCGAGTGAGTCAAGGAGAGTTTTATGAAGGCAACGTGGTGTCGCAACCACACCAAATGGTGGCTCCAGATGGGGGTGTAACATTTACAGCAAGGCAATACCCTCTTTCAGGGCAGTGACTGTCTGCTACCAATAAGCTGGTAGCACAACAGGACTAGGGGCCCCAAGTGAGCAGTCGGGGTCCCTGCTCAACTTCAGCTAGGTCAGGGTACCTGCTGCATATGGTTCACTAACCACAAGATACATGTAAATATAGCATGCTTTTTAACTAGACCAACTGTGGCACACCCCACACCATTTAGCTAGATCAAGGCCCTTATCTCCTGTATTAGTCATTTACCTCGTCTACCATCAAAGTATGTTTTGTATGACCTCCTTGGTCCTTGTTGCCGCTGAAAGAGATTAGGGTTCTAAATCAAACTCTCAAATAACTGGGCTACGATTTGTCCACAATGTAAGCCCTGACTGGTTACAGCCCTACCACATGCAAAATGAGATCTGATTTAGGTGACACAGCTGACAAACACCTCAACTTTCATCAGCTCACATTTAAGATATCAAAGCGGGACAACGCCAGAATCCTTCATTAAAAACAGAACTGTATTCCAATGTTTGGACCACCAGGCTAACCCCGGAGGGGCGCCAACATCTGTTTTGCCTTCTTCAATTCAAACAGTGTATTTGTAAAACCACATCCCAACAGTTTTTTTTTTTTTTCTTTTTACTACAAACATTCCATCATTGTATGTCGAAAAATGTTCTTTAGCACTTTTCTTTGCTTACAGGAACCTTTGACTCCCTCCATCCAAATAACACACGTTGATGATGGTTCCTTCCAAGAAATAAGTAAAGCGATCATACAGGGCAACAATATGTTAATTGCCAAGACAGACAACATGAACAATGCCTTAAATAATTTTAGGGTGGAAGTTGCAAAGTGGGTAAAACCCCTACAGAACTGGAATGGCAAGGCTCAAGACTAAAATACTGTGCCTGTGGTATCTGAGGTGTGACACTGTGTTGAATCAATATAACTGTAACTCCAATACGTTGACAACTATCTACATACTAACGTGCACCACTGTGGCAGAAGGCTATGTGGGGGTGGGGGTGAGGACATCAAGACAATGTTTTGAGGGCTGACACATGGTATTTCAAAACAGACACTCATGTGGTCATCGATAGAGCTTACAGAACTCATAAAAAACACTACCACCTGGGATCCAGGCATGGTCATAACAGCTAACCTCAAAAATATTTTTCTTTTGAAGAATTGTCACAGTATTTTGCTTCAATTGTGTCTCCGATTTCCCCATACTGTGCTCTTTCACATAAATGCTCGTTTCTCCTTTTCTTATTTGTATGTGGCGCTCCAGCACCCTTTACATTACGCCTTCAAAGAAGGGCCCTGCAACCTGACACTCCCCATCTTTTTGTTTTTTTAAAGCAATCCCTTCCGTGCATCCTTCTGTGTTGACACCTGTTTTGTGGTGCCGGCAGCGAAATAACTGGACCAAAGCGTGCAGCGACAATATTATGCATTAGAGATCAGCTGCACATCTTGAATACAGTCAGGGCAGCAGAGATCCATTATTTGTAGAATAAGCTCTTCTATCACTATTTCTCGGCCTAAACTAGGAAAACGTGAAAAGGCAGTGAAGAGGTCTCACAAAAAAACAAACTCCAAGGGATAATGTTGGACCAAAACACAATGTATCTGAACCCAATGTAAAAAATACCTGTCACATATTTGGGCCAGTGGTATGTAATCACTACCTCTTTATCTTGGTATATGGGTCTGCAACTTTGTTTTAAGAAGCAGAACCAGTTGGCCCTGAGGAAGGTGGATAAACAGTTAAGGCGTCAGTGGAGTGGCACTTTCTCCCTCACCCAGTCCACTCTCCCCCCAGGACAGAATTCACGACGAGTCGAAGCAGGCTGCGACAGATCATAGGCCCGGAGGTGAGGCGGGGTCCTGGACATAAAGTGGGGAGGAGGCCGGTGGAGTTCATGACTTGTGGGTGGAGTGGAGGACAGAGGTGCAGTGCTTTTCTGAATTAAGAACTGTGAGTCATCCAATCTTTATGGTCAGCGATCGAGGCCCTGGGACCGGACCCACATGGAGACACTCCCGCGTGGACCCTGTATGATCTCTGGAGCAACAGTTGAGACCTGGGGGCTAGAATACTCCTTCACATATTTGGAGCTGTAAATAAACTATAGCTCTTGAAGTTTATCATGCGTAATCCCCAGTCAACTCCCGTGGATGGCGATGTTCCTATGCCCCCCCCCCCCCCGCCGTGCACAGGCTTACATTTGGGCCAACTACACGCCGACAAGACAGACATTGCAGAGTACAATAGGAGGTGACATTCTCCCGGACTTCGTGATTGTTTGAGTTAAGAAATTATGCACTGCCCAACAAACCACCTGGGACTAATACGCAGCCCACGGCTCCACAGAAGTTATACAAATAGTGGACCATGATGACTTGCAGACTCCGAAGGGTCCCAAATCCAGGTGGCCATCGAAGCATCCAGTGAGACGACGCAAAGTAAAATCGATGCAAAGGCATTTGATATGAATCTCTTACGAACTGACGTCTGGAAAGTAACAGAAAAGTCAAATGAAACAGAACAGCAAGCCAATGTACTACAAGCAGAAGTGCACACCTTCAAAGTCACATTGGGCAGAGGACGCAAAAGGGTGGTCCTGCAGATGCAACCTGTGCTTCTTGGAACACACAGAAAAGGCTGAAGGCTCTAAGCTGGAACTGTTCCTGGAGGAATGGATTAGGGTGCAGCTCCCAAACATTGGTTTGTCCAAATTTTTTGTAGTAGAAAAGAGCCCACAAACTGTTGCCCCCCCGCCTCCCAACCATGAGGTACTCCCAGAGCTATCATTGCAAAGATACTCAGTTACAGGGTTCACAGTGCCATACTGTAGGGGGTGCGCAAAGGTGGAGATCCCACCTTTGAGAACCATGTAATTAAGATATTTTCAGACTACACCGCGTCTGTGCAGCAACAATGGCACTCATTTGGCAATAATTTGGTGGGGTTAAACAGTAGCCGAGGGTGGTGGAACTTCACTATATGCACTTGTTTTAACTTAAAGGTGCTACATGATAGCCACACACATTTCTTCACATCACTTGAAGATTTTTGGGACTGGCTGGAGACACATGGTGATGGTAGGATTGAGCCAAGAGAATGCAGAGGTGCCAGAGGTAGACCAGGAGGCAGTCAGAAGGCGATGACGAGGATTAGGAGGAAATGCAGATGGAAGAAACACCCTGGATCTGTGACTCGAGTGGTGGTCCACAGAGATGGCACACTGCACTTGGAGCCGTAGAGACAGGAACTTCAACAAGGCAGGGCCCTGCTGGAGTCAGTAAAGTCTTCCGCATCTGCTGGGTCCAGCTCAGAAGGACTGGAAAATCTGCCACTCAGTGATGCTGAACAGACAGACACGAAGTCTCTCATTGAAACGGGTTTCTTGCCTGAGGGAGCTGGGCATAAATTTCCGACCGGAACTGTATCCTTTATAAATTATGGCCACAGCTTTAATGAGACTATATGCAGCTCAGTTTTATTACAAATGCAGGGCGTGTTTGCTGAGGCCTTAACAGGTAACTGTACTGCAGTGAGTGGGATACATCTATGTGCAATGAAGGCAACAGGGCTCGGACCCCTAGGAAGGATCACACAGCGGCCTGGGAACTGCACACACACTAGACCATTAGAGCACCCCCAACCCCAATAACACAGCCCTCGTGTGAGTGATACCCTCTCATCTCTTGAATGTGACAGTTGTGACGATTAGTGCTGTTCCCACCATGACGACCAGTCTGACGGAGACCATGCACAGACTGCAATGGAGGGAACTTAACTCAACAACAGAGTTTTCCTATAACTACTCCACTCATCTCGCTCATAGCAGACTGGACCGGTTCCTCACCACTACAGGTCAGGCACTAATTGTCAAGGGGGAGGGGGAGGGAGGGGGGGGGTTGGTGAGTTATCAGGTCCAGTTCCTCTGTGATCCCCTCTGTTCCTGGATTGCAATGTGAGAAGGCATGCCCCTAGGGTACCACTGTGGAGAATCGGATCCGAATCACTGGGGAATGCAGAGTTAAAAAGTAGACATGCAGCAGGTCATACAGGGGTATTTTGAAGTTAGCTGGACCACTGCGAAGACGCGTCGCACCAAATGGGGTGCATGTAAGGTGGTGATCAGAGGAGAGTACCTCGGAAAGATATATAGGACACGAGGAGAAAGCTTGAGAGGGAACAAGAGGCCCTCCTGACCCAACTGCAGCAACGGACAAGGGGTAAAGAAGAGGACCTACTGGACGTAACGGCCGCCCACAGACAAGTGGCAGAGGCACAGAACAGGCTGGATCGCGATGTGAGAAAGGTCTATCAGTTCAGACTGTGTAGAGAAGGTGATCGGTGAGGCAGAATGGTGGCCGGACTGTTGAGGCCAGAGAGACCTCATCCAATGATGCTCTCCTTAATGAGACCGGATGGACAGGTAGTGTAGGCCAGGCTGCAATCAACTTGGCACTGCAGGATCACCTGGCAGAGGTCTACACTGAACCCCTTTAGGGCAGGTAGCAGGACATGGCTGAATTTCTAAAGGAAATTGAAATTCCCCACTTGAAGGCGGAGGATAGGGCAGACTTAGATGGATATATTCAGCTGGATGAGCTGAGGGTGGCTCTCCGTGACACAGCAAAACTGCAGTCGTCGGGCCCCGATGGCCTTCCAGCAGAGTTCTATCAGGTACACTCATCTGACCTCCTTCCTAAACTTCTAGAAACACTCCAAAAGGCAAGAACGGTAGGAGTTCTGACCGACCGAAGGAGGCACTCATAATTATGTTGCTGAAGCCTGGTAGAATCCCCGGTAATCTCGGATCATAAAGACCATTACCTATGTTATATGAGGATGTCAAGTTATTAGCTAAGGTCCTTGCTGCGGAGTTACGCCAGGTAGTCTCTAGGCTGGTCCATATTGATTTGTGTGGGCTTATGCCAGGCAGGGGCACACACATGAACCTCAGAAGGCTTTTTCATGTCATGCATGTTACTAAAGACACAAGGGTAGAGGTGGAGATAGTGGCTTTAGACATAGAAAAAAGCCTTTGACATCCTATCCTGGACATACCTCTCGGAGGTGCTTGAGAGAATGGGGTTTGGCCCTAGGTATTTGGCTTGGATCTGTCTGTTATACATGGCACCCAGGGCATGACTGCGCAGAAGCCACGTAGTATCAGAGGCCTTCGACATTGGAGGGGCACCAGGCAAGGAGGCCTTCTGTCCACTCCTTTTCGCCCTAGCCATGGAGCCCCTGGAGAACTATCTGATGGTCAAATTCGGCAATAAGGGTAGGAGACACCACCCATGTACGCAGATGACGCTCTCCTTTATGTGACTGATCCAACCCCCACTGTCCCACACCTACTACACCTTATGACGCATTTTGGACACGTCTCGGGTCTCCGGGTGAACCGCCATAAAACTGTGTTGGTTCCCATGGAAGCATGGGCCTTGTAACCAGTGCCAGACCTTCCGATGGTGGGTCTTCTTTGGGAACCAAGCCATTCTCGATACCTAGGAATCCAGGTGACTCTCGACAACCACATGCAATACGATCATAATATGGGCCGCACAGTACGAGATCTCACTCGTTCCGTGGAATTTTGGAAGGGCCTGCCATTGTGGGTCATGGGACAGGTGGCACTGGGCAAATTGGTTCTGTTACCAAGATACCTACTTGTTATGCAAAACTCCTTCTGCACCATGCCACCTGAGCTGTTTGGACATCTGGATGGACTGCTGGTGTCTCTGGTCTGAGCTGATTAATGCAGCCTGGTAAAACTTGAAACCCTGAACTTAAAACAATAGCAGGGAAGTCTGGATCTACCTGATCTCTAGATGTATTAACTTGAGTTGCTACTTCAATACGCTGCATTGTGATGTGAGGATGAATCAAACTGAAAAAAAAAATGTTTGGTACCTGTGACTGATCTCCAAAAGCTCCTGATGGGTGGGCGCAGAGTCCCAGCAGGCACACCAGTCATAGTATTACATGTAGGCAAGCCTGGGAGAAAGTGTGACATCTGTTCTGAAACATGCACCGGATGCAAAAATGCTCCCACTCTGGTGGCTCACGCCCTGTGTATGTCTTAGCAGGATCTACACGGCGCACACGGCTGACTGTGTGCTATGCAGTGTGTCAACTGTAACTTTTGTCCACATTACACGGAGCTGGTGGGCGCTGCAGCTATACTAGCACAGGTTACAGCATCTGTGACCCGGATAACAGAGGTCCGGTTAGCCTGGGCAATCAGACACTGCCTCCTGAGCCTTCTGCCACCCCTAAGGAAGGCCAAAAAATCAATTATAGATTTGCTCTCCTAGGTCTGGTACTAGCCAGACACCATATAGCCATTCACTGGACTCCGGCACTACCCCTGACTCACGACAGATGGCAGAGAGATGTATTGGAGTCCGCACAGACGACTGCACGAAGAGAGACCTTAAGAGGTGGTGGATCAAGTGGGGGAGGGGTGGACATCAAAGTGGGCAACTATACTGGGTACCCCTCCCAAGCTTCCATAGCTTCTCCCTCCTCCACTTGACCAAAACTGAGGCAGACTGATGCAGAGGGTGACCGGTACCCCCCTAAACTCGAGCATAAAGCTGGCAGTGATTACATATGCTCAGACGAAAAGAGTGCAAGATGGGTTTGCGACACCAAATTACTGCCCTGCTTTGGTGTGGGTAGTACCGAAGGTGTTGATGTGTTTGTACCCGTTTCCCCTCGCTTGCTCTTATTCCAGGTCCCTCCCCAAGCCATTTAAAGTACCCCTGTTTGGATATCCCTGAAGAGGGGCCACCCCTTTTCTCATAGCTCCATTATTGACCACTCTGCAGAGTATACTATGCAATTATCACTGTACACAGCCATATGTTTTTCTGTCAGATTAACGGTCTAAAATGTTAACATTTAATAATAATAAAAAATAAAAAAATGTAGAACTATCTCTGTGGGGAAGCTAATTGTCGCTAAATGTACAACACATATTTTGCTTACTTCAACGTACTTGCCAGATAATTGTGCAAACCAGCCATTTACTAGACAGGCTACCCCAGGAGTCTATGCTTCAAAGAACCACTGTTCAAATGCAAAATTCCATATTCTCGTCTAAGAGTTTTTTCAGTTGCATTGCTAAATGAACACTGGAGTGCGCAATTGTGTTTTTTAGGCAAATCTAACTTTTCATCAGATTGGATTGCGTTTCTTTCATCTGCACAACAGCTAGTGTTAAATACATATTTCTTAAAGTCAAGTTGTCAGTGATCCATTGAGGAGACAGGCTAATTCAAAATGTACCTCAGGCAGAAGCACACCTTGCGTTCACAGGCGAGAATCACCTGTTGAAAGCTAATCACAGACTGAACAAAGTTAGGTCCAGTCTCATATTTCTCTTACATCTCAACCAGAGACACATGCATCCTAATATTTATTTTAACCTTTTATACAGAGCATCTGAATCCAAATATGTTTTAAGGTGCTTTACAATGAACAGTAAAAAGAGGTAACATCTTTGAGAAGGATTCAAAAAAGCCAATTCATTCATTTGGATCAGGTCTTTTAAGCAAGCCTGTGATCTACACACATTTATCCTCACCTGAGAAGCATTTACGCAGCAATTGTGTGGCAACTTTTCCTTAAACACAAAAAAAAAAGAAAAAAAAAAAAATGGACTGACGTCTTCAGGGGATATTCGGGAGCTATTGCAGGGGTCTGGAACCGTACAAGACATTTTCTTATTCAAGAGATTGGATATTTCAGATATCTACCTGTCCTGTAAAATAATACACCTGTCCCTTTTGGTGCCATGAAGTGAGGTGACAAAATATGCCAGCATTCTCATATCAGACTCTGACAATAGTCTCAATGATTATGTCAGGGATCATATTATTTATGACCTTTCCATATTTTTGCCACCTTTCCGCAAATCTACATACATGGGCTCAAAGTAGGAAAGAAGTGGCAGTTCCAGGTTTGGAATATTCGTTGGGGATGGAGTAAAACTTTTTCCAGAGTGGGAAAAGGGACATACAGAAAAAGTCAATTTGCAATCGCTTAGCAGATTGCAGTGTAAGTAAATAAATGTGTGTGCATTTGTTCGTGTAAAAATAGAATTCACAAACGTTCCTTAAGAGCAATTTCCAGGCCTACATCTTTACTCTTTTGTGACTTCCAGAAAGCCCAATCGGCAGTAACGAAAGACATATCCGTGGGTGCACTTTCATGACTTCCATTTATAATCAGGTCCCTTATTTATGTACGTGTGGACCAAAATGTGCCCATAATGGATTTTAACCTATTCACCTTTAAAAATCTCTTTTTTAAGGCACTGGCATACACCAGTCTTTACCAAATGATACCTCAGAGAAAATGTAATTCAGGCTGCACATTTCATCTCGAAAGCAAGAAATTACTAAATTTGCTTTCATGCTTATGCAAATATTTCCATATTATCTGTCAGCATTATATTATAAATATCTTTACGTTGTTACATTTTGCAAACCCAAGTAACCATTTTTTTACCGGAACCACTTTCAGCAATGTAGTCCTATCTCACTGCGTTTCCTTTGAGTGCTCACTCAAGAAAAGTCACCACCCACTGAACTTCCTTAGCGTGCTCAAGGATTGGCATTAACTTATCATCAACAGGTTGGTAAGCCAAAGAAAATCAATAGAAGCAAGATATTAGCCACTTGGATTGGCCGGGTGCAAATCTCTCTCTCCTGAGTCAGATTAACTCTGGTGCCAGAATAAACTGAATTAACCTCCCTTGATGGTGTGGACCCAGACAGGAGCAAATTACTTGACTCTGCCGAGGTGCAGGAGCAGCAACAAGGTTAATCTCCATATGGCTTCTCGCCTGGAAGAATCATCACTTAAGGTGACATTAACTACGACAGTGGCGGAAGAAAGAACAGTAGAGTGCTGGTCCACAGCTGGATGGCACCAAAGCCCATCAAAACCGCCAAGACCTGAGGAGGTATGGCTCGCAGAGTGGGAGCAGGAGTAAACCATGAAAAACAGTCTGGAGGTGGACACCGCAGCGGGTCTTCAGGGGTGATTCAGTTAGAGCCACTGTTTGAGTAGGGAAACTAAAGATTTATTGAAGATGCGGACGCAGATACCACAATTAACCTTAGCACTGCGCCTGCCATGCACAAACTGACTATTGCAGATCTGTTAAAGCCACGCCCGGAAGAGCATCGTCAACCTGCAATGCATCAGAGAAATGAGCCTATATGCAAGGTAGCTCCACATGTGGATCAAAAGCCACCTCAAGAAGGTGGGGGAAGTATGAGGGGATCCTTAACCCCTGCTACTATACTCCCGTCTGTCAATGTGGCAGTTATTCTGTAACTCAAGTAATTCCGTAAGTGAGTCTCGACAGGAGTTGCTGAACCCGCACTTTACTGTAACTTGCAAGCAGCTTCTACTCCCCATTGTCACTCGAACTCAGGTTAGTGACAGCGCCAAGACTGGGACATGTGGTGTGGTGGATGATTGATCATAGGGCTCATGACTGAAAGCGATGGGAGGGGGCAGAGCCATACTATGGAGACTGTGGTTGGGAAGATTACGGCAGTTATTGCTAACCACGCTGTTGAGGAAGTGTTCCTGCAGATAACTGGGTATGACCACAATCTGTTAATAGTGCATCTCTCGATGGCCCTGGGCCAGAACCTCTTAACACAGGGGAAGTATCCTGGTCGGGGTCTAGGATGAATGGGACTCACACAGGCTGTTTAAATGGAGATGTGTGGCAGGAGGGAGTTGAGGCTCTTAAAGTGTTCAAAAGGGTCAGTAATCGCAAGCATATGGCTACAAGGGAAGCCCAAATGAGAGATGATACAAATATGTTCAAGACTGGATAAGACACTGAAGTGTCAGAATGTTTTTTCCATGTCAGACAGGTCTGTCAATGACTGACTTTACAGAGGATGACTCACAGAGTAGCCTAACAAGCGACTCAAGTGACTAAGTTCAGAGGTAGAGAGCCGGGGGCGGAAATACCTGGTCTACAGTGAGGAGGCTTCCTTTTAAGGCAAGAAAAACCAGGAGGGACAGAGCAGGGTGTGACTTAAAGTGGGACTAACCATAGCATGCCTTTGACAACCTAACTGAATCCCTACATCATCTGTCTAAGACTGTGGCAGGAACCGATCAATAGCCTACTTTTGAGAATATCTATCACAGTATTATGTTACATAGGGAAAAGACCGGCAATCGTAGAGCCGGGATTGCCACAAGAGAGTTACAGGGGACAATATGCAAGATATCTAAAACTTAATCGGAGATAGAGAGAATTTCTGTGGTGGTGGGCCATACAGCCACATTGGAAATAGACCTTGTCTCCGTAAGGGAACAGACAGTTGTACATGATTCTCAACTAGTGGATATACAAAGGACATTAAGAAGAATTTGAGAATCCCCCATGGTGGAATAATTTAAGGGTTCTTGGGATTGAGGAAGATGTGGAGGGTAATGACATTCAGAGGTTTGTGGTTAAACTGTTCAAGGTGCTTTCCCAGAGCTGGAGAGATGGAACTGGGAACATGAGAACCAACAGGCATATAGGTATTCACTGATGTTGAAACAAGTAGATCAGGAAAGCCATACCTTTAGCCCGAAATCCTGCACAATCTTGGGCTTCTTTGGTAGCTTACTTCTTAGAAAAGCAGTGTTTTAAAAAGCATGCTAGGATTCAATACGACACAGGTGAGAATTCCTTTTTAGTGAGGCCTGATTTCTGTCATATTACCCAAGCATTTCTACTTAATCCTGCGAGACTCAAGATAATCTTTCATCTTTAATCCTGAGATTATGGAGAAGGAGTACTTGGATAGTTTACATTGACACGTAGACAGGTGTGAGGCGAAGGTGTGGGCGGCCCCCATATGTTTTAGTGGGTACTGCACATAAAGGAGAAGCTGTATTTAATGTGGCTGCTGGTTTATGGAGGAGGTTGGTTCTGGATGAGATGTATTTGGGGGTGATGGGACATTTCAGTTATCTAATGGGACAAAATGTGATCTGTTTTACAGGACAGTTTTATCATGATATGTCAATACTGAAATTGCTCACAGGAGGGTGCACACTTCATCACACAGACCGGACTGCTTCACTTGGGAGGAAGAGGGTGGCGGCAGCAAAATGAGGAGGAAGTATATTGTAAAAAAAACAACTTCTATATAAGTGATATGGTCAAAATGGTTGCTCGAGCAGGGATTATGTGCAGAAGTGAGTCTAGTCAAGTGGTAATAGGCAGTACCACTACCTCTACCTTTTTTTAAAATCTATTTTTATGTATTTTCTTAATTTTTGTCTTTTTTGTTTCCTACACTGTGTTTTTGTAAATGGTGTGCTTCTGCTCAGTTAATGTCCAGGGTTTGAACAATAAATCTAAGTAGGTCAGAGTGGCTGAAGGGTTAAAAACTCTGGGCGCAGAATCATTTGTTTAAAGAAAACACATATTGTTGTGGCTAATGGCTGGCTAGAAGCTTTTGGGTAATTTATTGGTTTGCATCACACAAAGCATTACTATGAGGGAGATGTCACTTTAGACAAAAGGAATGTGTGCACAGTCAAAAGGAGTGCCTCAGACAAGCTTGGGAGATGGGTTTTGGCGGAATGTCAGGTAGCAGGCTTTAGATTAACTATTCTTTTAATTTACTGTCAAATCTGGATAAAGCAGCTGTTGTGGAGTATCTGGGGGTGGAACTGATCTTTGGTCAACATCCCTCATTGTATGCAGGGATCTCAATTGTCACATGGATGATGTACTGACAACAGTGCAGGTACGTGGGTCGGAAGCCACAGAGCTACAGAGTAGTCCAGAAAAATAGAAAAATGGTCTTACTGAAACAGTGAGGAAAGAAGTTGTGTGTCAAATCGTACCTGTCGGAGTATACTCTAACTGGCTTCGACTATCCGCCTACTGATGAAGGACTATAGCTACAATTTTGTTAAATAGGTGCACTCGCGCCACCAGTCCTCAAAACGTCCAATCCTTCTAAACAGACTGCTGCCTGTAGTAGTCAAACTGCAAATAAAGCCAGTGCAAGGGGCTACATGTATGCCAAATACAAATGGCAACATGCAATCTCTAATTGATATTACTTATAAGGCATGACATGGAGGCAGTTTCAGACGCCTTTCCAAACTAAGAAATCTAAAGTCTTCAGACGGAGAAATGAATGCACTAGGCTGTGCCAACTAGAAGAGTGATTTCTTAACTGGCAACTTATAAGTGGTGGGCATAATTTTAAATTTAGTAAGCCCAAACCGAATGCTAGGGCATCTGCAGAAATTCAGCAGGTACTGGTCAAAGCCTGCAGAGAAAAAAGGCATAACATCAACTTGCTGCCTTTGTTTACCTTCTGCATCTTGCAGCTAATACTCAATAAGTCTTGCTAAAAAAAAGAGGGTATACCTGAAGCAGTTTGCCTAAACCAGTAATTCTAGACCCAGGATTCCAGTCTTGTCCCAAGTAGCTTATAACAAGTCATAAATCAAATCAAATTTTATTGTTCGGTTAATAGAAACAATTACCACAGAAATCACATCTATCTTAAAAAAAAAAACACAATACCATTTAAATGATGTGCCTTCATGGGCCCAATGCATTCAATGTTAAAGTGTTATATGTTAAAATGACAAAATAGACCTTTTCAAAATGCTAAAGTAAACACAAACGGTCACAAACCCATAACCCTATAAATATTTAAAACCATATACCCGCCTATATAGAATAACATTATATTGTGCTTACTGCTAAATTTACTCAAAGGACCTAGTAATGCAAAGTCAGACAATAATTTGGAATCCAACAGCTTGCCCTCCATTAGGAAAATCTTACTATTAAAGTGCCCTGTGTTCAAAGACTCCTCAGCTCAAAAATATCTTATACATATTATTTCCCAAACCTGGTGACAACCTAACAACCTCCCACCAAACCCTAGAAAAAATTAAACCCATTAGACTTGTGGTGTTTGTGGTCTCTTGTTTCATTCCTATCAAATTACATCATCCTAAAGTCACTGGGCCTTTGCTACTCTGAACAGGAGAGGTGAAACCTTCAGTAAAGTGGGCAGGAGGGAGCAGAGTTGCTGTTTCTACATATCAATTACTATTTCTTCCAGGTACTGTTAAGGATAGCTTGTTATCTGTATATCTCCCTCTGAAAACATGATGTGGTTGCTTCCTCCACTGTCAGTACACCAAGCCGGTTTAAACAAGGGCATAGCAGCAGTGTTCTTACATACCAGAAGGCATGGATATAAGCAAATTATATATGGCAACGATTCCACATGTGAAGAAAATAGTTTGTTTTGTTACATAAAAACCTTACGTATTATGAACACGATAAAAAAACATTTAAAGCTGCAATAACAAAAGATGTAAAAAAAAAATACATGTTTACAGTTTTTAAAAAAATAATAGATTAAAAATGTAATCCATATACGTAGGCGGTTTAGAAAGGTTTTTAGGTCAGGGCTTTCCAAAATTTTCTGTAATAAGAGCTACCTAAGTTCAATGAAAATTACCCTGAGCTATTAATATTAGTGCTGTAAAAAGGACCACTACAGACAAGATTGCATCAGCGGGGCGTGGTCTGGCCACGAACGGAGATGGCCGCCTAGGAGCTGAGCTCTGCTAGGCGGCGGGCTGCGGACCGGGGGCAGCGGTTGCGTGGGGGCGCCGAGAGCCCCCCAAACCATCAATAATATCGAGCGCTGAGGACCGGCGCTGGGGGACGAGTGGATGACGCGCCGACCGCGGAGGGAGCGCGCTCTCCCCCTCCGTGCGCACAAGGAGCGAGGAAGATGGCGCCGAGGCCTACGGCGCAGTTCTGAGCCGCGGCCTCAGGTAGTTGGCTGACCCGGGCCGGGGACCGCGTTTCCCCCCCTCTGCTCACCGGAGGAGGTGGGAGTCTGGTAGCTTCCACAGCTCGCCTCGTTCCTCTCGCCCCCTCCCCTCTCCTGAGGACGAGGGCGCGCCGGGGACCTGGGCGGCCTGTGAAGAGAGAGAACACCACCAACATTGCACGACCCTCCCTCCCCCCACCCCCCTCCCCACTGCAGAACCCGGGGAGTCCCTTTCTCTCTTCCACCATCGACTACAATCCCAGGGCTGCTGCTGCTTCTGGGAGAGTGGGGGGCAATGCAAGTGGCACCCTGCTTGTTCCCCCCCCCCCCACACCAACTGCGCAAAGACAGTGGCCCCAACAGGGGCGGGGCAGACCGGAAATAAGGAGGGGGGAAGGAAGGACGGAAGAGGAAAGAGGGTAAAAGGAACAATAAAAAAAATAATAATAAAAGGAGCACCAGTAACGAAACATCTGGCCCAGCAATAAAAAGTGAACAGAGAGGAGAACCCTTTCTTTTCTTTCCCACACCGAACTACGCCAAATGCCCGCCGGACCTCCTGACTGACAGGGGGGCAGGTAGCGCAACCCCCCCCAGACGGGCGAACGGTGAGGGGTGTAGAGCACCGCACGGGCCCCACAACGGCACTGAGCACCACAGGAGCCATCCTACTGGGACACTTGTTCACTTGGCTACACCCCCAGCCGCCATTTGGACCAGAGACGAGAGGGCCAACCGCGGCCTCAAGCATCCAGGAGCGCGGACGCCTCAATTTTCTATATGGTCCCACGTGCCCCCCCCGGCCTGGCGCGCCGTAGTGGACCCCTCTCTCGACGACCACAGAGCTGGCGCCTGGACGGCATAGGTGGAACAGAGACAACACCGGGGACCCCCCTCTCTCCCTCTCCCAGACGGGAACACAGGACCACAGGGTCTGTACCTGTTCCTGGATATGCACGCTGCCCGGACGCCCAGAGTTTCGACTCTTGAGACTTTGTCCCAAGCACAAACCACGTCACGGTCCGACACTCTTCCGCTCCCTACCTGAACAGGGGAACCCGCAATGCCCAGGGGCAAGACGACGAGCAAAGTAGCGGGTAAACAAGCCCGCCAACTACTATTCTCTGAAGCCCTCCGACAGCAGAAACATCCCTCAGTAGAGGCCTCTCCACCCCTGCCTCGCGCCAACATGGCGGATGACACACATGGTGCGACAATGGACCGTATACTGCAGGAGATATCGGCGGTGAGTCGTAAGCTGGAGGGCATGGACAATGCCATGGTGGCGCTGACAGCGGAGACAAGATCTATGCGGCTGGACATAGCCGGTTTTCAATCGCAGATGTCCGGGCTCGATCAACGAGTGACAACAGTGGAAACTCAAGTAGCCTCCTGGACCGACAGAGACCTAGAACTCTCACACCTTCGTAGCAAGCTGACGGACTTGGAGGACAGGAGTCGCAGGAACAATGTTCGCCTCCTTGGATTCCCGAAAGGTGTGGAGGGCGCAGACATATTCTCCGACCTGCGGGACATATTACCCAAGCTAACAGATATAACATTTGATCCCCCTTTAGATTTCCAGAGGGCAAACAGGTTGGGCCCCAAGAGACAGGATGGAAATGGCCGCCCCCGCCCAATTATAGTCTGCAAGATGCGACACTTGCAGGCCCGCCAACTACTACAGACGGCTCGCACACAAGGGTTGTTTTGATCGGGTAACCTGGAGATCCGGATGTCAGCTGACTTTTCCAAGGAGACCGCTTATCGGAGGAAAGCCTTCCTGTCCTTCCGCACCCAACTCCACCGCCTAGAAGTGAAATTTGGTCTATTTGAGCCGGCCAGGATGTGGATCACCAAAGATGGGGAATCACGTAACTTCTACGACCCGGAGGACTTGAGAACATTCTTAGAAGGACTGCAAGATCAAACCCAGTCCATGGAAATGACCGCCCAACTCCCCCAGACCACGCGGAGCCCACTCCAGAGTACTAGCCATCCGATACCCGCATCTGAACCTGAAATGCGCACTACCACAGATCCCCAAAGCAGGGGAAGAGACTTTGAGAGACTTGAGAAAAGCTATGACAGGAGCCAAGTACTCCAAGCGGTGGTGATGCACACACAACTATCACAGAGAGACAAATCCTGCTCCCCCCTGAAGCCCACGATGGACCCCCCCCCCCCCCCCCAAGGACAAAAAGAACAGTAGACCCCTCAGGACCCTCCCTACAACCAATCAAGAGCCAGCACGACCGCATCGACGAGCCCTGGCTGTGGAGAAGACAAAAAGGAGAGATGAGTACCTGTTTTTTCATGACCTCATAGACATATTGTCATAAGGGGCTAAAGCCTCTGCTTGTCCTAGATAGTGTTTGAATACTCTTGCTTATCACTACATGCTTTAGCGTCTCCTCCTTTGTTTTCCCTCTTTTTAGAGACCTAGTAAAATGCCCTCTTTCAATAGCATAACCCCTGTTTATCGTTCAAATAGATTTTGAGCATTTCCTCAGAACTGTTACGCTGTTTTCATCCATTAATAATTTGGTTTAATTTAGATTACCTTCAATAACGGTTGCTAAATGTTTACTAAGATGGACAAAGGATCATTGTGTTTGTGTTGAGTGATTTACAACAGTAGCGTGGCACCCCTCTTTTCCACAACAACCCAACCGTACCTCTACCCCCACGCCTCCCCCCCCACCCCCCCCCCCCCCGCTCCGACAAAATAGGCTTACGCTTCCCGGCGGCTCCCTTCTCCCGGATGCAAACAAGGTACAGACACTACCTCCCAAAACTGCCACGGACCCATGCAGCGCTGGCCCCCCTGTCCCCCGCACCCCACATAACACACTGCGTAAGCCACACACATCCCACTCACAGCCCTTCCCCACTCCCCTCCCCACCTCCTGCCCCCCCCACCCCTATAAGCCCCCTGGATCTACGGGTAGATGGGAGAGCCAGATTATGGGGGCCGAGGCGCCGTGCATGCGCCGCGTCCCTCAGTCTGGGGCCCGCCGGTCGGGCAACGGAGCTCGATAGGCCTGGGTACTAGACCGGCAGGTTACAGTCTTAAACCGTCGTGACTGGTGTCCCGTTTTCTCTTCCTTTTCTTATTCTTTCTTAATTCTCCCTCTCTCCTTCAGCTCTGTTTGCCTGTCTTATCCTTTAGAAGTTAATCCCTTTCCTTCTCCCTCACCCACTTCCCACTTGTTTCCCGTCCACTCCCCCCCCATCACTCATCCTCTCCAGCTTTAGAGTCTCCGTCAAGTCCCTTCCCCTTCTCTACCCAACCCTCCTCCGGCACCTCCTCTCTGCCCTGTCCCAAGTGCTCCTACACCCGGGTAGACCTCAATAAGGCGCAAGGATGTCTGGCACAGGCAGAGGACCAGCACCACCTTTGCGAATCATATCTTGGAACGGAAATGGCCTTACCCACTTCATAAAGCGGAAAAAGGTTCTATCCTATCTCAATTCCAGACTGACATTGCCCTCTTACAAGAGACACACCTAGATGGTCCGGAATCCGATAAACTGAGACGCGACTGGGTGGGCACTGCCCTGTTTAGTTGTACCCGCCCTCCCCCAGCACAGATACCACCCCAAGAAAATGCGGCGTGGCGTTACTAATACACAAAACCCTCCTGCATACAGTTCTTAAGTCGTGGGCCGACCCCGATGGCCGTTACGTGTTTGCCAAATTAAAGATGGGCGACTCCTCGCTGTGCGCAGGTTCGATCTAGACACCAACGGGCCCGAAACGCCTCTTTTTCTTACACATCAATCGACTCTTGACCAAGATAGGGGCATCCCGCTACGTAATAGGAGGGGATTGGAACATAGCCAGAGACCCAATACTCGACAGAACGGGCCCCATAGAGGTTAGTAACAATGCAGATAGAGCCCTACAGACCGATATATTATCGGACAATGGCCTAGTGGACCACTGGAGGCTGACCCACCCCGCAGTGCGAGAATTCACCATCATCTCACCGGTACATGGCACCCAATCCCGACTCGACTATTTTCTCCTGTCCCACAACATTGTGGCCCGCACCCACGAGACTCGCATATTGGAGGGCGGCCCTCGGACCACTCCCCGATTTGCATAGCCATCCACCTGGGCCTTGTACCTCCGGGTCTCAAACCTTGGAGATTCACGGTCCACTGCGATCGTTCGCCCCAGGGTAAATTGCAGTTACAGGACCACACTACCTCCTTCGCTCAAAATAACTTAGGCTCCGTGGAATCTAGCCTAATTATGTGGGCCGCAGCCAAGGCCTCAGTGCGGGGGCAACTTATGCAAGATGCGGCACTGGCAAATCGAGACAGAAGAGAGAAACAGGCAGCTCTGGAACTTGACATACGCCAGTTCAGTAGACAATACACCGCACACAGTGACATCAAAATCCTAGCGAGTATCCTGGCCAATAGATTACGCAAAGTCATACCGTCTCTGATCCACCACACACAAGTGGGGTTCGTACCAGGTCGCACCTCAAGGAACCACTTGCGCACCCTATGCCATACCCTTTGGGCCTCTAGAGACCTGCAAGAGGAGGCACTGGCCCTGTCTCTGGAAGCGGAAAAGGCATTTGATTGCACAGAGTTGTCTTATCTGTTTACAACGCTGGAGAGATTTGGTCTGGGAGACAGTTTTATCTCAATGGTACGGCTACTCTACGACCAACCCGCGGCAAGAGTCAATTGCGGAGGCTTCCTCTCAGACCCCTTCGCTATCCGAAGAGACACACAACAGGGCTGCCCCCTTTCACCACTCCTGTTCCTGTTAGCAATGGAGCCCCTTGCTGCGGCTATTCACTCCTCCCCCTCCATCACGGGTCTCACACTACCGGTCGGCAATTCCAAAATCTATCTATATGCCGGTGATGTCCTACTAACTCTCACGGATCTAGAAAGATCCATACCAGCCTTGCTAGAGATTATCAATGGATTTGCAACCCTCTCCGGCTACAGCATTAACTGGGATAAGAGCGAGGCGCTCCCCCTCTCGCGGATGACTACAAGAGCAGCTCTTCTAGGCTTCCCGTTCCGTTGGGACACCAAAACGCCTCAAATACCTGGGAGTGCTAGTCAATCCGGGCATAGCGCACATGGTGGCGGACAATATTGACCCCCTCATTGCGCGGACGAAGCTTGATTTCGTAAAATGGAGCCAACTGGGCCTGTCCATGTGGGGTAGAGTACAAGCAGTAAGGATGGTCACGGTGCCCCGTTTCACCTATGTTTTAGGGCTTCTCCCCCTACGGGTGCCTCTCCATACGCTGAGAAACATAGATACACTCATCAGATCATTTGTATGGGGTTCCATGCGACCACGCTTATCACCCGCTGAACTCCTAGCCTGACGCTCCGACGGGGGCATGGGACTACCGTCGGTAGAGCATTATTCACTTGCACTACACCTATCCCAGCTGTCGCACACTCTGTCAGGAGTGCCGGACCTGGCCAAATGGATAGTTGTGGAGACACTACTGCTATCCGCGAAGGAGGGACTCGGAGGGCCTTACCGCGACGACCTTTCATCTATCGGTACGGTGAACCCCGTCTTCAAGGCGACACGGGCAGCTTGGCGTAGGGTCCACCGCCTCCTCGGGGTCCACTCTTCTTCACGCCCAAGCACCTCTCTGGCGCAATAGCGGACTCCAGATAGGCGGTGAAGTGCTGGACTGGCCACAGTGGAGGAGGGCTGGTATCCATACCATTTCCCAGATTCTGGAAAACGACATGCTTAAATCCTTCCCCAGGCTATGGGAGGAATTCAATCTCCAACCGAGCCAAGAGTGGCGATATCTGCAGCTCAAACACTGCATCTGTCGGGGGACGAGGTTACCCAATGGGGATCCCCGTCTTCACCCATAGTGGCCTACTTACAACCGTGGGGGCAACATAAGGGAGTCATGGCGGGCCTCTATGACCTAATTACCTGACAGCTCTACTCCCAGCCTCTCTCAGACACGCTACATTTAAAATGGCAAACCCGACTACAACAGACATTACACCCGGAAGACTGGGAAGACATCCTAGAGGCTTTGGACAGAGGTACCCGAGAGGCACGTTTAAAGTTCTGCCTCTTCAAGGTCCTACATGATTGGTACTGGTCCCCAGCAAAACTGCAAAGGACAGGACTCCTCCCACACTCGAAGTGCTGGCGATGCCCAGAGCCATACTGCGACCTCAAACATATCTTAATAGATTGCCCAGCGGTCCTGGCTGAATCCATGGTACTCCCGGCACCACTTCCCCCCTCCCTCATACTTCTGCACGACACCTCTCCCAGACTTAACCAGACGCACAAGAGGTTGCTTCACACAGCGTTCGTTACTGCAAAAATCTGCATACTACGCCACTGGCGATCGGCCGCTCCTCCAACCCCGGAAGAATGGATCATAGCTATGACCTGCATCGCCACGCATGATAGAATCATCTATAACCTGCAAGACCAAGACCAAATATTCGGCAAGGTGTGGGCCCTCTTCCTCACTGGGGGATGTCCGTAGGTCGCTTGAAACCACCCACCACTCCCTCCTCCCTCTCCATTTTCACTTTCATTCTCCCCCCTCCCTTTCCCATCCCCCACCCTCCGCTCCTCGTTTTTCCCCGTGACAGATTACCTCTCTCCCTATTAGCCTCTTCTTTCTTTTCTCTCTCTCTGTCTTCCTTCTTCCCCTCTCTCTTCCTCAGCTCCCCCAGGGGCACAACCCAGGCCTCCTATACTCTTATCAGTAACCTGCGGTCGCAGACCCATACATCAGAGTTAACATAAGAACATTAAGTAACAAGCATGAGCGGTGCCGAGAGAAGCTAAGGAACTCAGACCATCATATCCAGATCGACCCGTTATCCCGGCAATTCACTATCCAGGCGCACACTACCATTCCGATAGGCCGCTTCCCACCATAAAGAAACCCGACCGTAATTTGATAACACACTGTATGCAGGTGCTGCGACTTGCCTATAAGCCGGATACCGGCACAGCGATGAGCGAACTCCCCACCCCGAGGGGTTAGACGACATTATAACCTAGCTCCCACCACCCTATATACTGTAAGGGTCTACCCACCCACCTCTCTTCTTCTGCCCACCATACAAGGATGCCTTTTGGCACGAAGTGCTGCTTATCCCCCAGCCCCGACCCATATTTCCTCTCCCCTTCTACTCTCCGTTATCCCTCCTGCTTTTTCTGATGGTTGTTATCATTATAACTACTGAGATCATTATGACAACGGTTTCAAAGAACAACTGACAATGTACCATTGCGCCATCTGTTGCCTATATACTTTGACTTATTATGTATTATTGTTTATAAATGTTAGGACCTTAGTCCCTCTTGGATTGTGTACCATTTTGCAGTGCTTACAATAAAAAAAAAAAAAAAAAAAAAAAAAGATTACATCAGCGACTACCCCATATAAAAGTATCAGCAATGATCACTTCAGAGACACAGGTAGGGTTGCCAGCATTAATGTAAAGAGCATTAATGTAAAAAGGGCTTAATCAATTTGGAATCCCACTTGATGGGTAATCCTTAACAGCCACAGCTGCAGTGCCCCTGGAGCCAAGGTCAAAATATGTTACCCCATCACACAAAATATATCATTAAAATATCACCTTTAAAGATTACATAACTTAACGTGCGTATTGGTTAAGTGTAAGTTTATAGGTGTTGAAATAACATGATTATTGCTAGCCAACTCATTTGTTGGAATGGTTAAACTGGAAATTCTAAAAAAAAAAAATCCCCAATCATCAGATGAAGAGTTCTAAAAATACACATTTGTGATTTGAATACCCACTTCTACTTTGGTCTATACATATTAAACCAAGCAAAAGCTTCTAATTTAGTAGGCTGGGCTGCACACAGAGGAGCTACCTAAAGGTAGCTAGAGAGCTACCAGTTTCTCCTGAGCTACTCATTGGAGAAGCCTCCTTTAGGTATTTAGTTTCGTCTCTGCTTCAGTTATAAATCTGACGTACCTACAATACTCAGTACGAATGATCATGATTAATAAAATTAAAAAAAAAAAAAAAAAAAAAAAAAAAAAAGGAGCAGGGGCTTTAACAAAAGCCTTCACTCAGTGATGAGGCCTAAACATGTGTAGAGTAGATGCAAAATTGATACTGGCTGGTAACCAAGAAACCTACAACTTGTATCCATGTCTCTAGTCAAACACAGCCTCTAGAAAGAAAGAACCCAAATTAGTACTGAATACATTTTAGTTTGATTGTTGCTGAATAGGTCTGTCACAAGTATTGTTAGTGGGTGGCCCTAGAATAGGCATTAATCACTAACCATGCACGGAGGGTTTACTCAGTAGGAATTTTTCTTTCAAAAAAGCGATAATGTCTTGCAATTTTATTTCCCATTAAAAAATGGCTTAATCTTTCTTTCAATAGATCCAATAATTTCAATGTTTTTCAAGAGCTTATGAGAGGTTCGTACCACAGATATTTTGTTGTTGAACTTTTGTGTGATATCTGGGTCCAAATTTAGTAGCGCAGTTTGTGTTCACTTGAATACTTTCTTTTGTGCAAGAGTCTGATAAAGATTTTCTTAAATAATCTGATTACATAGACCAAACTTTACCCAGACGTGTATCTGAGAGCCGTTTGGAGGGAGACAAAAGTTATATTTTTAACTTTTAAAGACAAGTGTGTTCACAGAGGATGCAAAAGATCCTGGTAGGGCTTGCAGTCTGTAAGACAAGAACAGCTGAAGTTTTTGTGTACTTACATTTAATAAAGGCTCGAAGAAGGGGTCCTCCACTTTGTAGGGCAGCGCTTTGGAAAAATGGCCCTGAGAGTTGGTTTTAAATTTTAAAGATATCATGAGATCCTGGAAAGAACCACGGTGGTCGAACATAATACCCAGGTATTTATAGTACCATATAATTTCAATATTTAGTCTGGAGCATTACTTTTCAATTCTACACCCAGTTACCACTATATTTGCTTTCCTTAGGTTCATTTCCAGTTTAATGTTAGATCTGTAGGTGCCAAGCTCATTAATGAGTCTTTGTAATTCTTCCAGAGGTTTGCTCACTAGAGCTGTGTTGTCTTCACATTGTAATATGGGGGACTTGAGTTGACTTAGCTTAGTGGGACAGCTGTCACTTTATGTAGGGCAACATTCAAATATGTTATACAAAGGTTAAAGAGGATGGGAGCCAGGACTCGTCCTAGTTTCAAACCACTCATCGTATAGATTTTCGAGTACTGCACCATTACTTCTAAATTTAACCTTGACCCACATTTTTGTATATAGAGTAGTTGGATGGCCTTCAGTAACCGCAGGGGAATGTTCTAAGCAGCCAGACCTCCATGTCTTCAGTTCTTCCTTTAATACCTTTTGGTCTACCTCACTCCAGTGTCATCTGACTTTTGCACAACACTTTGTGCCTCAACTTCTGCAACCCTACTGTGGTCATCTGCTCCATTAACTTCCCACATTCTGTTGCCATCAGTCGTGTTGCTCTCAGATTGTCACTCATTTAACTCTTTATGCCCCTGTTTCTTCCATGTCACGAAGAGTCACACATCATCATCTAACAGACCTTTCACTAGTCTCTCCAACATTTTCTATTAAAAAAAAAATATATATATATATTTTACACATTTGGAGCTCAGGGTGGCACTTTCAACATTGGGGACACTGTCAACCCTTGCACTGCTAAGGGTTGAGAAAGTCATGACTCCTCTTTGCTTCAGAAGACAGCAAGTGACCAGTTTATTTTTGGACTATCCAGCCAACCCTCCGGGATCAAAAGCAGATCGGCCTAATTGATTGCTGCTATCACACAGACTGACATCTGGCTGTTCTGGGGGAAGCTTCAGACTGAACCAAAAAAGAATCACGAACACACTTTTAATGCCCACATGAACTTTTGAAATGTCTTACTCGCCGCTGGAGTACTAAAGCTGTATTAGTGAGTATGGCAACACGGAACTTACATATGTTGTGTCATTTATGAAGCCTTTTACGTTAAACAGAGCCATTTCCTCTGATTGAGAATGGGTGCCATGTAATTTTCTGCGATGTCACAGTTGCGCCTAAATGTAGAAAATGTCATCCGTATGGTACCTAACAGTTTTGAAAACAGAAAACACCTATCACTTTTGGTGCACGTTACGAAGACACTTAACTTACCACTACAAGCGCACCCTCTACACTAAGGTCACATATTATTAACAACACAACCCTGATTCAGACAAGATCACGGGCCACGGGGGCTCATTGGTGTTTACTAGCCAGTCCCTGGCTGAGTACTGAATGGCTTCTGAACACAAACTGCGGACCTCGCAAGCTCACCTAAATCACCCATAGGTAGGGTGACCAGGCGCCTGCCAGGACAGTCCCGGTTTTTCACCAGCTGTCCTGGCAGATTTCGGGAAATTTAGCTCAAGTCCCGGATTTTAAAGAGAGTCGCCTGAAAATTGTAAGAAGTGATTTTTTTGTTTTCTAAAGCAGAAATAAAAAGCAGGTGTTATTGGAAAACTATTTAATTAACAGTCATTATACTGGCTTTAAAAATGGCATTTGATTTGTGTTCTTAGTGCCTCTTCTGTAATTCTGTGGTGATGAGCGCGGTCATTCTCGGCGCTCGGTTGAAGAAAACTTGTTGTCCTTCTTCTATTTTTGTGAAATGTCCCGGTTTTTGGCTTTAAAATCTGGTCACCCTACCCATAGGTAAGCAGCCACACGCAAACTGGTGAGGGTGTTTTGGTATGTGTCAGCACGGGTTAGAGGTTGAAGGTAGGGGCCTCCCTTCATTGTGTGCAAAAAAAATCGCCTACGATATGATAATGAAGGATTAAAAAGACTTTAAACGGCAAATCTGAGAGGGAAATGAGCAGGTAGGGGCATGGACAAGACTGGAGCAAGATGAGAGGGTGCGGATGTTTGCATAACGTTAATGCACGCGGCTCCCTCTTAAGATTGGCACCCTGGGCCCTACTCGCCCATGGTGAAAGCCGACCCTTCCTCCATACAAGGTACTAACTGTCACCAGCACACAGAAGGCCATTAATATCCCTACAAATGACAACTAACCTGCTATCAGTTTACCAATTCATCTTTAGCCCGTTCCTAAGGTCTCCAACCTGACAACTTCCCTTCTATCCCAACACCAATAGCAGATAGATAAAGCTCACGTTAAACCCAAACACCAAGCCCTAAATATATATATATTGACAGGTAACTCATTTAGATAGTCTATATGAACTGTGTCCCTCTCCCCGCAAAGGTTACCACACTCTTCTACCAGCCAGCCTTGAGATCGCAGACTGGGGGCTCACTCCCTCGAACCAAGTTTCACAACCTGCAAGGCCGAAAAGCATGTAACCCCGTCATGATTCGCCACCCAGTTTCCCAAACCCAGACAAGAAAGCAGCTCAAATCCACTCTCTTCTTGCCCCGCGTCAACCCTACCAGGATAAGCGCGTCCATCTTCGCCGACGTGGAACACCAGGGGCCGTCCGATATCCTGATTGGCTAAGGAAGGTGCCAATTGTTCTCTGACACTCCGCCTACTACGTCGAATTCGCACCTCACATTGGCTTATAAAAAATAGACGCTACCCGGAAGACTGTGCTTGAACTCTACCGTAAATCTATGGTAGAAGCTGAAAATAGACTGGATTACAAAGCAGTCGATTAACTTTCAGCACGCACTCCGCCTTCTCTCAGGAACTGAGACCATGGATTGATCGATATATTTCCATGATCACGGATTTTACCTGTGACGTGTCACTTTAGGCAGTTCAAGTTTGACGTAGCTTAGTTTAGCTTATGTTGATTGGTCAAACGAGTTGGCTCCAGCATGAAGACTAGAGCGCTAACATTAGGATTGGAGTACCTTTCTGTCTGCCTTTTATTGAGCAGTACTTATGAAAAGATGTATGGTTTCATGTAAATGTTTTTGATAACGCATGTTTAATATCTACAGTTTCAGAATGATATTTATAAAAAATGAAGAGTAATGAATTTGAGATTCAGGCGGGAAACTACCAATTCTAATGCTAGCCTCCCTTTAATTTAGGCAGTCCTACATGGCATGAACAAAAACAGAGTTTAGACCTCTGTTTTTGTTTGCTCTATGTATTAAACTGCCAAAAAATGAAACGCTGATTCTATGTCAGGACTGGAGGCTCAGATTACGCTTTCTCTTTCTTTTAATGTTCCAAACAGCAGCCAATGAACTAACAGTAAAACAAAAACATCAATACCCATGATGCCAGATAATAAAGTCACATGGTCCAATCATAGCACAGGACCCCAACCCATAAAAGCTATGACCCCAAAAGTCACTTCCTCTTTCTTTGGTGCTCCGCAGCCAGACAAGTACATTGTTACTCTGCACTTTTTCGGTGTATTTTATTGCATATATCTTGTACTTTATAGCATCATATTAGCTTGTTTATTTTGTACTGTACAATGCTCGTCTAGCGCTGAATTTTCTTCCTTGGCCGTCTGGCCGTGTTATTGCATGTGGAGTGGGAGCAGACTACGCGGTCTTCGTGTAGTCCTATTTTGATTTCTATGACTCGCGTCGTGTCGAGTGTGCGAGCCGGAGTTTCTTTTCTCGATTCTCGAAGAAGTCGGCTTGTTTCAGCGCCACGACAGACGATTAGTGCCCTAATATTTTGGCCTTCTCTGCTCCCTGGATGCCCTACTGCTAGAGCATGGGGTTGTAAAATTGAATAGGCACTGTCTAGGTGCATATTCCAGGCTACTCCCTCCACATTTTATAGGCACTTCCAAAATTAGCCTGGCAGGGGTTCTTGCACTCCCCCTTTGATCTCTCCTGCCGATTCTTATCTAATCACTCACAATATTAGAACAGGAGAATGACTCGATGGCATGGGGAGTCAAGATACTATCCTGAAGATAATTCTGACCAGTTTGAAATGAATCTGGTCGAGGCCCTTGATTTTAGGGTTCAGCAATCGGTCAACAACACCCTTGTGAGGGGATTGGGACCTTTTTCCAGTCAGTTGATTGATTACTCTCGTAATCAAGGTTGGATGCCGGGAATTCAGGCTCCTGGTGAAAGCTCTAAGTCCAAGGACAAAGGTTAAAATACTGAGTCTACATCCCCGGATGCCCAGGCTGATTCCTTTGATAGACTTTGCCGCAAAAGGGCCAGCAAACATAATTATAGTAGTTAAAAAGATGCTGGTTCTTCGTCATCCTCTTCTGTAATGACTCCTCCTCTGATTCGGATGACCCGGATATTCCAGGGCCCAGCAAAAGACCTAAGAAACATGCCTCACCTCCTAAAGTTCTTGATTTTGACCCCACTGAGATTATTCACCCCAGGGCATCCAACTGGTTCCCCTCTCTGGAAGTGGCTAAGTACGTACACTCTCACTTGCGCAAGAGTTTTGATAAGGAGGTTCGCGCCTGCCTTCGGGCTGAATGTCCCAGGCCAGACTTAGAGGGTAAAGTTGCAGATACCACAGAAGTTAATCCCACTATGGTGATGTTAATGAAGAAATGTTCTAAAGACCCGAAGAATTGCCTAGCCATGACAAACTTTTGGACATGTCAGGCCCCCTTATTAAAATTCTAGAATTGGATTTCCACTCCAAAGAATCTGGAGCAGCGGTGGACACTGATATTCTGATTGGATGGGCACAGAGACCCATCGGTCAACGTGGCAATACTAATTGTGCTATTTCTTCCAAACACAGACGGACCTTCCTGATGCGTATTGATCCCAAACTAAATGATCTAGCAACGTCGTAACCAGGTTCTGCGGCAGATGGAATGCTCTTTGGGGCACCGTTCGTGAAAGAACTATATAAATTCTGCTCTACCTACTCCTCCCTCGACAAGGCACAGATGTCCCTTAAACAGGTTTTCAAACGTGGCCTTTTTCTCAGGGCCGGTCGTTATGGAGGGCGTATGCCCAGCTGAGGATCATTTACGAGCCCCCAAGCCTACTGCCCCAGATGTAGAGGAGGCTGGTATGGAGAACCTGCGGAGGCCACCTACTATCCCACCCGCTATCATGGTGGGCGCACCAGATTCTGCAGAGGTCCCAGATGGGGACAATAAGGAGCGATACAAGACACAAGATATTCTGGTGTCATACCTTCTTCCCAGGTGACGTTGGAGGGCAGAGTGGATTAATTCCTACACAATTGGAAACAGATTTCAGGTGATCCTTGGGTTCTTCAGACAGTGACAGGCTTCAGGCTGGAGTTTTTCATTCCCCCTAAACAAACTTGGCCTCCTACCTCAATGTAGTTTTCCCTAGCAGATCTGTCTATTATAGATCTAGAGGTGCAGTCCCTTTTCTACAAAGGAGCAGTGGGTTTTTCCTCCCCTCACCATTACAGTTTCATCAGCCCTATTTTCTTAGTAGACAAAAAGGGTGGAGGTCATCATCTAGTATTAAACCTTAAAGAGTTTAATTGCTGGATATTATACAGACAATTCAAAATGGAAGGAATTCACATGCTGAGGGACATTTTGTTAGAGGGTGATTGGATGGTCCGTCTGGCTCTAAAAGACGCCTACCTTTCAGTTCCCATTTTTCCCCCTCACAGGAGATACCTCCAGTTTCTGTAGAGAGGCCAGGTCTAGAATTCAAGGCTCTCCCTTTTGGCCTGTTATCAGCTCCTTGGTGCTTCACCAAACTGATGAGACCAGTGGTGGAGTCCCTTCGAGCGAAAGGGGTTCGTTTGATAAGTTATCTGGACGACATTTTGCTGATGGCCCCGGATGCTCAGACTCTCCGGAGTCATTTATCGTGGACTGTTCAGCTTTTACAGGATCTGGGATTCATTATCAATGTATAGAAGTCATTGTTGAATCCTTCCCAGGTGATAGATTTTCTGGGTTTCCAGATAGATTCTGTCCGAGCCCAACTGATTCTCCCTTCTCAAACGATTTGCAATATCAAGAGGGAGTTGAGGTCTGCGTTAACCAACCAGACTGTGTCTTTGAGAGCGATTGCTAGGATACTGGGACTTCTGTCCTCGTCCATTCAGGCCATATTTCCTGCCCCCCATCACTATCGTGCTCTCCAGAGGTTAAAAATTCAGCATCTTCGGAAGGGTCTGTCATATTCTGAACAGATTCCATTATCCGAGGAAGTGAAGACAGAAATTAATTGGTGGTTGAATCATATGGAAGCCTGGAACGGCAGAGCCATTTTCGGATCTCACCCAGTCTAGTAATCGAATTGGATGCCAGTCAGTGGTGCTGGGGTACCCAACGGGGGGCCGTTGGTCCCAGTCAGAAATGCGGCTTCACATAAATTGTTTGGAGCTTCTGACGGGCTCATTTGCCATAAAGAGTCTTTCCCCTCAGAAGTCGGATTATTGTATTTTATTGAGGATGGACAATATCTCAGCAGTGAGATGTCAACAAGCTGGTGGGGGAACCAAGTCCCGAATTTTAGCGGAGATAGCCACGGAATTGTGGCATTATTATCTCCTCCACCATCTGAGTGTCACAGCGGTTTATCTCCTGGGGGCTCAGAATGCCATAGCGGACTAGAACTCCAGGTACTTGAGAGATGCCAGCGATTGGAGGTTGGATCACGATCTTTTTCACCAGATCCTTCTAGAAATGGGTCCTTGCGACATAGATCTCTTTGCCTCCCATCTCAATTTCCAGATTCCGATCTTCTTCAGTTGGCGTCCAGATCCGTTGGCTCTGGTGACAGATGTCTTCCTTCAGGATTGGAGTCAGCTTTGGGGATATGCATCTCCGCCGTTCATGATGATTCCCAGGGTTCTATCACAGGTTCGAAGACAAAAGGTGGAGATTGTGCTTCTAACCCCTCTTTGGAGGACTCCACCCTGAATCCCGATAGCTCTGTTGTTAGCTTGCGCTCCTCCTCTTCTCATTCCGCCTTTTCAGAATCTTCTGATGAGTCCGGAGGGCCTTCAACATCCCTTGGTTCTGTCAAGAAAACTGTAGTTGATGGTTTGGACAGTTTCAGGTCAAGATGGAATTCCCCAGGCATTTCGCAACAGGCCGCAGGTTTTATCAAACAGACCTGGGCAACAGGCACTCATAAGCAGTATGCCTCAGCTTGGCGGAGATGGTCTAGTTGATGTGATGGACGGAGTATCGATCCCGTGGGGGCGAATGTTGACATGATTGTGAATGTCTTAGCAGAACTCGCTGGTTCGTGTCTAGCTTATCGTAGGTCAATAATTTCAGGTCTGCCATTTCTGCTGGTCATAAAACAGATTGATGGTAAGCCGGTTCGGGAATATCAACTAGTTTGTAAAGTAAGGAAAGGGTTTCACATGTCATCTCCTCTTCAATCCAGGTATTCTTCCCTTTGGAACGTTGATATAGTTTTGAGGTTTTTAGACAAATGGCCATCTAATCGTTATCTTTCCAGAAAACAAATCTCAGCGAAGTTAACTATGTTACTTTGCCTTATTTCTTGTAAACGTGTGTCGGATCTTAGAGCTTTAGATTTGTCAGGGAGAGTATATTCTCCGGAGGGAGTTACGTTTAACGTCACTAGAAGAACGAAAACCAATTGCAGGTTGGTAACATATCCTATGTTTCCGGAAAATCCACAGTTGTGTGTAGTTCAATGTTTGAAGGATTATGAAACTGCTACAGTTGATATCAGACAAGATTCTGGGGGTCAATTGTTAATATCATTGCAGAAACAATTTAAACCAGTATCATCTGCTACTTTATCCAGATGGATGAGATGGTTGATGAATGAAGTGGGAATAGACACTACTAAATATGGGGCTCATTCAGCTAAGGGGAGCAATGGCTTCCAAGACCTATGCGTTAGGCTCTCGTCTGGAAGACATTATGAGAGCAGCAGATTGGTCCTCAGGATCTACTTTTAGGCAATTCTGTCACAAACCGGTAGTTGATGTTGTGACTGTGGTTGTTGGGCAGCTTTAAACAAGCATAATCTGAGCCTCCGGTCCCAACATAAAATACACATTTTTCTAGTTTATGCTTCAAGAATTTTCAATTCTATTAAGGACACGGAGGCAAGGGTAATATCTCTCTAAGTGTTTTATGAACCGTATTTGATTCTTATTTATGAGGATTTTATGATTACATTTTGTTGAATGTTTTGGGTTTTGCCCGCCCTGAATTATGGATTCTATACAGATGTTTCATTCTGAGTATCTGTTATTTTGACTAAAGTATTACCTTCAATTTTTTGTCATCTTTAGGATCAGATCAGAAGACACCGTGATGGTTTGGATCTATCGATTCCTGTGTTTGAAGAGGACAGCTTTTTGAGTTTCAGTTTTTCTGCTGAAGCTGCTGGAGATACATCTTGTCCTGGCGACTGTTGAGCTCGGATTGGGATGTTCTGGACTTCAGAATGGTTGTTCATGGACTGTTAATCTGTAAGGAGTTTTGTTTCTACTGCGTTCTGGTTCTTATCTGAATATTACAAAGAAAGAGGAAGTGACTTTTGGGGTCATAGCTTTTATGGGTTTGGGTCCTGTGCTATGATTGGACCATGTGGCTTTATTTTCTAGCATCATGGGTATTGCTGTTTTTGTTTTACTGTTATTTAATTGGCTGCTGTTTGGAAAAGGAAAAGAAAGAGAAAGCGTAATCCTCGCCGCTGTGTCCTTAATAGAATTGAAAATCCTTGACGCGTAAGCTAGAATTTTTTTTATTGTCTGTCACCATACATTGCAACTGACCTGATTCAGGCAAATTGCCTCTGCATCAATAAAAGTCAGTGGAGGAATTGCATTCTCCTGACTTTTAAAAAAAATCTCCCACTTGCCTGCTCTAAAATGTTGGCATGTATGCAATAATGACAGTAAAAACACAAACTGCATTTCCCTTAAACACATCAACCAATCAGGCCCTTCCAGACCCTACAGTTAACCCACAAGGACTCCTCATCTTTCTTTGCTTCTAGAGCCAAAGACATGTTTTTTCTCTCCCTAACTCATTATATGAGTTGTTACACTCATATATATGCTGTACACGCTAATGCTTCATTTCGTTTCTGATTTATATTGTTGTTAGTAGTGATCTCTTACTTTCCAGTGTTTGTTCTGCATTCTTTATTATTCAACTTTGTGAAGGGATAGACGTTCACTGCACCGAGCACGCCGGCTAGTCTCTCACAAAGGCCAGCCCGCATACTACAGTCCTCTCTGTGTGCCACCCAACGGTGGGCTAGACTCCACCTCTATGTGTCCTCCCTGCAGTTGGGAGAGCCACGCAGAGCCCTCAAAACTCTTAGACACTCTCTCTGTGGCATTTGGAGTTTAGTTTGGGCACATTGGTAATTCCTGGTTTACTGATATCCAGTTGGGTCATTCTTCTCTCCCATGTGCCAGTAGGGATCGGCCCAATGCCTCACAACTCCTCCTTCCGGCACTCTAGTTTGTGGTCCTGACCTGCCTAAGGGCAGAATAATTTTTGCGAACTACAGCCTTGTGAAGACAAGGTGCTGATCTCTAGATAATCCACAGTACCGGGGTCTCTATACCCCCCTGATTGTACCTGGTATACTCCCCTCACCTCTTATAACCCTGGGATGCATATAAATATATATATATGCATCCCAGTGTTATAAGAGGTGAGGGGAGTATACCAGGTACAATCATATATATATATATATATATATATATATATATATATATATATATATATATATATATATATATATATATATATATATATTTATTTATTTATATATATTTTAGTCTGGGCTAATCTCACAGCTATGGATCAATCTGGTTTATCCCAGTCCCAATCTCCCCTGCAGATGCTGGGGGAAGAACTGGGTGAGGCCTTAGATTGCTCTGTCCCCACCAGGTCCGTCTAAGACACTCCCTAACGCACCAGAAGAGAAACTTCCCCATTCCAACACCCTTGCCCCCTCACTCAATCCTTCATGATGGATCACATCTACAGCACCCCCACGGGGTCAAATCCCCACATCTATCTCTGACCCCAACACTCAGCAGCAGGACAGAGAGTCCCCCTCCTGTCACCCTGTCACTCTCTCCCCACTGGACGCCAATCCCGTCCAAAAAGAGAAGCACTGTCCCACTGCCAACCCCATCTAAGACTCTTCTCTGGTGGACCTTCTGGACTTTAACCCAGACAATATTGTTCACCCCAAATTTAATGTCTGAACCCCACGCCACGAGGTGGCCTCATATATGCATTCCCACCCCTGCAAAGGGTTGGACCTAGAGGTACTCGTTAGGCTCCTCTCTGAATGTCCCAGTCCTAATCTGGATAAGATGGTGGCTGTAGAAAGCTGGCTCTTTATATGATATATCAAAATGAGGTATATTGTGCAAAGAGTCCTGGGCTTCCCTTACCAGTGGACAGGGGCTTGCTCTAGCAATCCCAAGGTGCTCTCTTTGGGGGTAGTGAGGTTGAGCAGCCTTAGGCTTAGCCGAGAGGAGTGTGAGACACTTGCAAATACACACAACAGTCAATAAATGAATGCACAACTCAAGAAGGAGATCCACACCCATTTATAAAAATAGCAATTATCCTTATGTATGTTTAGGCACCAGACAAATATATGTTTTAAAATAAAGTCTTTTCACTTTAAAGAAGAGACAGTGCAGTGTCTGAGTTCTGCACTGCAATGTTATCCTATGGGAGGAAGAACAAGTTCTGCAAACAGGTAGAGTACATCGAATTACAAGACAAATCTCCAGAAGTTAAGGTGAGTGGTGGGGAAGGACCAAGATAGCACAAGCACTACACTGCCAGCTGCACGAGGGCGGCTGGGTTTAGCGTGCAAAACAGCATTGGGTGTCCAATGCTTTTCAATGGACCTCATTCACTGCGAGAAGAGGCTGCAGGCTCTTGATAGAAAGCCAGTCGGACTGGACCAACAGCGGTATCAACAAAGTTTCCCAGCCCACAATGCTCAGGCACAGGTAGATACAGTTGGTCCTCTTCTTTATAGACCATGGGTGAAGGGTGCAGAGGTTTCTTCAGGTGTCAGATTTTTCTTACTGGAGCAGTCACAGTAGAGAGGGGTTGCTGCAGGTGTCACCCGGGAGTCCAAGAGGGGTGAAGCCACAATGGATTCAGGCTCTGGGGGTTTGGGGGTACCTGGTTGACACCAGTGGCCCACTTCAACTCGGGCCACAGGCAACGGGTGCAGTGGTGGCTTTAGGTCTTGGGTTTTCCTTACTGCAGCAGTCGCCGACGACGGGGGCTGTGTGCAGAGGCTGCAGGCGCCATCTGAGAGTTCAGGAGGGGTGAAACCATGATGGACTTGGACTCTTGAGGGCTGGGGGTTCCTATTGATAATAGTGATCCACTTGAACTCCGGCCGGAGGCAATGGTTAAGTAGTGGTTTTAGGTGTCGGGTTTTCCTTACCTGAGAGGTTGTGGTGGGGGTACTGCGTGCAGAGGTTGCAGGCATCATCGGGGAGTCCAGGAGGGGTGAAACCATGATGGAATTGGACTCTGGAGAGATGGGTAACTTTGTTGATACCAGTTGTCCACTTCAACTCCGGCCAGAAGCGACAGGTGATGTGGTGGTTTTAGGTGTCGGGTTTTGGCGGTCCTTTCTTTGGAGTTTGAAGGAGAACCGGTCTGCTGCTCATGGGAGGTCTTGGGTGTTTATCTAAGGCAGGCAGTCCTCCCGGAATTCTGGAGTACCAGCTGCGTGATGAGTCGACTTTGGTGCAGTTTTCGATGAGGGAAGCAGACAGGCCCACAGGGTTGGTTCCAGGTCAGCTGCTTCTTCTCTCGTCTCTGCTTTTGCAGCTCTTCAGTGCCCTTGGTCATCTTAGGTCATCAGGATCTGATTTCCTGGTGCCAGGAGCTACCCTAAATACAGCATTTAGGTTCCAGGTCAGCTGCTTCTTCTCTCCTCTCTGCTTTTGCAGCTCTTCAGTGCCCTTGGTCATCTTAGGTCATCAGGATCTGATTTCCTGGTGCCAGGAGCTACCCTAAATACAGCGTTTAGGGGATGGGGAGTGTAGGGTACTAGCCAATGGGCTACTTACCCCTGGGGTCACTATGGCCCCCCATATGACCAATGCCTGTGGAAAGTGGGCATAACCCTGCCCAAGAGTTCCTAAATCTGCCAGCCCAAGATGGCAGATTTTTAAAAGTTGTGTCCCACTCAGGCAGCGCACCTTAGGGGTGGGACTGACCAGAGGGGTGGGTACACCTCCTTGAATATACTAAATTTCCTGCCTGTCCAGGTGATAAATGGGCCCTGGACAGGGGGTTTGGCATCTCTTCTGTGAGTGAAGCAAGATCTGCATACCAAGGGTGGTGGGCTTTTTTCAAGTCCTCTGACTTGGAATGCAGGTTCTCAGGTCATTCAGTTGGGTGGACGTGTAATCACCTCTCTCAGAGCAGACCTTGTTTATGACTACCTGAGAGCAAAGGCTCTCACCCTTAGGGAATCAGACTTGTGCCTGGTAGCGGGAGGCTGGCTAAAATTGGTCAGTCCACACAAAGGCAGTTGGTAGAGTTTCAGGGGGCTCTCTAATGTGCCCTCTAGGGGGAATGTATTAATAAATCCATCACTTGCCTCAATGAGGGCTTATTAATACGAGATGTTTGATACCAAACATTCCTAGTTTCAGTGAAGGCATCATGCAGCAGGGGAACTGCAGCCCATGTCCAGCCATGTACTCAAAATGGCTTCCCTGTTCACTCACTATGTCTAAGAATTGACAAAGACATAGCAGGTGCATATATGCTTGTGCAGATATGCCCTCACATGCAATATAATGCACCCTGCTTTAGGGTTGGAAGGCCTGCAGTCGGGGTGACTTACATATATTGCACGCAGTGTTAGGGGACATGGCACACAGGCTGTGTGATATGTCGTGTTTTCACTTTGAGCTGCACCAAGACACGTAGCCTGCAATTGCAGTCTGCATGAGCTTGGTGAGGGGTCCTTGTGGGTGGCACAATATACGCTGCAGCCCTTGGGGACCCTCTTTGGTACCCATTTACTAGGGACCTACTGGGGTGGCCAATGATATTGCCATTTGGGGGAACAATTGTACAGTTTTACGGAAAGAGATTTGACCCAGGGGACCCGGTTAACAGGAACCCAGTGCACTTTCAATCAAAGTTGCATCATGTACCAGGCAAAAAGTGGGGATGACCATGTCGAAAATGGGCACTTTCTTACAGTGGCCGACACACCTGAGGTCGACATGAACATGACTATTTTTCTCAAGAAATTCTCTTAGAACACAAAGAAGGACATTGACAGGGCCTAACAGTCATGCCAAGATCACTTACTAGATATCACTGGCCCTTTTGCAAAGATCCTGGAGATGACAGTTGTCGCAAAAGAATCTGGTGTCCCTCTTGATCCCAAGATCCTGGAAGGATGGGTCCAGCAAACCATTTGCCAGGTCAACCAGGCAATGCTAACCGCCATATCCACAGAATGCAGAAAGTCCCAAAGATTTCAGAGTTGGCTTTGGCAGAGGCCTGACCCATTGTCAACAGCCTTTTCTTTAGTGACTTCTGTATTAAGGACCTGGGCAAATGTGTTAATACTTTCACTGCCCTTGCCAAAGCCTTCCCTAAAAAGAATATTCAACTCAAGCCTTTTTGACAAGGCCTGGTGTTATCGAGGTCGCTCGCTCGACTGTGCCTTTCTACGAGGCCCACAACATGGGTACGATGATCTCTAAAATCCTGCCTGGCAAGACCCTGGCAGCAGTGCCTTTTTCTAGCACACCCGCTTCTGCAGACCCAGGCATGGCCGAGACGGCTTCCGAGTCAGAGCACACAGCAGATCACAGCTGTCTATCACAGGTGACACTGATTTTGCTATCAGAGTTTTCTTTGGGGGAAGGGGGTGCCAGATAAATTTTTGTCTTCACCGTTGGGCCCAGATCTCTTAGGATGCCTGGATTCTCCTGATGATACAGGGCCACGCACAGAATTTCATGGGACTCCATCTCAGTTGTCACATCCCCACCCACCTTCTTTTTCCCTTTCAGATCAGTTGGTCATCGATGAGAAAATTCAAGATCTATTGAGGATAGGGGTCATATCTCTCACCTTTCAACACATGACTGGATTCCACAGTATAATTTTCTCGGTTCCCAGGCGGGGCGGAGGTCACAGGTCGGTCCTGAACCTCAGAGTGTTATACAACTGGGTATGTTATCGTCACTTCAAAACAGAGGGTATCTACGGCTTCAGCGACTTCCTTCTCCACCGCAGCTGGATGGTCCGGCTTGGCCTGAAGGATGCCTACATTATAGTCCCAATATTTCCTCCACACTGGCATTTCCACCAGTTTCAGCTATGGAACCGCTAATTCGAGTATTCAGCGCTTCCCTTTGGGCTGGTGTCTGCTCCCTAGGGTTTCACCAAGCTGATGAAGCCCATCATGGAGTACAGGTCATGCACCTCATTATTTGCCTGGACGATCTTCTGGTCCTGGCCCAGCACAGAGAGACCTTCTCATATCTCATCTGCTTCAGAGGCTGGGGTTTCTCTCAAATGTGAAGAAGTTCATGTTAACTCTGTCATATTCAGTAGAATCCCTGGGTTTCCAGATAGGTTTGCTGATGGCTCAGTTATTGTTGCCCCTTCAGAACGTCAGCGATGTCAAGAGAGAGCTGAGATCTCTTCTATCCAGGAACTCAGTCTCATTGCAGCAGAGTGCTCGAGTGGTGGGCCTTCTTGCCTTTTCCATTCAAGCCATCTTCCCAGATCCCTTACATTACCGGGCTCACCAGCGCCTCAACAGTCATCATCTCAGAGAGGTTTGTCCTATTTGGAAGTGGCTCAACCTCCTTAGGGGGCTGTTGGTCATGGGAGGAGCTCCAATTACACATCAACTGCCTGGAACTATTGGCAGGTTCTTTTACTATCAGGGCTCTGTCACCGCAGAAGTTCTTTGGTTGCATCCTCCTGCGTATGGACATACGTCAACAAACTAGAGGGCACCAGATCACACATGCTGGCAGAGATTGCCAAGGACTTTTGGCATTTTAACTGCAGCGCAAGGTCTCAGTGGTATGGAGAATCTCCCCAGCTGCTTCACTGTGGTTGCGGATTGGAACTCCAGATTTCTGCAGGATGGAAGAGATTAGAGGCTTCATCCTCTTCTCTTTCAGCGGCTTCAACATCTGTGATGTCCGTGTCAGGTCAAACTGTTTGCTTCATGTCTCAACTCTCAGCTTCCACAGTTTTTCAGATGGAGGCTGGACCCTCTGCCTTTAGCAGCAGATGCTTTTCTACAGGACTGGAGTCAGGGCTTAATGTACACCTTTCCTCCGTTTCTGATGATTCCTCAAGTGGCAGCTCAATTGCAGCTTCAGATGGTGAACTTGGTCCTTGTGCCTACTGTCTAGGGAGCCCAATCCTCTTTTATGACTTTGATGGACCACTCATGCGACCTTTCAGTTCAACTTCCTCTCTTCTGGGACCTCCTGACGGATTCCTTGGGGAAGCCTCATTCTCTTGTGCTTAAAGAGTCTCTTTGGCTTGTGGCATGGCGTCTTTCTGGTGACACTGGATTTCCAGATAGCTTGGGCTTTTCACAGCAAGCTGAGTTCTTTATCTCCCAATCTTGGTCTTCCAACACCCATAAACATTACACGTCAGTGTGGCGTTGATGGGTCAGTTAGTGGGATCCACAACATAATGATCCTATGTGGGCAGACATATCTCATGTAGTGAACTTTCTTCCCTCTCTGGTGGTGAATTGAATAGCTTATTGTTCGATAAACAACTTTCATTCAGTTATTTCTGTGGGCCATCTTCCCTTGGAAGGTAGGCCCATCTGCAAACATCCACTGATTTGCAAGGTCATGCAGGGCATCATTTATCTAATCCTCCAATCCCTTGTTATTCTGATCTGTGGTTTGTGGATGTGGTGGTGCTATGTTTGTTGCAGAACTTGCCAGAGAATTTTCTTCTGTCTTGTAAACAGTTATCAGCCCAGTTGATTCTTCTCCTTATGTCTCATCTCTTGCTGCAGAGTCTCGTATGTGAAAGCTCTGGGCGTTGGAGGTAGAGTTTTTACTCCAGAAGGAAAGGGGTACTTGGTTCAGACAATTACTAAGTCAGTCATTAAAGTGCAGTTTACATTCACCGGTTGTAGGTGTTGCCATCATTCATGATGAGTGTTGTGCCCTCAGCTACACTACTAGTTCTAGTCTCAGCAATCAACTCTTGCAGCACTATCAACTTTGCCAGCTCCTTGCATGAATATCTTATCATGTCCAGGTTTTTGTAATCTGATTTAATCCATTACAAAATCAGGACTACAAGTTCTAGAATCTAAATAAAAAACATGAAGTTGACGAACTACTCCCATATGGCACTGGAAACAATGAGATTTCTGTTGTTGATTGTGGGTTCTTCCTGCTCACCACCACAAAGAGGGGTTTTGGTAGATGTTCTGGATTCTTCATTTCTAAGTTGGTACCTTGATAGATTCCTGCATCTCATTGGTAGCTTGCAGTGTGCCCTGCTTTAACCTTAGTGTGGCGCAGTGGCCTGTCTACCTCCTTGTGGTCCATCACAACCATTTATGCTTCATGTCAACATCGTCTTCAGCTTTTCGGAACAGCTTCAGTTGAGACCACTTAATTCCCACTATGTTGTGTGGCAGGCACAAAGTGCATTGCATGATTAACCTCATTGACATTGCGGTCACCTTTGACTCCACCCTTATTTACATCAGTTGCTGCATTATTCTCATTGATGCAAATCTTTCACAGGGAGTTGCTGAATATTATCATTTAAGTGTACTAGTTATGTATTTATGAAGTGCTTGAAGTAATCTTCGGTATTTGCTGCCAATAAATGAATTATTTTTGTTCTGTTAACGAACTGTTTTAAACTTACTGTGCTGTTGATAGGATAATCTATTGTGGCAATCTGCCTCCCACGTTCATGTATGGGCCTGGAGAACCAAATAACAGTAAAGGAGCGGAGACCTGTTTGTTCCGTACTTTGCTGTTGTCCCAGAAAATCTGTAGATTTTGGACATGGAAACCTCACCCATGGTATTGGGGCATGCTTCTTCACTGGTAACCTTTATATATTCTGGCTAGGGAGTGCCAGTGTCATTGGTAACCTTTATATATCCTGGCTAGGGAGTCCCAGGAAGGACTCATCCTCTTATTTGAAGGAGCGCTTTATAAAGTCACATTCGACAAAAGCAGAGATCTCAATAACCATAGATAACTAAAATCTTAACAAATGAATTTTATTAATGGCACCCTGGATAAGACTAAAACTGTGGTAAATATGCCCATACAGCCTAATTAACCCTAGGCGTCCCCTAACTTGCCAGAAAGTTTCAACCATTCATCCCTTGACACTCAGTGTAGCTATTGAGAGAGGTCACTGACTTCTCAGGGAGGTGTTGTGCAGATGCTCGAGCTCAGACCTCAACAATCACACAGCAGTGCAATAAGTGAAAGTCCAACCCATTGCTTGCCTATCAAGAAAGACAATTATGTGGCCGGAGCCAAGAGGCTAATATGGTGGATGCGTCTTTGTAGCACTGCAGGCATGGCCCACCAGATCCTGAACCAACCTGTAAAACACAATTGTCAGGGGTGCTTTTGTGGAGCTGGATTGACAGCACACCACCCCAGGCAATTCCTGATCTCCGTCTGTGGAGGGCAACTGAATTAAATGCAGAGTGAATCAGCAGCGACCACCGCATATGTCAAGGAAGCGGGGTGGGGGGGTCAAACAGAGGAAACATTATTTTTAAAAAAGCACTTACAGTTTCCCTCACACACCGCCTCCAGCTGCTTCGCTCCTCTTGTGTTGTCCCAGCATTCCCTGGGAAAGCAGCACAGACTCTCCAGCAATCCTGGTGCTGCTTACATGCTAAGAATAGCATGTAAGCAGCATTGGTTTGAGTGGCTTGGAGTGCCGCCCAGACACAAACCTGGGGTCTGTGCTGCTTCTCCAGCCTGGCTGTGTATACAGCCGGGTTGGAGAAACCTAAGTGCCTCAGACAGCCAGTCAAACACACATGCACACTTAGTGCACTCTCCCTTCCTCCTCCCTCCCACCTCCTGTGGTCCAGCCCTGCCCCTCCCTGTACATTCTGCTGGCTGAGCCAGCAGATGAAAAATGCTGAAAAATAAAACGATAGCAAGGTATTGTTTTATTTTTCATCTGCTGGTTCAGCCAGGGTGGCGACGCCCCTCCGCCATTGTGGAGGGGCTGCCCCTGGAGTGAATACAGAGCTCCATCTGCACCCTCTGTGTAATAGCAGAACCAGGGGGATCGTGCAGCAGACAAGACTTGGTGGGAGTAGCCGCCATGTGCTCCACCAAGGTCGTCTGAGTGTGACAGACCAGGGCCCTCGGGGGAGACCTCAGTCCTGCTATTGAGATGTCCCCTGGCCCTGCTGGGTGTGCAGCCCCTGCATTGAAGAAGATGCACCTCTTGTCAATTGCCGCCCATGCTGAGGTAAGCATAAGCAGGATAGGGATCGTTAATGATCCGGAGTGGAATTGTGGACTAAATGACAGAGCCATGAAGTGGCAGACACTCACAGGACCCAACCTGTACCTTTTTTGTCCCTCCCCAGCTGTGCTACGCACAAGCCTGCAGCTGAGGGCTTTTGAGGCCCAGTTGCATCCGGCGCTCCCTGGCTACCATGCCATGGAAGCACCCATTTGATTCATACACGAGTGCTTTGCATCACAGGATCGGGTGTTGTGGCCGCAAGCGGATCCAGTAGACACCAGACTGGTTGCTGCATGTTGTCCTGAGTCTCTCCTAAGGTGGCTGCTTTGTTTCCAGGGACTGCTATGCTCTGCGACTGGTACGACCCCTAGGACCTGCCTGACGTTGATCCCCCACATCAGAGGAGGGAGATGTCTTGTGTCCCTGGCTACTCTACTTGCTCATTTGTACCATCTGATGAGCTTGCCGGGGACCCTAAAAACCTTTTCAAAGAGCAATTGACGACCTACATTGCCCCCCTTCCACGCTACCGCCAGATTCCACACAAAATACTCAGACCCTGGACACGTCCAGTGTTCTGTGGTTGCTGGGGCAACGTGGAATTCTGACAGACTGTTGTTGGGACTTTTGAGGGCCATGGGCGCTTGGATCTTTTTGTGTAACTTCTTTCCACCGTGCCCTGTGACACATAGGCTGGGTCGCCACTGGAGATGGTGCACTGCTTTGGCCCTCAGTGTGGATCTGCAGTACTCACTGAGGCTGGTAGCAGCATATTTGTATTGGAGCTAAAAGGCCTTGTACTCTATCCAAGACCTTTCTACACAACGCATATCCTTCCCTGATCATTGGTGCTAAACGCAGACTAACGGTTTCGAAGCATCCCCTCAAGGTTGGCCCACCCTAAACCATCAGCTTTCTATAAAGGAGTGCAAGGGCCACTGCCTATTTCCTCATCCTGCACAGTTAGGAAGGTCCCTTTTTCCAAGGCCACATCCCTCCCTCTCTCTTAGCACGTCATGAGACTCCTCCTTGACCTCTGTTGTGGACTACAATTGAGTCACCATGCCCACTGGCAGAGAGAGATTGGAGTCTGTGTCCACAGAGAGAAAGATGGATGAATGCACAAAATGCACAGACACAAAGTCACCACATAGGAAGTGCTAGTTCACATGCGTCATCTACAGATAGACTTCTACGAGACCTCTCCTTTATCAAAGTTATTCTAGTGATTGAAAGATTACCCTTGACATGGAGACTGGAGAGGTCAGCGTAGACATATCTCTCCTCCGACAAGACCAGGACCTCCGCAAATACTGTAGACAGAGCCACAGAGTCTGAGTAAAGGATTTCCAAGCTTGAAGAAACAGTCACTGAGCTCAAAAGTATCATGACACAGTTTTTGGCTGATTCACAGGATCTCAGTATACCAGTTTAAGATGCAGAAGGAACAACTTAAGATTTGTAGGCGTTTAGGAGAAAAGGCTTGTATCCCGGGTGCTTCTTGACGTAGTGGCTTGAGACATTTGTACCCAAACAGGAGCTATCTCAATGCTATCTATTAGAGCATGCCCACCGGACAAGAGGGCTGAAGCCTCCCACCCCGGAGCCAGTGCCAGACCCAATACTGCTTGATTTTTTTTATTTCTGATGCTGCAATTTGGTCCCCTGAGCTGTCAGAACAAAGGGAAACATTCATCAGGACCTTCTCAGAGTGTATGAGGGCAGCCCAAAAACAACCCAACATCTTTGATTCTGTTAAGCAAAAACTGAGAGTGATGAGGTTGCAATATATGTTGTTTCCAGTGAAATACGAAGTTCTCTTCCAATCCTGGTCCTTCTTTTTTTAAACCCTTGAACAATCCTAGCAATTGGTTGAGGAGAGACCTTTACTGGATAGATCGGCCACTGTCATGGAGGGGGACCCATGATGGTGAATCACAGGCAGAATATTCATCAGTACAGGAGGACCCACTACTGTGGGAAAAATGCAACGTGGCGCTGTAGCCCCAAGGATGCACCAAGAGCTGAAGCGAATGATGAGGATCATGTTACAGCATGTGACTCCCTAGACATATCGATGAAGTATCTCCAGCAGCTGACATATCAATTGTTGCTTATCACACTATGCATAGATAGTCTGCTTAGTAGCTACATTGTAGCTCATTAGACAGGTGTGACCTCCGTCTCTACTCCTATCATGCATGTAATATATTATTATGCAGTCTTATGAGGTTGTTTATCATCTAAAGTTTCTGATCCTATGGGCATTAGACGCCAACATCTCATTAATTGTATATTATTGTGTTATTTTTGTTTATAGGATAACTAGCAGGTCCTTCTATGTTGGAGTACTCAGGGCAGAGGGGACACCACCACCTCACCTGGAACCGGGGCATTTGCCCCAGTTATTACTGACAGGTACTTCCTATTTTGTAGTATGTGGAGGGGAGTGGGAATGTTGAGTTTGGTATTAGGTTCACTTGTAAATGATGCCTACTCAACATAACCTCATTCTTTTACAGACCATCTTCATGCATTCTTACCCACCCTCCACCTACAAACTCATGTAGTGCTGAAGTCCCATGCCTTACATGAAATGTTAATTGAGTCCTCAATCTGATTAAACAGGGGGCTGTCCTTAGACAGCATAAACCACTAGTGGTGGTCATTCGTTGCTCTAGAAGACACACGTTATGGGGACCCACTGTCTGTATCTATAGAGATACGAGTCACAACAGCCTTCCATTCAGGATTTCCTAGGGGCTCCAGAGTGTTGGCAGTTTTGATTAGTGCTCACCTCCAGAGCGGCTTTATGCCTTATAGGATCATAAGACATAGGGGGTCATTACAACATTGGCGGTAAAAGCTGCTTACCGCCGTGCAGAAGACCGCCAATACACCGCTGCGGCCGCGGAATTCCGCCACAGCTATTATGACACACATCTCGGAATCCGCCGAAACTCAGACACCCACACAAGTCCGCCACACCAAAGGTCAGTGATAAACTGGCGAAAACAAAACCTCCACCGTCACGCCAACAGAAACACGTCCATGCTATCACGACACACGAATCCACGAGGCGGTCTTTCAACCGCGGTATTCCATTGGCGGTACACACCGCCGCGCTCAAAATACACACACATCTCCAAAACACCGCCACATTGGACAATTAAAAATACACACACCTGATACACATACAAACACCACTCCCACACACCAAACACAGTGTAAAACACCCACGCACATCACCCACAAACCCTACGACCAAAAATTAGAGACGAAGGCGACAGAGAGATAGCACAGCAATAGGCAACCCCACCACACAGAGGCACACAACACCATCACCCACACAAAATCCACGCACAAAATCCCACACACCACCACACATCACCACACTCATCACCACATACACCCCACACACATCACCTACACCACCCCATGGCACGCCAAAGACACCCCAGGTTTTCGGAGGAGGAGATCAGGGTCATGGTGGAGGAAATCGTAAGGGTAGAGCCACAGCTTATTGGATCACAGGTGCAGCACACCTCTATAGCTAGGAAGACGGAGCTATGGTGGAGAATCGTCGACAGGGTCAACGCAGTGGAACAGCACCCAAGAAATCGGGAGGACATCCGGAAGAGGTGGAACGACCTACGAGGGAAGGTGCGTTCAGTGGTTTCCAGGCACAACATCGCGATTCAGCGGACTGGCGGCGGACCCCCACCTCCTCCCCCACAACTAACAACATGGGAGGAGAAGGTCTTGACCATTATGCATCCAGATGGCCTCGGAGGAGTTGGTGGAGGAATGGACACTGGTAAGTCTAATCTTAACTATCATATCCCCCACCCTACCTGCATGCTGTCACACACCCCCACCCTCACCCCCTCCCCTATCACTCCAACTCCTCACTAATGTACTAACAACACAAACCACACATCCCAACACCAAGCCCTGCATGACACAACAAAGCATGGACACCCATCACTAAAGCATGCCCACTGCACATACCCATAACAACCCCCCAACCATCATCACAGAAGCCCCCACACAGGAATGCTAGCACAGGGGTACACGCTCACCCACCCATTGCACACCATGAGACACACAGATGCAATAATCATGCTTTTCCCCCCCCTCAGGGCCACTACCTAACGCCACCAGACAGAAGGGTCCAGACATCTCCACCCCACCCACAGAAGTGGCCCACAGTGATGACAGCAGCTCTGGCCAACTGGATCCAGATGACCAGCCCGGACCATCGTGGGCCTCGGGACAGTCGGTTCCCCTCGCACAGGCACAGCCCAACACTGACCTTCCCCTCCTCTGGTAACACCAGCACATAACCCACCCAGCGGGCCCATACCTCCGTACCCAGGACACACCAATCAGCTGTGTGCCCACCACTACAGGGAACCCAGGATAACCCACCACCCCAACAACAACAGGGACCTGGGGGCAGTGGCAGTGGGCACACAGTCCAGGGGACGGAGGCACAGGAACACAGGGGAACTGGGAGGGCTGCTGTGCGACAGGGGGCGGACAGGCCCAGGGAACCCACTCTCCACGAGGCCCTCTCCTCCATCATGGGAGCCTACCACCACTCCCAGGAGACAATGGCTACGGTCCTGGCCAAGTTTCAGGAGACCCAGCGCCTGCAGGACGAACAGTATTTGGGGTTCAGGGAGGAGCTCAGAACCATCAGCTCCGCCCTGGGCACCATCGTAGGGGTGCTGAAGGACATACAGAAGACCATGAGGGACACCGTGGCACTCCAAGGGACCCCTGACACTAGCCTGGACGATGAACTGCCCACCACCTCCGCCGGCGCTAGTGGACAGGACACCCCGCCACAGGACCACCACACCAGCACCCCACCCCACTGCAGACGGACAACCACCCCGCAAGCGGTCCCTGAAATCCTGGAACAGGACAGAGCACGATTGCAAGACCCCCGCCAAGAAATGAGACCACCCTGATTGACATCCCATTGTCCCACTATGTTTCCCTGTCCAGATTGGAACTGCCCCAGCTCCACTTCCTATGCCCATATGGGCAGTGCACCTGTGAGACTAATAGACTGGACTCTGCCATGGACATTCCTCCACCATCACCCATCACCATTTTGCCACCCCCTCCAATAATTAGCACTTCAATAAACACCCTTGAACCACAAAACAATCTGGAGTCAGTCTGTGATTTAGAAAATGTGTATCATCTATTACAATGACAAAATCCGTTCGAAAATGTAATGTCAACATACCTATGTAACACATCACAAGCCCATGAAGGATGCAAGCAGATGACACACGTTGGTAACCACACCTGTGAAACCGTAATGGAAATGTACCACTCAGTTAGCAAATACTGCATCAAATTGACAGACAGGATAGAGGTAGAAGTGTGAAAGTAAATATATTAGTAAAAAAATTGTTCTCACCTGTGTGTCACTGGAAATATTGCTGTATGACAGAGTCCCTGTTATCAATGTCTTCTTCCTCTGCTTCCTCCTCATCACTGTCCACAGGCTCCACAGCTGCCACAACACCGTCATCTGGACCATCCTCCTGCAGAAAAGGCACCTGGCGTCGCAAAGCTAGATTGTGAAGCATACAGCAGGCGATGATGATCTGGCACACCTTCCTTGGTGAGTAGAATAGGGAACCACCTGTCATATGGAGGCACCTGAACCTGGCTTTCAGGAGGCCGAAGGTGCGTTCGATCACCCTCCTAGTCCGCCCATGGGCCTCATTGTAGCGTTCCTCTGCCCTGGTCCTGGGATTCCTCACTGGGGTCAATAGCCATGACAGGTTGGGGTAACCAGAGTCCCCTAATAGCCACACACGGTGCCTCTGGAGTTGACCCATCACATAAGGGATGCTGCTATTCCGCAGGATGTAGGCGTCATGCACTGAGCCAGGGAACATAGCATTTACCTGCGAGATGTACTGGTCTGCCAAACATACCATCTGTACATTCATCGAATGATAACTCTTCCGGTTCCTGTACACCTGTTCACTCCTGTGGGGGGGGACCAAAGCCACATGGGTCCCATCAATGGCACCTATGATGTTGGGGATGTGTCCCAGGGCATAGAAGTCACCTTTCACTGTAGCCAAATCCTCCACCTGAGGGAAAACGATGTAGCTCCTCACGTGTTTCAGCAGGGCAGACAACACTCTGGACAATACGTTAGAAAACATAGGCTGGGACATCCCTGATGCCATGGCCACTGTTGTCTGAAATGACCCGCTTGCTAGGAAATGGAGTACTGACAGCACCTGCACTTGAGTGGGGATACCAGTGGGATGGCGGATTGGTGACATCAGATCTGGCTCCAACTGGGTACACAGTTCCTGGATTGTGGCACGGTCAAACCTGTAGGTGATGATTAAATGTCGCTCCTCCATTGTCAACAGGTCCACCAGCGGTCGGTACACTGGAGGATTCCGCCATCTTCTCACATGTCCCAGCTGACGGTGCCTAGGAAGGACAACAGCGACCACAGAGTCAACCAATTCAGAGGTATGTACCCACAGCTACACAGAACACGACACAAAATACAAAAATCTTCCTGTATGTGTGTTGAGTCCAGGCCTAGGTATGTGTGACGCAGTTGTAAATGAAGCCATGTGGGTCTCTGAAATGGCGGATGCCTGACCTCTAAAGTGGGACAATGGGATGTGATGTAACTGCGCTGGCGTTGTACACCGTCGCGGTAGGCGGTCGAAGACCGCGGCACAATGCTGCATTGGTTAACATTGGACCCTATGGGTCCCAGGAGCCAATGACGAAGTGCGCCGGCGGTGATGATACGCACCGCCGCGGACGTCACCGCCGCGGACGTGACCGCCATTTTCTATCTGTTCAATCACTCGATACCTGATCTTCGACAGGAGAGGACCTACACTGCAAGTGCTGCTGTGACCTCGGTCTGGAAGAGACAATGGCACGTGCGTCTGGGGAAAGGGCCCCTGCCTTCACTGCACAGGAATTGGAGAAGCTCGTGGACGGGGTCCTCCCCCAGTAAACGCTACTCTACGGTCCTCCAGCCCAACAGGTGAGTACATAGGGTGCAAGTTGTATGGGCTATGCCTGGTTGGAGAGGGCTGGATGTAAGTAGGAAGGGGGCAGAGTAATGCGAGCATGAAGGACTGTGAATGCATGTGCCACATGGCAAGGTTAGGGATGTGGGCCACTCACTTCGACGGTGCAGTTGTTAATGACTTCTCTTCTTCCCCTGTACATTTCATGTAGGTCAGCGCCCACCAGAAGAAGGATATTTGGCGTGCCATCGCCAAGGAAGTCCGGACCCTGGGGGTCCACCAGAGACGGAGCACCCACTGCCGTAAAAGATGGGAGGACATTCGCCGCTGGAGCAAGAAGATGGCGGAGGCTCAGCTGGGGATGGCCTCCCAACGTGGGAGGGGTGCCCGTCGCACCATGACCCCCCTGATGTTCCGGATCCTGGCGGTGGCCTACCCTGAGTTGGATGGCCGCATGAGGGCATCACAGCAGACACAAGGGGGTGAGTACACTCACATTATCATGACTTTGCGCGCAGTAGAGAGGTCTGGGTGTGGAAGGAGGGCTGTGGGTTTCCCCAGGCCAGGGCGAGTTCCGTAGGCTAGGCCCCTCCGTAATGCAGGCAATGTGCCACTCCACCCCACCTCTGTAGAGTGCCCAAAACAGGTATACATGCCCCTGTGTCATCTATGTGGGCAGATGACACTCGTAGGCAAGTAGGCCATATCCCAGGAACTGCACCTGTAGAGGCCAAGAGCACGGCGTAGTGCAGGGGGCAGCTGTGTCTGTATTGTCCGCCAACGGTAGCGGTAAGCCATGCACTCAACCTGTCTTTCTTCTGTTTCCCCACCCCTTTTTGTGCTCTCCCTGTTCTTTTGTGCATCAGCATCATCAGGCGGAGGTACAGGGGCACCGGAGCACGAGGGGGCTGCGTCCCACATGGCCATGGAGGGCCACACCACGGACTCCGAATACACCAGTGGGACGGAGGGCGAGGGGAGCTTCACGGCGGTCAGCGGTTCAGCAAACAGCGACACGGACTCGTCCTCCGATGGGAGCTCCCTTGTGGTGGCGGCACCATCTGTGCCCCCCACTTCTACAGGTACAGCCGCCACCCCCCCTACCAGCACCGCCCTCCCAGCAGCCCCTCAGCCTTCGGCCCGTGCCCGCTCATCCAGGAGGGTGGGCATCACCTTCGCCCCAGGCACCTCAGCCCCTGCCCCTGTCACCCCTGCTGCCCTCAGTGAGGAGGCCATTGACCTCCTCAGGTCACTCACTGTTGGGCAGTCTACCATTATGAATGCCATCCAGGGTGTAGAAAGGGAGTTGCAACACACCAATGCATTCTTGGAGGGCATTCATTCTGGTCAGGCTGCCCATCATCGAACCCTGCAATCTCTGGCCTCAGCACTGATGGCAGCCATTGTCCCTGTGTCTAGCCTCCCCCTCCAACCTCCTCCACCCAGACCCAATCCCCTGTACCCCAGCCTATCCCAAGCACACCTTCAGACCAGCCTGCACACACCTCACCACACAAGGGCAGCTCAGGCAAACATAGGCACCACACATCCCACAGGCACTCACACAAGCATCACCCACATACAGACACAGCAACATCCACTGCCTCCACTGTGTCCCCCTCGTCGTCGTCTCCCTCCTCCCTCCCAGTCTCGCCTACACTCTCACCTGCATGCACTACCACAACAGCCACTAGGACTCGCACCAGAACACCCAGGACCACACCCCGCTCACCTGCACTCACCACCCCCACTACCATTTACACGTCCCCTGTGTCCTCTCCCAGTGTGTCTGTGACCCCCCCCAAAGTACACAAACGCGGGCACACACACACCCAACATCCATCCACCTCACGACAGCCTCCAGAACATGCACATGCACCCAAATTACCAAAAGTTACACCTCCTACAACCACCTCCTCTTCCTCCACTCCCAGACCCCCTCCAGCTACCCGTCCCAGTGTTCGTCAGAAAATTTTCCTGAGCAACCTTGACCTCTGTCCCATCACCCCCCCCCCTCCAATTCATAGGTCCCGTAGTAGCACCTCAGCCAAAAAGATTCCGGTACCAGTGGTGCCTGTTCGAGGTATGTGGAGTGCACCGGGCACCAGGGCAGCCAGTGTGACACGGAGCCAAAGCACTGCCAGTCCACCCCCTGTGAAGCACCAGAAGTTGGACAGTGCCCGACGGGAGAGGGGGAAGACACTTGCCGGCAAAGCCGCCCACAAGGGTCCCGGGGGGAGTGTCGAGTCAGCTGTGACTCCTCCCAAGGTGGTGAAGGGGCAGAAGAAGTTTCCAAAGTCTAGGAAGAGCAGCACGGCGGAGAAGGCCGCCATCCTCCTCGCTGCCCAAGACGCCACCGCCAGCCCCATCGTCACTGGTCAGGAGACCACCGCCGGAGTCAGTGCCCAGGAGGGCAGCACTATCGTCACTGGTCAGGAGACCACCGCCGGAGTCAGTGCCCAGGAGGGCAGCACTATCGTCACTGGTCAGGAGACCACCGCCGGAGTCAATGCCCAGGAGGGCAGCACTATCGTCACTGGTCAGGAGACCAAGAGGGCAGCACTATCGTCACTGGTCAGGAGACCACCGCCGGAGTCAGTGCCCAGGAGGGCAGCACTATCGTCACTGGTCAGGAGACCACCGCCGGAGTCAATGCCCAGGAGGGCAGCACTATCGTCACTGGTCAGGAGACCACCGCCGGAGTCAGTGCCCAGGAGGGCAGCACTATCGTCACTGGTCAGGAGACCACCGCCGGAGTCAATGCCCAGGAGGGCAGCACTATCGTCACTGGTCAGGAGACCAAGAGGGCAGCACTATCGTCACTGGTCAGGAGACCACCGCCGGAGTCAGTGCCCAGGAGGGCAGCACTATCGTCACTGGTCAGGAGACCACCGCCGGAGTCAATGCCCAGGAGGGCAGCACTATCGTCACTGGTCAGGAGACCACCGCCGGAGTCAGTGCCCAGGAGGGCAGCACTATTGTCACTGGTCAGGAGACCACTGCCAGAGTCAGTGCCCAGCAGGGCCCCGGCAGCCACAGCCCCGCTGGGCAATGAGGGACCGCCATGGCACACACTGCAGCACAGGTCAGAGACAGCAAAGTCAAGCACCGCTGAACAGGGCAAAGACCGCCATGGCAAGCACCGCTGAACAGGGCAAGCACCGCTGAACAGGGCAAAGACCGCCATGGCAAGCACCTCTGAACAGGTCAGAGACAGCAAAGTCAAGCACCCCTGAACAGGGCAAAGACCGCCATGGCAAGCACAGCTGAACAGGGCAAAGACAGCAAAGTCAAGCACCGCTGAACAGGGCAAAGACCGCCATGGCAAGCACCGCTGAACAGGGCAAGCACCGCTGAACAGGGCAAAGACCGCCATGGCAAGCACCGCTGAACAGGTCAGAGACAGCAAAGTCAAGCACCGCTGAACAGGGCAAAGACCGCCATGGCAAGCACCGCTGAACAGGGCAAGCACCGCCAACTCAAGCACCGCTAGCCCATGAGCGGCAGGGGCAGTGACGCAACAGGGACTGTCACGGGGTGAGTGATGCACTCTGGGCACCAGTCCCCCTCCAGAACCAGTGGAGACATGCATCCACTCCATCTATCCTTGGCAGGATGAAGCACTCTGGGCACCAGTCCCCCTCCAGAACCAGTGGAGACATGCATCCTCCCCCTCCAGAACTAGTGGAGACATGCATCCACTCCATCTATCCTTGGCAGGATGAAGCACTCTGGGCACCAGTCCCCCTCCAGAACCAGTGGAGACATGCATCCACTCCATCTATCCTTGGCAGGATGAAGCACTCTGGGCACCAATCCCCCTCCAGAACCAGTGGAGATTGTTATCCACTTGAGAGACTTTGGCTTTGCACTCCCCAGGATGGTACAGTGGGCAAGCCACCCACTGTAGAGACTTGTGAGACTGTGGCTTTGTACTCCCCAGGATACAGCAATGGGCAACCCACCCACTGTAGAGACTTGTGAGACTGTGGCTTTGCACTCCCCAGGATAGAGCAGTGGGCACACCACCCACTGTAGAGACTTGTGAGACTGTGGCTTTGCACTCCCCAGGATACAGCAGTGGGCAAACCACCCACTGTAGAGACTTGTGAGACTGTGGCTTTGCACTCACCAGGATACAGCAGTGGGCAAACCACCCACTGAAAAGACTTGTGAGACTTTGGCCTTGCACTCCCCAGGATGGTACAGTGGGCAAACCACCCACTGTAGAGACTTGTGAGACTGTGGCTTTGCACTCCCCAGGATACAGCAGTGGGCAACCCACCCACTGTAGAGACTTGTGAGACTGTGGCTTTGCGCTCCCCAGGATACAGCAGTGGTCAAACCACCCACTGAGAAGACTTGTGAGACTTTGGCTTTGCACTCCCCAGGATGGTACAAAGGGCAAACCACCCACTGTAGAGACTTGTGAGACTGTGGCTTTGCACTCCCCAGGATACAGCAGTGGGCAACCCACCCACTGTAGAGACTTGTGAGACTGTGGCTTTGCACTCCCCAGGATACAGCAGTGGGCAAACTGTAGGAAAGTACCATCTTGCCTGGCATGTTACCCCCATTTTTCACTGTATATATGTTGTTTTAGTTGTATGTGTCACTGGGACCCTGTCACCCAGGGCCCCAGTGCTCATAAGTGTGCCTGAATGCGTTACCTGTGTAGTGACTAACTGTCTCACTGAGGCTCTGCTAATCAGAACCTCAGTGGTTATGCTCTCTCATTTCTTTCAAATTGTCACTAACAGGCTTGTGACCAATTTTACCAATTTACATTGGCTTACTGGAACACCCTTATAATTCCCTAGTATATGGTACTGAGGTACCCAGGGTATTGGGGTTCCAGGAGATCCCTATGGGCTGCAGCATTTCTTTTGCCACCCATAGGGAGCTCTGACAATTCTTACACAGGCCTGCCACTGCAGCCTGCGTGAAATAACGTCCACGTTATTTCACAGCCATTTTACACTGCACTTAAGTAACTTATAAGTCACCTATATGTCTAACCTTTACCTGGTAAAGGTTGGGTGCTATTTTACTTAGTGTGAGGGCACCCTGGCACTAGCCAAGGTGCCCCCACATTGTTCAGGGCCAATTCCCCGGACTTTGTGAGTGCGGGGACACCATTACACGCGTGCACTACATATAGGTCACTACCTATATGTAGCTTCACAATGGTAACTCCGAATATGGCCATGTAATATGTCTATGATCATGGAATTGCCCCCTCTATACCATCCTGGCATAGTTGGCACAATCCCATGATCCCAGTGGTCTGTAGCACAGACCCTGGTACTGCCAAACTGCCTTTCCCGGGGTTTCACTGCAGCTGCTGCTGCTGCCAACCCCTCAGACAGGCATCTGCCCTCCTGGGGTCCAGCCAGGCCTGACCCAGGATGGCAGAACAAAGGACTTCCTCTGAGAGAGGGTGTTACACCCTCTCCCTTTGGAAAATGGTGTGAAGGCAGGGGAGGAGTAGCCTCCCCCAGCCTCTGGAAATGCTTTCATGGGCACATTTGGTGCCCATTTCTGCATAAGCCAGTCTACACCGGTTCAGGGACCCCTTAGCCCTGCTCTGGCACGAAACTGGACAAAGGAAAGGGGAGTGACCACTCCCCTGACCTGTACCTCCCCTGGGAGGTGCCCAGAGCTCCTCCAGTGTGCTCCAGACCTCTGCCATCTTGGAAACAGAGGTGCTGCTGGCACACTGGACTGCTCTGAGTGGCCAGTGCCATCAGGTGACGTCAGAGACTCCTCCTGATAGGCTCCTTCAGGTGTTGCTAGCCTATCCTCTCTCCTAGGTAGCCAAACCCTCTTTTCTGGCTATTTAGGGTCTCTGTCTCTGGGGAAACTTTAGATAACGAATGCAAGAGCTCATCCGAGTTCCTCTGCATCTCTCTCTTCACCTTCTGCCAAGGAATCGACTGCTGACCGCGCTGGAAGCCTGCAAAACTGCAATATAGTAGCAAAGACGACTACTGCAACTCTGTAACGCTGATCCTGCCGCCTTCTCGACTGTTTTCCTGGTGGTGCATGCTGTGGGGGTAGTCTGCCTCCTCTCTGCACTAGAAGCTCCGAAGGAATCTCCCGTGGGTCGACGGAATCGTCCCCCTGCAACCGCAGGCACCAAAGAACTGCATCACCGGTACCTTGGGTCTCCTCTCAGCACGACGAGCGAGGTCCCTTGAATCCAGCAACTCTGTCCAAGTGACTCCCACAGTCCAGTGACTCTTCAGTCCAAGTTTGGTGGAGGTAAGTCCTTGCCTCCCCACGCCAGACTGCATTGTTGGAAACCGCGACTTTTGCAGCTACTCCGGCCTCCGTGCACTTCCGGCGGAAATCCTTTGTGCACAGTCCAGCCTGGGTCCACGGCACTCTAACCTGCATTGCACGACCTCCTAAGTTGTTCTCCGGCGACGTGGTACTCCTTTGTGCGACTTCGGGTGAGCACCGTTTCATGCATCCTTGTAGTGCCTGTTTCTGGCACTTCTCCGGGTGCTGCCTGCTGCTGAGAGGGCTCCGTGTCTTGCTCAACGTCCCCTCTGTCCCCTGACGCAATTTGCGACATCCTGGTCCACAGCAGCATCCAAAAACCCTTACTGCACGATTTGCAGCTAGCAAGGCTTGTTGGCAGTCTTTCGGCGGGAAAACACTTCTGCACAACTCTCCACGGCGTGAGGGATCCGTCCTCCAAAGGGGAAGTCTCTAGCCCTTGTCGTTCTTGCAGAAACCTACGCTTCTACTGTCCAGTAGCAGCACCTTTGCACCCACAGCTGGCATTTCCTGGGCATCTGCCCATCTCCGACTTGCTTGTGACTTTTGGACTTGGTCCCCTTGTTCCACAGGTATCCTCGACTGGAAATCCATCGTTGTTGCATTGTTGGTTTGTGTCTTTCCTGCAGAATTCCCCTATCACGACTTCTATGTCCTTTGGGGAACTTTAGTACACTTTGCACTCACTTTTCAGGGTCTTGGGGTGGGCTATTTTTCTAACCCTTACTATTTTCTAATAGTCCCAGCGACCCTCTACAAGGTCACATAGGTTTGGGGTCCATTCGTGGTTCGCATTCCACTTTTGGAGTATATGGTTTGTGTTGCCCCTATCCCTATGTGTCTCCATTGCATCCTATTGTAACTATACATTGTTTGCACTGTTTTCTAATACTATTACTGCATATTTTGGTATTGTGTACATATATCTTGTGTATATTTGCTATCCTCATACTGAGGGTACTCACTGAGATACTTTTGGCATATTGTCATAAAAATAAAGTACCTTTATTTTTAGTATATCTGTGTATTGTGTTTTCTTATGATATTGTGCATATGACACTAAGTGGTACTGTAGGAGCTTCACTCGTCTCCTAGTTCAGCCTAAGCTGCTCTGCTAAGCTACCATTATCTATCAGCCTATGCTGCTAGACACCCTATACACTAATAAGGGATAACTGGGCCTGGTGCAAGGTGCAAGTACCCCTAGGTACTCACTACAAGCCAGTCCAGCCTCCTACACAAACCACCCACTGAGAAGACTTGTGCTTTGGCTTTGCACTCCCCAGGATGGTACAGTGGGCAAACCACCCACTGTAGAGACTTGTGAGACTGTGGCTTTGCACTCCCCAGGATACAGCAGTGGGCAAGCCACCCACTGTAGAGGCTTGAGAGACTGTGGCTTTGCACTCCCCAGGATACATCAATGGGCATGGAGCCCTGTCGTGGATCTGGTGTGGTGCAGTCATCCGGTTGAGGTGCCCCCCCTTCCCTTCCCCCTGAGGTGCCTGTTGTATTTCTATCTGATGCCCCTGCAGTGTTCTCTCCGTTCCAGGACAGGTATCGTGTGTGGGCCTCGCCCATGCATTTGGGGCCCAGTGGTCCACGGACAATGAAATGTGCATACCTGTACTACTAATCGTGATGTATATATTTGGAATGTGTATATATTGATGTATATATGAGCTAACTGTTTTTTGATACATTACAATGGTTGAACTCATTTCCTTTTGTCTTAGCATTCTTCCGGGGGGGTTGGGCGTTGTTACTGTGTTGTTCGGAAATGCATTGGTGTGTGTGTGTTGTAGTGGGTGAGGGTCGGGTTGGGGGTGGGGGTGTTGCATGTGTGTGTCTGTGACTTTTGCCTCCCCCCTCCCCTATGTCGTAGGTGCAGTACTCACCGTTGTCTTCGGCGACGCCGTTGCTGATGTTCGTAGAGGAGCAGGAAGACAAGCGCAGGGAGTATTTGGAGTTCCGGCTCCATGGTGCCCTCCTTCCTCGTGGAGTTTGTTCAGGTGAGCGTTTTCCCATTGAAATGTCTGTTCCCGCGGTGTTTTTATCCACGGTGAATCCGCCCCGGAAAAGGTGGCGGATTGGCCTGTTGTAATACTGTGGGCGGTACATTGTCTTCCGCCTGTCTGTTGGCAGTGACCGCCGCGCTGCTTGTCTGTACCGCCGTGGCGGTTGGAGTGTTAAAGTGGCTGGCTATGTTGACGGTTTCCGCCACGGTCATAATTCCCTTTTTTTTTCCGCCGGCCTGTTTGCGGTATTACCGCCGCTTTAACACCGTCCGCCAGGGTTGTAATGACCACCATAATGTCCAACATCTACATAATTGTATGCATCTGGCTCTCTATATAGTGCACTAAAATGAAGTACACCATGCAGAGGGTCCAGTGGATCCCCAATTGTTTTTGCAGAAATGCAATTACAGCTATTTTGTGGTAGTGTGGGAGAGCAGTTAGGCTTTTCAGAGGGTAGTGCTAAGCATGCGTTGTACTCACAGAGGCAAGAAATGAGATACACACTCAAAGAATAAATCTGAGACCAATTTAGAAAAATAGCAATTCTTTTTATATGTGTTTCAAACCCAAGAACTTTGTGATCAGGTAAATAGACTTTTAAGCATAAATACTTTGCAGTTTCAGAAATCAACACTGTGCAATTTTCAGAGATCTCTCAATGTGATCCTGTGGAGGAAAACAATGTTCAACAAACACAAGGTTAACAACGAGTTACAAGGCTGAGCTCAGGGGCCAAAAGTAAGTACTGAGCACTGATCAGAACCACACCAACAGGTCACACTAGGCTGTAAGGTGTTGGGTGCCCAATAGTTCTCTATGGGAGTTGGACCTCTAACAAAAAGGCTGCAGGCTCTGGCTAGGAAGCCAGTCAGGGACAACAAGCAGGTAGGTAGTAGACTTGGGTAATCAGGGACATAGGTGCACCTTTGGTCCTCTTCTCCAATGCCCAGGGGCGATGGATGTATAAGTGTCTTTAGGCGTTGGGTTTGGAAAACTCACGGTAAGGGGGTCCTGCGTGTTGAGGCTGTAGGTGTCATCGGGGAGTCTGGCAGGGGTGGACCCAGGATGGACTCAAGCTCAGCGGTAATGGGGGATGTCCTTGGCACCAGTGACCCACCTCAGATGGAGTCAGGGGCGACAGGTTCAGTGGTTGCTGGAGGTGTCAGATTTCCTCTCACCACAAGGCTGCAAAAGAGGGGGCCTGCATGCAGAGGCTGCAGGCAACTTGGGGGATTCCAAGCTGAGTAAAACTTGAGTGGAGTCTATACAGCTGGGGAACTGGGCTGGCATCGTTGGTTGGTTTCATCTGGGGTCATAATCATCAGGTGCAAAGGTCACTTCGGGTGTCGGGTCCTTGCTGTTCCTAGGGCTGCAGAGTCCTTTCTTGAAACTTTGTTGCAGAGCAGTTCCACTGCTCACCGGCATCTGAGTCTTTCTAGGAGGCAGGCAGTCCTCCTGGGTTTATCTGCAGTACAGGTCATCTTTTAGGCAGAGCCTGTTCAGGTCAGTAGGCAGGCCAGAGGGGCTGGTTGCATGTCAGCTGCCTCTTTTTTTTCTCTCCTGCAGGGGCAACCCTTCTTTGTCCATACTTCGTAAGTAGCTAGGATCTGAGTTCTGGGGATAAGGGGTGCGAACTAAATACTTAATTTAGGCGTGTTATAGGGAGTGCCAGGTGGTAGCGATTGGGCTGCCCACCTTTAGGGTGACTACACCCCTTCTGTAACCACTTTCACCTGGAAGTGGGCATAATCCTAACCCTAGTCGCCTAATTGCTTTCACACAAGATGGAGGAATTTAAAAAGTAGTGGCCACTTCTGTTCGTTCACCTTAAGGGTGGGACTGGCATTAAGTGGGCACACCTCCTAATCTGCCTAATCTTCCCACCTGTACTGCTGCCAAAAATGGGATCAGGTCGGGGGAGAGGTCAGTTGTCCCCACCATCTGGAGAGACTTTGGTTGTATGACAAAGGTGGCCTTTGAAGATCCCTGCCCTGGAATGCCCGTCCTGCCTGGGTGAGGTGCTAACACCCCTGCCCTGTGCAGGCTTTTGTCCCTGGCGCTTGAGAGCGTTGGCTCTCTCCTGGGGGGGACCAGAAACACATCTGTGGTGGCTGAACTGGTCAGGACCAGTCAGTCAACTCACTAGTAGCTCGGAGGTATTAAGGGGGCACCTGTAAGATGCACTCTGGGTGCAGCTATTAACAAATCCCTCACTGGCATCAGTGAGGGTTTATTCATCTGAGATGTTTGATACTAAACATCCCTATATTCAAAGAAGTCATCATGTAGCTTGTGAACTCCTGGTGACCAGTGTCCGGCACATGCATTTAAAATGGCTTCCCTGGTCACTTACTATGTCGGAGAATCGACAAAGACAGGGCACGAGCAGCTATGCCCTGACATGTAATATAATGCAACCTGCCTTAGGGCTGTAAGGCCTGCTAGAGGGATGACTCACATATATTACATGCAGTGTTAGGGGACATGACACACAGGCTGCGTGCCATGTTGTGTTTTCAATTTTGGAAGCACCTTGTCACTCAGCCTGCAACAGCAGTCTGCATAATGTTGGTGCTGGGTCCCTCAGCGTGGTGCAAGTTGTGCTGCAGCTCCAAGGGGTCCTGCCAAGGTACCAGGGATACCATTTTCTAGGGATTTACAGGGGGCTAAAGGGCCTGGTCACTTGGGGATCAGTAACCAGGTGTCTTGTTTTAGAGAATGCACACTGGCACTGGGGACCTAGTTAGCATGTACCCAGTGCATGTCAGTCAAAGTTGCATCTCAAAACCAGGCAAAAGTGGGGGAATACTGCAACCAGAACCCAGCTTCCTACAATAATGCACTTGCCATGACTGCTCAAATGTGGCAACTGCTTGCGGTGATACTTTCTGATTTCAAGAAGGCTTTTGACTGCGTCTCATAGACATACATGTTTCAATTGCTGAACATCTTGGCTTTGAACCTCAATATTTGTCCTATGTTAAACTCCAATACAGTACACCATAAATACGACTGAAGGTAGCGAAGACTATGTCAAAACTATTCAACATCGAAAGGTGTAGGAAATGACCTATTTTTGTATGATCACCCCCAAGTTTTTAGACTGATGCTTCTAGTTTTTGAGTCAGTAGTGCACTGGGCCCTCCTGTCCAGACCCAGTGCATGTACCCTGACCCTCAAACGACATCTACAATAAGCTAATACCTGATTGGCTAATTTAACTCACTTGCAGGTCCTTAGTGTACGGGCAAGAAGTACCCAGAACTAGGAAGTTAAATGTCACTAGTGTCCTGCAGCACTTAATTGTGCCACCATTCCAGTGACAAGGTGAAAACGTGACTTAAGGCCTGCACCGCAGCCTAGTTGGACAGCTTTAAACTTGCCAAGTCAACATAGCAAAATAAAACTTTTGCCAGGTCAGATCCTTCTGTTGTAATAATAATAAGCCACTCCAAGGAAAGATCTTAGTAGACCAACCAGGATTTTGCAGCATTAATTTGAAAATTGTGCAGCATAAAAAAGGAAGTTTTGTGGCACACAACTGTATTTATTGTGGCATTTTGCTGCAAATTTAGTGCTTAGGATGAATCTGTTTTTGTGTTAAATCACTGAGTGATAATGGGTTATCCTGTGTGCCCATTTTTTCATAAGACACATAGGGGGTCATTCTGACCTCGGCGGTCGGTGTTAAAGCGGCGGCCAACCCGCCAACAGGCAGGCGGTAAAAAAAATGGAATTCTGACCCTGGCGGGAACCGCCAACACAGCCCGCCACTTTAACACTCCGACCGCCACGGCGGGGCAAACAAACAGCGCGGCGGTCACCGCCAACAGACAGGCGGCAGACAATGTACCGCCCACCCTATCACGACCCACCAATCCGCCACCTTTTCCGGGGCGGGAGCCCCGCCGATAAAAACACGTCAGAAACAGACCACGAACGGGAAAACGCTCACCTCTATACACTCCACGAGGAATCTGGACAGCATGGAACCCGAATTAAACATCCTACCAGCGATTGTCTACCTGCTCCTCTACCAGGAGCACGAACGCCGCCGCAGGAGACAACGGTGAGTACTGCACCTACGACACAGGGGAGGGGGGAGGAGAAAAGATTACGGGCACACACATACGCGACCCCCCCCCCCCCAAAATCCCCACACACCAATGCAGAGCAACAAGTCAGAGTTACACCCCCCAAACCCCCCGGAATAATTCAAAGACAAAATAAAATGATCATTAAAATAGAAGTATATTAAAGCATATTTGAACTTAAGTGAAATATGAGATTTTTAAAACAAATAAATCACAATATGAACAATGTATACATAGTCCAAAAGTCCAGCACATATTGGCTACATGCCATTGTCCGTGGGCCAATGTGCATAAACACATGGGCAAAGCCCACACACGAGACCCGATTCCATTGGAGAGAACACTGCTGGGGCATCATATAATAAAACCACAGGCACCTCAGGGGGAAGGGAAGGGGGGGCACCTCAGCCACATGAGTCCACAACGCCAGATCCACGAGGGGCCTCCATGCCCACTGTACCATCCTCGGGAGTGCAAAGCCACAGTCTCTCAAGTCTCTACAGTGGGTGGATTGCCCACTGTACCATCCTGGGGAGTGCAAAGCCACAGTCTCACAAGTCTTTTCAGTGGGTGGATTGCCCACTGTACCATCCTGGGGAGTGCAAAGCCACAGTCCATCTGGTGGATTACAGACTCCACTGGTTATGGAGGAGGCATGGTGCCCAGAGTGCTTCGTGAAGCCCTGCCCGACACAGATCCGGCCCTGCCAATCGGCCAGCGGTGCTTGAGATGAAGGGCCCAGCGGAGCGGTGCTTGAGATGAAGGGCCCAGCGGAGCGGTGCTTGAGATGAAGGGCCCAGCGGAGCGGTGCTTGACAGGAAGGGTCCAGCGGAGCGGTGCAGAGACGGCGGGGCCCAGCGGAGCGGTGCTTGAGATGAAGGGCCCAGCGGAGCGGTGCTTGACAGGAAGGGCCCACCGGAGCGGTGCAGAGACGGCGGGGCCCAGCGGAGCGGTGCTTGAGATGAAGGGCCCAGCCGAGCGGTGCTTGACAGGAAGGGCCCAGCGGAGCGGTGCTTGAGATGAAGGGCCCAGCGGAGCGGTGCTTGACAGGAAGGGCCCAGCGGAGCGGTGCTTGACAGGAAGGGCCCAGCGGAGCGGTGCAGAGACGGCGGGGCCCAGCGGAGCGGTGCTTGAGATGAAGGGCCCAGCGGAGCGGTGCTTGACAGGAAGGGCCCAGCGGAGCGGTGCAGAGACGGCGGGGCCCAGCGGAGCGGTGCTTGACAGGAAGGGCCCAGCGGAGCGGTGCAGAGACGGCGGGGCCCAGCGGAGCGGTGCTTGACAGGAAGGGCCCAGCGGAGCGGTGCAGAGACGGCAGGACCCAGCGGAGCGGTGCTTGAGATGAAGGGCCCAGCAGAGCGGTGCTTGAGATGAAGGGCCCAGCGGAGCGGTGCTTGACAGGAAGGGCCCAGCGGAGCGGTGCAGAGACGGCGGGGCCCTGTTCAGCGGTGCTTTTCACGGCGGGGCCCTGTTCAGCAGTGCATCTCACGGCGGGGCCCTGTTCAGCGGTGCTTCTCTTGGCGGGGCCCTGTTCAGCGGTGCTTCTCAGGGCGGGGCCCTGTTCAGCGGTGCTTCTCTTGGCGGGGCCCTGTTCAGCGGTGCCTCTCTTGGCGGGGCCCTGTTCAGCGGTGCTTCTCACGGCGGGGCCCTGTTCAGCGGTGCTTCTCTTGGCGGGGCCCTGTTCAGCGGTGTCTCTCTTGGCGGGGCCCTGTTCAGCGGTGCTTCTCACGGCGGGGCCCTGTTCAGCGGTGCTTCTCACGGCGGGGCCCTGTTCAGCGGTGCTTCTCACGGCGGGGCCCTGTTCAGCGGTGCTTGTCTTGTGTTCCTAGGGAACCAGATCTGGGCAATCATTCCCGCTCAGTCGCCATCCGACCTATCGCTTGCGGGGCCCTCCTGTGCTGGACTCCTGGGCCCGGGGGTGTCCTCCGTCACACCCCAAATGGGGCTGGTGGGGCCCTCCTGGGCAGCTCGCCTGCTGCCGGACTTCTTCGCCCTGCTGCCCTTGCCCTCCTTGGAAGAATCTCTGGGGCCCTTGCCTCCCTTTGAAGAATCTCTGGGGCCCTTGCCTCCCTTGGATGAATCTCTGGGACCCTTGCCCTCCTTGGACGAATCTCTGGGGCCCTTGCCTCCCTTGGTGGATGGGCCAGGTGACGGTGCAAGGCTGGTGTCCTTGGGGGCAGCCGTCTCAGGCTTTTGCTTCTTTTCCCAGGGGGTGGGCTAGCTGTCCCCTTGCTGCTGGCCGATGTTCCTGCCCTAGGAGCTGGTGGACTCCAATAGCCCTGAACGATGGTCCTAGTAGGTGCAGGGCTTGTGGTGGCTGAGGTGCTGGTTGGAGTCTTACGAGATGGAGGGGGTGGGTCAGTTGTTGGAAAGAGGTCAAGGTTGGAAAGGAAAATCAATTTAGAAAGACAGGGACGGGTAGTTGTAGTGGGTATGGGAGTGGAGGAAGAGGATGTGGTTGTAGGAGAGTCAAGTGTGCTGTCTTTGGGTGCAGATGCTTGTGACGGAGGCTGTCGTGAGGTGGATGGCTGTTGGGTGGGTGGCTGCCTGCGTTTGTGTGGTTTGGAAGAGGGGGTGACAGACACACTGGGAGAGGACACAGGGGACGTGTAAATGGTAGTGGGGGTGGTGACTGCACGTGTGCAGACTGTTTTGGTGGGTGTGGTGGTGATGGACGTACTGGCTGATGGTGGTGTGCATGCAGGTGTGAGTGGAGACGTCACAGGGAGGGAGGAGGGAGACGAGGAGGAGGGGGACACAGTGGAGGCAGTGGGTGTTGGTGTGTCTGCATGTGGATGTTGCTTGGGTGAATGCTTGTGTGATCTGTGGTGCTTATGTCTGGATGAGCTGCCCTTGGGTGTTGAGGTGTGTGCAGGCTGGTCTGTAGGTGTGTCTGGAATAGGCAGAGGAACAGGGGAGTGGGACTGGGTTGAGGAAGTTGGAGGGGGGAGGCTAGACACAGGGACAATTGCTGCCGTCAGTGCTGAGGCCAGAGCGTTGAACGATCGCTGATGGGCAGCCTGACCCGAATGAATGCACTCCAGGTATGCATTGCTCCGATGCACCTCCCTTTCCACCCCCTGGATGGCATTCAAAAGGGTAGACTGCCCAACAATGAGCGTCTGGAGGAGGTCAATGATCTCCGCACTGAGGGCAGCAGGGGTAACTGGGGCAGGACCTGAGGTGCCAGGGGCGAAGGAGATGGCCGGCTTCCTGGCCGAGCGGGCACGGGGCGAAAGCTGAGGGGCTGCTGGGAGGGCGGAGCTGGTGCGCTGGGTGGCGGCTGTACCTGTTGTTGCGGTGGGCACGGATGTTGCCGCCACCACAAGGGAGCTCCCTTCCAAGGACGTGTCGGTGTCGCTGACGTCTCCACGGGTCCCCGTTGTGGAGCCCCCCTCGCCCTCCGTCTCACTGGTTAAGTCCGAGTCTGTTGCAGGGCCCTCCGGGGCCATGTGAGATGCGGCTCCCTCGTGCGCCGATGCCACTTCTCCTCCGCCTGATGATGCTAATGCACACATGAACAGGAAAACCAAAAAAAGGGGGGGGGGAGAAGAAAGAAAGACATGTTGAGTGCATGCATTGGCGGCACCGTTGGCGGAGAGGACAGACACAGAAGCCCCCTGCACTACGCCGCGCACTCGGGGTACACTACTCAATTCTAGTGACTTAGCCTACAAGTCTATGGACGACAAATGCACACATAGGTGAGCCCGGGCCATGGATAGCTGTACTTAGCACCCTACAGAGGTGGGGGAGGGGGCACAGGGCCATGTCTAACGGGGGGGCCTAGCCTACAGAAACCGCCCTGGCCTAGAGATAGCCACAGCCCTCCTCCCCCACCCAGACGCCTCCACTGTGTGCTAATATAGCGGAATGTGCTGATACTCACCCCCTTGTGTCTGCTGTGATGTCCTCACGCACCCATCCAAATCGGGGTAGGCCACCGCCAGGATCCGGGACATCAGGGGGGTCAATTGACGACTGGCACCCCTCCTATGTTGGGAGGCCATCCCCAGCAGATCCTCGGCGGTCTTTCTGCTCCCGCGGCGGATGTCCTCCCACCTCTTGCGGCAGTGGGTGCCACGTCTGTTGTGGACCCCCAGGGCCCGGACGTCCTTGGCGATGGCACGCCAAATGTCGATCTTCTGATGGGCGCTGACCTATGTGACATGTACAGGGTGGAAAAATAAATATCATCACTTTTCTGCATGGTCGATGTGCGCGGCCCCCCCTCCCCAACCTTGCCATGTGGCACATGCTCTCATCTGTCGTGCGTTGCACTCCTCATTCGCTCCCCTCCCCACCATCTTACATCCACCCCACTCAACACAGGCATAGCCCATACTACGTGCTCCCAGTGTACTTACCTGTTGGTCTGGAGGACCGTAGAGTAGCGCATACTGGGGGAGGACCCCATCAACAAGTTTATCCAATTCCTCAGATGTGAAGGCAGGAGCCCTTTCCCCAGTCGCAGCAGCCATTGTCTCTTCCAGACCGAGTTCACAGCAGCACTTGCAGTATAGGTCCTTTCCTGTGGATGATCAGGTCTCGAGCGATTAAGCAAGTAGAAAATGGCGGTCACGCCCGCGGCGGTGCGTACCGCGACCGCCGGCGCACATCGTCATTGGCTGCTGAGACCCATAGGGTTCAATGTTAACCAATGCTGCTTTGCGCCGCGGTCTTCGACCGCCACGGTGTGCCACGCCAGCGCATTGACCTCACATCTCATTGTCACACTTCACAGGTCAGGCAGCCGCCATTTCAAGGGCCCACATGGCTTAATTTCTACTGCGTCACACAGGCCTAGGCCTTGCATTGCCACTCATACAAGCCATTCAATGCATAGGGAATCGTGTAATGTGCAAGCTGTGGTTACGTACCTGTGGGTTGCTTGACTCTGTGCTCCATGTTGTCCTTCCTAGGCACCGTCCGCTGGGACTTGCGAGGAGATGGAGGAATCCTCCCGTGTACAGACCGCTGGTGGACCTGTCGACAATGGAAGAAAGACATGCCATACTTACATACAGACTTGACCGAGCCACTATACAGGAACTGTGTGCCCAGCTGGAGCCAGACCTGATGTCCCCCATTAGCCAACCCACAGGGATTCCCCCTCTGGTGCAGGTTCTGTCAGTACTCCATTTTTTGGCAAGTGGATCATTCCAAACAACAGTGGCCATATCATCAGGGATGTCTCAGCCTATGTTTTCTAAGGTTTTGTCCAGAGTGTTGTCTGCCCTGATGAAATACATGCGGAGCTACATTGTTTTCCCTGAGGTGGCCGATTTGCCTACAGTGAAGGGTGATTTCTATGCCCTTGGACATATCCCCAACATCATTGGTGCCATTGATGGGACCCATGTGGCCTTGGTTCCCCCCAGTGGAAGTGAGCAGGTGTACAGGAACAGAAAATGTTATCATTCTATGAATGTCCAGGTGGTCTGTTTGGCTGACCAGTACATCTCCCATGTAAATGCCAAGTTCCCTGGGTCGGTGCATGACGCGTACATCATGCGAAATAGAAGCATCCCTTATGTGATGGAACAGCTACAGAGACACCGTGTGTGGCTAATAAGTGACTCTGGTTACCCCAACCTGTCGTGGCTACTGACCCCAGTGAGGAATCCCAGGACAAGGGCAGAGGAACGCTACAATGAGTCCCATGGGCGAACTAGGAGGATTATAGAAAGAACCTTCGGCCTCCTGAAGGCCAGGTTTAGGTGCCTGCATATGACAGGGGGATCCCTAATGTACTCACCAAAGAAGGTGTGCCATATCATCGTGGCCTGCTGTATGCTTCACAACCTGGCTTTGCGACGCCAGGTGCCTTTCCTGCAGGAGGATGGTCTAGATGCTGGTGTTGTAGCAGCTGTGGAGCCTATGGAGAGTGAAGAGGAGGAGGACGACGGGGACGACACAGACAACAGGGACACAGTGATACAACAGTATTTTCAGTAGCACAGAGGTACGAATCAACCACGCCATTTTACATTTACTTAAAGTCTCCTGCCTCTCTACTGTCTGAGTTCCCCCCCAGTTCCTGTTAACTGAGTTGTGGCTTTCCCTTTCGTTTTCAGAGCTGTGGGCCCCACTGCGTGACCTCTGCTTTGTTTGCCCATGGACTACAGCTGTGTGACAGTGGTATGTTGTCATCACAATGTAACTGCACATTTTGGCACCGTTATGTCTAATACATTTGTTCAAAATACAAGCAGACTCCAGATTTGTTTAGTGCAAGAAGTGATTTAATTCAAGTGCTAAATTTAAGGAACATGATTGTAAAACGGGGATGGGTGATGGTGGAGTAATGTCCATGGCAGAGTCCAGTTCTCAATCGCACAGGTGCATTGTCCATATGCCTGTGGAAGGATGGAGCAGGGGCAGTTCAAGGTTGGACAGGGTGACAATGTGGGACAGTGGGATGACATCAGGGGGTATCGTTTGCTGGCGGGGGTCTTGCAATCCTACTCTGTCTTCTTGTGAGAGCTCAGGTTCCGCTTGCGGGGTGGTTCTTCTTCTGCAGGAGGTGGGGTTCTGGTGGCCTGTCGTTGTGTGGGGGCCTCCTGTCCACTAGCGCCAGCGGAGGTGGTAGGCTGTTCCTGGTCCAGGCTAGTGACAGGGGCCCTTTGTGGTGCCACATGGTACCGCAATGTGGTGACTATCTGGGTTAGGGCCACGATGATGGTCCCCATTGCGGAACTAATGTTCCTCAGTTCCTCTCTGAACCCCATGTACTGTTGCTCCTGCATGACCTGGATCTCCTGGAACCTGGCCAGTACCGTAGCCATCGTCTCCTGGGAGTGGTGGTATGCTCCCATGATGGAGGAGAGGGCCTCTTGGAGAGTCGGTTCCCTGGGCCTGTCCCCCCCCTGTCGCACAGCAGCCCTCCAAGTTCCCCTGTTTCCCTGGGCCTCTGTCCCCTGGACGGTGTGCCCACTACCACTGCCCCCAGGTCCCTGTTGTTGTTGGGGTGGTGGGTCAACCTGGGTGCCCTGTAGTGGTGGACACACCGCTGATTGACGTGTCCTGGAGACAGAGGCATGGGCCCGCTGGGTGGGAGCTGTGCTGGTGTTCCCAGAGGGGGTTAGGTCTGGTGTAGCCTGTGGCTGTCTGTGGGGAACCGACTGTCCCGAGGTCCCCGATGGGCCGGGCTGGTCATCAGGGTCCAGGGAGACAGAGCTGCTGTCATCACTGGGGGCCTCTTCTGGGGGTGGGATGGACATCTCTGGACCCTCTGTGGCGGTGTGGTGGCGTTCGGGTCCTGCAGGGGTATAAGAGTATGGTTATTGCTTCTGTGTGTGGCATTTCGTGTAATGGGTGGGTGGCCATGTCCCCCAGTGCTGGCATTCCCTTGTGGGGGCTTTTGTGACGGTGGCTTGTGGGGGTGATGGGTGTGTGCAGTGGGCATGCTTTGGGGATGGGTGTCCATGCTTTGGGGACGCACGCAGGGCTAGGTTTTGGGATGGGTGGGATGTGATGGTGAGCCATTTGCAAGGAGTTGGTGTGATGGGGGTGGGGGTGAGGGTGGGAGTATGATTTGGCATGCAGGTGGGGTGGGGGGAATGGAGTAGTGAAGATTTGACTTACCAGAGTCCATTCCTCCGCCTACTCCTGCGAGGCCCTCAGGATGCAGGATGTGCAAGTCTTCCTCCTCCCATGCTGTGAATTCTGGGGGAGTAGGTGGGGGTCCGCCGCCAGTCTTCTGCACCGCAATGTTGTGCCTTGATACCATGGAACGCACCTTCCCCCGTAGGTCGTTCCACCGCTTCCTGATGTCATCCCGATTGCGTGGATGCTGTCCCACTGCGTTGACCCTGTCCACTATTCTGCTCCATAGCTCCATCTTCCTGGCAATGGTGGTGTGCTGCACCTGTGCCCCGAAGAGCTGGGGCTCTACACAAACTATTTCCTCCACCATGACCCTGAGTTCTGCGTCAGAGAACCTGGGTTGTCTTTGGGGTGCCATGGGGTGGTGTGGATGAGGTGAGGGGTGGTGTATGTGTTGTAGAGTGTGGTGAGTGTGGTGGTGTATGGTGTTTTGTGCGTGGAAATTGTGTGGGTGATGTTGTGATTTGCCTCTGTGTGATGGTGTACTCTATGCTGTGCTCTCTCTCTCTGTCGTTCACTCGCAATTGTGGTCGTAGGGGTTTGTGGGTGATGTGGGTGTGTGTTTTATATTTAATTGGGTGTGTGGGAGTGGTGTGTGTATGTGTCTCAGGTGTGTGTATTTTGAATTATCCAATGTGGTAGTGTTTTGTAAAGGTGTGTGTATTTTGACCGCGGCGGTGTGTACCGCCAATGGAATACCGCGGTTGAAAGACCGCTGCGGGGATTTGTGGGTCGGAATGGTATGGGCGTATTTCTGTTGGCGTGACGGTGGAGGTTTGGTCATCGCCAGTTTCCCGCTGACCTTTGGTGTGGCGGACTTTTGTGGATGTCGGGTTTTTGGCGGTTTGCCTGTTGCGGGTCAGAATGACCGTGGCGGTTTACCGCGGCCGCGGCGGTGTTATGGCGGCCTTCTGGCCGGCGGTAAGCGACTTTTACCGCCGAGGTCAGAATGACCCCCATAGAGTGTGACTACAAGTGGCCTGTTGTTTGTGCAGGGATTGCAGTCAAAAGTGGTTTGATGTTTAGAGTACCTGATAATTAAGAGGTACAATAAAAACTGCACTGTTTATTACATTTTGGCAGGGCAAACCCACTAGAATTTATCAAGGTGAAAAGACCCTGTATTTACAGGACCATGTCAGTTTTGGAGAAGTAATCACCAAAACCCACTTGCTAATCCCCTCAAAAAGTCAGAATAGATGATAATTATCACATCAGATACATTTTGAACACTTCCGTCCTGTATTTTATCGGATGTGTTAATTATTGCATCTGACCTGGTGCAGGGCACTTCTAATCAGGCCCAAACTCTGTACCTTTATCCAAATTATGCAGGGTCAGAACTGTATAACTGTTAGGGAGGAAAAATAGTTTCCTTGTATCAAGTCTCCTTTTAGCTTTACATTTAATCAAGATAGTACTCTTACAAAGTAAATAGCTGCAGAGCCATTCCTATTTATTGACTCGATGTAACTGTTATATTGTCGCTGGTATCTAACCTCAAACACTTCTAAAGGACTTAGGACTTGAACTGCTAGGAGACCACTACCAAGGCTGCTCTGTCACAGTTACATAGTATATCCTCTTCATCCATAACACTAGCACATTAACCAGTGTGGGTCACATGCATAACAATCTGTGCGATATCTTGGCACTGAAAACTGACTTTCACAATCTGGAGGACAGATTGCCATTATCTAAGTCTTTAGTATGGCATTCTCACCAGCCTGGGTACCCACCAATGACCATGCCACACACGGAGCTGTAAATCATATGTCTTTATTCTTCTGCATGTACATATGAACTCCAATATTCTAAACCAAGCTTTAATTCTATTCTATTCTAGCAATTACGTCACACTGATACGGTCGATATGGAGCCAAAAAGTTCCATCATAAAACGTGCAAGACACTACATCTCCCCCTCTGTTAAATGAAAGATTACAATTGTTACTAAATCAGTAGATATATATATATATATATATATATATATATATGTACAATCCTATCTCTTTGATTAAGCATCATGGTACTTTGATCATTCAACCTAATCTGGTTACTGGAAGCCGTCACTTTCAGTGCCAGAGACTGCTAGCGATCGTGAAGAGGTAGCAGCAGTCACTCAGTTTTCAAGGTCAGTATTTCTTTCACCATTTCGAGTTGAAGACCAATGAATCATAGGCCTAAAGTGAGTACAGTCTATGTTAACAGGCTTCCCAGGGCGCTGGGAAGTCACCATGTGTCCCTTGGTAGATACCAATTGGAAAGATACAGCATCATATGGAACACCATATTTTATTTTGCGCGTCTGTTGGGTGATCACCAAATCACCTCTTTTAAACGTGATGTCTTTTTGCATGATGCCTCCTGTCTGCATAAGCTTTAATTTTCTGCTTGTTAGCCAAGTCCCTTGTACGAATCATGTTCACACTTTTGTCTTTCTTGGTGGTCCAGTGAGGTAACTTGGTTGTCATTGCTCTCTGGAACATCAAAGTTGCAGGACTTTCACCTGTGGTAGAGTGGTGTGTTGAACAATGAGCTCTTAGAATAGAATTTAGTACTGTTTTCAAACTAAGCTTCTCAAGAGTTGCACGCTGTACTGCTTTATTTCGCATACTAATAAAACAGTTAACAAGGAATCGTAAATGAGAGATCTTCAACCAAAACGGAAACATGAGCACTCATCCACAATCACCATCAAGTGATGTCCATTATTAAGTGGACTGAAGAAGTCGATGGCTATTCTCTCCCATGCATGATTAGTAGTTCAAACATGTTCTGAGCATGTTGAGTAACATTGGTAGAAAGGCAGTTGCATTTATGATCATCTAAGTACGGAAATCTAACCGCCATGTACTATGGTCCTATCCCTCACTGAGTCACTATTGGCATATGATCCACACTACCCTCCGGGAGGTAACAGAGTTGACTGACTTGAACATGTGGGAGGCAGCAGCACTGGGCATTTTTATGTACAAAAAAATAAGGTGTGCACCCACTTTGGAGCCTTAGCATTACTACTGGCAATCCGCACACTTAAACTTCCCTGGTGCTCAGCAATCACCCTACTGGTGGAGGCATGGCAAAGGGCCCTGGATAAGTGGGAAGAGGCCGAAGAAGAGGCACTATGCGACAAAGAGTTACGCGGCCTCCACAGACACCCCATCTCCAGCAACGATCCTCTCCCATTTCCATCAATACAGCCGGGATGACACGAAGCCGCCCTGAAGAGCACCACCACACCCTCTCCCACATCCTACTCAACACACCGTAATATATTTGCCAATTCCCCCTGACTGCTCCATGCCCCAGTTTCTCCCCCACCCACTCCCTGTTGTAACTGCTCACTTCACACACACACTCTAGCATTTTATAGCAGCCAACTCACCTCAATTGTCACAACTCACACCACTCCCTACCCATTCACCCCCTCCTGTTCTCTTGTTCCAGTGCCCTCTGGTTAATGTTTCTCTTCGGCCCATAACCCACTCTTTGGTCAAGGCCATGTTGGGACGACCTCGCATATTGGTTATAAATACTTTGTACATTGGGATGAATGCTCCTAACCACTAGGGTAGACCTTGAGACTCGTGAACTGTTACTACCAATATATGCCTGTGTAAATTATGGCGAATTGATTCCACTGTAAGTTTATCTCATCCTCTCTCAATAAAAATATATATTTTTTAAAAGTATGGTAATCAAACTCAGTCTCGGAGAGCTCTTTTTGTGGCAAGGATACCACAATGTCCTTCGTGAGCCACTTCAATTACTTTCTGTCTCTGACTCTCTGGAATCAGGATTCTCGTCCCTCACAGTATAATTCCTTTCTGAGTTAAGGACAATTTATCTTTGACACCCTCATTGGTGAGATGTAGAGTATGTCGGTTCCATAACTGATGTGTCATTATATCCTTTAAATGCAGCATGTCACTATTGTGGTTCGTGGTAGTGATAATCCTGGCTAAGAAGATAGCAGCTGGTGTATTTGACTTGACAATGAAATTAACGTAGGCTTCACTCATATTCGATTGAGTACCGTGGCCTAGTATAGGTACTCTTGAAAAGTAGTCAGTAGGATTCTGATCCTTTCCTGGATGATGCACAATTGTATAATCATATTCTTGCAATACAAGTCCCCCTGATTCAATGCAAGGTGGCATCTTGTCTTTTGAATTGTCAAAGATGGTCTGTAAAGCTTTTTTAGCAGTTACCAGCATAAACAGCTTTTAGTACAGGAAAACATGGAAATGTTCACAAGCCCACACTATGGCTAAACTTTCTTTTTCAGGTTGTGAATAAGCACGTTCTGTTTGGGACAAACTTCTACTAGTATAGGCCACAATATGCCATTGAGCATTTGGACGTCCACTGTACTGCGCAAGAATAGCACCTAACCCGACTGGGCTAGTATCAATGACAACTTCTTTATAAAGCTTGGATTGAAGTAGGCCAATTCAATAGCATTTTCAAATGAATTTTGATTCTCTTGAAACTTCTCTCACATTCTTGTGACTATTGAAAGGAACATTTTTCTTTGTCAACTCTTGTATTGGAGCATTGACAATGGCAAAGTCTTCTATGTACCTTGAACAGTAACTGACCCTTGCCAAGAAATGAACATACCATTGAAACATCTTGTGGGGATCAGCATTTGACAGAGCTTGTACTTTTGCAGAATCAGCTGTCATACCCCCATCAGAAAAGATATGGCCAAATAATTTTAGTTTTGTCTTGGTGAACTCACACTTGTCGCATTCAAAGTCAAACCTGCATCACTTAGTAAATGATATACTTGTATGAGAGCTCAATCATGCTCCTTTGTGTAGCTCCGAAAACTAATATGTCATCACTATAGTTGATTGCATTCAAAACAGACTGTATAATAAGTCAAATGACGTCTTGAAAATGTTTTCCAGCCGATGACACACCAAAACTAAGTCTGTTTTATTGAAGCAAACCAACATGTGTACAAAAGGTTGCAATGTACCTGTAGCTTTCTTGGAGTTCCAACTGATGATAATCTTTATTTAAATCACTGCAAGAAAAGACCTTTGCATCATTTAATTGCATTGCCATGTCAGCAACGTGTGGACCTGGATGTCGTTCTCCTTCAGTTGCCTTGTTTCCTGACTCATGTCAACGCAGATGCGTACAGCCTCTTCACTGTCTTTATTTGGGCACTACTACTGTGAGAGAAACCCATGGTGTTGGACCAGTAGAAAGCTCTATTATGTCATGCTTAAGTAACGATTCACATTCTTTTTCAACTGCTTCTTGTAAATGAAAAGCAATACGTCTATGTCTCTGAGCAACAGGAAGGACATCCTCACTAGTATGCAGTTTTACTTTCATAATCTTTCCTAAACCCCGAAACCACAAAGGCAATTGACTTTCTATTTTGTGATGAGCATTTATGTTGTATTTCACAGAAATCAGTCCCATATCAGCAGCGGTATTGAAACTGAGTAAACAGGTATTTTACGTTGCACCTTGAAGCACATGGATTGTGCTTGTACCTTGTTTTCTTATGTTTCACTATTGCTACAAATGAATATTGACTCTTTCTGGGCGTCGATGCAGATCATGTATATACTTTGGTTTTCAATTTTGTAAGCCGGAGTAATGAAGCTAGTTCATTGTATTTCTCTTCAGGCATTATATTAAATGATGCACCATTGTCAATAATGAAAGGTATCAAACAACAATTTACTTTAAATGTAATCTTTGGACAGTGTATGTATGATTTTGCTGCTTTGGCATTTTGACTTTTCTTTAACTGACATTTTTCTTCACAGGTGACCAGTCCAACATGCACATTTTTCTTTGAGGTGAATATCGGCATGGCACAATCACTTTCTTTTCTTTCACTTGATGTCGAGACGGAAGAGCTGTTTGACGATGATTTAGAAAACAAACGACTTTGTTTAGTATCAATTTGCCTCAACTGATGTCGCCGCTTGGCCTTGTGAGCGTTGCTGTTGGAACATTCTGGTGGCCATTTTGTCTTTGTGTCATGGCACATTTATTTTTTCCTTCACTTTACACACCGTCACAAAATGGTTCTCTTTACCCCAGTTTTTACATATCTGTCCCATGATGGTACATTTACCTTTATGTGGAAACGCGAATCCACATCTAAAACATAATTTCTTTTTAACTGTAGACATTACTTTGTGACCTTCAGTCTTTTGTTTCGGCTTACTTTTCACACCCATGACTGATTCACTCTGAGCACCTCCGGCCTCCATGTCAGCAGCTTGTCTTTCAGTATGCTCTTCAGCTCTGGCAGCCCATCAACACATGCTCCAAACTAAGAGTTTCTCTTAGCATTGGTCGTCTGAAAGAATCTGACAAGCATCCTTCAAAAACTTTAAGACATAGGTTCTTCATCATTAAATGTATTGAACTTACAGTGTACATGGGGTTTAAAAAGGGCAGCCTCCTTCCTAGCGCTATCCCTCAATCAGAAGAAATTTCCCTTTGCCCACTCTAGTAATCCCCTCCGGAGTACTGAACAACTCGCCCCTTTCGAGGCTCTGGGTAAGGTCCTTAATTTACCTGAACCAGGGGATGCTAAGTGACCTATACAGTGCCATACAGTCTTTTACAACCTCCCTGGTCAGAGTAGCAGTGGGCTGTGTCCGGGTATTAAGCCAAAAGGCAAAAGGGTGGAAAGCTGTTACATGCGTGACATAGCCTATGCCCAGCTCCGCATGAACAGAGAACCTCAACGTACTGTGAGGGACACAAAGTAGGCAGCTAAGTAAAGTGTTTTAAGCCACTTGCAAGTCTTTTTGATTGGCGTACCCCCACACCCGACTCCCATAGACTGCCTTAGAGACACATTTAGCCTGCTATATCTGCAAAATAGCCTTAAATGCTCTTCTCCCTAAATGTTTTGCAAAGCCAAACCTAGACTTATTAACCCTAGCAAACTCCTCCTTCCTCCCAGACACCAGGGGACGCCAGCACAAAAGAGAGTCAAAAATCAACCCTAGGTAGGAGAAATCTCTAGTTATGGGAAGAACTCTAATCTCCAAGGTAAACCTACATGTTTTAGTGCTGTGACAGCCTACCACCATCACATTAACTGTTAAGTCCAGGTCCTCCACAAAGTTGGCAAAGGTATTCATCAGGACCTGCAAGCCCTCACAGTTTTGGCCATGATACAGCGTCGTCAGCATTAAGGAGTACAGACAAGCTCCGAGCCCCCACATGCAGACAGTTAGCCCATCGTCAATCAAGACCTGCTCTAGTCTATTGATAGATAGTTTACAAAGAAATGGAGCCTAGATGCAGCCATGGCAAACCCCCTTTTAACGGCAAAGCTGTGTGAACATTTAAGACCACTCGAATAGCGCACTAAGGCAGTTGTATTCATGTGGAGGTCTCTTAAAAAAAGAATGATGTCACTGTCCACCCCCATTGACCAATTGAGCTGCCACAGCTTTTGCCCGTTGATGTTGAAAAAACATCATTAAGCCCCATGTGTATTGACCCGAGGCGAGTGATGGTGTACTTGCATAAGACCATATAAAGGTTCAGGCACTAATCCATCGTTGATCTCCCAGAGCAAAAACCGTACTGCACTCCTGAGAGAACAGCGTTATCATCTGCCCACTTCCCCTATTTGTCCAAAAGCATATGCCCTACAACCTACAACCTACACGGAGGGAGATAGGCCTATAACAAGACGGATTGTCCCGATCCTCCTTTTTGTAGACCGGTACAATAATGGAGGGTGTCCAAGATCGCAGTGGGCCTTTACTTACTGCTGCTTTCACAACCGAGGTCAGAATGTGTGTCCAGACCTCTATATCACTAATATACATATCAGGGGTGTGCCGTTGGGTCCCGCGGCCTTGCACCTGGTCAGACCCGATATGCCCTTCCTAACTTCATCTGGAGTGAGAACCAGTTTAGAGAACCCCAATAACACCGCCTCAAGATCCTTGGCAGTGGCCACTGTTTTGAGGGAGTCCTCAAAAAAGTGATACAGCAGTCTTCTGTGATATGGGCACTCATGGAGGCTGCCGTTTTTGCAGCCAGGAAAGGGCAGTTCACGAGGCCCCAGAATTTGGAACTACACTTCAGAGTACTAGCTACAAGCAATTCTTCGCACACCTCAGCTCTTAAGTAATTTTTGTGCCTCCCCAGCTGCGACAAGCCTTCACCTGAGCGGGGTCCCTGGGCTTAGAGTTCAATTCACACATAAGATGCCTTCTCCCCAAAGTACAGCCCTTATCAAACCATCTAGGTCTATCCATCTGACCACGAAACACTGGGGCCTTCAGAAGAGTTGAAGCACACCTGGAAAATGATTTAAAGGCCCCCAAAATAGCATGCGGTGAACCACTATTCCATGAGTACTTGCAATCATTTTCCCAGAGGCCAAAAGGTTTGGTCTGTGACGTGGCTGGGGGCCACATAGATGCCAGGGCGGTGGGGTGACTAGGGGGATTGGTGGCAAGGTAGGTGTAGGGGAAGCACAGGATATACATCTAGTGGCTGAAATAAACAATGGGAAACCAGAAAACCTGGAATTAATCCCGGCTTAACCACTTTTCCAAATTGTATGATCGTAGGCAATTGTTTAGTGTCACTGTCTCTTCTTTTTCTGCATTATCACCTTTAGGATGACCTCGGAATACATGATTCATGGTGTGCGCTGCACAAAACCTGCTTCTATGTTTGATTTAATAAACTATAATGTTGTTTATGTATGATAGGAACCCAGGCCACCCATCAAGTGCACATACCAAGTGGCTTGCCTCTTCAAATTACTATTGATGGTGTTCTCAGGGTAAGGGAAATAATTAATGTTTCCAAACTTATGTTTGAAAACTATCACTTTAAAAGGAATACATCTCAATGCACTGATAAAATAAATTGTACTAAGGCGAAAAGGTTCTGCATGTTAACTAAATACACTTAATTAATTTTGAAGAGACTGTCTTAGTCTTACACTTATGCTGCAAGATGTCTTTAAAAATGAAGGTGTTTCTAAAGTTTAGTGCAGTAGTTCCTAGTTACTTCCTTTCTTTAGCACCAATTAAGTTTGAAATAAATGATTGTGTGTGTATTTAATATTTTTGTTAGTGCGGAGTCGAGCGAACAGCTGCCCAGTGCTCCTGTTGCCCCAGGGGCCGCATGTAAAGGTCAGAGGGGCCGCATGAGGCCCACTGGCCGTACTTTGAGTATCCCTGCACTATTCCCTAGGCATATTGTTAGAAATTGGGTTTTTGGTTGGCAGTCAGGTTACCTTCTGTCCAAGCAAGAACCCTCACTCCAGTCAGGGTAAGTCACACACAATCCAAATTATCCTGTGCCCACCCTCTGGTCGCTTGGCACGAGCAGTCAGGCTTAACTTAGAAGGCAATGTGTAAAGTATTTGTGCAATAAATCATACAATAAACACAATATAGCACCACAAAAATACACCACACAGTGTTTAGAAAAATATATAGGCCCTCATTCTGACCTTGGCGGTCGGCGGAGAGGCGGCGGTCGGACCGCGAACAGACCGGCGGTATTAAAAATGGCATTCTGACCCTGGCGGGAACCGCCAACACAGCCCGCCAACTTAACACTCCGACCGCCACAGCGGTACAAACAAACAGCGCGGCGGTTCCCGCCAACAGCCCGGCGGCAGACAAAGTACCGCCCACCCTATTACGACCCACCAATCTGCCACCTTTTCCGGGGCGGGAGCACCGCCGATAAGAACACGGCGGAAACAGACTACGAACGGGAAAACGCTCACCTCTACGCACTCCACGCGAGATTCCGGCAGTATGGAGCCAGAGTTACAGGTCATCCCCGCACTCCTATTCCTCCTCATATACCAGGAGCACGCCCGGCGGCGCGGAAGACATCGGTGAGTACTGCACCTACGACACAGGGGAGGGAAAAGATTACCGGCACACACCCACCCACCCACACCCACTACAACACACACATCAATGCATTTCCACAGATCACTGTCACAACCCACAAACCACCCCCCTCCGAAATAATGCAAAGACCAAAAGAAGAGATCATAAACGGGCAGATATATTGAAATATGTACGCCATTAATCCCAAAAAATAAATAAACTATGTACAAAATATATACAGCTACTAAATGTAGTCCAACCACTGTCCGTGGATCACAGGGGTCCTGTGCAAAGGGGCAAGGCCCAGTCCCACGACAAGAACTCCACGGAGAGAACACTGCAGGGGCATCAGAAAGAAAATAGGACAGGCACCTCAGGGGGAAGGGAAGGGGGGGCACCTCAGCCACTTGAGTACACGACGCCAGATCCACGAGGGGACTCCATGACCACTGGGCCATCCTGGGGAGAGCAAAGCCACAGTCCATACAGTGGGTGGCCTGCCCACTGGGCCATCCTGGGGAGAGCAAAGCCACAGTCCAAACAGTCCATACAGTGGGTGGCCTGCCCACTGGGCCATCCTGGGGAGAGCAAAGCCACAGTCCATACAGTCCATACAGTGGGTGGCCTGCCCACTGGGCCATCCTGGGGAGAGCAAAGCCACAGTCCATACAGTCCATACAGTGGGTGGCCTGCCCACTGGGCCATCCTGGGGAGAGCAAAGCCACAGTCCATACAGTCCATACAGTGGGTGGCCTGCCCACTGGGCCATCCTGGGGAGAGCAAAGCCACAGTCCATACAGTGGGTGGCCTGCCCACTGGGCCATCCTGGGGAGAGCAAAGCCACAGTCCATACAGTCCATACAGTGGGTGGCCTGCCCACTGGGCCATCCTGGGGAGAGCAAAGCCACAGTCCATACAGTGGGTGGCCTGCCCACTGGGCCATCCTGGGGAGAGCAAAGCCACAGTCCATACAGTGGGTGGCCTGCCCACTGGGCCATCCTGGGGAGAGCAAAGCCACAGTCCATACAGTCCATACAGTGGGTGGCCTGCCCACTGGGCCATCCTGGGGAGAGCAAAGCCACAGTCCATACAGTGGGTGGCCTGCCCACTGGGCCATCCTGGGGAGAGCAAAGCCACAGTCCATACAGTCCATACAGTGGGTGGCCTGCCCACTGGGCCATCCTGGGGAGAGCAAAGCCACAGTCCATACAGTCCATAACAGACCCCACTGCCACTGGAGGAGGCAAGTTGGCCAGAGGACATCCTGCAGCCCTGCCCGAGATAGATCCTGCCCTGCCACGTCTGCCAAAGGGCCAGCGGTTCTTGCCCTGAAGGGCCCAGTTCAGCGGTTCTTGAGACGGCGGGGCCCAGTTCAGCGGTTCTTGAGACGGCGGGGCCCAGTTCAGCGGTTCTTGCCTTGAAGGGCCCAGTTCAGCGGTTCTTGCCTTGAAGGGCCCAGTTCAGCGGTTCTTGCCTTGAAGGGCCCAGTTCAGCGGTTCTTGAGACGGCGGGGCCCAGTTCAGCGGTTCTTGCCTTGAAGGGCCCAGTTCAGCGGTTCTTGCCTTGAAGGGCCCAGTTCAGCGGTTCTTGCCTTGAAGGGCCCAGTTCAGCGGTTCTTGAGACGGCGGGGCCCAGTTCAGCGGTTCTTGCCTTGAAGGGCCCAGTTCAGCGGTTCTTGCCTTGAAGGGCCCAGTTCAGCGGTTCTTGCCTTGAAGGGCCCAGTTCAGCGGTTCTTGAGACGGCGGGGCCCAGTTCAGCGGTTCTTGCCTTGAAGGGCCCAGTTCAGCGGTTCTTGCCTTGAAGGGCCCAGTTCAGCGGTTCTTGCCTTGAAGGGCCCAGTTCAGCGGTTCTTGAGACGGCGGGGCCCAGTTCAGCGGTTCTTGCCTTGAAGGGCCCAGTTCAGCGGTTCTTGCCTTGAAGGGCCCAGTTCAGCGGTTCTTGCCTTGAAGGGCCCAGTTCAGCGGTTCTTGAGACGGCGGGGCCCAGTTCAGCGGTTCTTGCCTTGAAGGGCCCAGTTCAGCGGTTCTTGCCTTGAAGGGCCCAGTTCAGCGGTTCTTGCCTTGAAGGGCCCAGTTCAGCGGTTCTTGAGACGGCGGGGCCCAGTTCAGCGGTTCTTGCCTTGAAGGGCCCAGTTCAGCGGTTCTTGAGACGGCGGACGGTCTATGGCCAACTGCTAAATGCCTGGTGGTGCCCTCCTGGGCAGCGGGGATGGTGCTCCTTCACTGCCCACCTGGGCTGTGGGTGGTGGGGCCCTCCTGGCCAGCTGGGCTGGGTCCTCCCTGGGCAGCGGCTATGGGGGTGGTGGGCTCTCCCGGGGCAGCTGTGCCGGTTCCTCCCGGGGCAGCGGCTATGGGGGTTGTGGGCTCCTCCTGGGCAGCAGGCCTGCTGCCTGACCTCTCCAACTTGCTGCCCTTGCCCTCCTTAGTCGTCGGCCTGTGGCCCTTTCCTCCCTTTGGAGCTGTGGCTGGTGACTGTCTCTGGGTGGTGTCCGGGGGGGATGTAGAAGGCGGGCTCCTGCGGCGCCCCTTCCGCCTTCTGCTCCTCTTCCCAGGGGGTGGGCTGGCTGTCCCCTTGCTGCTGGGCGAAGATCCAGACATGCGGGCTGGCGGGCTCCAATACCCCTGCACCCTTGTCAAGGGGGCTGCAGGGCTGGTGGTGGCTGAGGTGCTCTTCTTACCCCGACGAGAAGGAGGGGGGGGCTCAGGGTCAGGAAAGAAGTTAGTAGTGGCGAGGAAGAGCTTCTTGGGACAATGGAGAGTGGTAGGTACAGTGGGAATGGGAGTGGAGGGAGAGGATGTGGTTGTAGGTGAGTCACGTTTGCTGTCTTTGGGTGCAGGTGCAGGAGGGATAGGCTGTCGTGAGGTGGATGGCTGTTGGGTGGGTGGGTGGCTGCGTTTGTGTGGTGTGGAAGAGGGGGTGACAGACACAGTGGGAGAGGACACAGGGGACGTGTAAATGGCAGTGGGGGTGGTGACTGCACGTGTGCGGACTGGAGTGGAGGGTGTGCTGGTGATGGAAACACTGGCTGATGGTGAGGTGAATGGAGGTGTGAGTGTAGACGTCACAGGGAGGGAGGAGGGAGACGAGGAGGTGGGGGTCACAGAGGTGGTAGTGACTGTTGGCATGTCTGCATCGGAATGTTGCGTGTGTGAATGTCTGCGTGATCTGTGGTGCTTATGTTTGGATGAGCTTCTCTTGGGTGTTGAGGTGTGTGCAGGCTGGTCTGATGGTGTGGGTGGGACAGGCAGAGGAACAGGAGACTGGGAGGAGGGAGTTAGTAGAGGCAGGCAGGAGACAGGGACAATGGCTGCCGTCAGTGCTGAGGCCAGAGCCTGGAACGATCGCTGATGGGCAGCCTGACCCGAATGAATGCCCTCCAGGTACGCATTGCTGCGATGAACCTCCCTCTCCACCCCCTGGATGGCATTCAAAAGGGTAGTCTGCCCAACAATGAGCGTTCGGAGGAGGTCAATGACCTCCTCACTGAGGGCAGCGGGGGTAACAGGGGCAGGGCCTGAGGTGCCTGGGGCGAAGGAGATGCCCGGCTTCCTGGCAGAGCGGGCACGGGGCGAACGCGGAGGGGCTGCTGGGAGGGCGGAGATGGTGCGCTGGGTGGCGGCTGTACCTGTAATGGCGGGGGGCACGGATGGTGCCACCCCCGCAAGGGAGCCCCCTTCCGAGGACGTGTCCGTGTCGCTGCAGGCTCCAGTCGTCCCCGTCGTGGAGCTCCCCTCGCCCTCCGTCTCACTGGTCCAGTCTGACTCTGTGGCATGGCCCTCCTGGGCCATGTGAGATGCAGCTCCCTCCTGCCCCGATGCCACTTCTCCTCCGCCTGATGATGCTAATGCACACAAGCACAGAAAGACAAACAAAAAGGGGGGGGGAGAGAGAAATAAAGGGATATTGATTACATGGATCTCCGGTACAGTTAGCGGACATGACAGACACAGATGCCCCCTGCACTAAGTTGCGCACTTGGGGTCCGCTACGCATTCCGTGGAACATGCCCTACATGCCTAGAGTTGACAACTGCACCCATGGATGACACGGCCCAGGGATGGCTGTACTGACACACTACTGAGGGTGGTGGCTGGGGACACAGGGGCTTACGGGGGTGCCCAGCCTACAGATATCGCCCTGGCCTAGGGGGACCCACAGCCCTCCTCCCCCACCCAGACACCTCCACTGCGCAACAACAGAGTAGATAATGCTTGGACTCACCCCCTTGTGTCTGCTGTGCTGCCCTCACGCGCCCATCCAAATCAGGGTAGGCCACCGACAGGATCCGGAACATCAGGGGGCTCAGTTGACGGCAGGCACCCCGCCTACGTTGGGAGGCCATCCCCAGCAGAGACTCGGCGGTCTTCTTGGTCCCGCGGCGGATGTCCTCCCACCTCTTGCGGCAGTGGGTGCCCCGTCGATGGTGGACCCCCAGGGCCCGGACTTCCTTGGCGATGGCACGCCAAATCCCGATCTTCTCATGGGCGCGGACCTATGTGACACGTACAGGGAGGGAGAAATACCACGTTCAAGTTACTCAGCATTTTCCTTTCCAGTGGCCCAACGCCCCCCATCCCCGCCAGGCCCCCCGCCAGGCCCCCCGCCAGCCCCAACATGCCCCCCATCCCCGCCAGGCCCCCCGCCAGGCCCCCCGCCATGCCCAACATGCCCCCCATCCCCGCCAGGCCCCCCGCCAGGCCCAACATGCCCCCCATCCCCGCCAGGCCCCCCGCCAGGCCCCCCGCCATGCCCAACATGCCCCCCATCCCCGCCAGGCCCCCCGCCAGGCCCAACATGCCCCCCATCCCCGCCAGGCCCCCCGCCAGGCCCCCCGCCAGGCCCAACATGCCCCCCATCCCCGCCAGGCCCCCCGCCAGGCCCCCCGCCATGCCCAACATGCCCCCCATCCCCGCCAGGCCCCCCGCCAGGCCCAACATGCCCCCCATCCCCGCCAGGCCCCCCGCCAGGCCCAACATGCCCCCCATCCCCGCCAGGCCCCCCGCCAGGCCCCCCGCCATGCCCAACATGCCCCCCATCCCCGCCAGGCCCCCGCCAGCCCCAACATGCCCCCCATCCCCGCCAGGCCCCCAAGCCAGCCAGTGGCCCCAAATCCAGATAGAATTAAACTCACTTGTTGGTCTGGAGGACCGTAGAGTAGCGCATACTGGGGGAGGACCCCATCCACAAGTTTCTCCAACTCCTCTCCAGTGAAGGCAGGGGCCCTTTCCCCAGTCGCAGCAGCCATTGTCCCTTCCAGACCGAGGTCACAGCAACACTTGCAGTATAGGTCCTCTCCTGTGAAAGTTCAAGTCGCAAGTGGATAAGTAGATAGAAAATGGCGGTCACGTCCGCGGCGGTGCGTACCGCGGCGGTGCGTCCCACCACCGCCGGCGCCCTTCGCCATTGGCTCCTGAAACCCATAGGCTTCAATGTTAACCAATGCGGCTTCGCGCCGCGGTCTTCGCCCGCCGCCCGCCGCGGTGTGCCACGCCAGCGCATTGACCTCACATCCCATTGTCACACTTCACAGGTCAGGCAGCCGCCATTTCCAGGGCCCACATGGCTCAATTTCAACTGCGTCACACAGGCCTAGGCCTTGCATAGCCACTCAGACACGCCATTCACTGCATAGAGAATCGTATACTGTGCTAGCTGTGAGTACGTACCTGTGGGTTGCCTGACTGTGTGCTCCATGTTGTCCTTCCTAGGCACCGTCCGCTGGGTTGGGCGAGGAGACGGATGAATCCTCCCGTGTACCGACCGCTGGTGGACCTGTCGACAATGGAAGAACGCCACATTATCCTGACCTACCGTCTTAACCGTGCCACTATCCATGAACTGTGTGCCCGGCTGGAGCCCGACCTGATGTCCCCCATCCGCCAACCCACAGGGATTCCCCCTCTGGTGCAGGTCATGTCAGTACTCCATTTCTTGGCAAGTGGGTCATTTCAGACAACCGTGGGAATTGCTTCCGGGATGTCTCAGCCCATGTTTTCAAAGGTGTTATCCAGAGTGTTGTCTGCCCTGATGAAATCCGTGAGGAACTACATCATTTTCCCTGAGGTTGGCGAACTGGCTACAGTGAAGGGTGATTTCTACGCCCTTGGACATATTCCCAACGTAATTGGTGCCATTGATGGGACCCATGTGGCTTTGGTTCCCCCAAGAGACAGGGAGCAGGTGTACAGGAACAGAAAAAGTTACCATTCAATGAACATCCAGGTGGTGTGTTTGGCTGACCAGTACATCTCGCATGTAAATGCCAAATTCCCAGGGTCAGTGCATGACGCCTACATCCTGAGGAATAGCAGCATCCCTTACGTGATGGAACAGCTACAGAGACACCGTGTATGGCTAGTGGGGGACTCTGGGTACCCCAACCTGTCGTGGCTACTGACCCCAGTAAGGAATCCCCGGACCAGGGCAGAGGAACGGTACAATGAGGCCCATGGGCGTACTAGGAGGGTGATCGAACGCACCTTTAGCCTCCTAAAGGCCAGGTTTCGCTGCCTGCATATGACCGGTGGATCCCTAATGTACTCACCTAAGAAGGTGTGTCACATCATCGTGGCCTGCTGCATGCTTCACAACCTGGCTTTGCGCCGCCAGGTGCCTTTCCTGCAGGAGGATGGTCGAGACGGTGGTGTTGTGGCAGCTGTGGAACCTGAGGAGAGTGACGAGGAGGAAGACGACGGGGCTGAAACAGACAACAGGGACAGAATCATTGAACAGTACTTCCAATAGGACACAGGTAACATTTCAAAGATAATTTAGTAAATGTTAACTACTCTGCAGCATCTCTGCTGCCTGTCTATTTGCCCCAGTGTATGATGACTGAGTTTTGGCTTTTCCCTCCCTATTTCAGATCTGGGGTCCCCACTACGAGTCCTGTGCTTCGTTTCCCCATGGACTACAGCTTTGTGGCAGCTGTTTGTTGACTTCACCATGTACAAGGACATATTTGCACTGTCATGTCAATTACAATCTATTGAAATCACAGCCAGACTCCTGATATTTTGGTGCAAAATAGGTGTTTATTGAAGTGCTCAAAATGGGATGGGTGGTTTCAAGTGGGTGGGGGCTATGGTGAAGGAATGTCCATGGCAGAGTCCAGAGTAACAGTCACACAGGTGCATTGTCCAGAGGCCTGTGGAGAGATGGAGCATGGGCAGTTCGAGGATGGACAGGGTGACAATGTGGGACAGTGGGATGACATCAGGTGGTATCCATTGCTGGCGGGGGTCTTGACATCCTACTCTGTCTTGCGAGATCTCAGGGCCCTCTTGCGGGGTGGTTCTTCTCCTGCAGGAGGTGGGGGTCTGGTGGGCTGCTGCTGTGCGGGGGCCTCCTGTCCACTAGCGCCGGCGGAGGTGGATGGCTGTTCTTGGTCCCGGCTAGTGGCAGGGGCCCTTGGGTGTTGTTCAGTGTCCGCCCTGCTGTTTACGAGGTCCTGCAGCAGCCCTACCATGGTAACCAGGGTGGTGTTGATGGCTCGGATGTCCTCCCTGTACCCCCGATAGTGTTCCTCCTGCAGCACCTGGATCTCCTGGAACCGGGCCAGTACCGTCGCCATCGTCTCCTGGGAGCGGTTGTATGCTCCCATGATGGTGGTGAGGACCTCGTGGAGAGTGGGTTCCCTGGGCCTCTCCTCCCCCCCCTGTCGCACAGCTGCCCGCCGAGTTGCCCTGTTTCCCTGGGCCTCTGCCCCCTGGCCGGTGTGCCCACTACCACTGCCCCCAGGTCCCTGTTGTTGTTGGGGTGGTGGGTTATCCTGGGTGCCCTGTAGTGGTAGACACACCGCAGATTGACGCGCCCTGGAGACAGAGGCATGGGCCCGCTGGGTGGGAGCTGTGCTGGTGTTCCCAGGGGGGTTAGGGTCTATAGTGGCCTGTGCCTGTGTGAGGGGAACCGACTGTCCAGAGGTCCCCGATGGTCCGGGCTGGTCATCGGTGTCCAGATCGACAGAGCTGCTGTCATCGCTGACGGCCTCTTGGGTGGGGGGTGTGGATAATTCTGGCCCCTCCGCCGCGGTGTGTTGACGGTCGGGTCCTGCAGGGGTATAGAGGTATGGTTATAGTTTCAATGTGTGGCATATGGGTGTATCTGTGGGTTCCCGTGTCCCCAAGTGCTGGCATTCGTGTGTGGGGGCTTTGGTGAGGGTGGCTTGTGGGGGGGATGTGTATATGCATTGGGCATGCTTTGGTGATGGGTGTCCATGCTTAGTGGACGCATACAGGCCTAGGTTTTGGGATGTGTGGGTTGTGATGGTGAGACATTGGCGGGGAATAGGTGTGCTGGGGGTGGGGGTGAGGATGGTGGTGGGGGTGAGGATGGTGGTGGGGGTGAGGATGGTGGTGGGGGTGAGGGTGGGGGTGAGGGTGGGGGTGGGGGTGAGGGTGGGGTTCGAGGATGGGGGTGAGGGTTGGGGTCTGATTTGGCATGCAGGTGGGGGGGAAGCAGTATTGAAGCTTCAACTTACCAGTATCCATTCCTCCGCCGACTCCTGCGAGGCCGTTAGGATGCAGGATGTTCAAGACTTCCTCCTCCCATGATGTGAATTGTGGGGGTTGAGGTGGGGGTCCTCCGCCAGTCTTCTGCACGGCGATGTTGTGCCTGGATACCATGGAACGCACCTTCCCCCGTAGGTCGTTCCATCGCTTCCTGATGTCTTCCCGATTTCTGGGGTGCTGTCCCACTGCGTTCACCCTGTCGACAATCCTCTGCCATAGCTCCGTCCTACGGGCAATGCTGGTGTATTGTATCTGTGTGCCGAACAGCTGGGGCTCTACACGAACGATTTCCTCCACCATAACCCTGAGTTCTTCGTCTGTGAAGCGGGGTTGTCTTTGGGGTGCCATGGGGTGGTGTGTATGATGTGTGGGGTGGAGTATGTGTATTTAAGTGAGTTGAGTGTGGTGGTGTGTGTTGTTTTGTGTGTGGATAGTGTGTGGGTGATGGTGTTGAGTGGCTGTGGCTGTTATGTTTTGGATGCTGGTGTCTCGCTCTTGCCTTCTTTACGAATTTTTAAGCGTAGGGGTTTGTGGGTGATGTGGGTGGGTGTTTTATATTGTATTGTGTGTGTGGGAGTGGTGTGTGTATGTGTATCAGGTGTGTGGGATTCAAATCGACCAATGTGGGTGAGTTTTGTTCGTTTGTGTGTATTCTGACCGCGCCGGTGTGTCCCGCCAATGGAATACCGCGTTTGAATGACCGCCGCGTGGATTCGTGGGTCGTAATGGCATGGGCGTATTTCTGTTGGCGTGGCGGTGGAGGTTTGGTCACCTCCACCTTTCCGCCGACCGCTGGTCTGGCGGTCTGTTGTGGCGGTCGGATTTTCGGAGGTTTGCCTTCTGCGGGTCAGAATGACCGTGGCGGGTTTCCGCGACCGCGGCGGGATTATGGAGGATTTCTGACCGGCGGTAGGCGCCTTTTACCGCCGAGGTCAGAATGACCACCATAATATTTATCTGTATATTTGCAGGTCAAAACGAATAAAGGTGCAATATGAAATTGTAGAGATATCACTGAAAAGTGATATAAAGTGTCTTAAGTCTTTAAAAAGCAAACAAAGTCTCTTTCAAGCACAAAGTACCTGGTTTAAAGTGGAAAATCTCCGCAAAGGGCCGCAGAGGAGGAGATACGTGGAAAAACGGTGTGTGCGTCGGTTTCGCCCCTTCACACACGGACTTGCGTCGTTATTTTTCACGCGGGGAAGTCGTGCGTCGTTTTCCGGCACGCGGACAGTCTCCTTCTGTGGTTCGCGGGATTACCAGATGTCCCGGGGTCTGTGCATGGAATCCTAGGCTTGTTTTCCAGCTGCGCGTCGTTCCGGTGGGCTGTGCGTGGAATCTTCTCCCTCACGGCAGGCGGCATCGCGTCGATTTCCTTTCTGAAGTCGGGCAGCGTTGTCCAGGCGAGGCCGTGCGTCGAAGTTCCGGTCGCACTGCAGGCGTCGCGTCGAGCGGCGTCTTTCGGGATCGGCGTGCGTTGAATTTTTCACCGCGGAGTAGGCTGTGCGTTGAATTTTCCGGCGCCCAAGTCGTCCAAATGAAAAAGAGAAGTCTTTTTGGTCCTGAGACTTCAGGGAACAGGAGGCAAGCTCTATCCAAGCCCTTGGACAGCACTTCAGCAGGGAGGCAAAAAGTCTGGGGATAACCCTGCAGAAGGGCCATTTCCAATACATATCCTGATCTTGTCCTCAGACTGCGAATAGAGGCCCTCATTACGACACCGGCGGTGAGTAATAAAGTGGCAGTAATACCGCCAACAGGCTGGCGCTAAGTACCGCCAAATTATGACCATGGTGGTGATAACTCCCATAGACAGCCAATGTACCACACCAACCGCCAAGGCGGAAACAACACTCACCACGGTGGTAGCCGCCAACAGCCAGGCAGAAGACAAAGTACCGCCCACCATATTCAGACACACGAATCGGACACCTTTTCCGGGGTGTTACCAATGCCATCAAAAGCCTGGAGGAAACAGAGCTCAGAAGAGAAAGGACTCACCAGCAGAGACACAGGGAGGAACAATGCCGCCATGGAACCCGAACTGCAAGTCTTCCGATGATCTTCTACATTATGCTTCACCTGGAACACCAACGCCGACGAAGACGACGATGTGAGTACAGCCTCCTAGCACACAAAGGAGGGAGGAAAACAAGAGTGACACACACACGCACAACACACACCCGACACACACACACCATACACACAACCACCTGCAGACGAAAATCTATGGCACATGACACATGACACATGGCAGAATAACACAAGGACCAGAGTACGGATGTACAGAAAATGTATTAGCATAGCAAAACCCACCACATGAACTAAATATATACAAATGTTCACAAAGGGTCAATGCCCAGTCCAAAGTCATAAGGGCACACAAGGCCACAGGGCATGGTCTAAGGCCTAACTTGTATCCTGACATCATCTGGAGAGAACTGGGCTCCATACCCATTTGTCTTTGCTGGGGAGTGCAAGATCACAGTCTCTGATCTGGGGAACATGCCCTTTGGTTATGGAGGAAGCTCCATGCCCATTTGTCTTTGCTGGGGAGTGCAAGGTCACAATCTCTGGGCTGGGGAACATCCCCACTGGTTCTGGAGGGGGCTCCATGCCCATTTGTCTTTGCTGGGGAGTGCAAGGTCACAGTCTCTGAGCTGGGGAACATGCCCACTGGTTCTAGAGGGGGCCCCTTGTGCAGCAGTCCCTGGAGGGTGGCCTCAATGTCCTCTGCTGGCAGTAATAGTTGCACTGCCTCAGCTGGTGGTGAGGACTGCTCTGTGGCAACAGCTGATGGTGCCTCCTGGCCAGTCTCTGCTGGCGGTGAGGGCTCCGTGACCACAGGTGGTGGCGGTGGTGGTGGTTTCACCCTCCCAGCCTCTGATGGAGTTGAGGGCTTCATTCCCTCCATGATAGGAGGTGCGGGCACCTTCCTGGCTGTAGGTGTTGTGGGCTCCTTCCCCTTCCTGGCTGTAGGTGTTCTGGGCTTCTTCCCCATCCTGGATGTAGGTGTTGTGGGCTCCTTCCCCTTCCTGGCTATAGGTGTTGTGGGCTCCTTCCCCCTTTATTGCTGTAGGTGTTGTGGGCTCCTTCCCCTTTCTGGCTGTTGGAGTGGAATCCCTCACAGTCCTGCCTCCACGACTAGGAGGTGTCTCCACTGTCCTCATGGACTGTTTGGCTGAGGTGCTGGGCTGGCTGGTTGGCACCCTGGTTCTATGGGCAGGACAGGGGCAAGGGGGAGGGAAGAGGTCAAGTTGGGCAAGTAAAAGCTTCTTAGGGACAGTGGGGCGGGAGGAAGGAGGAGGGGTGGGAGTGGAGGTTGAGGGAGTGGTTGTTGGAGGTGTACATCTGCTGGACTTGGGTGCAGGTGCATGGGCAGTGTGCATGTGTGAGGTGGATGGCTGTTGGGTGTCTGAGTGCTTGCTTATGTTTCCTTTAGGAGGGGGAGACAGACACGGTGGGAGAGGACACAGGGGACAAGTGGATGGGTGTTGTGGAGGTGTCTGCTAGTGAGATGTGTGTGCTGCTTGGTGTGGTGATGCTGGTGGTGGATGTTGATGTAGTGCATGCAGCTGTGAGTGTGGACGTGACTGGGAAGGAGGTGGAGGGGGGGGACAGTGGAGGCAGTGGTTGTTGGCGTGACTGCAACTGTATGGTGTTTGCGTGAGTGCTTGTGGGATGAAGTGTGGTGCTTGTGTTTGCCTGTGCCACTCTTGGGTGTTGTCTTGTGTGCATGCTCGTCTCCATGTGTGCCTGGGATGGGTTCGGGTTGAGGAGAATGGGACTGGGAAGTGGTAGTTGGAGAGGGGATGGTAGAAACAGGGACAATGGCTGCCATCAGAGAGGAGGCCAGAGCCTGAATCGATCTCTGTTGGGCCGCCAATCCACCATGAATACCTCCCAGGAATGCATTGCATTGATGCATCTGGGATGGCAGCCGCCGGATGGCATTCACAATGATTGATTGCCCTACAGAGATGGATCTCACGAGGTCAATAGCCTCCTCACTCAGGGCAGCAGGGCTCACTGCGGCAGGGTCTGAAGTGTCTGGGGCAAAGGAGATGCTCACCCTCCTGGGTGAGGGGGCACGGGCAACTCGCTGAGGGCTACTGGGAGGGTGGTGTTGGTACGGGGTGCCGGCTGTACCTGCAGCTGTGGTGGTCACAGAGGTGTCTGCCACCACCAGGGAGCTTCCATCGGAGGAGGTATCAGAGTCTGTGTTGTCTCCTCAAGTCTCTGCTGTGGTGCTCCCCTCACCCTCTGTCCCATTGGTTCCCTAGGCGTTGGTGGACTCTGCCTCCTGGGTCTGGTGGGACAGGATGACAAAACAAGAAAGGGGGGGCAAAGGATACACTGGGTCAATGACTGCACCAACACCACTATTGGCATGCACATCACCGGGAACAGGCTTAAGCACCATGCATTGCACTACCAGTGATATGGTTAGTCACTAAGGCAAGATGAGGACAATAAACAGCCAACTGCAGCACTCCTGGGACCCACGATGCCCTGACTGAAATGGACTGCTAACAAGCTAGGTTACCTGTATTTGCCATACACCCTTTACCCTTCAGTTGACCCACGCTGCAAAGTCTGGCCCGGCCTTAGGGGCACCCACTAACACACATATACCACCCAGATACCACCCCACCAGCCAAAATATGTATTGATACCCACTGTACTCACCCCCTTGTGGCTGCTGCAATTCCCTCAAGCGCCCATCCAGCTCAGGGTAGGCCACCGCCAGTATTCGGGCCATCAGGGGGGTCAGGGTCCGACGGGCACCCCTTCCTCATTGGGAGGCCATCCCCAGCTGGGCCTCCGTGGTCTTCCGTGCCCAGCGTCTCATGTCCTCCCACTGTTTCCAACAGTGGGTGCTCCGCCTGCCATAGACCTTGGCGATGGCACTCCATATTCCCTTCTTTTGATGGGCGCTGACCTGCAGAGGCAAGAAAGACAGCGGAACACCATTAGACAAACAGTCCAGCCTGTCACACAAATGGCCCACCATACCTGTTTCCATCACCATTGGCACACTCACAGCACAGCGCACAACATGTACACCGCCACTAGACATTTCCCCCACCCCTCCCACCCCCCTTCACAATGCTTGCACACACCTCCATGAAACATGCATCATGCCCAAAATGTACTCACTTGTTGGTCTGGAGGCCCATACAGCTGTCCGTGCTGGGGTAGGACCCCATCCACCTGTCGCTCCAACTCCTCCGAAGAGAAGGCCCTTTCCCCGGTCACATGGGCCATGGTAGGTTCCAGACACAGGTCACAGCAGCACACGCAGTGTAGGTGTTTTCCTGTTGAAGGTCAGGAAACAAGTGAGGATTCAGATAGAAAATGGCGATCACGTCTGCTGCGGTGTACACGGTCACCACCAGCGTAGATCCCCATTGGCTACTGTACTCCATAGGGCCCCATATTATCCAATGAGGATTTGCACGGCGGTGCAAGACCGCCTTCCGCCACGACGCCCGTCGGCAGAATTACCTCATTTCCGCCAGTCCCTCCATACAGGACAGGCGGTCGCCATTTCAGGGGAGTGGGGGAACAGTCCTATCGACAATTACTGCATCACAGATTAGATTGGCACTTACTTCGCCATTTACACTGTCCCAATACATAAGTGCACCATGTGGACTGCAGTTGTGGATTTGTTGTTCCAATTGTGACACCCTACCTACCGCTGTGGATGAATAGGAGGTGGAGACATACCCTTGTGTACAGACCTCTGGTAGACTTGGCTACACTGGAGGACAGGCATATAATACTCACCTATAGACTGGACAGGGCCACAATCACAGAGCTGTGTGCCCAGTTGGAGCCTGACTTGATATCAGCTATCTGTCATCCCACTGGGCTCTCCCCTATTCTATCAGTGCTCCATTTCCTGGCAACTGGTTCTTTCCAAGTGACAGTGGGCTTGGCAGCAGGAATGTCACAGCCAATGTTTTCAATCGTGCTGGCAAGAGTTTTGTCTGCCCTGGTAATACACATGTGCAGCTACATAGCTTTCCCCCAGGTGGAAGATTTGGCCACTGTGAAGGCCGGATTCTATGCAATGGGACATATCCCCAATATTATTGGTGCAATTGATGGAACACATATTGGTCCTCATTAAGACATAGGCGGTAAATGCCGCCTACCGCCAAGACGACGGCCGCCAAAAGAGCATCACAGTAGCTACCAGCCGACCGCCATATTATGACTGTAGTCGGAATTCCGCCAGAAGGCTGGCGGATTTCCAGCTAAGGCCTTGGTGGCAGACGGCGATAAAGTGGCATGTATCATTATCCATGATACGGCCTGGTGGTGTTCTGCTGGCGGAAACTGATGCTGGCAGCAGTGCCCCATCCCGTCTCCTGCCGGAGGACCCCCTGCAAGTAGGTAAGTCGAGTGCTCTGACAGGGGAGGAAGGTGGGGGGCGTTGTGTGGGGATGTGGGGGGGGGGTGTATTTTTCTGTGTGCGTGCATGTGGGGCATGTGGAATGCATGTGTGCATTAATAGATGTGAGTGTGCGTGTACGTTGTGTTGTGTGAATTCGTGTGTGCTTGTATGTATGTCAGTGTGTGTGGATGTGTGTGTGCATGGATGTATGCATGCGTGGGTGAATGTGGGTATGTGTGTGTATGTCTGTGTGTGTAGGTGTGTGTATGTCGGGGGTGTCAGAAGGGGGAGGGAGGCAGGGGAGACCCCTATCAGTGATAATGCATACCGCCATGGTTTTCGTGGTGGTAAGAAAGCCAAGGAAACCATGGTGTGGGCAGGATCATATTCCCGTGGGTGGCCTAGTGACGGCCGCCGGGCTGGAGACTGTAGTCTGCAGGCCGGTGGTTGTTACCGATGTGGCGTTCGGTGTGGTACATTGGCGGTTTGGCTTTTGCCGAACCGCCAATGTCATAATATGGCGGTATGTACCGCCTGCCTGTTGGCGGTACTACTGTCACTATAACACCGACCGCTGGGGTCATAATGACCCCCATTGTGTTTGTCCCCCCCTGCCAGAAGGAACAGGTGTTTAGGAATCGTAATAGTTTCCAATCACTGAATGTGTAGACTATGTGCCTAGCAGACCAGTACATCTCCCAGGTCAATTGTAAGTATCCTGGGTCGGTGCATGATGCCTTTGTTCGGAGGAATAGCAGCATCCCAAATGTGATGGCCCTACAACAGAGGCACAGGGTATGGCTAATAGGTGAGCCTTGGTTCCCACCCTCTGTATGTTAGTGTATGCCTCTGGTGTCAATCCCATAGGATTGTGTGTGGCTAAATGTTGTCCCTCAATACTTGCGGGTGACTGGCTACCCAAACCTATTGTGGCTGCTGACCACTGTGAGAAATGGCAGGACAAGGGCTAAAGAACATTATAATGAGGCACATGGGTGAACCAGACAGATCATCGAGAGGACCTTCGGCCTCCTGAAGGCCAGGTTCAGGTGCCTCCATCTGATAGGTGGATTCCTGTGCTACTCACCCGAGAAGGTCTGCCAGATAGTAGTGGAATGCTGCATGTTGCACAACCTAGCCCTCAGACGGCATGTACCTTTTCTGCAGGAGGAGGAGACTGGAAATGCCCCTGTGGCAGCAGTAGACCCTGATGACAATGAGGATGAAGAGGCTGAGGATGAGTATGAGGACAGCAGAACATCAGTTATCTGTCAGTACTTCCAATGACACATAGGTGAGACAGGGCAACTTAACATTTCTATGACTATTGGTGTATTCTGTGTGGCTGTGGCATGATGTCATTCACTTCCTTTTACCTCTACTTACTGTCACCTGTGGTTTATCATTTTGCAGATGTTGGTGATTTAACAACTGTGTACTGATGTGCTGACTACAGCCAGCTACAGGTCATTATGTCTATGCTCTCACAATGTACAGTACATTTGCAATGGATGAAACTGTTTCCATGAATACACATTTTCAACACATGACATACAAGTAGTCGAGTTGTGTCCAAGGGTGTTTATTGTAGTGCAAAGAAATTGAGGGTAAAGTGCAATGGAATGGGGTGATTTTAAAAGAAAGTCCAGGGTATTGTTCCTCTCTGTTTGTAGCACAGGTCCAGTGTCTAAGGGGCCATAGGAAGGGGATCAAAGGCAGTTCAAAAGTGGACAAGGTGACAGGGTGGGACACAAGGGGGACAATCAGGAGAGTATAATTTCCTGGCGGTGGTCTTGGCAAGTGTCTCTGGCTTCTGTCTGTGGGTCCTGTGGCGGGGCCTCCTGCCCACTAGCGGCAGCGGAAGTGGAGGGCTGGTTGATGGACTGGTTAGTGGTAGGGGCCCGCTGGTGTGCTGATGCCTCCCTCATGATGTTGGCCATGTCTGCCAGCACCCCTGCTATGGAGATCAGGGTGGTGTTATTGGCCTGCAAGTCCTCCCTGATCCCCTGATACTATCCCTCCTGCAGCCGCCTGTTCTCCTGCACGTTGTCTAGAATCTGGCCCATCGTGTCCTGGGTATGTTGGTAGGCATCCCAGGATCTCAGAGAGTGCCTCCTGGAGGGTCAGATCCCTGGTCCTGTCCTCCCCCTGGCGCACAGCAGTCCTCCCAGTGTCCCTGTTGGCCTGTGCCTCTGTCCCCTGAACAGTGTGCCCACTGCAACTGACCTCAGGTCCCTGATTGTCTTGGGGGCGAGGTGTAGCCTGGAATCCCTGTAAAGGTGGGCACCCTTCTGAATGACGTGTCCTGGGGACAGAGGTGTGGCTAGGAGGGTGCTGTGGTGTTGGATCCTGATGGGGGAGGCTCTGTGGTGGTTTGTGAGTGGGCTTGGGTGACAGGCTGTCCAGTGGTCCCTGATGGGCCAGGTTGGTCATCCAGATCCTGAAGTCCAGAGTTACTGTCATCACTGGGGGCATCTTCTGTTGGGGGACTGGATAGTCGTGGCACCTCCTCTCCACTGACATTGGCTGGGGTACCTGTGGGGATGTAAGTGATATATTATACTTCACATGTATGACATATTGTACATCCCTGGCGTCCCCTCTATCGTTGCTGTTGCCCTGCCGCCTTTTGTTTGTGTATGGTGATGTATTATGGGATTGTTAGATTCCCTATTCTGTGCATGCTTTGGTGATGGGTGTCCATGCATTGGTTACGGCATGTGGAATTTGGCATTGGGGTTAGTCATGTGTAGGTGCAGTGCGTGGGATGTAGTGGAGTGATGGAAGTGAGGGTGAGGGGGTGTGATGGCATGCAGGTATGGGGGGTGGTAAGTAGTAAATATTGACTTACCAGTGTCCAGTCCCCCGGCTACTCCAGCGAGTCCCTCAGGATGCAGTAATGCCAGTACTTGCTCCTCCCATGCTGTGAGCTGTGGGGGAGGAGGTGAGGGTACGCCGCCTGTCCTCTGTATGCTGAGCTGGTGCCTTGCTGCTATGGAGCGTACCTTCCCCTTAGGTCGTTCCACCTCTTCCTGATGTCGTCCCTTGTTCTTGGGTGCTGTCCTATTGCATTCACCCTGTCCACGATTCTCCGCCACAGCTCCATCTTCCTTGCAATGGAAATCTGCTGCACCTGTGCTCGAAACAGCTGTGGCTCTACCCTGATAAGTTCCTCCACCATGACCCTTAACTCCTCCTCCTCAGTGAAACAGGGGTGCCCTTGTGGTACCATGGGTGTTGTATGTTGTGTGTTGGTGAGAGTGTGTTGAGTAATGTGGTGGGGTGTGTGATGTGGGGTGCGTGAGGGATGTATGGGTGTAAGTGGTTTGTGTGTAGCTGTCTGTGATGTTGGTAGCTAACTCTTGCAGTCTTTTGGTGTTGGCAAAGGGTTGTGGGTAATGTGGGTGTGTGTTTTATAGTGGTGTGGGTGTGGTGTGTGTATGAGTGTCAGGTGTGTGTTTTTAGCATTGGCCAATGTAGTGTTGTTTTGTATGTGGGTGTCCATTCTGAGCGCGGTGGTATGTACTGCCAATGGTTTACCACCATTGAATGTCCGCTGCGGTGATTTGTGGGTCATAATGTGACGGGCATTGTTTTGTTGGCGTAACGGTATGGGTGTTTGGGACAGCCACTTTATCACTGACCTTTGGGCTGGCGGATTTGTGTGTGTGGCTGTATTCTGTCGGATTGGTGTGTGTCATAATATGGAAATGTATGTTGGCGGCCGTCAGTGTGGTGGTAAGCGGCATTTACCGTCAATGTCTTAATGAGGGCCATAATGTCTTAAGATAAGCTTCCAGCTCTATGTGCGAGCATCGCAAACTCCTACTTTGGGATATAGGCCTGCAAACCCCCAACCCTAACTGGCGTCTGCTGGTCCAAAGGAGCCCAAGACATGGACACACACATCGAATTGTGGTCACTAAATGGGTTCATACGTATATCAAACTTAACAATACTTGAAAGAAGTGGTGCCAAAATAAGGATAAAATCTATAAAGGTCCAACATCCTCTTCCACTAATGGTGGGATAAAGGTCCCTTATAGCTAGGGAAGACCTTTCTAAGGAAAGAATTTAATTAAACTCGTATATCAAAGTATTAAAAAAGGAGCCCTGCAGAGAGTTGTCCAGATGGAGACCCTACCATAACGTACAACCAGAGCCATCCCCACCCCTTCCCTAGGGTCTCTACACAAGTGCACATTAAAATCTCCAGCCACCATAAAATTAGCTGAAGATGAAGAGAAGGTTGACAACTTCGGTAGGCAGGTAGCAAAAGCACAAATGTTACTTACATCCTTTGGGTTGGGCCTAGCATTATAAATAATTGTGCAAGATTAACTTAGTGGATCCCCTAGAGGTATAGGACAGACCCTGGATTATTGTGGCCTCTATAGACAAAAGCTGTATCCTTCCCCGATCGCCACAGAGACAAAAATTATCAGGCCCCCTTTGGGTCTATCGTCTCCTGATGCCAAAGTTGGGGTAAAAAACGTTTTGTAGCCCTTTAAATGAAACGTAGCTTCCCTTGTTTCCTGGAGGCAAATAACTCCAAAGCCCCTAATAAAGTCCTGCCACTTGGGGTCATTAAATTTGCCCTCAAGGACTGGAATATTCCAACTAATAAAATTGAGAGCTCTAATATTAAACCTGGTTGTTCCTCATCCTGACAATGTGACAAGTCGGACCTAAGCCCACCCCCTTAGCATTCCCTTCATGTCAACCACAGTCATCCAGCCTGGCCAGAGGGGTAAATCAATTAACACAAGCCAATTCACTGGAGGGTGCAACCTGGACAGCCCGGTTGAAGCAGGAGACCCCAAAACATACTGGTTCCTCGAACATTTTGTGAAGATTCGTCAACCTGCGCCAAAGATATAGGCAATAAAAAAAAGCTTTTTCTATGGAAACTAGGTCCGAACTATAAATACCTGTGGCAACTACCACCAGGTAATCTAATTCACTTAAAAAAACAAAGGTTACATAGACGTTATAGTTAGGCTCTGAATTTACTAGCAGAAAACCAGAGCAATTTAGCAGTTATAGTTAGTTATTTCAAGTATCTATAATTCGCGCCCTAAGGTAACTATAACTCACACCCCAGCCATGCACAGTTATCTGAGCAATAATTTAACTGCAGATGTTAACTGAAATGATCAATGATGTTATCAAAGATATCATGAGTGCCTTAATTTGTGGGGTAACTAGGAGTGCATGGCAAGGCGCAAGTTATAGTTACTTGAAATAACTATAACTGCTGAATTCCTCTGGTTTTGTGCGAGTAAATTCAAAACGCAATTATAATGTTCCTGGAACCTTTGGTATTTCAAGTGAATTTCTAAGGTTTTTTAAATTCTGTTTCCTAACTATAATGTTCTTGTACACTTTTTTTTTCAATTTCTATGTTTTTTTTAACGTAAAGTAATTTTCATTACTATGCGTTAATACAACCACCACCACGCTCTGCCTTCGGCCGCCGCTGTGGCAGCAGGTGGCCACAGGGCCTGGCCTCAGGCTAGGCCATGGGGCCAACCCCTATAACCACCCAACCCAGCGATGTGCGTAGTGGGGGTTGCCTGCGAGGTCTGGCCTCCGGCCAGCACCCAACCCTGTGCTGCACATTGCCTTCGCCTTGGGCAGCGGGGCTGTCAGCTCCCGCCAAGTCACAGCAAACAGCTATGTCCCGGGAGTGGGCACCCTGGGACATAGAAGGAGCCGGCCCTAGGTGGTGGTGGTCCCCAGGGCCATTATTGGCTCCTTGAGAGGGTGTTAGGGTGGAACCTTGCCCCATGTAGTATGCTATTTGTTGCTTTTGGTTTTCTATAAATTGTATTTTCTATATCATTCTTTTGAATTTGTATTCTTACATTGAGGAAGTCGAGTTTAGTTGGACTGACATTATACGTACATTTGAGGCCACGTGTATTTGCACTGATATGATTAAAATAGGTAAGGCACTTCTCTCTCTCTCAGTTTCTCTCTCCCACCAACCCATTGTCAAGTTAGCGTAGCCTGGAGAAAAAGAAATTCCCATCACAGTGCAACATGTTTGTTGAAATATCTGATGACTGAACTGAAATATATTATTTTTAAGACAGATTTCCATCATGTCTAGTAGCATCTTAGAATGTTGTGTCATTTTGATAATTTCTTTGTCTCAAGAAGTATTCAACCGCCTTGAGACCAACCTCATGTTGAATTGATGTTTACAACAAGACTACATTTAGGATGACTAAAGGGCAGTGCTGTTTCCATTCTGTTTCAGCTATAACTCTTAAATAATCACTAGTATCTTCAATATATTAGCTGAGTGTGGCTACCATTGGAGCTTTGTAATGATCGACATATATGGAAACATTTTCATATAGTGATCCACAACTGTATTTTATAGGTCTCCCAGGTGAGCTCTCCAATGTTTTGGGGATCTAGGGTAAGAAGTAGATGGTTGAGATTATCGGATTGTCGATTTGCAAGAACTGATATTCTTCATCATTCAATAGGGATTCATCATGACTCTTTTTCAATTTCTCATTTAGTGCTAATGTCATGTTATTAATGGGATATACTGCTGACTTTTTGTAGCTTTTTTCATCCAATGTTTGGTGGTACGCTTCATTGATATAGTCTTGCTTGTTCATGATAACTATATTTCCACCTTTATCTGCTGGTTTGTTGATTAGAGAATTCTAATTAGTAAGGTGTTTGAAAGCCTATTGCTCCTCTATACTTCATTTTTCTTTTTTGTTTTATTTTCTCTTGTTCCTCAATTTGTCCAGGTCTGCTGTCACAAGTTTGTAAAGATGTCAATTTTATTGCCAGGTGTTAATCTAGGGCAGAACTTGGATTTGGACTTGAAGTTGCTATATCTGTGTTCATTAGTCTCTAGTTCATTAGTCTCTAGATCAAGATGTTCCAATTCATTATGTCAAACAGAGTTTTTAGATCTGCTGTCTGATCTATGATGAGATTAGTATCCTGTATTTTCCTATTTCTCCCATTTGTAATTCTCTTTAGAAAAGTATTTCACCAGTTTCATTTTCTGTATAAATCTGTATCTATTTTTGTCTCTACTAAATCACTCTATGCCACTCTACTCTACACCACTTCTCTCTACACCACTGCAGTCCTTGCCATTCTGTGCCACTCCACTTTACACAACTCTACTCCATTCCTCCCTACTCAGTGCCACCACACTCTCTATTCCACTTTACTTTATGTCACTCAATTCTACACTACTCTACACCACTCTGCTCTGTGCCACTCTACTCCACCCACCGCCACTCCCCTACACAGTGCCACTTTGCACCACTATACTCTACACCACTCCACTCTATGTCACTTTACTCTACCCCACTCTATGCTACTGTACTCTACTGCATGGTGCTCTACTCCACACCACTCTACTGCACTCTACACCACTATATGCCACTCTACTCTACACTGCTGTATGCCATTCTACTCTACACCAATCTATGCTACTCTATGCCTTTCCATTTTATGCCCATTCCACTCTATAACAATCTGATCTATGTCACTGTACTCTACACCATTCTATGCCACTTCATACCACTCCACTCCAGTCTACATACTCCATTTCACTGCATGCCACTCCACTCCACACAGTGCCACTCTACTCTAAGCCACTCCATTCTACTCCATGTAACTGTATGCCACTCTATTCCACTTTACTCCACTCCATGCCACTCAACTGTATGCCACTCCAACCCACTCTACTCCAGTCTACTCCACTCTAATTCACTCAGTTCTTTGCCTCTCTACTCTGAGCCACTCCACGCGACTCCACTCTACAAAATGCCACTCTATGCCACTTCACACTTCACCACTCTATTCTATGACAACCCATGCCTCTTTTCTGTTTGCCAAAACACTCCATGCCACTCTACCCTGTGCTACTCTACGCATTCCACTTTATGACTTTCCTTACAACTCTATGCCACTCTACACCACTATGTTCTACTCTATGCCACTCTATTCCACTGTACTCTAGGCCACTCTATACCACTCTACTCTATGCCACTCTATGGCATGCTACATCACTCTACTCTACTCCACTCAACTCTACACCACTCTACTCCACATCGCTCTGCATTATGCCACTCCAGGCCACTCCACTGTACTCTATTTCCCTCTACTCTACACTGTGCCACTCAATGGTACTCGACCCCACTTCACACCACTCTACGCTAGTCTACACCACTCTATGCCACTCCATTCTATGCAACTCCAGTCTACGCAACCCTGCATCACTCCCTCTACACCACTGTTCTCCACGCCACTCTACTCCATGCCTCCCTATTCTTTGCCATCCAACTTTGTACCACTCCACTATTTTGTCACTCTATACGATACCATTCTATGCCACACCACTCTATGCCACTCCATTTTATGTTACTTCACTCCATGCCACCTTACTGCGCTCTACGCCACTCCACACAATGCTACTCTGCGCCACTTTACTCTATGTCACTCTACTCTACTGTGTGCCACTCTACTCCGTGGCGCTCTAGTAGACTCCACCCGACTCTAAGCCTCTCCACTCTATAGCACTCTATCATATTTTACTCTAGGCCACTCTGTGCCATTCCACTCTACATCGTTCTATGACACACCACGCCACTCCACTCCAGTCTACACACTCCACTACATGCCACTCCACACAGTGCCACTCTGTTGCGCTCTATGCCATTTCACTACTACTGCACCACTTTACTCTACACCACTCTTCGCCATTCCACTTTAACCCACTCTACTCTATGACTCTCTACTCTACTCTACACCGCTCCATTGTTCCTCACTCTACCCCACTCCTTTCTACTCAGTCACTTTACGCCACTGAACTCTACGTCTGTTCACACCACTCTAAGCCTCTTTACTGTTCACCACCCCATCCTACACCATCCATTCTACTCCATGCTACTCTACTCAATGCCACCCTACTCTATGACACTCTACTTGATGCCTCTCCAGACCACTCCATTCCACACAATGCCACTCTACAGCACTTTACTCTATGCATCTACACCACTCAATTCTACGCTTCTCTAGTCTACACTACTCCACTATACACCACTCCACTATATGCCAATTCATACTACTCTGTGCCACTCTACTCTATGACACTCTACTCTACTTCACTCTACTCTACTTCACTCCACTCTAGGCCATTCAACTCTACAAGACCCTATGCCACCCCACTGTATGCTACTCTACTCTGCACCACTCTGCTCTACGCCACTCTACTCCATAACAAACTACACCAGTCCAATCTTACCCACTCCACACTATGTCATTCTACCCTTTGCCACACCACTCCATGCCACTCTACTCTGTGCCACTTTACTCTACACTCCACACAATGCAACTCTACATGACTCTACATCACTCTACTCTGTGCCACTGTACTCTATCACTCTATGTTATGCCTCTCTACTCCATTTATGCCACTCTACTCTACACTACGCAACCCATTCTGCTCTATGTCACTCTACTCTACGCCACTCTACTCTCTGCACTTAACTTTTTGCCATTCCAGTCTATACCAGTCTAATATATGGCACTCTATTCAATGCAATTCTCCTCCATGCCAATCTATGCCACTCCATGCTACTCCACTCTATGCCACTCTACAACACTTCACTCCACTAGTGTTACTCTCTGCCACTCTACGCCACTCCAATCCATACCACTGTACTTTACACCACTCAACTAAACTCTGTGCCACTATATTCCACGCCATGCCACTTAATGCCACTCTAATTTACACCATTCAGTTCCACTCTACATCACTATACTCCACTCTTTTCAATGCCACTCTACTCTACACCACTTTATTATATGTCACTCCACTCTACGCCACACTACTCTACGCCACTGTACTCTATGCAACTGTACTGTACTCTGTTGTACACCAGTCCTGTCTACAGCACTCCATTCCACTCTTTGCTACTCTACGCTACGCCACTTCACTTCACTCTACGCTGCTCCACTCCATGCCACTTTATCTCACTGCACTCTGTGCCACGCTACTCCACTCTCGTCTATGCCTATACTCTACTATGCCATACCACTAACTTTTAGCCATGCCAATATCCAATATCTCTCACAGAGGCAAGACCTATTGGCTTTGCCAGTGTTCTTTGCAAATAGTTGTAACTGTGACCGTTGTGCTACACTTGGCCACTGTCGATGATCTCCCCGAATACACTTCCCGTAAAGCATAACTAGCTAAAGCTACCTTTCCTAAGATAGGCCGTGTCACATGTATATATAAATCCTTAGCCATTATCACCTGGGACTTGCTACCGGCACTCAGGGCAAAATGCGATTGCGATCTTGGGTGACTAGATGACCTTCAGTGCCTGGTGGCCCTGGTGGGTCCTTCTGAATATGCAATCACTGTTCACTTTCCCCTTAACCAATTTTTTAAATACCTACATTGTATTTATGAAATCCCGATATGTCTATAATGCATTAAAAGAACGATAGATCCTACTTGCCTCTGAGTTCGAGAGGCAGAGGTATATTTCTAAGTATGGTATGAAGCTGTACAGCTCTTCGCTCGTTCTATGACCCCATTGGTACAACTCTCATTGCTGTCATGGGCACCCCATTAATGTCACTCACAAATGGTTGTACTTGTGGTAGACGATGAAGGTTTTGCATGTGCAAAGAGAACTCTTGTGTGATTGGGCCTTGTGATAGAAAAGAGAGACATTGCCCATACATGGTGACAATCAGAAGAGCCCTCTGTGAGAACATGGAGGGAGGAGATGGATTTGTGCTGTTTAGTAGAAAAACCTATATGTGAAACCTCGGGATGCACCAGGTAACAAGAAAGAGTGTTGGGGGATGGCAATGATTCAATGAGGATGCCTGAAGGGACTATGTTTCACTAGACGATTAATCACGATTGCTTTTCAATTTATTTTAATACAATATTGATGAATAAATGACTCCGTTTTGGCAGCGGTGTACATTTAAACTGATGCTATATAGGCAGGGAGACGAATGAACATATCATACCAATAAATAGAATTTGAACAAAATAGGAAAGAAAATGACTCTTATGCACCATAGAACGGTGTTGCTTGAGTCCGTTGTCTAATAACAATTACCCAGCATACTACGCATGAGCGCTCAGTCGGACATTTATTTTATTAGCAATATTCTTGTCTCTTTGTTATATAGCTATCTGTCCTTTTTTCCAGGCTTCCTCTTGAGGTGGCAGCGAATATAGTCTGACGAGTTGCTAATTGTTTCTCCACTTGGTCTTCCATTTTTTAGATAAAGCTTCCCTCCCGGAGCCCTATGAAAGAATAAAAGCACAAGTAAGTTCTTTACTCTGAGTTTACACAATTATTATTTTTTGTATTTCCCATCTACGGTTTTCCTTTATCGCTCTCTTCTTTCTCTTCTATTTATTTCAATTTATTTTTGATATTCTTCTTTTGGAATTTAGCTAAGACCTGTCTCCTTATTGTTCTCTACTATATATATAGGTTTCCTTAGCTTCTCTGTATCTCTGCGGCGGACCTCTTACAAATTACGGCCTGGTATTGGTTCAAAAACAAAACAAAAAAATCTACTAAACACAAGGGCGCAAAGGAAAAAACTGTTGAATTCCTCAAGTAAGCATTTTTTACACTTTTCCTCCGTTTCTCTTTTTCTTCTCCTGAATCACCCCGCTAAAGTGTGATACCCTTCTCCTGTGATATCTGCAGGCAAAAGATATGCTTTAATTCCATTTCACGATTTACCTTGACTCTCACTTGATTTTCCCCCGGCTGCTGCCCTCCACCCCTGTGCTTTAGCATGCACCTGTGCTAGTAACGCTCCTCCAGGAGTGAAGCAGGACCAAGGTTCTACTCCGGAGGTTCCTGCCCTCAGGCGACCCTGTGATGCATGTAACAGCACTCCCGTCTCCGTGTATGCTGCCGTGTTGCCTCTCATGCGGGTTTCTGACATCTTCTCTCCCTCTTGCATGTTCAACCACTCTTCTGATTTCTTTTTCCAGTATTGCAGGGTTTGGAACCAACGCGGATCACCATGGAATATCAGGTAAGTCCCATTCTATCTCATTTTCCTGTTCTGCCAACTCCCTTTTGTCACTTACGGAATACTACACACAAATCTAGTCACAACACAATTTAAAGTGCTGAACGTTATTAGGGCTGTGCCTGCATCTACTACTTCCCCTGGTCATTCTTCCTGGTCTAGGTGGTTCCTCCACATTTTGAGACAGGCTATTAGCGTGATTATAGCACAGGTGCAAATTTGCCCCCTGAAGTGCTTGTGCTCAGTCTCTCACAGTTCAGTTTTTACAGTTTCTTTCTGCAGCTGGTGGATGAGCCTTTAGGTCATTCACCCAGCTTCATTGTCAGTGTGGTTTTCCCACTTCTGGGAGGCGATGCAGTACCAGCAATGTGATGTGGGATCTCCGTGGTGCGCCTGTCCATCAGAGGTGGATCTAATAGTCTTGCTTCAGTACAGTCCATAGTACTTTTCTGTGATTGTCAAGCAGATGGTTGTGGCAGTTCCAGGTGAAGGCTTGATCACTGTGCTAACAACTGAGCTCTGCACGGGCTGATTGCCTGGTCTCAGTGCTGCCCAATGTGGCCAGGCGTGGTTTCATCTTCTGCATGCGGTTTGGCCATGCACATCTCTATCTTCTGTTGGCAATATGGCAATGCACAGCTGGATTTCGACTTAGGATCACAGTCTCCATTGGGCCCAAGCCATTGAAGTCCAAGTCTTTATAGCTGCTACCTGGAACAGTCGTGCAGACTCCAGGACAACATACATCAGGGTGCACGATCGATCTCCTTAGTCTTCTTTCTGTGAATGTCACACATGCACCTGGGGCATGCTACACCTCACTCCTCCTGGACAAACACTACTTATGCAGGGTTGGCAGGCTCTTTCTCTCTCTCAGCAGGCAGGCTTCTATGTGAGTCATGTCAGGTATACATCTCTTCTAACGAGAGATCAGATTTAGCTGATGTCTCCTCACCTCTGGGAAGCTGGCTGTCAGGCAAACACAAGCCCTGTTTGCACAGCAAACATAAAATATTCTATATCACAACAAACAATAGTTGAATAAGCTGTAATGTTATAAACATGTAAAGCATGTCTCAGGTGTTATTTACCAAGTGATTTATTAACTGTACACATAGTTGTTGAATGGGGAATCTCCGTTTTTCTCCTATTTCCAAACATGTTTTCACATATAAAATACAACATCAGAAGGGCAGATTTAGGGGGTCATTCTGACCTCAGCGGTAAAAGGCGCTTACCGCCGGTCAGAAGGCCGCCATAACACCGCCGCAGCCACGGTAAACCGCCACGGTCATTCTGACCCGCAACCTGCAAACCGCCAAAACCCCGACAACCACAAAAGTCCGCCACACCAAAGGTCAGCGAAAAAATGGCGATGACCAAACCTCCACCGTCATGCCAACAGAAATACGCCCATACCATTACGACCCACAAATCCACGCGGCGGTCTTTCAAACGCGGTATTCCATTGGCAGTACACACCGCTGCAGTCAAAATACACACACACTTAGAAAACTCAGCCACATTGGTCAGTTTGAAACACGCACACCTGATACACATACTAACACCACTCCCACACACCCAACACAATATAAAACACACACCCACATCACCCACAAACCCCTACGACCCGAAATTATTGACGAAGGCTAGAGAGAGAGCACAGAATAGACAATCCCACGACACAGAGGCACACAACACCATCACCCACACAGATTCCACGCACCAAACACCACACACCACCAATCGCACCACACTCATCACCACAAACGCCACCCCACACCTCATCCACACCACCCCATGGCACCACAAAGACACCCCAGGTTCACTGACGCCGAACTGAGGGTCATGGTGGAGGAAATAGTCCGTGTAGAGCCCCAGCTTTTCGGGGCACAGGTGCAGCACACCACTATTGCCAGGAAGATGGAGCTATGGCAAAGGATAGTGGACAGGGTCAATGCGGTGGGACAGCATCCACGCAATCGGGAGGACATCAGGAAGCGCTGGAACGACCTACGGGGGAAGGTGCGTTCCATGGTATCAAGGCACAACATTGCGGTGCAGAAGACTGGCGGCGGACCCCCACCTACTCTCCCAGAATTTACAGCATGGGAGGAGGAAGTCTTGCACATCCTGCATCCTGAGGGCCTCGCAGGAGTAGGCGGAGGAATGGACTCTGGTAAGTCAAAACTTCACTACTGCTTCCCACCCCACCCCACCTGCATGCCAAATCATACCCCCACCCTCACCCCCACCCCCATCACACCAACTCCTAGCAAAAGGCTCACCATCACAACCCACCCATCCCAACACCAAGCCCTGCATGCGACCACAAAGCATGGACACCCATCACCAAAGGATGCCCACTGCACACACACATCACCCCCACAAGCCACCCTCACAAAAGCCCCCACAAGGGAATGCCTGCACTTGGGTACACGGACACCCACCCATCACACGAAATGCCACACACAGAAGCAATAACCATACCTTTATACCCCTGCAGGACCCGAACGCCACCACACCGCCACGGAGGGTCCAGAGATGTCCATCCCACCCCCAGAAGAGGCCCCCAGCGATGACAGCAGCTCTGTCTCCCTGGACCCAGATGACCAGCCCGGCCCATCGGGACCTCTGGACAGTCGGTTCCCCACAGACAGCCACAGGCTACACAAGACCCAACCCCCTCTGGGAACACCAGCACAGCTCCCACCCAGCGGGCCCATGCCTCTGTCTCCAGGACACGTCAATCAGCGGTGTGTCCACCACTACATGGCACCCAGGTTGACCCACCACCGCAACAACAACAGGGACCTGGGGGCAGTGGTAGTGGGCACACCGTCCAGGGGACAGAGGCCCAGGAACACAGGGGAAATGGGAGGGCTGCTGTGCGACGGGGGGGGACAGGCCCAGGGAACCGACTCTCCAAGAGGCCTTCTCCTCCATCATGGGAGCTTACCATCACTCCCAGGAGACGATGGCGACGGTACTGGCCCGGTTCCAGGAGATCCAGGCACTGCAGGAGGAATGGTACATGGGGTTCCGAGAGGAACTAAGGAACATCGGTTCCGCAATGGGGACCATCGTCGTGGCCCTTACCCAGATAGTCACCACATTGCGGGACCATGTGGCACCCCAAAGGGCCCCTGTCACTAGCCCAGGCCAGGAACAGCCTACCACCTCCGCCGGCGCTAGTGGACAGGAGGCCCCCACACAACAACAGGCCACCAGAACCCCACCTCCTGCAGAAGAAGAACCACCCCGCAAGCGGAACCTGAGATCTCACAAGAAGACAGAGTAGGATTGCAAGACCCCCACCAGCCTAAGATACCCCCTGATGTCATCCCACTGTCCCACATTGTCACCCTGTCCAACCTTTAACTGCCCCTGCTCCATCCTTCCACAGGAATATGGACAATGCACCTGTGCGACTGAGAACTGGACTCTGCCATGGACATTACTCCACCCCTACCCATCACCCTTTTACAATCATGTACCTATATGTAGCACTTAAAATAAATCACTTATTGCACTTAAAATAACAGGAGTCTGCTTGTATTCTTAACAAATGTATTACACATAACGGTGCAATAATGTCCAGTTACTTTGTGATGACAACATACCAATTTCAATAAGCTTTAGTCCATGGGCAAACAAAGCTGAAGTCAGGCAGTGGGTCATACAGCTCTGAAAAGGGAAGGGAAAGTCACAAATCAGTTAACAGGAACTGGGGGGAAACACAGACAGTGGAGACGCATGAGGCCTTAAGTAAATGTAAAATGGCGTGGGTGATTCTTACCTGTGTGCTACTGAAAATATTGTTGTATGACTGTATCCCTGTTGTCCGTGTCGTCCCCGTTGTCTTCCTCCTCTTCACTCTCCACAGGCTCCACAGCTGCTACAACACCACCATCTGGACCATCCTCCTGCAGAAAAGGCACCTGGCGTCGCAAAGCAAGATTGTGAAGCATACAGCAGGCCACAATGAGATGGCACACCTTCTTCGGTGAGTACATTAGGGATCCACCTGTCATATGGAGGCACCTGAACCTGGCCTTCAGGACCCCGAAGGTCCTTTCTATGATCCTCCTAGTTCGCCCATGGGCCTCATTGTACCGTTCCTCTGCCCTGGTCCGGGGATTCCTCACTGGGGTCAGTAGCCACGACAGGTTGGGGTAACCAGAGTCACCAATTAGCCACACACGGTGTCTCTGTAGCTGTTCCATCACATAAGGGATGCTGCTATTCCGCATGACATACGCGTCATGCACTGACCCAGGGAGCTTGGCATTTACATGGGAGATGTACTGGTCAGCCAAACAGACCACCTGGACATTCATCGAATGATAACTTTTTCTGTTTCTGTACACCTGCTCACTTTCTTTGGGGGGAACCAAAGCCACATCGGTCCCATCAATGGCACCAATGATGTTGGGGATATGTCCAAGGGCATAGAAATCACCCTTCACTGTAGCCAATTCGCCCACCTCAGGGAAAATAATGTAGCTCTGCATGTATTTCATCAGGGCAGACAACACTCTGGACAAAACCTTAGAAAACATAGGCTGAGACATCCCAGATGATATGGCCACTGTTGTCTGAAAAGACCCACTTGCCAAAAAATGCAGTACTGACAGAACATGCACCAGAGGGGGAATCCCTGTGGGTTGGCGGATGGGGGACATCAGGTCTGGCTCCAGCTGGGCACATAGTTCATGTATAGTTGCTCTGTCAAGCCTGTATGTAAGTATGATATGTCGTTCTTCCATTGTCGACAGGTCCACCAGCGGTCGGTACACGGGAGGATTCATCATTCTCCTCGCAAGTCCCAGCGGACGGTGCCTAGGAAGGACAACATGGAGCACAGAGTCAAGCAACCCACAGGTTCGTTCACACAGCTTGTACAGTACACGAATCGCTATGCATTGAAAGGCTTGTATGAGTGGCAATGCAAGGCCTAGGCCTGTGTGACGCAGTAGAAATTATGCCATGTGGGCCCTTGAAATGGCGGCTGCCTGACCTGTGAAGTGTGACAGTGGGATGTGAGGTCACTGCGCTGGTGTGGCACACCGTGGCGGTAGGCGGTCGAAGACCGCGGCGCAAAGCATCATTGGTTAACATTGAACCCTATGGGTCTCAGGTGCCAATGACGATGTGCGCCGGCGGTCGCGGTACGCACCGCCGCGGGCGTGACTGCCATTTTCTAACTGCTTAATCACTCGAGACCTGATCATCCTCAGGAGAGGACCTATACTGCAAGTGCTGCTGTGACCTCGGTCTGGGAGATACAATGGCTGCTGCGACTGGGGAAAGGGCCCCTGCCTTCACTTCCGAAGAATTGGAGAAACTTGTTGATGGGGTCCTCCCCCAGTATGCGCTACTCTACGGTCCTCCAGACCAACAGGTTAGTACACAGGGTGCACGTTGAATGGGCTATGCCTGTGTTGAGAGGGGTGTATGTAAGATAGTGGGGAGGGGAGCGAATGAGGAGTGCAACGCACGAAAGATGAGAGCATGTGCCACATGGCAAGGTTGGGGAGGGGGGGGCCACTCACATTGACCAGGCAGAAAACTGATGCGATTTCCTTTACCACCCTGTACATGTCATATAGGTCAGCGCCCATCAGAAGATCGACATTTGGCGTGCCATCGCCAAGGACGTCCGGGCCATGGGGGTCCACAACAGACGGGGCACCCACTGCCGAAAGAGGTGGGAGGACATCCGCCGCGGGACCAGAAAGACCGCCGAGTCTCTGCTGGGGATGGCCTCCCAACGTAGGAGGGGTGCCAGCCGCCAATTGACCCCGCTGATGTCCCGGATCCTGGCGGTGGCCTACCCCGATTTGGATGGGCGCGTGAGGACATCACAGCAGACACAAGGGGGTGAGTATCAGCACATTCTGCTATCTTTGCGCGCAGTGAAGGTGTCTGGGTGGGGGAGGAGGGCTGTGGCTATCTCTAGGCCAGGGCGCATTCTGTAGGCTAGGCCCCTCCGTTAGACACGGCCCTGTGCCCCCGCCCCCCACCTCTGTAGGGTGCCAAGTACAGTTATCCATGGTCCGGCCTCACCCATGTGTGCATTTGTCGTCCATAGACCTGTAGGCCTAGTCACAATAACTGAGTAGTTTACCCCGATTGCGCGGCCTAGTGCAGGGGGCTTCTGTGTCTGTCCTCTCCGACAACGGTGTTGCCAATGCATGCACTCAACCTGTCTTCATTTCTCCCCACCCCCCCATTTTCTTTGTCTTCCTGTTCATGTGGGCATTAGCATCATCAGGCGGAGGAGAAGTGGCATCGGTGCATGAGGGAGCTGCATCTCACATGGCCCCGGAGGGCCATACAACAGACTCCGAGTACACCAGTGAGACGGAGGGCGAGTGGAGCTCCACAACGGGGACCCGTGGAGACATCAGCAACACCGACACGTCCTCGGAAGGGAGCTCCCTAGCGGTGGCGGCAACATCCGTGCCCACCGCCACAACAGGTACAGCCGCCACCCAGCGCACCAGCCCCGCCCTCCCAGCAGCCCCTCAGCCTTCGCTCCGTGCCCGCTCGCCCAGGAAGACGGGCATGTCCTTCGCCCCAGGCACCTCAGGCCCTGCCCCAGTTACCCCTGCTGTCCTCAGTGAGGAGGTCATTGACCTCCTCAGGACACTCATTGTTGGGCAGTCTACCCTTTTGAATGCCATCCAGGGTGTAGAAAGGGAGGTGCATCGTAGCAATGCATACCTGGAGGGCATTCATTCGGGTCAGGCTGCCCATCAGCGATCGTTCAACGCTCTGGCCTCAGCACTGACAGCAGCCATTGTCCCTGTCTCCAGCCTCCCTCTTCTGACTCCCTCCACCCAGTCTCCTGTTCCTCTGCCTATCCCATCCACACCATCAGACCAGCCTGCACACACCTCTACACCCAAGGCCAGCTCATCCAGACATAAGCACCACAGATCCCACAAGCATTCACCCAAGCAACATCCAGATGCAGACATGCCAACAGTCACTACCACCTCTGTGTCCCCCACCTCCTCATCTCCCTCCTCCCTCCCTGTGACGTCTCCACTCACACCTGCATGCACACCACCATCAGCCAGTACTTCCATCACCAGCACACCCTCCATTACAGTCCGCACACATGCAGTCACCACCCCCACTGCCATTTACACATCCCCTGTGTCCTCTCCCAGTGTGTCTGTCACCCCTCTTCCAAAGCACACAAACGCAGGCAGCCACCCACCCAACAGCCATCCACCTCACGACAGCCTCCGTCACAAGCACCTGCACCCAAAGACAGCACACTTGACTCTCCTACAACCACATCCTCTTCCTCCACTCCCACTACAACTACCCGTCCCTGTCCTTCCCAAGTCCTTTTCCTTTCCAACCTTGAGCTCGTTCCAATCACTGAGCCACCCCTTCCATCTGGTAAGAGTAAAAAAAGCACCTCAGCCACCACCAGCCCTGCATCTACTGTGACCATAGTGCAGGGATATTGGAGTCCACCAGCTCCTAGGGCAGGAACATCGGCCAGCAGCAAGGGGACAGCCAGCCCACCCCCTGGGAAGAGGACAAAAAAAAAGAAGGGCCGGCGCGACAAGCCTGAGACGGCTGCCACCAAGGACAGTAGCCTTGCCCCGTCACCTGCCACATCATCAAAGGGAGGCAAGGGCCACAGAGCTTCAGTGAAGGAGGGCAAGGGCAGCAGGGCGGAGAAGTCAGGCAGCAGGCGAGCTGCCCAGGAGGGCCCCACCAGCCCCATTCCGGTTGTGACGGACGACACCCACGGGCCCAGGACTCCATCACAGGAGGGCCGCGACCGCAAGGTCGGATGGCGACTGAGCGGGAAGTCTTGGCCAGGTCTGGCTCCCTAGAAACACAGGACAAGCACCGCTTAACAGGGCCCCGCCGGGAGAAGCACCGCTGAACAGGGCCCCGCCGGGAGAAGCACCGCTGAACAGGGCCCCGCCGTGACAAGAACCGCTGAACAGGGGCCCGCCGTGACAAGAACCGCTGAACAGGGGCCCGCCGGGAGAAGCACCGCTGAACAGGGGCCCGCCGTGACAAGAACCGCTGAACAGGGGCCCGCCGTGACAAGAACCGCTGAACAGGGGCCCGCCGGGACAAGAACCGCTGAACAGGGGCCCGCCGTGACAAGAACCGGCGCTCCGCTGGGCCATTCATCTCAAGCACCGCTCCGCTGGGCCCCGCCGTCTCTGCACCGCTCCGCTGGGCCCTTCATCTCAAGCACCGCTCCGCTGGGCCCCGCCGTCTCTGCACCGCTCCGCTGGGCCCTTAATCTCAAGCACCGCTCCGCTGGGCCCTTCATCTCAAGCACCGCTCCGCTGGGCCCCGCCGTCTCTGCACCGCTCCGCTGGGCCCTTCCTGTCAAGCACCGCTCCGCTGGGCCCTTCATCTCAAGCACCGCTCCGCTGGGCCCCGCCGACTCTGCACCGCTCCGCTGGGCCATTCATCTCAAGGCCCGCTCCGCTGGGCCCTAATCTCAAGCACCGCTCCGCTGGGCCCTTCATCTCAAGCACCGCTCCGCCCCGCCGTCTCTGCACCGCTCCGCTGGGCCATTCATCTCAAGCACCGCTCCGCTGGGCCATTCATCTCAAGCACCGCTCCGCTGGGCAACGCCATCTCAAGCACCGCTGGCCCATTGACAGTGCCGGTTCTGTGTCGAGCAGGGCTTCACGAAGCACTCTGGGCACCATGCCTCCTCCATTAACAGTGGAGTCGGTAATCCATCTGATGGACTGTGGCTTGGCACTTCCCAGGATGGAACAGTGGGCAAGCCACCCACTGTAGAGACTTGAGAGACTGTGGCTTTGCTCTCCCCAGGATGGCACAGTGGGCAAGCCACCCACTGTAGAGACTTGTGAGACTGTGGCTTTGCACTCCCCAGGATAGGACAGTGGGCATGGAGGCCCCTCGTGGATCTGGCGTCGTGGACTCATGTGGCTGAGGTGCCCCACCTTCCCTTCCCCCTGAGGTGCCTGTAGTTTTATCATCTGATGCCCCAGCAGTGTTCTCTCCAATGGTATCTGGTCTCCTGTGTGGGCTTTGCCCATGTGTTAGTGCACATTGGCCCACGGACTATGGAACTTTGACAGAATGTGCAGGACTTATTGCCTATGTATATATTTTTGACTATGTTCATTCCTTATTTTGTATCATTCATATAGCATATTTCCAATACCTTCAGTGGAGCTATTTATACATATATTTTATAGATCATTTTAATTGTGTCTTTGCATTATTCCGGTGGGTTTGGGGGGTGTCACTCTGACTTGTTGCTCTGCATTGGGGTGTAGGTATTTGGGTTGGGGGGGTGGGTGTATGGTGCATGTGTGTGCCCGTAAGCTTTCCTCCTCCCACCTCCCCTGTGTCGTAGGTGCAGTACTCACCGTTGTCGTCTGTGCCGGCGTTCGTACTCCTGGTAGATGAGCAGGTAGACAATAGCTGGTAGGATGTTTAATTCGGGTTCCATGCTGTCCTCCTTCCTCGTGGAGTGTGTAGAGGTGAGCGTTTTCCCGTTCATAGTCTGTTTCCGCCGTGTTTTTATCGGCGGGGCTCCCCTTCCGGAAAAGGTGGCGGATTGGTGAGTTGTGATAGGGTGGGCGGTACATTGTCTGCCGCCTGCCTGTTGGCGGTGACCGCCGCGCTGTTTGTCTGTCGCGCCGTGGCGGTTGGAGTGTTAAAGTGGCGGCCTGTGTTGGCGGTTCCCGCCAGGGTCAGAATACCTTTTTTATTACCGCCTGCCTGTTGGCGGGTTGGCCGCCGCTTTTTCACCTACCGCCAGGGTCGGAATGACCCCCTTAGTGTTTTAGAGATGGAGTAGTGCCCGTCATGATGACAAAGGATCTTACCTCTGCCATCCCAAAGGTACTCTGCCCTCTAAATCTAGAGTTGTCCAGCAGACAACTCTGTACATTGAAAGGAACTACCATCCAGTGATTTCTTTCAATGAACAAAAGGTGTTGTGGTATGCGTCCACTGTCAATTTTGATAGACCTTTGTCAACTGACGTTTGGCAGCCTGCCCTACTCTAAATGAGGTGGGTAGATGAGTGGTTTGGTGGACAGGATATTCTGTTGCATTTTCAATGGAGTACCATGTCTGCCAAACACTAAACAAGGCTGCTAATGTGCAATATCCCAAATCAATCATGATTGTAGGATTTAAAGTTAAATAATGATTGAGGACTGCGGTGTGTTAACCAAGGTGAAGGTATTACCACAAATCATTAATTTCATCTAGTTGGAGGGTTTGTTCTGTAGCTACTGTCGAAGTTTTTTTATGTGCAAGTTTACATGACGAAATATTTTGATGCTAATGATTTTTATGATCAATTCTAGTCGTAACCAATGAATTAACAGTACACTTGAAGCAATATTTCTTAATCATGTAGAAGTGTGTTTATTAACATGCTTTAGCTGTGACATATTTTCCTATTTAGACACCATTTTAGTTAAACGCATGTTGGTTCTGAAGTACTATACAAAACTGCACCTGCTCATTTCGCTCCTCCCCCTGTCATGTCCCTCTGATTGTCTTCTCTCCTCATACTTTCTGAAGACTTTACAGGGGGCACAGGACACTATGACATAATTGGTAACTTTCCTCAAGCTCATGTACTATGAATGAAACATTTCCCTGTGTATTGTGAAGTCACTATTTCTGAAGGTTGGTTCTTACTGCTGTGGCTTTCTGACGCTGCACAGTTTAAATGTTTTTTGTTCAGTATGTGAAACGTAATGTGTAGTGCATCTTCGAACAGCAACAGGATCTGATGGGGTCTCACTGGTAGAAGAGGTGAAAGGTATTTCACTTAATTCTGTGAAGTGTCTATTTGCAATTGGTTAATGTTGCAATATCTGGAATCTGCAGCTTCTTCTCAACAATGTGAAACTTTGTATAAAAAACCTTGTTTAGTGGGAGGACCATGAGATTTTCTGAGTTCCTCCAGAGACTCTGTACGAGCTAGATGACATTTTTCCTTAGCCTTTAGGAGCTCTGATTGATTCTGGTTCATTCTTTAATGATTTGCTGTATGTGATGGACTTAGAGTTATGCTGATTTCTGTCTATGTACTTTCCATTTATGTTTTTATGGCATTTTATTCAATATTCTGTACAGCTTGATTAATGAAATTCTCTATTAAAATCCTTTAACCTTTCCTTGCACTAGAACAAATGTTCTTATAATGTGATAGTAAGAAGGATAGTGTCTCTTAAGGTTAGATCAAGGGTGTGGGAGCAGGATGTCTGAGGTAATATCTGGGTGAATTGAAGCTGCAATTGAATATTGGAGTTCTGCTCCAACAAAGTTGGTGGAGAATGCAGCAGCCTAAAAACAACTTGTTTTCCTTGGGGGGCACCGAAAGATCACCAGAGCAATCCCAAAAGATTTTGAGTCTTTAACTCCTAGTCTGAGAGAAAAGAGTTTTTGGAACTTTGCCAAGAGTTCCAATGCTGGGAACAACTACGAAGTGACAAGCTGTGCGTTCCTGAATAATTTGGAGTGTAAGTATCAACAGGCTGCACTGATTTTATGAGTGCGGGTTGAATTATATTTTTGTGCAACTGATTTCTGTTGCATATGTGAATTGTTTGGGTACGTAATGATGATTGTGAGTTCAATTAGTAAACTGATTACTTTTGTGATGTTGCTTTATGCATACTCATAGCTCATTTGAAGCTCTATTACTTTTAGTTTGGTATGGTCATTTGATTCATTGAAATGCAGATCTCGATGTATTGATTACTTGTCAGTCATTGTGGTGTGTAATGTGAGTCGCCACATCCACATTGATAGGGATTCTAAATTAATTAGTTTTCTTTTTCAGGGTGCATGTCTTGGTGTATTTTGCTCTTGAGTGCACAGGAGCAAGCGTCCTAGCTAGGGTGGATTTCCGCTGGAGTCTACCTAATTTGAAATGTATTTACTGTTTTTTTCAGTGATTCATTTTCTGTTCTTCCATTCTTGTTTACTGAAATTGTTGTTTTTCTCATTTCTGAGATCTTTCTTGTTTTGCGATTGAATTGGCTTCATTGATTTGATGCCTTTTAGTTCCTTTCTAGGTTAAACAGACAAGGGATTATTGAACTATTTGTTTTAAAAGTAGTTTTGTAATTGTGTTCCTGTTTGTGCATTGATTGGTTGCCCAGCCACAGAGCCATGCTGGAATTGGTGAGACTTCACCACAAAGCAGTGGTCTGATTGGTTGGTTGCTGGCAAAGATATGCTGTGATAGGTTAACCTTTGACAGAGCCATGCTGTGATTTGTTGTTGTTCTCTAGTTCATATGAGTTTATTTGAATTTGTTTTAGTGTATATAATGGGACATTTGTTTGTGAAGCCCAAGGTACTGTTACCTAGGGAGAGTCACAGAATGCGGGCAGAATGAACACCAATATCTAAAATGATGAAAGACATTGGGTACTATGCGTGTACCTGGATTTCAGAAAGGATGAAATACACTGCACATAATGAAGTTTTACACTTTCTTTTAGAAGTAATTTTAGTACTAGAACGCTAGGATTCTTGAGACAAATTACATATGACATGAAGCAGATGGCCAGTCCCACACAGTTTGAAGAGCTTAACAAATGGGCCCGCATGGCAGCTAAGAAAGAGGGAAAATAGGAAAGCAGCTCAAAAGTTCAATTAGACATTGGTTTGCGACTAAAATGGATAGACAGGAGAAGAGTTACAGGGAGCATATGACTGAATATGCAAAAACATTCATTGCTATAGTAAATGAGAAAGAGGAACAAGATAAAAATAAAATGAAAAAGAAAAGCAACCAGATGATTCTGATAATGCTGAAAGATGTATAGATTAACTTTTGAATTTGATACTTCCCCATGTATACTAATAGAATAGTGGGTGCAGTTCTTACTAATTTGGGACCAGATACAGGTGCTGGGAGCGATGGTAGTGGAGTGCAAGCTCCTTCAGGAGTGATACCAAGTGCACCGAGTGAGGCAATAATGATAACAGTGCCCAGTACAAGCAGAAATGCGGAAATCGAAACTCTATTTCAATCTGCCACATTTGTATAGACAATAGTAGCTGAAGAGGCTCCTACAGAAATTAATATTGTAATTCTGAAAATTGAATTTGGTGAAACGTTGATTAAAGTAGACTATTGTCTTATAATGTTGAATTAATGAGATATCTGATTAAAGAAGCATCAAGGCATGAAGAAATATTGCGAGATACAGAAAAGCAGAATGATACAGGGAAAAAAATGGGGCATGTGATACAGAAAGAATATCAAAAATTGTTTTAGAATTTCTTTTGAGATAAGTTCATGGAGGCAATCTTGTGCATGTGCGTGGTCAAGAGTTGGCGAGTAATTTTCCAAACTTGAGAAAGGATTCAGGGACATTGTATGATGAGGTACACAAAGTGACACACATTTCCCAGGTGTTGTATATGAATTTGAATTCATTGTTTGAGACTGTGGTTCCAGGCAGGCAGAGTGTAAAGTGACAACTAGATGGCCAGCACAAGAACCAACTAAAGTTGGTTGCAATATTGCACCGAATGAAGGGGTAACGGACAAATATGAGGCTTTGATTGAGGATTTGAAAAAACAAGTTCCTGAGAAGGATATAAATTGACAAAAAGTTTGAGAACTACACGTCAGCCAAAGAGTCAGGGAATGCATATTATGAAAGGCTTATGCACATTATTAGGAAAAACAGTAGAGTTGTAAAATCCATAACAAGATGGGGTCAGTGGTTTTGTGGCTTTTTTGTGGCAGATTTGAGACCAGAATTTAGTAATCACATATAACAAAGTGATTTGTGTTGGCAGACAAAGAGCCTATAGGAAATCTTAAGAATGGGGAAAAACAGTAGTGATTATCGTGATGCACAGTAGAAAAAGGTAAAAAAGAAGCTGATGGTTGCTCAGACAAAGATGTTTACAAAAGGATCTAAGAATCAAATGGGTTTAAATATGATGTTTGTGCAATATGGAATGAATGGAAAAGAAATGCAAGGTGGACAGATGGGAAATGGAGGGATGCAGAAGTTGGTGAACGATGAATGATGGCATGAGTCATGAGTGTTGAAATGTTGCAAAAGATTACAGTATGCCATGAGTGTGGGAAGATCAGGCATTGGAATAGGGAATGCAGACAGGAACCTAACATGGTTCAATAAAATGTGGAAGTAGTTCCACAAATGCAGAGGAATAGGTTGAATGTGCAGAATTTTTAACAGAATGTGCAGGGGCAGAAATAATTTAAAATGGCAATGCCTACATCTCCAGTGATGCAGCAAACTCTGATAAATAAAATGCTCCATAATGCAGGGTATCAGCAGAATCCATTTATTCTGAGTAATAAGTTGACAGGAAGTAAGAAGCTCACAATGTTGGTGCCTGAGGGAGAAGGAGGACTGTGTTCTTGGTGCAGTCCTAGAGGTTCTAGGGGTATACCAACATGGCCCATATGTTGACGGAGAAGTCAGTGGACATCCAGTTTCATCTCTGATTGATACAGGGGCTACCAGATCTACAATGCATTCTGTGGGAATTCCCAGCCTATGCCTCTCAGGAAGATGGAAGAGAAATCCAAGTTGTAGGGATCAACAATAACCAAATTGTTAATCAAGTATAGCAGCTGTTCCAGTTCAAATTAGCCAGCTGTAGAACAAACACCAATCTATTTTGTGTGATTTAAGACCTATTAATGTATTGGGAAGGGGCTTACTCTGCAAAATGAATTACATAATTTCTTGTACAGCAGATGGTATTGCAATTAAAACACAAGATGATTATTCAGTTGTATAACTTAGTTCAGAAAATTCAAGAGGTCTGTTCTTTCCAGTTTTGACAAAAGATGATTTGCCTCTAGATTGAAGATACACTGTCAGCAGTGAGGCATGGGATTTCTGAGATAAAGAAATTGGATTAATTCAAAGCCAGTCACACTTAAGGTTAACCCTGATGCAATATACTAGAAATGTATGCAGTACAAATTCACAAAACAGGCAGAAGAGGGAATGAAGGCAGTAATTGAAAAAAAGATTGAACAGGAAATCCTCATGGGGGTAGTTGGTGGTGCATGTAACTCCCCAGTAATGGGAATTAAAAATCTGAATGGCAAGTGGTGTATTGTGCAATACATCAGAAAGATTAACAATGAAGTGATTCCATGTTGTTCAGTGGTACCGAGTCCTGCAGGGATTTTGTATCAGATTCCATCTGAAGCAGAATTGTATACAATCATTGACTTATGCCAAGCGTTCTACTCTAGTCCTTTGAATGAAGAGTCACAGCTGCTCTTTGCATCTCAAGTTTGAATAAAGTTCTCATGTGGTGTAGTATCGCACAAGGGTATACTGAAAGTCCTTCAGTCTTCTCACTAATACTAAAGAACGATGTACAGAGTTTGAGGTTGCCATGCAAATCAAAGCGAGTCCAGAATAATGATGATCTGCTGATCACATCCAGAACAAGAGAGGACTGTAAACAAGATACAGTTGCATCATGGAATCACTTGGCTGAGAATGGGCATAAGGTATCCTCAACTAAAATGTAGTGCTGCAAAAAGAAAGTGGATTATCTCAGACACTCTAAAGGTGTGAGGAAAGTCTCAAAAGAATGTGTTTCTGCAATTCAGGAATTAAGACATCCCACTATCCAGAGGGAAGTGTGAGTGTGTCCCAGAAGCATGGGAATGTTATGCTCCTAGTGACTACCTGTTAACTGTATTGGATCCAGTAGCTGTAAATCTTCCAGAATATATGAAATTGGTTGCAGTTGTTTGTATAGCCATTTAACAGAGTTAAGGTAGTGCGATGGAACATACTTTTTTTTCTTAAACATTTTTACTGATTTTATATAATACATGGACCACATTTGCAATAATATTTTGATTACACAGTTCATCATTATGGGACATACTGTAATTGCATATGTTCCACATTCAGTTAAGATTTTGTTGACAAGAATGAGACCATACCATTTAACAAATAGTTGGCTGATTTATTAAAGGCAAGTAACACTTGCTGCAGAGAACATCTCTATTAAAGGAGGCAACATTGATTGCTTTGTATTTCAGACAGAGATCGTGAAGACAGGAAAGGCGATGAAGTGGCTTATGAACCTCATCATGACTATCTGAAGGTGACAAAATCAAGGTCGGATATAAAAGAAAATCCACTAGAAATGGCTGATCTAACATTATTTGTTGAGAGGTCTTCTTTACAATACCAATACAGTCCATTGAGAGCTGCCTATGCAGTATGCAGTTTCCAAGAATTTGGAAGCATCTTGTCTGCCGAATTTAACTTCAGCACAGGTGACAGAGCTAGTTGCATTGACGAGAGTTTGCTGCTTGTTCAAAAATTTGGATGTGACACTTTCTACAGACAGTCAGTATAGATTTGGAGGTGTGCACAATCTGGTCAGCTGTAGTCACACAGGGGTTTTATGACATCTTAAGGTGTCCCTATTTCGGACTTGCTGACAGCAATATTGAAACCAAAGGAAATAGCTGTGGTTAAGTGTGTTCCCCTTAAATCTGGAAAAATTGATGACACCTGGGAATAGCAATGCTGACACAACAGCAAAATATTGTGAAATACAAGATTAAACCATTGTGCAAGAGAATGAGATGGATCAAGGTGTGAGAGTGTAAACTGTGTCTTTATAAATTCAGACTTCCCTAAGCAAACTGATAGATTTGCAGGATGATGCCTCAGATGAAGAATGAGACAAATGGAAAAGACTAGGCTATAAGAAAAACCATCAGGATTTGTATATTAATAATGAGCAAAACTATCTTCTACCTGATTTAATGCTATACCCTATGTGCAAGTATCTACATGCAGGGAGAGACAGCCTAATTAGAATATTCAGGAAATACTGGGAGAATGCTGATTATGTGTGCTCTAGGTGTATAGTTAGTCAACTGAATAACCAATGCAAACACTCTCAGACACTGAGCCACATTGGAAGATCAGATGCCCATTTTTTAGACTTCAAGTGGATTTTATTCAGATGCTGAATTACAATGGATTAAAGTATGTATCAGTAATTATCTGCTTGTTCTCTAAGTGGATGGAGGCTTATACCACTAGAAGACCAGCTATCCTTACAGTTGCCAAATTGTCAAGAGAGTTGATACCCAAATTTGGACCCTCGACTTTGATTGAGTCAGATATAGATTGACACATTTTCAAAAATGAAGTCCTACAAATTATCTGTGAGGTCTTTGACATCAGTGAGAGGTTTCATTGTAGCTATCGTCCTCAATCATCTGCAGGTTGTGGAGAGGGTTGATGGTACTCTCAAGAATAAACTGGCGTAAATCTGTGCTTCAACCGGGCTGAAGTAACCATATGCATTTCCTTTTCTTTTGATGAGCATGAGATGTACTCCAGATAGGAAGACTGGTATGCCCCTCATAAAGTAATTATGGGCAGTGCAATGAGGCTTGCCTATGTCCCATCAGCGGCACTAATTTCAATAAGTGATGATATTGCGCTATATTACTTCAAAGGTCTAGCTGATAGGGTGAAATCTGTCTCTCATCAGGTGGATGTGGCAACAGAATATGCAAGAGATGTTCTACATCACAGTCTGAAGCCTGGGCACTTTGTTACCGTACACAAACACATGAGGAAAAACTGCCTTGCACAGAGATGGCACGGACTGTACCAGATGATTCTGATGACCAACCCTGCTGTCAAATGTGCCAGTGTGTGGCAGCAGATTCATGCTGCTCCCATGAAAAGAGTACAAGCGGCTGAAGAAGTGGATGGGTCGGTTGGTACTGAATCGAATACACAGAGTAAAGTGCAAAGCCAAGTACAAGCATTCGCAACGTGGATCAAGAGGGGTGAACATTTTGGAACTGGTGAAGACGAAAGCCATGGAAGTAAGCCTAAAATTCTGAAATCCAGATTCAAAGTGGGTATCAGAGCAAAGGGATGTTGCAGTGTGAAAGCCACAAGCATGAGCAGCAGCAAGAAGAAGTAGTCTCTGATCCAGTCAATGAGAAACTGCAAGCAGTTGAAGATGAAAGTTGCAAAGACCCCAAAGAAATAAAGAACTTTGCTATGAACACAGCAGCTAAGCAGAACAATTATCAAAGCTCATGTTTGAGTGTTTGTGAAAACAAAGAGACTGTGACAAAAATTGTTGCCAAAGAAACGCAGGCTGAAGAAGATATTCCAAGAAAAATAACTTGCAAGAGAAAACACTGTGACTGTGAACCAGTTGTGAACTAACTTTGAGAGACAAATAGAGACTGAAACTAGTGGTAGTGATTTGCCAGCTGTTAAAAGAACAAGAAGAGAAGTCTCAAATAGAAAGTATGCCTCGTCTAAATGGGTGTGTCTGGCTTCTGTGTCTGAGGGACAAAAAGAAGCAGTGATTTAAGAGTTTGACCCAATGGTGGATTATTGTCAGGACATGTATGGACCAGAGTCAGAGAGTGAACTAGAGAAGAAAGAAAAAACACCTTGATTGAGCAATAGATACTGTTGAATAAAAGTGAAATCTAAAGCTGATGTCTAAGAGGCTTTGATAAGAAACTGTCTAGCACTAACCTGTTCGTCCCAGGTAGAAACAATGACGCCCATGACTCTCTCTCTCAGTCATGGACGTCGCCTGGCAGGATCAGGATGGCTAGCCTTTGTCTACGAAGAACAGATATCTACTATGATTAATTTAACTTTTAGTCAAATAACACTTTTCATGTTGCCAATATACTAAACCTACTCTTTGCCAATTCCCACAAACTTGGTGTACCTGGCAGGGTCCCCTTTCCCAGTTTTGATGGCTCTCCTCTCTCTCTAGTGATCTTCAAGAAACAGTATGGAACCTGTAACTAGATGTAATGTTGAGCCCTCTATACCATCTACATGTATCCCCATCTTGTTCCCAAGCCAATATGGCCCCACTGGAAGACGTACCTAAAGTGTTCCAGAAATTCACTGTACGTCTTGCTCGTTTGGTCTTGATGAGACTTTCTGAAACACAGTCATACTCACAATCATAGACAAATAACAGGCAATAAAGAATGAAAGTCAATTCCTAAGTATTTAGATTTCTCAAATATTCAGGGATTAATCAACACAGCGTGTTAGTATAGGAAAGAACGCAGATCAGTGGTTTAACCACACTGAGAGCATAGGGTTAATATACTAAAGCTCACTTTCGAATGTAATTTGTGCCATCACTGTTACATCACAGTGACAACTGAACTTGGAAATACCAGACCTTTAATTCACATTTTGAAACTAGCGTGCACCAGCATGAAGTGTTCTTTATCATAGGCAATGATCGGTATCACAAAAATGCTACACAAACCTCAACTAAAACAAACATGTTCATAGTACATAGGTATAATCACAATTGTCCAACATGCGCTCAAATCTGTACTGTCATTGCAAGCTAATAACAATGAGTGTTATTATTCAGCAGACAGCAAGTATTCAAGTAACCAAGGACATGCCCTTCTAGTGCGCTGTGCCCGTCTGAACATCTGGCAATCAACTATCAAAAGTAACCGGTAAGAAGACTTTCAAGCTCGTTCAGAGCCTTTCCGCCTTTTTTGATGCTAATCTTTTTGATCTCCTCTTTTCCAGGATCAGCATCCGCGATGCTGGGCTGTGGAATAGACGATCCAGGAACAAGCGCAGAGGACGAGAGATCCCACTCTGCATCTAGAGACCTCTGACAGCAAGCAATCCCCTTAAGATTGGTGTGGCTTTAAATACCTGAGTCACCAGGCCACACCCAGTCTGAGTCATGAGGCCACACCCAGTCTGAGTCATGAGGATGCCACAAGCTCTGTCAACAGGTTGACACGTGCCCCAGATTCCTACACGAGTTCTGAAACAAGCATTGGCTCAAGTAAACATTTCTCAAAGGCAACAACAATCAGTGGCCTATGCAAGGGCAGGTGATTTGATTAGGGACACTAAATGTCATTGTGACCGGACGGGGTCAAGGACGACACGAAGAGATAGGGATGGTTGGTTTCAGGTGTACTTTATTGGCTTTAGGAATATCTGGTGTGACATATAAGTGTCTTTCTTGTGCTGTTTCCTTTTAGTTGCCTTATCCTGACTTTTCCCCTCTTCTTTGGTTTTCTCTCTTGCAGGACTCCCAGGAAGCGCATGTGAGAAAAGAACAAGAGAAAGTATCAGTAAGTTCCTTTTCTTTTATCTTGTGGCTCTTTTCTTTCCCTACCCTGCTTTTCTTTCTTTTTTGTCGTACTGTAGGGGTTTTCTCTCTCTCTTGTCTTTCTAATGTCTCCTTTTTTTCTTTTATCTTTCACTGGCACCTCTTCTATCAAGAGTTATGTATTGCTATATCCCCCTCTTATTTCCTGGAAGCACTTTCTATTGTAGGATCCTTTTCTTGCTTCTTTGTACTTCTTTTGTGCCTCTCTGTCTTTGTAGCTTCTGTCGTGCTTCCCTCCTCTTTCTTCCTTTTTTTTTCTTTTACTCTTCTGCCCTTTTAGCTGGTTCTTTTGTCTTAATGAGTAGCAATCCTGCATCTTCTTTACTGCCCTCGGTTTTCCTACTACTGGGTGTATATATATATTGTTGTTTTCTCTGTCCCTTGTACTTTTCTGTGAATGTTTTCCCCGTTTTCTTCCCCTTCTTTTCCCGTCTTCCCACTCCCCCTTGCTTCTCGTTCCCTTCTCCCCACCCAACCACCCTTGCACCCCTTGCTTGATACCGGAACGCACCGGAGGTTGCCACGCTTCTCCTGAAGCGTGGCTGGTAGGTTCGAGTTACGCCTCCTGGGTCGCTGAGGTTTCTGTTCCGCCGTCTGACTCCTCTTCTCCTTCTGGCTTTCGTCTGTTGTTGCGGACCTGTCTTCCCGCACTGCTGCTCCTCACTCCTCCGTTGCGTGCCTCTCTCGCCCCGTCTGCCGGCTTTTCAGGCCCTCTCGGCCCCGCACAGCAACCTCCTGGCCCCTCCTTCGCTGCTGGAAGAGATTCCGGATTCGCTGCTTCTTCGTGAAGAACCGGGGCATTTTGGGCAGCGCCAGCACAAGTCGGGTTTGTGGACGGGCCACTTTGCGCCGGCCCGTCACAGTCAGATATGGGTTCTGGAGCATATTTGGGTTTGCAGGTCCGATAGAAACGTTAAAGAGTCCCTGATATACACTTCTGAAGGTTTGCCTATTTTTGAGCAAGCTGAAGGATACCATTCTGAAAGTAACTCATGAACTGAGAAGAAGATTTATTCTTTTGTTTTGTGTATTATTGGCGGTCCTTCATGTCCCAGCGGGGCTTGTGCTGGCGGTCCTTCATGGCCCAGCGGGGCTTTTGCTGGCAGTCCTTCATGGCCCAGCGGGGCTGGTGCTGGCGGTGGCCTCCTGGGCAGCTGTGCTGGGGCTGGCGGTGGCCTCCTGGGCAGCTGTGCTGGGGCTGGCGGTGGCCTCCTGGGCAGCTGGGCGGGGGCTGGCGGTGGCCTCCTGGACAGCTGGGCTGGGGCTGGCGGGGGCCTCCTGGGCTGGGGCTGGCGGTGGCCTCCTGGGCAGCGGGGATGATGGCGGTTTCTCCGCCGTGCAGCTCTTCCCAGACTTGCCGGGTTTCTTGTGGCCCTTCCCCACCTTCGAAGGTGTCACAGCTGACTCCACACTCCCAACGGGACCCCTGGGAGCGGCTTTGGTGGCTGGAGTTTTCCCCCTCTCCCGCCGGGCACTGGCCAACTTCTGATGCTTCACAGGTGGGGGACTGTCTGTGCTGTGGCTCTGTGCCACACTGGCTGTCCTGGTGGCCGGTGCACTCCACATACCGGTGACTACAGGCACCACTGGTCCCGGAGATGTTGTGGCTGAGGTGCAACTTTGGGACCTATGAGATGGACGGGGTGGGGGAGGTGTGGGAAAAAGGTCAAGGGTGGACAGGAAAAGTTTTTGGGACACACTGGGACGGGTAGCTGGAGGGGGTTTGGGAGTGGAGGAAGAGGTGGTGGTAGTAGGAGTTGTACGTTTGGTGACTTTGGGTGAAGGTGCATGCGCTGGAGGCTGTCGTGAGGTGGATGGCTGTTGGGTGGGTGTGTGCCTGCGTTTGTGTATCTTGAGAGGGGGAGTCACAGACACACTGGGAGAGGACACAGGGGATGTGTGAATGGTAGTGGGGGTGGTGACTGCACGTGAGCGGGGTGTGCTGGTGGGTGTGCTCGTGAGGGACGTAGTGGCTGTAGAGGTAGTGCATGCAGGTGTGAGTGTAGACGAGACTGGGAGGGAGGAGGGAGATGACGAGGAGGGGGACACAGTGGAGGCAGTGGATGTTGGTGTGTCTGCATGTGTGTGTTGCTTGCGTGAGTGCCTGTGGGATGTGTGGTGCTTATGTTTGCCTGAGCTTCCCTTGTGTGTTGAGGTGTGTGCAGGCTGGTCTGATGGTGTGCTTGGGATAGGCAGAGGTACAGGGGATTGGGTCTGGGTGGAGGAAGTTGGAGGGGGGAGGCTGGAGACGGGGACAATGGCTGCCATCAGTGCTGAGGCCAGAGTTTGAAAAGCTCGGTGAAGGGCCGCCTGACCAGAATGAATGCCCTCCAGGAATGCATTTGTTTGTTGTAACTGCCTTTCTACACCCTGGATGGCATTCAAAATGGTATACTGCCCAACAGTGAGGGACCTGAGGAGGTCAATGGCCTCCTCACTGAGGGCAGCAGGGGTGACTGGGGCAGGGCCTGAGGTGCCTGGGGCGAAGGTGATGCCCACCCTCCTGGGTGAGCGGGCACGGGGCGAAGGCTGAGGGGCTGCTGGGAGGGCGGTGCTGGTAGGGGGGGTGGCGGCTGTACCTGTAAATGCGGGGGGCACAGATGTTGCCGCCACCACAAGGGAGCTCCCATCAGAGGACGAGTCCGTGTCGCTGGTATCAGCTCCTGTCCCCGCCGTGGAGCTCCCCTCGCCCTCCGTCCCACTGGTGAATTCCGAGTCCGTAGTCTCGCCCTCCAGGGACATGTGGGATGCAGCTGCCTCCTGCTCCGGTGCCACTGCTCCTCCGCCTGATGATGCTAATGCACACAAGAACAGGGAGACCACAAAAAGGGGGGGGGGAGCGACAGAAGAAAGACATGTTGAGTGCATGGATTACCGCTACCGTTGGCTGACAAGACAGACACAGAAGCCCCCTACACTACGCCGCGCTCTTGGGCTCCACTGTTCAATTCCTGGGAAATGGCCTACAAGGCTATGGACGACATCTGCACACATAGATGACACAGGGGCATGAATAGCTGTACTTGGCACTCTACAGAGGTGCCACATGGCCTGCCTTACGGAGGGGCCTTGCTTACAGAACTTGCCCTGGCCTAGGGAAACCCATAGCCCTCCTCCCCCACCCAGACAACTCCACTGCACGCAAAGTCAGCAGAATGAGAGTGTACTCACCCCCTTGTGTCTGCTGTGATGCCCTCAAGCGCCCATCCAACTCCGGGTAGGCCACCGCCAGGATCCTGAACATCAGGGGGGTGATGGTGCAACGGGCACCCCTCCCACGTTGGGAGGCCATCCCCAGCTGAGCCTCCGCCGTCTTCTTGATCCAGCGGCGAATGTCCTCCCATCTTTTCCGGCAGTGGGTGCTCCGTCTGTGGTAGACCCCCAGGGTCCGGACGTCCTTGGTGATGGCACGCCAAATATCTTTCTTCTGGTGGGCGCTGACCTACATGAAATGTACAGGGGAAGAAGAGAAGTCATTACCAACTGCACCGTCAAAGTGATTGGCCCCCATTCCTACCCTTGCCATGTGGCACATGCATTGACCGTCTTTCATGCACACAGCACTCTGCCCCCTTCCTTCTCACATTCAGCCCTCTCCACACAGGCATAGCCCATACAATATGCTCCCTGTGTACTTACCTGTTTGTCTGGAGGACCGTAGAGTAGGTTGTACTGGGGGAGGACCCCGTCCACGAGTTTCTCCAACTCCTCCGATGTGAAGGCAGGGGCCCTTTCCCCAGACACACAAGCCATTGTCTCTTCCAGACCGAGGTCACAGCAGCACTTGCAGTGTAGGTCCTCTCCTGTTGAAGATCAGGCATCGAGTGATTGAACAGATAGAAAATGGCAGTCACGTCCGCGGCGGTGCGTATCGTCACCGCCGGCATACATCGTCATTGGCTCCTGGGACCCATAGGGTCCAATGTTAACCAATGCAGCATTGCGCCGCGGTCTTCGACCGCCTACCGCGACAGTGTACAACACCAGCGCAGTTACCTCACATCCCATTGTCCCACTTTAGAGGTCAGGCAGCCGCCATTTCAGGGGCCCACATGGCTTCATTTTCAACTGCGTCACACGTACCTAGGCCTAGACTCAACACACATACAGGCCACCTTTTGTGTATGATTGGTGTTCTGGGTAAACTGTGGGTACATACCGCTGAGTTGTTTGACTCTGTGCTCGCTGTTGTCCTTCATAGGCACCGTCCGCTGGGACATGTGAGGAGATGGCGGCATCCTCCGGTGTACCGACCATTGGTGGACCTGTCGACAATGGAGGAGCGACATTTGATAATCACCTACAGGCTTGACCGTGCCACAATCCAGGAACTGTGTACCCAGTTGGAGACAGACCTGATGTCAGCAATCCGCCATCCCACAGGAATCCCCCCTCAAGTGCAGGTGCTGTCAGTGCTCCATTTCCTTGCAAGTGGCTCATATCAAACAACTGTGGCCATGGCATCAGGGATGTCCCAGCCTATGTTTTCCAACGTGTTGTCCAGAGTGTTGTCTGCCCTTCTGAAACACATGCGGAGCTACATCGTTTTCCCTCAGTGGAGGATTTGCCTACAGTGAAAGGTGATTTCTATGCCCAGGGACATATCCCCAACATCATAGGTGCCATTGATGGGACCCATGTGGCTTTGGTTCCCCCCCCCCCCACAGGAGTGAACAGGTGTACAGAAACTGGAAGAGTTATCATTCTATGAATGTACAAATGGTTTGTTTGGCAGACCAGTACATCTCCAATGTGAATGCTATGTTCCCTGGCTCAGTGCATGATGCCTACATCCTGTGGAATAGCAGCATCCCTGATGTGATGGGTCAACTCCAGAGGCACCGTGTGTGGCTATTAGGTGAGCACCTGGAAGCAAGTCAGTGGGAATGGTTGTCTGGGTCTGGGGTTATCCCTCCAGGTTAGTGTGTGTCTAACAGTTGCCCCTCGCCATTTGCAGGTGACTCTGGTTACCCCAACCTGTCATGGCTACTGACCCCAGTGAGGAATCCCAGGACCAGGGCAGAGGAACGCTACAATGAGGCCCATGGGCGAATTAGGAGGGTGATCGAGCAGACCTTCGGCCTCCTGAAGGCCAGGTTCGGGTGCCTCCATATGACAGGTGGATCCCTATTCTACTCACCAAAGAAGGTGTGCCAGATCATCGTGGCCTGCTGTATGCTTCACAACTTGGCTTTGCGACGCCAGGTGCCTTTTCTGCAGGAGGATGGTCCAGATGGCGGTGTTGTTGCAGCTGTGGATCCTGTGGACAGTGATGAGGAGGAAGCAGAGGAAGAAGACATGCACAACAGGGACTCAGTGATCCTGCAATATTTCCAGTGAGACACAGGTAGAAATCCAAACCTGCCTACTACATGTACTTTGACACTACTACCTCTCTCCTGTCTCTCGTTTTCACCCAGTGTATGGTCACTGAGTTGTCACTTTCCCTTACGATTTCACAGATGTGGGTCCCACTGTGTGACATCTGCTTAGATTCCTCATGGACTAGAGCTGTGTGACATAGGTATGTTGACATTACTATTTAAAAAACATTTTGTCACTGTAATTGCTAATACACTATTTCAAAATCACAGACAGACTCGAGATCATTTTGTGCTTTAGGTGTGTTTAAATGCTCAAAATTGGAGGGGGTAGTGAAATGGTGAGGGGTGATGGCGGAGGAGTGTCCATGGCAGAGTCCAGTCTATTAGTCTCACAGGTGCATTGCCCATGTGGGCATAGGAAGTGGAGCTGGGGCAGTTTAATTATGGACAGGGTGACAAAGTGGGACAGTAGGATGACAATCAGGGTGGTCTCATTTCTTGGCTGGGGTCTTGGCATCGTTATCTGTCTTGTTCCTGGATCTCAGGGACCGTTTGCGGTGTGGTTCTCCCTCTGCAGGGGGTGGGGTGCTGGTGTGGTGGTCCTGTGGCGGGGCGTCCTGTCCACTAGCGCCGGCGGAGGTGGTGGGCATTTCATCGTCCATGCTAGTGTCAGGGGCCCCTTGTAGTGCCACAGTGTCCCTCCTGGTGTTGAGTAGTTCCTTCAGCACCCCTACGATGGTGCCCAGGGTGGAGCTGATGGTTCTGAGTTCCTCCCTGAAGCCCATATACTGTTCCTCCTGCATGCGCTGGGTCTCCTGAAACTTGGCTAGTACCGTTGCCATCGTCTCGTGGGAGTGGTGGTAGGCTCCCATGATGGAGGAAAGGGCCTTGTGGAGAGTGGGTTCCCTTGGCCTGTCCCCCCCATGTCGCATGGCAGCCCTCACAGTTCCCCTGTGTTCCTGGGCCTCCGTCCCCTGGACCGTGTGCCCACTACCACTGCCCCGAGGTCCCTGTTGTTGTTGTTGGGGTGGTGGGTTAGCCTGGGTTCCCTGTAGTGGTGGACACACAGCTGATTCACGTGTCCTGGGGATGGAGGTATGGGCCTGCTGGGTGGGTGCTGTGCTGGTGTTTCCAGAGGGGAGAAGGTCTGTGGTGGCCTGTGCCTGTGTAAGGGGAACCAGAGGTCCCCGATGGTCCGGGCTGGTCATCTAGATCCAGTTGGACAGAGGTGCTGCCATCACTGTGGGCCTCTTCTGTTGGTGGTGTGGACATGTGTGGACCCTCCTGTCCGGTGACGTTGGGTAGGGGTCATGCAGGGGTATAAAAGGATGTTTATTAAATCTGTGTGTGTAATGGTATGCAATGGGTGGGTGATTGTGTACCCCAGTGCTAGCATTCCTGTGTGGGAGCTTGTGTGATGATGGTTTAGGGGGGTGTATGGGTATGTGCAGTGGGCATGCTTTGGTGATGGGTGTCCATGCTTTTTTGTTGCATGCAGGGCTTGCTGTTGGGATGTGTGGTTTGTGAAGTTGGGACATATGTGAGGAGTTGGGGTGCTGGGGGTGAGGGTGAGGGTGGGAGTATGTGATAGCATGCAGGTAGGGTGGGGGATGTAATAGTAAAGCTTTGTCTTACCAGAGTCCATCCCTCCACCTACTCCTGCGAGGCCCTCAGGATGCAGAATCGCCAAGACCTGCTCCTCCCATGTTGTTAGTTGTGGGGGAAAAGGGGGGGGGGGTCCGCCGTCAGTCCGCTGAACCGCCAGGTGGTGTCTTTAGACCACGGAACGCACCTTCCCCGTTGGTCGTTCCACCTCTTCCTGATGTCCTCCCGATTTCTTGGGTGTTGTCCCACTGCGTTGACCCTGTCCACTATTCTTCGCCATAGCTCCATCTTCCTAGCTATGGAGGTGTGCTGCACCTGTGCTCCGAATAGCTGTGGCTCTACCCGGACGATTTCCTCCACCATGACTCTGAGCTCCTCCTCCGAGAACCTGGGGTGTCTTTACCGTGCCATCGGGTGGTCTAGGTGATGTGTGGGGTGGAGTGTGTGGTGCTAAGTGTGGTGATATGTAGTGGTGTGTTGTGTGAGGTGCGTGGAAGTTGTGTGGGTGATGGTGTTGTGTGCCTGTGGATGCTGTTGTTCTTGCTGGTGGTGTCTCTCTCTGGCCTTCTTTCGGAATTTTTTTGTCGTGGGGGTTTGTGGGTGATGTGGGTGTGTGTTTTATATTATAATGGGTGTGTGGGAGTGGTGTGTGTATGTGTATCAGGTGTGTGTATTTTGAATTGTCCAATGTGGTTGTGTTTTGTAAGAGTGTGTGTATTTTGAGCGCAGCGGTGTGTACCGCCAATGGAATACCGCGGTTGAAAGACCGCCGCGTGGATTCGTGTGTCGTGATAGTGTTGTCATATTTCTGTTGGCGTGACGGTGGAGGTTTTGTTCCGGGAACGCAGCCGCAGGGGTAGGTGCTGCTCTGAATGCCGCCCATCACACAAATTTACTGTGAACCGGGCAACAGGCCTGCGTGATCCCATGAAGCCCCTTTTTCTAATTGAGATGGGCGAATAATAGGAAAGGAAAGCCAGTCCGGTTTACCTCCAGTAAGTGACTGATGACGTTCTGACTGTGAGCGCTAGATCGTAGGAGCTGGAAATTTGTTTTGCCTTTGTTTTCAGTTGGAGATATCCAATGATTTAGTAGGTCCTGAAGAAGCGTCAGGGGATCCTGTTGGACCATAAGAGACGCGAAACATGTCGACCGCATATTGTCCTTATATTGAGGGATTTCGGATAATCACCGTTTTCCTCTATCCTGATTTTTGTGTGAGTGTCTGGGCATTATCTCTTGTTTCACTCCGTTGTTACTTTTTTAACCTTGACCATTTCCCAACAGCAAATAATAAACTATTAAGTGAGGGTCTTGAGCCAATTTTACTTTTTCTTCTTGTTTTTCCTCCCTCGTTCTTGGACCCATACTTGGCTCCGCAGCATCATCGCTAACAAAAATATCTCCGGCAAAGAGCCCCCCCTCGGGGGGTGCCCGTCAGGCATTGCAGCGCCGGCCTGACGAGGAGCTGTCCGATGATGAAGCATGACACCAAATGTGGTGTGTGAGGACTTTTGCTCCTGACTATCAGGACTCCCTCTCTCTTTCCTCCCGCTAGTTTTTGGAACAGTGTATTATATTATATTATGAGGTTTTGTTTTTGCCAGTTTATCATTGACCTTTGGTGTGGCGGACTTGTGTGGGTGTCTGACTTTTGGCGGATTCCGAGATGTTGGTCATAATAGCTGTGGCGGAATTCCGCGGCCGCAGCGGTGTGTTGGTGGTCTTCTGCACGGCGGTAAGCACCTTTTACCGCCAATGTTGTAATGACCGCCTAAGGTTGGTTGTAGAACGGCACAAATTTTTCTCAAGATCACAGCAACTAGGAGAGAATGCAGAACAGTATATCTTGGTTTTAAGTACATTAGCCACAACTTGCGAATTCAAGGACTTACACAAAGAGATTGTAAGAGATCAGTTTATCAATAGAACTAGTAATATGAAGCTACAGGAAAGATTATTAGAATTTACAGATCCTTCATTACAGAAAGTGATAAATGTAGCGAGAAGCATAGAAAATATGTCAATATATGTGAAGGAACTTAACAGTGAGATAGGCCATGTGCAAGAAGCTAAAATAAATGTAATACAAATGTCGAAAAAAGCGCCTGAACCAGGGGCTAGGGCTAAAGTGTTCTATAATAAGGAACAAAAAACATGCTACAGATGCAGGAGTGTCAAACATACTGCAGATGATGACACGTGTCCTGCTATTAAAACAAGATACTTTAGGTGTAGGAAAGGGGGATCATTTTTCATGAGTGTGTAGGTCACATAGGCAGGGAAAGAGTGCAATAAATGTAGTCTACAATGACCAGAAGAGTACCAGATAATAATATAGATTAGAATACATTTGAAGTATTAGTAGTACAGCAATATGTGGTAGGAGAAATACAGGAGGTCTATCATCCTCCTCCTAAATGTGTTGTAAATTTAATGATCAGAATATAGTGGTGTGGGCGGATTCATGTTCATCATACAAGAAAATAGATAGAATTACGTGGTAGAAGTTAGGTGGGTGTAATTTAGACATGCCTGACATGGAGCCAGAAGGATATTGTGGGGTGAAGCTGCCATTATTGGGTTATTTCAGAGGCACAATTGAATATAGGAAAAGAAGTACAAAGGGCGAGATTTATGTGGTGGAGACTGGAAAACCACTTTTAGGGTGGAAGGACTAGAAAGAGTTAAACATCATTCTTAATTCAAATCATCTTGATCAAGTATTAGTCACAGGAGAAGCCGGTATGAGTCAGTGGCAGATAAAATTCCAAAAATTATTTAGTGGGAAGTTAGGATGTTTGGAGAATTTTGAACACCAGATTGTACTTAAGGCTGCCTGTGTTCTCAAAGTTCAGAAGGTGAGGAATGTTCCTCTTGCTTTGAGGGGCCCTCGTAAGGGAGAATTAGACAGGCTATGTGAAGCAGGAGTCATAGAACCAATAAAATCATCCGAATGGTTAAGTCCAGTAGTTCCAGCACGGAGAGCCAGTGGCAAAATACGCATGTGTGTGGATTTGAGAAATCTCAACCAACAAATTTGGGTGGCTCATCACCCTTTGCCACACATTAATGAAATTATATCTAATGTTAGGGATGCAAAGTATTTTTCATCAATAGATTTGTCCAGTGTTTATCATCAAGTACGACTGTATCTGGAATCGAGGCACTTAACGTCATTTATAACACCAGAAGGTGCGTTTTGCTTCATACACATGCCATTTGGGTTAGCATTGGTAGCCGCAGTTTTCCAAAGGCTTATGAGCAAATTATTGAAGGACATCATGAATGTTCTAGTTTTAAAAGAATGACATCTTTCTATGGGCCGTCAGCAAAGAAGAACGTGATGTTTTGTTGAATGTGGTGTTAGAAAAGTTACAAAATGCTGGATTAACAGCAGGCATGGATAAATGTAAATTTGGCAAGACACAAGTGGAATATTTGGGACATACATTATCTGGGGAAGGCGTGAAACCTAAAGTAAAGTTAGTGGAAGCTATTAAGCATGCACCGGCTCCTGTGAACAAAGATCAACTTTGATCCTTCCTCGGGTTAGCTGAATATTATTCTAAATTTGTGAGGAATTTTGCAGACAAAGTATCAGTATTACGCATGTTGTTGAAGAAAGGCACAGTATTTGAGTGGAATGAAGAATGCCAAAAAATGTTTGTGAACATAAAAAATGAGATTGTGGCAGTTGTAACTTTAAAACCGTTTGACTCACAAGATAAAACCATTGTAATGGTTGATGCTAGGACCTACGGATTAGGAGCTGTGTTGATGCAAAGGAAGGAGAATCAGGAGAGAATTGTAGCATTCAGCACACTGAAAGGAGCAGAAAATATTTATTCTGTTATAGAGAAAGGACCACTGGCATGCTGGTGGGGAGTGAATCATTTTAAAACATATGTTTGGGGAACTACTTTTGAGATAAGAACTGATCATTAGCTTTGGTAGATATATTTTCAACAAGGGCTGCAAGGAAGGCAACACCAAGGATTGCTAAATGGTTATACCATTTGCAAGAATATGATTTTGTATTACGATATGTTCCAGGTATAAGAAATGTAAATGCAGATTGTCTGCCACGGTTACCTTTACATGATGACAAAGAAGATGGGATTAATGACAATGAAGAGCAGTGGTTAGTTGCTAGTGTGGATGAAGCGTGTAAGGGAGTTATAACTGAGAAGGAGTGGAAGATAGCCACTGAGGAAGACGAAGTATTGAAACTAATAACGCTATGTTCTACAGAAAACAAAAGTCAAGACTGAATAGATAAGGAAAACATAAGTGAATATCGAATGGTGTGGGAAGAGTTGTCATGGGTTGAAAGTGTATTAAGGAGAAATTACAAGTTGGTTGTGCCTATCACTTTGAGGAAAAGACTAATGGAATTTCTACACGAAGGTGATGGAAGTATAACAAGAATGAAAAGGAGAGCTCGGATGGATTTTTGGTGGCCTGGAATGGATAAAGATATAGATAGATTTGTACGACATTGTGTGGCACGTATGTGCAGTTATAAGACTCATAAGATGGAAGCATCTCAAATCAGACCTACTAAATTACCAGAGAAACCATGGCAAAGGTTAGCTATGGCTGTGTGTGGGCCTTTCTGCCACGGAGGAATAGAAGGATTGTATGCGGTGGTGTTAGTAGATTATCATTCTAAATGGCTTGAAGTGGTGTTTGTGAGAGAAACAAAAGCTTCCAACATCATAGCTTTTTGTGAAGAAATTTTTAGAAGAGAAGTATACCCGAAAGTATTATTACCGATAATGGACCACAATTTGTTGGGTTAGAATTTCAGGAGTTTGTAAGGGAAAACTGAATAAAACACTACAAGATAGCGCTTTATAATCCTAGGGAGAATGGTCTGGTAGAAAGATTTAATAAAATGTTAAAGAAATGTGTGCAACTAGCTTGTGAGGCTCATTTGGATTGTAAGAAATCTGTCAAGGAAATGTTGTGGAGCTACCGAAACACACCCCATTCAGCTACAGGAGAAACACCTTTTGCTTTACTTAAGTGGAGACAAGCTTGCTCGAAAGTTGCTTCTGCATGGATAAGAAGGACAGGAAAAGGAGTAGTGGATAAGAGTAAAATAGAGCATAAAGTTGTAAAGTATCAGGATAAATATGCAACAAGGCACAACAGACTCCATAAAGTGAGTTGTTGATGTAAAGAAGGCGATAGGGTGAGAGTGTCTCAAATGGGACCGCAGAGGTCTATGCTGTCTAAGTGATCAGAACCCAAAATGATAAAAAGAGTACAAGGAAATTGTTGTGGGAAGATGAAGGGAAAAGTTGACGTTATGCAACAATTTGGAAGTCAAAAAATGGCTGGAAAAGAAAGGGGTGAGAGATTATTTCCAGAAGATCAGGGAATAAAAAGAATGGAAGAACAGTTTAATACCATGAAACGTTTGCAGAGAAAGCCAAGACGGTTTGATCAATATATATGTAGTTGATGAATTTATTGGTATTGTGTACAGTATTTATTCATGATGTATGTATACATTTGTAAGTTTTCTTTGTTGTTATTGTGGAGAGGGGAGATGTGTTGAATCCTAGAAAAAAATGCCTCTACTGCTGGATTTTAGAGTTGGAGTGCAGCAGTCAGTAAGCAGATAGTTGCTCTGGAGGCTGGACATGAGATGGGGTTGTTCCAGTTAAATTAAATAAATCTGCATACCTACTATTACCGCCTCTTTTCCTAACAGATATTGCAAAAAAATAAGAACTGGTATTTATGCACTTTGCTTCCTACTTCTGTTGGGGAAGGCACAACCTATAGTCAGTTTCATATATCCTAATCACTGCCCTGTATTGTGTTTATAACTATATTTAATGACTATGATGTACTTTTTCTTACCTGACTGATTTGAATGTATCTACTGAGTTAGTTCCAAGTTACAATTAATTTAGAGAGACCTGATCTTCTAAATGGTAACGATATTAGAAGGGTGGTACACATTAAGCAGGCAACTAACGAATAATGGGGAAGATGTGTGTAAGCTCAATAAGGATGAATTGGAGTTTATTAGTGAATATAATGAGAGAGGGATTAAAATTATGAGGAATGCAGAGGAAGGTGAGCAAATGAAGAAAGAAGAAGAATTTAGAAGGTCCACCTTACACCCTAATGTGAGAATGGAACTGGATAGAAAAGATGAATTGTTTTTTATATGAAGAGGGAAAAGTGGAGCTAAAGTAGAAAAGTAGGAGAGTATGTGTGTGATCAAAATTGCGAAATGAAGGGTGATATTTTAATAGTTGGAGAGTCAAGTTTGAGAGGAATCTATTATGTCTGTGGGAAGAATGCTAATTTTTAATTTACCTACTACTGAGGATGGTGCTTGCTATATGGTTTTAGTGTTTCCGTGGATCTGTCATGCGAAAGAGATTGATGATGCCATTGGTTTTGGTAGAACAAAAATAAGCTTTGGTTCAGAGGTTTTATAAATATTAGGAGCTAATATTCGTTAAGTGGGAGGTGCAATAAATGATGAGAAGATCAGGCATCTTTTAACTTTAGTGGATGGAATGGCAGTAGGTACATTAGGCGATTTTAGAGAAGTTAATGAACAAATGCTTGCAATGAGAGCAATGGTTATGCAAAATTGTCTAGCATTAGATATTATCCTGATGAAGGAAAAAGGAGTCTGCAAAGGTAACAAAGATACATAATTGTTGTGTGTATGTTCCAGACAGCAGTAGACTAATTAAGTCTTACAACACTCACCACAGTAATATTTCTAATGCAATTAACTCATTCATAGACCCTGGGCAATTGGAAAGTGTAGGTTCTTGGTTTAGTCATTTGGAAAAGAGTTTGGAAAAGGCCAGTGAATAGCTGGGTGAAATGTGAGGTCATACATTCTAACGCATGTAATAAAATAATTTGTGCCATATTCTATTACTTTTTTTTTTTTTTAAAGCAGCTGAAGATGGTTCCATACAAATGGCTGATTATGATTATGTTCTAACTAATGAATTAATAATGTTCTTGAAACGCATAGCAGTGTACTTTTTATCGTGTTTTATTTGTGCCACATTTCCCTATTTAGACAGAATTTTAGTTAAATTGACGTTGTTTCTGACATATTGTACAAAACACTCCTGCTCATTCCCCCTCCCAATCATTCTCCCCGATTGTGTTCTCTTCTCGTGGTTTTTGCAGATTTTGCAGAGTGCGCAGGACACTGTGACATAATCGGTCACTTTCCTCAAACTCATGAAAAGTAAATGAAACCTTTCTGTGTGTATTGTGAAGTAGCTATTTCTGAAGGCCACTTCTTCCAGCTGTAGCTTACTGACACTGCCAAGTTGAAAATGTTTATTGTTTAGTAACAGAAAAATAATGTGTAGTGCATCTTCGGACAGCAACAGGAGCTGATGGAGTCTTGCATGTAGAAGGGGTGAAAGGTATTTCACTTAATTCTATGATGTGTTAATTTGAAATTGGTTAATGTTGTGATATCTTTGATCATGCCATGCTGCATCTGCAGTTTCTATTCATTAGCAATGTGAAAATGTGTATAAAAACCCTCATTTTGGGGGTAAGCCACAAGACTTTTGAGTTCTTCCAAGCACTTTATCTGATTTTGATGAGAATTTCCTTTAGTCTTTAGGGACTCTGATTTATCTTCCTTAGTCATTCTTTAACGATTTGCTGTATTTGATGGACTTATAATTATTCTGATTTCTGACTATGTACTTTGGATTTATGTCTTTATGGCATTTTTTTCACTATTCTGTAATGATAATGAGATTCTGTAATAAAATCCTTAACCTTTCCTTGGACTAGAACTCAGTTATTGCGTGGTCCTAAGTATTTCCTTTTCACAAATGTTCCCCTAAAGGGACAGATGATGATAAGGTTAGATCAGGACGCTGGAGAAGGACGTCCCAGGTAAACTCTGGGTGATTTGAAGTTAGGGTGCAATCGAATATTGGGATTCTGCTCCTACAGTACTATGCACCCCCATCAAATGTTCGTCTGCCATGGTGTTCTTCAGTTAAACGTTCTGTTCATGGTGGTTGACTCTGACGTTGCTGAGTGCTACTGCATTCATAATAATGCATTTCTTAGGAAAGAAGAGTCTTTCCATGTGTCTCTGCTTCTTCTGAGCATCGATTTGTAGGGACACATCTATGAGTGCAGTTGAAGTGGTAGCCTGATTCACTACCAAAGATAATGCCTCCTTTAACTCTTTGTAGAGTTCGAATAAAATGCTGCAGCAGCTGATTGATCAGTTCAAGCTGCCTTGGCTACGAACTGCTGATATTAACTGATGTAATTAAGCCTTGCAACAAATTGTCAGCAACAGAGTACAAGCATCTAACTTTTTTGTTTGTTCCCAACAATAGCAGTAAACAGTTGTACAAATGTTGAGAAATCAGAATGCCAGGGACCCTAATTTAGTATCAAAGTATGAAAAAATAAAGGTAACCTTGGCCTGATCAGTATTAAATAGTTGCAGTTTGGCCAGGAAATAAAGATTGTGTTGAGCCATACAAGGGTGGGACTGATATTAATCTCCTGAAATCTTTCACTTAAGGCCACAACATTTGTAACAAAATTGCAACAGGTAATTCCTTGTGTAGATTTTACCTGTTTAACATTTGCCGAAATGGCAGTACTACTGAATCTGACTTCGGTGGATTACCAGCCTTAGCTCCTGGCACTATTCCTTCCTGCTAACTGATTACAATTTTCTAACAAGAAACGAAACACTTGGAGACCTGTTTCCACTTCCTTTTGTATCTTAGTGATTGCCTGTGACACGACAAGTACAAGATTGATTTTGGTGTCTATTTTTTAGGTCTGGCAAACTGCCACGATCCCTAGTTCTTCCTTAGTTGCACAGCAAAGTCAATCACATCTACTCCCCTTTTAGGTTTATCCACTATCTGTATATAAGTTAGAACAGTAGGGATACTCTGTTGGAAAGGGAAAAGGGGATATGGGAGATGGGAGTCCGAGGCAGGGAGCGAGAGAGAGAGAGAGAGAGAGACTTATTCCAGAAAGCTGGGTGTTGGAATCCTCGGACTTTTATCTAAAAGTTGTGGGTTTGCCCAGCATCACAATATGGGGTATGGAGCACAACATATATGTCAAGATAGAAAGACAGCACTAAGTATGTTTGTTGTGATAAACAGGATTCACAAGTAGTAGAGGACCTAATCCAGAAAGTCTCTGTCCTTTATGACTGTGATTTTCATTGCCCTGCTCTCCACCTTCTCCATGTATGACATTTCCTAACTCAATTGTTGGGTGTTTTAGATTTAGAGACTGACAATTATTAGGAAAAGAAAAAGGAAACATGTCTTGTTAAAGAAAATTGTGAAGTAACTATAACTACACACTGTTATCACCAGTCATAGCACTTTGGGTTTTCATTGAGAAGGCGTTTTTTCTTTTCTAAACACCTTTGGAGCTGTTTTGATGAATTTGCAGGAAACTTTCTAAAAAACAGATTCAGCTGATTTGGATTCCACCATGTATAGTTTATTCCTGTTCATCAAGCTTGAGCTAAAAAAAGGATGGTTCAAATAAGTGTCATTCCAACATTAGCTTCCATAGGAACTATCAATGGAATTACACTAACCTTGGAATGAAAGTAGAGCTTTATTCAGGAAAGTAGCTGAGCTTGGAAGAGTGGCATAGAATGGAGTGGAGTGGAGTAGAGTGGTGTAGCTTTGAGCAGAGTGGCACAGAGTTGAGCAGCATACACTAGATTGACATAGTCTGGAGTTGCATACAGTTGAATAGTCTAGAGTGCAGTGTCGTAGAGTGGACTGGCGTAGAGTGGAACAGCCTAGAGTAGTGCAGAGTAGTCTAGAGTGGAATGGAGCAGATAAGTGTAGCGTAGAGTGGAGCGGCATAGAGTGGAGTGGTATATAGTGGCATAGAGTGGAGTGGGATAGACTCAAGTGCATAGAGTGGAATAGTATAGAGTGAAATGGCATAGAGTGGAATAGCACAGAAATAAGTGATACAGACTGGAGTGGTGTAGAGTGGGTTGGCACAGAGTAGAGCAGGGTAGAGTGGAGTGCGTAAAATGGAGTGCCATAAAGTTGAAGAGCCCAGAGTAACGTGGTGTAGAGTGGAATGGTATAGAGTGGAATAGTGCAGCAAGGATTGGCATAGAGTGGAGTGGCCTAGAATGGAGTGGCATTGAGTTGAGTGGCGTAGAGTGGAGTGGCACAGCGTGAAGTGGCATAGAGTTGAGTGGAGTAGAGTGGAGTGGCGTAAAGTAGAATAGCATAGAGTAGAGTGGCGTACAGTGCAGTGGTGTAGAGCAGCATACAGTTGTGGCGTAGACTGGAATAGAGTGAAGAGTGCCGTGGTGTAGAGTGGAGGGTAATACAATTGCATACAGTGGAATAGCATAGAGTTGAATTACAGAATGGTATGGCATAGAGCTGTATGGCATACAGTCAAATGGCCTATAGTGGGTTGGCATAGAGTGGAGTAGTGTTGAGTGGAAATGGTGTAGAGTGGAATAGCATAGAGTGGAGTGGTGTACGGTTAAGTAGCATATAGTGAAATAGTACAGATTCGAGTAGCGTAAAGTGGAGTGACACAGAGTGAAGAAGAGTAGAATAGCATAGATTGGAGTGGCATACAGTGGACTGACGTAGAATGGAGCGGCTTAGAGTGGCATGGACTAGAGTGGAATAGCTTTGAGTAGAATGGCCTACAGTAGACTGGCATAGGGTGGAGTGATGTAGATTTGGATAGGGTAGCGTTGAGTGGCATTGAGTGGAATGGTATAGAGTGGAGTTGCGTAGAGTGGGATAGTGTACAGTGCAGTGACATACAGTTGCGGCATAGATTGGAATAGAGTAGATTGGAGTAGTGTAGAGTGCAATATCATGCAAATCACATAAATATCCAAATCAAATGCAATGCACGTGACCTAACAATAATTATACAAACAACTGACAGCACCTAAACACACAGCATGCTTAACAATAACACATTCTCAAAGTATGAAATAATACTACATTAGTAATTGTCTCTTTCATGATGTTAAATGTAATGCTTATGTAGTCTCATCGGTATGATTGTTTACGACATTTGTAATTGCACCTGTCACATCTAAGATGACGTCATGACACACACACATTTAACAATGGTAATAAATAACATATGACACTTTGCACATCTGCCTATATATTATCAACATGTATAAATATAATGTATTTAACTTATAGAAAAAACAGAAGCAGTACTCAACAGAAAATAAGGACACCCATTATTTTCTATGGCCCAATATATGGCTCCTTCCAAAATTAGTTCTAGAGCAGCACCTGCTCCAATAGTAGTATTGGATTCTGAAAACAGGTATGAGAGATTGATCAGTATCACCTTCATATATTTTAAACAGCTGTGTCCAAAATGCAGTCAGGTTCATGAAACTAACATCATTAGATTTTACAATGGATATAATGAACAAAAATCAGCACTTGGGGGGTCATTCTGACCCTGGCGGTAAAAGGCAGTTACCGCCGGTCAGAAGACCACCATAACACCGCCGCGGCCGCGGCAACCCGCCAGGGTCATTCTGACCCAAAACTGCCAAACCGCCAAAAACCCGACCTCCACTGAAGGCCGCCACATCAGCGGTCAGCGATAAACTGGAGATGACCAAACCTCCACCGTCACGCCAACAGAAATACGCCCATGCCATTACGACCCACGAATCCACGCGGCGGTCTTTCAACCGCGGTATCCCATTGGCGGTACACACCGCTGCACTCAAAATACACACACATCTACAAAACACTGCCACATTGGACAATTACAAATACACACACCTGATACACATACAAACACCACTCCCACACAATCAATACGATATAAAACACACACCCACATCACCCACAAACCCCCACAAATCGAAATTCAGAGACAAGGCGCAATACACAGAGAGAGAGCACAGGGAACGCAAACCACAACACACACAGGAACCCAACATCATCCCCCACACTACATCTACGCACAAAACACACACCACTACACTCATCACCACAAACACCACCCCACACCTCATCCACACCACCCCATGGCACCCCAAAGACACCCCAGGTTCTCGGACCAAGAACTCAGGGTCATGGTGGAGGAAATAATTAGGGTAGAGCCCCAGCTCTTCGGCACACAGGTGCAGCACACCACAATAGCCAGGAAGGCGGAGCTATGGCAAAGGATCGTCGACAGGGTCAACACTGTGGGACAGCATCCCAGAAATCGGGAAGACATCCAAAAGCGCTGGAACGACCTACGGGGGAAGGTGCGGACGATGGTGTCAAGACACAACATCGCTGTGCAGAAGACTGGCGGCGGACCCCCACCCACTCCACCTGAATTCACAGCATGGGAGCAAGAGGTCTTGAACATCCTGCATCCTGAGGGCCTCGCTGGAGTAGGCGGAGGAATGGACTCTGGTAAGTCTAATCTCAACTACTTCACCCCCCCAACCACCAGCATGCCAACCCACACCCACACCCCCACCCTCACCCCCAACCCCCCAGCACATATCCTCCCTGCTAATGTCTCACCAGCACAACCCACCCAAACCAACACCAACCCCTGAATGCCAACACAAACCATGGACACCCATCACCTAAGCATGACCACTGCACATACCCATCCCCCCCCCCCCAAACCACCCTCACAACTCCTCCCACAAGGGAATGCCAGCACTGGGGGACAAGGGCACCCACAAATCGCACGCCATGGCACACACAGAAGCAATAACCATACTCTTTTACCCCTGCAGGGCCCGAACGCCAACACACCGTCCCGGAGGGTCCAGAAATGTCCATCCCACCCCCAGAACAGGCCCCCAGTGATGACAGCAGCTCTGTCGACCTAGAACCTGATGACCAGCCCGGACCATCGGGGACCTCTAGACAGTCGGTTCCCCTCAGGCAGCCACAGGCCACAGCAGACCTACCCCCCTCTGGAAACCCCAGCACAGCACCCACCCAGCGGGCCCATGCCTCTGTCTCCAGGACAGGTCAAGCAGCGGTGTGTCTACCTCTACAGGGCACCCAGGGCAACCCACCACCCCAACAACAACAGGGACCTGGGGGCAGTGGTAGTGGGCACACCGTCCAGGGGACAGAGGCCCAGGAACAAAGGGGAACTGGGAGGGCTGCTGTGCGACAGAGGGAGGACAGGCCTAGGGAACCCACTGTCCAAGAGGCCCTCACCACCGTCATGGGAGCGTACCACCACTCCCAAGAGACGATGGCGACGGTCCTGGCCAGGTTCCAGGAGATCCAGGCCTTGCAGGAGGGCCAGTACATGGGGTTCCGGGAAGAACTGCGCAGCATCAGTTCCGCAATGGGTACAATCGTGGTGGCACTCAACCAGATTGTCACCACATTGCGGTACCATGTGGCCCCCCAAAGGGCCCCTGCCACTAGCATGGAGGAAGAACAGCCCACCACCTCCGCCGGCGCTAGTGGTCAGGAGGCCCCGACACAACAGCAACGGGCCACCCGGTCCCCACCCCCTGCAGAACATGAACCACCCCGCAAGAAAGGCCTGAGATCTAGGAAGAAGACAGAGTAGGATGTCAAGACCCCCGCCATGCACGGATCCCCCCGGATGTCATCCCACTGTCCCACTTGTTCACCCTGTCCAACCTTGAACTGCCCCTGCTCCACCTTCCACAGGCATATGGACAATGCACCTGTGCGAACGAGAGTCTGGACTCTGCCATGGACATGCCTCCACCATCACCCATCACCCTTTTTGAACTATACACCAATTTTTGCACTTCAATAAACACAATTATTGCACAAAAACCATCTGGAGTCTGCTATTTATTTTTTTAAACCAAATGTATTCGATATAACCAACCAAAAATGTCCAATTACATTGTGATGACAACATACCAGTGTCACGCAGCGGTAGTCCATGGGGAAATAAACCAGAGGGCACTCCGTGGGGACCAGATCACTGAAATAGGAAGGCAAATTCACAACTAAGTTACCATACATTGGGGTGAAAGGTCAGACAGTAGAGAGCCAGTACTGTTACAGATATAATAAAATGCAGGAGTAGATTCTTGCCTGTGTGTTACTGGAAATACTGCAGTATCACTCTGTCCCTGTTGTCTGTGTCGTCCTCTTCGTCTTCCTCCTCTTCACTCTCCGCAGGCTCCACAGTGGCCACAACACCACCATCTGGGCCATCCTCCTGCAGGAAAGGCACCTGGCGTCGCAAAGCCAGGTTGTGAAGCATGCAGCAGGCCACGATGATATGACACACCTTCTTTGGTGAGTACATTAGGGATCCACCTGTCATATGCAGGCACCTAAACCTGGCCTTCAGGAGGCCGAAGGTCCGCTCGATCACCCTCCTAGTACGCCCATGGGCCTCATTGTACCGTTCCTCTGCCCTTGTCCTGGGATTCCTCACTGGGGTCAATAGCCAAGGCAGGTTGGGGTAACCAGAGTCACCAATTAGCCACACACGCTGTCTCTGTAGCTGTTCCATCACATAAGGGATGCTGCTATTTCGCATGACGTACGTGTCATGCACTGACCCTGGGAACTTGGCATTTAAATGGGAGATGTACTGGTCAGCCAAACAGACCACCTGGACATTCATCGAATTATAACTTTTTCGGTTCCTGTACACCTGTTCATTGTCTTTTGGGGGGACCAAAGCCACATGGGTACCATCAATGGCACCAATGATATTGGGAATGTGTCCAAGGGCATAGAAATCACCCTTCACTGTAGGCAAGTCACCCACCTCAGGGAAAATGATGTAGCTCCGCATGTATTTCATCAGGGCAGACAACACTCTGGACAATACCCTTGAAAACATAGGCTGAGACATCCCAGATGAAATGGCCACTGTAGTTTGAAATGATCCACTAGCCAAAAAATGGAGTACTGACAGCACCTGCACTAGAGACGGAATCCCTGTGGGTTGGCGGATGGGTGACATCAGGTCTGGCTCCAGCTGGGCACACAGTTCCTGTATAGTGGCACTGTTGAGTCTGTAGGTGAGTATGACATGTCGTTCTTCCATTGTCGACAGGTCCACCAGCGGTCTGTACACGGGAACATTCCTCCGTCTCCTCGCAAGTCCCAGCGGACGGTGCCTAGGAAGGACAACATGGAGCACAGAGTCAATCAACCCACAGGTAAGTTCCCACAGCCTGCACAGTACACGAATCTCTCTGGATTGAATGGCTTGTATGAGTGTCGATACAAGGCCTAGCCATGTGTGACGCAGTAGGAATTAAGCCATGTGGGCCCTTGAAATGGCGGCTGCCTGACCTGTGAGGTGTGACAATATGAAGTGAGGTCATTGCGCTGGCGTGGCACGCCGTGGCGGGAGGCGGTCGAAGACCGCGGCGCAAAGGAGCATTGGTTAACATTGAACCCTATGGGTTTCAGGAGCCAATGACGATGTGCGCCGGCGGTCGCGGTACGCACCGCCGCGGTACGCACCGCCGCAGGCGTGACCGCCATTTTCTCTCTGCTTAATCACACGAGACCTGAGCATCCACAGGAGAGGACCTATACTGCAAGTGCTGCTGTGACCTCGGTCTGGAAGTGACAATGACTGCTGCGACTGGGGAAAGGGCCCCCGCCTTCAGTTCCGAAGAGTTGGAGAAGCTCGTGGACGGGGTCCTCCCCCAGTATGCGCTACTCTACAGTCCTCCAGACCAACAGGTGAGTACACGGGAGCCAATGCATAGTGGGCAATGCCTGTGATGAGTGGGGTGGATGTACGATGGAGGGGAGGGGAGCGAATTACGAATGCATGGCACGACAGATGAGAGCATGTGCCACATTGCAAGTTTGGGGAGGGGGGGCCACTCACATCGAGCATGCAGAAAAGTGATGATGTTTCTTTTCCCCCCTGTACATGTCACATAGGTCAGCACCCATCAGAAGATTGATATTTGGCGTGCCATCGCCAAGGACGTCCGGGCCCTGGGGGTCCACAACAGACGGGGCACCCACTGCCGCAAGAGGTGGGAGGACATCCGCCGCGGGAGCAGGAAGACCGCCGAGGCTCTGCTGGGGATGGCCTCCCAACCTAGGAGGGGTGCCAGTCGTACCTTGACCCCCCTGATGTCCCGGATCCTGGCGGTGGCCTACCCCGATTTAGATGGGCGCTTGAGGACATCACAGCAGACACAAGGGGGTGAGTACCAGCACATTCAGCTATATTTGCGCGCAGTGGAGGTGCCTGGGTGGGGGAGGAGGGCTGTGGGTATCCCTAGGCAAGGGCGATTTCTGTAGGCTAGGCCCCTCCGTGAGGTATGGTCCTGTGCCCCCGCCCCCCACCTCTGTAGGGTGCCTAGTAACGCTATTCATGGACCTGTGTATTCTGTGTGGGCAGTTGTCGCCCATAGGCTTGTAGGGCATGTCCCAGTGAATGAGTAGTGTACCCCAAGTGCGCAGCGTAGTACAGGGGGCTTCTGTGTCTGTCCTCTCCGCCAACGGTGTCCCCAATGCATGCACTCAACTTGTCTTTATTTCTCCACCCCCCCCATTTTCTTTGTTTTTCTGTGAATGTGTGCATTAGCATCATCAGGCGGAGGAGAAGTGGCATCGGCGCAAGAGGGAGCTGCATCTCACATGGCCCCGGAGGGCCATGCAACGGACTCCGACATGACCAGTGAGACGGAGGGCGAGGGGGGCTCCACCACGGGGACCCGTGCAGACGTCAGTGACACCGACACGTCCTCGGATGGGAGCTCCCTTGCGGTGGCGGCAACATCCGTGCCCACCGATACTACAGGTACAGCCGCCACCCAGCGCATCAGCTCCGCCCTCCCAGCAGCCCCTCGGCCTTCGGCCCGTGCCCGCACGGCCAGGAAGGCGGCCATCTCCTTCGCCCCAGGCACCTCAGGCCCTGCCCCAGTCACCCCTGCTGCCCTCAGTGAGGAGGTCATTGACCTCCTGAGGACCATCATTGTTGGGCAGTCTACCCTTTTGAATGCCATCCAGGGTGTGGAGAGGGAGGTGCATCAAAGCAATGCATACCTGGAGGGCCTTCATTCGGGTCAGGCTGCCCAGCAGCGATCGTTCAACGCTCTGGCCTCAGCACTGACGGCAGCGATTGTCCCTGTCTCCAGCCTCCCTCTTCTAACTCCCTCCACCCAGTCCCACTCCCCTGTTCCTCTGCCTATCCCATCCACACCTACAGACCAGCCTGCACACACCTCAACACCCAAGGGAAGCTCATCCAGACATAAGCACCACAGAACACACAAGCATTCACACAAGCACCATACAGATGCAGACATGCCAACAGCCACTACCTCCTCTGTGTCCCCCACCTCCTCGTCTCCCTCCTCCCTCCCTGTGATGTCTACACTCACACCTGCATGCACACCACCATCAGCCAGTACACCCATCACCAGCACACCCTCCAGACCAGTCCGCACACGTGCAGTCACCACCCCCACTGCCATGTACACGTCCCCTGTGTCCTCTCCCAGTGTGTCTGTCACCCCCGCTTCCAAACCACACAAACGCAGGCAGGCACCCAACCAACAGCCATCCACCTCACGTCAGGCTCCAGCCCAAGCACCTGCACCCAAAGACACCAGACTTGACTCTCCTACAACCACATCCTCTTCCTCCACTCCCATACCCACTCCAGCTACCCTTCCCATTGCTCCTAAAAAACTATTCCTCTCTAAATAGGACCTCTTTTCCTCACCTGACCCACCCCCTCCATCTCGTAAGAGTTCCAAAAACACCTCAGCCACCACCAGCCCAGCAACTCCCAAGAAAGTAGTGCCTGGTTTTTGGAGTCCGCCCTTTCCTTGGGCAGGGACATCGGCCAGCAGCAAAGGCACAGCCAGCCCCCCCCCTGGGAAGAGGAGCAAAAAACTGAAGGGCAGGCGCGACAGGCCTGATACACCTGCCCCCAAGGAGGGTAGCCTTGCACCGTCACCTGCCACATCGGGTAAGGGAGCCAAGGGCCACGGAGAGTCTGCCAAGGAGGGCAAGGGCAGCAAAGCGCAAAAGGCAGGGAGCAGCCGACCTGGCCATGAGGGCCCCACCAGCCCCATTCCGGGGGTATCGGAGGAGACCCAGGGCCCCAGGACTCCATCACAGGAGGGCCCCGCAACGGAAAGGTCCGATGCTGACTGAGCGGGAAGTATTGGCCAGGTGTGGTTCACTCGAAACACAAGACAGGCACCGCTGAACAGGGACCCGCCGTGAGGAGCACTGCTGAACAGGGCCCCGCCAAGACAGGCACCGCTGAACAGGGCCCCGCCGTGAGGAGCACCGCTGAACAGGGCCCCGCCGTGAGAAGCACCGCTAAACAGGGCCCCGCCAAGACAGGCACCGCTGAACAGGGCCCCGCCGTGAGGAGCACCGCTGAACAGGGCCCCGCCGTGAGAAGCACTGCTGAACAGGGCCCGCCAAGACAGGCACCGCTGAACAGGGCCCCGCCGTGAGAAGCACCGCTGAACAGGGCCCCGCCAAGACAGGCACCGCTGAACAGGGCCCCGCCGTGAGGAGCACTGCTGAACAGGGCCCCGCCGTGAGAAGCACCGCTGAACAGGGCCCCGCCGTGAGAAGCACCGCTGAACAGGGCCCCGCCAAGACAGGCACCGCTGAACAGGGCCCCGCCGTGAGGAGCACCGCTGAACAGGGCCCTGCCGTGAGAAGCACCGCTGAACAGGGCCCCGCCAAGACAGGCACCGCTGAACAGGGCCCCGCCGTGAGAAGCACCGCTGAACAGGGCCTCGCCAAGACAGGCACCGCTGAACAGGGCCCTCCTGTCAAGCACCGCTCCGCTGGGCCCTCATCTCAAGCACCGCTCCGCTGGGCCCTCATCTCAAGCACCGCTCCGCTGGGCCCTCCTGTCAAGCACCGCTCCGCTGGGCCCTCCTGTCAAGCACTGCTCCGATGGGCCCTCCTGACAAGCACCGCTCCGCTGGGCCCTCATCTCAAGCACCGCTCCGCTGGGCCCTCATCTCAAGCACCGCTCCGCTGGGCCCTCCTGTCAAGCACCGCTCCGCTGGGCCCTCCTGTCAAGCACCGCTCCGCTGGGCCCTCCTGACAAGCACCGCTCCGCTGGGCCCTCATCTCAAGCACCGCTCCGCTGGGCCCTCGTCTCAAGCACCGCTCCGCTGGGCCCTCCTGTCAAGCACCGCTCCGCTGGGCCCTCCTGTCAAGCACCGCTCCGCTGGGCCCTCATCTCAAGCACCGCTCTGCTGGGCCCTCCTGTCAAGCACCGCTGGCCCATTGGCAGGCCCGGTTCTGTGTCGGGCAGGGCTTCACGAGGCACTCTGCCCACCATGCCTCCTCCATGACCAGTGGACTCTGTAATCCACCTGATGGACTGTGGCTTTGCACCCCCCAGGATGGAACAGTGGGCAATCCACCCACTGTAGAGACTTGAGAGACTGTGGCTTTGCACTCCCCAGGATGGCACAGTGGGCAATCCACCCACTGTAGAGACTTGAGAGACTGTGGCTTTGCACTCCCCAGGATGGCACAGTGGGCAATCCACCCACTGTAGAGACTTGAGAGACTGTGGCTTTGCACTCCCCAGCATGGCACAGTGGGCATGGAGGCCTTTCGTGGATCTGGCGTCGTGGACTCATGTGGCTGAGGTGCCCCCCCTTCCCTTCCCCCTGAGGTGCCAGTATTTTATTTTTGTGATGCCCCAGCAGTGTTCTCTCCAATGGACTCGATCTCGTGTGTGGGCTTTGCCCATGTGTTGCTGCACATTGGCCCACGGACATTTGAACTTTGCAAAACTGTGCCGGACTTTTGCTACTTGTATATATATAGTTCTAGATGTGTAATAATTCTTTATATATTGCTAAGTTCGCTATACTTAATTATTGCTATAATATAGTTCTATTTTTACAATCATTGCCTTTTGTCTTTGCATTTTTGTTTTGGGGGTTTGGGGGTGTCACTCTGACTTTTTAATCTGCATTGGTGTGTAGGTATTTCGGTGGGGGTGAGGGTGGGGGTGGGTGTGTGGCGTATGTGTGTGCCCGTAACCTTTCCTCCTCCCCCCTCCCCTGTGTCGTAGGTGCAGTACTCACCGTTGTCATCTGTGGCGACGTTCGTGATCCTGGAAGAAGAGCAGGAAGGCAATGGCTGGGAGGATGTGGAGTTCCGGTTCCATGCTGTCCCGATTCTGCGTGGAGTGTGTCGAGGTGAGCGTTTTCCATTGGAAATGTCTGTTTCCGCCGTGTTTTTATCGGCGGGGCTCCCGCCCCGGAAAAGGTGGCGGATTGGTGAGTCGTGATAGGGTGGGCGGTACATTGTCTGCCACCTGGCTGTTGGCGGTGACCGCCGCGCTGTTTGTTTGTGCCGCCGTGGCGGTCGGAGTGTTAAAGCGGCGGCCTGTGTTGGCGGTTCCCGCCAGGGTCAGAATTCCATTTTTTGGACCGCCAGCCTGTTGGCGGGTTGGCCGCCGCTTTAACACTGACCGCCAGGGTCAGAATGACTCCCTTGGTGAGTTTTTCCAGTAGGGGTTATATATATGCAATATTTCTTTGCTGAGTTTCAGTCAGCATAAATACCTCCCAGCAAATAATACATAGCCTTTAATTGTGTCTTTTTCGGCATAATATTGTGCTTGGAAAAACTCCCAGCACTACCCGGTATGTACTACATTGTTCCCAGTAGTTTGTCATTTTACTGGAAATAATCTGCAGCATGCATTAGGACAGCAGCAAGAATAACGTGGAAGAAAGTTGGATTTTGTTTTAAACAAGCTATGAAAGTGTAATAAAGCTCATGTTGTAGAAGTATTTAAGGTACGCCTATTTTTAGTCTATTTTTGTACACCTTTTAGATTCTATTTTTGTCCATTAAGCAATTATCGGGCATAAGCCTACCGTGAACCCCCTATGGTCCAGAGACATTTCAAGGCAGGTGCAAAGTGGGCTCTGGCCCAGAAGCCCATCTTTTAAAAGGGCCCCTTGTTTTTTGGACAGGTCAGGGCCCCTCATTAATTTATTCGAATAGTCAAGCTGTAAGAACTAACTATACCCTGTTCGCTTGTAAAAGGGTCTCAACAAGCACTGGGCTTGTTTTTTAAAAGTGTCTCTAAAAAGTCATATTCCTTTATAACTGGATGTAAAATATTAGCCAGCTCAAATAACAATGAAAATAAGAAACACCATAAAGGGACCTGCAGAGCTGTTCAAAGACGGCAGCTTACTGAAAACCATAAACTGCACACTTGCCTCTCATGCTTCTTCATCCATTTAATACATCACGTTGCTAAGCGCTGCATCCCAAAACAGGAAAACCATACCTTGTGGTCATCACGGGCAACATGGAAACACCTCTCACATAGGATGAAAATAAAGACAACATCCTCTTAACTACAAACCCTACATGAAGTAGTGTGCCATTCATGTAGGCAGTGTTTCAGTACTCCAAATAGGGGTAGTTAGCATTTTATAAACATTGCAATACAATACACGACAAATACAATACCAAGAATCTGACATTACCGCTATTCATCCTTCGATATGGGACCCTGACAACCTGAAAGAAAGGAAAGATAACAGGATCAGGATAGTATGGAAAGCGAAGAAAGACGTGTCACGGAAAGTATTATTGGAAAGGAAAAACTAAGAGGGGATAAGAAAACAGAGGAAACGCATATAAAAACAGACAACAGACTAATATTGTCAAGGGAAGGAGAAGACAGACTACAAAAGATTGACAAGCAAGAGCGGCTCCTCCGCAAAGGCTAAGGAGCGTCACCCCACTGGCTCAGAGCCTGCAGCTGAACAATAAAACAATCTTTGATTACTGTTTTATTTTTCAGCTGCTGGCTCTAAGCCAGTATGTGAAGGAAGTGGCGAGGCTAGGCCATGGAAGGGGGAGGAGGACTGGTTGAGTGCACCTAAGTGCACTTGTCAGTTTGGCCAGCTGTCTCAGGCCCGCCAAACTGACAAGCGCACTTAATGTCTCTGACACGGCTGTGTTGCACAGACAGGTTGGAGAAACAGCACACTCTTAAGCGCACTGTCTGAGCAGCAGACCAAGCCGCTCAGATCAATCCCGACGTTGCTCTCATGCTAGGTATAGCATGCGTGTAGTGCCAGGATTGCATGGGAAGCCTGTGCTGGTGTCCCAGGGACTGCTGGGACACCAACACCATAAGGAGAGCAGCGAGGCAGGGGAGCGATAAGGTTTTTTTTAAATGTATTTTTTTATTTCAATTCCGCCCGCCTTCCCCCACCCACCCCCTCGCTCCCCCATCGAGATTTGTGGTGGCTGTTCACAAGCATGCCAGTCCAAGAGAGGAAGGCAACCCTTGCAGCAGCAGAGGAGATCCTAAAGCAGGCACTGACCAAGTGGCCACCATTAAACTAAAACATCCTGCCATAATCCAGGGGAGGACTGTTGTTACTCCACATGTGTGTTCTGTTGTGGGGAGGTTTAAGACAGATGACAAAGTGTGACAGCTAAGCCAATGTACATGAGTACATTTTCAGGTTGTTCTAATGTTTATATAGCTTATTGCTGTTGGTCAGAAGACTACAGTTATAGAGAGAGGAACTATAAAGTTCTTACATTTTGGCTGATTATTTCCCCATTTAACATTTGCTAAAAGAGAAGATGAACCAAATGTATGAACTCTGAGAGATATGAAAAGAGAATTTAACATTTCTGTTAAGTCTTTTTAAAGTTCAGTTACCAATATGAAATAAAAGAGAAAGATTATTTCTTCAGCCAGATGTTGGGAAGTAGGGATGGACAAGAAACGGACAATAAGAAAGAAAGTAGAAGATTCTTTCACAGAAGAAAAGAGAAAACAAGACAAGAGGTCCCTGAAGAAGGCCAGGCAAAGAAATAAGAAGATAGTGAAACTCAGAGTAAACCATAGAAAAAAGGTTGAGAAGGAGCGCAAGAATTACAAACACATTATTTAATTTTTGTGTACTACATACCTACTTCTTTTCTGAGAAACGAATGTTGGTGAAAGCATCAGGTGCATGGACTCATAGAAGTACATTTGCTGCAACAAGAAGGGAAGAAGATTTTTTGTGAGAGACTTATTTCCGATTGAATTGAGAAAGTGCTAAAGGATACCGGTAAGTGAACAAAAACCTTTTCAAATTTTACTCTAGAGGACTTTCTGGTTGCCGTTGTATTTAACCACAATAGAGACTTTGGTGTGGGGATACATGAGCTTACTTTGTTGGTTAAGGATCTGCAACTTAACATCAAGGAGATGCATTTAATGCTTTCAATAAAACAATGTTTGGAATCTCCAGAACCTAGAACTCCTTTGAACATGGCTATTATCTCAAAAAATCAAACACACAAAAGCTGATGGAACGAATATTTTCAACTAGTTTAACCTCTGTGAGCCAGAACACATGCATTAGCAGTCCGGGACCCATGTCTTACTTTTAAAGAAATAGCTTCCTGATTAGTAGTCACCTAGGATTCCATCCCTAATTCAGACCCTTTTCAGTTTGGCAAAGAATCTGTCTCCTGTACTTTCCAACACCATGGCCAAACTTCAGTATGTGAGCCCAACAAGATTCTGCAACTTGCCAATACTAATGCTGCAGCTGCTGAAGGGCAAATAAATATAACATAATCAACACATAAGAGCACAACGCTGCTGAATTATAATGTTACTAAATTATTGAGTAATACTGGCCCCCTAAAAGATCCTGAAAAAACTCCAAACATTGCTACTGAGAAGCTATGGGTAGGAGCATGATGCTGCTGAATTTAAATGTCACTAAATCAGTGAGGAATCTGTAACCCTCCAAAGCATCCAGGGGAAACTATGAACATTATTTCCCCTTTAAAGCTATTGGTTGGGCTGTGTGATTTCACAAATCATTTAGAAATCAAAACATACATAGTAACCTCATTGGTATTGATCTGACCCATAATCTCTTCTTTTAGTTACCACTGAACAGACAAGGTAACACCAGGCATGATGAAGCTTGTACGATTGTTACTATGACTCAGAATATTGCAAACTTGAGTTGTAAGGCTGTCGACTTTGAGCCTGATTTAGATTTGTGTGGGAGGCCTGTTCCTCGGCTAGGGCGACTGAGTAATTTATTCCATCTCCCTGACGGAGATGCCGCCCACCAAATTTAGAAACTACATCCAAGCTTGTGGTCAATTCTAAACTGTTGGCAGGAACAGCAGTTCCTCTCAATGCTTTTTGCAGTTTGGTGATCCTTCCACCAAACTGTTTTCTTTTTCTTTTCAAAAAGAAAATCCCAAAGTGGGTGTTTCTTTTAAAAAAAAGAAAAGATAATGCCCCCTCAACCATGGGAGTCATTTCCCATGGCAAATAGGGCAGTTTTAGTTTTTTACTGTCCCTTACCACCAGGGTTTGCCTAGAGGTGACAGACAGTAAAAACCAGCTAAGTATCCACCCATCCTAATTGGGAGGATGGACATATAACCAATTCTCCAACGCCCGAACTTTTGCTATGGCAGTGACAAAGTAGTTACTGCCATAGGAAAACCTATGGTCTGCCTACATTCAAATTGGATGAACAGACCACTGTGTTGGTGAGGAGAGAACTCTATTGCAGTTACAACTAGTTCCTTCTCTGCCAACATCTAAATTGTGCCTTAAGATGGAAAAGAGTACATATCTTCATTTGATTGATGTGATTTTCTGTCAGGAGACCAGGCTGGAGGAGCCACCATTTAAAGAAGGACATAGGGGGTCATTCTGACCTCCGCGGGCGGCGGAAGCCGCCCGTCTGGCGGGAACTGCCAGAAGACCGTACCGCGGTCGAAAGACCGCGGCGGTCATTCTGAGTTTCCCGCTGGGCTGGCGGGCGACCGCCAGAAGGCCGCCCGCCAGCCCAGCGGGAAACCCCCTTCCATGAGGATGCCAGCTCCGAATGGAGCCGGTGGAGTGGAAGGGGTGCGACGGGTGCAGTTGCATCCGTCGAGATTTTCAGTGTCTGCTTGGCAGACACTGAAAATCTTGGTGGGGCCCTGTTAGGGGGCCCCTGCAGTGCCCATGCCATTGGCACTGCAGGGGCCCCCAGGGGCCCCACGACACCCGTTACCGCCAGCCAGGTTCTGGCAGTCAAAACCGCCAGAGCCAGGCTGGCGGTAAGGGGGTCGGAATCCCCATGGCGTCGCTGCCTGCAGCGCCGCCATGGAGGATTCCCTTGGGCAGCGCGAAACCGGCGGGACACCGCCAGTTTCCCGTTTCTGACCGCGGCTGTACCGCCGCAGTCAGAATGCCCATGGGAGCACCGCCAGCCTGTTGGCGGTGCTCCCGCGGTCGTTGGCCCTGGCGGTCATGGAATGACCCCCATAGTATATTGGACATACCCACCTGTAAGTTTAGGAAGGGGGTGGCATCAGGTGGTTTTCTGATGTGGTTAGGGATATCAGGGTTGCATTCTGTTAGCAGGCTCCCGACAGAAGTAATTATATACTGGCGCTTGACATAATAGATCATTTGGAAAATTAATTTAAACTGTAAATGGTTATAATAAACCAAGGTTTTCAACTACAGCATCTATCACCCTAATTGAGCCTGAATCTCTTCTAGCCATGCTCTTGAATGCATCAACACAAGAGTAAAAGTAAATGAAATTATTTTAGGTGACTTTACTGCCTGTAGCCTGGTCTACAAGATCTGGATGACAACTGTGTGACCTAATTATTAGAAAAGGGATGATGGCAGCTACAGAGCAATTCCCTTTGGACTGTTGTGCTGTTTTTAAATTTTTATAAGGATGAATATAAAAGAAGATTGTATAGTATGTTAATATGGTTTACTTTCGGAGATACAATCATAGATGTGAAGGGTAGAAAGTGACAATTAAACTTTGATCCTTGCTGTGCTATCTGCCCTTCTTGTAGAGTGGCTGAATATGGCACTCCACTAGGCCATCCTACTGCCCGAGAGATATTCACATCAAAGAGCTGGTGAAGGATTAAGTGGAATGAGGATTAAAAAAACACCCATGGATACTCAAGTGCATTCTGGCATGTATTGTAGTGCTTGAATCCTCTTCCTTTGATATCGCTGACACTTGTTTTGCAGCCTTTACTTCCATGTTACATATTATAGATAAGGAATATACACAACTCTTGTGCAAAGGACCAGAAAAGAATGGTATTATTCTGAGCAGCCAACAAGGATTTGCTCCAAGTGGTTAAAGTGCCTGTATTATCTAGGCATTTTAGTGTGTGACACTGTTGATATCCACATAAAGAGTTAATAACAAATTTGCAGTATCAAACTAAGAAGCTTTCCAGAATTTCGGCTGTGATAGAGACTAGAGTAGTTTCTGCTGCACTATATGCTAAGGCTGCAGTGGTAACAATGTGACTCCAAAGTGCTGCATAAGCAAGAAAGCATGGTTTGACCTATTACACTTGATGCATGGCTCTGATGCTCAGTTAGATATTGAAGTCCTGATTCACAAAGAACCTCTGCACTCATGGTAGGATTTCTGCACTGCAGTTTTCGAATGTATAGATTCCACTTCGACTGCAGAGCCTCCACCCCAAGTGTGAAGGCTCTTTGTGAATCAGGGCCTGAGTTGCGTTAAAGTACTGCCAAGCCAAAAATGAGGTAAGGCAGCGATTCTTGACATGGTCCTCATGATCATTTTTTCCTTTGTCCTTTCGGTATTTAACTTTGGGGATTTCCAGTGAAGTATCTATTTCATATGGTGTTATGTTCTAATTACTCCTGATATAGTTGGAAATAACTAATATACCCTTTAAGAAGGGGTTTATATCACCTGTTCAAGTTAAAATGCAATTTCCTTCGTAGACAGCGTGAGGATTTGGGTGTACTTTATCATATGGTTGTAGGTCCTTATCGTGGAATACACTCATAAAAAAGATTGTGGGTCCGGTCAGACTCATTTGAACAACCTTAAAGTCAACCCTGGGTACTTTGGCTTTTGAGCAGCAAGGCTGGCACGAAGTAACCTAATGTAAAACATTTAACAGTACCAAACAACAGAATAAGAAAGTCACACACCACAAAAGAACTATGACTAGGACTAATGGATTATAGTTTCATGTTTTTTTATAGACCTTGATGAGGAAAATCCACAAGAGGGTTCCGAAGATACAGATTTTTAAAGGTATTATCACTTTTAAATCTAACCGCAAACAAGCATTGTTCAACAAAAACTTTGAAAGCTTTTCAAAAGTTTGTAAAAGTTAGTTCAGCTACTTCAGCCTGGTTTGGGCAACTGAGTCTCAAAGGATGAAGGTCTGGGGGGGCCATTGGGGTAGATTTGGACAGTTACCTGGCCACCAGAACATTTGACAGTCTAGTTCCAAACTTGACAGCATGACCGCTATAGTCTATATTGGAGTGGGCCTGATACTGAGGATGAAAGATGAAAAGATGCTCAAGGATTCTCTGGTTGCTATGTGGTCAACTGGGGTGCCTTTGTGGTGATTCCTCAGTCCACTAGGGATGTAGGGCCACTTTAGCCACAAAGGTTGGGGTCTCACAAAGTCGTCTTTGAGCCATTAGATGTGCAGTTGCTGCTGAGCTACTGGTCTCGGTGCAAAGCACTTGGAGCAAAATTATTTGGTGGAGGCTGGCGTCCCTCTTGGGTGACCAGTTGGACTCTGGTGGCACTCCTGGGTCCAGCTGACTTGGGAGCAACGTTTGGCTCTCGAGGATCGGTCTCTTGGGGTGGCCAGATGTTGGTAACAGCAAATCTTCTGAGGTGGCTACCAACTTACCAGTTTGGGCTTTTTCAGCTCTTTTGTCTCTGGAGCTGGTTCCAGGGAATGAACCAAATGATTGTTGGAGTCACTGCTTTGGTCTGGGGCTGGGACACAATGTTTCCCTCTGCCAGGAGCCACAGGCACAGTCCAAACTTCCCTAGCTCAAAGTGCAGCAGGTCCAGTCTAATAGGCAGCGCAGCCTGTCTGTGTACAGGTCCAAGGGCAGCAGTCCTTCTTTGGTCCTTGTTCCAGTTCCTGTGTGACTGAGGTTCAGGGTTGCCAGGGGTGCCTTATTTATCCCAGGAAAGTGCCCTGAGGGGACCACGCAGTCCACTAGCCAATGAGTTCCTTTGGGTGATGAATTTCCATTGATTTGTGCACTATTCTAGTCACCCTCAAGATGTCTGAATCTTCACTCGACTGTAAATTGCTTGGTAGCCCATCCTAGAGGTGTGGCTACCTGGGGGCAACAGTTGATTTGGGCATTTGTCTTCCCTCTCTGGCCCTGCCTCCAGCCTGTCTACCTGAACAAAAGAGTGCCTCTCGGGAGTGTTATCACTATTTGCCCACCAAAAAAGTCTTCCCCTTTGATGCTCACCTGAGCTAATACCTGCGTGGCTTCCTGCTAAGGGGAGGTAACACCTTGCCCCTTCATGGAAGTCTGTTTTCCTAATGCAGGGAGTCGTTCACACGACTCCTCACCCGGGCCGAAAGCTGCCTGTTGGCCAGTGCCCATGTGAGGCCGTTGGACCAGCTCTGTCACAGAGTGGCAACTTTGTAAAAGTTGCATTACTTTAATAGTGACATTAAATTCGACTTGGGCATCAGGTCCTGTTCAATGCCATAATTAATATGATCCCTTACAGTACCCAGTTAGGTAGTCCCATTCAGCAATTAGACAGGCAAGGATGGTAGCTGGTACCCCTGTACTAGCCAATGGGGGTACTAACTTTTCCACAGCAAACCTGCAATTTAGAGGTGTTGCTGCTAAGACATATACAAAATTATGGGCCTCATTACGAACTTGGCAGAGGGGATTACTCTGTCACATACGTGAAGGATATACAGCCTGCCGCATTACAAGTTGCATAGGATATAATGGAACTTGTAATACGGTGGGTGGGATAACCTTCACATTTGTGATGGAGTAATCCCTTCCTCCATACTCGGAATGAGGCCCTACATGTCTTAATTAATAATATACACCTCCCTGCCTTAGGGCTCTATAGGCCTGCCTTAGGGGAGACTTAAATATATTGTTAAGGGAAGTGTTGGCTTTGCCATTAGTGTAAATGGCAAAGTCGAACTAGCAGCGTTAACACTGCCCTTCCAGTCTGTAGTGGCTGGCTGGGAATCAATTTGTACTTGGTCACACTAGGGTGGCACAATAAGTACTGCAGCCCTGAGTGGACACTCTGCCTTACATGCCCTTGGTACACTGGGTACTATATACTAGGGACTTACAATTAAGTCAGTTCTTGACAATTGTGGATAGCCAACTCAACATACACTTTGAAAGGGGTTGGAACACTAGCATTGAAGTATTTTTAGTAGGCCTCAGTGACCTCTCAGAGTCCAGCAGCATCAGTCCGAAAATGTGGAGGTGAACATACAAAAAGAGGCATTTCTTTGCATACAGAGTGGATTGGAGAGACTGGTTGGAAAATTCATGCCAATAAACTGGTTTGCTAGCTGGACACTGGTAATCTCATGGTGACATGGAAGGTGGGCTTTGTCAAAAGAATGTTAACTGAGGAGCAGGCATTCAGATTATCTATGCTGATCATGAAATGTGTTCCTCTAAGAGTGAAGGCTATTTTTAGTTTCCCTCGAGCTTGGAGAGACTTTTCTGATGGCAGATGATTCTTTTTGAGGAGCTCCTGTGTAACCTCAAGGATTAGCAGTCCATTTATTGATGCAATTTTGTCTTTGGACAAAACGGCTTCTGTTTACCCTGGATTCAATGCAAACATTCAAAACAGATTAAAGTATCTGGAGGGGTCAGACAATGTTTCCTTCGGGCTCAAACACTTTTCAACATTTATACTTGTGTTACACCTCAACACTGAAGGATAATTAACTATTGTGGATTGGCCATAGGAAAATAGTCCTATGTCTGCACAGTTGACATAAAGGTTGAAGTATGGTCCCTTATGGGGGACTGCAAGTCGGAAATTATTAAAACCACAACAGAATTTTTTCTTAAGAAGAATTTAGGCTCTCCCCATCAATAAAGCTAAGTTTTAGGTCCAAATGAGGACAACTGATTTGAATTACATTTACCAATCTTCCTTTCGGCAGGACTACCTCAACCATAAAATGATGGTGGGCTGAGAATAATCTACCCTGCATTATACCTGAATTAACAGCTGCCATGCAAAATGAGCAAAACTGTCACACAGTCATACGTTGTTGCACATACATGTGTCAGTGAAGGTCTAATGACTAAGATTAAGATGAATTTGAAATGAGGGAGACACTGTTCTCACTAAGGACACTAGCCTTGGATTATGTTTAAATAGTGCCTTGAGGCTCTTTCTGCTGGGTAGTAATGGTCATTTGACATTCAATTGAATCTTCTTATGAGGAAAGGGAACGTAGGAAAGGCCCTTCTAGTATCTTTGTTGATCACCATTTTAACTGCATTTATTACCGAAAATAAATATCTATTTGTTGTTTTAGAAAGTATAAGTCTGACCGACTATGCTCATTAATGTGTGATTAGTATGCCATATTTATCTGAATTTCTGTCCACCTACCTTGACGAGTATTAATTGACTGCTCAAACAGCTACCTTTGGAGAGTGTTAAATACAAAAAGAACGCTTGACAAATCTAGATGGAATCCAATAACATCCAAGGTCCTTAAGCATCAGTGGAAAACAAAAGTACCCACAAAAGATTCTTGAATACCTGGAGAAAAGAGCCTCACAGACGACCATAGGTCTGAAGCTGAATATCATTTTGGGTTCTTCTCAAACAAAAGCACGAGGAATCACAAAGGTTAAGAATGTACCTGGGCGAAAAGTATATAAATGATCTCTCTATTGAGTCACAAAAGGCTGAGAACCTTTTGTTATTTTTCTTGCTGCTCGTGCGTCTCTACAGCTATATCAGCTGCTCATTTTTAGTGAACCATGATGAGATTGGGTCTATTGGCATTTATAGCATTTGCATTTTAACTGCTTCTTGTGTGGGATGTCTGCATTTTGTATTACCAGGCTGAAATTTAATTGATCTCAAAAGGCTGTTAACCTTTGGTTATTTTTCTTGCTGTTCTTGCACCTATATCAGCTGCTTCTTCTCAGTGAAAAATGTTGGCCTCATTTAACTGCCGCACTTTGTGCTTTTCTGACACGCATAGTATCTGCTTTTACTGAAAGTTGTTGTCAGATTGTATGTTCTTTTCATCTTTTTTTGCTTCTGTATTATTTTTAAGTGATGATTTATAATGATTTTGATTATCCGTACAAAACATAAAAAACTTTGAATACTTTGGAATCTTATCTTTATCCACAGCTCAAATTAAGCACCCCCGTACACACTCATCACGCTGCTGCCGGGCGTTGTGCCCCATGAGAGTGGGTTTTCCCTACAAAGATTGCACAATAGAACACTTAGAAGAGCAGTTAAAAAGAAAACAGAACTGTAAATAATGTAAAAAAACCATAACGTAAAATGAGAAAATAACTTCTCCAATTGTATCTAAAAACGATAAGTATAGGTTTGTTTGTTTCTTGAAAGAAAGAGGATGTTGCTGCTTTGAGGTTACTACTTCACTTTTATATACAAGTCTTGCGGTTTTACACCAGGGGTATGATAGTTGCAAAATAGGATAGCTTGGACCATTTCATAATTGCACTCGTTGGGGCCCTGTAGTATGGGCAAAAACTGTAACTTCATATTCGGTCTCTGTATATGGATCGTTCCTCCCCTGTCCCCTTCGTCATTAGGAGAGCATGAAAACATTCTGTTGCAGAAACATACCCAGCTAAATGTTTAGTTTATTTATCTTAATTGTTATTTAGTATCTTTGTATAGTATGGTATCACTAAAATAGTCTGTGTAGTAAGGACGTTTGCGAAAGTTTGAATTGTGATTTAGGGCCACATGTAGCAAATTTCAGATTTGCGACCTGCAAATTGCGAGTCAGAGCGACTCGCAATTTGCGAATCGCAAATCCGAATGTAGGATGGTGTCCCTGACACCATCTGCGATTTGCAAGGGTGTCGCAAATGCCCACCTCATGAATAATCATGCGGTGGGTCGCAATTTGCGACCCCCTTGCGAATGGTGGCCAACACAGGGATGGTGGCCTGCTGCGGACAGCAGACCACCATGTCTGTGACTGCTTTTCAATAAAGCAGGTTTTTTTTGTAATGCAGCCCGTTTTCCTTTAAGGAAAACGAGATGCATTACAAAGACAAAAAATGAAACGTTTTCGTTTCATTTTTCGGACCACTGCCTGCTCTGAAAAAATGTTTACAGTGACATTCACAACGGGGAAAGGGTCCCATGGGGACCCCTTGCCTTTTGCAATGAGTTAGCACCCATTTGAAATGGGTGCAAACTGCGATTGGTTTGCGACTGCGTTCACGGTCACAAAACAATCCTACATTGCACTGTGAGTGGCAATTAGGAAGGGAACACCCCTTCCTAATTGCGAGTCACAAACCCGTTTTGGGATTCGGTAACCAGGTTACCGAATCGCAAAACTGGGTTTGTGCATTGCAATGTGCTTATTGCACGTGCTGTTTGCGACGTGTAAAAAGTTTAGTACATGTGTCCCTTAGTGTTTAAGACTAAAGGGTTTTGCTCTGGGTGTTGGTTGGTTGCTGTGTTTCTTTATGTGCCTTTCTAAACATCCCTTCTCACAACTTTTCAGAGTTGAAAGTGCATTGGGATGAACTTCAGACAGTTTGGTTATTGGTTCCACAAGCTCTTACTGATAAGAATCGTCCTTTCGTGGATAATTTCCTCAGAGTCTTTGTTAATTAGGGATTGTATTTTGAACTAGCATCTCTCTTTCAATCTAGTGTTGCATGGTGAATTCTGGTCTGTGACATAGTCATATTGTTAGTCCTGTTGGTGTTATGTAGTGTGGCCAGTTTTCTTTCGCGTTAGTAGTTTACATTTATTCTCTTGCATATCTGTAGCGCACATCTTTAGCCCACTGCTATGAAAATGTGAGTTAAATTTCAAAGTAATTTATGTTATGTAGCTTTTTATTTTTTTTAAAAAAACCATATCATTTTTAATCCAAAATAGGTTACAGTTATTCTCTGGTTTCATTGAGTGGTACGTATTCATATTTTATCCCTAGACTTTATGCTGAATTCATTAATGTTGAGTTAATGTGTACTTCGTTAATTTAGCCATATTTATCTATAGTAAGCCTATTGTTGAAAAACTGTGATAATAACATATAGAAAGATTTTGTTATAGACATTTATAGGTCTCGATTTGCTATAAGAGATGTGAGAGTGCCCATAGTTTGTTGGTGTGTCAAAAGTGGTGTAGAATTGAGTTACACATCAAATAATTCAAATCATAATTTATAAAGCCCTGAAATGCAAAACCAGGGAAAGCACACTCCTAATTTCAGTCTACTCTGAGTTTGTGTTTCAAAACATGTATTTTGCTATCACTCCACAACTTTTGCTTCTGCCATGGTGGCAAACAACTCACTATAACTATTTTAAGGAGGGTCTGTATTCCAATGCTTCGACCCTACAAATAGTTTGAGCCGGATTTTGTTATATGTTCTATACAAAATGAGAAGGACACAGTGAGAAAGCTGAGGAGGTAATTTAATCTAGCTTTATAGTAATGTTAACAGGTTGAAATTCCAAAAGGGGTGAATGAGTCAGATCGGTGTCAGAAAGGCCCTACATCACACATTTAATACATTGATAATTCCCCAAAATTGCAATAATGTTGAACAACTGTGTAAGGTCCAAATTTATAATGCACTAAAAATATATAAAACCATGTAGGCAAATGGCCATAGTTCTTGTTAATAATTATTTATTTCCACTCCATTGACTAAAAATGTAGGACCCACCATAGTTACAGTTTAATTTCTTTTGTTTGGCTTTTGGGCTAAAAGTGCCCCAGAGCATGTATTTTCTTTACTTTTCTGTAAGGGTCAGAAAAATACTAATTTTTCCTCAAAAATCTGTAAACCAGGCATTGAAAAAATATTCAACAAAGACATATTTACCAACAGAGAGGGTGCAAGAGGCTTTTAAAATGTGTGAGTATTTCTCATATTTCTGTTTCAACTACTTTGAGTCAATGAGTAGGTGTGTTAAACTAGATAATGATCATGTTTTGCCTTGATTAAGCAGGTCTGGAAGAAACCGAAACATGTTGGCAAGGTAAGATTCAAGTAGTCTCTATAGATGGCTTAACCAGAGTACTAAGCTTATCCAGGGTACAACTAATAAAATAAATTTTCAAAACCCTTGAGATAATTTTAGTTTTCTTGGATACTGTCCACGGTGAGTTTATCAAGACCTCCATTAAATGAGAGATTGAACCCCTCCTGGCAGTACCACTTAGCCAGCATTTGGAAATATTCCCAATTATGAAGCTTTGGTGAGGTTTCCTTGTACAAAATCTTTGGATGTACCGGCACAGTACTAAAGTCTGAAACATTGAGGTCAGTGCACGTTTGGTGCTAACTAGTTAATAAAAGGAGGATGTGTGGCATATGTCCGTATGTGTCTGTACTTAAGGCCTCTCTCACCCTCTTTATGTGTTTATTTAGCTGTCTCACCAGACTATTGTTTTCTAAGAAACCCGTACATGATACACATACATAGAAAGCTTTTGGTCAGTGTGCTTCATTCTTTGCTCTTTTGAATTGTCATTCACATTTTGCTCACAGCATACATCATTGGGCAATAGGTCAGCCCACTTCATCATTTTGTGCTCTTCAGTTTTAGGGACTGCACAAAGCTTGTGCACATTATTCAAATAATTGTTGTTTCTTTCTCACAAGGGTCTTTCAAAGTAAATATTTGTAATGCTATTTTTCTGTGTTAACTTTAAAAAAATATATTTATTTTGTTTACACTTCAGGCGCCTAGTTGCAATCTGTAGCACACACAGAAAGAGGAAATGCCTCAAAGGTTTCTTTTGTGCAAGAAGGTGCCCCTATCTGCTCAAAAACAATCCTACTTGTAATGCAGGCACCTTTGCAACATGACACAAAGGTGACTGTGTTGGTGCTAGGCAGCACACAGTTGTCTTGCTGCCTTGTGTGACTTCATAGTAAATCTGCCCCTTGCTACATACCCACATCACATACAAACACATGGAATGTCAGTTCAAACATCTATGGGGTTACACAGAATCCCCCTTTGACCCATCTGAGACATTCTATCTGAAGCCTCCATCACCCCATTTTCTGCTATTTAGAGCCTTCTAATGATCTTGAGCTTCCCTCAGCTGATTAACCCCTTAGTTAGCCATTATATATTTTTCCGGACTAAAGCCATCTGAGTTTCTCATATTCTTTCTGCCATCCCTCACAGACAATACTCATTTTCATCCGTCGATAACCGCCTCTACCAAGTTCCAGTCTTCGTGCCCTCAGATCCAACCTCAGAGCACTGTGACTACACTTGGAGGTCAGTGTGTAACAGTTTTGGCTTTTTATTCATGTTGCAAGCTCTAATTGTTCAGCAAATAGTTACCAGTTCTATACATGGGCGGAAGAGGTAGGGATTTCTAGAGGTTGGTAGTATAAGAAGCACGAGTCGGAACGATTTATAAAAGGGATATTCTAATACATGCGGTCTAAACTCACATAGGTGTCCTCCTGCTTCTGGCATCCTTTCTCCACTTTCAGGTCCTTCTGTGCCTTTAGGCACTGGTCTTCCTTCTAATCCTGGTCAAGGTTCTCCTTTGGTTTTCCTGCTTCTGGCTCATCTTTGTATTATTCCTTCCTGGGCCTCCTGAACTTGGTGCCACTAATCCTCATCCTGATCCTGTGGGTCTGCTGGGTCCTTATCTACCTAGTCGTGCTGTTCTGGTTCTCCTGCAGCTGGCTCTCCTAGTCTTCCTGTCTTGGATTATCCTTGCTCTCATCCTTGTGGCCAACCTGGTGCTACCTCTGTTGGTCCTGGTTACCTTATTAGGTCCTCCTGGGCTGGTCCTAGTCTTTTTGGTCCTGGTCTGGTCCAATTTGGCTTTCTGCCTCTGATTGTCCTAATTTCCCTGATCCTCGCTAGCCTGGTCCTAATACCTTGGGTACCTAGTCCTCCTGCTCCAGTTGGAACTTCAGGTCCTGGTCACTTGGTTCCGACCTCTCTGGCCCTCCTAATCCTGGTCCTGCTTTTTTCTGATCCTTCTAGTCCACCTAATCCTCCTCATCTGGTCCCTGGTCTTAATGGCCCTAGTCCACCTACTTCTGACCTGACTAGTTCCCCATGTCCTCCTCTAACATGTCATGATACTCCTGGCCCTCGTCCTCTTGCTTGTTTTCATCTTGGACTAACTTTTCCTTCTTGTCCCCTCAGTCTACTTGGCCTCTTACATCCTCTCTTTCTTAGGCCTTGCCCTCTTAGTTATTGTTTTGCTGCTTTGGCTCATCCTTGTTCTACTGGCCCTGTGCCTTGTCCTCATGGTTCTTCTGGCACTGCACCCACTGGTCTGGGTACTCTTGGCCCTGAGTCTATTCTTTGGGTCCTTCTATGCCTCATCATTTTGGTCCTGTTCCTCCTGGACATCCAAGTACAGTCTCCTTTGTCTTCCTGGCTCTGTCTGTTCTGGTCTTCCTGATCTTCCTCAAATTGGTTCTGCTACCCCAGGTCCTGGTCTTTCTGTTCCACTAGGTACTCTGGGCCATTGTCCTATTGTCATGGTCTCCCTCTCATTCCTAGGGATGCTCCTGTGCTACTGATCCTTCACATCCTCCGTGCTCTGATTCTGGACCTCCTGGCTCTGGTCCTGCTGGTATTCTTGGTACTGTGTCATAGACTCCCATTGTGGACACAAGACTGCTGGATTTTGGGCGGAAGCACCACCAAGTGTGGGGGACTGAGTCTGACCCCACACCATGTGACAGCTGTCGGCCTCACCCTTCCGGCTAGCTAGCAGCACCTCACCAATACCAAAGGAAGAGTGATTTGTGGCAGCCTATCGCATGACACTCAGACTCCTCAGGGAAGTCGTGGTGGGACAGATCGTCTCCCCTTTCTCTCAGTTATACACGTCTCATGCATTCAAGCACAAACAGAAATAGGATCTTTGTTCAATTTATATATTTTATTGAAGCACCTGCATTCTACATGCAAAGGCATGAAATAGGATTATGAGGAAAATGAAACAGAGCGTTATCACAGCATTGCCCAGGAAAGTGAAACAGAAGAAGAGTCCCACCATATTATCACAAAAATGCCCCTAGTATCCCTACCTACACTACTACGTTTCTACGTGAGAGCAAATATCAGTGGAAGCCGTATTCCACCCTTTTGGTCCTGGGAAGGAAGCCCAACCCCATACCTGCATTAAAAGGTGAAGAAGAGGTCTGTTAGTCTTCTGGGAGTCCTCCCATGTAGATGAAGAGGAGCCAAAAGGTTTCTGCCGAAACTCCAACTATGTGCAGCATGAGATTGTAAGCTGGCTGGAATGTCCCATCTACCCTGGTGAGGGCAGTGTGATGTTTTATAAAAACATATCTGTTATTCTAAGAACTGCCCTGACGGGACAAATATTTTTTTGTGTGGGGTAGACAATGTACTGGACTGGCAATATCCGGTAAATATTGTGTACAGCCTTGGGGTGAGCACAGGATGAGAATACTGTACAAGGAAATGAATAACAAATTCTGCATGGAAAGGCAACTGATAAAATAATAAAAAAACATCTCCATAAAATGAAGCTTTGCTAAAATATTAAAAGGAACAAAAGCAAAATGAACTAGGTGAGAGGGCACAGGCCTAATGCCCAGATCTAAATAACATTCTAGTGTAAATTCTAAAATAACCTCACAACACTGACCCCCTGGGGTTCCTTGCTTCTTTTAGCCATAGCCACATTGGCCTAAATCTTGTCCTACTGAATCTGGTCATGATCCTCTTGGCTCTGGTCTTCCTGCTGCTTGTCCTCGCACTGGTACACAGACTCATCATGGTCCTCATTTATCTGGTCCTCCTGGGTGGCCATTCTGTTGCTCATCTTCCTCGTCATCTTGTTCTTTGCCCTGTGGTCTGGCCCTCCAGTCTGTGATCATACTGATGTCCCTATTCTGATTCTCCTGATCCTCCTTCTCCTCCTCACCTTGGTTCTCCTGGTCCTGGTACTCAAGGGCCTGATCCTCTTTTCCTTGTTCTTCCTGGATCATTTGGGTCCAGATGTACAAAATACTGTTTTTGTATTTCCTAAATAGCGACTCCTTAGAAATCGCAATTTAAGAAATGCAAAATGGTGTGTACACAAATAGAGATTCCCTAATAGGGATTCCCACAGTGTAGGAATCACTATTAGTTAATCTCTATTTAGGTAATGCCAAACTATTAGTTCCTATGGGCCTTAAGGCCCATAGGTATGAGTGGCTTAGCATTTCTTAATTTGAAGTTTCCTAATAGGAAATTGCAAATTTGGAAATGCTAAACCAAGGGTGATGTTCAGTCTAACTCCCCTCTTGCTGCACCCTGAAAAATGTGGTGCACATGTAAAGTGCACACATGCCCTGGGGGCATGTGTGCGCCTAATTGCACTTAAAAAAGGTGTTTTAGAGTGTTTTGTTTTAAATTGCACATGATTACCATTGACTTTGAGTCTATGGTAATAGCATTTCCTAAATGAACAATTTGCATTTAGGAAACGCTTTGTACATGTGCATTGGAAATCGCAAATAAGAAATCCCTATTTGCGATTTCCTATGTGGGTGTCGCAAAATGCAATTTTCACTTGGTAGAAATCGTATTTAGCAATTTCCAAATGGCCTTTGTACATGCCAAAGGGCTATTTAGCATTAATTAATGGGCTGAAATAGTGATTCGGCCCGTTAGGAAATGCTGAATAGCTTCATACATCTGGCCCTCAGTCCTTTGTTTCCTGGTCTTCCTCTTAGAATGTTTCCTTTTGACTCTGGCTGCCTGTGTCCCTGCTCTCAGCTACCTGGCACTCCTGCTATTCTTGTTTTTCATTGTCCTTGTCTTTCTCAAGATTCTGTGCCCATGGTCCCTGATCTTCTTGGTCCTATTCCTTATAGTTTGGGTTCTCTTGGTCCTAGGTCTCCTGGACCTGAACCATCTGATATGTTAGTCTTGGTCTCCTTGGTCTTGTTCATCCTCGTCCTCCTTGTCCTATTGTGCTTGTTATCATAAACTTTGCCTTTTAGCCCGTCCTGGTTCCCCCAGTTTGGGCTGATCTGGCCCTGTTCCTTTGTGGTCCTCTTGGTCCTAGACAGGTTGTCCTGGTTCTCCTCTCCATCAACCTTGTAGCCCTGGTACTGCAGGTCTTGGTTCATCTTGTTTCTCATCCCCTGGCACTCTTAGTGTTTGTCCTCCTGGTTTGGGTTGTCCCTGTTCTCCTGGATCTGTTCCTTGTCCATTTAGTCTTATTGGTACTGCAGCCATTGATCCAGGTCCTTTTGAAACAGGTTCTCCTTGTTGTTGCTTGTCCTCTTGAGTCTGGTCATTTTGGTCCTGGTCCTCCTGCCCATCACTGTTCATCCCACTTTGTCTAGCAGATACTGGTTGGCCTTCTTACCTCACATCCTCCTCATCCTGGTTGTGTACTTGTAATGATTGCTCAGCCCCACGTGGTAATCAAAGCCCTGGCCCGAGGTCCTGACCTCAATGATCGTTTTAGCCCTTTTTCTTATCCTCCTGGTCATGATCCTTTTAGATTACCTAGTCCTCTCCTTCTGTCTTCAGGGTGCCCTTGGTAATGCCTTCCTCTGTCTTCCTAATCTCTGTCCTGCTTATCGTAGTATCCTGGACGCACTGGCCATTGCCGTCCTGGTCCTGATCTTCTTAGCCCTCTTCAATCTGGTCCTGATCCTCCTACCCCTCACCCTCTTACGCCTTGCCCGCATGGCTCTGCAATAACGTGTCACATTACATATCATTCTTGCCTGTTCTAGTTGTGATGTTCCTTGGCCTCCCTATAAGTTAGCCTAAGAACTTCATGGCCTAGCACTTCCTGAGTCAGGTTCGACTGGGCATCATTTCCATTTACTTCTGCTACCAGTTGTTTGGATTCTGGGTCTCCTGTTTCACATGCTCCTGGACCTTTTCATCCTCCTCACCTTAATTCTCGTCCACAGTCCTACTGGTTCTGCTCCCACTGGCCTTTGTTTCTGTAGCCCCCCTAGTTCCCACCTCCTACCCTATCCTAATTCTACTAGTCCTCCTGGTCTCTTGGTTTGCTTATTCTACCTTGTTCTTGTCCATCTGACCATGGGACCCTATATCATGGTCCTCCTAGAAATTAACCTTTTGGGTCTGGTCTTCCTCATTCCTCTAGCACTGGTCCTCCTAGATCCTATATTGTGGGTCACTCTGGTTTATGTACTTCTTGTCACCCTGGTTTAGGATTCCCACGAGTCTGACCCTTCTTGACCTTCGGATCCTGGTCTCACTGGACCTAGACTTTCTCATTGTTTATAACTCCCTGATCATTCTAATTTAGGATCTCCGGATCCTACTAGCCCTGATCCTTTCTGGTTGTTGTCTTCCTGGTCAATTTGCTTCTGGCTCTTATGTCCTCCTTGATTTGATGTCTGTGGATTTGGCCTTCCTGTCTCTAGTCCTCCTCTCCACGGCCTCCTGGTACCGGTCCTCTTTGGTCTGTTTACTTGGTTCTGCAACGACTGGCCCTGGTTGTCCTCATCCCTCTGGTGGTGGACGGTGCACAGAGCATCCCATAGCCCTCCTTGTTGTTATGGTCTAAGGCCTTCTGTTCCTTCTACCTCTGGTCCTTTGTTCTCTCATGCCCTTGTCTAATGGGTCCAGATGCCCCTGTTTCACATCCTACTGGCCCTCCCGATTCTTCTCTCCCTGGCCCCAGTACTCCATGCGCAATTTTACATTGCCCTGTTCCTCATCGTCCATGTGTACCTGGTCCCCTCTGATCACTGGTAACCCATGTCCTCATAGATTAGATCTCCCTGGGACTGGTTCTACTTGTCCTGGTCCTCATGTCTCTGGTCGTCCTTCTTCCAGTGGCCCACTTCTAGCCCTTATTCTCCTACTTTTCATCCTCCTACTGCTTTCCCCAGCACCCCATCTACAATGACTTTAGTTAGGTAGATTCTTGACTGCTGTGTGTTGCCACATTTGAAATACTAAGCAAGCTTAACCCCCCTTAAATAGAAGAGTAATGCTACGACAAGCCTCCCATAAGAAGCCTAAAAAGTTCAGCCCTCAAAATCATCAAAAGGAGCATCATGAACATTAAAAAAAAAAATTCTCATGAGTGAATAAAATATTTCTGCAACATGCATTAAATCCATAATCAGTATTCTTTGCCGGGAGTCGCATATTCCCTGGCTGAAGCGCAAAATATGTGTGGCATGTCCTGAATTTTCTGTTTGAGTTCTACATCTTATTTACATATTAAAAGACATAGATATTTTCATTCAAACTTAATTTTATGGTTTTTCATCTATAAACAGCTTAGTTGTATCCATATACTTACATTTATTTTTTACAAACTATTGTACATTTGTATATGCACCTACTTTCACACGCTTCACATGTTGCATTCCTATTACAAGATGGCCACCATACTGCCATTGTCTGGAGTCTCCTTTTTCATTATGGATGGCTAAGTAACTTCTTCACGCTATTTATTCAGCCCCTGGTCAAACCGTGCATAATCTCTAGTATTTAGTCTATTGCTGGCTAAAAAAAGCTGAGTTTATGTACTATTTTGCCAGCTGCTGAGTAGGTAGCAGAGATTTTGTACTATTTGGCCGGTGGCCAGGTAAACAGACACTTATTTGGTCACAACCTGAGCTTTAGTCTTATCCCCAATGGTAGAGAATACTAATAAGAGATGCAGGGGTTAATTCAACCCCCACAAATCGGTCAACATGTTTCTGCCTTCATCCTGCCCTCCAAACATGTGTAAAGACATTCTCCAATATCAATCAAACCCTCCTCTGCTACTGTTCTCCAAAATAATGGCTATAAAACTGTAAGAATATATCTGTATAGATAAAACCAGTGACCCAATAGTCTTTTCCAAAGTGGCATTTAAGGTGTATCTTTCTGAAAAAGCCTGCTAGTTTAGGGCAAATGTAGAGAATACTGCCCTCGTTAGTGGAGACGAAACCAAGGCCTTTGTTGAAATGGTCCAATACCCTCTCAGTGAGAAATCTGTCAATGAGATTCGCCCCTGGTTGGTCTTGTTGCTGGTTGTCCTCTTCCTGTACCTTTAAAAAAGCACCTGAATGATAGATGATAGAAGACAATGGGGATCATTCTGACCGCGGCGGACGGCGGTCGCCGCCCGCCACGCGGTTCCCGCCGAAAGACCGCTCCGCGGTCAAAAGACCGCTGCGGTCATTCTGGCTTTCCCACTGGGCTGGCGGGCGACCGCCGAAAGTCCGCCCGCCAGCCCAGCGGGAAACACCCTTCCCACGAGGACACCGGCCCAGAATTTAGCCGGCGCTGTGGGAAGGTGCGACGGGTGCAGTTGCACCCATCGCGAATTTCAGTGTCTGCTAGGCAGACACTGAAATTCTTTTTGGGGCCCTCTTACGGGGGCCCCTACAGTGCCCATGCCATTGGCATGGGCACTGCAGGGGCCCCCAGGGGCCCCGCGGCACCCCCTACCGCCATCCTGTTCCCGGTGGGAGAACCGCCAGGAACTGGATGGCGGTAGGGGGTGTCAGAATCCCCATGGCAGCGGAGCGCGCTCCGCCGCCATGGAGGATTCTCAAGGGCAGCGGAAAGTCGGCGGGACACCGCCGACTTTCCGTTTCTGGCCGCGGCTGAACAGCCGCGGTCAGAATGCCCAGCGGTGCACCGCCAGCCTGTTGGCGGTGCTACCGCCGACCTCCGCCATGGCGGTAATTACCGCCAGGGTCAGAATGACCCCCAATGTCTTGTGAAGGGCCCAGAGTGAAGGGCTAAGGTGTAGGTGCCCCTTTGGAAGTCCCTGTGTCTGCTCTAAGTTGTCACTGCTCATGTTCCAGTCTTCAGAGTTGGATGCCCATGCACATCTTGTTCTAATCTAGCTGTTAGTGCCTTTTTTCATGTTCCTTTCTGTATTTTCATTGTAGTAGTCTTTACTGATGTAAAGATAAACTATCTTATGAGAGAAACCGGCAACATCCTTCTTTCATTTGTTTATTCTGGTCTGAGTCAAAAACGTATAATTATCAGCCAGTCTTATGAACAGCACCACAGTATCAATAACCAGTCTTTTATGAAAGACTTGTCCTCCAAGAAGATCCTGGGTTTGTTTACATTGATAAACCCTTGTGGTACTCAGATAAATAGTTATTAAGGCTCCATGTAATGTTGCCCTGACCTGTTTCTTGAATGTTGACAGTTTGGCCAACTCATCAGTTTGGTTCATAGTGTGTGTGATTGATGGTCTTCTAGATTACTAGAAACAGAGGGCTTCATTTAAGAAAAGTGGCACTGTACCCAGTGCAGCACCACTTTTCTAGCGCCCCTTAGCGCCCCCCTAATGCCACCATGTGTGCACCCTATCTAAGATACAGTGCACCATGGCGTGGTTAGGGAAACTAACATCAACAAATTTGACACTAGTTTGGAGCTTTGCAGGATTAGCGTAATTTTTTTTTTTTTATCGTAATTTTTTTTTAACGATTTCTTTGTGCCATTTTATCTGGTGTGGAACACCTCCTTTGCATACAGTATGTCTGACGCAGACATAATGTAGCGCCAAGGGTTACAAGGTGGCGCACATCATGCATTGCACCGCTTTGTAAATTTGGAGTAAGATTTTGGCCTCGCTCGGTGACCTTAGCGAAAAAGAAATGAGGCTAATGTGATGCAAGGAGGCACTAGGGCCTTCTAAATCTGCCCCTGAGTTTGGTTTTCTAGAACCCTAGTAAAAAGGACTCAGTCAATGTGCCACCTTGAGACAGAAAACCAGATAGACTGCTTAACCCATTGAGCATTATTTGACTGAGATGTGTATCAAGTAACAATCAATTCCATCAAACGTGACTGGGAAAATTAGTAGAACCCCAAACTCTCTTTCAACAAGGAGTACCCCGTCCACACTCAAGAACACTAGGAAATGAAATATACATTTTAATGATACATTTTTTAAGTCAAAACCCTATCCTCGCGCACACAACATGAACTGCAATTCCAATGAAGACAAATGGAATGAAAGCTACAACATTTGCAAACAGTTCATATAACAACACAAACGTTAACATATTTGGTGTATGACATTATAACAATCCTCCCCATTCTACTTCTATTCACTAAACTAATTTTAGCTTACAAAAAATAAAGCTAAATTTAAGGTTCAGAGATGTTTACACATGCATACCTGTTTCAACAATATGGCTTATGTTCAAGTATAATATCATAGCCCACTATTCTTGTCATGCGAGGCCAGCTGGACTCATAAGGTCAGCAAGCAAAGCCTAAATTAATTTTCAGTTGGCCTTCAATTAAAGTGGGAGATACAAAACTGCATAGCCCGTCTCGCTGTCACCTGTTTTGAAGGTTCCTCCCTCCATCTTACCATTACTCTGTGTCAAAGAAGCTGAGCGTGGTCAAGATACTGTGTACCATTGCATTGTAAAAAAACTATTTCTGTTTGATATGCCAAACCTAGTGTTGGATCATGAGGAAGTGTCAAGGAAATCTATATTTACCCTATAGGAATATATTTTGAGTCAATTGTTCTCCCTAATGAAGAACCTACTTAAAGTTCTATAAGGGGGTAAATTAAATGTTTCTACAGCTGAGTTGCTGCTTTAATATATACAATCACAAAGAGGGAACAAGGAGGATCAGGAGCCCGGGGAACATGTCCTCCTATAAAATACATAGCCACAAAGAACACTCCTGGCTGGTTAAGGACAATCATTGAGCAAAAAACCCTAAAACCTTTAGTAGAAATCATATAACAAACAGAAGCCCTCAATCACCCCTAATGTGGCATGCTTTATCATAGGGCTTCTCCTTACATCAATGTCATAATTGGGAGTTGGTGTGGGCTACTACACTTGTTGAGGGGAACTCATAAGATTTTTTCTTTTCCAATGAAGAGACAACCTCCTATGAAAATGGTTATCAGAAGGTAAGAAAGAAAAATGGAAGAGAAATGTACAGGAGGGACAAGGAAATTTAAACTATCCATTGGTGGGAACCTGAGCTTTATTCTTATCCTGAACGGTTCCTGAAACAGGCATGCACATCATTGCGTCATAGAGTGACACATATGGCGAAGTAATATGTTCTGATTGGAGATGTAGATGAGGTGCTCCCGTCACAGTGTAAAGCCATGGTGTACATTTCCCTCTGGAAACCACAGGCGGGCAATACAGTTCAAAGTAGGAGGCAGAGCAGTGGGGTGCTCATACTTGTTGCTTTCCCGCTCAAAAATGTGGAGAAAAGTAAACATGGTGTCACTGTGAGGAAGGGCCCTATGATGAAAAAGGTCCCACAGCGTAGGTGAGGGCTTTTATCCATCAGAAGCAAATATGTTAGCTTTTCCTACTCTGTGATTACCCCAACCCAGCTAGGAGTATTCTGTCTCGGACGAACATACAAGAAAATTAGGAAACCTGAAACCTCCCATGAAGCTGTTAATAACCTACACTGTCTTGATTACATTATCTAGTTTGCTGTGAACTAACAAACAACAGAGCTTATGAGCTTGCTCTTCTTATAATGGTACATTCCCATTAGCTACCTGGAGCGTATATTAAGTTCAGGAGTGATCCACCAAGAAAGAAGAGCCAATGCATCAAAAGGGTGATTTCATATTGCAAAGCTGATAGGAAGCTTCAAACAGTATAATTGTGAGTAAAATTAGCCTGCATTTGAACTAAAATTAGCAACAAAGAAATTGCTGATGGAATCCCAAGACCTCTAAAGATAAACATGCTTAATGAGGGCACAGACACACATAAACACAAACAAATCCCAATAAATTTTCCCCTTCAGAATATAAGCAACAGAATACAATCTAGGCATGACCCAATTGTAAACATTATAACTCAACTGGTCACAATGGCTTGTGGCAGGCATTTTCTGATACTCTCTCTCCAGAAACGTTTCCATACACATTCTATGCACCCTATTGCTAAACAACACAAAAGGAGAGATATCAGTGTCAACATTGGTGCAGTGCATGTAGCCCACAAAAATCTCTTCAATTCCAGTAACCAATTCAACCCATTTGCCAAAACAAAGTCTACTTTGTCCTCAATCACCCTATTACACCTCAGGACTAAACCATTACTGCAAGGATGATACAATGATGTGTTCATATGCTTGACTCCAAGTTCCACTAAAACACTTTAAAACTCCTCAGACGTGAACTGCGATAGTCAGTAACAATCTTGCCAGGCACACTTTTCTTGGCAAACAAGGACTCCTTGGCTTATATGAAGCTTTGTCTAATACTATAACCAATTCCATCAAAAAAGCGCTGTCACCTGTCATTGACAGCACAGAGAGCACTCAAACTGACGTACTGTTCCATACACGTATCAAGCCCAGGCCACCAAAACACTACTGGAGTCTATGCTTCATGTTCACATGCCTAAATGGCCTTCACTGGCAGTCTCCAACTTTGTACTATAAAGATTAGACCTAACCACCAACATATTGCATCTCTTCATTAACCCATTGACTAGCACAAATTCTTCCACCAAAACATACCCACCTTACTCTTGGTATATTGGGGTTTCAACCAACCTAATCACATATAATCAGACACCTTCTTGACTACTTTATCATCCTTATAAGCCCTCAAAAACTTCTGTGAGCCTCCTCAGGATATCTCCCACGAAACCACTTGTCATCACTTTCCATCTCCCCTTCCATCTCAGGGGATTCTGATTGAAGTCTGGACAAACAATGCCAAAATATATTTTTACGAGGTAACATAAATATTCCACATGTTAGCATAACTCTGGCAAACTAAATTTTAGCTTGGCAATTGTGGGGGTTGTCTTAGCTGCACCCTTGGTACTGAATATGTCAGTGTATGACTCAAATGGACCTTGAATTCGGCACCCCACAAATATTTGTGAAAATAGTTGACACTATGAACAGGCCAGAGCTTCACACTTCACTGCCAAATAAGTAGCTTCCACTCCCCACAAAAGCCTCAAAAGCAAAGCCACTGCTTGATCTTTACTACTCCTCACTTGCAGTAGCACTGTTCCATGGCCATGCAGAATAGCATGTGGAACAACCACACATGGGTTCTAGTTGTCAAAAGTTTAGAAGGGTATGGCACATGTAATTCCCTTCCAAATCAAGGCAGATTCCTCGTCACAATCCTCATTACACATGAACCTAACATTTTTCATGAGAAATTCCCTCAACACTCTCTGAACTCTTCTATGAACACTCTGGAATGAACCTGGAACAAAAGTTCAACAGACCCAGAAACAAAATGAGTTACCCACACCTGGCTATTGTTCAGTTTGACCCCTTCAACTGACCGCTGGTACCCTACATATTCCACAAGTTCATATCAAACTTTACTCCTTGGCCCTTCATGTTGCCCGTTTGCTCTCCAAAATATATATGTTTGTCATGTTCTGCCTTGTTTCCAGCATAAATCAAAATATTGTCCTGACACCTCCAATTGCCTTTAACAGTGACTGCACAACCATCTGTAAAACAGCTGAGGCAGTATATAACCCCAAAGGTATGTACTTGAAACAGAAAGCTCATTATGGTATCACAAAAGATGTAAGATGATGATACTCTATGCAAAGAAGCCTGGTAATCGCCGGACAATATGTCCAGCACAGTGAACACCTTGGCATCCTTCAGGAGGGTCAACATTTCCATAATGTTTGAGAGAGGCCTCTGTTGACCCAAATTTGGGTATACAGATCACGAAGGGCAACCCACATCTATAGGAAACCATTTGCTTTCCACACCACAGGGAAATCAACTCCAAACCTTCTATTGACTAAATATTATCATGTGAACACAAACTGTCCAATTCTTTGTTCAGTTTAGGACATACTGATAACAGACTCTGCGTACCTTGTTTACCACAAGTTGACCTGATTACAGTTCTATGGGAAAAATCTCTGTTTTACCCAACTCGTAGGCAAAGACTTGTGTTAATTTACATTGCTATTCTGACACATTATTTACATACCTGCACTTTGTCTCACTACATTAACCATGGGTCTCAGGTACTTTCTCAGGAAGCTCATGTACATAATGCAGTTGCATAGAGAGCACCAGCAGCATTGAAACAAGGTGCTTTGCTCCCTGGTCACCCCAACACCCTCGTACTTCCACCCAACTACACTCCCCTCCCCAGTTGGTGAGCTCACAATGGTCTTCCACTCTTTGGGCTGCTGTAATCCAACATAAGTGTGGATTTTGGCCACCAATGTTGTAGCTCCCCACTTGGACCAATGACAGTTCTGCAATAATCTGCCCATTTTCTCAAGATTTATGTGTATTTTTGAGGGCAGCTACTGGCCTCATAAACTAGTTTTTACCTGCTTATATATCAGTCCAACCCCCTCTGCCACTCCTCGAGGGAGGGAGGGTTTCATCTTTCCATCAGCAAGCAATAACTCTTTTAGCCACAGTCAAGCCTAGTCAAAACAATATCAGTTTGTATCGCTCCTCATTGAGGTCTGCTGTGGCGTACCAAAGAACCAGCTTTGGGTCCAGTGGTATATTCGATCCTAGCACGGATCCCAGTCAGGAGAGTACCCGTCTCCAAGAAGGTTCCAGCTTGCTGCAACTCCATTTATTGTGCCGTTGATTTCCATCATGAGCTTCCCATTTTTTAATTGAATGCACCTACTTTGTGCCACACCTCTTTCCACTAGGCCTCTGCTACTGAATCCTAAAATTTAGACTAGTCATTCTTTTATAAGGCAATTGTAGTCCGAGACCACCTTTTTAGTTTTACTTCATCATGGTTTTTTCTTGTCTGAGTTATCTATTGCTTAAAAATCATTAGAGAAAAAAGTTTGACCCAGACCTATTTCATCTGGACATAATTTCAAAATGTTTAATACTCAACAATGATAGCAATACGCAGGTTTACTATTAGACTTGAATATACTCACAAGCACATTTTAGAAGGCTTGAAATGTATGCACCTTATTGGAGGTGTCCATCATGCTGACACCTTTACACAGATGTATCTTTAAATAGATAAAATGTTTAGTGTGACAGGATAGTGCCACAGCTTACCATGACATTGATATACCAAATCTACAATTCAAACTCTAGTACTAGCAATTTGGGTGCTAAGATCAGGTCAAGGTCATCGACATCTTCCTCATATCAATGCCAGACTAACCAGGGTATGTCAGAATAACTGCTCTTGATGTGAGGAGGGTGCCGTACTCAGGCAAATCAGCTTTATTTGGTTTACAAAGAACAAACCATAAAAGCACACAGATTAAAATACAAGAAACATCTTACAAGTCATCTCCTCATACAATCAGGATACAATTAATCAGACATGCACACAATAATATAAAAATACAATCAATCAAATATGCACACATTTAAAACACTCTACACATTGTGAACAGAGGCAGATACTCCAAATGTTTTCCTAACAAACAGGGAACATCTAATAAAATATATTCTTGCTAAATGTCCTAGAGGAAGCCAATTGTTGAAAACACATTGCTGCTTTGTAACGTCTGGTATTACTAATATGTAATATTAATGTCTAGAATCCTATAAAATTGGCACTAAAAACGTTTCTGTTTAATTATATATCAACAGGCAAAAGAATATAAAAAATGAGTGTGCTTTGTTCAGAGACTTTGTCAAAAGGACATTTGGGTAAATCGGAAAATCGCAAGCCTTTCAAAACAATTAATAGTGTTAAAACAGAATTGAGTCAGATAATATCTATGCTGTGGATTAGCAATAAAAGACATATAAAATTCTAGCCCTGGTGTTACTTTAATCGGTCAGTGTGGTGTTGTTGAGTGAAGCGAATGGAATGTAGAATGGAGATGGCATGTAGGGGAATGGCTATTGTAATGCGGTATGGAGTGTGGAAGAATGAGAGTTTTGGGAGGACAATTGGCGGGTGATTCTGGGAAGAGGTAGAAAGACATTACTGTCTGTGTAGTACAACAGAGTTGAGAATAAAGAAGCAACTGTGCACTATAATGTACTGAACTGACGGTATTAGACAATATATTCAAATGGAAAAGAAACAAAGAAGTGCTGAGGAGTCTAATGTTTATGAGAATGCTTTAGATGATGTAGAAAAATATTATTCACCTACTGTTTGCATACCCATTGATAGGCATAAACCTTTCCATTGTAAACAAGAGTAAAAAAAGACAATGGATGATTATTTATCTGCATTAAAAAATTGGCTATTCCGTGTAGATTTGGTCAGATAAAGGAAGAGTTACTCAGGGACCAGATCGTTACGCCTACGAATATTACAAGGGTTCCAGAAAGACTGTGGGCCACTGAGGATGCTACATTGAAAAAGAAGGTGGCTCTTGTGAGGAAGGCAAACATTTCTAACATGTGTGCTAAAGCAGAATTGGAAGAAAACAAAGAAAACAAGGAGATGTGTACTATGAATGGCAAACAAAGTAAAAAGCCAAGCAAAAACTATTCAGACAGTAAAAAGGCGTCTGGTCACAAAGACTCCAAGATAACTGAATCTTAGGCAAAAACATGAGTAAGGAGAGTACATTAACATGTTACAGGCGTGGCATTCGTGAGCATCTTGGAAACAGTAATAAATGTAGAGCAAGAGACCAAAAATGTTCTTATGCGGGTTAATTGGTCATTCTGCAAGAACATGTAAAAGAAGGGATAGGAAGGATAAGGTCCTATGCGTATTGAATTCACAAAGGGAGGCAACTCCTGATGAAGAGCAGTCTGGATATGATGACAGCATCCTGATAGTGGGTGGGAAAGTGTTAGATGTTGACACCAGAAGTGGTGGTAGCAGGCATTCCTGTAATATTGATAGCAGATTTGGAATCGCCTTTCACAATTACAAATCAGGACATGTGGAAAAATAAGTTTGAAGGTGTTATTGGGAAAGAATTAAAGGACACAGATATTTGACCTGAGAGCTTCTTGGGGAAGCCATACCCATGGAAGGATATAGAGAAGTGTCATTCACGTTTAAAGGTTGTGAGGGTAATGGAAAATGGTTTGTAGAAGAATATGGCCCTTGTGTATTGGGTTGGAGAGACCAGTGAAGTCTAAACATCATTCTAAATCCTAATTGTGAGGAGCAAGTGTTATTAATAGATGAAACTGACAAGGTGGGAAAAAAGTCATGCAAAGAATTTCCTGACGTTTTCTCCGGCTAAATTGGAATATTAAAATGTTTTAAATATTGCATTGTGATCTAGGAAAATACAATACCAGTAAACTACTGGGTGAGAAATGTGCCAATAGTGGTCAGAAAGGAAACAGAGACCTAGTTATTGAAGTTGGAGAGACCGGGGATTATCAAGCGCACTGAATCTTCAGACTGGATGTTTCCAGTTGTGGTTGCTCGAAAGCCTAATGGCGAGATTCATTTATGCATAGACCTTAAGGGTGTAAACAAAAAAATCCAGATCGACAAATATGCTTTGCTAAAAATTAATGAGTTGCTATCAAAAACATACAACATGAAGTGTTTTTTCGACAGTGGACCTTGCTTCTGCATACCACCAAGCGACATTACATGAGAAGAGCAGAAAAATTACAACATTTGTAACACCTTACAGAAGTTTTCAGATTATCAGCATGCCTTTTGGACTGGCATCTCCTGCACCAGTTTTTCAGAGATTGATGGGAGAGGTTTTGAAAGGAATTAATGGGGTGCTGTATTTTCAGGATAAAGTTCTAATAATGGGAAGGAACAGGCAGGTGCATTATGGGAGGTTAAGGTGTGTATTAAGGAAGTGACAGTCCAAAGGTTTAACTGTTAAGTATGCTAAATGTAAATTTGCAAGAGTTAAAGTTACATTTTTGGGGCATGTAATTAGTGGTGATGGTATTTCACCTAAAAATGAATTGGTATAAGCAATAAGGGAAGCTCCAGCACCATCTAACAAGGACGAATTGCAATTATTCTTGGGAATAGCAGATTATTACTCCAAATTTCTAAGGAATTTTGTGCAAAAGATATACACTTTGAGACAATTATTGAGGTGTATGAATACATTTATGTGGGATGAGGAGTATGACAAGCAGTTTGAGAACATAAAAAAGGAATTGTGCGTGGCGACTTAGATTCATAATTTTGATCCAGCCTTCAGTAGTATTATAAGAATAAATCTGAGTAAAAAAGGTTTGGGTGCAGTGCTAACAAAAAAGATGAACATGGCATGGAATGAGTAATTAGGTTTGCATCAAGAAGATTAACTCTGGCTCAGGAAGCATATTCGGTCATTGAGAGAGAAACGTTGGCATGTTTATGGAGCATGGAACATTTTAGATCTTTTGTTTCAGGCACAGAGTTCCTTTGAGACAGACCTCAAGCCTTTGGTAAAATTGTTAGCTACCGAAGGGTTTTTGATAGCGTCTGCAAGAACTGCACGGATTTCTATGAGGTTGCAGGATTTCAATTACCAGATACATTATGTTCCTAGTGTCCAAAGTAAGGTGGCAGACTGTTTGAGTTCCACACCTTTTCCCATTACAAAGCTTCCATGGAGTGAGTGGGATGAATTCCACATTGCTTTTACGGATAAAAAGCATGTCAGTTCTATTGGTAAAGAAGAATGGAAAGAGGCGTATGGCAATGATTACATTTTGTGTAAGGTAAAACCGTACCTTCAGGATGAATGGGGGGACATGAAAAAGTGCCCTGAGAAGTTAACAGGAATCTGAGAGGTCAGGAATGAGTTGGCAGTGGAATCAGAGTTTGTAATGAGACAGGGTAAAATGTTGCCCCCACACAGTTAAGGAATTGTGTCATGAGGGACATTTTGGGGTAGTTAGGACTAAGACAACAGTTTTGTGGTTTGACCGTAGACCGCGATAGTGGCAGTCGCCAAAAGACTGCCAGGTTGGCTGTCTTACAGACTGCTGTATTACAAGTTAAACAGGCAGGACCACCAAACAAAAAATGCAGACCGCCAGCACTGTGGAGGGTGGGAAATAAGTGGTTCAAACCTCAGCACCGACAGCTCGCCGACCATCAAACTATGGTATTACAAGTTAAAAGTTGCGGTGATGGCCAGCCATGGCGGTCCGAACCACAGTGGTTTGGGGTCACCACAGTAACACACTACTGCACATTGGATGGATTTGAAAGCAACACAGCTGACACATTTTGCCACACCCGACATGACTGCAAAGCACCTTTTAAAACACCCACCTTCACACCACAATCCTTTGCATCTCCAAAACCAAGCACTTAAGTCAGGACGCAATATCAACGAAAAAAAAACTATAGAATATGCACCCCTCCAACTTTCCCTACGCACATTTTCCACACCCTCAACACAATTTTATTTACAGTCATATCCATTTGCACTTCCCAAATTCATAAACTCACCGTCACCTATTAATTTCCTTGAAAATCCCTGTTTCACTGAAGATGAGTTGAGTCATGGTGGGTGAAATCATAAGAGTAGACCCATATTTATTTGGAGCCCCAAGTCCAGCACACTTCTATTGCCAGAAAAATTTAACTGTGGCAAAGGATAGTTGACGGACTGAATTCTGTAGGCCTCACACCGCTCACGATGGAGGACATTGGGAAGAGGGGGAAGGTCCATTCCATGGTATCCAGGTACCAGCTGCAGTTCCAGAAGACTGGCAGTGACTTCCCCCGCTCCTCCCTTACAACTCACACCCTGGGAGGAGAAGGTCTTGGCCATCCTGAATCCTGAGGGCTTGACAGGAATTCCTGGGGGAGTGGAGTCTGGTACGTCACAACACAAAATATGTCACCAAAATGTATTGTCATGCATGCTCACTACTCACATTTTGCCACCTTCACAGTCACCCCACTCACCAGCCCAGTGTCCACCTATCCGTAGACAGCTATCTGGCATCTCACAAGTGAAGTATCCACATCCAGACAGTTGAAAAAGAAACAGGTATTTTATTCAGCAACAGCACATTACCTCTTCCTTCTTGTCTCCATCAACCATAATGCCTCTTCCTTCCATCTTCACATTCCACATCCCATCCCCAAGTCCCAGAAAGGAGACATTACTTTACAAACACACCCACATACATGTTGTGATAATCTACAACATATTTCCCTCCTTAAACAATTAATACAGCAAATACATTTTAAAACAATATACAGTATTTATATTTTACACCTAATTATAAAATTATAAAATTTCACCACATCATAAAAAGTCTACCAGTTTAGGTGACAAATATCTTGTTTGAGTGTAAGATTTGACTCTTGATGCTATAGAACCATCTTCCATTCTCATATCATCATTGTATCTGGTAGCATTACAAGTTTCTCCCTCACACAATGAGTTCCCTTCTAACATAATTTCATTTTGGCTACCCCCCACACTCACATTCCCATAAGCTGGCTGTACCTTCTCATCATTCATTCCTACTTTCACCAAAGAACCTGCAGTACTAACACTAGGTGCAAGTTCCTGCCCAGCATTGCACTTTGACAATCTTCTCAGACTCCAAACGTTCCCATCCTGTGTAACCACATACTTATTAAACACCTTTACTACTTTCATAGCTCTGCCAAACTTGGACATACCTTTTCTCACAAATCCTGGTTTGCGTATCGTGACCCAATCTCCTACTACAAATGAGGGTTCCTTCATTTCCATCTACTGTCATACGCATCCTTATACTTCTCCCGCTTTACTCTCACTCTGTAATTAATTTCCACCATACACACTTTCTCCTAGTCTTTCCCTTGTTTTTTTTAAACCACCATAGACAACATTTAGAGACAGGATGTCTTCCTCTTAGGAATTTGAAAGGACTCACTTCAGTTGTACTCTGAAGAGTAATATGGTAGTGCCATAGTTTTTCTTTCAACTTTTCCTTCTACTGTCCTCCAAAACCTCGTGCCCAACTAATGCTTTCCTTCAGAACTCGGTTGAATCTCTCAACTTGCCCATGGCCTTGGGGTTCGTACAGAGGAGTGGTGACATGTTTTATGTTGCTATATCTGAAAAACAGTTGCATTTCTTTGGCTACCAACTGGACACCATTGTTAGATATTAGTATTCTGGATACCCTTCTCTTGCAAACACTTCTTTGAAGAATTAAATAACAGTACTTGAGGAAACTTGAGGTACCAATTTCACCTCAGGCCATTTAGAATGATAGTCCACTAATACCAGAGCATGACAAGATTCAACAGGTAAAGAATAAAAAGGGCCAGAAATGTCAAACCCTAATTTCTGTCATGGCGAGTCCAGCCACAGCACCGGACGTAGAGGAACTTTCCTCAACATTCTTTCAGCATTAACACACACACAACACTCCCTCACGACTATCTGCCATTTTTATCCAGACCTGGCCATCAAAAACAAGTACGTATCAACCTTTTCATTGAGGACATACTAGGATGGCCTTCATGCGCAAGTTTTAAAATTGTTGCTTGCATGCCTCTAGGTGGAATACCAGAGAGGTGCCATTTCCTCTAAAATCCTATTCTTACTTGGCCTACCACACCTCACATACTTCATGACTCCTTGTAATACCAAATCCTCCTCATTGCATTTCATCCACTTCTCCTCTTATATACTACTGAACTCACAAGACATATACTCAGACACAACCAACACAACATGTAATTCCATTCCGCTGCAACATACAACAACATCCTTTTTTTCAACTTGAGGAAGGCGCGATAACCAATCGGCCACAGCATTATTCCTTCTGGTTACATATTCGACTTGGAAAAATATTCTTCTAGTCTAGAAACCAATCTCACAATGCAAGCAGTAGCATTCCATCCACCACCTGATGAAAGAATACCTACTAAGTGCTTGTGGTCCATCTGGAGTACAAAACGTGAACCCCAAATGTAATTCCGGACATGTTAAATCACCCAGATACATGCCAACAGTTCCTTCTGTATGACCACATTTCTTCTCTCAGAATCAAATAATTTTTGAGAGGCAAAAGTAACATTCCATACTTCCTTACCACATCTTTGAGACAACATTCCCTCTATACCATACATGCTAGCATCAACTGTTACTATACATTGTGCTTTCACACTGAAGGGCTTAAGTGTAGGGGCTTCAACAATTTCACACTTGATTATCTCAAGAGCATCTCTCTGTCTTTCCGTCCACACATATTCTATCCCCTTTCTTGTAAGTTCCCTCAGTGGTTGCATTTTTGTGCCAAAGTTTGCTATACATTTTCTGTAATACTCACACTATCCAGCAAATAACAACAATTTCTCCTGATTATCAGGAGCAGGAGCATTAACAATAGCAACTACCAATGATTGCTTTGGTATTACTCCTTGTCCTGACACCGTATGTCCTTAATAATCCACAGACTTAGCAAAGAATTGCCACTTCTCTTTCAAAGTTTACCCACTCTTACTGAGCACCTCACATACTTTTCCTATATGATCCTTCTGTTCCTTCTCGTTCCTTGAATAAATGAACACATAGGCCATCATTACAACCCTGGCGGGCTTGGACCGCCAGGGTTGTTGTGCAGGATTTCACCACCAGCAGGCTGGCGGTGAAATCCCTAGTATTACGACCGCGGCGAAAGTGCTGCGGTCGCACCGCCGGGACCGGCGGTTTCTCGCCACATTGGTCCCGGCGGTTTCAATCCCCCAGGGCAGCGCTGCTTGCAGCGCTGCCCAGGGGATTACGAGTCCCCCTACCACCAGCCTTTTCCTGGCGGTTTGAACCGCCAGGAAAAGGCTGGCAGTACAGGGAGTACATTGGCATGGGCAGTGCAGGGGCCCCCTGCCAGGGCCCGTGCAGCTTTTCACTGCCTGCTATGCAGTGAAAAGTGCGACGGGTGCAACTGCACCCGTCGCACGGCCGCAACACCGCCGGCTCTATTTGGAGCTGGCTCCTGTGTTGCGGCCGAGATCCCCGCTGGCCCAGCGGGGATCTCCTGATGGCCGTGGCGGGAGTGAGCCCGCATTGGCGGCCGCCCGGCAGTCAGATCTTGGCGGGCGGGTCGTAATGAGGGCCATATTCTTGAAAACATTTTACAAATGTATCCATGTCTTTAAACAATTGAAACATAGCTCTTGAAAAACTGATGCCGCAGGGGCTAGTCCAAAAGGCATACATTTAAATTGAAACAGCCCCTGCGGGGTGGTAAAAGCTGTGAGATGCCTAGAATCCTCAGTAAGTTCAATCTGATGATACGCTGACCTTAAGTCTAATGTGGAAAAAATATTTGCACCCTCCAACATACTGACCACTTCATTTATGTTGGGTAAAGGATGGCAGTTAACAATAATGTTTGCATTAACAGCTCTTAAGTCCAAACACAACCTTAAAGGTTTATCCGCCTTAGGGGCCAAAACAATCAGAGATACCCACTCAGATGACTCAATCTCCTCTGTAACATTTTCCTTCACCATTTCTGTCAAGCTATCTTTCAACTCTTCTCTCACACTGATAGGAAAATTTCTCAGCTTCTGTATTACTGATTTGGCATTTTCATTAACTCTAATCTTGTGACTGTAATTCCTTAGTCTACTCAACTCATTTGTAAACACTTGTGAGAATTTGGATGTGACCCATAGCCTCTCCTCACAACCCTCAATTACTAAAACCCATTCATGACTCCTGGGATTCAATATAATGCCCAGTTTACATTGGTCTTTCCAGCCTATGACATGAACTCCTTTTTCAGTAACATGTAACTTAATACCAGCAGATATTCCTTTAAATAAAAATCTCGGTTTCGACAGATCCTATAATATTGATTGCTGTTCCATCAAACACCTCTGCAACAATTTCAGGAGTCACCAAATCAGTAATTTCCCTCACACCCCTGAACTTCTGAAAAAAATATTCACGCTTCATAATGGTCCAGGGGGACTCTGAGTAAGCCATGATCGCTAGCTCTATTCCCTTAATATGTACTTTATATTTAGGTTGGCTTATAACACACCATCATTATTTCTACCACTGTCTTTGAGAGATCATACCACCCCTTTTCCTCATCTTCGAAATCACATTTATAGTTAACGTTCATCATTCCTTCCACTGCCCATTCCCTCTGATATTACTTCTGTTCCTTTTAACATCTCTACAAACTCAAGCAAAATGCCACATCCTGCTGCATTTTTTACACTCTTTTCCAATAGCAGGGCATTGTGGTGAGCTGGCTATGTGGTTCACATTACCACAACGATAGCATGACATACGCTCATTTTTATCATGCCTGTCCCATTTCTTGCTAAACATAACACTTTTAGTATTTGAACTACTACCATAAACATTGCCTCCCACAGCACCTACTACATCACATTCTCCATTTGAGCTTTATCAGATTCTTGCACAGATTTTATCCACTTCTCTGACTGCTCCAATGCCTTCGCCGTATTGATCATATCCTGTAATTTGGGATCACCCACAATTGTTCCTGGATTCTTCTGCTTTTAACAGGGTCAATAATCTGATCCCGTATCATCTCACCAGTAATTGGCCCAAAATTGCAATGCATAGATAACCTAGATAAGGCTGTGAGAAATTCACTGAAAGTCTCTTCCAACTGTTGAGTTCAGGTATAAAACCTGAACCTGTTCAAGGCTATATTTGCAGTGGGTTTAAATCTATTCTCTAGCCTCGATAGGGCCTCTTTAAATACATAAATTTCCTCATCCTGTAATCCTTGTACTGTCACCTGCAGTAAAGTTCTAAAAATAATTTGACCTTCTGAACCTAGACAGTGTAACAAAATATTATTCTTTCTTTCCTGTGGCATTTCATCATCATCAATGGCTTTCATGTATGTTAAAAACTCTTCTTTCCACCTGGTCCATAGTATGGGTGGATCAACTTTGCTCTGCAGGAATTTAGCAGGAGGTTCAAATTGCATGTTTACAGTGATGTTCTGTTAGATTAAAAATAATGTAACTGTAAATATAACCAGATTTTAAACTTGTTCCCCAAAAAGAAGATAAAAAATAATTATTATTGTATGTTTATTTGTATATATTTGTGTATGAAACTCCAATACTGTAATGATTGCCTCTTTAATCCTCTTTTTGTTTCTTTCAGATAGTCTTTCTTCCCCTTCAAACCAGGAAGTGCTGTAGCAGTATGAGCACATCTGGGTGACTCTGCATGCTGAGTGAATCCTAAATGTGAAGGCACCAAGACAAGAATGGTACGTCTCTATACAGTTCGTATAATATTACTAAAATGCAGTAACGTATAGTACGGATGAGTTTACATGTGCATGTAACACCGCACACCGAGCGTAGCGCAATTCAATTTACACGCGACCTCGAGTCTCCTTAATTAAACAGAGTTACGCACTTAAAGCCAATCTTTGATGTGACTCTCCGTCTTTTGAAATGAACGGAGCCACGCGATGCAACATTCCAAAACGACATGTGTTACACATCGCGTCTTTTAAAATGTACTGGCATTCCAGAAAAGATGAAGTAATATACAATATACACCCAATAGGCCACAGACTGTCTCACAAAATACAGCTATGTTGACAAGGACTGTCTCATTACCACTGCAGTTCCAATAATATTTGTGGCTCTGTTACCACCCCAGCTGTAATCTTTGGGTTCCAAAAGAAGGTGACACCGCTCCTGTGCTGTATCGTCTGAAATTGGTAGCAAGTGTTCCTTTATCCAACTCATCGCCAATTGTAAAGTATCCGAATCCACACAGTTGAAAAGGAAAGAGATCATTTATTCAGCAACAGCACAGTACTCCTTCCTTCTTGTTTCCATCAACCTTAACGCCTCTCCCTTTCATCTCCACATTCCACATTCCATCCCCAAGTTCCATAAAGGAGACATTACTTTACAAATACACCCACATACATGTTATAATAATTTACAACACAGACTCACTTGAGGGAACAACATCTGCATATATTGTGTGTAGTACAGAGATTGAGAGCACGGCAATTCCCAGAAAACACTGTTCTACAATTCCAAAAATAAGAACAGTGTATCCTTCTCAGAATTACCTTGTTTGTCAACTCCCTGTTAAAGTGTACCCACCTGAGAGGATGACATTTGTACTGTGTGTGTGTAGTACAGGGACTGACCGGACTGCTAAGGCCAGGAGGCATTGGTACTGTCACTCCACTCAGCCACCACCGTGTTCTCTGCTCCAATGACCCTTGTCCCTGAACTCCCCTTTGAAGTGTACTCACCTGGAAGGATGACATTTGTATAGTGTGTGTGTAGTACAGGGACTGAAAGGATTGCTAAGGCCAGGAGGCATTGGTACTGTCACTCCAATCAGCCATCACAGTGTTCTCTGCTTTAATGTCCCTTGTCCCAGAACTCCCCATTGAAGTTTACTCTCCTGGAAGGGTGACATTTGTATAGTGTGTGTGTAGTACAGACACTGATAAAATTCTGCTAAGGCCAAGAGGCACTGGTACTGTCACGCCACTCAGCCACCACAGTGTTCTCTGCTCCAATGACCCTTGTCCTTGAACTCCCCATTAAAGTGTACTCACCTGGAAGTTTTACATTTGTATGGCGTGTGTATAGTACTGTCACTCCAAAAACCAGAACAGTGTCCCCTTCTCTGAAGACTATAGTATTTTCAATCACATATGATGTGGGGGAGTTGGCATCTGTGAGGTATTGGAGAGCAGTGAGAGTGAAAGGACTGCAACTCTCAGCATACACTGTTCCCCCAAACTCCAAGCACCAAAACAGTGTTCTCCCCCCAAGTTACCCCTGTGCACCAAATCATCATTGAATTCTACTCACCTGGGAGGAAACCATCAGATTAGGGTGTGTAATACAGGGAGTTATATGGCTGCACCTCATAGGAGGCTCCCTTACTGTCACTCCAACCACCAGTCAAGTGTACACTTGCCAGAATACCCTTCTTTGGGAATTCACACATGAAGTGTATTTACCTGGGGGATGACATACAACAAGTGCATGAAGTACAGGGAGTGACGTGACTGCTAAGGCCTGGAGGCTCTGTCTCTCCAACTTCAAACACAAGCCCAGTGTGCATCTGTCCAAATACCCCTGTTTGTTAACTCGCAATGGAAGTGTACTCACCTGGGAGGATAACTTGTATATTGTGTGTAGTACACAGAGTAACATGACTGTAATCCCAGGAGGGCCAGTCCCTGTAACTCCAATCACCAAGCGAGTGTCCATATGCCATAATGCATCTGTCTGTGAACTCACAAATGAGGTTTACTCACCCGGGAGGGATCAAGATACAGATCACGGTACACTCTGTGATGTGCCTAACCACTGAGATCCATCCTGAGCAGCTAAGCTAAGATGAAAATATTGTGAACAGGAAGGACAGCTCAACCTGTGTACAACAAAAAAAAGAACACAAGGCCTCAAGATGCATCACCTGAATGTTATTGGCAGTAGGGGTGGGCGGTGAGCTCCGCCAATGGCGTTTTTTGGCACTCCACGTACCACTTGGAGTGCGCACTGCAACCTAGCTATGGCCCACACAGCGCAAGTGCAGTCAAGCGCAGTCAAGTGCAGTCTGAGCTTGCTCTGTGTGGCCCATAACAGAGCTGCACTTACCTGCGCCCCAAACGTTCTGCTGGTAGGTGGTGTTTAGCTGCTGCACCGGCACCAGCTCCAGATCGGACCTCCCTCCTTTCTCTTTCCTCAGCAGCATGGGAGCAGGGGACAGAGGGAGGCAGAGAGCCAGGCCACTGGCAATGGGGACCCTGGACCCAGGCAGACAGCATTGAGGTAAGATCCTTGTTTTGCTTTCTCTTCTTTGTGCAAACGGGGCCGGCAATGGACAAGAACAGGTTTTGCATATGAGGATGGGTCTGTGCTTGGAAAAAACTGCATAACAGTCAACTATGCCTTAAAATTGTCAAAGGCACATCCTTCCCAGCCATGTTATGCCTGCACTGGTGGCAAGATGTAAGTCTGTGCCCATCCTCCCAAGTGCTAACGAACTCCTAAATTCTGCAGCTGGTTGACTGAAATGCAATTGGTATGTTTCACAAATGTCAGGTCAATACAATTGATAGCATGTGTACCTGTCATATAAGGAAAACCTGCAAATCCAGTGTGTACAGGGCCTTTGCTAAATGTCACTGTAAACTATTGGAGGTAGATGTCACAATACAACTTGTAACATTGTACCTCTCACATCAACAGGCCGAGCTGCCACTTGGACTGCTACTACCCACATGCTTTCAGTGATGCCAACAGTCCTGGACATTGAGGATGGTTCTGGACCATTAGGGCAACCTGGTCAGACAATACCAGTGAACCTTACCATGACCACATCAAGTCATCCCAGCCCGGTTGCATCAAAATTGCAGGCAGCCATTCACCTCTCAACCTGTGCCCTGGGACGGTGACAACCATCTTGTGCCCCCCAGACAAGGATCCTGAGTCAAGTAACACACCTCCAACAATGATGGCCCTGGAACCAGTGGTAGGGGGCAATCTGTGGCAAGGGCTCAGGCATGTGAGGATAGAGTGCATGGGAGGGATGTTCTGGGCCAGTGATATGAGGCCACTAGGGATGCTCCTGGCCAGGACACAATCAGCCAAGTCTTGGGAGCCTATCAAGAATCCCAAGGCGTGATGGCATAGGCACTTGCCAAACTCAGGGAAATGAAGCAGCTGCAGAGGGACTCCCATTGTGAGTCACTGGAAAAGTGGAAGGCCACAGCACCATCCTGGTATCCCTGTCAGTAGAAATCCGGGGAGATAAGCAGCAGTAGCCACTGGAAGGGAGGCCCCGTCAGGGGAAGGACCTGGCTCAGACACCCCTGCCTCTGTAACAGTAGAACCTCCCACAAGTGGGGACATCCAGCCAAGAATCAAGGAGCATCAGAGGGGAAGACACCAACCATTGCCAGCAAGTGACCTCTTCCTGAAGCAACTACTTTGTGTGCCACATATTCACTCTATTGACTGTTCTTCAACCATCTTCCCTTTTCTATGGTAGAAGGACACTGTACATAGGACTTTAAAAGTTGTGGCATCTACAATAATGATTACATCCACCATGACCTATATCTTCACTTTCTTTTTGTGTTGCATCTCATTATTATTTCCTGCACCTATGTCAATAAACTCACATATCAGAAAATCGTGACCTGCTTGCTTCTGTACCACAATTTGAAATGTTGAGATGTAAGCCCATGTGATGCCCATGAGGAATACACAAGATGGTAATAGAAGGAGGGATATGTCACAGGTAGTGCCATGCTGAGGATTACTAGCAACACACTGATACAAGTGTCTGGTCACTGTCATAGCCAAGAATGGCTGAATCATATTGAGTGCGGGTAGATATGCCAATGTACAGTCCTCCAGACAACAGAAGATTGGGCTTTGTCAGACCTTGTCCCATAGAATACGCTTACAGACTAGTGGATGTTGTCACCAGCTTGAGCCTTAGCACATACCTAAACCATGTTTGCTAACATCACATAAACCATGGCACAGACAGAGGGCAGAACAACAGCCCCTGATCATAGGTCCATCCTATTACAATGACAAAACATTTGGTGATATGACACAAACCTATGCCAGGGATGTGGCTTTGGAACAGGACTCATACACCCTAAATCATTGACCAACATTACCTGGATCAATCCATGTCCACTTCCTAATGTCAGAACAGCATCAGATACCTGCCAATGTCACAACTCTGAAATGCTCACAACTCTGAAATGCCCACATGGTGGAAGTACCTGGATAAAAACAATACAAGGTGTTTAGGCTTGAGAATGAAACCTATGACCAAACCCTCATATCAAACATCAGTAGTTCCACTTACATTGCAATGAGACTGACACAAACACAGCAGCTAATCAAGGTAGTGACAATTTCAAGTCTGACTTAGCAAGCAGCCTCTGGCTGTATACTGCAAAGCACTAAATCCCCAGTGTTTTGGAAAAACACCCTACTCCACACATCCTGACAACTACAGTTCCTCATTTTGTCACAGTATCTACATCACATTACATACTCTCACCCAGGTAAAAAGTGATTGATGAGATCTGCCTGCAAGTCTTCACCTTCCTCCTCATCACTGTCATCCTCACTTAACATTTCAGGACTGTCACCTGGTGGCACTGCTGGCTCCCTCTCGTCTGGGATGCATGGGATATTCCTCTGCAGCGCAGTGTTATGGAGCATGCAGCAGGCTACAACGATCCTACACACTTTTGCGGGTAAGTAGAGGAAGGCTTCACCTAACTTGTTCAAATCTGGGCTTCAGGAGCCCAAAAGCCCGCTTCACGATATGCTGTGTTCTTCCATGGGAATCTTTGAAGTGGAGTTCCCCTGGCGTAGTTGGGTTCCTCAGTGGCATCAACAACCAAGGGCAGTTTGGGTATGTAGAGTCCCCTGTTAAGAACGTATGTGCAACTATGAGTTCCTCCCATCGGAATTGTTCCAGCAGTCATTGCGCACCCAGAAATAGGACATATGTGACTTACTTACCAGCCAGGCCCTCTCTGGGTACAGTCGTGACATCAGTTGGGGGATTCTGCTGTTCTTCATAAACTGAACCTGGATAACGGACACAGACCTGTGAAATGTAGAGGTCCACCAAACAAACTACGTGGGCATTGAGGGAATGAAAGCACTTTCTGTTGTGGTACACTTGTTCATTACCATGTGGTGGGACCAAGGCAACATGTGTGCCATCAATGGCTCCCACCACATGTGGGATGTGTGCCAAACCGTAGAAGTCAGCCTTCACTTGGTGAGTTCCTCAAGTTGAGGAAACCGGATATAGCTGTCCAGGTGTTTCAACATTGCTGAGAGAACATCCTTCAAAACCAGACTGAACATAGGCTGGGACATCCCAACAGATAGGGCCACTGTATTCTGGAAGGACCCTGTAGCCAGGAAATGCAACACTGCCATTACTAGCGAAATGGGTGGTATGCTTGTTGGATGACTAATGGCAGTCATCACATCTGGCTCCAACTGATGACATAAGTCTACGATTGTTTGCTGGTTCAGACAGTAGATCTGGATGATGTGGCGTTGTCTGAAGGTCTGGCAGTGGACGATAGACAGGAGGTTGTCTGATCTTCCCCCTTCCTGGGTACCTACGTGAGACAAGAAATGAGTATTGAAATATTTCAATTTGTCACTTGCAACATCCAGGATGCATGTCAATGATAGGATGAGACAAGGCATCCTTGTAAGGTGTGGACATGATACACAATACACATCACAGCTGATAATCACACGGGGGCCCATGTTACCCCCTTACTTTGCCACACATGTGTACACATCATGTATCTGGACATCAATAATTTGTGCATTACAAATGCCACTTGGACTGTGACTAGATGTCCGAAGCATTAAAATGACCTTTGTTGGTGGGGGGGATGACTGTGCCCCAATGCAAATTGCCATATGTGGCTAGCAAGGTACAACAATGGTGTTTGACTAGTAGACCTACATGAGAAAATGTTTTAATGCTTAAAACAACATTTTCAGAGGTGTGATGCATTTTTAGGAGCCCTTTAATGAGTTTCAGGCCTCTAAGATGGCGGCTGCCCAACCTTTCCCACTGGGCATTAGGAACCACCCGCGGCCTGCTGCGGAAGTTGGCATGGCGGGTGGCGTTGCAATCGCAGTGGACACAGCCACATGCATATGTTGTTGCCAGTGGACGTCGCAGGCTAATAGCTGTGTCCGCCAGTGGTGACGACCGTGTATGTGGCAGACGTGACCACAATGTTCTGTAAAATGCATCTCTTGACTCCTGACACTGCTGTCAGCAAGAACTCCACTACCTCAGCTGCTGTGTACCGCCTCTGGGAGCAATCATGTCACATCCAACAGGTGATAGGGCCCCTATCTTCTCACCAGAGGAGTTGGGTAAGCTGGTGTCTGAGGACCTACCCCTATATTGACAGCTCTATGGTGCACCAGAGGAGCAGGTAAGTGCCTTATGTGCACAGTTCCTTCTGTAATTCACCATATATTCCCTCCTCACAGGCTAGATTGTGCCGATTTGTGGCAGAATGTAAACTTGAGGCCCTGTAGGGTGCAGTCAGTGTGGCATCAATGGGAGAGTCAATGGGCATGTATTTGTGTTCAGTGCAAGAGGTTGAGTTCTACTACATTGTGGTGTGTGTATTTTGAGTGTTCCCTGATCCACCTTGTGTCGGATGCATATAAGTAGGTGAGGAGACATTACAGGCATCCACTGACATCTCTTACCTCATGAATGTTGTCAATGCAAGATAACAAGAATGTGCATGGCAGCATGAACTGTGAATGCATGCTGTATATGTCAGTGGTGTGCAAAGTGAGCTGTGTGTATGTTGTCACAGATTTCATTACACATCTGCCCATGCTAGACTGTTGTTTGGAAGGCATGTCATCACTCTCACTGCATTAAGGTTGCTACATACACACCACATGCCAAATTGTTGTTGACTGCATGATGTACTGTGGCACTGTGCCTACTCCATGTATCCCAGCAGATCCTGTCATGTGGACAAATCTAGGATCCGCAATAATATACAGCTTATTGAGGCTCTTTCCTTTGATAAGATTGTAAATGATTTTAAAGGAGAGTAACTGATCTATGGTTGATGTGCACTTGGCTTTATTGTCAATGTGTGTCTCTGATCTCTGCCAGGTCTCTTAGTCCACCAGCCCTGTTGTCACCTTTATTCAGGTCACATATGTTCTGTAGGGCTCTTTGCATTACTGACATTTCCAAAGTACAAACAGTGTGTTGTTTCCTGGGAAGCCATGATATGTGACTCAGTAGTTTAGTCACATTGTAGGACATGGGCAATGCATGCCTATGTTATTTTGAATGCAATATATGCAATATGGACACATATGTCAAAAGTGTGTTCTATGTTAATGATAAGTCACACAGAATCCCACCCCCTGAAGTGGAATGAACCTGCATTTGCATTTGCACATGTTCACACATGGACAAACTAGACTCTTTCTGTACCCACCATGCCAGTCCCTTCATTGTTAGCCATGTGTAATGTTTTAGTTTGTAGTCAGGAAGTAGCATGTAGGGGGTGTATACAGAGAATCATTCTCAAAGAATGTGAGTTTTTTGATGCAGGAGCCTACCCTTCAGAAGCCACAGAAATGTGATGTGTCTCATAGTTTTTCAGATCTCAGTCAGATTGCTAGAGATTTCCCCACAAGATGTCAGTTGACCTACCTAGTCAGTGCAGGGCCTGAGCAGGGTTGTGGGTTGGTCTGCAGATTGGAAAGTGTTTGTAGTCATGTCCCTGTACTCAATGTCTAGTATGTGCCACACTTGGGCAGTATGGGCAGAACAGAATGTTCTTTGCTTGGTGTAATGTCATGTTTGTGGCTCAGCAATTTTGGATGAGACTTGTAGACATAAGTTCTTGTTTTGTCTTTTGAATCCATGTAGGTCAACGCCCATCAGAAGAAAGGGATATGGAGTGCCATCACGAAGAAGGTGCACACCTTGGGGGTCTGCAGCCAGTGGAATACCCACTGTTGCAAGAGGTGGGCGGAGCTGAAACGCTGGGCCCAGAAGATTGCAGAGGCCCAGCTGGGGCTGTCCTCCGAAAGTGGGCTGGGTGCCTGTTGCAAAATGAACCCTCTAATGGCCTGCATTCTGGTGGTGGCCTATCTGGAGCTTGATTTGCCTTTGAGGGCACCATAGCAGCCACAAGGGGGTGAGTACACAGCAACTTCCTGCTTGTCCTATTGCCAGGTGATTGAGTGAGGTTCTGACTGCTCCCCCTGACAATTAGGGATGTCCCATCTGTCGCACGGTAGATGGGAGATTGTTTGTGTTGACATGTAATGTGTATCAAACTGATGTGTCTTGCCTTCTGGACCTGGGACCTTGGACAAACCTGGGGGGAATCCTCAAACCTCTTGCTCTGCAGGGACCACAAATGGCTGTGTACAGTGATCATGCATGTACTGTTTGTTGTTGTAGTGGGTGTAATTTCTATCCAAAAGATCACTACTACTAAATGTTACAGGCCAAAGGTAAGTAGGTGATGGATCACTGCCCTCTGCCATGTGCCTGGGTATATGTGTGTGTAGACATCTGCAACCCAGGAGCTAGTTATCTTCATTGTATGATGGGTGCTGTTGCCTCACATCATACATGTGACATGGTTAACATGGCTAATTGTTTGCAGCTGTAGCAAACTACTTTCCCTCGGTAAGTCGGGAATGTCTATTGACCTGAAGATTCGCCGTCACTGTTGCCAACATCCCTTGTGCCTACATGTCTCTATTGGGACAGATAGCACTTGGTAATGTGTACATTGTTGATATGTTTCCATTGTGACATGGGTATTTTCATGTCACCCACCTACTCCAGGATATTGTATTTTTGTAAGCAACATGTCACCTACTGCAGGATATTGTACCTTTGTAAACAACATAGCAGGATTTCAGGGCATCATTTCTCATTGTTGGTTCATTGTGTATGTGCCAAATAGATGTGTGCATGACCTCTGGTGGGATATGTGGGAATGGACTTTACATTGGGACACTATCGTTTGCAAATAGGTAGCTGAGGTCTGCTGCATTGGGCACAGCTTTCAGGGTGAAGAGGTCTCCTAGTTATTGTATGGTTATTGTGGTTGTATGACTTCAGCCATGCAATTGTAGTTATCTGAGATCCAGATTTTTCTGTGGGCAATGTTGGAAAATCCATGCATATGTTATGGCACTTGTATGGGCCACTTAGGTTGAGTTTGTTGCTGCGGCCTATTTGACATAATTGTATTGTATTGTAATTGTAATCGTATTTATATAGCGCTTACTACCCCTGACGAGGCGTCGAAGCGCTTTTCGATGAGTAGCACGCTACTCCGGTACCCAACAAGAATTAGTGATGGATTAGTATAATTTAATAAGGAGTACAGTTTTAGTATTATTATGAGTTAATTTGAGTTGCGGATATGAGAGTTTGTTAGTTAGATTGACTGGAGTAATGGAGGGGTGGAGGAGGAAAGAAATCCAGAAGTGTTAATTGGGAGTTTATCCTTCATTTACTCAATCCAAAGGCTTGAGATGAATAAAAGGGGAGCGGAGGGGAAAGAGGATGTGGAAGGGTTAGGGAGAGCATAGTAGCAGGGTGAGATGAATGCAGGAGAATTTAGTAGGGTTGTGTGGGAGGTCACAGAGGTAGAGTGAGGTTTGGTGAGTTAGATGTGGAGGTGGAGGGAAGAGCTTAGGCAGAGATATTTAGGAGATGAAAGTGGTCGAAGGGATTTGGGATGAGTCCGAGTGAGAATGGAGGATAGTTTGATAGAGACATGACATAAGAGTGATGAGAAGATAAGTGTGATAAAAAGAGAGCAGAAATTCGTAGATATCTAGTATAACAACCCAAAAAACCAGGAGCCATGCAATGATCCACAAACATGCCAGGCACAGAAACAACATATCCACATACATACACATATATATATATATTTGTACACACACACACATGAATACACACACATATGCACATAGAATACATAATTAGAATCATGGGTAAAAAATACTTAGTCAGACAGGTTTAAAAGAGTGTGTGTGTATTTTATTGTTATTGGTTTAGTTTCTGTAAAATGAGCATCGTGGCCTACCCAACCGGAGTATTTTCTACGAGTATGTCAGTAAGCGTTACCTAGCATGTTTTATACGCCCCGTATATATTGTACACTAAGGGTACGTGATGGGCCACGGGGTAAACATCTCCAGCAACCTTGTGTGCCTTTGGCAATGTGATTGTTACTAGTGCGTCTTTGTGGAGATGTCATTGTGCTTCTGAGCATCAACAACGCACCACCGGAATCGGCGGTAAAACGCATTGGGGTCGTTTTGGAAAGCTGTCCATCATCCTGGTAAAAAGCGGGAATTCCTTTACCTACTTCGAGGTGGACGGGGGCGTGGCTCAGCGGGCGGAGCTTACAGGTGCTTTATAAAGGGAGAACCTTCTACTCTGTGTCTCCAGCAGAGGAAGATAGAACCCGCGCGTCTCAGTCAGATACAGATTACGCTCCAGTACATCATCAGTTCACCTCCAGGATGGATTCTAGATCTTTTTCTGCTATGGGATCTCTGAGCGCACAGCCTTGCTTTATCTTTGCCAAGCCCAAGAGTTAGGGTGGCTTGTCCTTTCCAGAAGCTGAGCTTTAACTGCGGCACCTGCTACGATTATATTTTGTAAGTGCTTCCTTTGAGGTTTAGTTTCTGTAAAATGAGCATCGTGGCGTACCCAACCGGAGTATTTTCTACGAGTATGTCAGTAAGCGTAACCTAGCATGTTTTATACGCCCCGTTTATATTGTACACTAAGGGTACGTGATGGGCCACGGGGTAAACGTCTCCAGCAACCTTGTGTGCCTTTGGCAATGTGATTGTTACTAGTGCGTCTTTGTGGAGATGTCATTGTGCTTCTGAGCATCAACAACGCACCACCGGAATCGGCGGTAAAACGCATTGGGGTCGTTTTGGAAAGCTGTCCATCATCCTGGTAAAAAGCGGGAATTCCTTTACCTACTTCGAGGGTGGACGGGGCGTGGCTCAGCGGGCGGAGCTTACAGGTGCTTTATAAAGGGAGAACCTTCTACTCTGTGTCTCCAGCAGAGGAAGATAGAACCCGCGCGTCTCAGTCAGATACAGATTACGCTCCAGTACATCATCAGTTCACCTCCAGGATGGATTCTAGATCTTTTTCTGCTATGGGATCTCTGAGCGCACAGCCTTGCTTTATCTTTGCCAAGCCCAAGAGTTAGGGTGGCTTGTCCTTTCCAGAAGCTGAGCTTTAACTGCGGCACCTGCTACGATTATATTTTGTAAGTGCTTCCTTTGAGGTTTAGTTTCTGTAAAATGAGCATCGTGGCCTACCCAACTGGAGTATTTTCTACGAGTATGTCAGTAAGCGTGACCTAGCATGTTTTATACGCCCCGTTTATATTGTACACTAAGGGTACGTGATGGGCCACGGGGTAAACGTCTCCAGCAACCTTGTGTGCCTTTGGCAATGTGATTGTTACTAGTGCGTCTTTGTGGAGATGTGCTCGTGCTTCTGAGCATCAACAACGCACCACCGGAATCGGCGGTAAACGCAGTGGGGTCGTTTTGGAAAGCTGTCCATCACCCTGGTAAGAGGCGGGAATTCCTTTACCTACTTCGAGGGTGGACGGGACGTGGCTCAGCGGGCGGAGCTTACAGGTGCTTTATAAAGGGAGAAACCTTCTACTCTGTGTCTCCAGCAGAGGAAGATAGAACCCGCGCGTCACCGTCAGATACAGATTACGCTCCAGTACATCATCAGTTCACCTCCAGGATGGATTCTAGATCTTTTCTGCTATGGGATCTCTGAGCGCACAGCCTTGCTTTATCTTTGCCAAGCCCAGGAGTTAGGGTGGCTTGTCCTTTCCAGAGGTTGAGCTTCAACTGCGGCACCTGCTACAATTATATTTGTAAGTGCTTCCTTTGAGGTTTAGTTTCTGTAAAATGAGCATCGTGGCCTACCCAACCGGAGTATTTTCTACGAGTATGTCAGTAAGCGTAACCTAGCATGTTTTATACGCCCCGTTTATATTGTACACTAAGGGTACGTGATGGGCCACGGGGTAAACGTCTCCAGTAACCTTGTGTTCCTTTGGCAATATGATTGTTACTAGTGCGTCTTTGTGGAGATGTCCTCGTGCTTCTGAGCATCAACAACGCACCACCGGAATCGGCGGTAAAAACGCATTGGGGTTGTTTTGGAAAGCTGTCCATCATCCTGGTAAAAGGCGGGAATTCCTTTACCTACTTCGAGGGTGGACGGGGCGTGGCTCAGCGGGCGGAGCTTACAGGTGCTTTATAAAGGGAGAACCTTCTACTCTGTGTCTCCAGCAGAGGAAGATAGAACCTGCGCGTCTCAGTCAGATACAGATTACGCTCCAGTACATCATCAGTTCACCTCCAGGATGGATTCTAGATCTTTTTCTGCTATGGGATCTCTGAGCGCACAGCCCTGCTTTATCTTTGCCAAGCCCAAGAGTTAGGGTGGCTTGTCCTTTCCAGAAGCTGAGCTTCAACTGCGGCACCTGCTACGTTTATATTTCTAAGTGCTTCCTGTTGAGGTTTAGTTTCTGTAAAATGAGCATCGTGGTCTACCCAACCGGAGTATTTCTACGAGTATGTCAGTAAGCGTTACCTATCATGTTTTATACGCCCTGTTTATATTGTACACTAGGGGTACGTGATGGGCCACGGGGTAAACGTCTCCAGCAACCTTGTGTGCCTTTGGCAATGTTATTGTTACTAGTGCGTCTTTGTGGAGATGTCCTCGTGCTTCTGCGCATCAACAACGCACCACCTGAATCTGCGGTAAAAACGCAGTGGGGTCGTTTTGGAAAGCTGTCCATCATCCTGGTAAAAGGCGGGAATTCCTTTACCTACTTCGAGGGTGGACGGGGCGTGGCTCAGCGGGCGGAGCTAACAGGTGCTTTATGAAGGGAGAAACCTTCTATTCTGTGTCTCCAGGAGAGGAAGATAGAAACCGCGCGTCACAATCAGATACAGATTACGCTCCAGTACATCATCAGTTCACCTCCATGAAGGATTCTAGATCTTTTCCTGCTATGGGATCTCTGAGCGCATAGCCTTGCTTTATCTTTGCCAAGCCCAAGAGTTAGGGTGGCTTGTCCTTTCCAGAAGCTGAGCTTCAACTGCGGCACCTGCTATGTTTATATTGTACACTAGGGGTACGTGATGGGCCACGGGGTAAAAACGTCTCCAGCAGCCTTGTGTGCCTTTGGCAATGTTATTGTTACTAGTGCGTCTTTGTGGAGATGTCCTCGTGCTTCTGCGCATCAACAACGCACCACGTGAATCTGCGGTAAAACGCAGTGTGGTCGTTTTGGAAAGTTGTCCATCATCCTGGTAAAAGGCGGGAATTCCTTTACCTACTTCGAGGGTGGACGGGGCGTGGCTCAGCGGGCGGAGCTTACAGGTGCTTTATGAAGGGAGAACCTTCTACTCTGTGTCTCCAGGAGAGGAAGATAGAAACCGCGCGTCACAGTCAGATACAGATTACGCTCCAGTACATCATCAGTTCACCTCCAGGAAGGATTCTAGATCTTTTCTGCTATGGGATCTCTGAGCGCACAGCCGTGCTTTATCTTTGCAAAGCCCAAGAGTTAGGGTGGCTTGTCCTTTCCAGAAGCTGAGCTTCAACTGTGGCACCTGCTACGTTTATATTGTACACTAAGGGTACGTGATGGGCCACGGAAGTAAACGTCTCCAGCAACCTTGTGTTCCTTTGGCAATGTGATTGTTACTAGTGCGTCTTTGTGGAGATGTCCTCGTGCTTCTGAGTATCAACAACGCACCACCGGAATCGGCGGTAAACGCAGTGGGGTCGTTTTGGAAAGCTGTCCATCATCCTGGTAAAAAGGCGGGAATTCCTTTACCTACTTCGAGGGTGGACGGGGCGTGGCTCAGCGGGCGGAGCTTACAGGTGCTTTATAAAGGGAGAACCTTCTACTCTGTGTCTCCAGCAGAGGAAGATAGAACCCGCGCGTCACAGTCAGATACAGATTACGCTCCAGTACATCATCAGTTCACCTCCAGTATGGATTCTAGATCTTTTTCTGCTATGGGATCTCTGAGCGCACAGCCTTACTTTATCTTTGCCAAGCCCAAGAGTTAGGGAGGCTTGTCCTTTCCAGAAGCTGAGCTTCAACTGCGGCACCTGCTACGATTATATTTGTAAGTGCTTCCTTTGAGGTTTAGTTTCTGTAAAATGAGCATCGTGGCCTACCCAACCGGAGTATTTTCTACGAGTATGTCAGTAAGCGTAACCTAGCATGTTTTATACGCCCCGTTCATATTGTACACTAAGGGTACGTGATGGGCCACGGGGTAAACGTCTCCAGCAACCTTGTGTTACTTTGGCAATGTGATTGTTACTAGTGCGTCTTTGTGGAGATGTCCTCGTGCTTCTGAGCATCCACAACGCACCACCGGAATCGGCGGTAAACGCATTGGGGTCGTTTTGGAAAGCTGTCCATCATCCTAGTAAAAAGGCAGGAATTCCTTTACCTACTTCGAGGGTGGACGGGTGTGGCTCAGCGGGCGGAGCTTACAGGTGCTTTATAAAGGGCGAACCTTCTACTCTGTGTCTCCAGCAGAGGAAGATAGAAACCGCGCGTCGCAGTCAGATACGGATTACGCTCCAGTACATCATCAGTTCACCTCCAGGAAGGATTCTAGATCTTTTTCTGCTATGGGATCTCTGAGCGCACCGCCTTGCTTTATCTTTGCCAAGCCCAAGAGATTAGGGTGGCTTGTCCTTTCCAGAAGCTGAGCTTCAACTGCGGCACCTGCTACGTTTATATTTGGAAGTGCTTCCTTTGAGGTTTAGTTTCTGTAAAATGAGCATCGTGGCCTACCCAACCGGAGTATTTTCTACGAGTATGTCAGTAAGCGTTACCTAGCATGTTTTATACGCCCTGTTTATATTGTACACTAAGGGTACGTGATGGGCCACGGGGTAAACGTCTCCAGCAACCTTGTGTGCCTTTGGCAATGTGATTGTTACTAGTGCGTCTTTGTGGAGATGTCCTTGTGCTTCTGAGCATCAACAACGCACCACCGGAATCGGCGGTAAACGCATTGGGGTCGTTTGGAAAGCTGTCCATCATCCTGGTAAAAGGCGGGAAATTCTTTACCTACTTCGAGGGTGGACGGGGCGTGGCTCAGCGGGCGGAGCTTACAGGTGCTTTATAAAGGGAGAACCTTCTACTCTGTGTCTCCAGCAGAGGAAGATAGAAACCGCGCGTCTCAGTCAGATACAGATTACGCTCCAGTACATCATCAGTTCACCTCCAGGATGGATTCTAGATCTTTTCTGCTATGGGATCTCTGAGTGCACAGCCTTGCTTTAGTTTCCAAAGAAACTATAAATAAATAGAAATATACATATAATCTGAAAAAAATAATTATCCACATAGGCATATGCAGTTCATAGTTGTTTGAAAAAGGTGGTTATGAAGGAAAGAGCCAACTCTTGAGTAGTTTCCTGAAAACAAGAAAGTTATCTGTGGCTCTTATAGTTGGGGGTAATGAATTCCATAGTTTGGCTGCTTGGACGGAGAAGGATGTACCACCTACAGTCTTTTTCTTGTATGGTGGTGTTCTAAGGCGGGGTGCCAGTCTTGAGCGGAGGGTTCTTTGTTGGATGTATTTGGTAATTTTCTTTCTGATGAAAAGCGGTCCTGTTCCATGTATAGCTTTGTGGGTGATACAAAGCAGCTTGAAAGTGCATCTTCTGGCAACGGGTAACCAGTGTAGTGCTCTCAAGGCAGGGGAGATGTGGGCTTGCGGCTTTATATGTAGTAGTAGCCTGGCTGCGGAATTCTGGATACGTTGTAGTTTTTTCATAACAGATAGAGATGATCCATGGTAGAGGCTATTGGCATAATCCAGTTTGGATAATACAAGTGAGATAGTAGCTTGCACCTTGTGTGGAAATCCGAGGTGAGGGAAAATGCGTCTTAAAGTCTTTAAGGTGATGAAGCTTGTGCGTGCTAATTTGTCTACTTGGGCATTCATAGTTAGTTTGGAATCCATGGTGATTCCTAGGTTTTTCACTTCCTTGGATAATTGAGGAGGTGGTCAGAGATCGTCAGGCCAGACGCACAGAGGGTCATAAAGTTTCCAGTCACCACATATGAGTATTTCAGTTTTGGAGGTATTTAGTTTGAGATGGCTCCAGGTCATCCACTGATCAACGGCTCTGAGGCAACTGAAGATTTGAGAGTTTTCAATGTTTTTGGGGTCTTCTAATTGAAGTAGTATTTGTGTGTCATCTGCATAGTTGTAGCATGTGAGATGGAAATCATTGATCAGTTCTGGTAAAGATATCATGTAGATGTTAAAAAGCAAAGGTGAGATGATTGACCCTTGGGGGACCCCTGTTTTTGTGAGGTAGGGTTCGGATGAGAAGGGGGGTGAGTGGATGATATTTGCTCTTTTTTGGAGATAGGAAGTAATCCAGTCGAGTGCAATCCCTTGTATGCCGGCTTCGTGGAGTCTTTGAGTTAGGGTGTCATGGTCAACCGTATCAAAGGCAGCTGAGAGGTCCAAGAGAAGTAGTGCAGCAACTCCATTTCGGTCAACTGTGTTTTTAAGATCGTCCTAGATTGTCATGAGTGCCGATTCAGTGCTTCTTCCTGGGCGGAATCCAGTTTGGAAGTCTGAAAGTATAGAATTGTCTTCAAAGAATTGTGACATCTGGGCGAATGCTGCTCTTTCTATCAATTTGCCCAGGAAAGGTCCATTTGTGATAGGTCTGTAGTTGTTGGGGTCTTGCGGGTCTAGATTTGTTTTCTTTAATAATGGTCGTATGTATGCCTTTTTCAGGTCTGTAGGAAAAGTTCCTGAAGTTAAAGAGTTGTTGATGATTCTTCTTACAGGTGTGGCAGCGGAAGTAGATAGCAGGATGTTCTTGAAGATCTGTGGTGGGCAAGGGTCAGAAGGGCAACCAGAAGGTCTGCTTGCTTTGACCAAATCCATAAATTCATCCTGGGATATTTGTTTGAAGGACTGTAGAGGTTGGGATGGTTTATTCTTAAAGGGTATTTTAGTAAAGGGGTTGGTGCTGATGGTTTTCTTCTGTTTTAAATAGGAGTCCAATGTGTCTGCCTTGGTTGTGTAGTGAGTTGCCAATTTGTTTGTGAAATCTTGAGTGGTGGGATGACTTCCTTCCATGCATGTGGGTTTTCGAAATTCATTGAGAATTTTGTAAAATTCCTTGGTTGTAGATTGAGCATTTAGAATTCTGTCTGAGTAGTATCTTTTTTTAGCTTTTTTGATTGATGATTTGTATATCCTGTTAAGTTTGTGTAGCTGCAGTTTGTCTTGACTGTTGTTTGTTTTGAGCCAGGTCCGCTGCAACTTTCTGATTTGTTTCTTTATCGTTCTAAGTTCTGTGTTTCTCCAAGGTGTTGGTTTTCTTTTGTCATGTTTAGTTTTTCTGAGTGGTATTAGGACATCAAAAGCTTCCTGTAGCCACTCATAAAGTTTAGGTACAGAATTGATTGTATCTAGATCTGTGTTTGCTGTTAGTTGTGTTTCTAAGTGATCCAAATTGAGTTTTCTCCATGGTCGATAGGTGTATGTATGTAAGTGGTTGTGGGGTGTGTTGATTTGTGGAGTTGTCTGTCGGAAAGTTATCAGATGGTGGTCTGACCAGATGGTTGGTGTGATGCTATGAATAGTAACAAGTTCAGGCTTAGCAAAAATTACATCTAGGATGTGACCAGCGATGTGTGTGGGATTGTGTACAATCTGATGTAGATTCAATGCGAGTAGGCCAGTGGTGATAGCTTTTGGATGGGGCATATTGGGTTTGTCAAACCAAATGTTTAGGTCCCCAAGAATGCATAGATTGGAGTATAGTGTAATAAGGTTTGAGACTATGTCAAGAAAGGCATCTGGGAAAGTGGAGTTGTTAGGTGGAGGTCTGTAAAGGAGGAGAAAGTTACAGGTGGAAGTTGGAGTAGGGTGGCATCTGGTAAGGAGGGCTTCACAACCTTGTATGGAGATGTTGTCTGTTTTACTGAGGTTTATTGCCTGTTTGAATATAATAGCTAGTCCACCTCCTCTCTTGCCTATACGGTTTTGTGTGATGGTTTGATAGCCTGGAGGAAGGGCTTCGTGCAATACTGGTGCCATGTCATCTCCCAAAGAGGTTTCCGTAATGAATAGTAAGTCAGGTTGTGTGTCTGTGAGAAGGTCATAGATGTAGTGCTTGTTTTTTGAGAGTGATCGAGCATTTATGAGCTGGCAGTTTAGATAGGGTGTGTTAGTGGTAGTGTTGTTTTGTTTAGTAGAAGGGTAAGTAGTATAATGTGAGCTTGAAGCAGGAGTGTTGCTAGTTGTGTTAACTGTTTGAGGCTCACAATAGTCTTGCTTTTCAACATAGTGTTCCTCTTCCAGCAGGTTAAGGAGGCATTTTGTTGGGTCTGTGTGTGTGGGTGGTGAACTTGGTGGCTGAGAGAGCCATGAGGAGTGTAGTGTTTTTTGTAGGGTAGTTTTATTATGAAACAAACAAGGGGATGCGAGGTTTCTATGAGTGGCATGTTTTTTATTTTGTTTGCGTTTGTTTAGTGTGGATGGAGTATGGGTTAGGGGTGGAGGAGGAGCATGTGGATCATGATGTAAGGCTCTAAATTGTGCAATGGAGGAGAGGCGACTGAAAGAAGGTTGCTGGGATGGGGTGCTTGTGGTAGGTGTTTGTGAAGAGTGGGGGGGTAGGGGTGGAGATAGGGTGGAATTTGTATCCTTTGTGTAGTCTTGGGGGTGAGAGTGGGTATGATGATGAGTGTAATGTAAGTTTGTGTTGCTTTGATGTGCTGATGTTTGTGGTTGGTATTGTTTTTGTGGAATAATGAGAGGGGCTATTGGTGTAGTTGTTTTTGGTGAGGGACTTGTATGTGAGTTAGTGCTGTTAAGTGGAATTTGAGTGTTAGATGGGGTGTTGATGTGTTTTGGAGATGAATGTGTGAGGTGTATATGAGGTGATGGATGTGTGTCAGGGAGATAAGTATTAGTTGAGATGACTGGAAGAGGTAATATGTGTGGTGGAGTGAAATGTGGGGATTGTATGGTTGTGTGTAATTGGTGAGCAGAGGGGAAGAGTGTGTGTAGATGAAGTGTTTGAAGGCAGGGTTTTGGCATTGTTATGAGTTCAGGCGGCCTGTGTGAAGCGAACAGCGGATAGTGTTTTTGGTTAGTATGTGTAGAGAGTGTGTATCTGGGAGACTGAAACTGAGAGAATTGTATGTTGTAGTTTTGTATTGTGTGGGCAGTGGCAGGTAGTGTTAGTGGGAGGGGACAGAGTAATGTTTGCTGTGAGTATGAAGGTGTTTGACTGTAGTAGTTATGGGGTGTATGTGTATATGTGTTGTATGTAGGGTATTGTGTTGGGTGGTGGAGCAATGCAATATGTCTATGGTCAGTTTGTGATGCATGAGTTGGATATCTTTGCAGATAATGTGTTTGCATAATGGTATTGTTAGTCTATCAGAGTTGTGGTTCAAGTGTGTGCTCTCATGTACATGTGATGACTCTATTCCTCTTTGTCTTTGCAGCATCAGCACCAGCAAGCGGAGGAGACGGGGCCAAGCCAAGTGGGAAAACATCTGGCCACAGGACCTCGGGTCAAGACTTCTACTGACACAGTGGGACTCAGTGGCCCGGAGAGCGAGGGGTGTTGCACCACGGGGGAGACCGGAACATTGTCTTCATCACGGATTCTTCCTCCAGTGGCCACTCCCTAGTGGTGGCGGACCCATGGGGCCACCAGTACCACCCTTGTCCGCCAACTCCCGTTCTATCACCGCCCTCCCTGTTGCTTCCCACAAAGTTGGCTGTGCCCACTCACCTAAAAGGTTGGGCGTCTCCTTTGCCGCAGGCACCTCTGCCCCAGCCCCTGTTACCCCTGCTGCTCTCAGTGAGGCGACTATTGACCTCCTTAGTACGATCTCTGTGGGTCAATGAACCATTGTGAATGCCATCCAGGGATTGGCAAATCAGCTACAACAGACCAATGCATTGCTGGAAAGCATTTGCGGTTCAGTGGTTGGCCTACAGAGATCTTTTCAGGCTCTGGCCTCCTCACTGATGGCAGACAGTCATTCCCCACCTTCCGTGCCTCCTCCAACTCCCTTTTCCCAATCCTAATCCCCCCTCTTTTACCCCCCCAAGGAACAAGGACAGATTCGCAGACACCCACCTCAACACCCAAGAGTAACACAAGCACCACAAAACACAATGGCACACACACAAACAATAGCCACCTTCAGAAACTACAACATTCACTACTTCCCTGGACACTCCCACTACCCCCAGGTTCACAGGAACAACATCAAGCAAAACAACAGGCACAACACCAACAGTCACTGACACAGCCACCACACTCATCAAACCCCCAGACACCACCCCAGCAGACCCACAGACATCCACCACAAGCACCACACTGCAGACACCACAACTACAGACACACATACATCCACCACATCCAGCCAACCTGCAGTCACCACCTCAATAGACACATACAAATCCGCAATTCCCACATCCCCATCACCTCTACCTCCCACCCCACCAAGATACACAAACACCCACACTCATGCGCCCAACAGACACCCGCCACACACATGCATATCTCTCAGAAGAATGCACCCACAATAACCACATCAACACAGCCTACAACCACTCCCTCAACCTCCAAATCCCAATGCCGTTCTGACAACAGTCCCTGTATGTCAAAGACATTTTTTTGGGTGAGCTTAACCTTTGCCTTGTAATCCCCTCTCCCCTGTCCCAGACCCAGAAGGACCCCCACCCAGCTCCCAGGCTGTCCTTCGGCCTCCAAGGCCTCCCCTGCCCCCATGCAAGTATCCATACCCCCCAAATAAGAATCCCACCCCTCCAAAGAACAAGACAACCCCTCCCAAGCCCACCCCCTTTAAATCCAACCTCCCCCACCCCAGATATTCCCTGAGGTGCCTGCCTGCCACCTTGATGCCCCTTCATGTGAAGGTTCCCTGACAGTAAAAGGGGTCCGATGCACAGTATTGTGCACTTTAAAAACTGATGGACCGGCCAATCGCCTTGGACTTTTTGAATTTGGTTTTGAAAGAAACTGAAATAGTTGTTTTGTTTTGAGTACACATTTGCCCTGCAATTCCTTTTCTAGCTTTATGTTGTTCCTAAGTGACTTTGGTTGTGTGTGTTTCAGCTTGCTTGCTGCTCCATGTGCTGTTGTTTGCAGTATGTGACTTTGTGGGCAGTGCTGGTGTCCCCCAAGTGAAGGGTATATGTTATGTGTACAGGTATGTGTGTGTAAATGCAATGGTGGTGTCAATGCACTGTGTACTGTTTGGTATGGTAAGTATTTCTTTTTCTGTTGTCCAATGTGGCCATGTGTTGTGGTAGACTTGTCCCCCTGATATGTCTAATGTATCCAAGTGATGTGTGTCATCTTGAGTTTTGTTTGTGCAGACATGGAAAGTGTTAAGTTTTGCTAACTGTGTTTGCATTAGACTGTGCATGTGTCCTTTTAGATGAGTGTTCCTTGCAGCTATTTCCTGAAGGGGTATGGCCTATGCAGTAGGAGTTGTATGTGCTTTGACTTGCCCTTCCCCATTGTGCAGATGTGCATGACATTTGGGTTTGGTGTTCTTTTTCCCTGAGACCCATGTAGGGCAATTTCCTGTGCACCTGTTGTTTGAGGGGGTCTTTCAAGGCGATATATGTCCTAGTGCAGTCTCCTTCCCTGGGTGTCCCAGATGGCCCCATCGCAACTATGCAGGCATAGTTGACATAGTTTTTCTTTGTCTATTTGCTGCTCTGAGTTTTGTGCATGCTTTTGTCCTTCCATTGTGCTTTGATGTGTGTGTCCACTGCACACACGGCTCTTTAATGGTGGTGTTGATTGTGTTCCATGCCACATCAATACATATGTGTGCTGTATGTGAGGACAGTCTCTGGCTAGTGTGGAATGTGAGTGTATATATTGCATTTGTATATTCACTGTAGGTGTATTAGTTGCTGATGTGAGTGAAACTGTTGTGTAGCCTTCAGTCTCCCTGTACCTGAGCTGTGTGGCTGTGTGTATCTGAGTAGTGTTGCAGTGCGAGTGTGCTGCCCAAAGGAGGCGTATTGTGACTGTGTATGTGTCCGTGTTGATGTATGTTACTGAGTGTGTATAGGTTGAGACATGTATCTGCTGCCCATGGCGTGCCCCCGATGATGTGTAAGCTGGCGCAACAAGCTGCTTTTTAGGGTTAATGATACAGGCAGGTGTGTGTACTTATGGCTGTTGGCATCCATGGTGGCGTTGATATCCTTGTCTTTCGATGATCATAATCAGCGGCATGATGTTTGTGAAGTGCTCCATGGCGCCCCCGGATGTGGAAGGGCTGCCTGCAGGTGAGTGTCTCCCTTTATACTCTCCTTTCCCACCAGCTTGTACATGGTGGTTGGACCTCCACAGTGACATTGGCGGTGTGCAACCTCGTAACAAGTCCGGTGAAAACACAGGCTCCAGCAGCCTGTTTGTGCTTCTTCATGACCGTGGGGGTCTGTGCTGCCTGGTGCCAGTGGACTGCTGGTCGTCTTTTGTTGGTACGACCGTCAAACTTGTAATACAGCGTTCCGACCACCAGACCGGTGACAGTCGGACTTCCAACTCCACCATGATGATCCCGGGACCACCAAATTCATAATCAGCCCCAAGGTGTCTAAAAGAGAAAGTGATTATTCAGAACATCTTAAAGTGATTGAGTGTTTGAAAAATGCAGTGAGACTGAGTAATAATAGAGTATGGCATGTGAGTTGCATATCAAGATGTAAGGGAGGAGTGGAGCTGAAAAAAAGAGGTGAAGAAGAGAATTGGTTGGATGATGATTGGCTATGGAGCAATGAGGTGAGTTGGGAGCAGGAGAATCCCATTGTTGAAAGGAAAGTGGTTCCACAGCTTAACCAAGGCTAAAGTCAGGGCCACATACTGGTTCCCGAGCATGGACCGCATTGTGGAAAATAAAGTCAGGGATTGTTTGACTTGTGTCATGAGCGACAAAAGCAAGAATACCAGGTGCACACCACTATCCCCCGTGAGTGTGCCATCTAAACCTTGGGATAAGCTGGGTCTCAACATTATTGGTCCATTAAAACTTTCCATGTGGGCTGGTAAATTTATGTTAGTACTGGTAGACTATCAATCTCATTGGATCACCATCAGAGTAGTTAGCAGCATCACAACTTAATCTCTGGTGAATTTCTTAACCGATACATTCATGACAGAAGGTGTGCTTAGCACTATAGTAACAGACAGCGGTGTCCAATTCACTTCTGAGGAAATGCGTGAGTTCTTACAAAGGTTGTCTATCATACATCACAAAACAGCATTGTATTGCCCTAGAGCAAACGGGTTGGTGGAACACGTCAACCGTATGATCAAAGAGTATCCAAACCGCACACATATCAAGGAGTCCTCCTGATAAAGCACTTCAAAAAATGATTTGGTCCTATCACACAACCCCTAATTCAGTTACCAAGGTATCACCCTTCTTAGCGCTCAAAGGGAGGTTACCAGGCACCAAATTGACCCCCAACTGGCTGGGTGGAGGAGAGCCTAAATGGGCTCATAGAGCTAAAATGAAGAATCAAGTCAAAACACATCAGGAAGGGTACAAGAAAAGATATGACCAAAAGCATGGTTCCAAGTCAGGAAGATGGAATGTTGGCGATCGGGTAATGGTTGAACTACCAGACTATCGTCAAGGGTGTGAATCTAAATTCTCCAAACCTATAAAAATAACTGAGGTGAAGCAAAATGTAGTAACATTAGAGGATGGCAGAACGTGGAGCATGGACAGATTAACACCCCATTGTCCATCTCAGAAGTATTCAGGTATGGATGGAAAGCCAAAGGATGTATTGAAATATAATGGGAATAATCACAGAGCTAGGGCTCGTGCAGTTCCTGAATCACACAAAGATTACATGCTCACTTGATTTCCCAACAGGGTATTACTTTCATACATTCTACGAAAGTCTTTTATGGGAAGGAGAAGTGTTGTAATTTATCATAAGTAATGTTTTGTATAAAATGTACATTCTCTATTTCCCCCTTCCTTTCATTGTGTACCCACCTGCTCGTAGGGATCCAAGTGTATCATTCCATTCCTCCCCATTTTCCCCTTGTCTTCCCAGTTGGTTGCTACCAGCATTCTATAACCGTTGCTGTGACAGTTGACAGTTGTAAGGACAAATGCTCTCTACCAGTTGTGGCTGGAGGCTGTTGTTAATTCATCTTGCCAATAAATTATTACTTAAAGAACATTATCGGAGCTAAGGAATATTTATAATAGAGGCCTAAGTTGTAAGACGTCTCAATTTAATGCAGAGTCACAAAGGGTGCCTAAATAAGTGTACTCTTGTATTTTGGCCACCTCGACTTTGTTAATTAAAATGTTTTTTTTTGTTTTAATGGTTGTAGGTCCATAACTCAAGAACAAAAGTTTTATTCAGGTTTGTATTTAAACCCATGACAGTCATAAAAGAGGCAAACGCATCCAATAAAACTTGCAGCCCATTTGAAGCTCTGTCTATTAAAACTGGGTCATCCGTGTACAAAAGTACGGAAACAAAACAATTCCCTAAATGGGACAAATTATTGCCTTCCTTGCAAAGGTGCTTATCCAAACTATTAATATAAAGCAGGAACAAAACAAGGGGCCATCACACAGCCCTCGCGAACACTCTGTGTAGATCTGATATTGCAGGAAAGTGCACCCTTTGTGCAATAACAAATTTTACCTCAGGTATCCCAATATAAGCGGTGCAGCAGATTAATCAGGATATTCCAGGACCCTAGAGAGGCATAATATACTATTTTGGTAAGGCCACCACTCTTTCGGTGGAAGTGTTCAATGCTGAAAAAATTGGCAAACATGATTGTTCTACAGTTACCCTTGTCTGGGAGACTGGGACATTACCGTTCCTTGTGTTGTTTGTGCTCAACCATGTCAAAACCAATGGTGGACTGAGTGGAGCCTCTGCCAGAGCAGAGTGGTTAAGTTTGATTCTAAGAAATAGCTCTTGATAATCCTTCAGAAACAAAACGAGAAATTGCTTAAGAAAGAGGCATCTCTGGCTGTTTATACGACTCATTGTGTTTCGCATTTCACAATCAGACCTACCCACGACTGGTGTTTTCTTAAATTACCATCTATAAGCCTCCCCACTTTTGTAGTCCACACATTTAGAATCACAATACAAAGTCATGCTGCGAAGGTCTTAGTGGCAGAAGACCTAGTCACTTATCTGATAGAGAAACCAAACAATATTGGTAGCACAGAACAGGTCGTAAATGTAGAATGATGCACACAGCTAAGGTAGGGCCTGTTACAGTTACGTCCTGCAACGCTGTGAGTAACAGACACAGACATTTCTTGGAGTTATTTGCCGGGTGACCGCAAGCAACCACTCAGCATTTATGTATACCTTCGGGCCGCGCCAAGCCCTCCAGTTAGTTGTGTGGTGGTTACAAAGTATGGTAGAGGCCCAGTGGCACTCTACATCCCTCGCAACTCTTACTTTTGTTGAACTTTGGCTGTTTATTCACAACTCTGGCATATAGCACACATGGTCTCTGGCGGGGTGCAGGATTGGGCCATAGTCCATACTTCTGGCAGTGACGGCTGGCTCCTTGACTCCTGGTTTGCCATCGTCATTGTCCTCCTGGATGGTGGGCGTTTGGCCACTTGGCTTTTGCGGGGTCACCAACGCTGGATCCGACTCAGCAGACACGGCATCTGCGCTGGTACTGATTATATCCATCTCAGGCTTGTGGGCACGACTCACTGCTTCCCGGCTGTTGTCCTGCTCGCTTTCCACTGACTTAACTTTCTTGAACTAGGATACGTTCCGTGGTACTGTGGATAGACCCCGTTGTACTGTTACCATTGTCCCCTGGTGACTTCTCACACCTCCATCTCAAACGGGGTTGGAAATTTCCATCCTGGATGCCGATCCCTCGGGATTACCTTGTCTCCGGCCGCTATGTCTCAGACAACAGCCCTCCGGTCTTTGCTGGGTCTGTTGTTCATGGCTTGCCGCTTCTCCTGAGTGCATTGGATGTCTATAATAGCCGGACTGCAATTGGGCCCCACCCGGATGATATCACAAGTGCACCTCTTCATCAACAGGCCCATTGCAGCACACAGGTAGTCCTGTGCAGCGTTTGCCAGTAAGCTCTCAGGAATTGGTGCAGGCAGCATTCAGTGTCTTCGCCATGCTCCACCCTGATTCTGAGTGCTCTATGCAGAATGCACATGAAGCACTCCACTTCCCCGTTTGCATGGGGCCACTGTGGGGTCACTTCCTATGTTTTATGTTCAAACTGTGGAGATATGACTGGAATCCTTGCCTCTGGAAGCGGGTCCATTGCTCATCTTGATTTCATCAGGAATCAACAGTGCAAAGATATTTTTACGAGTGGGCCTGACATATTCAAAAGCCGTGGATCGCAGTAGCTCCACCACAGGATATTTGGTATGCCTGTCCATTACGAGGGCAGTAAGGCGGCCATCAGGAAAACTGCCAAAGTTCATACTAACACTCAACCAGGGTATTGTGCAGGCTTCTTCCGTAATTACTGAGGCAGCTGGCAGATCCCAGCTTGTCATGGCGCATGAGTGGCAGTTTTGGACATTGTCACCAACCTGTTTGTCCATGCCAGAAAACAATGCTTTGTCTCTTAATTGGCACAATTTAAGCCTTTCATAGTCAGGAATAACTTAGGGGTCCAAGTGCCGGTTGAATGCGGAAACTGCAGCCTCAAAGTCATCCTCTCCTCCAGTATTGGGAGGTGCTCAAACAGATTGTGTAACACCCATGTAGAGCATCATATACCTTTTTGTTGCTCTGCCAGTCTCTCACGTGGCACAAAAATAGTGTTGGAGACACCCTATCCACTGGCGCCAATGTGGGGTGGCGGTTGCAGGGTCTGCTAGCTGACTGAATGGTGGTAGCGTGGTGACAGATGCATGTGCACACCGTGGCGGGGTAGGTGGCATAGCATCCTGCTGCTAGACTGACATGTCTTGGGATATGTGTTCCCCTGGAGTCTTCTTTCGCAGCCTGTTCTTCTAGTGATGCAAGGCTGAGGTTTTGGCAGGACATGTCGCCAAAATGCCGGGAGGCAGGTTTAGTTCACGAGGTGTGCAGCCATGTCTGGAGGGGCCTGCAGTGTGAGTGGCTGTACCCCACCAGTGCTGTGCCAGTGCACTTCTGCCATTTTTCTGTTGTTTTTTTAAAGTCTGTTTTTCATGCCCCCTTTAAGTCCACTGTCAACAGGTGTTTTTTTGTTTTGTTTTTTAAGCTTTTTTTCTTTACCGTTGTCCTGTATTGGTATTCCCCCCTTTTTTCTATACTTTTTGTTTCACTGTTTCGCCCATTGTCTGGCGATGAAGAGCACTGATTTCTGACACGTGTGGTCTCCTAAGCACCAGTGAGGTCTCCTAAGCAACAGTGAGCCACATGCTCTTCCTATGGCCTCCATGTATTCTGCCGACAGACTCTAGGCAGGGATGAGGTGTGCCGACCAACCTACAGGCGGCCCTGCTGGCCGCAGTCGTCAGGGCCTGACCGACCTTGCTGCTCGCTCAGCAGCACAGCAGTGAGAGCGATGAGGAGGGGCTCATGATGCCAACACGGTCAGGCCCAACCACTGTGCCACACTCTTGTGGGCAAGGCGCCTCAGCTACACAATGGTGAGCTGCTGCGGTGGTGATAAACAGCTTGCTTGACCGTATGCTTCACAACATGATGCGGTAGGAGGACACTGTTGACCCGAGCACACAGGATAAGACCGGCCTCGTTCCCAGTGTAGAATGCCATGCACAGCTAAGGTCAGGCCTGCTACAGTTACGTTGCACATCGCTGCGAGTAACAGACACGGACACGTCTTGTACTTATTTGTCGAGTGAGCTTGAGCAATCATTCTGCATTTATTGAAATCAACGAGCCACTCCCAGCCCTTCGGTTGTGTGGTGGTTACAAAGTATGGTAGAGGAAATGTGGCCCTCTACAGTAACCAAGAGTGCCAGATATACACTTGCACATAGTTCACTGTCTAGCAACTATGTATGTGTGGGAGGCTTTTGATGTACTAGTTACTCGGCAAAATAGGCTGGCTGCTGCATACCCAGTTAATTAGATCATATTCAATGCCATTCAGCAACACCTTTCTGAGTGCACTTTTTGGCCTATTGGTGTCTCCGTACTAGTACTAATATCACAGCAAAGCAATTTGTTTCTGTCTGACAAAAACAATAACTGGAGGTATGGAGCATGTGAAAAATAATAACATAGTAGCAATAGCTAATAACAAACCATAAAACTAATCATTAGGCCATTCTCCCAGCTTCTCTCAAGCATACTTATTGCATTTTAACTCTGAGGGCGAAGCCTGTCTCAGATCGCCTTTGATATTGACTATCAATGACTCTGCCTATCGTGTAATTTGAAATATTTTTCTTTGATGTATGCTTATTTCTTATTCTAATTTCTTTTTTGTGCGCTTTTCTGAAGATGAAAGCAGTCCAATATAGATATGATATGTTAATTCCTTAACGTCTGTAACAGTGATTAGTGAAATATATTACAGGAGGAATCCCTTAATAGTTGTTTTTAGACGGCTAAAGGTTAATTTATTTGCCTGCTTCACTTACCCAGATGCAGGGGGAGCAGTACTGTGCTTGTATAATTCCAAGGGTGGATGTATGAGCTGGGCTTTAGTATCAGAGGCACAAATCACTTGTGCTGATAAAATAGACGTAATCTTATGTTTTGCCGATACTCCTACATGCACATGGATGACACCCGAAAGCTGATAAGCATACACTGCTCTGGGCAACACAGGAGCAACAGCAATTTAAAGCTTATGGTTATTATTACGGTCACAAGCTCTGTCTTCACAAAGAATTGCAGACAAAGCAGAGTGCCAGTCAGAAAGAAAACCTGCAAGGTTTCTTCACCTGCAGATAATCAGCTATCACCGGTTGTCTCAGCAGTTGAAAAGCCTTCACATTAACATTTAACAAATATGTTTTTACTAATTTATTATAAATTGAATACACTTTTTAAATTTTCCTTCATACCTTACCTATGGGAGATCGGAGTCTCCATACGGTGAAGTATAGGAATAAAAAAAAAAAAAGTTTAGTTAATTAACAAAAATAGTGAAAATAATTTTATGTTCAATATTAATGTTTATCAATTTTCTATATAGATTTTAACTTTGGAACAAAATAAAAAATAATACAGTACTATTAAATTAATGTTGAATTAATTGTTTAATTAATTTAAATATATTACATTAAGGAACTTTTTTCTGAGTTTTGAACTAAAAGAAATCCCACCTAAAGTTAAAAAATATGTTTTACTATGCATTGATAATTGGTAAAAGTTATTTATAGAAGTCAGTCAGTCAAATAACTTTATTCGGCAATTGCCATAAAAGTACAAACCAAGACACATTTCCCAATCTATAAATAGTAAAATAAAACTTTAAAACCATTACTGGAAGCACCAGATGAACATCCAATCTGAAACCCCTTGACATACATAGATAAATATACTAGACATGATTAAAAATCACAAAGTCAGAAAAGTACAAATGTTAGCGTTAAAAAGATATACTATACGTACATAAAATATTTAAAAAGGAGTAGGCCTTTTCCTAATACGTAAAGAAGCTGTGACAAAGTCTAATACATGGTGACAAATTTGGATATTAGGCAATCTCTGAAGGTATAGCAGGGCTTCCTTATAATGAATAGGTCTAAAAAGACGTAACGTGGGTAAAATAAAGGCCCCTCTAGGTGCAGCATATAAAGGGCAAAAAAGAAAAAAATGCAAAGTGCTCTGGGTTGATTTGGAGTCACAGGGACAAAGCGGTAAATCCTTTTTCCAGAAACATGGTTAAGGGAAAGCTACCTTAAAATGAATTAGATTAAGTCTAAAAAGTGTTAAAAAGGAAATTATTTTAAAACTTGAAAACCAAGACAAATAGGGTTCAAGGCATGGAACAGTCACAATCCGAGAATAAGAATCGAAAGATTTCAATTTCAGGGAACTATAAAATCTCAGCTCTGATATGTACTTGGAATAAGTAGACTTCAAAACAGACCTAGAGTTTGTGGTTAATAGATGGGGATCATCAAACATATATCTAAGCCCTAGGTTCTCAAAGGAGTTTTGCAGAAACATAAGCCAGGGAATCCTATTTGAGTATTCCAATTGAAGACAATCAGTGATACAGTCTTGGACCAAACTTGCCATAGGGTTTGACCAACATTTGATCCACAGCAGTAGGGGAGCCATAAAGACCCTGTCCTCCAAAAAGCACTGACCCAGTTCTTCATGGCAGATTATGTTTGCGGTGCATTTTGGAACCAACAATAATCTGCGCAGGAATTTATTTTCTACACTCTGAAGAGACGGTATTTTATTATAGCCCCAGACGCCTGCCCCATAAAGGACTGATGCAGTGCATTTGGAATTATAAAGAGTTTTCAACTGAGCAGGGGGTCTGTGACCTAGTTTATTTGAAAAGCGAAAAATTGCTTCATTGTTCCTTATCAACTGTTGGAGCTTAAAATTAATGTGTGTCTTCCAGGACAAAGAAGAACTCATGTGCATGCCTAGATAACAAAATTCTTTGACCTTATTAAGAGTGTGCCCTCCCATAGAAAATAGTTTAGACTTTGTATTGCGTGGGCCACAAGTCATAACAAAAGTCTTTGGGTAATTTACTTTCAGATCCAGATTCAGCATAAAATCGTAAAATACATCCAGTAGTCCCTGTAAACCGTTTGCAGTACGGGCAATTAAAACTGCATCGTCAGCGTATAATAAAACTGGAAGGTGTCTCTGACCCATCTTCGGTATGTCCTTTGCATGTTTTAAAAGTAAATCATAGAGCCCATTTATATAAATCAGAAAGAGAAAAGGGGCTAAGATACATCCCTGCCTTACGCCCCTAGTTGACGGGATGGGGGAGGTTCTCTGCCCATGTGAGCCGACCTGAACAGAAATTGTTAGGTCTGTGTGTAGGCGTTTAATAAGCTCCAATAGAGGCGGATCACAGCCTAAGGCTTCCAAAATTTGCCATAACTTTGACCTATTAACCATATCAAAGGCACTGGTTAGATCAATGAAAGCCATGTGAATAGACTCTTTTTTGACTGTCACATATTTGCTGAGTATCAGCTGCAAGTTTAAAACTTGCTCAACTGTGCCTACACCAGGTCTAAAACCAAATTGAATAGGGGATAAAATCTGGGCTTCAGACACCCAGTCTTCTAACCGGGACAAGATCACACTACCTAAAATCTTTGCCGTCGAATCAATAAGAGAGATTGGTCTGTAACAGGAAGGATCTTGTCTATTACCTTTTTTAAAGATAGGAACAATAATGGCCGATTTCCATGAAAGGGGCACGTTACTGTTTACCACACTATTCAAAACATTTGTAACTAGCGGACCCCAAAGATCAATTTCTGATTTAAAAAGATCAGCGGGAACCCCATCGGGGCCGGGAGCTTTTCCCTGCCTTGATCTATTAATAGCATTTTTGACCTCGTGGAGGTCAAAAATAATGTTTGGGGCCTTAGTTTTGGAATCTAAATTGAAAAGTGCAGAAGGATTTACATGCGAATTCTCATAGGTTCCTGAACAGAAGACTTTCCTAAAATGAGTTAACCAGACATCCTCAGTAATAAGACAGTCATCGGCCAAAGAGTGGTGACCAGAAAAGTATGAGTGATTAATCACTTTCCAAAATTTAGAAGTGTCCTTCTGCTCAGATGCAGCCAAAAGATCGCCCCAGGCCCTGGACCTAATTTCTGATTTCCGTTTGTCAATGACAGCCTTATAATCAACTCTGGCTATTTTAACTAATTGACGGGAGAGAGGAACTGCTTTAAGTGCATCTTTGAGTTTTTTGTGGGCAGATGAACACGCGGAGTCGAACCATCTGTGGGCCGCCGGCCCCTTCGCAGGCCTGTCCACCGCCAAGGCGCGTGAAATGTCAGTGCTTAAAAGTTCAAATTCACGCACTATGCGGTCAGAATCTAACTGCTGGGAGAGACACATCTGAATCGAGTCCGACCTACTTCTTACAATTTCCTGGTTAAAAAGTTTTGGATCTATTTTGTCCCATTTTAAACGTATGCCACAGTTTGGATTATAAACAGTAGCAGCGCTCAAGCTTTTATTATTGGGTGCCTGAATAATTTTTAGGTCCAATATAATACTAAGGGGGTTATGATCACTCGCACAGTGGGGCGTAATCTTGAATTCTTGAATTACGTAAAAATCAGAGGAGCTGATAAGTATGAAATCGATAATACTCCCCCTCAAATTCCCTGTAAAGGTTGGTATATTGCAGGCGTCAGGGGCCAATTTCTCGGTAACATGGACCAAGTCAAATTTACAAGTAAAAAGGTTTAAGGCATCTCCTTCAGATGTATGGTTAAAATGAAATACTGACTCTCTGCCCTCAGCAGGAAAGGCACACAGGTCCATGTGTTCTTTGCTGCACAGAGGAGTGTTGAAATCGCCCACCCATATAATAATTAGGTCACTATTCTGCAAAGCATGTGAAGAATCTATAAAATCCGTTACCTCTTCCAAATGACCCATAAGGAGGCCCCGAGGGATATTGTTATAAAAGTTTAAAATAAGGATATCCTTTTGGCCACAAATAGAGACTAGGACAACCATAAAATAAAGGGAAGAGCAGATTAAAGACACTTTTAAAAGCGGGAGATGTACGGAAACGAGAACTAAGAGGCCGCCACTAGCTCTCCCCATCTGGGAGGTTAATGCCGGCTGACACAAAGAGGTGAAACCGTTCAGGAGGAACGTATCTTTGGACCAGGTCTCCTGTAGACAGATTATATCGTAGGAGGAAATGAAGCTCTTCCAGTCCGAATTGTCAGATTTAGATCGCAGCCCTGCTATGTTCCAGCTAAGCAGAGTTAATGGTCTAGACACAGGACATGACATTAGAACTTTAGTATTTATAGGAGCTTTCAGGTCCAAATCAGGCTTTCCTGTGTCCCAGATACATTCAGCGTGGACATTCCCAGCCTTTGGTCTCTCCTTTTTAGAAGAACAGGGGTGGGTCACCGATAGTCAATCGTTCACGTCAAGGTGACTGAGAGTCGAGAACCGATTGCTAGAGGGTACATTTACCTGTAAATGAAGCCTTTCAAAATCTGGTCTGCGAATACTAGAATTAGTGACAATGCGGTTTGGTAGGAGCACAGGGTCGTAAAAATGATACAGGGGATGTATTTGAATCCTGTTAGTTGACATTTTACAGTAGTCCAAATTGGTCAAAAAATTGTCTACTGAACGAGGATTAGCAAAATTTAAAACAACATAGTCTCCCTCCTCCAATACTTTGGAGTGTCCTACCCTCCTCACTCTTCGGGCCATGAGAATCTTATCATTGTGGAAACAATTGGATTTGAAATTGAAGTTCAACCAGTGACCAGCTTTTCTAATTAGGGAGTGGGTATCTTCTTGTTTGGAGCACTCCAGAGGAGGAACATTTGAGAGAACCAGAACGTACGGGTTGCAGGCAGGTGGTAAATGTAAAAAGTCTGCATGGTTAGTAAGTTTAGTATGATCTTTGTCATGCGTTCTAGAGGAATAAACTTCCCTTATCGGCCCTGATGCAGGGTTGTCAGCGAAAGGTCCTTGACCAGAGACGTTCGTGGATCAGGCAAAAAATTACTTACTCCTTGGGGTACCAAAGTAGGGGAAGGAGTAGACTGATGTGCTGGTTCGGGGCTATGAAGTATTCCCGTGCATAAAGGACCTGGTTTTAAAAAAGTAGATAAAAACCTGGTCACATCGTTACAAAAGCAATCGAGCTTCCTAGCGATCAAGGTGGAAATTTTTGCCTCAAGAGTTGCGCAAAAGGATTTGAGTGTCAAGTCAATAAAACTAGAAAGGTCTTCAGGAGCATCCTTACTCGGAGGGCATTCGGGGAAGGAGACCAGGGGGATTGGGGGTTGGTCACTATGGGCCAGGGAGGTAGGTAGATTCTTATTGGAGCCCAGGGCCTTTTTTGTATTTTTGAGCTTTTTCCCGGCTCTCCTCTTCTTCAAAGGGGAAAATCGGCCTGAGAGCAAGAGCTTTCAGGAGGAGGAATAGCTAAAAGGAGAGAAGAATTAATTTGGTGGGTAGTGGGGAGTATATCGGCGCCCAACTGGCTGGTATTCAGAGGCGAGATCAGTGATGAAGGACCAGTCCTTGGAAAAGTGGAAATATGGATGGTAGGTTCCAAGAGGGGGTGTTGAACAGTACTTTGGACAGCCCCAATCCTTTCTTCTACATGTTCAAGTTCGGATTCAATGGCCCCCATCACAGAAGATAAATAACTAGTAATGGAGGACTGAAGGGAGCTGGACCCGGCTTCCCCCTTCTGAACATTAGACTTTCTTTTCCCCATATTTGGTAACAAACTCACACAGTATCTGAAACAGCACCCCGATGGAGATTCCACAGGCAGAAGAAGTAGACGTTAGGGGGGGGGCCCAGCCCGGCCTCTTCCGGTTGATGACGGGCGAAGGACGGGCCCGCCCTTGGTGCCGGGCTTCGCCCGGGCGCTGCCCGCGCGCGTCCCGCACAGCGGGAGCGCGACAGAAATATAAAGGGCTCCTGCCCCTCCTCCGCTCATGGCGCTTCCCGCGACGGCGGGAGCGCGACAGAAATATAAAGGGCTCCTGCCCCTCCTCCGCTCACGGCGCTTCCCGCGACGGCGGGAGCGCGACAGAAATATAAAGGGCTCCTGCCCCTCCTCCGCTCACGGCGCTTCCCGCGGCGGCGGGAGCGCGATTTCAAAGTTAAAGGGCTCCTGCCCCTCCTCCGCTCACGGCGCTTCCCGCGACGGCGGGAGCACGATTTCAAAGTTAAAGGGCTCCTGCCCCTCCTTCACTCACAGCGCTTCCCGCGACGGCAGGAGCGCGATTTCAAAGTTAAAGGGCTCCTGCCCCTCCTTCACTCACAGCGCTTCCCGCGACGGCGGGAGCGCGACAGAAATATAAAGGGCTCCTGCCCCTCCTCCGCTCACGGCGCTTCCCGCGACGGCGGGAGCGCGATTTCAAAGTTAAAGGGCTCCTGCCCCTCCTTCACTCACAGCGCTTCCCGCGACGGCGGGAGCGCGACAGAAATATAAAGGGCTCCTGCCCCTCCTCCGCTCACGGCGCTTCCCGCGACGGCGGGAGCGCGACAGAAATATAAAGGGCTCCTGCCCCTCCTCCGCTCACGGCGCTTCCCGCGACGGCGGGAGCGCGATTTCAAAGTTAAAGGGCTCCTGCCCCTCCTCCGCTCACGGCGCTTCCCGCGACGGCGGGAGCGCGATTTCAAAGTTAAAGGGCTCCTGCCCCTCCTTCACTCACAGCGCTTCCCGCGACGGCGGGAGCGCGATTTCAAAGTTAAAGGGCTCCTGCCCTTCCTTCACTCACAGCGCTTCCCGCGACGGCGGGAGCGCGACAGAAATATAAAGGGCTCCTGCCCCTCCTCCGCTCACGGCGCTTCCCGTGACGGCGGGAGCGCGATTTCAAAGTTAAAGGGCTCCTGCCCCTCCTTCACTCACAGCGCTTCCCGCGACGGCGGGAGCGCGACAGAAATATAAAGGGCTCCTGCCCCTCCTCCGCTCACGGCGCTTCCCGTGACGGCGGGAGTGCGATTTCAAAGTTAAAGGGCTCCTGCCCCTCCTCCGCTCACGGCGCTTCCCGCGATGGCGGGAGCGCGATTTCAAAGTTAAAGGGCTCCTGCCCCTCCTTCACTCACAGCGCTTCAGTCATTAAAAGTAATTTAAATAAATGTATATAAAATGTTATATTAAATTATTTCATAAATACAAAAGGTTGTTAAAATATTAATTAAATAGTAAATGTATTATTTTTATAATTTTAATATTAAATTACATTTATTTATATTTTTAGCAATTTTAAAGAATTTAATTTAACAATATTTCATATGTGATTTTATTTTACATCCCTACCGCCAGCATTTTCTATGGGAGCGTGTCATAGTATGAGTGGTTGGCCATGTGTGGCGCTAAACTTACTTCAGCTCTGAGTTAGGGTAATTTACTACCGATTTGGATCCCTTTTGTCTGTAATAACTTTAGAAGTGCAGTTTATGAATACCAATTGTCTTATGCTTTTGTGGGGTTGCATGTTCTTCCCTAATCCCCATCAAAAACATAGTAGTACCCGGTTCCATGATTAGGGCTCCTCAATACCAAGGCGGAGAGGAGAAATAGTCACCTGAAGCACTACCTAGTTGGGAGCAAGAGCCCTCACCAACCATTAGGTGTCATGCTTCATCACTGGGCCTGCTTTTCATGGGGCGTGCGCTGCAATGCCCGACAGGCCCCACAAGGGGGCTTTTTGCTGGAGATCTTTTTGGTAGGTGCCAGCAAAATCTGAAGTGTAAAGTGTGTCCCTGTGTGTAATGGGGTGAATGACTAGAAAGAAGTTTGCCTCAATTTGACTATAGGTACTAGAGTTGTATTTTACTATGAACATGAGTAACTATGTCACGATTAAAAACAAAATGGGGAAGTCACTGGAGATAATGTTTCGACTTTCTCCAAATATGATTCTGTGTAATGGATTTGCAACATATATGGGTGAAGATTTCCCCATAGAAAAGACACAGGAGGTTGATATTTACACTTGGTTTTTGAATAGCATTTTGCAGTACTTTAATAGAACAATTGTGGTATGCACTACACAAATGCAGTTTGTGAATAGGCACTTAAATATTGGTGCCATTCCATGGGGAAATGGAGCGTACTACTATGTGCATTCAGGAATGCACCTACGGCAGCCTGTAGCTTTATGACTTGTTGTTACTGACAAAAATTACGGTCAGAATGGTCCACAATCACAAAAAAAGTTTAGTTTACAATTTTCTATGTTTTTAATTTTTTTGCGTTTTTGTTTCTTAATTTTTTTAATTTTCATAATCGGGCTTGCCACACTTACACCATACCTTGTAATGTAAAGGGGAGGAAGAATTTACTATGGACTCCAACACTCATCTACAGGTGAAACATATCACAACACCATCCAATCACTTACAGGATACCACATCCGAAATTAACTTGCACAACAGATTACTTTTTTAGCCTTCCCTATATCGGTGAATGTCTTTGTTGTTTTGCATTTTATTTTGAGCAATACTTATTACAAGTAGATAGAGAAATTACATGCACGGATCAACATCTTTAGTATGTCCAGGGAAGCAGACGTTGTCAGAAACTCCTTCTCGCCTAAACTGGTCTTTGACATGGTTGCTCTGATAGAGGGTTTACATGCAAGGATCGGCATCTCTAGTATGCCCAGGAAAGCAGACATTGTCAGATAATCCTTCTCACCTGAACTGGTCTTTGACATGGTTGCTCTGATAGAGGGTTTACATGCAAGGATCAGCAACTTTAGTATGTCCAGGGAAGCAGACATTGTCAGATACTCTTTCTCACCTGAATGGATCTTTGACATGGTTCCATATGGTGCAGTAGCTGAGTCAACTGCAGCCTGCTGCTAGGCTCTGTGTACCTATGTAAACATCCTGGCTGCACTCCATTTCATGGCCAATGTGTCTGTACTGATGATAATTTTCAACAACACAGGTATCCTCCAGGCTAGCCAGTCTCGATGCCTGTATTTGGTACTCAGATGCATCAACAGAATATAGCACCAGTTCATCACTATGCAACAGTCACTGGTGGAAATGCAGAGGGTGGCAAAGGAAGTCTTCACCTTTGGCCACTTCCATCAAGTCTTAGGCACCACTGATAGCACCCATGTGACACTCCAGCCACCCTACCACAGGGAAAACCTTTGCACCTTTTCTGCAACAGCTTACCCTGGAACACCGTCAACAAGCTGTATGCATCTTTACACATTTTCTGCAGCATGCTCCACTGATACTCCATCAACATGTTGTATGCAATGCTAGGGGGTAAATTCATGGATGTGTACACTGCCTTTCCTGGAAGCACACCAAGAACAGCTAAATAATTTGTCAGCTGCCTCTTGCACATCTTGGTTGCGGAAGACTTTGTTTATATATGACTCACAGGGAGGTTCAAACACCTCTCACTGTGACTGCATGAGCATAAAGGGGTTAGTTCTCAAACATACTCAGTACCCATTACAGCACAAAAGATACACATTTCCTAACAGTCACTGAATGTATTTATACAAGCTGAAGTATAGTTTTAATAGTACTACATAGTAGAATATATCACTTGTCTTCGTTGCAGATGATGCTGGTTATGCTCTCGCTCACATCTCCTCACACCCTTCCTATGTCCAACCATACTACCCAGATAGTGGTACAACAGGGCACACGGATGTACATGAGACATCATTGAATGTACATTTGGTATGCTTAATTTGTGATTCAGATGCCCTGACTGCATGGGAGAGGTGCTGGTGTACTCCCCAGATTTTGTGTGCAAGGTTGTAGTAGCCTGTTGTGCGTTGCATAACACCACTATGTGATGGGGCTTACATATAGACATTACTCATGATCGACAGCCAAATCCTGGGGAACAGAATAGAGGTCTGTGTCTACAGGTCTAGGAAGAACTGGTTATGAGCTGCTAATCTTATGGTTGAACTTTATCTAGTCAATGATGAATGGTTGACTAATACACTGTCCACATATACCATCCTGGGACAACACTATTTGGGTACCGAAATGTCACACTCAAACATGCTATGTTCTGTTTCATATTACATTTCACTTTCTCAACCATACAAACATTTTTCACTTAGAACACTTAATGAAAATACCCAATATAGTTAATCACATTTTCCTAATACATTGTAGCAACCTTAATTTGTTACATAAATCAGGTACACAACAACTACCTTGAATAGTACTTTTGTTCTCCCAGTGTTTTGAACTTTCTTTGCATGTCTTGAGCTCCACTTCACATGCAGGGCGGAACCTCTGTTGTCGAGGTGAGCAACTCAGTGTTCCACCACAAACAGGAAATTACATAAGGGACATGAAGTAATTGACTTTGTCATCATTCTGAGCCATCCTCTCATCACAACAACATCCTCCTCCATCCTTTTGCTTCTGTAACATTTAATTTCCCTGAAAGGCTAACAAAACAAAAGAGAGATCCTCAAGCTGCACAGACCAGGAGCTTAATCTCATATGTGATGGGATCCTCCAAAATTACCTCAGCTGTATGGGGGCCCTGAGACACAGTTGAGCACAGCAGCGGAGTCCCTAATTTGAGGGACATTGGCATGTGCTGCAGAGCTTTGGGTGTTCACATCCAGCAAAGGAAGCAGTGCCGAAAGCACCTGCAGGACCTTCATCATGGGCCAGGATAAAGGGCTAGAACATGCTTGGTGTGCCCCACCTGCCACATTCAAGGCACGCAAGGATATATATGTATGTATGGCTGACAGTGATAACCCTTCAGTAGTTATGGTTAGGTCTGACTTTTTATTAAAAAAGCATTTTTTGTTTTGCTTATTACTTTGGCATCTTCCAAAAACATGATGTTTCAATTAAGGTTAGACAAGACAAGGAATTAAAAAACACAGGAGGGGGTCAAAACAGTTACATTTTCCGCTTTCATTCTCATTGAAGCTTTTGACAATGCAACAGAAAAAATGGCTGAACATAAATACCTCGAACTTGGCAAGAAAATAGAACTTTACTCAGAGAAGCGTCTTTGCCTGGTTTATTTTAATTTGGTTTAGTTTAAATTCGGTCAGTAGTTTTCAAGAAATCAGCATTGGAATGGTGTATTTTATAGGCATCATATAAAAACGTCTTGTCAAAAAAGATCGATATCTTTGGAAGGTTGGTCTTCAGAAGGTCCTCTAACCTAGGTTTAAGGACCAAATCCAAGTGGGCGATCGAACTTTCCCTCTTGTTGTCCATTTCAGGACTTATAACAGGCCTGAGGGCTCTGACTGGCTGAGCACAAGATGATATTTTCTCATGCTGTCCCCTGTGTAGGGTACAGAACACAGTCACAGTATCCTCATTTTTTTTTAAAAGACCGTATACGGGGTCAAGGTGAGCATACACCCCAAAGGATACTCTGGGAACCAATTTTATTTTTAAACGACTGCGTTATGGGGTCTGTGAACACTGTGAGGCGATGAACGTCCTGAACAGGATCAGACCCCTTAGGTTTGTAGCTTGTAGGCCACAGTCATGTCACTGAGGTCACAGACTATGGACCCCATCTTGAAATACTGAGTCCACGAACTTGTTGTCAAGGCAGCACACTGCAGGCACCATCTTTAAATGACCGAGCCAACTTTTTCAAACTATGAACGTATTTGGGGACTGCATACAATGAAAAAAATAGCCTGCACAACAAAAAAAGGCCTGCATGTGCCTGGACCCTCCCCAAATTCCTGCTTTTGGGAGCCATTGTTATTGACAGAGTCCGTGTGAGGGCTGGAATTCCTTCCTACTCGTCGGACTATTTTCCATGTTAAAGGGCACTCTGAGAATGTCACCGACTGGTAGCTCAGATAACCTTCCACTATGTAGAAAAGTGCCAGTTTCATAGCATCAAGAGGCACATCCATAATTTGGAAAAAGCAGAAGGACTGAGCAATTGTGTTTCAGGAAGGCTGTAGTTATCCAGCTCAGGCCATGGCAGAAAACGTGCAGCAAAAGAATGCAGGATGATCTGCTGTTACTAATGTGGTGATCTGCACTGGGAGAAAGAGAAACTGAGGAAGATCATGAAGTACTCCTTCGACTGGGAGTTTTTCAGCCATCTCTCAGGTGCAAAGAAAAACTCATAAAGCACAAGCTGCACACGAAAGGCAATGTTTATGACCTAACATATTTATATCAATAATTAACAACAACTAAAAGCACAGCTCAAATAAATCACAACAGATACTCAAACCTATGAATTATACAAAATGTAAAGTTGTCTCTTTCATTGTGTTAAGGGTAATATGAATTGTGATCCTAGCTTTAAGATTATTTGTAACCTTCGAAATTGCATCTATCACATCAAGTCTTAGTCATTAGCACTGCACATGGTATGTGATCAGGGGCGGCTCCTCCGCTATGGTGGAGGAGCGTCACCCCCGTCAACAGCAGGAGCAGCTAACCTTTTAAAAAAACAGATAATAAACAATGTTTACTATTGCTTTATTTTTAAAGAGGTGGGGCCATGGGGGTGAAGAGCACTGAGGAAGCACACAGAGTACTTTCCTCAGTGCGCATGTATGTTTGGTCGGCTGTCTTGGACCGGCCAAACACACTTGCGCACAAGGCTGTCTCCAAACTGGCACTTTGTTGCTGGATTGGAGAGAGCAGGCCCAGGCTCCTTGTCTGTCTAGGAGCTCCCAGCCAGAGCTCTCCTGCCAATCCTAACGCTGCTCTGAGCAGCATCATGAATGGCCGCATGGCAGGCTGGGAGCCTGAGCCTGCACTGGGGTGGAGAGCCACAGCACAGACGTGAGCTTAAGGTACGTTTTTATTATTATTATTATTTTTTTGTTTTATTTCCCCCTCCCCGGCCCTTGCACTTTGCCCAATCGCTAGCCCCGACTGTATGCGAGTTATGGTTGCATGGCTGTTGTGAAAATGCAAACTGCGGTTCTAACAATACCTTGTGAATTTTAGTGTTTCTAAAAAATGTTATTAGGTAATTGTAACTGTCCTTTAACTGCAGTTTTTAAAGTGAATTTTGAACAGATGTTAAGGAGTTCTATGTGTGTGTGTGTGTATTTATATATAAAGAGGGAGAAAGGGGGAGAAAGAAAGCGAGAGAAAGAATGCAAACCAGGTAAGTGTTTAATATGGTACAATGTTGCTGTGCCCTCAAGGGGGTCTGGTGATATCATAAACCACAAGGTTGAAGGCCAAATGATTTGTTAATGTCACCAGAACCCAGAGTTGGCAAAGCAGGACCATAATATTTAAAGTATCCATTATGCATTACGTGTTCATTTTTCAGTAAAGAGCAGCTAACTATGGACACTTAATAGAATTACAATGTGTAGGCTTTGCTTACCTCTATTGAGTACGTTGTTAATAAAACAATGGGTCATCATGAGGGTCAGCAAATTTAGGCAATTATGCGCGTTTACTCCATTTGCAACATAATTTCACACATAATTTGCTGTTGCTATGACATCTATGTCATAGCAGTGGGTTATGAGATTCAGAAACTGAAATTAATGATTGATGCTCTCTATGAGAGCCAATGCGTAACACACACACACACACACATACACACACATGCACACACACACGCCCACACACACACACACATACTCACGGACCCACAAAAGCCCTACTGCACCCACTCACAGACACAAACAGCCACTCTCACACCCACTCACACACCCATTCACACACTCACACACCCATTCACACACTCACACACCTACTCACAGACACACACAATTACTCACACATTCACACACTCACACACCCACTCACAAAACCACTACCATACCCCTAACAGACCCATGCAGGCACTTACACACCCACTCACACACCCATACAGTTACTGATACATCCATGTAGAGACCCAGGGAACCACTCACAGACCCACAAAGCCAATCACACACCCACTCTCATATTCACAGAGCCATGTACACACCGATGCAGCCACTTAAATACTCATTCACTGACCCACACAGGCACTTACACAAGCACTCACAGACCCATACAGCAACATCGGATCCATGCATCCGTCACGTATCCTCCCACAATATAACAGGCAGACCCCCTTGTTTAGCTGGGAGTCTGCGACGGATCCGCAGATCCGAGTGAGAAATCAAAAGGATTTGAAAACAAAAAGAACTAGTGTTTGGGAAAAGGATTGTCTCTGAAAAGAGTCTTTGTGTTTATGATATGTAGATGATAATTACAGATAGAACACAATGCAGTCCTTTAAGTTGTTGAGGAACGCCCTGTTGCCACTGTCTGTGACGTGGACTCCGTCTTTTTGATATATTTTGTCCATATCAAAGCGTAAGTTGTGATGGTATATACAACCCACGTTGTGGTCTTGGGGGAATTCAGAAACAGGTTTATTGACATGTTTCCTGGATTTCTCTATCTGCGTACAAAATTTGGTTGACTACTGCAACTTCTGTCTTTAGCAAATGTTGGAGAACACCAAAGCAGTATGTGGGAAAATTGTGATTAATTTACCAAAGGTATCCTTCGTTAGGATTTCCAGTCCTACCCTAGTAATTGTGCTGAGGTCATTGCTACCACAGTGCATAATCATGAGGTCTGGATGTTGGCAATCTACACTGCTTTAAACCAAAGGCATCAGTTGATGACACTTAAATCCTCTCTGGCCAACCCAAGCAATGTCTACATTAGGTACACTTAGTTCCCTATTAATGCCACTCTTTTAGCACACAGGAAAAGGCTGCAGCAGAATAAGGCAGTTTTGAAGATGAAGGGTAGTTAAAATGGAGGGCAGCAAGTAAAATATAAAATAGCATATTTAATTGGATGGTGGAGATGTTCAGGGAACTAAAATTAGGTAGCATCTTTATAAAAAAGTAAACAACTCTGTGATTGGCTTTGGAAAAATAGAAACAAAGGGCCAGATGTATGAAAAGTTTTTGCACTCGCAAACGGTGCGAATCTCAAAAATCGGCCGTTTGCGAGTGCAAAAACATGGTCTGCGATGCATGAAAGGCGTTCGCAGACCAAAATTAAGAAATCGCAAAACTTGCGATTTTTTGCGGTGCGACCTGGTTTTGCGAGTCGCATTTTGCGATTCGGTATTTCCAGTAGGAAATTGCGAGGCGCAAAATGCGATTCGCAAAATCCAAATCGCAAATAGATGCATCAAAAAATCGCAATTAGCGATTTTTCGCAGAATGGCATTTTGCACATGCAAAATACCACTAATTGAAACCAGGTGGTAACCAGGTGCAACCTATATAAAGAGGCCCAGAAGGCCTCAGACTCTTTTCCACAATGGCTGCACTCTACGTCATGGCGAGGAGGATGAGGATCTTGGCAGGTTTGAGGAGAGGGAGGAGGAGACAGGAGCGCATTTTCAGAGTGCGCATTACACTATTTGACCTGACAGAGGAGGAAATATTTGAGAGGTATAGGTTGAACTCAGCCATGATACTTGATCTGATAGCTGAGCTACAACCCATACTGCAGTGCAGAACACTAAGGACTCACAGCATACCCACCCATGTGCATGTATTATGCTCCCTACACCTACTCGCCTCTGGGAGCTATCAAGGGGTCATAGCAGTGACTGGGGGGGTGTCACAGAGTACCCTCTCCAGATTTTTCAATGCATTTATCAACGCCGTGCTAAGCAAACTCCAACAGTACATCAGATTCCCCCACACCCCACAGGAAATACAGCAGACAAAAATTGATTTCTACCAGATAGCACAGTTCCCCCACATCCTAGGTGCCATAGATGGCACACATGTGGCAATATATCCACCAGCAGTCACAGAGTATGTGTACCGCAACCGTTAATACAAACATTCCATGAATATACAGGTGATATGCAATGCCTCCTATATCATAACTGATCTCGTGGCCAGGTACCCAGGGAGCACACAAGATTCTTACATCTTTCGCCACAGCGGCATTCACACAAGACTGCTAGCTGGGGAGTTTGGTGAAGGATATCTACTAGGTAATGTCACTCTGTACACTGGCGCATAGATGACAAACCCATGTCAGATGGCTGAGTTACTCATCACACCTTCTGTCCCTTCCAGGAGACAGTGCCTACGCAGCGCGCACCTACATGATGACGCCCTACCTCAATCCCGCAACACCAGCAGAACGGAGATACAATGCAGCACACAGGGCAACCCGCAACTTTGTGTAGCGCACATTTGGCCTGCTGAAGAGTCGCTTCCGTTGCCTCCACAAAAGTGGAGGGGCACTACAGTACAGTCCAGAAACCACATGTAGAATAGTGGCTACTTGTGCAATCTTGCACAATATAGCTACAACCAGGGGCATACCTATAGAAATCAGTGACACTGAATCAGATGAGGATGACGATCCCATACCACCTCTACAGCCAGCAGACAGGACCAGTGCAGCAGAGGGAAGGTAAAGGCGTGCCGACATCACACACAACCATTTCAGACGTGAGTATGAATGACAAAAATCCACTGACAACTGTACCTGTAGTGATAGAAATGTATTACCTTACGTCAGGTAATGAATGAGTGATAAATAAAGTAAACAGGTGATGTAAAAAACTAAAATTAACAAAAGAACTGAGTCACGCACTATTACGTCATAGTGGCAACACCAGTGTAATTGCGGCAAGAGTCACTTTCTCCTCCCACACACACCACTCGGGTGCCCAGTTAACGCACTGGCACCTTGAATGTCTCCTTCAGTGGCAGTGCTGCGCCTGGCACTGCGCCGTCTGGTGTCTGCTGCAGGTATGGCCACACTACTGAGGCTAGAACTGTCCTCAGTGTCCCCCAAGGCTACCTCACTGGGAGTGGCAGATCTCTGTCCCATGACATGTTCAATCACATTAGTGATGTGCACAAGGCCCTGGACCACGTCCCTGCTGGTGTGTGCAGCCTCCACTTGTGCCGCCACAGCGCGACGGGCGATGAGTGCTGTGGAGTTCGCCATCCTGTTGGAGGACCTGCAGTAGCTGCCAAACATTGTCCTGAATCGGTGTTCCTGTCTGCGCCGGCTAACCCTTTCATGGCGCAGCTCCTGGCAGAGGTCACGCACTGCACTAGTAAGGTCCCTAGTGTCCTCAGAAGCCTGCACCTGTCCCTCATGCAGCTGTGTGATGTTGCTGTTCAGTGTGTCCAGCTGCCAATGAAGGCCCATCATGTGTCTATTGTGGACTCGCAGGTTCCGGTCCAAACTAAGTATGCGCTTGTTTTGCGGGCACTGTTGCTGCAACATAGCAGCCTCAAGCCCCCGAACAAGGACGGACCCTCACCTGCCTCATGAGGTTGCTGCTGGGACACTGTGGCACTCCTGCGTTGTGCTGGCTGACTCCTGCCCTCCAGTATCTGGCTGCGCCTGTCTGGTGCAGACGGTGTGCTTGCCCCCTCCTACTGCACATCTGAGTCGCCGCTGAAGTCTGGCAGTGGTAGTGCCCTGGGCCTGCTGGGCACAGTGGAGATGTGGAGGGACCCACTGGTGTTGGTGTCAGAGGGCTGCTGGGTGTCCGTCTCCCCTACACATGGACTGTGTGTGGCTGCTGGGCCTGGCCCACCTCCAACAACAATATGCAGCATGTCAGTTCTGAATGTTACATTATCTGTCTGAAAATGGCAATAAAGGTACAGGTACTGCTCTACATGGTATTGCGTGTGTTGTGTTACCTTGGGTGTCACTATGCTTCATTACATTGTTATGCTACTGTCTGTACTACTTTGTGGACCGCAACTCCCATAATGCATTGTTGTGCTGCTTCTAAGATGTGGACTGGACTACTTCACACACTACTTCACATGACATGCTAATTCCTAAGGGTCTTTTGTGCATACACATATTGGGTTCACAAACAACATTGCACTTACCTTGGCTGGTACTCGGTTGACCGGAGGTGTCGATATCTGTGACCCCTGTCACAGCTTCAGGGAGGAGTGTGGATTCCACCAGGTCCTCCAGTGGTGTGGATGGTGTTTCTGTTGGTGGTCCGCCACCTGTACCCCTGGCCTCTGCAAGTCTCCTTGCCACCCTCTCCTTTGCCCGGGAGCGCAGGTCGTACCAACTTTTCTTGATCTCCTCTATGGAGCGCTGTGCCACTCCAATGGCGCAGATTTTTCCCTGGATGTCCAGCCATAACCTTCTTTTTTCGCTCTCAGGAACCTGGAGTGAAGATTTCCCAAATAGGCAGTCATGGCTCCTCACAACCTCTTCAGTCAGTACCTCCAGCTCCTGTTCACTAAACTTGAGCTTGCGCTTCCTCTCCTGCTTCTCCTGTTTATGTTCCTGGGGTCTCCATCCTGGCTCAGGTGTTTCTGCTGAGTGCTGCTCTATGTGGCTGGGCTGCTCTCTCTCAGGATGCTGGTTTGGGTGTGGCACCTGAAACTGCCTGGGATGACTCATTTCCTGCTGGTGATGTCATCAGGCTCCTCCAGGTGTGCATTCACGAACTTTCTCGCAATTTGCGATTTTTTACCGAATCGCTAAAAAATCGCAAATTGCGAGAATGCAATTTGCGATTCGGTAAATGGGCCTCGCAAACCACAAATAGCGATTTTTAAGAAATCGCTAATTCCGAATCACAAGTTTGTTACATGGCCACTTGTGACTCGGAAATAGCGATTTCTTAAAAATCGCTATTTGCGATTTGCAAACCCCAGTTTTCATACATATGGCCCAAAGTGTGTTGTTTGGGTTATGCTTGGAATTGAAAACAGTCAAGCACACCTGCTACAGTTAATGTGAAACTAGTATGCTATTGAGAGAATGTCTTGTGAAATTTTGACCTACAGATAGGCAGAAACTAGTGGAAACATGGTTACTATGTGAACAGACCTAAAAGAGTGTGGGGGAAGGGAATGTAGAGACTGCAGTGTGAAGCTGAAATTAAACGCATTGACAGCAGATTGTTTAATTCTTTTATGAGCTTCTGTGTGGATCTGCAGATCCACCACAGATCACACCGGGGGGTGTAGGGGGGCACTGAGCCCAGTGGTGGACCTGAAGATCCACAAAAAAACCTACTGAATTGGTCTTCTTTACAGGAAACATGGAAGGAGTTATAAAATATTAAACATTTAGAAGTGGTATAATAGAAATAGTAGGAAGTCAGTGATATGTGAAGTACAGAAGTATGAGTGAAAGCAAAGTGTGAAGGATAGCCATTAGTACTGCTTTTCTACTGAGACTGCTATATTTCTGACCTGAGATTTGTAGTGGACAACAGATATTAACGGATATTAACATAAAAGTTGCAGCAAACAGATTTTAAAGGTATGTGAATAGACTGTAATTAGACTGTACTACAAAAAGCTATATTTAAAAAAAAACCTATTGGTGTACATAAGCTGAAAGAAAATGTGTAGCTTCTCGATACTACAGTGAAAGGCAAAATAAAATGGAGATTAGATGAGAACATTAAGTAAAAAATAGTGAGCAGCAAAGGAGGAAGAGGAATTACTATACTGAAATTATAGTTGTTTTATTAAGTCAATATGAATAAATGTGTTTGAAATTAGATATGGGTGTTTGATATAGTATGTAGTTTAATAGAATGTAATTAGCACCCACTCACACAGTCAGGCAGGCACTTACACACCCAGTTACACTCCTACAAAAGCACGTATGTACCTACTAGTCATATACACAAATAGTCACTGGCACACTCAGTCACACATCCATAAAACCATTCACACACCCATTTACTCACCTATACATCCACTTACATAGTCATCCACACACCCATGCAGGCACTGTTACACTCATTCACACACATATACAGCTATTCATGTAACCAGCACTCAGTCAGTTACACATGCACTTAAACAGCCATACACTCAGTTATAAACCCAGTCACCCACCCATACAGCTACTCGAATAACTATTTACAAAAGCAAAAGAACGTATACATCCACTCAGAAACCCATATAGCCCTTATGTATCCACCACTAACAGAGGCACTTAAACAGACAGTTACACACCCAACCACCCATTAACACAGCAGTTATCAATCCAAACAGCCACTTACGTACCCATTTAGACACCTATAGAGTCACTAACACACCCAGTCACACACCCACACAGCTAGTTACACCTACAGTGACACACTCATACAGACACTGATACACTCAGTCAAATGCATGCATTGTGCCTTTTTGTAACCCTTTGCATTACATTATGCCTTCCCCAGACATAATATATGCAAAAGAGGCGTTCCCCCATTAGGTGGGCTGAAAAAATGACGCAAGGAAATCTAACAGATTTCCTTGCGTCATTTTTTACAGTACTGTTAACGCCTGCACAGAGCAGGCATTAGAATGGGGTTTTCATTATTTATAATGGGCCCCAATGTACCCTGCAGGAGTAGTGCCAATATTTTGGCGCTACTCCTACAGAGTACATCAATAGCATCAATAAAAATGATGCAATTGCTCCCTACCCTGCGTCATGGTGCGCTGTATCTTAGATACATCACACACATGGTGGCGGTAAGGGGACGCTAAGGGGAGCAAAGAAAGTGGAGCCCCACTAGCTGCAGCGCCACTTTCCTCAAATATGCCCCTATCTTTCTCAGCCATATAAGAATGAATTCTATGTCAGGACCAGAGGCGAGGATTATGCATTTTCTCCTTCACTTTAATGTCACATCAGCTTAAAAGAACATAAGGTAAAACACAGAAAAAACATTAACACTAAGGGGGTCATTCTGACCCCGGCGGGCGGCGGGAGCCCCCCGCCTGGAGGGAACCGCCAGAAGACCGTACCGCGGTCAAAAGACCGCGGCGGTCATTCTGGGTTTCCCACTGGGCTGGCGGGCGACCGCCAAAAGGCCGCCCGCCAGCCCAGTGGGAAACAGCCCTCCATGAGGAGGCCGGCTCCGAATGGAGCCGGCGGAGTGGAGGGTGTGCGACGGGTGCAGTGGCACCCGTCGCGAATTTCAGTGTCTGCAATGCAGACACTGAAATACAAAGTGGGGCCCTCTTACGGGGGCCCCTGCAGTGCCCATGCCATTGGCATGGGCACTGCAGGGGCCCCCAGGGGCCCCACGACACCCCTCACCGCCATCCTGTTCCTGGCGGGCGGAACCGCCAGGAACAGGATGGCGGTGAGGGGGTCGGAATCCCCCATGGCGGCGCAGCAAGCTGCGCCGCCATGGGTGATTCCCAGGGCAGCGGAAAACCGGTGGGAGACCGCCGGTTTTCCTCTTCTGACCGCGGCCGAACCGCCGCGGTCAGAATGCCCTAGGGAGCACCGCCAGCCTGTTGGCGGTGCTCCCGCGGTCCCCGGCCCTGGCGGTATTTACCGCCAGGGTCGGAATGACCTCCTAAATGTCCCATGAGCTCCAGTGAGGGGGACCCCATAGCAGCTGTAGTCCAATCACATAAAAGTCCATTGTATATATTTATGAGACGTCCCTTCCGCTTTCTTCTTCTTCACTGCTCAAGAGTCAGTTAAGTCACAGCTTAATTCCTACGCTTAACTGCTGCATGCTGAATACATTTGTGCTGAATACATTTGTGTGGATTTATTGCTGCTTGACTGTGATTGTACACGGTTGTGATTTTGGTTTGGTGGCAAGACATTAACTGGGTTGCCTGCGTGGCAGGCTTCAGCCCGAGCACTTTTGGTACTGCGCAGATCACCCAGAAGGCGCTCTTTTGCACTGGAGATCTGTCGGACTAATGCGTGCCATCACAGAAGCTCGGTGAGCGCTTAGACAGTATTGCACTTGTGTGAGGAAACCTGCTGACACTATTTGACCGCGGTGAGTGTAAACTCACACAAGCTTATTGGGCTGAACTCTGGGATGCGCCCACATTAGGATCCCTTGCCAGGGAATAAATACACAAGCACTCCCAGGGGGGCTGCCCAAGTACAACAAGGCATTCATAATATAGTTGCATATTCCTCTCACCTTGTTCTCTTCCCTTTATCTAAGACATTGATTCTCCTAGGGACCATGAGTATTTCTCCTCACAGGAGATTCAAGAAACTTGGCCACAGTGTCTGCCTGCTGAGGAAGATGGGCTTTACCACAATCAATACCCAGAGCTTTGGCCCCACTCCAGAGAAGGTCGACAGACTGGCCAAAAGTGGGGAGCAGGCAGGGGGTAGGAAGGCCAAGAAGCGTGACACGAGGCACCTCAAGGGTTTTAACAAATTATACAAAACCTTCCATATGAGTGTGCGCGCGCTTAAACACGCACCCTACCGGGAGGACGACGATCCAGGGGAAATTGGCGAACAAGTCACCCCAAATATGGACCCTGATCCCAGGGATTCCGCTAGAGGGGAAGGTGAGATGGAGGGAGATATGTCATCAGATGAGGAGGGAGACTCGGGCAGTACCTGGCGCCCAGGCTCCTCGGCCTATGATTCCCCAGATGGGGAGACCAGACAGTCAGACATGTTTGATCCAGAGGGGATCTACCACCCCAGATCCTCAGAATGGACTCCAGACACTAAGGTGTCAGAGAATGTGGGGAGCAAGATCCACCAACCCCTAGAAAAGAAGGTCTGGGCACGGCTAAGAGCAGAGTGCCAAAGGCCCAAATTGGCTGGAAAGATGGTGGCCACACCAGTTATCGATCCAAATATGAGCACCTTCTTCAGCAAGTATATGCGGGACCGGGAGAAGGGTATAGACCGGTACTGGAGGGCATACCAGGACAAACTTCTGGACGTGCTGGAGCCTCTCACCAAAATTATAGAGATGGCAGAGCAAGCCAAACAATCGGGAACACCGATGTCTACCAACATAGTGGCTGTTTGGGCCCAGAGGGAAGTCTGTCTTCTGGGCAATGCTAATTGTGCCCTGGAAGCGGAGAGGAGGAGATCATTGCTCATTAAAATTGACCCCAAGCTAGGCGAGCTTGCGACATCTGAGGCCGGCTTGGTGGCACAAGGACACCTATTCGGCGAGCCCTTAGTTAAAGAACTGGGGAAATTTGTTTCCACTTTCTCGGCCCTCAACGAGGTACAATCATTCATAAAATGGATCTTCCCAGGGAAGGTTTCTGCAGGGGCTGGAAGACGCAGTCCACCCGCACAAGGTCCCCCCAAAAACCAGGCCATATGAAATAATGGCTGTAATGATGACAGACAGTGCACATTTTATCCAAGCAGAGGATCTTGAAGAGGCAAGTACTTTCGGAAAGGCAGAGGCTCCAGTTTGTCTCAGAAAGCCTAATCTGGTAAGCAATGCCTTTTTTCCCTCCCCAAAACTAGGGGGGAGGTTAAGATTGTTTGCATACAATTAGGTAAAGATCACATTGGACCCCTGGGTTCTACAGACGGATAGGGGTTTCCATATACTGTTTTCTCAGATACCTGTCCAGACAGCACACCCTCGTCCCTTGGCTTTTTCACATGAGGAATCCCTCCTAATAGACTCAGAGGTAAGAGAACTTCTAGTGAAAGGTGTGATTCGTAAAACAACATGTCATCCGAACAGGTTTGTAAGCTATCTTTTCTTAGTCCACAAGAAAGACAAAGGCTTCACAGCCGTCATAATCTTGAGGGAGTTCAATGAGTGGTTGCTATATTGCCACTTCAGGCTAGAGGGCCTCCTCTGCTGAGAGACATACTGCTAATGGGCGACTGGATGGTCTGGCTGGACCTCAAAGATGCCTACCTCTCATTTCCAATCTATCCCCCTCACAAGCGGCTCCTTCAGTTTCTCTGCTGGAAGCAAACATTTGAGTTCTGAGCCCTTCCCTTTGGACTTTCGTCTCCCTGTGGTGCTTTACCAAGGTACTGTGCCCAGTCGTGGAGACCCTTCGCACCAATGGGGTAAGAATGATAATGGGTCAGTCTCAACAACATCTCAGGTACAACTTCAGCATGACTATTGCCCTGCTGAGTGATATGGGATTACGATCCTGGGGTTCCTAATCGACTCAACAGAAGCCACCTTCAGCCTCCCAACCTCCAAGATTACCAAAATGAAAAAGGTAATTTTAAAGGTCTACGGGCGGACAGAATATCTCTGAGACAACTCGCCAGGATAGTGGGCCTACTGTCGTCATCAATCCAGACCATTTTCCAGGGATCCCTACATAACAGAGCTCTACAGAGACTTAAAGTGGATATCATCAAGAGAGACTTAGCCGACTCAGAACTGCTGTCCCTGTTGAGGGAAGCCAGATCAGAGCTTCATTGGTGATTGGACAACGTAGAAGCCTGGAATGGCTGAGCGATACTTGGACAATCCCGGATCTGGTAATAGAATTGGATATCAGCCGGCAGGCTGAGGAGCCAGATGCTGAGAGATCGCCATGGGAGGCAGATGGTCAGGGGAGGAACTATCTCTCCACATCAACTGTCTAGAACTATTGGCAAAGTCCCTCACAATCAAATTCCTCACCAAGGACAAGGTGTCATGTTGTAATCTTCTAAATATGGACAACATCTCAGCGGTCGAAAGCATTGTCCGACCTCGCAAAGGACTTCTGGCACTATTGCCTCGAGAGACAGATCTCGGTGATGGCAGAATATCTTCCCGGCATCAGCAACACAATAGCAGACTGGAACTTCAGGAATATTGCTGACAGCAGCAACTGGCAACTGGACTGCAGCAGCTCCTTAGCCCTCATGTACAGGTGGGGTCCATGTGGTTTGGATCTCTTTGCATCCCAACTGAACCCACAACTTCCAAGGTTCGTGAGCTGGAGACCGGACCTGGAAGCCGAGGCAGTGGATGCCTTTCTGCAGGACTGGTCCAAGGACAATCCATATGCCTTCCTGGCGTTCGTGATGATTCCCTGAGTAGCGGCTCAAACTCGGAGAAAGAAAGCGTAATTGATCCTAATAACTTTGATCTGGAGGACTCAGACATGGTTTTCCCTGCTGATGAAGCTCTCTTGGGATCTTCCAATCGCTCTGCCCTCTTTCACATCTATACTCAGAGATCCCTTGGGATAACATCACCCACTAGTCCTTCAGGGCCATCTAACCCTCATGGCATGGAGGATTTCAGGTGATGACTGAAAAAGGAACGCCTTGCACAGGGGGCTTCAGAATTCATCCTACAGGCCTGGTCCATGAGCACTTCCAAGAGATATTTTTCGGCCTGGAGACAATGGCATTGTTGGTGCTTGGAGAGACAACGGGATCCCATGGGGACAGAAACTACACACATAATTAATTGTTTGGCAAAGATGGCCCAAACAGGTTTGGCGTATAGTACGGTCAATTCCTTTTGGTCTGCCATCTCGGCGGGTCACAATACAATTGATAACAACAGACCAGAGGGAGAACATCCATGGGTTTGCAGACTTATGGAAGGGATTAGGCTCAGCAGACCACAGAACCTGGGTACTCAGACTTAGTTGATGTTAACTTGGTACTAAGACTTCTAATGTGTTGGCAGGATAACCTGTACCTGTTGCTCAAAGAACTATCTGCGAAACTAGCTACGCTCTTTTGCCTTATCTCGTGCTAGAGGGTTTCAGAGGTGCGGCCTTCAATACATCCGCCAGGGTCTTCACCCTGGAGGGGGTAATGTTTACAATATCCAGGAGAACAAAAACCAATACCAGGTCAGTATTGTATCCTGCTTTTACAAGCACTCCTACGTTGTGTGTGGTGCATTGCATTAAGGAGTATGAAAAAATGACCAGTGTGTATAGGCCAGCAGGTGGACGACAATGCCTAATTGCGATTAAAAATACCTTTAAAGCAGTCTCTTCACTCTCCATTGCAAGGTGGGTACAGTGGGTGAGGGCAGAGGCAGGAATTGATGTGAAGAAGTTTGGTGCTAATTCCGCTAGGGGAGCTTTGGTGTCTAAAGCCATTCAGGTAGGTGGAAGACTTGAGGACATAATGAATTCAGCAGATTGGTAATCAGAGTCGATCCTCAAGAAATTCTATTTCAAATCTATATATGAGGCTGCAACCTTAGTGGTAAGTAAGCTTTGAACATGCATAATCCTTGCCTCTGGTCCTGACATAGAATGAAAAATGTCCTAGCTAACGAGAAGGAAGGCTTCAATTCTATTAAGGGCACGGAAGAGAAGATTATCTCTCCCAAACTTTGGGGACCACTTCTTTCCCATCCTAATAATATGCTGTAATAAGTATGTACTTTCAGTCATGTTTCTTTATGAGCAAGTAAAGACATTTTTTCCTTGGCAATGAATTGAAGAGGGAGGTGTAATTTCATAAATTGATGCATGGTACAATGTTTAATTGTCACTGGTTATATGGTTGCTTTGTGATTGTTAAATTGACAGGAACAGATCTGTGTTACATATATTACGTGAGAATGATGATTGCTGTTGGAAATTTATAAATTGAGACGTTCTCTTGTATGTTTCAGACAATGACCAGTAATGGGACTACAGTGGACATTGGTGCTTAACTTCCTCCAGCAAAGAAGAAGGAAGAGGAAGGTATGTCACATAAATATATATAAGGGACTGTTATCTGATTGTTTGTGCTGTAGAAATACAAATTAGCAGATGTTTTAAGTGAGTTCTCCAATATATTTCTCTTTTATTTCATTACAACATTCTGACATGTGGACCGAAACATGCACTTTCAACACCAGCAGCAGACTGTCAGTTAACTCCTTGGTGAGAAGCAGCTTACAATGTTCTAATGAGCAACTCCAGTGCTAACATTCTGTATTTATGCCAAAAGTGTGCCACATCTGAATGCCATCTTAATGGAATCGAAGTGAAAAACTGAAAGGATGTTCTACTGAAGATACTGCAGTAAATAAGGAAATTAGGGAGCCAGGTCCTGCGCCCAATACCCCCACCCACAACCGTGCATTGCAATGGGCATCTTACTTAATGTTAAAAAAAACCTAAAAATTCACTGACCAAAACAAAGTTGAATTTTTAGTGAATACATATATATTACTATACATATTACTACATAAATGTATGTATATATATGTCCCAGTGGTATAGTTAGGTCAGCATTTCCATAGGTAAGCCTTTTTTGTTTTGCTAATAACTTTGGTGCTGTTTTACGAATCTACAAAACCTAAGTGGGTGAGGTCCATATAATTGGCTCCAGAGACTTCATCCCACTGGCACCGAATGTCGAAAACCAGAGTAGGGGGGGCGCTTCTCCCTGAGCCAGTAAAGGCCCTGTGCCAATACCCTAAGGTAACTATAACTTCGGCAGTGCACAGTAATGGGTTGTCTGCAGGGCATGGGCTGTGCCAGGCCCTGCGTCCAAATCCCAAGGGCAGCCAACCCCGGCAGCCAACCCCACTCATTGATGCAGCTTTCCTCCATAAGCCTCTTTGGGCCCCAGAAACCCATCCACTGGGGCCATTTAAAAAAAAAATAAGTTAAGGGGCTGTTCATGCCCTCTTCCCCGAGTCATTTCAGGGCCTTTGTCTTTTATTAAGGCGAGGGGGCACACAGACCCTCTCCTGAAGCCATTAAGGGCCTTGGGGACCCCATTCTATGGGGCAGAAATCCAATAAGAAGGTAAACAGGCACATGGCCACCCTACTCAACCCTTGGGGACACTATAACCTGAGGCCAAAAGCATTAGAAAAAGAGGAGGGGGTCTGTGAAGCCCTGCGTCCCGAGTCTTTAGAGGCCCGAGGCACCCCATCCCCTGGTGCCACTGTACATTCTTAGTGAGTGCCCTGGTGCCCACCGAGTGCACCCACAAAACAATACATTAGATTCTGCTGGAGCCAACATTGCTCCCTTCCAGCGGGAGCAGCTGGTTTGTACTTGCTCCCGCAAGACAGGAGCAAACTTTGGTTCAATGACTCAAAAGTGCAAGCATGGAAACAAAATTCTGCTCCAATCTAGCGAGAGCGTTTATAAAGCTCCCACCAAGTGAGAACAGATATGCCTTCCCTGCCAGCGCTCCTGCAGGCAGGGAAGCCATGTTTGCTTTCACCTGGAGGAAGCTTAAAAAATGCTCCAGGAAGGTGGCAGAAAAAAAGTGAATCCCTGACTGCACTGATATAGGCAGGGGAAATACTGTGGCCTGGGGCTCAGTTCCCCAGGACACATTGTTAAGTCAGACCTGGAGGATGGGGTCGCAGGGGCGTATTAAGGCTTATGGGAGGGGGCCATGCAATCCCCTGCCCCTAATTACCTTTCAGGCTGTCCCCTGCGACTTGGACCAGCCGGCGGATTTTTTCAATTGACAAAGCTCCTCTGTGAATTTGTGGCAAATTTTTTAAAAAAAAGTTTTGGCCCGAGGCAGGTTCCCTTTCAGATGCAATCACCAGGCCTATTGAGTCAGGGTATCCCCCCTTGGCCCATTATGCCTTTTTACATTCATGCCTGTCATCACATCCTCGCTGGTGTTGTGGCAGCTAATCAGATCTCACCATGAAATCTGCGAGGTCTGTGTAGCCTCCGCTGTAACATATATACATAGATGTTGAGCATTCTTTGCTTAAAAACTACTGAACAGATTTACACCAAATCACATAAAATACTCTTTGTGGACCAAATCTAGCACTCTGCTAAATATGGAGTTAATTCGTTCAGCAGTTTGGTCTACAGCTGTGTTTAAAGGTCCTATGGACCTATGGAATAATGAATGGTGAAAATGCGTTTTGGGCACCTCCGCTTTTTCTCTGCCCTTGCTTGCCAGTTGACAGGTCACCCTGAAATTTTCCATGTGCAAACCAGACAAAATGTAGCACTTTTTGTGAAAGTTTTGCAGAGATTTGTCAAATGGCACCAAAGATATTAGCAACACATAGTAGCGGTCACCACTAGGTAGTTAGAGTTAGGACCTAGTTTCCATAGATGGAGTGTTTTGTGTTTTGCCTATAACTTTGGCGCTGCTTGATGAATCTTCATGAAATTTTCAAAACGTATACTTTGGTCAGTTCAGCTGCTGTCTTTGGGGTGATTTGTCAAGCAAGGGCAGAGAAAAAAGGGTGTCCCCCAAATGCATTTTCCACATTAATTTTTCCTTAGGACCTTCAGACATGCCTACAGCTCGAACCACTGAACTGAATTACACCAAATTTGGCAGCAAGCTAGATCCTGTTCTGCGGATTATGCTTTTGGTATTTGGCAGAAATCCGTTTGGCAGTTTTCAAAAAATGTAAGGCCAAAAAATATAGATATCTAGGGACGCAGATCCTCCCAGATCCAACTGTCCCCATACTGATATCTAATTGGCTGCCAGAAATTCAACAAGGAAGTGTTGGCAGCCATCTTAGGACTCAGCTTCAGCTGAAGCCTAGAAAACAAAGTAAAAAAGAGGAAAGGGGGCAGGGTAAAGTCAGCCGACCCCTTAGCTCTGGTGCTGAGGTCCTAGAGGGTCCTAGTGGGGTCTATCACCAGGTCATAATATATTTTTTTTGTAACAAAAGCGCACTTTACCTTTTTTTTGCCCCTGGGTGACCCAGGTCCTGGGGACATTTGGGGCTTTAGAAAAGAAGAGGGCGTATGGGGACCCCTGCTTGTGCTTAAATAAACCCTGGGGATGACCACTTCCCCGGGGAGATTTCACTTCATGTGTGGGGGGCGCGCAGCCCCCCACACCCCAGGTGCCACCACCTCCCTTTTGCAAAATGCTTTTTTGATGAGGGAGAGGCCTGAAGGCCTCCCCTCCAGCCGCAAGGACCACCACCTCCCGTTGCATGCGGCCCCCTGCAGCCCCGGGGCCCACCAACTCCCCAGGGCATTCAGTACATTTGGTGCTGGTGGCAGCACGGCCCACCTCAGCCCGGGGACCACCACCTCCTCAGGGCAAACTGTGAAAAAATAGAAAGGGGGTCCATTTTGGACCCCCTGCAGCCCCGGGGACCACCACCTCCCGGAGCTATTCTTTGTTGGAGAGGGGCCACGTGGCCCTCTTCAAGGAGCCTAAGATGGCCCTGGGGACCACCACCCACCAGGTCTGGCTCCTGCTATGTCCCAGGGTCCCCACCCCCAGGACATAGCTGTTTGTTGCGGCTTGGTGGCAGCTGCCACCAAGCCACAGCAAACACTCCGGTCTGATGAAAGGAGAGGTGACAAGCAGCTCTCCCTTCATCAGAGCGGAGGATTCCTCTGTGTGGCTGCCTGCGGAGATGCGGGCAGGCACACAGAGGAAACTGCTCTCACAGAGGGGGAGGTGCTTTAGCAGCTCCCTCTCTGTGACAGCAACGCTAGTTCCCACAGGAGGTGGGGATCCAGCTGGGACCATGGGGGCCTTCAGGCACCCCTACGGTCCACAGGATTGAGACTGGGTGCCTTGAAGGGAGCTGCTGTCTACCCAAACTTGGGAAATACCCAGAGCTGCTCTCCTCCTAAACTTGAGAACTACCCAGAGGTCTCTCTTCATTTATATATATATATATATATATATATATATATATATATATATATATATATATATATATATATATATATATATATAAACACTCGAACTCGGCGTTCCCTTTCTGCACCAGACCGTCAAAGGTGCTAGTCTCAATGCGCGCGCCACCGCGTATTTTATAAACACATTTCTTCTGCATTTCCGAAGAAAGACAGCACTCCACGAACACAGCAAGTGTAATTATTTAATCGCCAACTTGCTGTGTTCGTGGAGTGCTGTCTTTCTTCGGAAACGTGGAAGAAATGTGTTTATATATATATATATATATATATATATATATATATATATATATATATATATATTTGCTTTCAGAACTTCAGAGATGCTGTGCAACTGGTGCCTCCTCTAACAGCGCCAAAATCTCAACAATATGATGTACACCGCACTCCAGATATCTGATGATACTTGCAGTTTATTCAATCCGCATGATTGAATAAGACTTGACACTCATTGAATATATTGCATGTAGAATTGGACGTCTGGAGTGCTGTGTCCGTCATATTGTTAATACGGAGTCATTGATATATATATATATATATATATATATATATATATATATATATACATATATATATAGGTGTATCAGCGTCTCTGCCAGCGGAGCGACCTGGCAATCAATTCTGTACACACCGAAAAATAATCCACAATGCTCTCTCAAGCAGGTGAAAACACAATGTTTAGTGCTTACGTGACGCATTTCGCCCAGCAACCGGCCTTATTCACATAACAACACCATATTGACAAAACTATTTAAACCCTTGTGATAAAAAATAAAGATATACATATATATGTAGAGGCAGCACTCCAAACAGCTGCTTATATTTCTTTAATGTGTGAAATGTGCGAACAACAAAGTAGAGCACGTTTCGGCACCTCGCGCCTTTGTCAACCTAAGAAGCGCCATTTTGCCTGTCACTATTTACAGCCCAACGTGATGTTGCTTCTACCAATTACCATTAACGTTGCTGTGTCCATGGTTACAGGCATACACAATGCCATTTCCGTATGGACCATTGGTGTTGCAAAGACAAGACAAGCATATGGCATATTTTCACTGAGGAAAACACATAGTTTCACGCTTTTGATGTCACATACTAAGCAATTTCAAGCGGAAACTAACAAGGCTATTGAAATGTGTTAACATCACTCGCAAATGCATACAAATGTAATCTAAAGTGAGCAAAAACAGCATCAAGGATTTTTTAGAACAAGAATAATACCCTAGTGTGTGATCATTTTCCTCAAACTACTCATTAAGCCCAAGTGGGCAAGATATCATAGCTCCTTTGCTTCTTGAAGAACACTCTCAGTTCTTAAAAACCTGCAAGAAAAAAACAAAGACAACAATAAACTGTTAAAACCAATTTAAAATCTTATGTGTCGCACTATACATCAACTATCATCTCTTTCTAAACAGTTAGGCATTGTCACAATTTAATGACACATCTAGACTTAAATATGTGCATGCGTCTCCTCTCCTACATTCAAACCCACTGTTTTTTTTATATTCTGCTCTACAATATGTTTGGCTTGATATTTGGTAGTTTACATACAAAGTATCAAACTTGATTTTTTTGTAGACAATATTTTTGATACAATATTCTGGTGTCATGATATTGTTGTTCTCAAAATTCTGTCACACAATCACCAATATTGCACAAATACATGGCAAATTGTCTCTCCTCACCGCCTTCTTTCAAGAAGAATCCTATCATTGTTGATTATAGGCTCTTCCAGATTTTGGAAATAAAGATGGTATAATCGCAACCACTTTTGCTATAAATATTCTAAGGAAATTGTATAATTCATTTAATTTTTGCACATAATGCACAAATTCACCTTGCAATTTGGCACATTGGCATATATTAGTTGGTGCCTGCAACTTATTAAAACTCAGCTACTCAACAAAGTTAAAATGAAAGTTCTTTAGTTGTCCTCCATTGATTGCTAGAGGCCTGATATTGTGAATTTGAAAGCACTATATGCTATTCACAAAGCCTTTCAGCGCAAGGTTCCACAGTTACCTCAGCAGTCACTCATCCTTTTTAGGGCATCTCTTCCGCTTAACGCTTCCTGTAACCTTTTCTTCAAATTAACAGCAGCATTAGACACAACAGTCAAGACATTTAGTTTGTGGATTCAGAACTCTGAAATTCCCATAGATATATTGAAACAAAAAATATCTTTGGAATTTGTTGTATTCACCAGACAATCGCTTTCCCTCCCTTGATGCATCCATTTGACTTGTCCACTTACTTCTGCTATATGGATACTTCTTTCTGGGGAAGATGCTGTTTAGTCTTTAACATCATTTCTGATGTGAGGTATGCCTAGAAGTATATTTCATAAGTGGGCTGTCAAATCAGCGTTCCCAAAGAAAGACCCATCTACATAACATAAAGTACAGGTTATGGAGGACTAGACTCATCCTGCAACTACTAAACAAGCTGAAAGAATAAAAATGACATAATGATTTTCAACACATGTGAAGGTAGCCACTTAGGACCCTATTATGAGTCCAGCGGTCTCAAGACCACCAGGCTCATGGTGGCGGTCAGACCGCCGCAGCTGTGGCAGACCGACTGCCACATTACAACCATGGTAGTCAGACTGCCAAAAGACCGCTGTTTCCACCAGGATCTTTGATCCCGACAGATGACAGCTGTTGTGGTTGTAATCAGCCACTGTGCTGGTTACAACCATGTTCCCTGCCAGCCTTTTATATGGTGGTTCGACCACCATGTAAAAGGCTGGCGGAGAACAAGCGCTGGAACCACAGGGAGGGAGGGGAGCCTGCACTGCCCACGATATTGCTTAGCAGACAGTGCACATTCTGAGGGTGCTAGGGAACCCCCTGAGTGACGGCATTGGACTCGCCGTATGTTTTCTCATAATCGGGCCTGTGGGGACCGCGCCAGCACCATGGCGGTCCCCTCATCAGGAGTTTGGTGGTCAGGTTTTTCTGACCGCCAAACTCGTAATCAGCCCCTTAGTGCCAATGTATGGTGACGTTTCAATGACAACAAAAGTTCTTTAAAATCTGCTATAAATTATGCTACTCACCTTTGCAGATTTCACTTTAGTGTGACATATTAAGTAGATTTGCTGATTATTATTATTTATTCCTTGCCCCTTGATATACCTCTGTAAAAAAAATTGTTGTCCAGAGATTTTCCTGTTTGATTTGTGTTTTGGATAAATGGAGAAGTAATTTACCTTGGTTAGACATTGCTAATCTGGGCCAATGTTTTCTGGACGACATTTTTAAAAATAGCACATGTGTTGCAGTGATGATGTAATATTTCAGGAGCCATGAGACCTATATATTTCATTTCGGTGTCAAAACATAGTGTTTGGGGGTGCAGTAGTCTTATAGAGACAGAAAATAACTCATAAGAGCTGCCTTTCCACTATTTACCAAACTAGTGGCTCTATAATGATGTGTTTTAGCCATCATATTGGTAATTTATTATCTGTAATTTATTTTAATATTGTTTTTGTTTCAGGTTTTCAGTTGATTCAAATTCGTAAATGTGAGCGAAGCAGGTGGTACAAAAGGATCTTCACCTCCTGACAAAATGTCGCTAACTACAAAATCTGAGGACTCCTTCAACAAAGAAAAATGTATCATATGCCAAATAATCCGAAAGAAAAGCTAACATCATCTGTGCCTGTGATGCTGCAGAAACCCAGCAACACAAAGTTAACAAAAGATTGAAACTGATGGGTGAAGAGGCTCAAATATTTTGTCATTGCAACAAGTGCTATAAGTCCTATACAATGAAAGAACGCCTGGAAAAAAATGGTCAAAAAATAGCAGAAATCAGTGATGCGCAGCAAGAATCTGCGTCTTCTGAGAAAGTGTCGACAAACAAACCCAATGCCCATTCACTTAAAAGATTGATGGCTACCCCTCGTCCACCTCCAACAACTGATCAAAAAGAAGAGGATCTTCAATGTGTTATCTGTAGTTTTGCCAGAACAAGGGCCGAAGGGATGGATGAATGAACAAAGTACCGAGTATGCGAGTCTCAAAGGGCAAACAAGTTTTTATCTGCAGCTAGTTGCTTCCAAGATAACATTTTCAGCCGAGTCGCTGATCTAAACAGCGAGAGAAAGGTATTTTTCAGTGGATTTGTATGCCACCCGAGCTGCATGCACATATATATTTGAAATGAGCTCGCAACAGCAATGTAACTCCCAGCCTTCAGTTAAGTCTGCACACTTTGAAAAGGCAGATTAAGTTTTAAAGCACCTACTGAGTTCTGGCTATGGGTTCACACCCAATAAAATAAGAGAAATAATGGTCAACATTGATCAACATGTATTGAACCATAATAATGAAATTAAGATTTTTCTGGTAAGAATGTACCGCGACAGAATTCGTTTTTTGTCAGTCTAACAAAAAGAATGAGCCACCTATGGTGTTCTCAGCTTGTTTGACTCCTGAAGTTCTTGCTGCCAAAATAAGATCACAGGATGCAGTAAAATTAGCAGGAACTATTTTATGAAATGTCCTGAAAGGCTTAGATTTTTGACTAAATAACAAAGTTAGTGACGCCACAGAGCGCCGCAAATAATGGGAGTCAACAATAATGTCTGAGATTGTGTTAACATTTTTTACATAATTGTTTAATATCGGCAACGTAAAACTGTTACAAACTAAAGTTACTGAGTTCGGAACAGAAGCCGACGACATTGATGATGGCTTTGAAGATATAAGCAAAGAAGTCGAAGACAGTACCACGAACTGGCAGCCTTAGGCTGTGCAAATGTACTGTCTTTTCCAAATCATGTTTTATCAATTGCATCACGGCAAAAAGAAAACTCCACTACACATGATGGCTGCCCACGCAATCTACGACCAGTGTGAAAGTAGAGGGCAAATCACTTCAATGAATAGTATTGGTATATCAACAAGTTATAATGACATAGTACGGAGCAGGAACATTTTAGCAGCTCATGCTATAAAATCTTATGAATCCAACAGCACACCACTTCCAAGTCAATTTACCAGGTAAGGATTTACGATTGCTGTCTCAATCATTTTTGATTTAGAAGACAGCACTTCTGGCACAAATGATACTGCCAAGGTAATTTTTCAATGCTGTACCACTGAAGTAGCTGCTGGAAAACAAGGTGTGTCAGCTGTAGACATAAACAAAAAAAGCTACAAACTTATAACCCATCTGCCTTGCCAACGTGTGCAAAATCACTACAAGCCAGCAACACGTCCCAGTCTACCAGAAAGTTTCAAAGTGGGTGAGTACATGGATCTTCTTCTACCTGATGCTGCAGTCCACAAAGCTGATTTAACTGAATTTATCATATGGCACATTCGATGGGGACTGAAGGATGAAGAAAAGCCATTTCCTCTGTGGGCTGGAATTCATGCTCTGATCTCCCAGAATACCGTCCCACTGTAGAAGGTTGGGTTTTTACCAGTAATACCATCTCCAGTCACAAGCTACGCAACAGTATACCCAGCTAAAAAAAAAATTCAAAATGTGTGTGCTAGTCTTGAAGACGAGCCTACCCTGCCAATTTTCTGCAAAGAAGGTATTTTCAGTATTGTCGCTGACATTTGTATGAGCAACCCAGTAGAATTTTGTTTATCTTTATCCAGTGATGGGCATTTCTCACATCACTTGACAAAAGTTGTGTTGCGGTGTGCAGGAAGTTATCTCAGTGGATATTGAGGGAATTTGGCACCTTGTTGTAGTACCCCTCACTTTTTGCCTGGTTTCTGGATGCAATTTGGACTGGAGTGCACCGGGATCCTGCTAACCAGGTTCCCAGTGCCAGTGATCTTTCCCTAAAATTGCAAAGGTAATTGGATACACGCTTAACTACCACTATGAGTCCCTAGTAAATGGGTACCTATTTGCCCAGGGCATGGGGTACTATGGGTAGGCCCCTGGGGGCAGCAGCACTGATTGTGCCACCCTCTAGGGCCATGCATCCAGATGAACCCAGCACCTCCATGGCAGGCTGAGCGTCATTGTGAAAACCTAAAACACAAACTCAACATGGCACACTGCCTGTGTGCCCTGTCCATCGCACACTGCATTTACTATGGGTAAGACACCCCTCTGGTAGACCTTACAACTCTAAGGCAGGGTGCTCCATATTATATGTGGGGGCATAGCTGCATGAGCAATATGCACTGTGTCCTTGCCAGACCTGGGACATAGTGAGTGAACAGAGCAGCCATTTTAATACATGTGCTGGACACTGGTCAACACGAGTTTCCCAGCTACATGATGGCCACTCTGAACCCTGGGTTGTTTGGTATCAAACAACTCAGAATGACAAATCCAAACTAGTACCAGTATTGGATTTATCCCTAAATGTACTCAGAGGTCAACATAGGGGTACCCCCTGCAAAAGCTAACTATCCTGGCATGGTTGCTGACTGGTTATATCCAGCCTGCCACCTCCAGATACTCAGTATACAAACCTTGGGAGCGAGCCCTTGCTCTATGGTTTGTAAAACAATGTCCTTCCTGGGTGGAGGTGCTAAAACCCCCTCCCCAGGAATGTTCAGTGCCCTGCGGATGAGCTTCAAAGGGCGCACCGCCTTTGAAACAGGACCCCCAGGTCTGCTGCTAGCAGCAGATGGCTTCCATCTTTGCAATCCCCAAGTTTTGGCAGGAGCAAAAGCGGGAAACCACACAAAGGGTAGGAGGAGGGGCCCCACCTGGCATGCACCACCCCTAAGGTGTTGCCTGCGAGGTGGACCCTCCAGTTCATTTTCCTCCTTCTTAGATGGAAGGAAAATGCCAATTAGGTTTAGGGAAGTTGCCCTTCCCACAGGAAGTGGTCACTATTATGGGTGTAGCTACCCAAAGGTAAGTGTCCCATTGGACACTACCAGGTTCCCCCTAAAAAACCCATTAAGTTCAGTATTTAGTGGGCATACCTAGACCATGAAATCAGATTAGAAGGACACAAAGAAGACCAGCACAAAGAAGATCCAAGGCACAAGAACTGTGGACCTGCTGCATCAAGAAAAGGTGCCTAACCCTGCTTGCTGCAACCAGGACCCGACAATCACTGTTGTGGAGAAGCTGGACACTGGACTGACCTCAAGAAACTCAGCGGACCTCCAGGCTTTACCAATCGCCCAAGAATTCCCTCCAGAGTGGAGGTACCACTTTGCAACAAACCAAGAACCAACAACGCAGTGAGTACCACTTCACTGACTGGCCGATATCTCCGAAACCAGAAGTCAAAGTCAGACCCAATGACACATCAACAACCACAAGGACAAACCTCGCAAGTGTGCCAAGCTTGGTGGCATTGCGCCCTCTAGTGGCCAGACCATACCAATCTCCTGGGTACTGGTCAGCTGGCATCGGACACCAGGAAAAGCAGCTCACCCAGAGCTGAAAAAGGGCCAGGAGGAAGCCCTGGTATAGGGACTTCAGGAACACCCTGGGTCTTCATCCAGAGTGCCCCTGTTGTCCTGTAAGCGATCTTCAAATAAACCTATCTCCAGACCCAAAGGGCTCCATTGTGCTCAGCCTCTTGCTAACTGATTCACTCTGCACTCGGCCGCCCCATGCCCTGCAATGAAGAATCAGCTGTGCCCCAAGGGTCCCTCATCTCTTGCGACCCAACACTCCAAGGGGACCCCAAGGCACCACCTTTAAATCTGCAGAACAGACCTTTTCCAAGTGGTACCCCTCAGTGGCCCTGAACCAGCTCCAAGAGACTTTTGACCTCTGGTCCTGTCGGAACCAGCAGCCGCCCGAACTTCTCCAGCTGCCACAGTGTGCCCACTGATGATGTCCAGCACCTTGCAAAAGCTAAACTTGGTAAAGCAACTGCATGATTTTATATGAATTTTTAAAGATGTCTTTCTATTGATTCCTATGTTGCGTAATTACGCACAGAAAGACTGCATTTATTAAAACTTCAAAAATCCATAGCTTAAAAAGTACTTAACCAAGTTTGATCATCTTGGTCTTAAACTTTATATAAAAATCGGAAGTATTTTTATAAATTGGTCTTGAGTTATTCCGTCGAATGTGTGAGTTGCATGATTGATACAGTGAATACAACAAATGCTTTGCACTTCTCCAAGATTGGCCTAACTGCTCAACCAAGTTACCTCTCAAATTAGAGCATTAGGTGATCTAGTTTTTACCTCTGGAAACAAACATGTGGTTACGTGGACCCCCTGCACAGTGTGTCTAGTTTTACACACTACATAGAGGGCCAGCCTCCTACACATAAGGCATAGACGATGCACTTATTGAGGCTGAAATCTTTGGAAGCAAAACTGTCCAGTCAGTATTGAGCCAAACCTATTATGTTTTTTTGTTACAATGTATGCTCATCATATCTGAGGCTATAGAAACATTGCATTAGAATGCTTACTGGAATGAGAATGACATATTAGGTTTTGCATATCTTATTTCAAGGAACAGGGTGCACTTCATTCAAACAACATAATGCAAAGCCAGGTAATGTTCAATGCACACAGTTGAAAATCAGGAAACCTGACAACCAAGTTTGTAGAGTTTGTCAAAGAAAGTGAAGAAAAAACAGAACTTTGCTAGTACTGGGAAATGTTTTACACATGATAGCTCTGGTGAAAAACTTGGCATATGCTGATCGGGAAGATGATTGGGAGCTGCATGTGAAGACTGTGGAGTCACTGATTACTGTGTTTTGCACATTCAATTGCATAAACTACCTGAGATATGGGTCCTAGTATTTGGAAACAGTGAAGAAGCTAGAGGTGGAAAAACAACCCTCTACAGAAAATTAATTCAAAGACATCTTGTGGTGAAAGACAGAGGGAAGGTTCAGTGCTGCGGCTCCAGATATCAAACTGGAACAGACGATCCATAGATCACAGAAAAGCTCCAACTGAATTGTGGAATTGTTGGTCAGATACGTAAAAGTGAATATGTTACTCAATGGCAGCTAGTTTACCTGGAAGTCCTTTCTATTTGCAATGTTTTCAGGGAGATGACAAATTCAAAATGAATGGACCATTGTGAAACTGTTACTCACCATGAACTTGTGGGAAAGAGAGGGGAAGATTTTAATAAACATGTGTTCTGCTTTCCTACTTATCTCATATCAGAGCTTACAGAACCTCTCTGGAATGCACTTCGAGTTCAAAGAAGACCTTTATTGTTGTTAATTATTCCCCACCCACAAGTTCTTGAGAGACGAATTAATAGATTCCAAGCACAGTTTTCAAAAGAGTAAAAGTAGTCGCAGCAATGAAAACAAAATATATCACAGTACTTCTCAGTTTAATATTTGAGTTCATTCGGTCTAGAGATCTAGGCCATTTTGAGTAACAAAGATAACAATCATACATGATAAAATAGTATTTGTTAAAAAAACAAGATAACAATATAAAAACAGTAATAATCAGGACAGTATAACAATAAGATCGACAAGACTAAGGGCCTGATTCTAACTTTGGAGGACGGTGTTAAACCGTCCAAAAGTGGCGGATATACCACCTACCGTATTACGAGTCCATTATATCCTATGGAACTCGTAATACGGTAGGTGGTATATCCGCCACTTTTGGGACGGTTTAACACCGTCCTCCAAAGTTAGAATCAGGCCCTAAGTATTTGATTGTAGATAAAAAGTACAATAAATAAGACATGGCTAAAATGTTAAGAATAAAAAAGATAAAAGCTAGGATATAAAATTCTGTCTAACATACCAATGTGTGCAATTGTTTCCCCGTAAGACCTGGCCCTCGTCAATCCTCATATAGAGGCAAAAAATAACAGTTGAGACTCCTTCTGTCGACTAATGTCAGGATGGCTCACATGCCCTTTGAAACAATAAGCCTACGCCGGATGTACCAGGCCTCCGCTAAAAATGTGGTAACTGTAATAGCTACCACGGAGGATGAGTCGTATGTACAGATTCTGGTGGCATTTGCTCTATCATGTAATGACATATTTTTGCAGAGGGGAATGATCCACCTCCCTCTGGGACTTTTATACAGAGGGCAGAAAAATAGTATATGCTCTATTGTTTCTTTACAATTTTGGCAAGAGATACATCTATCATTTGAAGCGATGTTAGATGACCAGTGAGCCGTAAAACCATTAATAGGCAGTGTACCATATCTTAGTTGGAGATATAAAGCACAGGCGTACGGAGGCATGGGAACGTTCAAGAAGTTCTCAGGCCAGGGCTCGTGCTTGAATTGGAGAAATTCCATTGTTAGCCTGCCCGCCCCTTTTTGGTGCAAGGAGTCTTCATTAACTTTCTCCCAATATCTTTTTGTGACAAGTTTCTTTGCATTATCGGGGATTTGATCCGGATAGTTCCAGTAGGAAGGAAAACCTATTTTGACCCAGGCAGATTTCATTTCCTTCAGCCATGGGATTTTCTCCAGTGCCTGGGGGGTGGCTATGAGCTCTCTTATAGCCAGCCTATATGGTTCGAGTTCAACAGATTTCCATAAGCGAATCCAATAGGAGAGAGGCCTTAGGGCTGCTGTGGTTTTGATACTGTTTAGACCTAGGTCTAGCCTTAGAGGGGTCATTGGTGAGCCCATGCCTAGCCGGGCAATCTGTCTAAGGAAATGGTTTTCCTTGGTTTGCAGAGTATCAAGGTTTTTGTGGGACCCCCAGAGTTCCGCTCCATAGAGGGCCGCTGCTCTGATTTGGACATTGTAAATCTCTGCAAGTATGTTCAAGGGGGGACTCAGAGCCTTTCTCGATCTACGGACAAGGGCCCCACCTCTCTGGCTTATAATGAGAGCCCCTTTGTCAATGGCTGCCATCCATTTGCCTGTGGTCGATAGTCTGAAACCCAAGTAGTCGAACTCTTCTACTTTCTCCAATGGAATCGAGTTCATTTCTATGCTAACGCGCGAGTGTTTCTTGGAGGTACTATATATCATGAGTTTTGTTTTCTTAATGTTTACGTCCAGACCATAGTCACTACAAAAAACACAGAATTGGTTGATCAGGTTTTGGATTCCCATTGGCGATTTAGATATCAAAATTGTGTCATCTGCATATAGCAGACATGGGATTTTTTTCCCAACCAATTTAGGTGAATCATTTATACAGTTCTCTAAGTAGTGGATGCAATTATTGATATATAGCAAAAAAAGAGTGGGTGCCAGAACACATCCCTGTCTAACTCCTTTTTTAATAGCTGCGGGGTCAGTCAACTCGCCCCCCTGGCCACATCTAATTTGAGCGAAAGTATTTTCATGCAGTTGAGCAATGAGTTTCAGGAGACCAGATGGCACTCCCATATTTGATAATGTTGACCACAGCAGGTTCCTGGGGATCAAATCAAATGCGGCTCTGAGGTCTATGAAGACCACATAGAGATTACCCCTCCCCAGGTCAACATTCTTCCATTTTATTGACATGAATCTTAGGGCTTGGTCAACTGTACTCACTGCAGGTCTAAATCCTGCTTGTAGGTCAGAAAGAGCTTCGGACTCCATTATCCATTCCTCAAGATGGAGCAAAAGATGCTTTGCATAGATTTTTTGGGAATTATCAAGGAGACTAATCGGACGATAATTGGCAGGGATGTTCGGATTTCCTTTTTTAAAAATGGGTACTATTTCGGCCCCTTTCCAAGTGGGAGGAGCGGGGGCCCCTGCTGCAATAGCATTGCAGATAAGGTTGAGATATGGTGCCCATATATCTGGTCTTGATTTGTATAGATCGCCTGGGATCTTGTCTGGGCCAGGGGCCTTTCCCCATTTCAATGAGTCTATTGCTGCTCTTGTTTCGGTTAGAGAGAATGTGATCGGGGTGGTCTCATGGTTTATTGGGGCATCAGGGGCCCAAAAAGATGCTTCAGAAGGCCCTTCGTATAGTTGCCCAAAGTGCTCTACCCATGATGCTGGGAGAATTGAGGAGCCAGGTGCGGCAGGGGAGTTGCTACAGTCATCAGTTATTAGTTTCCAGAACCTAGATGTGTCATTAGATTTAGCAGTCTCCAAAATAATAACCCATCTGGCCTCTTCCCAACTTCTGCGTGCCTTAGAACATTCCTTCTTATAAACTTTTCTGGCTGTTCTTAACAGCCCAACATGGCCATCTTTTATTGCTTCCAGGAGAGACAGTTGTGCTTCTCTGCAACAGTTGTCAAACCAAGGAGCGCAGTGCTTTTTGTTAGGATTATTAAGAAACTTTTTTGTGAAAAGATGCTTTAAAGATTGGAACACGTCAGTGTGGGCTGCTAAGACTCTGTCACCCTCCCCGTTCTCATTAAGGCAGATCATACACTCCATCTGGTTGGCAAGCAGGTTGTAAATAGATGCCAGGTGTTTAGGGGAAGAATTAACAGATTCCCATTTTAGGTTGCGTCTGTTATTAGTTAGAGCCAGCTGGGAGGCATGGCTCTTGGAGTAGGGCACAGTAAACAAAGGAAAAAGTCCTCTGGTCGATAAGATCAACGGGTCATGATCGCTCTCAATTTGCTTTTGGACCCTCATATCAAACATGTGGCTCCACAGTCGGATGTCAAGAAGTATATAATCAATACGACTGCTGAGCCTTCCGCGCCTAAAGGTAGCTTGTAAATTTACATCCGAGCGTGAGCGACCGTTGCAGGCTCGGAGGCCATGGGCTAGTGTGATGTCGGCCAGTAAGCGCGCAGATTTATTCAGCCTTGGTCTTTTGTTGGAGACTAGCTGAGGGATGCCCCAATGGGCATCCTCTTCTTTACATATTCCCTGGACTAGAGGATTAGGTTCAAAAGTGACATTAAAATCCCCTCCAATCAAAACAAAGAAGGAGGGATTGTTTTTAAGAAAACTGTCCAAAATGGACAGGACATCAGAATCAGTGTGGGAGCTCACATTCCTGTTATAGATATTAATTAAAAGTAACGGTCTCTCTTCAGAAATCATTATTAATAGGACTTGCAAGTCAGGGCAACCCGTATCTATTTCTTCTATCTTGCACCTAAGAGAAGTGTTGATCCACACAAGCAGCCCTCCCGATGGTCTCCCAGAAGAGGACTTGCGTGCTGGAACCCAATAGCTTTTAAAGCCTAGTCTATATTTGGGTTCTAATGCCCACGTTTCTTGGAAGAGGCAGATCAGGTGATCATCAATAAGACTGCCCCATCCTGGACTTTGTAATTTGCTTTCCAACCCTGCTATATTCCAGCTGAGTACCTTATCGAGATCCTCTGTTTTTATGGGCCCTGCTTTATTCTGAGGATATTTCCTACAGGAGGAGGAACTGCTAGGAACCATACTAATTCCCTCAGGTATATTAGGACCAGTGGCTTTCTCGCTATGTGCCATGTGAACCTCGCTGGATGTGGCCCCAGCTATATATGAATTAGGTAGGTTGGCCATACGGGTGGACCCCAGAATGTATGGAACAATTGACAGGGACGGAATACATTCCTCGCTGACTTGGCTCGTGGTGCTTGTGGGTGATCCCTGGTTAACAGGATCTGCCAAGGTCGAAGGGGCAACAGAGTTAGAGATGCTGAGGGCAGTAGGGTGAATGTCCTCAGCCTCACCATTGCTCGGAGCCACTTCCGAAAGGTCATCTCCTAGTCAGTCTGTCTCAGAAAGAGATGACGAAGGGCATCTGGGGCCAAATAGAGGGATAGACTGTGTGTAGATAGCCGGTGAAGCCCCGTATAACGTTGGCAGTTGTCTACTCCAAACTGGCGTGGGAGGTGGATAAAACACTTGTAGCCTGCAAAGGGAGGCTTTTCCAGTTATAGGATAAGGTCTATTAGCGTTTAAAAAGAGCCGTTGGACAAGGTCTGGAGAATTGAAGTTGATAACTATGCAGTCCCCTGAACCGATCTTCGCTAGGGAACCCACCCACCCTACCCTTCTCACCATCAGTATTGAGGGTGTCATGGAAAAAGCAAACCCTGCATTCACGTGCAACCAATGAATAACCTTGTTTTTAAGTTCGGTAAAAGATTCAGTGGCATGAGGTTTGAGTTCAGGAACATTCGATATAATGAGTACATAATGACATGATTCTGGTGGCAAATGGAGCACTTTTGGATCTGACAGACCCCTGATCTTGTCGCTCTTCTGGTGTTCTGTTTGCAGGTGCTCCCAAGTGGGGTTGCCATCTCCCGGATTAGTTACAGGGTTATTCCATGGGGCGGTTCCTTTTAAAAGGGGAACTGGAACCATATGGGGCTTATTCATTAAAATCCTAGCTGTTTTGACGGAGCTGGACCAATCTTGGTTTAAAGAGGAAAAAGGGATTTTTGCTATTTGGCCAGTGGGTCTGTTGGCAGTGATGGGGTCATGGTTGGCAAGGGGATGGGATTGAATTTCTACGGATGGAGCAATTTTTGGTGGCTGGCTATTGATAAGGCTTTCCAATTTGTCCTCAATCGATTGGAGGCGGGTTAAAATTGGAAGAAATAGTTTGGAAAGCTCATCTCTTATGAAATCCCTGGTGTACTCATTTGTATGACACTCGTTTGTGTTGTGTAAGGGGATTGATACCGTATCCTTATTAGAAGGTTGGGCCATGTTAGAGGGGCTCAAAGTCCTAGATCGTTTGTTTTTAAAAGCGGGTTCCCTTTGTTTCCTTTTTCCTTTGGTATTGGAATCTGCTAAGGTGAGGGGGCCTTCGTTTGGGGGACTCTGGGCCAGCGGAATAGGTGCAGCACGGGTGGTAGTTACAATTGGGGTACTTCTCAGTTGCAATGCACACAGCATATATATAATATATGATTATATTAGCAAAGCATAAAAGTCAAAATTCATCACCGTTTGAGCAAGGCGACAGGGCCTACATACTCAGCTTCATCTTTCTGGGGTCTGCAAGTTGATGACTCCGGTCAACTGCGAGAAAGAGATTATCTACCCAAACGGGAGACTGGCAACTGACGCCTAGTTCCAGCCTGAAGTCAAGCAGATTCGAATCTAACTCACTGTAGCCCAGAGTCATCCTTACAAAAGCGTGCCCCCTCCTCTCAGACTCGGGAAAACTACGCAAGCCTTTGGAGACTGGCCAGATCTCCTAGACTTCTCCTATTCCCAAGGCTGAGCAGAAAGGAAAACACCAAATGTACTCTCTCTTATCAGGTCTAGTCTGGTGTGAAGAAAACAGCTTGGTTCATCTTGTGGAAAAACACAGCTTGGAAGAATTCAGACATCTGCGATGTTTTAACTGCAATGTCTAACTCCACGTTAAAGCCAATAGGCAGCTAACCTAAATATCAAATGTAATGTCTAATGTCATGTCAAAGCCAATAGGCAGCTGAGATGAATCCAAAATGTAATGTCTAATATCATGTCAAAGCCAATAGGCAGCTAAGCTGAATACAGAATGTAATGTCTAATAACATGTCAAAGCCAATAGGCAGCTGAGCTGAATACAGAATGTAATGTCTAATACCATGTCAAAGCCAATAGGCAGCTAAGCTGAATACAGAATGTAATATTTAATAGCATGTCAAAGCCAATAGGCAGCTAAACTGAATACAGCATGTCAAAGCCAATAGGCAGAATACAGAACGTAATGGCTAATGCCATGTCAAAGCCAATAGGCGGCTAAACTGAATACAGAAAGTAATGGCTAATGCCATGCCAAAGCCAATAGGCGGCTAAACTGAATACAGAAAGTAATGGCTAATGCCATGTCAAAGCCAATAGGCAGCTAAACTGAACAAAACATATAGGCCCTCATTCTGACCTTGGCGGGCGGCGGAGGCCGCCCGCCAAAGTCCCGCCGTCAGGTTACCGTTCCGCGGTCGAAAGACCGCGGCGGTAATTCTGACTTTCCCGCTGGGCTGGCGGGCGGTCGCCTTCAGACCGCCCGCCAGCCCAGCGGGAAAGAGGCTTCCACGATGAAGCCGGCTCGGAATCGAGCCGGCGGAGTGGAAGCTGTGCGACGGGTGCAGTTGCACCCGTCGCGTATTTCACTGTCTGCGCAGCAGACAGTGAAATACATGTAGGGGCCCTCTTACGGGGGCCCCTGCAATGCCCATGCCAGTGGCATGGGCACTGCAGGGGCCCCCAGGGGCCCCGCGACCCCCCCCTACCGCCATCCGGATCCCGGCGGTCGGACCGCCGGGATCTGGATGGCGGTAGGGGGGGTCGGAATCCCCTCGGCGGCGCAGCAAGCTGCGCCGCCTTGGAGGATTCAATGGGGCGGCGGTACACTGGCGGGAGCCCGCCAGTGGTGCCGGTCCGACCGCGGCTTTACCGCCGGGGTCGGAATCCCCATTGGAGCACCGCCGGCCTGTCGGCGGTGCTCCTGCGGTCCTCCGCCCTGGCGGTCTTTGACCGCCAGGGTCAGAATGACCGCCATAATGTGCCACTGGTGAACATTGAGCAACTAATATGCGCAGTGGTGAAACACAAAGTCATTGGTCAAACACAATTAATAGCATCACATTCCACCCTATGACCAATTAATTTTTGTTTCACATATCTCTTGTTTCAAACAACAACAACAAAAAAACATCAACACAAAAAAAACATTATCAACAAATCAGATTTGAATGATCAAGGCAATCACTGTAAAGCAATGGAAGATCTCATAACCTTTCACATCAGATACATCTACACAAAAAAGACTGAAACTTTTATACTCTGATTGAGATAATAGTGTCTCTAAAATAGCAATTTGATGTAGCATGAGTTCTACTCATGTAAAGGTGCACGGTCCACCTGAAAGGTTTTCTGGAAGGTAAGTGAAAGTCAGAGTTCCACATGAAAAAACACAGACAGTTAACTGTTAAGGTTGCTTAGTTCCAGTGGAAGAATGCAATCAAACAAGTTGAACTTGAACTGAAGGTGCCAGTTGCGCAAAATGGATCCATGGGGCTTGCACTTTACTCAGTCAGGTTCAGTTTGGGGGTTCATTCCCTTCCCCGACCCCACACGCACACACCTGAAGGGGGACCACACAGCACACTCAGGGACAGTGGCGAAACGTGGTAGGATCTGCAAAAGAAAAAAGTATGACTTTTCTTGCAAATAACATTTGTCATCTGAAATGTACCCTTCCTCTTCCTTTCCCTGTTTTATAATCAGCAGGACGTTTTGGGGGCCCTTTATTATAATTTCTGCAGGTTCTGGAGGGTCACTTGGGGCTTCAACCCACACCTCAGCACTGAGGTTTTTATCTGCTGCACCACAGCTTCCATTTTCTTGCACTGACAGAAGGGCTGGGGCAGACTCCTTCTTTACCAAACCTCCATTCACTGCATATTTGACAAGTTGGGCCATTCTGTCTCCAATTTGTATGAATGAATCAGATTGTTTTCTAGTTATCAGCATAATTTGTATTTCTCCTTGGTACTTTGCAGCAATCACTCCCCCTAAAACCTGATCAATTTGCCATTGCTGTTCTGGTAACTTTCCTCTCCCCAACTGCTCTGTGACTGTTTGTGGGACAGATTGCTTTTGTGCGTGCTGCACAGTTTTTATCAAATCTAGGGGAATGTGCATCTCTCTCATCTCTGCCCACCTGTACGTGGCTTTTTCTCCCAGCTGTTCACATTTCTGGTGCACCCACTTAGCCATCCCCACTAAGTCAGTATTCTGGGTGGACACTTCAGACTCTGAATTTTTCTCATTAACATCTGCAAGGGAATTGAACCAGTTAGGTACAAGCCATGTGGAAAACCAAACGGCTAAACCATTATCAGTGAACCAAGAATCAGTGTAAAAATGACACATCTCAAGCAGCTCTTGCTTTAAAATCTGACACACATTGTACAACACTGTTCCTTCTACTGTGCTAGAAAACAACATTTCAGTCAATGAATCATTAGTCAAACAAACATGCTTTTTATCCTCAGTGAACACGAATTCAAATGGTGCACTCAATTTCCCTGGTGACTCTTTTACCTGTGGTACTCCCTGCACCCTCTCCACATCCTGAAAAGGGGCTTGTGGCACCTGTTCATTCTTCCCCTGTTCCTGATTTACATGTAAATCAGTGTTTTCCTCTTGCACTGTGCAGAAACCTAAAGTTTGAATTATTTCATTTGCCAAATCACAAGCGCGCAGCTGCTTATATTTTTTCCTAGGGACCATATACCAAAGTGTTAGGATTTCACTCAGATGAGGGCTATTCTGTTTCCAAAAATCAAACAAGCTAATGAAACTCGGTGTCTCTTGCTTAGTGCAAACAGTAAGAAACTCGAAAATCTTTCGTTTTACTTGCACATTTTGCGACGGTACCTTGTAAATCACATTCTGAGCTCTGTTCTCCGTGTTATCAGTTAAGGAATGCACTTCGACTTCCAAAAAACCTAGCTCACACGGAGGCTCAGACTGGCTCACAGCTGTCTTCACCCCCTCATTACTAGAAAGGGAAAAGACAGATTCTTCTAAAACAGCATTTTTATACATTTCAGCATTATCTTGCAATAATGTATTCTGGCTAATTTGCTCACGTAAATTCTTATTTTCATGTTCTAACTGCCTACATCTCTCCTGCATTTTTCTGTAAGCAGATAAAAGTATCCAAACCCTTCTGTCAAAAACAAAAGGAACATCATTGCTTTCAAAAGGCACATTTTCTAAATATGCTTTATCACAACAAGAAAACATGTTTCTCACAGCACCATCAGGCAGTTTAACTACACATGCATTTTCAAACATGGTCTGCCGTCCTTCTGTAATTCTCTAAACAACAAAAAACAATTACACTTTTAAATTGTGCAGGTAGAAATCTATAATTCGACTTTCAAGACTGCTGACTGCGTCAAAATGTTCTGCTTTCCTACTTATTTCATATCAGAGCTTACAGAACCTCTCTGGAATGCACTTCGAGTTCAAAGAAGACCTTTATTGTTGTTAATTCTTCCCCACCCACAAGTTCTTGAGAGACAAATTAATAGATTTCAAGCACACGTTCAAAAGAGTAAAAGTAGTCGCAGCAATGAAAACAAAATATATCACAGTACTTCTCAGTTGCAATGAACACAGCATATATATACTATATGATTATATTAGCAAAGCATAAAAGTCAAAATTCATCACTGTTTGAGCAAGGCAGCAGGGCCTACATACTCAGCTTCATCTTTCTGGGGTCTGCAAGTTGATGACTCTGGTCAACTGCGAGAAAGAGATTATCTACCCAAACGGGAGATTGGCAACTGACGCCTAGTTCCAGCCTGAAGTCAAGCAGATTTGAATCTAACTCACTGTAGCCCAGAGTCATCCTTACAAAAGCGTGCCCCCTCCTCTCAGACTAGGGAAAACTACGCAAGCCTTTGGAGACTGTCCAGATCTCCTAGACTTCTCCTATTCCCAAGGCTGAGCAGAAAGGAAAACACCAAATGTACTCTCTCTTATCAAGTCTAGTCTGGAGTGAAGAAAACAGCTTGGTTCATCTTGTGGAAAAACACTGCTTGGAAGAATACAGACATCTGCGATGTTTTAACTGCAATGTCTAACTCCACGTTACAGCCAATAGGCAGCTAACCTAAATATCAAATGTAATGTCTAATGTCATGTCAAAGCCAATAGGCAGCTGAGCTGAATACAAAATGTAATGTCTAATATCATGTCAAAGCCAATAGGCAGCTAAGCTGAATACAGAATGTAATGTCTAATATCATGTCAAAGCCAATAGGCAGCTGAGCTGAATACAGAATGTAATGTCTAATATCATGTCATAGCCAATAGGCAGCTAAACTGAATACAGAATGTAATATCTAATAGCATGTCAAAGCCAATAGGCAGCTAAACTGAATACAGCATGTCAAAGCCAATAGGCAGCTAAACTGAATACAGCATGTCAAAGCCAAAAGGCAGAATACAGAATGTAATGGTTAATGCCATGTCAAAGCCAATAGGCGGCTAAACTGAATAAAGAAAGTAATGGCTAATGCCAGGCCAAAGCCAATAGGCGGCTAAACTGAATACAGAAAGTAATGGCTAATGCCATGTCAAAGCCAATAGGCAGCTAAACTGAACAAAACATATAGGGGGTCATTCTAACCCTGGCGGTCGGCGACCGCCAGGGCTAAAATGACAGAAGCACCGCCAACAGGCTGGCGGTGCTTCCTTGGCCATTCTGACCGCGGTGGTAAAGCCGCGGTCAGAAAAGGGCAACCGGCGGTTTCCCGCCGGTTTACCCCTGGCCCAGGGAATCCTCCATGGCGGTGCTGCTTGCAGCGCCGCCATGGGGATTCCGACCCACTTACCGCCATCCTGTTCCTGGCGGTTCTCACCGCCAGGAACAGGATGGCGGTAACGGGTGTCGTGGGTCCCCTGGGGGCCCCACTAAGATTTTCAGTGTCTGCTAAGCAGACACTGAAAATCGCGACGGGTGCCACTGCACCCGTCGCACCCCTTCGACTCCGCCGGCTCCATTCGGAGCCGGCATCCTCCTAGAAGGGGGTTTCCCGCTGGGCCGGCGGGCGGCCTTCTGGCGGTCGCCCGCCGGCCCAGCGGGAAAGCCAGAATGGCGGCCGCGCGGTTATTCGGCGGTTCCCGTCGCCGCCCGCCAATGTAGGAATGACCCCCATAATGTGCTACTGGTGAATATTGAGCAACTAATATGCGCAGTGGTGAAACACAAAGTCATTGGTCAAACACAATTAATAGCATCACAACATGTTGACAGCCTTCTTCTCTTTTTGCAGCAGCAAGGAAATCCCTTTAAAATGACTGAGCCTGTGCATCTATATACCTTTGTGACCAAACAATATGTGGATAATGATATAAAGATACGTCTTTTAGATGTTCTGGAACATGTCCTGGAACATGGATCGAAGCACACAGAGTGATGAATGTAGCAAAAGAAAGGGGCGAATTTACAAAGGTCATATGTTGCCTTATCTTCTTCCAACAAACGCATTATTTGATGGAGATGCTGCAACCAAACCAGTGAAGCACAAACTCGTACAAAATCTAAAAAAAAATTCACCTGAAGAATTTTAGTTCGAAAAGGTGTCCTCATTAAAAACTGCTGTTGTTGAGGACTATGGGCCTAATTCTGAGTCTGACGGGCGGCGGAGGCCGCCCGCCAGACTTCCCCCCTCCGAAATACCGCTCTGCGGTCGAAAGACCGCGGAGGGTATTCCGAGTTTTCCCCTGGGCTGGCGGGCGGTCTTCGCAAGACCGCCCGCCAGCCCAGGGGAAAACTCCCTTCCCACGATGACGCCGGCTCGTAATAGAGCCGGCGGAGTGGGAAGGTGCGACGGGTGCAGTTGCACCCGTCGCGTATTTCAGTGTCTGCTTTGCAGACACTGAAATACTTTTAGGGGCCCTCTTACGGGGGCCCCGTGACTCCCCCTCCCGCCATCCGGTTCCCGGCGGGAGAACCACCAGGAACTGGATGGCGGGAGGGGGAGTCGGAATCCTCCATGGCTGCGGAGCGCGCTCCGCAGCCATGGAGGATTCCTACGAGCGGCGGAAAGTCAGCGGGAGACCGCTGGCTTTCCGCGTCTGACCGCGGCTAAACCGCCACGGTCAGAATGCTCGTAGGAGCACCGCCAGCCTGTTGGCGGTGCTCCCGTGGTCGGTGGCCCTGGCGGCCACCGACCGCCAGGGTCGGAATGACCCGCTATATGTCACAATTGCGAATGGTAAAGGTTTCGTCCATGCAAAATGTCAGAGAGGTAGTTCAGACTGTTCTACAGATATCAAAGTCAGTGTGCACCGTGCAAGAACTACACAGTGTCTTTCACAGCTATCTTGAACTATCTGTCAAAGAATGTGAGAGAATCAGACAAATGTCTACAAGTGAAAAAATTGACCTTACCTGCATCAAAACAGTTACACCTATGGCTGTGCAACTTGATAAATCCTGGACATCTACATGAACTTTGGGATGTTAATTCATCAAAATATTGCTGATGCTTCAATGAACAATGAATTTATAATTATTCCAAGTGGAATGATTGTGAATGAGGAGTTAGTGCCTGCAGAGAAATATTCTAAAGGAACTGGCCTTATTGTTAAAGAACTTAACAGCAAATTGGAGGAAGCTGACAATCATGTTCTGCCACATGTTGAGCTGGTTGTTTGAAATAGTTCCAATGGAGTCATTGTACTGTCAAATAACACAGATGTTATTACTGTGCTACTTAGGTTCGTGGCAATGTTCATATGTCAAGGATTGTCAGAGTTTTGGATATGTTATGGAACAGGCAAGAAATGACGCTAAATCCTGCTTCATATTCTGTACAAGAAACTTGACCTAGAGATGCTCAGTGTTCTTATCAAGGCACATATTCTTATGGGTGATGACACTGTGCAAAATTGGAATAAAGCTTGAAGCTTTAACAGCACAACCTGTGAAGTTTCTAAAAGGGTTTGCTCAGACAGAAGAAGAATCTGACTTTAAAGACGTAGAAAAATACCTTGTGCGTGTGTGGAAAACTAGTTCTGACTGTCACACATTTGACAGTCTTTGGTACAGTGAGTTCAAGAGATCAGTCCCGCTAAGTGACCTTTCACCAGCAGCATATTCTATGCATGGACACAGAAAAAAAACGATCTACTTGATCAGAAGATGTGCAAATGTTTTGGATCATGCCTATGTAGAGAAAGATCAGTGTAAAGTTGGTTGGGTAGATATTGTTGATATTTCTAAGGCCTCTACCTGCACAACTTACACGAACATGTACTTGCAAAACCTGTGCTACAAAAAGATGTCCTTGTTGATATGCTCTTCACAAATGTTCAACATTCCGCAAAGGTATCATGAGTAATTTCTGGAACAAATAAATAAAGTAAACTATGAAAATGTGCCTAAAACAGGGGTGATAAACATTATTTTTTTCAGATTCAGATCGTAAACATTGTTTGTGTATACATAAAAGGATTAAAACAATTATTATTTGTTTAATTTCTATATATATATCTGTTCTTTCTCTATTATAGCTGCCATTTTGGAAAATTACAGAAGGGTTGCTCTGAGGAGTTATTTTCTGTCTCTATAAGACTAATTGACCCCCAAAACTATGTTTTGACAATAAAATTAAGTATGTAGGTCTTATGATTCCTCAAATATTACATCATCACTGCAACACATCGGCCATTTTTAAAAATGTTGTCCAGAACAATTTGGCCCGGATCAGCAATGTCTACTCAACCTAAATTACTTCTCTAACGATCCAAAAACACAAATCAAAAATGAAAATCGCTGGACAACAATTTTTTTACGGAGGTATATCTGGGGGTGGGATTATATTATCATAAACACTGAATCTGTAACCCATTAGATCTGTTTGGGGCATCGCACACTCACTTCACTGATCTAGGAACATACAAAACAGGGTATACCTTAACAAGAACTAAGTCACCCTCGAGTCAGAGCTCAGTCTAGACAAAGTGGTGGTGAACTAAGGCATTCAATTTGCGTACAAGAGAGCTTGCATACACATAACTTATACTTCTTTAGCACAAATGGCACAGTGTGTGGATTAAAAAAAAATCCCAAAACAAAATATTATGGGTGTTTACTCTAGGAAGTGTTAGACCCGTCAGCCTTAAGGTGGAATTTCCCCAAACCATTTGCCTCCTTACCTCTATTTTGTGCTGAAGTTGGTTTTTGTTGGACTTAAGACTCTGTTCACTTTACTGTTGTTAAGTGCCTGTGCTTACTCCCTTAAACATGGCTTAATTGGCCTAAACCTGATTGGCAGATTTAATTCACTTATAGGTCCCTTGAAGAGAGGTATACCATGACCCCAGGACCTGTAAGTTAAATGCTTCCAGTGGGCCAGCAGCACTTATTGTGCAACTCACTTAAGTAGCGACATAAAACATGTCCCACGCCTTGCAGTCTGAATGCAGTTTTAAACTGCCAATTCAACTTGGCAATATAACCCCCTTGCCAAGCCTTAAATACTCCTTATATTGCACATAGGTCACCCCTAAAATAGGTCCTAGATAGCCCATAGGACAGGGTGAATTGTAATTAAAAGGTAGGACATGTACCTTTAGGTTTGACATGTTCTGGTAGTGAAAAACTCCTACATTTGTTTTTCACTGTGAGTCCTACCTGTCCCATAGGGTAACATTGGGTTGCCTTATTGCATTTAATTAGTGCTAATTTTTCATTGGAACCAGGCAAGCAGTTCGTGTTTGGTATATATGAAATTGTAATGAAAAATCCTCTTTAGTGGTAATGTCAGATTTTAAATTACAATTTTGAAAATGACACTTTTAGAAAGTGGACATTTTCCTGCCCTCAACCTTTTTGTACCTGCAGCCTGTCTTAGGTCACATTTAAACTTTGTAAATTACTCCTAGAAAATCACACAGTAGAGAGATTGGATCTGCCTGAATGGACCATCTGTGGGCAGGATGGGGGGTGGTGCGGGGCTGAGCACAGCCCCGTTTTAAACTGAATAAGCTGTTCTCTGCCTTTACTCATGAGGCTTCACATTGTCACTGCACCTATCATGGAGCTAGCGCATGGGAATCAGACATTCCATGCACTTGAAAGAAGAAATCTCTGGAAACTTCTACCAACTTCAAAATAGGCACTATATATAAAAATAGAGCCCTCAACCCCACTCTTCAATTCACTTTCTGAATCTGTGGAAGGACTCTCAGAGGATTGCCTGCTGCTGTGACCTGTTTTGCACTCTGCAAAACTGCTTTGCTGTACCTGGAAGGACTGCCTTGCTGCCTAGAGTGTGCCTTGAACCCTCAGAAGCCTGCCCTGCTAATGAGTACTGCATCTTCACCTGAAACCAAGACTACCAGAGTCTGATGGCCTCCTGTTCAGAGTTACAGGGACACAAAAGGCTCCCACCATCTTGTTCCTGCAACTGGACCCAGCCAGAGTGAGGCCTGGACCCCCAAGTGGTGTACCAGATAGCCAAAATTCAAAACTGAGGACTTTGAAAATTTGCGGGTAGAAACTGCTCTGAGAACCGAGGGAAGTCTGGGACCACCACGCTCATCTATCCACACAAGGCGCATCGCCAGGTGACCTGACTTGACTGCCCCTGCTATGTTCTTCTCTGCAGCAGTAAATCCTGTTCAGTGATTCATTACCAAAGAGGTATCCAAGCATCTGGAATTGTCTTCAGCTACAGCCTCCTGCCTCGTCCCGCTGGAGATTTCTGACTTCCAAAAAAGCGAGTAAGTCTAAAAGTAAAATTCTTCACTGTGGCTTCGACCCAGGGCTCCCCAACGACGACGCTCCCTTCTTGGACACTACCTGCAGTCCTGCCCCACTGAACTTTACCTTCTCAGAACATTTTTCTTGAAAATTCTTCAAAGTCGAAGTTAAATGCTGACCAGGCCCAATCCACTTGTTGTATCCAAACTGTGCTCCATCGCAGTCAGCCATATTTTTTTACCTTGACCGAGTCTTGAGCAACTAGAAGTCCACAGTTGGCACTCTTATCTTTTAGGTGCTAGTTTTTACTAAAAACTTGTAACATTTCATAACTCTGGCTCTACCAATTGGAATTTTTCATTTTGGTGTCAAATGATTTACTCAAGTTTACTCTATTTTTCTAAATTGGTGTGGTATTTTCCTTGTGTTGTGTTTTCACTTTATTACTATTTGTGTTGTGCATTAATACTTTACACATTGCTTCTAACTTAAGCCTGACTGCTTTTTGAGCTAAGCTACCTAGGGCTAAGCACAGGTTAATTAAATTACTTTTTGTGGTTCACCCTGACATAAATTGTGGCTGTTTCTTGACCAGGGCTTACAGCCCAGTCAGCCAACATCCCATTTTCTCACAGACAGCATCTCACCACTCAACACACCAGGAACGGATAGCGGTATATTATCTAAAGACACTTAGGTAGGAAATTTCAAGCACTATAGGTGCCTGAAAATACCAAACAGCATACACTTGCAAACACAGTAACCAACAATCACCCTAGAATCGAGGCACTGCATAAAAATGGGGCCTAGAAAAATATACAGGCCTAGAGATTGTTTGACCACGCTCAAATCTGCCTTGCATAGAGTTACATTTGCTGTGGCTGCCAGAGGTTGAAATACTAGTGTACTTCTCTTAGGCCACGAGTAGTCCTCCAGTCATGTAAGCACCCACCGGGAATACACCCAGAAGAGCAGCAGTATTTATGAAACATAAGAGCATCATGTCTCCAAGTCCCGGTTCAAATCTTTCTCAAGAAGCAATGGACACCAATAGGGTACATCAGTGAAATAAAGAGCGACTCCACTGCATGTGTCTGTTATGAATAGGAACGAGAAACATACATTCTGATGGGCCCTCCGAATTCTTAAGGGGCCGCACCAACAGGCAGATTGTTTCTGAAACAATCTGTTTCAACCGAGCTGCTCCTGTTTGAAAAAATTGAAGTTTACAATGCTGTTAAACTATTCTATGGGCCAGGACACCTCTCCGAACATTCACTTAGATCATGGATACTCAAAGTACGGCCCGCTGGCCTCATGCGGCCCCTCTGACCTTTACATGCGGCCCCTTAGGCAACAGGAGCACTGAGCAGCTGTTTGCTCGACCACACTAACAATAAAAATATAAAATATACACACAATCATTTAGTTCAAACTTAGTTGGTGTTAAAGAAAGGAATTAACTAAGGACTCCTGCACCTAACTTTAGAAGCGCCTTCATTTTAAAAGACATCTTACAGCATAAGTGTAAAACTAAGACAGTCTCTTCAAAATTAAAAAAGTGTATTTAGTTAACAAGGCAGAACCTTTTCGCCTTACTACAATGTATTTTATCAGTGCATTGAGATGTATTCATTTAAAAGTGATAGTTTTCAAACATACATTTGGAAACATTAATTCTTCTCCTTACACTGAGAACACCACCAATAGTAAATTAAAGAGGCAAGTCACTTGGTATGTGCACTTTATGGGTGGCCTGGGTTCCTATCATACGTGAACCAAATTATAGTTTATTAAATCAAACATAGAAGCAGGTTATGTGCAGCACACACCATGAATCATATATTTCGAGGTCCCCTTAAGTGTGATAATGCAGAGAAAGGAGGGAAAGAGAGATGAAAAAATTGCCTCGGATCACACAATTTGGAAAAGTGGGTAAGCCGGGATTAATTCCATGTTTTCTGGTTTCCTATTGTGTATTTCAGCCACTAGATGTATATTCTTTGCTTCTTCTACACTTACCTTGCCACCAATCCCCCCCCAGCCTCCCCACCCCACCCAACCGCACTGCCCTGTCATCAATGCGGCCCCCAGGCTCACTACAGACCAAACTTTTTGGCCCCTGGGAAAATGTTTGCGAATACCCATGACTTAGATAATCCTCAAAAATGACCGTGTGCCGTGCACCCGTATTACTACTACTTACAATGAAAAAAGTTTCACCTGCAACAGTGGAGGGCTGGGTTTGAAATTAACGTTTAAATAAAACGTTCTTGAAGTGATATTCAACATCATTTAAAAAAATATAAATGGAGGTTGTGTTTTTCCTCTGGCGGCTTATTTTGAAAGGCAAGTTCGAGTTGTTGTTTGTTGTCCAGTAAATGCCGCGGAGGAAGCTGAGCAGCAGCCTCGTGCGGAAGGTGGAGAGGCTCCGATAAAGGCTGGCGGGTTCTTCTGAGACTTCTTCTGAGCCAGTGTGGTTTCGGCGGGAGTCTGTCTCTTCCTGAAACAAAGCCACATACACATTTATCAGAGTGGTGTATTACACAATTTTACAGCTAGTTTTGCGGAGGAGCTGGTTCGCAGGGAGGGGTAAATGTGCTTGACGAGCTCCGCAGTGCTGCCCCACCATTATTTCTGTCGGTTGTGCCACTTTTAAGTACGAACCACAGATCCAGGTTTACAACAAACGCCTGAGACTTTTTAATTTCTATATACTACCAGCGTACTTTCATGTGAATATCTTTTCAGATACGGATCTCGCTGTTATTTCGTTTCGTAATATGTTATGGTAAGAAAATGTATTAAAAGTTAAAGTGACTATTCGACAAACTTATTCTGGTCTCTGGCTAGGTAGTAAATTCCATGGTAACCTTTGTAATGCCAAGCAAATAATTTTTAGGTGAGTTTAAAGTAAGCACCAGGACTAAACTGTTTCCCCTTCCCCAAAGTAGTAACCCCAGATCCATTACCCTTCGCATGCATCTCATTGCAAAACTCAATAACGCTACCGGTAAAAAAGCACATCAATGACAACTAATAACCAGGGACGGATCCTCACTTTATGCCTCTGCTGGATGAACACATACACTAATACAACGTTACTGTGTGTAGCATCGCACTGTTAGTCAAAGATATGGCTCAAGACCTTTTTTGGCATTCCGCTATAGCCCTGGCCTCTGAGGACTCTGATAAATGTCTCACTGATAGGTCTTTGTCTACAAGCTGAACAGCTCATTTAGTTTACAGAGGAAATGCATAAGGTGTAAAAGGGCAGTTTAGGAATCCATGTGGGCCATATGTCTTTTACAGAGTGACAACAGTGAAGGAGATTAAAAGGGGATCGCTCCTACCTTCAGGAGAAGTGGGAAATGATTCCACTGGTCCATTCCTGCATGCACCATGTCCATCCAGGTGTGTTTTACTTGTGTCAATATCCATTCTGGACTTTTGCAGTCTCTTTGAAAAGGACATAGTAAAATCTAGAGTGCATGCAGAGTGGTTGACGTTTTCTCCCCAAAGCCTGGTGGCAAAAGATTAACTTTTTACTCTTGTCCTGGAATCTTATGGAGACATACTATCTGCCACCAAAAAAAACAAGGCCCTGATTTATACTTTTTGGTGCAAAACTGCAAAACGCAGTTTTGCACCAAAACGTTTAGCACCGGCTTGCACCATTTCTTTGCACCAGCCGGGCACCATACTTATGGAATGGTGCAAGCCGGTGCAAAGGGAAGGCTAGTGTAAAAGAAAATAACGTTAGTCGGGTGAGGCTGGTGGTATGGGAGAAGGGGGTTTCGCACCAAAAAATGACGTTAGGCAGGTTAGAGTAAAGAAAAATGACTCTAACCTGCCTAGAGTCATTTTCTGACACAAAACCTTCCATACCACATGACTCCTGTCTTAGAAAAGACAGGAGTCATGCCCACCATCCCAATGGCCAGCACAGGGGACCAGGGTCCCCTGGTCATGGGCATTGAGCCCTGTGCCATGTATGGGGGCCCATTTCAGGGCCCCCTATGGCTCTTTAAAAAATAAAATAAAATACTTTCCTGTACTTACCTGGGATGGGGTCCCCCATCCTCCGCTGTCCCTCTGGTATGGGTGGGAGTGTCCCTGGGGCCTGGGGAGGGCACCAGTGGGCTTATTCCATGGTGTTCCACCATGGAAATTGCCCCACAGGTCCCCTTACGCCTGCCCTGACCCAGGCATTAAAAAATGGGCAAGGCAAGCTTTGCACCATTTTTTGATCCCTCCTCCCTCCCGTGCACCATTTTTGCCTGGGAGTATAAATATGGCGTAAGGCCATTGAGTTATTTTTTGTGCGGGAACGCCTACCTTGCGTCTCATTAAGGCAAGGTAGGTTACCACATCCAAAAAATTACTTTAACTCCATAAATTTGGTGCTAGACGGGTCTAGCGCAAAGTATAAATATGGAGTTAGTTTTGCACCAAATTAGAGTAAAAAAATGACGCTAATTCGGTGCAAATAGAGTATAAATAAGCCCCCAAGTTCTTAAAAGAGACACTCTAACTTATGTTATGTCAGGCAGGCACAGAGATGTGCTCATCTGAACTTCAGTGGTGCTTGAGTCTTCTGCTGAAGTGCAGGTCAGCGGCATACCAGGAATGGAGGTGTCTCATAATATGAGGCACTGTGGTAGGCACTCTTACACTACACAAACCAGGCAAGTGGAAGCAAGACAAACTACGTTTCCCATAGCGCCATGAGACTGTCACAGATTTATAATGGAGGTGGCCCTTTTAGAATCACTGAGTATTACTTCCCTGTGGTTCCTTGTTAGTTATGATACTTAGGCCCATATTTATACTTTTTTAGTGCCGTATTTGCGCCTTTTTTGATGCAAAAACAGCGCAAGTTTGTGCCGTTTTTGCATCAAAAAATGACGCAAATGCAGCGCTAAAAAAGTATAAATATGGGCCTTAGCTACTTCAGCTGGAACCTTGTTGACAGATTATTGGAAATCATTGTTGACATTCTAGTATTGTTGGACTTGTCAGTAGCATTTGACACGATTTCTCCTTATCTATTGATATCCCGCCTTAGTCAAGCGGGAATTAGAGGTCGAGCCCTTAAGCTTTTAGAACCCTTCTTGTTAAATAGGTGGATAACTGTAAGCTGTGGCAATTTCCGATCTTCTCATTTTTTATTGCCGTGTGGGATTCCTCAGGGCTCATCCTTAAGCCCTACCTTGTTTAACCTCTATGTTGCACCTTTGGCCGACATCATCCGATCGTTTGGGTTTATCCCAACGTCCTATGCTGATGATACTCAGCTTATTATACCGATTGCAAAACCTTGGGAGGAGGTTGCGGACCGGTTTAGCAATTGCATGCAAAGTGTTAGCAATTGGATGAAGACAAACTGGCTGAAAATGAATGCCACTAAAACGGAAATTCTCTGCTTTGGGCCGGGAAAAGAATTATGGAACTCACATTGGTGGCCATTCCTCCAGCACCGACCACGGTCAGTAGGAACCTCGGCGTTTTCTTTGACGACCACTTGTCTTTCAGAAATCACATAAATCATACTCTGAAGACATGCCTCTGGCTGATCAAAATGCTTTGCAAAATCTTCCCTTACCTCAAGCAGGAATGGAGAGTCTCTGCGGTCTTAGCTCTAGTAATGTCGAAAGTTGATTACTGCAACACCTTCCTCCTTAATGTGGATAAGACATTGATTAATAAGCTGCAAATGGTCCAAAATGCAGCAGCCAGAGCAATTTAAAATCTTCCACAGTGGAAATCAGTCAGTGGGAGTCTTAAGAAATTACACTGGCTTCCAGTGTCCCAGCGGATTATTTTTAAAGCACTTTGTCTAACCCACAAAGCAATTCATGGAATAGGTCCCAGCTATCTCACCACTAGGCTTTGCTGGTACACTCCCAAGAGAAACCTGAGGTCCGCTAAAGCATATAGAATTCAGGTTCCTCGTACAGACAGAGCAAGATGGGGGGACAAAGCTTTCACGGTGGCTGCTGCTAAAGGTTGGAATTAATTAACGCTGAATATCAGGCAGGAACCAGCCTATTTAAGGTTTAGGAAACTGGTCAAGACTTGGCTCTTTCCTCGATAGTCTGTGGTTTTCTAGTTCACTCTTTTCTTAGTAGCATTCTGGTATAATTGAGGAGGGTGGGATGAAGGTTGGGTTTGCTAGTCTGTTTTTCTTCCTCATCTTCTACTCTTTTTAGCGCTTCAATGCTCCTGGTGAGTCGGAATGCGCTCTACAAATACCACATACATACATACATACAGAAGACTGGGATTGACTGTGTTTTCATTGACAGTTGACAGTACAATGTTATCAGAGAAATATTCTGGATAAACACCAGAGACCCAAGGGTTAGACTTTCATTTGCACTTTAGTATTGGAATCATAATTTTGAGGATAACAAATTATATACTCCAGAGTCATCCTTTCCGGATTTTAGAAGTCTAGTGCACATATTCATTGGAGGTGCTAGTGAATCCTCTAAACTGTTTAGACTTCGGCCATGATCCTAATTTTGGCGAATGTCCCACCGTCTACCATATTTAGAGATCTTTACCAGCCTTGAGCCCTAGCTGAAGAAACTAAACAGATTGCCAGGGAACTGCCATGATTCATGTGACTAAACAGCAGACCTATTTGGTTTTGTGAAACAAAACACTAAGGACACTGGCACCCTTGGAGTTTCCCCTTGGATATGATGGCCATTTTTCTTTTTTTTTTAAATCTGGGACCCAAAGGCTTTCCCTGGTGGCCTGAACAGAAAAAAGTACATCAGATCATCTACTCTAAATAAGGCGGATGATCTGATGTACACCAACGATCATAAGTCCATTGGGTCATTGGTGTAAGGTGTCCACTGATGGGGGCACCACTGGCAGAAATATGACAGTCCATCTAACTCTAAATAGAGCTGGAGGATCATCAACGTTGGCGAACAGGGCACTCTGTTATACTTGTGGTGGAATACTTTTCTTCCACTCAATCAAATAAGCCCTTTTATTTATATCACTTGGATCAATGGTATTAAGGTATTGCAAGTTGTGGGGAAGTGAAATTATAGTCCCAGGAGCGAAAGCACAATACGAATGAGTATTCGTTATGCTACTGCTTAGCACCTGTGCATATAAAGAATCATTCTGCTCATACACTTGATTCCTACATCACTTAAGGTAGTTGTAGATATAAAAACATTTTGTTTATAATTTCACTCCTTTTTATTTTTACATTGTCTCTGGTCTCCAAACACTTTGTGAGAGGGGGGCGGGAAGCTCAGAGTAATAAAGATTTTTGGTAAGCAAGCCAAGCATTGACTCCTTGTCCGTTCTCTTTGTTGCAGGCATTGCAAGTGAGTAAATACCTAAGCAAAACGTAAAGAAAAATACTGCAGCAGGAAACCAATTAATTTGGAATGCTCCACCTCAAAGGGATATATTTCAACCAGAAAGAATGAAAGTTAATGAAACATAAAATGAAGAATTTTTATCAGTAGCCAAAACTACAGAACCAAATGAAGGTGAAACAACCTTGACAATAAGTAGCTTGTAATGAGAAATGGAGGTACTTAAAAAGGCCCAGGTTGCAGCCGCACAAGGTCTTTTAATGTGGCTCCTTTGAAGCTGCGAATGAGGAGGCCCCACCTCCGTTTGAATGAATTGCACCACAGAAAGAGGAGAAATCCCTTCCTTTTGATGAACTAAAGAAATAGGTATTCCAATCAGGGGCGTAGCTTTGTCATTAAGATTGGAGGAGACGGGTGAGCTTCAGATTTTCCAACAATCACGCTGGTGTATGTAAAAATGCATTATAGGGGACCAGGGTGCATGGGAGGGGCATAAGGGGCAGTGGAAAGGGCGAGGAATCCAGGTTGATACTGGTACGAAGCAAGGAAAACACAGTGGCCCTCATTACAACCCTGGCGGTTGGTGATGTAGTGGCGGTATTACCGCCAAAAGGCCAGCGGTAATAACTATGAAATTATGACCACGGCGGAAACCACTCAGACAGACAGCCACTTCAACACACTGACCACCAGGGCGAAATCAACAGGCACCACGGCGGTAACCGCCTACAGCCAGGCAGAAGACAATCTTCCGCCCACTGTATAATGTTACACCAATCCGCCACCTTTTCCGGGGTGGTACCAACAACATCAAAAGCCTGGTGGAAACACTGCACAGAAGGGAAACGCCTCACCTCTGGAGACTCAAGGAAGGCCAAGGCCGCCATGGAGCCAGAGTTGCATGTGTTCCCCATGCTCTTCTATGTTCTGCTCCACTATGAAAACCAACGCCGGTAAAGATGTGCAAAGTGAGTACTGCCACCTAGCACACAGGGGAGGGGTGGAGGAAAAAGAGAGTGACACACACACGCAACATGTAGCACCCCCACCCCCAACACCATACACACAAGCAGATGCAGTAACATTACATATTCACCCAGTACCCCTCAGGAATAATGCAAGGACAACTACAATAGAGTAAAAAGAGTGTAATAAGATAAATATAGTAGTAATACGTGCATAAAAAGTATATACATATTTACAAATCAAGGGATACTGCCCAGACCTCAATGTTCGTGGGCCACAGGGCCACATCACAAAGTCCAAGGCCCCACCTTACTCCTGTAACAACATAGCGAGAACACTGCAGTGGCATCAGGTCAAAAATAGGCTGGCACCTCAGGGGGGCAGGGAATGGGGGGCACCTCAGCCGGAAGCTGGTACAACGCCACTGGTCCTGGAGGGGGCAACATGCCCATCACTCTGCCATGGGGAGTGAAAGGCCACAGTTTCTCAAGTGGGTGTCTTGCCACTGATCCTGGAGGGGGCAACATGCCCTGTGCTCGGTCCTGGGGAGTGCAAGGCCACAGTCTCTCAAGTGGGTGACTTGCTCACATGCTCTGGAGGGGGCAACATATACTGTGCTTGATCCTGGGGAGTACAAGGCCACAGTCTCTCAAGTGGGTGACTTGCCCACTGACTTGTCCTGGGGACTGCAAGGCCACAGTTTCTCAAGTGGGTGACTTGCCCACTGGTCCTCGAGGGGGCAACATGCCATGTGCTTGGTTCTGGAGAGTGCAAGGCCACAGTCTCTCATGTGGGTGGCTTGCCCACATGCTCTGGAGGGGGCAACATGCCCTGTGCTTCATCTTGGGGAGTGCAAGGCCACAGTCTCTCAAGTGGGTGACTTGCCCACATGCTCTGGAGGGGGCAACATGCCCTGTGCTTGATCCTGGGGAGAGCAAGGCCACCGTCTCTCAAGTGGGTGACTTGCCCACATGCTCTGGAGGGGGCAACATGCCCTGTGCTTCATCTTGGGGAGTGCAAGGCCACAGTCTCTCAAGTGGGTGACTTTCCCACATGCTCTGGAGGGGGCAACATGCCCTGTGCTTGATCCTGGGGAGAGCAAGGCCACCGTCTCTCAAGTGGGTGACTTGCCCACATGCTCTGGAGGGGGCATTGTGCCCTGTGAGCTTCATCCTGGGGAGGATGGGGTGAGTGGATGGCTTCTCCACTGGTTCTGGATGGGGCATCGTGCCCTGTGAGCTTCATCCTGGGGAGGATGGGGTGAGTGGAAGGCTTCTCCACTGATTCTGGAGGGGGCACAGTGCTGTGTGATGCAGATCTTGGGGAGTGCAAGGTCACAGTCTCTCACCTGGGTGTCAGACCCACAGGATTTGCAGGGGCCAAGCCACACAACAGCCCACAGATGCAGGACTACACACTGGGTGACGGCTGCCCAGTGGTGGTGCTGCTGGTGGAGCTGGCAGTGGTGGGGGGAGGCTTCAGCCCATCCCTGCAGCCTCGGATGGCTGCCCACTGGGGCTGATGCTGGTGGTGCTGCTGGTGGCGATGCTGGCAGTGGTGGGGGAGGCTCCAGCACATCCCCTGCAACCTCGGACGACTGCACCACCATGGTTGGTGGTGGGGGCTCCGACTGAGTCCAAGCACCAGGCCCCTTTTCTCTACTGCCTGCTGTTGCAGGCCCTTTGCTCTTCCTTCCTGCAACTGGGGCTGCCTCCTTTACCCTTCCTTCCTGCAGCTGGGCCTGCCTCCTTGCCCTTCCTTCCTGCAGCTGGGGCCGACTCCTTGCCCTTCCTTGACGCACTTGGGGCAGGCCCCCTTTCCATCTGACTGGCTGGTGGCCGGGATCCTTTCCCACCTGGAGTAGCTGGGGACACTACTGTGCCCGTGGACTGGGTGGCTGATGTGCTTGCCTGGGTTTTGACCATCCTGGCCTGACGTGAGGGATGGGCGGGGCTAGAGAAGAGGACAATGTTGGCGAGGAAAAGCTTCTTAGGGACATTGGGGTGGGAAGAGGGAGATGGTTTGGGAGTGGAGGAAGAGGGAGTGGTGGTAGGAGGTGTCAGTCTGCTGTGTTTGGGTGCAGGTGCATGGGCTGGATGCTGTTGTGAGGTGGATGGCTGTTGGGTGTCTGAGTGTTTGCGTTTTTGTACTTTAGGGGAGGGGGCACAGACACAGTGTGAGAGTACATAGGGGACATGTGCGTGGATGTAGGGGTGGTGACTGCCAGTGATGGGTGTGTACTGATAGGTGTGCTTGTGATGGTGGTAATGGATGAGGATGTAGTGCATGCAGGTGTGAGTGGGGACGCAACTGGGAGGGAGGATGGTGTTTGTGTGAGTGACTGTGGGATGAAGTGTGGTGCTTATGTTTGCCATGTCCACTCTTGTGTGTTGTCCTGGGTGCCTGCTTGTCTGACTGTGTGCTTGGGATAGGTTGGGGTTGAGGGGAATGGGATTGGGAAGAGGAAGTTGGAGGGCGGAGGGTGGAAACAGGGACAATGGCTGCCATCAGAGAGGAGGCCAATGCCTGGATTAATCTCTGTTGGGCCGCCAAGCCAGTGTGAATCCCCTCCAGAAATGCATTGGACTGTTGCATTTGGGCTGCCAGCCCCTGGATGGCATTCACAATGTTGACTGCCCAACAGAGATGGATCGCAGGAGATCAATAGCCTCCTCACTCAGGGCAGCAGCGCTAAATGGGGCAGGGCCTGAGGTGCCTGGGGAAAAGGAAATGCCCACCCTCCTGGGTGAGCGGGCACGGGAACCTCACTGAGGGGCTTCTGGGAGGGCAGTTCCGGTATGGGGGTGGCATCTGTACCTGTAGCTAGGGAGGGCAGAGAGGTTTCCGCCACCACCAGGGAGCTTCCATTGGAGGAGGTATCCGATCTGAACTGTCCCCTCCAGTCTCCGCTGTGGTGCTCCCCTCGCCCTCCATCCCACTGTTGCCCTCACCGTCGGTAGATTCGGCCTCCTGGGTCCTGTGGGCTGCAGCTCACTCCGTCGCCGGTGCCTCTGCTCCTCCGCCAGATGATGCTAATGTACATAAGGACAGGGTGACAAAACAAAAGTGGGGGGGGAGACAAAGGATACACTTGGTTAGTGGCTGCACCAACACCACCATTGGCGTATTCAACACACTCACACACAGGGAACAGCCCTACGCATTAGGCACTGCACTACCAGTCACAATGATAGTCATCAGCGTATGGATAGGGACATCTAACGCAAATTGCAGCATACCTGAGACCCACAGACCCCTGCCCAGTAGTGGATGCCAACTAGCTTGGCATATCAGAATCCTGCCCAACATGGGATCTACTCTGCAATGCCTGGCCTGGCCTAGGGGCACCCACAGGGCCCACAACCCCCACCTGGATACCACCCCACCAGGCGTAAGTTTTAAATCAGGGCACTGTACTCACCTCCTTGTGGATGCTGTGATGCCCCCAAGCGCCTATCAGTACGCGGGCCATCGGGGGGGTCAGGGTTTGACAGGCACCCCTTCCTTGTTGGGAGGCCATCCCCAGCTGGGCCTCTGCCATCTTCCGTGCCCAGCGTCTCAGGTCCTCTCACCGTTTTGGACAGTGGGTGCTCCATCTGCCGCAGACCCCCAGGGTCCACACATCCTTGGCAATGGCACACCATATACCCTTCTTTTGATGGGTGTTGACCTGCAGGGAAATAGACACAGGAAAAGGTATCAGTCCGACCATCCTGCCTGTTACACTCATAGCCCACCATATCCCTTCCCATCCCCATTAGCCCGGAAATGGTCCACCATACATGCTGTACGCTGCCCAGGGCCCATCCACCAACCCCCCCCACATGAGGCCTTCACACACAGCACTCCATGCATTCACGCCCCATGCATCGTACTCATGGTGTACTCACCTGATGGTCTGGAGGCCCATACAGTAGTCGGTACTGGAGTAGGACCCCATCCACCAGTTGCTCCAACTCCGCAGAGGTGAAGGCAGGAGCCCTTTCCCCAGTAACACAAGCCATGGTCGGTTCCAGACACAGGTCACAGCAGCACTTCTAGTTTAGGTCCTCTCCTGTTGAAGGTCAGATAGCAAGTGAGTGCACAGATAGAAAATGGCGGTCACGTCCACGGCAGTGCGTACCGTCACCGCCGGCGTACATCACCATTGGCCACTGTATCCCATAGGGCCCAATGATAACTATTGAGGAGTTGCACCGCGGTTTTCAACTGTCTCCCGCAACGGCGCACAACGTCAACGGGATTACCTAATTTCCACCTGTCCCTCCATACAGGACAGGTGGACGCCATTTCAGGGGGGTGCAGGCCATGGATCCTAACTGCATCACAGTACACAAATGCACTATTTGAACATCTCCAACAAAATAATGTTACAATATTAATATGCATTGAACTGTAGTGGTTGGAATATAGAGATAATGACCAGCTGCTCACTCTTTTGTCCCATAGATTGCAACCGCTGCGGATGAATAGGAGGTGGAGGCATCCCCCTGTGTACAGACCCCTGGTGGACTTGGCAACAGTGAAGGACAGGCACATTATCATCACCTATAGACTTGACAGGGCCACAATCACAGAGCTGTGTGCCGAATTGGAGCCTGACCTAATATCTGCTATCCGTCACAGCACCGGGATCCCCCCTCTTGTGCAAGTCCTATCAGTGCTCCATTTCCTGGCAACTGGCTCTTTCCAAGTGACAGTGGGCTTGGCGGCAGGAATGTCACAGCCAATGTTCTCAATTGTGCTTACCAGAGTGTTGTCTGCCCTGATTAAACACCTTTGCGGCTACATTGTTTTCTCCCAGGTGGAGGATTTGGCCACAGTGAAAGCTGACTTCTATGCAAGGGGACATATTCCAAACATCATTGGGGCAATCAATGGAACACATATTGCATTTGTCCCCCCCCCTGGTGAAATGAACAGGTGTTAAGAAATCGAAAGAGCTTTCACTCCATGAATGCCCAGATGGTGTACCTGGCGGACCATTACATCTCCCACGTCAATGCAATGTATCCTGGGTCGGTGCATGATGCCTTTATCCTGAGGAATAGCAGCATCCCAAATGTGATGGCCCAACTCCAGAGGCACAGGATGTGGCTAATAGGTGAGCCCTGGTTCCCACCCAGTGGATGTTGGTGTATGGATATGGTGTGGGCCATAAGGGTGATTGTGTGGCTAACAGTTGTCCCTCAATATTTGCAGGTGACTCTGGTTACCCCAACCTCTCATGGCTACTGACCCGTCTGAGGAATGCCAGGAGAAGGGCAGAGAAACATTACAATGAGGCACATGGTTGAACAAGAAGGATTATAGAGACGACCTTCGGCCTCCTGAAGGCCAGGCTTCTTTGCCTCCATCTAAAAGGTGGATCCCTGTGCCACTCACCCAAGAAGGTCTGCCAGATCATCGTGGCATGCTGTATGTTGCACAACCTTGCCTTGCGTCGCCAGGTGCCTTTTCTGCAGGAGGAGGAGGCTGGAGATGGCCGTGTGGCAGCAGTGGATCCTGTGGACAGTGAAGATAAGGAGGCAGAGGATGAGGATGAGGACAAAAGAAGTGCAATTATTCGTCAATACTGCCAATGAGACACAGGTAACACAGTGTTAATACACAAATATTTGACAGTTTGATGTGTGACATTGTCACTGGCAGACTGTGTATTCCTACTTCTATGCCCACTCACTGTATTCTTTGGCATCTCTTTTTGAAGATGTTGGTTCCCCACTATTGCTACTGGTGTGTTCAGTGCAGCCACCTACAGGTCTTTCCAATGTAAACACTACTGTACAGTTGAATTGCAATGTTTGAATCTGGTTAAATGAATACATTGTGAAAACATTTGACATACACCATAATTGTATTTTATCAAAGTGTGTTTATTGCACTGCTCTGAAGAAGATGGGGTAGTGCAATGGACTAGGTGATGATGGAGGAAAGTCCAGATTAGAGTCCAGTCTATTGGTATCACTTGTGCATTGTCCAATGGGGCATAGGAAGGGGAGCAATGGCAGTTCAAGGTGGACAGGGCGACAGAGTGGGACACAAGGGTGACAATCAGGAGTCTTATTTCCTGGCGGTGGTCTTGGCAACAGTCTCTGGCTTCAGCCTGGATCGCAGGGAACGTTTGTGGGGTGGTTCTCCTTCTGCTGGGGGAGGGGTGCTGGTGGCCTGTTGGTCCTGTGGCGGGGCCTCCTGTCCACTAGGGGCAGCGGAAGTGGAGGGCTGTTCAGTGGTTAGGCTAGTGTCAGGGGCCCAGTGGTGTGCCACTGCCTCCCTCATACTGTTGGCCATGTCTGCCAGCACCCCTGCAATGGAGACCAGGGTGGTGTTCATGGCCTTCAAGTCTTCCTTGATCCCCAGGTACTGTCCTTCCTGCAGCCACATGTTCTCCTGCAACTTGTCCAGAATCTGGCCCAGCATATCCTGGGAATGTTGGTATGCTCCCAGGATCGCGGTGAGTGCCTTCTGGAGGGTCGGTTCCCTGGGCCTGTCCTCTCCCTGTCACATAGCAGTCCTCCCAGCTTCCCTGTTGTCCTGTGCCTGTGTCCCCTGACCCGTGTGCTCACTGCCACTGCCCTCAGGTCCCTGATTGTCCAGTGTTTGTGGGGTGGCCTGGGGTCCCTGTAGTGGTGGACACACTGCTGATTGACGTGTCCTGGGGACAGAGGTATGGGCCCGCTGGGTGGGTGCTGTGGCAGTGTTTCCTGAGGGGGAGGCTCTGTGGTGGTGTGAGTGTGTGCCTGGGTAACCGACTGTCCGGAGGTCCCTGATGGGCCAGGTTGGTCATCCAGATCCAGGCGTCCAGAGCTGCTGTCATCACTGTGGGCCTCTTCTGTGGGGGGACTGGATGTTGCTGGCACCTCTTCGCCGGTGACATTGGCTGGGTTACCTGTGGGGATGTAAATTCAGTGTTATTGTTTCTGTATGTGACATATTGTGTATGGGTGTGTTGCCCTCTATGGTTGTTATTGCCCTGGCAGCCTTGCCTTGTGTGAATTGTTATTTGGTGGACTAGGTGATTCTCTCTAGTGTGCATGCTGTGGTGATAGGTATCCTTGCAGGTCTGTGAGGGGTGTACATGCATTGGTGTTGCATGCACGGCTTGGCATTGGGATGAGTGGGTTGTGATGGTGGGGTGTGTGGGAGGTGGTGGAGGGATGGGAGTGAGGATGAGGATGGGGGTATGTGATAGCATGCAGGTAGGGGGGTGATAGTAATAGAGAGTTGACTTACCAGAGTCCAGTTCCCCTCCTTCTCCGGCCAGGCCCTCAGGATGCATGATTGCCAAGACTTGCTCCTCCCATGTTGTTAGTTGTTGGGGTCCACCGCCAGGCCTCTGTACTGCGAGCTGGTGTCTTGCTGCAATAGAACGCACCTTCCCCCGTAGGTCATTCCACCTCTTCCTGATGTCATCCCTTGTTCTGGGGTGCTGCCCCACAGTGTTGACCCTGTCCACAATCCTCTGCCATAGGTCCATCTTCCCTGCAATGGATATCTGCTGCACCTGTGATCCAAATAGCTGTGGCTCTACCCGGATGATTTCCTCCACCATGACCCTTAGCTCCTCCTCAGAGAACTTGGGGTGTCATTGTGGTGCCATGAGTCTGGTGTGAGTAGGGTGAGTAGGGTGTGTTGGGTGATGTGTTGAGGTGTGTGTTGTGAGGTGCGTAGGTGGTGTATAGGTGATGGTGGCATGTGGCTCTGGTTGTGTGGGTGCTCTTGCTGTCTCTCTCTCTGTTGGCAATGGTTTGTAGTCGTAAAGGGTTGTGGGTAATGTGGGTGTGTTTTAAAGTGGTGTGGGTGTGGGGTGTGCATAGGTGTCAGGTGTGTGTTATTTAAATTGTCCAATGTGGTATTGTTTTGTATGTGTGTGTGCATTTTGAGCATGGTGGTATGTACCGTCAAGGGTTTACCGCCTTTGACTGTCCGCCACAGTGATTCGTGGGTCATAATGCTGTGGCCGTTGTTCTGTTGGCGTAACGGTGTGGGTTTGGATACCACCAGTTTATCACTGACCTTTGGGATGGCGGACTTGTATGTGTGGCTGTATAATGACGGATTGGTATGTGTGTGTCATAATATGGTTGGCAGATATCCGCCGCAGTGGCGGTATGTTGGCGGCAGTCGGCAAGGCGATAAGTGGGATTTACCGCCAATGTTATAATGAGGGCCAGTATTTTGTAAACTTATCAACATTTTTAAAGACTTTCAAAACAGAGGAAGGGAAAAGGTGTGCGGGCATTTTTGTCTGAGTGTATTTAAAAATTTGTGGTGAAATCTGACCGACACCTCACTGTACCAGCCTGAATCTATGCCCCTGATTCTAATCCATCTGCTCAAGGTCGCTGTGTGGGTCTGTAAACTTCTTTAGCCAATCCAAACTTTATAAACAAAAATCAACATTACGAAATTCTGAAGTTCTGGCTAAGTACATGGATCTGTGCAGGGATAATGTATGCCAAGAACACTCCTGTGGAAAAGATGGAAGAGAAAAAAACCTGGAAGGACTCGATTTTGCGAATGATGGAAAGAAGATAAAACTTTAGACAAAATGAAGGCTCTTGTCGTAACACCACCTTATTTGGAAAACACTCATAAAATGATCAATCTGCTAGCCTCCATCCTTAGAAAATAGCTACAAAAATGCAATCTCAAGAGCAACAGTGAAGTGCAGTCTAAAGGTACAAAAGCATCTTTCTTTTATTAAGTACTGCTTAAAGGCTGGCACTCGAAGGTGAACCACCAAACACTATAGAAAACATCTTTTTAATAATCAGGACACCAGGCAGTCACAGAGAACCAAGGAAGATCCCCTTATGGCTCTAATTGCAGCCCATTGGATATGCAAAGTAGACTCCAAAAGTCTACTAGAAGACTCTTCCAGGAACTCAAGAATTTTACCAACTTCAGAGGAGAGTGCATATGAGCCACAAGAAGGGCACTAATCAATAACAAAAATTTCTAGTGTCTTTCATACATCTTAAGAGCTCCTAGAGTTTGAATTTTGTATAGAAACAGTCATTTCCACTGAACAACCCAAAGATTCTTCAATTCATAGGAGTTCTTTTCACAACACCTTCTCATATTCGAATCCCCTTGGCCAGGCACCAAAGGGATGACTGAGGAAGAACTGGACACCTGAGCAGTGAAGGAGTTAATGGAGATATCCAAGGAGGTTGGGTTGCCAGCTGCTGGAGAATACAAAGTCACAGTTTCTGACTCCATTTGGTACCACTAGCAACACCTCTGCCTTGCCATCTCTGATCTTTTTAGTACTTTGCTGATATTAGCAAATGTAAGGAATGCATAGAGCAGACCCTGTTATCATTTACAGCTTATTGCATCTAATCTACACACTTTTGGGTTCGGCAGGAGAGAACAAAGCACAGGAAGAAGATTGTTGTTCAGGGTGTCCAAAAGTTCTATGCGAGGTTTCCCGAACTTCTTTTGAATGGCCAGAAACAGAAGAGGTGACAGACAAGGTTACTGATGATGGAAAAACTTGACTTGACCAGTCGGCAAGCATATTCTCCCTCCTTGGAATATTGATAGTTGAGAGAGAAAGGAGATTTCCCTACACCCAAGCTTCCTTACCTTCTGCCAAATGGCATAGTCTCAGGACCTTTGTGCTACCCAAATGAGTCACAAATGCACAAGTGGCCTGGCTGTCTGAGCAAATGTATTCCCTCTGATTTTGAATCAGTGAAGCAAATGATCAAAATGGGCTTTGAAAACCACTGAGATCTAAGAAGGTGTGACTTATTTATTTTTAGAATAAGACTGTGTTGTTTCAAGACTCTGCATACTTGCTGAGCCACATCCACACCGTGTAAGGAAGAATACACACAAAAAGAACCTGCCTCTGAAGGCTGTAGAAATAGGGGCTAATAGCTTGGATCCTCTACTGACTTTTCAACTAGTTCAAATAGCTGAGGTCAAATAATTATTTTGATCCACTGGCAAATGACTCATGAGAAAAGGATTGTTTGGACATGTCAGTTTTCCATGTTCTCATCCACAAATCACACCTGGCTGCTATAGCTAAACCAGAAGAAGAAGCAGGAGCACAAAATGGCTAAATAAATGTCCGAAAGAAATCTGATCTGGTGCTCCATGAGCGAAAGTATACGGGTACAATCATTCCCTTTGTGCATGTTTTTTGCCAATGTCTGGAAATCCTTGAAAAGAGATTAGATGGTATATGCTGCATAGGTATCAGTCCTTTGTGCAAAACTGGAAGCTAAATGGTATTTTTTAATGTCCACTTCTATTTTTTTGTTGGGGAGCCTTTGGAATGGCATTGCCCAGGATAACAGTGTTTTGTGTAGCAAAACAAATCATTAAACTGTGTGCTTTAATTGATGATATAAACTATTCTTGTAAAGCTTCTGGGGGCTACCTTCTGGTCAAGAACCTAGCAAAGCTGCACTTCTTAACATTTGACCAATCTTTGGAAGGAACTCTCTTTACTTCTTTATGGATTGGAGAATGCTCAGGTTCCTTTCTTCTATGCTTATGAAGAAACCATCCCCCTTTTCTTGCACTGGGGTATCAAGGAAATCTAAGTTAATTTTTAAATGCTGTATTAATTCTGCAAGTTCAAATCCATGAATGTTTTGCCCCTTTGTATTACTACCTCCTCAGAAGTATCTACATCTTGAAGAGAAGCTGGGTGTACCAAATCTCCTTTGGCTGGCAAAAGACCCTCTCTAGTTAAAAAGGATGCCTTTAATGCCTTATTTATAATGCCCTGTAATATTTCTGCTGAAACAAATTCAGGCTGTTGTATACCTTGATGCTTTTAAGCTTCTCCCAAAGAGGTGCATTCGGGATGCATCCTCTTGGACGTCTGCTTTCTGGGTTGCTCCATTACTTCTACCACACTCGAGCTCAAAGCAGAACAAGGAAAGCTTCCCATGCTGCCCGCTTGCTACGCAATCAAAACAACTGAAATACAGTGATATTGCCGCTATTTTAAAGTCAGGCATGCAATTTCTGACTTGGAATAGGGCGCTTAAGAAAATGCCTTATCCTTGCATATAAATAAATACTTGACTTCAGCAGGTGGGCGCTAAAGCAGAACCACCTGATATGATACACCACTTCCCAACCTTTAGTCCACTTAACATATTTAGGTGTCAAGGCCTGTTCATGCTCTGATTTTTCTAATTAGGTCCTCTGCCCACCCCTGACACTATGCATTTTGTTTCTCCACATAACATCCAATAAAGCTGGGAACTTGAATTGAACTGTGACTCCCAAGTCTTTTAGCTCCCTTATTTTCTCTCCTACCTCCTACTATTGCTGGGCTGTGAGTCTGTCAAAGTCCGATCTAATCTGGTAGATCTTCCTTCATAAGACAAGTCTGATCTGGTAAGTAACTTTCATAAGACAAGGATTTGCACTTTAAGGTTGCAGAGAGTGTCAATTCTTTTAAGGTGTATGTTTGAAAATTCACAAGGATCTTCCTTGGTACCTTGCAATTAGGATTCGGCCTGAAAGAGTCTCTATGTACTCTCTGTATGTCTACCTCTATTTTGACATCTAATCTGGCCTTGTAAAACTCCTCCCTCTAGACCTTTATTACAAATGCCTGTAGATCTGATCCCTCAGCCCCTTCATGGATGTTCAAAAGCCTCAAGTTATTCCTTCTAGAGTGGATTTCAAGCCTATCAACATCTCCTCTGAGTTGCCTATGCTGCTCTCAAAGAGTTTCAATTTCCTGAGTATTTTTGCTGAGTCTCTCATTCTCTTGGCTCAGTCTTTCTTCTAAAAGGTCTGTGCACTGTGCTAAATTATCAACCTTATCACACAGAACATGACATACACCTCAAATCTCTTTTAGGTTTTTCTCTGAGATTTGAAATTCCTGTATTACCTCAGTTTTAAGAATAAGAAGAAATCCTGCAACTTCCTAACACTCATATTAGTGGGTATGAATGCCCTCAACAAATCTAAGGGTGGGCATGGGGGGCAATATTTCCTTATTAGGCTGCTTGTACAATAACTGTGAGGCCCCTTCTCCAGGCACTAGGCCAATGTTCACAGCTGAACCAGTGATAGTAGTGTCTGACAGAACTTGATATATGTTTGCCAGGGAGATACTGTGTCATGGCAAAACTTGTAGTGGGAGACCTGCAACATGCCGGGCCTCTAAAGTTGTATCAGAAGTCCTGTTGCTCCCCTCCGCCCTTCCAACCTCTTGAATTTGGGCTGGTATGTCAGTCAAAATAACTTTATTCGGCATATTGCAATAAAAGTACACATACATACATATAAATCATCATAAAATACAGTACTTATTGCATAATTCAAAGGCTGGTATGCCTGTGACCTTTGCTAGCGCAGGAATTTTAATAAAAACTATTAATGAGTGTTCATGTATTCTGAGTAATGGATTTGCATAGAAAATGTAATAATGATAGAAAAATAATGCAGCATTTGAAAATGTGGTCAAGATGAGTGGCCACCAGTTCTCACAAAGTGTACTTATTAATAGTTTATTAATATGAAATGTTGAGTATATGTTAGACTAATGTAGAAATGTGTCATATAAAGGGTTACATGTTGTGCATTAGCTTTATTAATTGTAGGCTTTAACTTAGCGGAGCTCTTGGCTTAGTTGCCAGACCTCATTTCAAGCTGTATTTCTTAACGTTTAATAAAATGGCTGTCCTAGAGAATTAAACTGTGATTTTCCATTGTATTGTGTAAATGTGCTCGTAGCTAAAAGTCTTTCTCATGAGAACCGACTGCTAGAAGATGCTGCTCTTGCTAAATGTAACAATATGAGTGCAATGTGTGTGAGACTGACTTTCTCAGGAGAATAATAATGGAGACACTGACTGGAGTATAAGCTGCAACAATATTGTTACCTGATGAGCCGGATGATGAGGACATTGCAGGAGAAACCAATCAGCAACATGTGAACAGAGTAGTGGTAGAATTAATAGGTTTGAAGTTTTAGTTTTTGTGGACAAAGTGTGAACATGCGATCTCTTGACCAATAGGGACTTGGGAAGTAGTTTTAGGGAATTTAACAACAGGACTGCACCGAGGGAAGACACCCTATTCTTGCTCATTTTCCGTCTTGACAAGAGATGTGCTTAACTTTAATGCTTAAAGACTTTGCGTTTTCTGAACTTTGATGCTGAATCCTGAATCATTGCTGACCCAACCGATTTCCTGATGACGAAGACTATCTTAGTTTCCGATCCAATTGAGGAGAGGAATTATTGTACATGTGTTTGTTATGCCTATTTGCTTTTTCTTTCTAGGTGCCAACCACACTGTTTTGATAGAGCCATAGTTAGATGTTTTTCCAAATTTGTGTTACTAAATTGTTTTGCATGAAGCCCAACCTGCTGATGCTAATCTGATGCTAGATAAGGATTCTCACTAATGAAAAACTGCCAATGGGGATAATGTTTGATGAATTTCTCTGCTGAATCTAGATGTATGTGATATCATTTGTGCAATTGTTCTTGTTATTAATTTGTACCGTAACCTTAGAATGTGTAATAGTTCAAGCTTTGATTAGATTGCGGTTCTTCCATTAATTTGGACAGTCAGTGTTGTTTCTGTATGTGTATCATTTGATTTTGAGATTAATTTACGTGCCTTTTGCATTGTTAATATAGGGAAATAAATATTCTAACTTTTACTAAAAGGTGTGGTTATTCATAACTGAAAGGTCATGGTGTGTGACAATTACTGACTCCAATTATTATTAATGTCATTGATTATTGCTGATTATTGATATTGTCGATCGATTATTGATTATTGATCTGCATGTACTGGAGTTATAGTGGGATCATCTTAATTGCGAGTAAAAAGGTGCATTGACCTATTCGCGTCCCCTTGTAAGTTTACTTATTAAGGTCAGACGTGCTAACACCTTCTCCTGTGCGCTATCCATACCTCCTCTGCTCTTTCTCTACATAGTCCTAAAAAAGAGGTATAGTGAAGGGGAAGATCTGTTTTGCAGGTGTTTTATCCTGGCTGCTATATTCCTTTTATTCCCCAGCTTCGCCTGTGCTTTTGTATATGGGCCTTTCCCAGAGGGTATTGTCACTGCACCACCACCACTGTTTGGTTTATTGGTTTATTGGGAGTTATCAAGCTCTTTGCCTTTGAGGACCTATGGGAATATCTATTCCTAACTGCCTCTTTGTAAGGAGTTATGACTGGTTTTGGGCTATATACATGGGGCCTACAACCAAAGGAGGTTCTCTCTGTAACTTTCACTTCCTCTCTTGACGGGCCCCTGTCAACTTAACCTCCTTTAAGTATGTTCCTCAAACTTGTGCATGTACCAGGTTACTTTAATCTGCGTTAGCTTTCCTTGTATGCACTGGGTACCCATCTGGTGCAATTTCTCCAGGGTCTACTGAAGCTTCATCTCCATCGGGTGCCGTTTCTTTCGAGCTGCGTGCGTCCCGTGCAAAGGAGAAGGTGCTGCCACTGCAAGCTGCATTCCACAATGAGATCCGAGCTACAATAGCTTGTCTCCGTTGCATCCAGAGTGGGCCATGGCGCCACCAGAAGGTGCCACTGTACCCTGTTCAATGTAGGACATGCTGGCCTCAAACAAAGTTTGAAATGGGGACAAAGTCTTTAGCATGCAAACCACATTTCTTCACCCAGAATGAGCAGCCACACAAGATTGACCCGGCGCTTTCCTGTGACCAGCATCAACCCGCCTCCATGTTCTTCCCTTTTCAACAAGTAACAGCTAAGGTAAATGATATGATGCTTGATACAGGTTTCATTAATCTATGACGAGAGGAAGCAGGAAATCAGAGTGACTATACATTATACACGATAAAGTATGGACGCCACTTCAAGATAGATTTTCTCCTAGACAGATAATTGACCCAACTAGTTAAGTCAGTTACCCATCTACTGGCAACCATTTTAGCGCTCCTTAGAGGTACCAGCGGTTAAGTCCAGGAAAAGGTGGACGTTGGATTGAACTCTATTGCAGAACGAAAGCATAGTTGAGGCTATAAATCTGGAAAAAAGGATTTCTTTCAAAATAACACTGGTAGTCCTGAATGCCATCTAGTATGGGACACTTATGAGGTGTATTTGAGGGGGGGCATCATTAAGATGTCACGCATAAAGCACTTAGGGCCATATGTACGAACACATTTTCCCATAGACACAGAATGGGTAAAACCCTTTCCTACATCTGGCCCTTAGAGACAAGAAAAAGGGAGATCTGATTGCCATAATCACCCAGAAAGAAAGGGAAATACAGAGAGCAACATGGGATATGCCAGGGCAAAACTTTAGCCTGAGAAGAGAGCTAAAGGAATTGGAGGTCGAATATAGTGATATGTTAGAGCCGATAATGAGTGGAAAAACAGTAAACAGCAGCATTTTGAATTTGGAGGCAAAATCGGCACGCTGCTTTAGAAAACTAAGTTAGATATAGTTAGGAATCAATTTGATACATTGGTGGAAGTGGGTAAGGGAAGGAGGGTGTTGAAGACAGAGAGAGAAATAAAAGCAGAGATGTTAAGCGCCTTGAGTGAGGTGTATCGATAAAACATTGACACCGATCACCAGACAATTAAAAACTGGTTGTTACGCAAGGGCTTACCCTTCTTGTCTGAGGCGCATAGGGCTGCTTTCAGGAAGAGATCACAGAGGAAAGAAATAAGAGACCAGGTTTCTAATCTGAAGAATGGAAAAGCAGTGGGTCTTAATGGGATCCCTGCTGAACTGTATAAACAGAAAATTGCAAAGTTCGTCCCAATATGGAGAATCGTTTTTAGTGCAATATATTTGGATAATAAAAATGTGCCCCTCTCTTGGTATGAAGCTGCAGTGGTTATGATTTTGAATCCATAAAAGGACCCCAAAAATGTAGCATTATATCGATCAATTTCCCTTTCGAATTGTGACTACAAACATTTTACAGGAATTTTTACAGTAATCATAGCCAAGACATGATTGCATGTCATCCATACAGTTGTTCATTCTAATCAAAAAGGTTTTATCCTGGGAAGGCAGCTACATGAGTTAAGTCATCTTCTCATTGGAGCAATCAATCTGGCTGAAACGTCAAACTCCCCGTTGACAGTAGCAACTGTGGATGCAGTAGAGGCATTTGATAGTTACACCTATGGGAAGTTCTAGAGATGTTTGATGTCAGCGCTAATTTAGTGGAAACAATAAAGACACTTTATAAGGCAACCACATTGAAGATATGGGGTAGCAGGGATCTCACACAAGTCTTTTTGTTTTATTGAGGCGCCAGACTAGGGTCTCCAATCTCACCAATACTTTATTATTTCTACATAGAACCATTTGCACAGGTAATCCAGCTAGACAGTCGGTGTCCCCTTTTGAAATCTTTTTGGTTCTCATCAAGGTGGAACTGTATACGGATGACCTAACTTTGTACATTACCAATTCAGAATACTCAACACCTGAGCCTGAACACTATGCTGAAAGGATTGGGGAGTTATTTGGCTATTCAATAAACAAGGAAAAAACTAAGGTTATGTCTTGGTTGATTAGAGCCCGATGTACTGCTTTAAGGATCAGATCAGGTATTAATAATGAGCAAGCTGAGCAAGCTGGACAAGCTTCCTGGTAAAAATCTGGCTAAAGTTAGCAAGGAAATCAAAGGGCTGTTATGGAGATGGGAGAACCTGCTATTGGGTATCTAGCTGAGGTTGAATGTCATAAGGATGATGGTCCTCCTTAAGGTGACCTTTTTGTTTAACACCATACCTAGCACTGTCATTCCTAGATGAGCAGATCAAGAAATTGCATGGAAGGATATCTAGTTTTATTTGGGCATCCAAAGGGGAAGGATCTCCTGGAAAAAACTTAGGAGGTGCTAGAATAGGGTGGGTTAGCACTGCCTGAATGGCAAATATGTTGCTGTGCCTTCCAATGAAAGAATCTCGATTCCTACCTAAGACCCCAGATGATTCTTGTTTAAGAACCATGTATACTGCCAGGTTAATGGATTTGGACATCAGGAAGTTCCTGTACAAGTTAGGTGAAATTCTTATGCGAGTTAAGTTAAAAGTTCTACTTGCTGCGCTTAGAGTATGGGTGTACCTGAGGAGAGTACTGGGGAGCCATTATTACACAGATGTGGCACTTATTTGAGAGTTCCCCAGAACCCTTGACTGGCTGAAGGGTAAAGCTAGTTACCCATTACAGAAGGCAACATTTAGTACCGGGAGAGATTTTAGAGGTAGGGAAGCTCCTACGGTCCGACACCAGTTTTCCTCATTAACTGAAGGGGAAGTTTCAAAATTCAAACATTTTCAGCTATGTTTGTGATGGTTAGCGCAGGGTTTGACAAAGATTTACTACTGGAAAACAAAGGACTTTTAGAGGACAATAGTCAAATCATTAATGAAGTATCCCTGTGGTATTGGGACATGGTGGTGACAGAAGACAAGAAGATTAAAGATCCCCATCAAACATGGAAGAATGATTTGCCGGCGGTCACAGAGCAAGACTTATACAAATATCGTTAAACTTTCTTTATGATACAGTAAAATCTGCACCATTAAAACAAAATCATCTTTTCACACTTTACAGGGACAACTGGACACCTATGAGATTGGCCATCTTCATGATGCAAGAGGTGCCACTTAGTAGAAATGGATGATTAGCATATGTTTATGTATTTCGATTCCTGTGCCCAACTTGAATGAGGTCAGCGGTTTATTGAGAGAAATTCTGCAAGCTGAAGTTAAGGTAAGCCACTCTTTAATACTCTTTGGGGTTGACATAACATTGAATAAATGGTCCAGGAGTCAATAGAGCTTATTGTTCTTCTTGATGTTAATAGCAAGGAAAGATGTAAAAAATGGGTTCTACCTGAGCCCCTAACAGGACTAGATTGGGCCACTCCAGTGAGATATGTCAGCAAGCTAGATCTAGCATGTAATAATAGTGACAGTGAATGTCTCTGGCCTCCATTTATAACCTGGCAAGAGAAAACTGGAACAGTCCAAAGATGAATCCACAGCTTTGCTGAGATGTGGTTGGGTTTTGATAAGGCAATAACTATTCAGCAAGACATGCAGTCAGTACATCGGGAAGGAGTAATTTAGCTGTACCATAAAAGGTGGGCATAAAAACTGACAGTTGAATGAGGGCAAAAAGATACAACAAAGAAACAAAATAGACTAAAATATTTGGTTATATATACTTAACTTATCCAGGAGACTTTGTGCACCCATAATTTCCCACAGAGTAAATAACAGGAAGTGATTGGGATCAGTTCTCCCAAATTGGCACAGGAACAAGAAGTATGCCATAATGAGTGTACTGCCAGATATCACTTTAGCTTTTTAGCTAGTGGATGTTTGTGCTCATGTTTTCCTTAGGGTCACTTGTGAGGACTATAACTTAGAGGACGTTAAAGGAGGAAATGGGTTATACAGACATTGCCACAAGGTACATCAGAAATAGTAAAGTGTAATATTATTGACAAATACTAAAATAATGACTTCTTGTTGTAGATATCAACACCTTTGAAGAGCAGGTTGAGTAAGAACAGGTGTAAAGATATCAAATGTATCTCTTTCTCTCTCTGTTGCCCATTCCCCTTACACCTGAGCTACTGCTGACTCTCATGGATATTCTTTTCATGGTCTTCAGTAGCTTAAGGGATTTGTGGATACTAGCCCTGCTTGTGTTGGGTCTGGATTGACAGGTTTGTGTAACACTGACTGCTTAACCTTTGTTACCATTCAGACCAAGCTCTCATTTCAGAGGTTACTCTGTCTGAAATCCTAGATTCCATTACTCTATAGAGTGGTTCTTAACCTGTGGTCTGGGGACCCTCGGGAATTAATCGGGAATTAAATAAAATATTTAGGGGGTCATTATGACCCTGGCGGAAGGTGGAGAAGCGGCGGTAAGACCGCCAACAGGCTGGCGGTCTTATTTTTGGAATTATGACTATGGCGGTTACCGCCATGGTCATCCGCTGCTTCTCTGTTCCGCCTGCCAGGGCGGAGACGACCGCCGGGCTGGAGACCTGGGTCTCCAGCCCGGCGGCTGTCACTATACCACCGGCGGCATTTGGACCCGGCTGACCGCCATGGATTTCATGCGGTTTGAAACCGCCATGAAATCCATGGCGGTAAGCGCTATCGCACTGAATCCCTTCCCTGGCACTGATAGGGGTCTCCCCCACCCCGACTCCCTCCCCTACAACCCCCACCACCCCTGCCACCCCCCAAAGGTGGCAGGACCCCCCTCCCCACCCGACCCTCAACATCACAGCACACATACTCACCCGACACGCACGCAGGCACCACCAACACACATACACGCATACACACCGACAAAAAATGCCAACATCCACACACACACTCAGACACGCACACCCACATTCAAACATACACGCACACATCCATACAGACATACCCACAGACATACACGCACTCATTCCTAAACATACAACACCCCGCAAGCATACACATACTCACACACACCCTCTACATACACACACGCACACCCCATGCACGCACACAACACACAACCCCCCCCCTCCCCTCACGGACGATCGACTTACCTGGTCCGACGATCCTCCGGGAAGGGACGGGAGCCATGGGGGCAGCTCCGCCGACACCACACCGTCAACAGAACACCGCCACGCCGAATCACAGAATGTGATTCGGTGGGCGGTGTTCTGTTGACGTGGCGGTGGAGGTGGAGCAACCTCCACTTCCCCGCCGCCCGCCAGTATGGCTGTTGGCGGCTCTCCGTCCGAAAAAGGATGGAGAGCTGCCAACAGTCATAATACGCAGAGCGGAAAACCGCCACCACTGGCGGTCTTCAGCACGGCGGTCCCTCAGCAGTCTTGAAAAAAGACCGCCGAGGTCAAAATGACCCCCTTAATCATTTGTTTGATGAATGCTTTTCTCTGTATTGCTGTGTATTTTTTTGATGTTCAAAATAATCAATACTGCATATATTGAGGTCACAGGCTTTCAGTAATTACTCAGTGAAGGTCTCCAGGATTCCAATAATGATATAATGGGGGTTCATAGATTTCAGTAATGATTACGTGGGGTCCACAAAAGTCAAAAGGTTAAGAACCACTGCTCTGGAGAAATGAATTCATAGAGTAAGATTTTAGAATCTGAGATACTTCAAGCTAAAAGAGAATTATTTCTCTACTGAAGCCATAGAGAAAGGACTCAAGGCAGGTTCCATTGCCTACAGAGACTAAGGGGGTGATTCTGAGCTTGGCGGGCGGCGGGAGCCGCCCGCCAAGCGGGAACCGCCAGAAGACCGTACCGCGGTCAAAAGACCGCGGCGGTCATTCTTGGTTTCCCACTGGGCTGGCGGGCGACCGCCAAAAGGCCGCCCGCGAGCCCAGCGGGAAACACCCTTCCACGAGGAAGCCGGCTCCGAATGGAGCCGGCGGAGTGGAAGGGGTGCGACGGGTGCAGTAGCACCCGTCGCGAATTTCAGTGTCTGCTAAGCAGACACTGAAATTCTAAGTGGGGCGCTCTTACGGGGGCCCCTGCAGTGCCCATGCCCCAGGGGCCCCACGACACCCCATACCGCCATCCTGTTCCTGGCGGCCGAAACCGCCAGGAACAGGATGGCGGTATGGGGGTCGGAATCCCCATGGCGGCGCAGCAAGCTGCGCCACCATGGAGGATTCCCCTGGGCGGCGGAAAGCCGGCGGGAGACCGCCGACTTTCTGTTTCTGGCCGCGGCTGTCCCGCCGCGGTCAGAATGCCCAAAGGAGCACCGCCAGCCTGTTGGCGGTGCTCCCGCGGACCACGGCCCTGGCGGTTTTTACCGCCATGGTCAGAATGACCGCCTAAGGCTTTTAGTTCATGGACATAGCACCACCTTGAGGGGCTCAAAGTATTTTATGCAATCAACCCTAGAGGTACAACCTGTAATACAATTTGAACCCTAAAGGTTTTCTGGTGGTCCTTTGCATTATTTCTTATTCAGTCTCATTTGTATTTCTTTTATAAACCCTTCCCATTTTCAGAGGTTCAAACTAAAATAACCTTCGGTTTATCTTATTTGAGTAATGAGTATTCCCTTAGTTGAGCACAAAGACCCAATACTGTATATTTCCTTGGCTTTCTGTAAGCAAACGTGAGTTATTTGATTGGAAATCACATACTCTTTCTTTGGATAGTGAAGTACTAAATTTAAAAAAAATACATAATCAAGATTTTTTAAGATATACAGCCATATTTACTCATCTGGTAGTTGATACTGGTTGGATTTTTATGAAAGATCACAAAATGAATTAAAAGCTGCATTAAGCATGAGTTGTGAATCTCCCTTAAATGTGCTGAGCTCATGGATTTTAGTAGTACAGCTAAACCATTGTTTAGCTGAGCTGTGCTCAAAGAAAGTAAGACCACGATGAAAGGTTGTCATAGAAAGTCCAACCACATAATTACATAAAAGCTAAGCTAATTCTGAACTCATGCAAATAGATATGATGAAGACTCTTTTATTAGAAGAAGAAAATGAAAGAAGACTTGTTCAAAGAACGTGCAGGTACTGTGGTAAGGCTGAATTCTTTGCAGAAAAAAACAGAATACATCCAGGATTTCTAAGAATCAAATACCATTAACAAAACAGTAAGAAATGGTACAGCTGGTAGAAAACTGATTCCTCATCAATGAAGGTAACCGCCTTTTTGAGCAGTTCTAACGTAGGTAGTAAATATTATGCAGTCCTCAGTTGCACATTTGACATTGCCCCATAGGTAAAATAAAATTAAGTTAGGATTCACAGATTAAGGCACTTCAGGAAACCATATGGATTTTACTACAAAAATCTATTCACTAACCTATATGCAGTGGTCTTCGCCTCTCCTATGTTTCTGTGCAGCAATTTCCACCTCTACAGAAGACATCTCACATGTAGTCCTGCGCTTTAGTAGCACATTTTTGAGGGATGGGGGGTACTTGCTACAATTTTTTTTTTATTTAAATGTAATTTAAACACTTACAACATTAAATATTTAACTTAAAATTACATTAGTAGGGCTGTAACATTTTTTTATTATGTTCTGCATTTAAAATGTTTTAAGTTTAATTACCTTTCTTACAATTTCCCTATGTTTTACCAAAGGATGATCACCTCTAAGGCTAAGTCCTCAGCCTATGTATGAAAGTTTACTAGTAATAACTTTAGACTCTACACTTTGTAGTATATTTACTCTTGGAATTGCCAAAAGCAGTAAAGTTGCTACAAAGTGTAACAGCAAATTTACACGTGTAAATTTACCTATGAGAATAGCCCTCTAAGTTTGCATACTAGTTCCAGAAACCTGTGACCAAGAAGTTCCTAAAGGAGGTGTTTCAGCTTTATCTTCCGGTTTCATGAACCTGCAGATAAAAGATTTCCTAAGTCATTTTGAAAAAAAATAGTTTAGACCCAATTAATGACCCCCCAGTTTAAGGTGATTTTGGGTATGGGTAACTTGTGTAAACCTTTAATAAACCTAATGCTGAATGTGCCACAGGAAACATTCAAATGTCTTCTGATTATTGAATGAATCATTGCTTTATAACTAAAGAAAAGTTCAAAGGCTTTAGCAGAGATAATGTAATCTTCAGTTATTGGGTGCACAGTTACTGTACCATAGTCAAACCCTCACAGGATTTTTCCGACTTTGGAGGGCAAATGTTGTGGCCAACAAAAGAAAACTTTGTGGCCCAAAACCTCAAAATTCACAGTATTTTTGTGGTGGCCAAAAAGGTGCCTGCCACAAAAATACTGGAAGGCCTGTGCTCTGTCACAGCTGGATACTATGCTATGTCACATTCTGTGACCTTGCTGAGTCTCCAGCAGCACAGCGCCTCAATTGTTATGGTATCTGATGTCAAAGAGAGCAGATTACGGTACAAAACCTGCTCTTTCAGACAGTAGACAACCTGCGTGTGCTGAGCTACAGGAGCTGGGGCAGTGAAAGTTGGGGGGATGTTGATAATTCAAAAACAAAGAAAATACATTTGGGGTGGGGGAACTAGGGATTAAAGGGGAGACCAGAGGGGGGCCTAGGGAGAGGATTGTAGTGGAAGGTGCAGTGCAGGGGAGCCTTTCAGTGGCCTCTGGAGTCCACATGGGCGTACAAATATGTGATGCGGGCTGCAGGGTAATTGCACGTGAGGGGGCTCTGTCCATTTAAAAGGCAGGCAACAGAGGAAGATAACACTGCTCATGCGTGCTAGTCTGTTGTTCACCCTCTGTTTACTGGCCCGGCAGCAGCTCACAGATTTTGAGGGCATTTTTTTAGAAATTGTGTTTTTTTTACAAAAGTGCAGATTTTTTGTTTTTTTGCAAATCGTGAAATTGCGATATCCTAGGGAGTCTGTGTAGTGGTATGAGAGTTTTTCTGATGTATTTCAGAAAAAAACAAATAATTTACCTATGGTGCAAAGCTGATTTGGAAACCAGGACATCTATACCATGTAGTTGTACGGAGGTACTTAGAGAATCAGAATTATAAGCCATTATTCAGATGAAAACCCATCTAATGGGTTTTATGGACCATCAAGTCCCCAAGCTCCTCAACTCTTTCTGTACCCAAAGATATGGGTGAGCTAAGAACACTTATTGACTACAGCGCACTTGATAGGATAACTGACAACAGGTATCCCTTACTATTGATATATGTTGTTTTGGATTAGATCAAGCATGTGGTGACGCATAATTTTGATTGTACCATCTTGTGTTACAGAAGTGACATAATAATGTAATTGAGAATATGTGTATTGTGTGCATTAACATTGCTAATGTTAAGTGGACCATCTAAGTTTTATTATTGAAGGTGCACTCACAGTAGATGTTTAGCAGTTCATATGTATGTGTGTTCTAATGTTTGAATCTAACATGCTGAATTGTAATACGTATGCACATTTATATCCACATACTCAGATTATGACATTATGGTGTAACTGCATATAATCACACTTCATTTATATTTCTTGTTTTCATTTATACTAGCAAGATGCACTTATAATCATGTATTTCAAATGTATTGAATGTCTTATTAAGTCACCATAACCAAAGGTCTGAAAGATTTGTTTTCTTGTGTTTAACCTTCAACATGGAATTTTGCTCATGTTGCAATATCCTTTTTTCCCAGGTGAGTCCATGCGAGTCTAAAGTTAATGAAGGACATATTGTATTTTGAAGATAGTGGGTATAGGCAGAAACTTTGGCAAGGGCAAGGAGAGCTAATGAACTGAGAGGAAAAGACTCCTGTTTGTGTACCAGACACAGAGAAACCTTCAAGGTTGTCCTGATGTTCAGTTCGAGGGATGAGAAACCTGAGGGAAGTTGTCAATTTGAACTGTGCAAGGAAGATGGAAAACTAATGGTGATGATGAAGTAGATTTCTCAAAGGTTCTGTAGGTGTAATTAGTATTCACCTAGTTAGATGAGGGCAGATCCCCTTGAGTTTGGAGGAGTACAGACCTCTTTCCTCTTCATTCCTTTGTGTGGCTTTATGCTATACAATACCTCTCTATCAGAACTCCTACTGAGGTTTATGTTATGCTGACACTTTCCTATATTCCCTGAGACTGAATTGGGATTTCCCTTTAGTTTAATTTAGGATATTTCAAACAACCTAGATTCTCCAATGATTAGGCCAGAAGACTGCAACTTATATTCTGATCATCAGATTTTCGTTCTCACCTCAACTGAAATTCTCGTATGCCTTATGCTTATACAATTTAACTTTATTCTACACTTTACTTTACCTTAGGTGATTTTGCACTTACAAAGCATGTTTTTGAGATTCATTTACATCAGTTTGGCCCTAATGTTTAATAAACTTTAGAACTTTATTCTCCATCTCCGAGATTTAATGAGTCACTAAATAGGTTACACTGTCAATTGATTTAAAAGATGGACTTTAACTCCCCTTTACGACGCAAGCACCCAAAAAAGGTCAGTAGGAAAAAAAAGTAATATAATGGGCTAAGCGCATCATCACAAGCAACCATTTTTACCAGGCTTGATCCCATGGAAACACATCATTTGGTTAGAATCTGTGAGGTTGTTTAAGGAAAATTGCATTTTGCGCTAAGTTTGACCCATTTGAATAAAAAGTCTGTAACACCTCTGCTGCATTTTCAGTTTTTTGATGAGATCCTGAAGGGATTTTCAGGATGTATTTTGCATGCAACAACAGCAGCATTTTTGGGGTATCAATAGCCAGCAGGGAGTTAAGATGGATGAGAGTATAAAGTTTTAGCAATCCTTAGTTGGTCCACACCTACTTCTGTAAATACCACACCCAGCTTATTAGGCTTTGCTAACTTAAAAGGAGATTTATTTATCAATTTTCTGAGATAGGCAGACCCATTCCCAAATCACTTTGTAAAAGGAGTTACTTTTGCATGGTCTATAGAAGCTAGTCAAGCCTTTTGTTTCCTGAATTTTTTTTTTTCTGGTGTCCTTATTCTCCGAAATCCCAAAGTTGAACTTCCATTTATAGTGGGAAGAGATGCTTCATACCATGCAACGGGAATAGTACAGTCTCAGAGAAATGTAATAAATGGTGCAGGTGCACTCGAAAACATTGGGCCTCATACACCAAGGTAAACCTACACTTTTGTGTAAGCTTACATTTTTATGGTATTCAAGTAAGATTATGACTGCTGAGGCTTCACGGTCAGGGTGGAGAACTCCACACATAAAAAGATATGCTTCTGCTATCTTTTTATGTGTGGAGTTCTCCACCCCCTAACTGCGGACCCTCCACTGTCTTAAAATTATTATCAACTTGTGGTATGTGAATAACAAAAAATCGTAAACGTATTCAAAAAAGCAAGTTTACTTTTATAATAAGGCCCTCCAATTATGAGGAGCCAAACACGGAATGGAGGTATACCCCAATCACAGACACTTACGGTTTTTGAAGTCTGCCAGGGCAATGACATGAAGGCAATTAAGATGGACAATGTTATTTTCTGATTATGGCATTGTGATTGATTATAAACCTTGTTGGGCATCTCTGTAGGAGAAGGCCGTACGTCTTAACACCTGCTAATCAACTAAAATTTGAGTTGTCTCCATGTCACGATGGCAACCAACTATCCATTTAAGTAGATGAGATGTACATCAGATCTGGTTATAAAGACTCATCTATATATACTATAGACTGTGGTTGATAGACTCATCAAATGCAGCTTAAATCAAATGCAGCTTTTTTCCCTTTAAAGACAGTAAAATGTGGTAAAGTGCTGCTTCGCTACCATAAGCCTACCATATTGGTTGAGCTTGGTATTCACAGCGTCAACCTCAATGAATGCAGGTTATGGTATAGTGTCCTGCCCTGTAGCCTGGACAGGAAGTCTGGCCAGCAAGGCAAACTCTTGTGTGGTCCTCCTGACAGAGTTAATCTGGTAGCCACCATAGGCATGGCACAGCCATTCTGGAGTGATTGTGATCAGGCAGGTCCCAGAATGCTTAAGTCTGACATATGCTTTCAGAATCAGTGGCATGGAAAGAGAGGTTTAAAGGATCACCACTTCCCATCTGATGATAAGGGAATTCTTTTTATAAAATGTATCCCGGATAACTGTAGTTTAAAACCTATGTGTTTTCTTTTGTGTGTGTTTATGGAAATAACTATCTGCAGAAAACCCCACTGCAAGATGGACTTTTTAACATTGCTCAGGACCCATTCATGATCTTCCTGAAACTGATTGCATGTCGAGACTCGACCAACTAAACACAATACCTAAATATGTTTCTGATAAGAATTCTCCCATTAACTCCTTGAAAGGGCAGGTACTTAACACCAGGCAAAAGAGGCTTACATGAGACATCAGTATGCAGTTCAAAGTAGAAGGGTGAAATCCTAAAGGAAGAGAGAATAGATCAGAATGAAAAAATAAAGTATGTCAGAGTCCGGTGCTTCAAAGTGTTTTCAAAATTACCCAAGCTCTGATATACAGGCTAATGTCAAAACTGGAGGGTACCGGGACACCCTCTGTGAGCTCGGAAGCACATGAAGTTGTAGTGTAAACATCAAGATGAAAATGACCATTATTAATGGATACCAAGTAAGAAGGAATCCCACAGAAGAGGAAACACAATGAGGGAAGGGAAAGAAGAAACAAAGGCTCAAGAACGCAAGCAATGATTTAACTGAGCAGGAATCTTACTATAGAACACATTGGGAGGCACTGAGTCATTCCCGCTGCCGCTACCTAAAGACACCTGCAAGTACCCGCCCTCACCACTAGCCTAGACAATGACCCCTGATTGGTTCTTTGTTTCAAGCAACCTTCGCAGTCTCTGTTTTTCAGCCCCCGCTTCCAAAAGCCCCTTCTGCATCTCATCCAATTCCGCCCCTTGTGCTTTGCCTGCATTTCTTTTGCTTGTTTTCAGGTTACTCTTGTTCTCCTCTTGCAAAGGTTGGGTACTAGGCACACGATGGCCTCAAGTAGATCATGCCAGTATCCAAGGGCAGAGGCCCATGGGGGTCCCCAGTGAAGGAATGTCTCATCCACCATGAGCAGTGCTAACAACGAGGAATACAGACAAACGAATGAATGCCTCATGAAATACTGAAAGCAGCTTGAATCATCAGGGGTAATTCCCTCCTCGCACTGGGTCTGTAAAATCGGGGTTGGGGGGAGGAGGAGGCCAGATAACCAGGCGCTTCATCTTTGATTGTATGGCTAGTTATGCAGGCACACCATACCATAGCATGGGCTAGGGGCAGCTTGGTTTGGCCACTTGCCTCCCCCATGCTAGTTAGGCAGAGTAGTTCAGATGAAAGATACTTGAGGAAGAATGGGTTGGCAGGAAGTTTGGGAGTGAAGCTATTTCATTTAGTTAGGTTAGTTGATCACTTGGATACACAATCAGGCAAATGTATGAGAACACACACCCCTAACCTTTTCTTCTTTTCCACACATGTGGCAACTGTACACTGAGATATATACAAACTGATCATATGAAATGATCAGTCCCAACAATAATGGTCAGTGGCCAACAATAAAAATCAAAACAAGTCGTATGCTGCAGTACATAAAAAAAGCATGCTCCAAAGCCAATGCTTCTACAAGAAACATACCTATTAGACACTGACTGCAAATTCCTGGATGGACATAGGTTTACAAGGGTTAACAGCTTGGGCTTTACTAATGCTCCGCAGGGATGTCAATACTCCTGAACAAAATATTCTACCGGACGATCAACACAGCTGCACTGACAAACTGGGACATTGTATATCCAGACTGCTCTCCTGGGTAAGGATACATGGTCTGTACTCAGTATATGTATAACGGAGATTATTGCTGGGGATACCCTTCAAACTATATCATGCAGATACTGCTCTCGATAATTTCTCCGGGTATCACTGTAATTGGTAATGACTTCAGCACTCTCATAAGACTTCACATGGATAGCCAGGGCTCGAGGTTGCTAAGCAGGATAACTGCTCTCTCTGAGTGGATGTGACCTAGGGACTATGTTATCCATGGAAGTTGGGAAACCACAGGCGCATGCATTTATGTATCATTCACTTGGCCACCAATTGTTCTCCTGCTTTGGTTATTTGGTAATAGATGACTACATGCTCCCCAGAAGTCAGTCTGACTGCTCTCCAGTGAAGATCACTATCGGCCACCACAAGTCTGGTCCCCGTTGAGTCTGGCACATGAATCCCTATGACTGAGGGAGGGGCTGTCTGCAGAATTCTGATCACAGGAGGTTTCAAATTTCTACGATTTAAATGTTGCACTGTCTCTTCTGCAATGACAGTCTGAGAGTCACATAAGGCATTCGGTCGGGGACAGGCAATGTCTTTTCTTAGTGGCTTGTGAAAGTAATAAAAGATGAGAGGTGATTGGCCTTCAATATGAAATTCAGGCTTTAGGAAGGCAGCTATCACTGGATTAGAATGGAGATACCCTTAATCTAATAGAGGCTTGAGACAGCTTCTGAGGCAAAAGCTACTGAATTTAGCTAAATTAGTATGAGCTGAGACAAGGTTCACAACTTATCAAATTGGTAAGAAGTCAGGAAAGTTCAAATACTGAATGATCAACAGGGTTGATGTCTTAGTTTCCTACCAACTACTGCAGGCCATAGCAGAGAGCTAGTCCAGAACCCTAGCAGACAGCGAAAATATGTGCCTGCTATTACAAACAGAAATACAGGGCCTGGGATAAGCCTAAAAGTGAAAAAATTTTCATCATAAAGGACATGATGGCACCTAAACTCTCTTCTGTGGCTAGAGCCATGCTGGATCTTCTGCTATTTGAGAATTACATTTTGGAGGAGATCAAAGCAATGTTGACTGGGAAAACACCAGGCTCCAATGGACTTCAAACGAAATACACTTCCCTACTCCAAACATATTACGGCTTTTCAAGAAGGTGCTGTGGAGACACTATGGGGGTGATTCTTACCTTGGCGGGCGGCGGAGGCCGCCCGCCAAAGTACCCCCGCCAGAACACCGCACCGCGGTCGTCAGACCGCTGCGGTGATTCTGGGTTTTCCACTGGGCTGGCGGGCGACCGCCAAAAGGCCGCCCGCCAGCCCAGTGGAAAACAACCTTCCCACGAGGACGCCGGCTCTGAATGGAGCCGGTAGAGTGGGAAGGTGCGACGGGTGCAGTGGCACCCGTCGCGTATTTCAGTGTCTGCAAACCAGACACTGAAATACAAAGTGGGGCCCTCTTACGGGGGCCTCTGCAGTGCCCATGCCAATGGCATGGGCACTGCAGGGGCCCCCAGGGGCCCCACGACACCCCATACCGCCATCCTGTTCCTGGCGGGCGAACCGCCAGGAACAGGATGGCGGTATGGGGTGTCAGAATCCCCATGGAGGATTCATTTGGGCAGCGGAAAACAGGCGGGAGACCGCCGGTTTTCCACATCTGACCGCGGCCAAACCGCCGCGGTCAGAATGCCCTGCGGGGCACCGCCAGCCTGTTGGCGGTGCTCCCGCCAACCCTGGCGTTAGAATGACCCCCTATCTCTTTAATATTAAAACTGATTAACTGCTGATGACGTGCCCCGTCTACCAGCCCATCACTCTCATTAATATTGAAATCAAAATCATAGCCAAAATCCTTGTTAGCTGTCGGCTGGCTGTAATCACCTCTCTTGTTCACTGGGACCAAAGCGGCTTCATGCCAAAGCGTGGTACACAGCACTCCATCTTGCGCTTACATGTGGCTCTTGATCGATTTGGCTTTCTTGGGAAAAGCAGTGCCCTAGTCCTCATGGACTTTGAGAAGGCCTTTGATACCTTCCAGAAGCCATTCACTTTTCAGTTCCTGGACTGCCTGCTGTTCAGAAATATGTTCACACTCTCTATAGCCGCCTATTGGCTTAGGTCACGGTGAATGGTGTTCTCACCCCTCCATTCCCAGTTGAGCATGGGACTAAGCAGGCATGCCATCTCCCCTCCTTCTTGCACTGTGACAGAGCCCCTCATAAAGTGGAGCTGATGCAATGCACAACTGAAAAGATCCAGCTGGGATGGTCTGCACTAAGATAGAGTTGCCCTCTGTGCAGATGACATGCTTCTGTAGGTTCAGGGCTTGGAGATTTCCATGCTCCAGTTGATAGAAATGTTACAGATATACCCTAACACCCCCAGTCAGGGCGTGAACGAGGATAAGACCGTATACACATTTGTCATAGATCTTCACCTTCCTTTCCAAGCTACTATTGGGTTTAAATGGGCACCAGATCATTTTAAGTACCTAGAAATCCACATTGCATAGGACCAGCAGAGGTGCTGGGAGCTGAATATTGACACACCATTAAAGCTGAACATGGCAGCTTGGGTGAGCTGCAGTAATCTATCACCGGGCATGACATGCCATTTGAGATGATTTCCCTCATAGAAGTGCTGATTTGGATACAACATTACTCATACAAAATGCCTATACACTCCATTGATAATTTAAAATTATTTTCTAGGTCCTTTCAGTGGGTAGATGGGCTAGCTTTACTAAGACAGGGGTGTGGAATTTACTTGTCCATGGGACAGGCTGCATCATAGATCTATTTGTCCTGTAAAAAAAATCTGCTTGTCCCTTTTGTGCTTTGTAGTGCAGTGACAAATTATGGCAGCAATTTCATTATATACGTTCTCTGACAATAGCCTCTAATCATGTAAGGGCTAATACTATAGTAGGGCTTGACTACTAGCAATTTCCTTATTTTGCCACCTTTCCGGAGATCTACATACTGAGGCTGGAGTAAGCTGTAAGCAATAGTTCCAGGGTTGGAATGCCTTTGCGTCTGTGCAAACCTACTAACTTGCATGTTTTAAGGATTTTCACCAGCTCTTCTCTAATCTTTTCCCACACTGAGAAAGGCTGGAAATTTACGCCTGACAAGGGCAGAAGTAGAAGTTCTTCCAGAGGTGGTAAAAAAGTGGTCAGAGTGAAAATTAACTTGTAAATGTTCAACAGATATTTGCATGAGCAAACCTACACCTCCATATTTGCTCGTATTAAAATACAGGTTACAAATATTTTCTAGGAGCACGATTTCCTGATCTACATCTGTAAATTGTTGTGAATTCATGAAAGCCATAATTCAGCACTAATGCAAAGACATATATACCACAGATGCACTTGTGTGACTTTCTTTAAGAATTGGGCCCCTATTTAGATCTAACGTTAACCAAGATCTTTTGTTTTATTAAAAATTCTGTTTCTCTCACTATATCCATCTATTGTGTGTCTCTATTGTGAGTGATAGCATTCTGCTCTTTCACAAGGAGTTTATTGGCACACAAAGTAGTTTTGTTCAGTGCCAGTAACTAATGTGGCAATGTGTGCTTTTTGAGAAAAAGCTAAACATTTTTTGTTTGCTTTTTGTCATGTTTGTTATAATGGTGAGGGTCTGGCAGCTTCCACAACAATAAAGTTTTACAAAAGGCATGTCAAAACAATACACGCATTGACAAAACTAAAAGACTGACCACCAATTTTGGATTGGTTGGCTTTGGCAGTGCTTGTTTCTTTTCATGTTTCCTGTAGTCTCTTTGAAACTGGGTACACTGATTTTCCTTTATGAATATTTTTTGGAAATACTAGCATGTATAGACACATGTTACTAAATGATGCTTCAAAGAAACGGTACCTAAAATTTCACGGTAATATAGTAAAACTTTTTCCTAGTAGTATTCTTTTTCTGAACATTTTATTTTTAAAGCAAAGAACCATCAATCTTGATTACAAGCTTTTGCAAAAATTTGCATCTAATCAGAGAGCACTCTGGGAGCACTATACGTTGCCTCATATTGCTAAAGATTTCAAACATGTGTGTACACATTTTTTTACTGGAACCACTGTCAGTTGTGCAGTCCGAGCTTACCATGTTTATTTAAAGCGTTCAACCTAAAAATAAAGGCTTTGCATTAATGAACCGTAAATACAAGTTCAAAGAGCATTAACATGTGGGCACATATATTACCTCAACTGCATGTAGTTCCCTTCTCTGTATACTTGCAAATTGTTCGTGCTGCAAAGGGTTAGAGCTACTTGTCCCAAGGAATAAATATGAAAACTTGTTGTTCTTAACCCTAAACAACATGTCCTGGGTGCTCTGCATAGCAGATATTAAACTATATTACTGGGCATCACAAAGAACGACCTGTAAGAATTTGGGTGAATAGTTTTGAGAGATATCAACCCACTTGAAGTAATAACCACAGCTCTTCTCAGAGTGAATCATTAAACTAACCTGAGCTGAAACCCCTAGTAACTATGACACAGAAAGGATAGGCTTAACTTTGCAGCAATGTGTAAACTATTTATGCAGTACTCACACAGTAATAAAGTCAATACATAACACAAGAAAAACCGAAACCAATTTAGAAAATGAACGTAAATATTAATAAATACGACACCAAAACAACAAAAATTCAATAAGTAGTTCCAGAGTTATGTATTTTTAAAGTTTGAACTAAAAAGTAGCACCAAAAAACATTTTGCCCCAACCACATTCATCTAGTTGCAAGAGACCGGGGGAAAAAGGTAAGTTTTAGGGCCAATAGTGACCGCGGATCAGATACAAGGATAGTTTTGTCTTGGTGGGGAAGGTACCTCTCAATGTTGGCAGTCCCTGGTGAGAACAGGCAGTAGGCTGGCATCGACGAGAGGGGGCTCAACATCAGCGAACTCTGGCATTAGGATGGAGCCTCAGTGGAACTGTTGATTTTCGGGTGGAAAAGCTCTGGCGGAAGTGTTCTGATTTTTGTACTAAGGAGGCTTTCTGCATCAGTCAGGTCCTTGTCAATGGCCATGTTGAGGACGGTGTGGGATGGAGGTGAAGCAGCCTCAGCATTGACTGATTCCAACATCAAACTGAGAACGTAGCAGGAGCTATGGCGAAGTCAGTCCCAGCTGCAATGCACCATCGTTGGGTTCGCTGGACAGTTTGGTTCTGGTCTCCTGATGACACGTTTACCGAATGTTTCTAAGTCTCAGCTTTCAAGGAGACGTACACTGTAACTAAAGTCAAGGGTTCCCAACCTTAGGGACAGCATTGGGGTCAGAACTCACTCCAGCAGAGGCCTGTAGCAGGGTGTAGAGGGAAGATCCAGTTAAACTGGTCAGTTGGAAATGTAGGGAAAAGGCCTCTGGAAGCTTTTTGTGTCCCTGTAGATTAGACAGGATTTGCACCTTAGGACCCTTGGAGTCACTTTATGGGTACTGGGTACAACTGAAGCAGGTATAGTCTTCTCAGGACATCAGACAACAGGGCAGTCCTCATCTAAATCTTCCTCAGGTCCAGCAGTGGTCTGAGGAGGATAATGTGGGTGCAACATTTATTCCCAGGGGAATTAGCCTAAACTACCTGGGCACAGCCACTCATAGCGTAAGGCCCCAAGCTAAACATTACTAGCCTGAACAATTCATACATCTTAACTACCCATTTGTGTGGTTAAGGCAGGCCACATATGCGTTGCTTAAGCAGGGGTTTAGCTGTGTGGATGGATGGGCAAGCAGGAAGGAGCAGGAAGACAGATCGGTCGAGGTAAGCTGGGCTAGATAACATTTTTTTAATTTTAGGGGTGCGTGGGGGGTTCAGGGCTGGTAGTTTGATGGCAATCGGGGCAGGGCCAGAGGGGTGCTGGGGGGAGGTTTTTACGGTGTGTTTGAGTGAATTTAGGGCTCAGGGCGGGGGAGGATTGGCGGGCAAGCAGGAAGAAGGATCGGTCGAAGTACCGTTGTTGTTTTTAGGGGTGGGATTTTTATTTTTATTTTAGGGGTGCGTGGGGGATATGGCTCACGCCGGGGGGGGTGGTTTGGGGTAGATTTAAGGGTAGGCCGACCGGAGGGGTCAGGGTACTTTGGTGGATTTAGGCCTCAGGATGGGCAAGGGAGGGGTAGTTTGGAGAGGGGTGGGTTTTAGGGGTGCATTGTTTTTTTTTAGGGCCCAGGGCGGGGTAGTTTTTGGAATTCAGCCCTAAGTGCAGAGTGGGTGGGTTGGGGTAGTTTGTGGAGGTATTGAGGGGTGCACAGAAGGGTTTTAGGGCTCAGGGCGGGGGGGCTCTCTAGTTTATAGAATTTAGGGCTCAGGGCAGGGGGGTCAGGATAGATTTGGGGGCGGGGAGGGTAGGGGTAGTTTTGTAGATTTGGGCCTCAGGGCACAGGGGTGGGGTAGTGTTATGGGCAGGGGCAGGGTGGATGGCTGGTGTGTTTTAGGGCTCCGGGGGCAGGTAAATTTCAAGGATAAGAGATCCAGGGGGTCGGTGTAGGTTTGTGGATTTAGACCTTGTGTGACATTAAGAGCAGGGGAAGCCGGGGGATGGGGTTGTTTTTTAGGTTTAGGGCTCAGGGTGGGGGGAGGGTAGTTTTAAGTACAGTGGAGTGTTAGGGTGCAGGACAGGGGGGGAATTTACCATAGATACTTCTTTACCACAAATGTGTTTTCATCTAAATTCATTGTAGAGTCATTCATTGTAAAGCCATGCATGGTAAAGACACAGTTGTGGTTGTCACCACATTGTTCAGGCATGCGTTGTTTTTGCATGCATGGCTGTATCCGTGGTCAGGAGTGCCCACCTGTTGTGGGGAGGGGGCACTCCTGGCCAATGTGATAAAAGTTCCAGCGTGCCAGAGAAACTGAATACCTACCCACACCCAAGGCCCTTTGTCCTTGCACCAGTTCACACTCTACCACAGGGGAGCCATCCGCTACCAGGTGAAAGATGGGAAGGTACTGAAAGCTCTTAGGAGCTTTAGGTAGGATATTCTGTAACTAGTTTAAAGAGCATGTTTTAAAATATGTATTTCAAACCCAACTCTATCAATAACTTGGGTTTGGAGTAAATATTTTACGAAGTCCAATAACAAGCTCTGTAGCTGTCTCCTAAGTGGAGACAACAATATTATATTTAATATTGCATCCTCGTGCTTTCCTGTAGAACAGCTAACCATTCTATAGTGAAAGCAGCCTTTTGGACTTTTTCGCTGTAATGGCATTTCCAACATTACACTTTTACACGTCCTATTCATAAATATCATGCACCCTGCCTTATTGGGCACTAATATTTAAAAGGTTGGTTCAGGCCTGTCATAAGGGGTTATTTTTTAACAGGTCAAATTTGCAGTTTAAATTTGCACCACTGCCCTACACAAGGCAGGCCTACAATCACTCACCATAGTGAGTGGCACAATACGTGCTGCAGCCCACTGGTGACATTTACCTTACATGTCCTGGGCACACTTCAGGTACCATATACTAGGGACCTATCGGTAAGGTAAATATGGTAATTAGGGTATGCCAATTTCATCATGTCAAAAGGGGCAGCATAAGCACTTTATCTCAGGTTAGCAGAGCTAGAGTGCACAGAGTTGTACTGCCAGAAAAAAACAGTCAAAGGTTGTTCTTGTTCCATCGAGAGCCTTGGGATGGGGAGGATTCTCCCGGCCGCAGACAGGGAGGGTTGGAATCAGGTGGAGGGGTGTGGTAGGGAGGGGGTGTTAATGCACTCTATAGGTGTAATTTGTACTTGCTGGTGTTGCAGAGGGAAAAAGGTGAGTAGGATCAAGCATTGATCACAGAATTTAGGTGTTCAGGACTTTATGCTGGGTATGGTTTTCTGTTGTTGGGAGCTTGTATGCAGCTAAGGGGTACTGTTAAATGATTATGTTTAAGTGCATGTGTTGAAATTTGTCAGGTCTCAACTCACCCAATAAACATTGCCTAGTTCGGGAGAAAATCAGGTGTACTCCCAGCTCCTAGTAGCATGAACAGAGACCTATCTTGCTTATAAAGATTGCTTCTTACTAGATCAATTGGCATATAAAAGAATTATTAGTACTCCTCAACCTGTTTCCATTTGAGTGGACGCTATCATAGTAGTTAATAATTTAGAGATGAAAGCATTTAAAACAGCTGCGGACCCCTGGGGAAGATGAGTTATTGACGCAATTTATGATAAAAGGTCAGAAATTTGTATTTTGCGTGATACATGGACCGAATGTGGATGATCCTGGGGTTTTGGATCTGCTTGCACTTGAACTGTTGGAGTGGTCTGGGGAGATGTTTATAATGGGGGACTTAAAATGCATTATGGATTATAGTATTCTACTAATTACTGTGCTACGCCTCCCATGGTTAAAACTAGAGCGTCCATACAGCAGTTCACCTGCCTACACAGGTTAATAGACACCTGGCAGACATTGCATATGCCCCCACACAAGCAGTATTCCAAGATAGATTTGATTTTTATTAAAAGAGCGTTGGTCCAAGCTCTGGATTTGGAGGTCTGCCCTAGAGTTACTTCTGATCATAACTCCATATTACTGTTGATCAGACTTGTGGCAGCAAGAAGGGAGAGATGTCTGTTTACATTTCCTCCTTACCTTCTTACCAACCCAGAGTACTGCAAATGTGTTGTAAGATCTCTCACAGAAGTTTTGGGGACTAATATAGGCACAGCCCCTCTGCATGTGGCCTGGGATACAATGAAAGCGTATATCAGGGGTATTAAGGAGCAGTTAATTTATAGGACAAATAATAATACTTTAAGGGTGACGAGACAGTTGCTTCAGAAAGTCACACTCCTGGAAACTCTTCATGCCAGGATGTTAAGTATGTTGCTAATGGTAGCCCTGAAAAGCAGGGTGTTCATCTACAGCTGATCAATAAACGGTCCACTCTAGGGCCAAATTTGACAGCAAAGGTTGCAGTTAGCTATGCCAAATACATGGCCCTTCAATATGAGTATGGGGATCAGGTGCGGCGGGTCTTAGCACACCAAATTGCTGATAAAAAGGAAAAATGTGTTATACAAAGAATTATAGGCAGTAATGGATTGATTTATACTAATCCCCGGGAAATTACAGAGCAATTCTTTCTATTTTATTAGGAACTATAGGATCAGTTTCAGATAGCCAGGCCGGCCGAGCTCAAGGCATACATTCAGAATTGTAGGCTCCCCAGTTTGGAGGAGCCTTCCAAGTTAGCGATCCAGAAGGATATCACTATTTGGGAAATTGAGGCAGCTATGGGGGCTTTGCCGGTAGGTAAGGCTCCAGGAGAAGATTCTATTCCTCTGGAGTTCTATAGGGTCTTTATACTCCCTTTCCTCCTAAGCGTGATACAGAACATCGATAAAGATGGTGAAGTTCTGAACACTTGGACCATGACTAATATTATATTTTTAAAGAAGGTCAAACCACCGGAGGAGAGGTGGTCATATCGTTCCATTTCACTGATTAATGTAGATGCCAAAATTTGTGCTAAAATTTTGACAACCCAGCTTGCCCAGCTTCTCGCAGGTTTGGTCTCACAGCAGCATGGCTTTACTCCTGGCAGAGACACCACTGGCCATATTAACACAGCAATTGCAGCTTTTGAAATTTCTGGAAAACTGGGAAAGAAGCTGGGCATGATATTATTAGATGCAGAGAAAGCGTTTGATCAGATTTCTTGGGATTTCTTATGGCCCTCGATGGGGGCTTTTGGGATTGGTGACTGGTTTCGCGGCTGGGTGCAACCTCTATATCGGAATCCCTGCGCAAAGTTGGTCTATAAGGGGATATCTTCTTTGCCTTTGAAGGAATGCCCACTCTCTCCACTTTTGTTTGTGCTTTATCTTGAGCCTTACCTCCAGTGTCAATTGAAAAAACTATGGGATTTGGACTATGGTTTCTGGAAACTACGGGCATATTTATACTCTGTTTGCACCTAATTAGTGTCATTGTTTTTAACTCAATTCAATGCAAAACTAACTCCATATTTATACTTTGGTGCTAGACCTGTCTAGCGCCAAATTTATGGAGTTAAAGTCATTTTTTGGAAGTGGAGAGCTACCTTGCCTCAATGAGATGCAGGGTAGGCGTTCCCTTGCAAAAAATGACTCTAAGGCCTTAACGCCATATTTATACTCCCATGCAAAAATGGTGCACGGGAGGGAGGAGGGGTCAAAAAATGGTTCAAAACTTGCTTTGCCCCATTTTTTAACACCTGGGACAGGGCAGACGTTAGGGGACCTGTGGGCCTATTTCCATAGTGACTTTGTATTGCCAGATGCTGGGTGTTCTCAGCCCCACCACGGGCTGTGGGATGGTGGTCAAACATTCGGCAGATGTTTGAGTTGGAACGCACGCTTCCCAAAGCTACTGGGGGTGCGGTCAGTTAAAATCTCCTTTTTTTTAGTTGGTTGGATGTAGTACTACTATGTTTAGATTCACCACTCGAAGATGTAGCTTATACATGCACTGCTTTTTGTACCTATTTTTCATATTTAGATACTTGGCATTCTCCTATGTATATGTTATGATCGATTCTGACCAATAAAAATAAGAAGAAAAAAAAGAAAAAATGTAGTGCAATACCACACAGAAGATAGTCATTTCCAACACCTCCATCAATGATTTTTGTTTCTGTGCCAGACTATCCCAGTATGCGGCTTGAGCTGGAGCAATTTGATCACATGGCACAGTTAGATTCAGAGATGAAGTTACACCATTTGAGAATCCCTGAGGCACTGGGCCTGGCTGAGTAACATGGTTGCCCGGCCAGGCTTCACAGCCTGGAATTTCATCACTATTTCTGAGCTTAGGGATGTATGGAAGGCAATCATATACTAAACATTCAAGCAACTGGTCACAAACGTTTCAATGCACAAGTCGACAAATATCTCCAGTTGCAACATGTCCTCGAAGCACATTTCCCTAATTTAGACTACTTGATTCCAGTGTCACCATGGACAGGGTGGAACAGAAAGGTATCTCCATGGTTTAAAAACACCTAGTAAACAACTCAAGAACGAATAAAAACCTAAAGGCTAAATGGGAGTCGAATCTTGGGCTGCTAGAGGAGGCTGACTAGACAGAGGCAAAAAATGTACTTATCGTCCAGCAGTATCATGCTGATTTAAGCAGATGCAGCTGAAAAATGTTCACAGAGTCTATTACACCACAATAGGCTGTAGGAAATGAAAAGGAGTCCCTGTCCTAATTTTCTCTGGTGCAAAAAGGAGTATGCACCCTCTTTCATGTGACACAGTCATGTGCCTTGATTCAGCGGTACAGGCCTGATATACTTGACACACTAGCATGAATAATTGATAGGCCTTTTATGTCTCCTTGGCTTAATGGATGAATAGAGTGATCTACGAGGCCATACATGATGGTGGCATTGGGTCTTCTTATAGAAAAAACATAGGGTTGCATGGACACAAGTTTTTAGCGGTCGCAAATGACAAATTGGGCTATTTGCAACCACTAAAAGACCTTTTGACATGTACCAATCCTGGTTTGCAAGTCGGTATTAGGAAGGGTGCGTGTTAAAGGCGTCCTTTCCTAAAAGCGAGTCACAGGGGCATGTATCAATGTTTTGCCACCAGAATGTGGCCGCAAAACAGTAATCTTTTACTGACTCTTTGAACGAAGTGGTAACCCATTCACACACTGGAAAGAGCGCCCAAGGAACATTTTCCCCTTTGTGAATGTGGGCACCAATGGACCACTGCCGTCTCTTAAAAATATGAAAAGAACATTTTTCATTTTTGTTTTTGCAATGCATCCAATTTTCTTTTAAGGAAAACAGGCTGCATTTAAATAAAACATCGCTTTATTGACTAAGCAGTCACAGACATGGTGGTCTGCTTACCCCGGCAAGCCACCGTCCTTGTGAGTGCAGGCCATTCCCAATGGGTCGCAAATTGCGACCTGCCTCATGAATTTTGATGAGGCAGGTACTTTGCTACCCATTTGGGAATCACAAACAGTGTCTGAGACACTGTTGTACATTACATTTTGTGAGTTCCTAATTGGGAGTCGCAGAACAATGTGAACAAATGGTGTCAGTGTTTGGAAATGTTTTTAAATACCCTTAACTTACAATGACAATACTCATGATATGCTACAGTAATTGGGTTATTGTCACTGGTGGGGTTTGAGGGTTCTTTTGTTTTTGCAGTGTATAAATAATGTGCAGGTGTGTAATCCATGCCTGTGGCTGTTTAAAACTCAATAAAAATAAGTGAAAAAAAAGAAAAAAACATTGGAGATTTCAATTCCCATTAACATTACCACAAGATATTCAGGGCCGTATTTATACTCCGTTTGCGCCGAATTTGCGTCGTTTTTTTCGACGCAAATTCGACGCTAAACTAACGCCAACTAACGCCATATTTATACTATGGCGTTAGAGGCGAATAGCGCCAAAGTTCCCGGAATGTGCGTCATTTTTTAGCGTGAACCCCTTCCTTGCGTTAATGATATGCAAGGGAGGCGTTCCCGTCTAAAAAATGACTCCCAGGCCTTTACGTGGTATTTATACTCCCGGGCAAAAGAGACGCCCGGGAGTGGGCGTGGCTAAAAACGGCGCATTTGCGCCGCTTTTTAACGCCTGGGTCAGGCATGGCGTTAAGGGACAAGTGGGCTCAAAATGAGCCCAGAGTGCCCTCCCCTGCCCCCAGGGACCCCCCCTGCCACCCTTGCCCACCCCAGGAGGACACCCAAGGCTGGAGGGACCCACCCCAGGGACATTCAGGTAAGTTCAGGTAAGTATTTTTTTATTTTTTTTTAATAATTTTTTTTGGCATAGGGGGGCCTGATTTGTGCCCCCCTACATGCCACTATGCCCAATGGCCATGCCCAGGGGACAGAAGTCCCCTGGGCATGGCCATTGGGCAAGGGGGCATGACTCCTATCTTTACAATGATAGGAGTCATGTTGATGGGGGATGGGCGTCGTTAAAAAATGGCGCAAGTCGGGTTAAGACGATTTTTTCGACGTAACCTGACTTGCCCCATTTTAAGACGCCCATACGCCATTTTCCCCCTACGCCGGCGCTGTCTGGTCTACGTGGTTTTTTCCCACGCAAACCAGGCAGCGCCGGTCTGATTGCGCCGTCTAACGCCATTCCATAAATACGGCGCCCGCATGGCGCTTCAGAATGGCGTTAGACGGCGCAAAACTTTTTGACGCTAAACTGCGTTAGCGCAGTTTAGCGTCAAAAAGTATAAATATGGGCCTCAATCCTCAATGCTCATTCAATATAACAAGGTCAAGGGAATTCCAACAGTAATGAGCATTACTCTAAGACCCTCTTTAAGTAAACAAAACAATAAATTCATACATCATAGGTATGCAGTACTTCACAAATTGTTCTTATATTTTATCTTCTTGATCACAGACTTGTCAAAAACTGTGAATAAATTACTGGAGGGCATATTGAAACTTAAAGTTAAGTACAGATGCAAATTCAAAAAGCAGATTGGCAAATGGCACCTGGAGAACTAATTCAAAAATGTTTAATCACATCAGAGTAAAGTACAGAATTCAAAAGAGACAACTTTTGATTACAGATACAACAAGGTCTATATTTGAGCAAGCTGTAGAACCTAAATAAAGTGCAACAAATTAATTAAAAAAATAAGCACATTAGCGAGAAAGAGTCAAGTTCTCTGAAAAAATAAGTTGTTACTAAAACGAACAACCACCGCATTGGGTGACAAAAACTTTAAAGAGGATATTACATCTATACAAATAATTGCAATAGCACAAACATACATTTTCAAGACTACCACTAAATAAATAGAAATAAATAGAAATAAATAGCATCCACCAGCAGAAACAAAAGTCTGGCACAACACAATAACATAAAAGGGTAAAGTACAAAAGAGTGTTGAGGACTCAAACAAAAACCTAGTCATCAGCATTCCAAAGATCCTTCTTGTGTGCCCTCATTTTATACCAATCTTCTGAAACTATCCTTATATTGGTTTGAAATTGAGAAAGTAGTTGACCACTGTAGTGGAGCCAGGAAAGGAAATGATTGAGACAGAATACAATGAGTTTAAACCCAACTCTGTTTCAAGTCCTCTGATTTCTCACATGGGTCTGGACACCTTTGAGATTTGAGATGCTAGTATTCAATGAGAGCATTAATACTTGATACAAAGAAACCTTGATCAGCCTGACAAACAAAGAGAAAATAAAGCCATTTTGAACAAGATTCTATCCAGCCCCAACCATATCCTGAACGTTGTCAATAAAGGCAGGAAACACTTAGACAAATACCCCACTTACTAAGACTGTAATGTAGAAGAAGAATCTGTCTTTGACACAAATATACAATTTAAAAACAATCCCTCAATGGAACACACACATTTTCTAACGCCACTCCTAAACATGAAGTTTTTAACACAATTAGAAAAATGGTTATTACCACAGTTTCATGGTACCTAAACATCATAAGAAGCCAATTGATGCCATCACTTTGAAAGTGGAATTATTGATCAGCCTATCAGTGGTATCTGGATCACTTATTACAATGGAAGGTTCAATGTAACATATTCTATATGGAAGATACATGTGACTTTCAATTGAAATTAAAAGCATTTGAATTAGAAGCATTTAGTTAAGAAACAGAGTCATTTTTCTCTCTGCACTTTAGATGTCAACACAAGAGCCACATGCCTATGGCGTACAAACAGCAGAATGGTTCTTACTTTACATGGAAATCATTGATGTCACGAAAGTGTTTGTTCTGTAGTAACTACATTTTGCAACGTACACCAGATTTTTTGCCTGAAAAAATGTTATTACCTCCAAGACAGCAGTCATTGATGTGCTCAATGGCTTGTAGCAATACCAATATTTTCATTACTAAATTTAAAGATAATGTTCACAAAAACAATTCTTAAAGAAATTAGTTATTAACATTCGTTCATTTTCCATGCAACGTTTTTTGTGTTGAACACCCCAGAAGATAACTTGTGTTCACCATTGTAGAGCTCTGGCATAAAGTTCAGTATTAGATCAGCATCTGTCATTTGCATACCAACACAGCTAAAACATAATATTGTGTCCAAGAAAAAGGATCTGAAGCACATTTTCAATTTCTTCTGGAGGTTTCTCCAAGAGCCAAAAGGGTCCACATGCTTCTCTCAACTGCTCATACTGCAACAATCTTTGAATGGAGGAAAAGTCACAGATTAATATAGAAACAAAGGGCTCATACATAAGACAGATTCACAGCCATAATATGCCCCCTTTGGGCCGGTCACTCACTCACATTGCACTGCAACCCTAAACAAAAACTCACAGCCACACATATCAGGCGCAGGAATATTGAAGGCTACACAACATTGTCGCACACTTAACCAACAACACATCAACATCACATATACAAATACAACTCACACACTCACATTCCTCACAGGCCACGGACTGTTGTCAGATATAACACACATATATATGGATGTGGTATGGAACACAAACAACTCTCCCATGAACCAGCCCTGCAATGTATACACACATCACCCACACCACAGCACAATGGAAGGACAATGACATGCTCAATAGAGAGAGAAACAAATAGACAAAGGGCACTATGCTAACAATACCTGCACAATAGGGATGGGGGAATCAGGAGCACCCAGAGAAGGAGGCTGCACTGGGACACATATCACTTTGCACACACCCCTTAAACAACATCTGAAGAGGAAATGGCCCTATATGTGTCACAGGGACAAAAAGTAATAGATCCAAATGACATGCCCATCTGCACAATGTGGAAGTGCAAATTAACAAAGCACATACAACTCTATCTGCATGGGATATACATCTAAAAGAACCAGCTGCAAGGTACAAACAGCTAAATGGACATGTGCACAGGCAAATGCAAACAACTGAACACACTCCATGTCTGCACAAACAAAACTCCAGCTGGCACACATCAGATGAACACATGAGCCATATCAGGGGGACAAGTCTAACACCATACATTCTCACATTGGACAAGACAAGATGAAATACTTACCACCACAAACAGTACACAATGCCATGACACCACCATTGCGTGAACACCCACATAGTAATACACACAACACAGACCCTCATCTTGGCGGACAACAGCACTGCCCACAAAGTCACATACTGCAAATAACAGCAAAAGGAACAGCAAGCAGGCTGAAGCACACACAACAGTAGACACACAACACAAGTGACTCAGGAACAACATAACGGTCGAAAAGGAATTGCAGGACAAATGTGAACCCAATAATTCAACAACTGTTTGGGTTTATTATAACCAACAGAATTAGAATAAAGGCCATTTGCCAGTCTGTTTTTGGTCCACAATAGCAGAGTGTTGTGCCACAACTTGACTCCTAACTTCCATAGAACCTCCACAGGAAGGAGCATCAAGGGGGCAGGCAGGCACCTCAGGGATCATCCTTGGGAGGAGGGTCTTTTTTTGTGAGGGATGGGCTTCTTCTAGGGGTGGTATAGGTGCTTTCATGGGGGGCAGGGGAGGTCTTGGCGATGGAAGGGAGGGGCTGGGAGGTGGGTGGAGCCTCTTGGATTTGGGACACGGTGGAGGGAACAGGGAAAAGGGCCAGGTGAAACATAAAAACTTTCTTAGGGACATTGGAATGGTCATCAGAGGGGGTGAGGATTTGGAGGTCGAGGGAGTGGTTGTCTGTTGTGTTGGTGTAGATGTCATGGGTGTGTGCTTCTGGGAGGTATGCTTGTGTTTGGTGGATGTCTTTTGGGTGGGTGAGTGAGTGTGTTTGTGTCTTGGGGTTCTGGAAGGTGGAGATGCTGGGGATGGAGTGGTGGATGTGTATGTGTCTGTTGGGGTGGTGACTGTGGGTATGTGTGAAAATTCGGTGGTTCATGTTTGCTGGTCCTTGGTTGTGTAGAGCCTTGTGTGCGTTGGTCAGTAGCTAGAATTGGCATCTTTTCTATACAGGGAGTCAGTGGAGTTGCCTAAAGTGGGTGTGATGTGGGTTCGTTGGAGAAGGCTGAGGATGAGTCTGGCTGCGGCGTTCTGTATTGTCTGAAGTCTCTGTAGGAGGTGTGTGGCAATTCCTACATAGAGGGGGTTGCTGTAGTCCAGTCGACTGGTGATGAGGGCCTGTGTCAGGGTGCATCTTGTGTGCAGAGGTAGCCACTTGAAGATCTTACATGGCATGCGCAAAGTGAGGAAGCAGGTGGAGGAAACAGCGTTGATCTGTGATTTCATGGTGAGCTTTTTGTCAATGATGATTCTGAGATTTCTGGCATGGTCGAAGGGAGTGGTTGTGGGTCCTACATCTGATGGCCACCAGGAGTCATTCCATGTGTTGATGCTGGGGCCAAAGATCAGTACTTCTGTTTTGTCTGTGTTCAACTGCAGGCATTTGTTCTTCAGCCAATCACCGATGCTTGTCATGCATCTGCGGAAGTGGGTTCTGGTGGTGGAGGGGTTGTCTGTGAGTGAGAGGATGAGTGGGGTGTCATCTGCATAGGAAATTAATTTGAGACTGTGGGATTTGACGAAGTTGGCCAGCGGGGTCATATGTGCTTTGAAGAGTGTGGGGCTGAGGGATGAGCCCTGGGGCACAACACAGGTGATCTCCTTGGGTACGGAGATGAAAGGTGGGAGGTAGATCTTCTAGGTTCTTCCGGTGAGGAAGGAGGCGATCCATCTGAGAGCGTGCCCTTTGATGCCAATTTGGTGGAGTCTTTTGATCAGTATGTGGTGGGATATGGTGTTGAAGGCTGCCGATCGGTCGAGGAGAATCAAAACTGCTGTTTGACCTTGGATGAGGAGGGCTCGGATGTCATCAGCGGCTGTGATCAGGGCAGTTTTGGTGCTGTGATTGCTGCCGAAGCCAGATTGAAAGGCACTGAGTAGTCAGTTCTGCTCCAGGTATGTCATGAGTTTCTTGTTGATGATCTTTTCCAGTACCTTCGCGTAGAATGAGAGCAGGGCGATTGGCCGGTAGTTTTTGATTTTGCTGTGGTCGCAGAGGTTTTTTTGATTAGTGGTCAGACTTCAGCGTGTTTCCTGGCATCTGGAAGTGTTGTGGTGTTGACAGAGGTGTTGAACAGGGTGGTGAGTTCCTGGACGATCCTTTGGTTTCCAAGGTTAAGATGTAGTGCAGGCATGGGTCTGTGGGACCTTCCCAGTGGATGGATTTCCTGGGTGGAGAGAATGTTCCAGGTGGTCAGTATGTGGTTCATGTCGATTACGGTGGTGGCTTTTCTGTCGAGGATGTCCATAGGTGTGGCTTGGGGGTTGAAGTTCCTGTATATGGTTGCGATCTTGTCCTGGAAAAAGTGGGCGAAGTTGTCACACAGCTCCTGTGAGGGTGTGATGTTGTTTTCGTTGGCAGCCAGGGTGGAGAATTCCTTACCGATTTTGAAAACTTCCTTGGTGTTGCTGGTGCTGGTGTTGATGTGTGGCAAGGCTGTCTTCTTTGTTGCCCTAAGCAGGCGGTGGTACAGGTTGAGGGAGGTCTTGAAGGCTGCTCTGACCGAGGTGTTCATGCTGGCTTGCCATCTTCTCTCCAGCTGTGTGCTGTCTCGTTTCACTATTCTGAGTTCTTGAGTGTACCAGCTGGCCTTTTTGGAGGAATTTCTCTGGATGTTGCTCTTAATGGGTATGATGCTGTTGATGATTCAGGTGTTGAAGTTTTTCACTCCTTGTTCGTGGTTGGTGGTGGTAGCAGGGTTGGAGGTATTGCGGACGTCTGCCCAACTTGTCTCTGAGATTTTGTTCCGCTTCCTGTGGGGGGCGCTGGTGATCTTGGGGATAGAGGTGTGGGGGCTGGAGATGCTGAAGTTGACGATGGAGTGACCCGTCCATGAGATTTCTGTACCATGGCTGTATTTGATGAGGTTGATGAAGGTGAAAATGGGGTCCAGTGTGTGTAGGGTCATGGACAACCTGGGTCAATCCGAGACTGCTCCTACTGTCGAGGAGGTGTTCAGTGTTGTTGTTGTGGTTGTCGATGTGGAAATTTAGGTCTCCAAGGAAGGTGTAGTCCTTGGAGTCCAAGGCTAGGAGCGCAATGAAGTCAGAGATAGTGTTGCAGAAGCTGAAGTGCTGGCCTGGGGGTCAGTATGTAAGGGTGCCTCTGATGGTTGTTTTGTCGTCCATGTGGAGCTTGAAGTTGAGGTGTTCCATGGAAGTGTTGATGTTGTCAGTGTCAGTGGTGCACTGTATGGTCTTATTGTGGATGATGGCTGTTCCTCCTCCAGGCTTGATGCAGTCCTGTGAGTGATTTTATATCCATCTGGGATCAGGTGCGAGGGTGGCGATGACGTCCCATAATTCGGTAGAATGATTGCATTGTGAGCTTGTGTTGAGAAGGGTGCATGGGAGTTGGTGTTTTTTGGTCAGGTGTTGTCTGTGGTGAGTTTGGGGTGGGGCTGGTTGGTGGGCTGCTGTGTGTGCTATGGCAGGTGAAATGGCACTGGGTACAGGTAAAGGGTCCAAATGTGGAGCTTAGGTCAGTGTAATAACAGCGTTTGTTGCGGCGTGCGGGATCCGGGATCAAGGGTGTAGAGCTCAGAGATGATGTATCTGCGAGGGGAGGGAGGGCCAGGGGTTGTAATGCTGGGCGCAGCCCAGGAGCAAACATGCACAGATGGGTTTGCCTTTGGCGCACCTTCTGTGCACCTGCAGCATGCCCACAGCGCACGCCTGCTGTGCGTGGTCGATGTGGCCTGCATTATGTAGGTCCTGGGGTGGGTGGGGTGTCTGTTTGCAGGAAGAACGGGGTTTTCCAGTCGGGAAAACCCCGGCAAGAAAACCCAGGCAGCTGCGGTGTCACTGGATCACTCTGGAAAAGCAGGAATCGGAAGCCACTGGCAAGTTGCAGGCTAGGTGTCCACATGCCTACAGATCTGCCTGTGTGCTTTGGCTAGGAAGGGGATGGGGATATGGAGTGGGAAGAGGGATGTGGAGGGGGTGGCAGGTGGGGGCTGATTGGGTGCAATTAGTGTGGAGGCCAGAGCCTGAAAAGCTCTCTGTAGGCCAGGCTTTGCACCATGAATGCCTTCCAGGAATGCATTTGTCTGTTGTAGATGACTTGCCAATCCCTGGATGGCAGTCACAATGGCTGTTTGAACTACAGAGATGATTCTCAGGAGGTAAAAAGCCTCCTCACTGAGGGCAGCAGGGGTAACAGGGGCTGGGGTGGAGGTGTCTGCGGCAAAGGAGACGCCCACCCTCTTGGGTGAGCAGGCACATCCAACTAAGTGGGGAGCAACAGGGAGGGCGGTGTTATAATGTGGGTGGCGGACAAGGATGGTACTGGGGGATGCCCGATGGGTCCACCACCACTAGGGACTATCCACTGGAGGAAGCATCCGATGGTGACGTTGATGTCGTGGTCTCTCCCGTGGCACTTCCCTCCCCCTCCAGGCCACTGAGTCCCTCTGTGTTGGTGGTGTCATAACCCGAGGTCCTGTGGCCATAGGTTTCTCCACTCAGCTGTGCCCCGTCTCCTTTTCTTGCTGGTGCTGATGCTGCAAGAGAAATAAGGTCATCCCATGATCACACTTAAACAACAGCTCTGATTAGCAGACAGTACCATGATGTCAAGTATGCCCCATCAACAAACTCCACCTAAGTGGCGATACATGTGCCACACCATATGCATGCATGCCATCTGAACTGTCAACAGTTGCCCACAGGAAAAACAGGAACACAAACAGCTACAATTTATTGGCAGACGTCGTGCAATCAAAATGACCATACAACCATTAGGAGACACAATCAGCCTCAAAGCTTTGCCCCATGGAGCAGGCCACATTTACTTGTTGGCATTCTATAGTGGGCCAATGCAAAATGCATTTCCACAGATCCCACACAAGGTCATGCACACATCTATTTGTCACATACATAAAGACCCAACAATGAGAACTGATGATACAAAATCATGCCTTGTTGATGACAATAGTATAATATCCTGGAGAAGATGCCATGGAAATACCCATGTCCCAAAGGAAACATATCGACAATGTGTGATTCACCAAGTGACATTTGTCCCAATAGAGTCATGGAGGTAGTATTAATGTTGCTCGATAGCATGTAGCATGGAAATGCACACTGTAGACATCATGTGCAATATGTCAGCATAAGATGTCCCCAAAATTCACAACACAATGAATCAGAAAGCCACAGGGTAATCACCACTTGTAATTGGCACCCCTTATTATGACATAGTCTGAGTGCATCAGCAGAAGCCATTAGTCCCTTGAATGTTGCAGAGACCCTGAGATGTGCAAGTATGTGTTGAAGGCCCTCAACATGTTGCCCAATTAGAAGCTCTATCACTATAAACATTTTGGTCATGCAAACCCAGATGTCTGTCTGTTGATGAATGACTGTACCCAAATACATGTGCTACATAACTGTACGTCACACCATGATGCATGTCAACAGTCAGGATACAAACCTTACCCATTACACATGTGCAGTGCAGCTTTCCACCTGATGCCACATCAAAGGCATAAATATACACATTGTGGAGCTAAACTTTAGGCCTCCCTATCATGTCCCTCATTGGTACTACAATTGTAAATGCCACTACATGAAATGTTGCACCATTGTAAATGTCCTCTTCCACAAACAGTGTGTCATGCACATGTATGTGAGGGAATACAGACATCATCCCATCAACATAGGTAGACCATGCATAAGACTAAAGATCACACATGTTTAATACAGAGAAAGGGACACATGCTGACATGTAGACACTAGAAATGCTGGCAACAGTGCTGGCACATAAATCATGTCAATGGACTTACGCCACTTACCAAGGGAAAATAGTGCTCTATTGCTGCATCAAAAAAACAATGTAAACCCTGTCACATGTAGGTTGGACATCTTCACATTACAGACTGCAGTGAGGCACCAGTACCCGTCATACTCTGAAGACAACTAGCCTCTGGGTGACAGATGCCTACATACACATTTACCCGGACACATGGCAGAGGACTGTGATCCATCACCTACTTACCTTTGGCCTGGAAAATTTAGGAGAAGTGGTCTATTGCATAGTAATTACACCCACTAATATAACAAACAGTACTTGATTAATCAATGTGCACAGCCATATGTCATCCCTGCTGAGCAAGTGGTTTGTGGTTTCCACCCAGTTATGTCCTTGGTCCCCAGGACAATAGGAAAGGCACATTAGTATACTACACATGACATGTCTACACAGTCACTCATCTATTGTGTAACACGTGGCTCATTCCTAATTGTCATAGGGGGCAGTTAGAACCTGACCCAGTCACTTGGCAATGGGTCAGACAGGTATATGCCTGTACTTGCCCCCTTGTGGCTACTGTGCTGCCCTCAAATGACCATCAAGCTCCGGATAGGCCACCAACAGAATGCAGGCCATTAAGGGGGTGATTGTCTGAGGGGCACCCTGCTCACGTTGGAACGACAGCCCCAGATTGACCTCCACGATCTTCCTGGCCCAGCGTCTCAGGTACTCCCACATTTTACAATGTGGGCGCTCTGCCGGCTGTGAATCCCAAGGGTCTGCATATTCTTGGCGATGGCTCTCCATATTCCCTATTTCGTGGACATTGACCTGCATGGATACAAAAGACAAATCAAGAGATCATGTTCACAAGTCTCAGCACACATATGTCAGTAACTGTCAGCAACATCAAGCTAGAACTTTCCTATTTGTCAATACTCCCAAGGGTGACACATACAAGCCAATAAGTACAGGGCCATGACTACAGACATAAATTTCCCAATTTGCAGACCAACCCACCCTGCCCCTCCAGGCCCTACAAAGACTTAGCAAGCTTTCTGACAACCTGACTGTGATGTGAGCCACTATGAGACACATCACACCTCTGTGGTTTCTGACGAGTAAACTTCTTAGGCATGAATGGACCAACACATTCACAGTATGTGAGAATGGCTCTCTGCATACAGTCCCTATAGGCTACTACCAGATTACAAACTCAAACATCACACATAGGTAACAATGAAGGGACTGGCATGGTGGGTACGGAAAGTATCTACCCTGTCCATGTGTGGACATGCGGCCTAACAAATGCAGACTCATGCCACTTCAGGGGGTGGGGTTCTGTGTTATGTAGCCAGACAACAGAACACACTTTTGGACATCTGTGTCCATAATACAGAGATGGCATCCAACAAACAAAGGCATACATTGTCCATTTTCTGCTATGTGACCAAGCTACTGAGTCACATATCATGGACTCCCAGGAATCAACACACTGTCTGCACTGTGGGAATGTCATTTATGCAATAAGCCTGCACAGGACAAATATGACCTGTGCGAAGGTGACAACAGGGTTGTGGGAGTAAGGGACCTGTCATGAGCCAAAGACACACATTGACAGTGATGCTAAATGCACATGTGGACTAGATCAGTAACTTACTTATGGACCCATTTCCAATCTAATCAAAGGAATGAGGCAATCTGGGCAAATTACACCAGCGCCACATATTGCCCACACGCCAGGATCTGTTGGGGTACAGGGAGTAACCATGGTGTCACAGTTGCATAGCCACATTGCCTTCACCCCAGCCTAGACTAGGAGCCATACTGGGAGATACATGTGACAGGCCCTGGTCTCTGCAGGCTGAGCAGACAGAAGCTACATGGCACTACATTCCCATAACTTCAATGCATGACAGTACATTATGTAGCGAACCACAAATTGACATTTGGTGTGTTTGGCAACCTGAAGGGCAGAGAGAGTAATGATATGCCGTTAAGACAACAATCTAGCAAGGGTGGATGTGTGAAGAAATCTCTGTGGCACCACACACATTGCTCACATTACTGCCAAATGACTCATACAACATACATACTCAGCTCATGCTGTCATGCATATACATGTTGTCTGACATATACAGCAATCATGAGGAAAGAAAGGTAAGTGGATGGCAGTAATGTCTCCTCACCTAGCTAAGTACACCCAGCACAAGGAGGATCTAGGAACACAAAAAACCCACACCACACAATGTGAATGAACTCAACATATGGCAGTGGCTACCAATACCTTCATATTGTCCCTCCCATTGATGCCACACAGATTGCACAGACAAGCACGAGTAATCAGACTGGCACATATGGCCACAATCTAGCCTGTGAGGAGGGAAAGGATGGTAAAGTATAGAGAAAATTGTGCACATGAGGTACTTGCTTGATCCTCTGGGGCACCATAGAGATGTTCATAAAGGGGTAGGACCTCATCCACTAACCGCTCCAGCTCCTCTAGAGATAAGCAGGGGACCCTATCACCTACTGGAATTGGTATGATTGCTCCCATAGGTGGTACACAGCAGCTTGGTAGTGGAGGTCTTGCTGGCAGCAGTACCAGGAGTCAAGTGGGTGATTCTGCAGGACATGGCGGTCATTGTATTGTATTGTAATTGTATTTATATAGCGCTTAGTACCCCTGACGAGGCGTTGAAGCGCTTTTCGATGAGTAGCACGCTACTCTGGAACCCAACAAGAATTAGTGATGGATTAGTATCGGGAAATAATGAGTACAGTTTTAGTATTATTATGAGCTAATTTGAGCCACAGATATGAGAGTTTGTTCGTTAGATTGACTGGAGTAATGGAGGGGTGGAGGAGGAAAGAAATCCAGAAGTGTTAATTGGGAGTATATCCTTCATTTACTCAACCCAAAGGCTTGGGATGAGTAAAGGGGGGTGGAGGAGGGAAGAGTATGTGGAAGGGTTAGGGAGAGCATAGTAACAGGGCGAGATAAATGCGGGAGAATTTAGTATGGTTGTGTGGGAGGTCACAGTAGTAGAGTGAGGTTTGGTGAGTTAGATGTGGAAGCAGAGGGAAGAGCTTAGGCAGAGTTATTTAGGAGATTAAAGTAGTAGAAGGGATTTGGGATGAGTCAGAGTGAGAATGGAGGATAGTTTGATAGAGACATGAGATATGATGATGAGTAGATAAGTGTGATAAGATGAGAGTAGGATTTCATAGATATCTAGTATAACAACCCACCCAGGAGCCATGCAAGGATCCACGAACATGACAAGCACAGAAACAACATATACACATACATACATATATATATATATACACACACACACACATGAATACACACACATATGCACATACAATACATAATTAGAACCATGGGTAAAAAATACTTAGTCAAACAGGTTTAAAGAGTGTGTGTGTATTTTATTGTTATGACATAATAGCGATACATATTTTCTAAAGAAACTATAAATAAATAGAAATATACACACAATCTGAAAAAATATTTATCAACATAGGCATATACAGTTCATAGTTGTTTGAATATGGTGGTTATGAAGGAAAGAGCCAACTCTTGAGTAGTTTTCTGAAGACAAGAAAGTTATCTGTGGCTCTTATAGTTGGGGGTAATGAATTCCATAGTTTGGCTGCTTGGATGGAGAAGGATGTACCAACTATAGTCTTTTTCTTGTATGGTGGTGTTCTAAGGCGGGGTGCCAATCTTGAGCGGAGGTTTCTTTGTTGGATGTATTTGGTAATTTTTTTTTTGATAAAAAGCGGTCCTGTTCCATGTATAGCTTTGTGGGTGATACAAAGCAGCTTGAAAGTGCATCTTCTGGCAACAGGTAACCAGTGTAGTGCTCTCAAGGCAGGGGAGATGTGGGCTTGCGGCTTTGCATATAATAGTAGCCTGGCTGCGGAATTCTGGATATGTTGTAGTTTTTTCATAACAGATAGAGATGATCCATGGTAGAGGCCATTGGCATAATCCAGTTTGGATAGTACAAGCGAGATAGTAGCTTGCACCTTGTGTGGAAATCCGAGGTGGGGGAAGATGCATCGTAAAGTCTTCAAGGTGATGAAGCTTGTTCGTGCTAATTTGTCCACTTGGGAATTCATAGTTAACTTGTCCACCATGTAGGCAGTTGTCACTGCTGGCAGAGACAGCCATTGGCCCACAACCACCACTGGCAAAATTAGCCTATGGCTGTGTCCGCTGTGGTTGCAATCGCCTACCGCCATGATGACTTCCACCAGCAGTCGCGGGTGGTTCCTAATGTCCAGTGGAGGAGGTCAGGTATCTGCCAGTTCAGATGCTTGGAATGCGGTATTGGGCTTCACTAACTGCGTCACACCTCAGAATATGTTGTTTGGAGCTCACAAACTTGCTTATCCTGTCTTGTCATGTAGGTTCTACTACTCAAATACCATTGTAGTACGTTCCAGGGCAAAGATGGCATTTACAGTGGCGCACAGTCCACCCCTGTCAAAGGTCATTTCTGTGGTCGGGATATCCAGTCACATTTCGAGGGGCATTTGTGATGCACATAATTGAGTTTGGTCCTCATACATGTTGTGGGCACATGTGTGGCAAACCATGGGCATCACATGTGACCCTTGCATTATTAGCAGCTGAGATGTGTACTGGTTGCCATGTCTATCCCTTCTAAATTGACTTGTCACATGTTATCATTGACATGCATCATGTATATAGCTGGGGACACAATGACTAATGTTAGAACTCATTTCTTGTCATATGTAGGTACCCAGGGAGAGGTAGGATGTGTCAGCCACCTGTCTACCGTCCACTGCCAGACCTTCAGACCATGGAAGAACAACCCTTCATACTCCTATATCGTCTGACTAGGCAAACAATAATGGACTTATGTTTTTGGTTGGGGACAGATCTGATGCAAGCTATTAGTTATCCAACCAGCATACTACCCATAGAACAAGTCATGTTAGTATTGCACTTTCTAGCCACAGGGTCCTTCCAACATACAGTGGCCCTGTCAGCTGGCATGTCCCAACCTATTTTCAGTCTGGTTTTGAAGGATGTCCTCTCAGCAATGTTAAAACACCTGGACAGCTACATCCAGTTTCCCCGACGTGATGACTTAGCCAATGTGAAGGCTGACTTTTATGATTTTGCACGCATTCCACATGTGGTGGGGGCTATTGATGCCACAGATGTTGGCTTGGTCCCACTGCATGCCAATTAACAAGTATACCACAGCAGAAAGAACTTCAATATCAATGTTGAAGTTGTATGTTTGGCGGATCTGTGCATTTCACAGGTCTGTGCCCGTTATCTGCTTTCAGTCCATGAGTCCTTCATTATGCAGAACAGCACTATCCTCCAGCTGATGTCAATACTGTACCCAGAGAGGGCCTGGCTGGTTGATAAGTCACAGCTGTCCTGTTTGTGTGTGTGCAATGTCTGGTACCACAATTCTGATGTGAGGGACTCATTGTTGCACATATGTCCCATTCCTTTACAGGAGACTCTGCATTGCCAAACTGTCCTTGATTGTTGGCGCCAATGGGGAATCCAACTACATCAGGGTAAGTCCGCTTCAATGAGGCCCATGTAAGAACATGGAGGGTTGTGGAGTGGGCTTCTGGTCTCCTGAAGGCCAGATGTAGGTGTCTGGAACCGACAGGTGGAGCGCTCCTCTACTCACCCAGAAACGTTTCTCAGATCACTGTGGCATGCTGTATGCTCCACAATATTGCCCTGCGGAGGAATATCCTGTACATCACAGAGGAAGGGTAGCCTGCAGTGCCGTTGGGTGGGACTCCTAAAATGCCAAGTGAGGGTGACAGTGGTGAAGAGGAAGGAGCTCACTTGCGGGAAGATCTCATCAATAGCTAATTTTCTTGAGTGCATGTGCCTGTGCCACAACTGACATATGTTTGTGTCATACCACCAGATGCAAGGCCATTGGATCACGATGGACCTGTGATCAGGGACTGTTGTACTGGCCTCTGTCTGTACCTTGGTTTACATGATGTTGGATTACTTTGGTTTGGTGGCCTGGGGGATTATACCTTGGTATATGTACCTTGACACAATATGAGTCAGCCATTCTTTGCTTGACAGTTCAGACCAGACATGTGGACAGCCTATGTGCTGTACAGTGCAATCAAATGTTTGGTGTGACCAGACACTTGTAGCAATGTATTTGTGTGTGGTGTTAGTAATCCTTAGCAGGACACTCTACCTATAACATATCCATCCCTGCTTTAGTATCTGTGTCTTCTGCATTTGCTTCACATGGTCTTACATCTCTACATAGCAAAATGTGGAACAGAAACAAGCAACAATGTCTTTGTGATAGGTGGATTTATGGAAAATGTGTGCTTTAAAATTGAATTGGGGCATGGTTAAAAAGAACAGTGAAGGGTTCAGTCATGGTGGACGAACTCACTGGAGTAGATGCCACACAATTGTAAGTCCAAAGTCCAGTGTACCCCTCCCATAGGAAATGGAAGGTGGTTGAAGAACAGTCAACAGAGTGAATATGTGGCACACAAAGGAGGTTCTTTAGGAACAGGTCACTTGCTGGCAGTGGTGGGTGTCTTGGCATCTGCACCACCTGGAGTCTTTGCTGGACGTCCCCACTTGAGTGGGGGCGGGGTCTGCTGCAACAGAGGACAGGGTGTCTGGGGCAGGTTCTTTCCCTGACAGGGCCTCCCTTCCAATGGCTGGCACCGATGAAGTGTCTGGAGTTGCTGCACCAAAGGAAGGGGTAGATTGTTGTTGGCGATCCCTGATCAGGGTACTGTTAATGTCCTTCAACACCCCTGTTAGGGAGGCCATGTTGGGATTGTGGGACTCCCACTTTTCACGCATATCCATATGGATGTCCCTCCACAGCTGCTTGATCTACAAGAGTACTGCAAGTACCAGGCCCATCAGGCCTTGTGAGTCCTGAAAGACCCTCAAGAGGTGCCAATGGGGTCCTGGCCAGCAGCATTCCCAGTGGCCTCACCCGGCTGGCCCAAAGCATCCCTCTCACGCACCCTATCCCCACAGGCCTGTGCCCCTGCCACATGGTGCCCCCTCACACTGGTTCTAGTACCATTATTGTGTGGTGCTGTGACTCAGGATCCTGGACTGGGAGGGCACAAGATGGTAGACACTACCCTAGGGACACAGGTCGGGGGCGAATGGCTGCTTGTGATGTCGAGGCAACCGGGCTGGGAGATGATGATATGGCCTCACTGAGACTCACTGTTGGGGTCTGACCAGGTAGTCCAGATGGGAATGAACCGTCCTCCACATCCAGATAACCAGAAATGTTTTCTTAACTTTGGGCTTCATCCATGGAGGTAGGGGCAGTCTCTTCATTGGCCTCCCTGTGCCTAGTGGCAGCTTGACCTGTTGATGTGAAACATACAATGTTACTGGTTGTATTGTGACATCTACCTCCCAAAGTTTACAGTGACATTGTACAAAGCCCTTGTACGTAGTTGATTTGCAGGTTATCCGATTGAGACAGGTACTCATGCTATGGTTGCATTGACCGGAGATTTGTGAAGCATGGCAATTCCATTTAAAGCAGGCAGGTGCTGAATCGTGCAGGTCATTATCATTCGGGAGGATGGGCTGAGAATTACATCTTGCCTCCAGTGCAGGCAGAACAGTGGCTGGGCAGGATGTGGCTTTGACCATTTTGGGGCCTAATTGATTGTCATGCAGGAAGACCTGTGACTTTGTTGTATATGGGATTAGAGTCATCATGTGGTCAGTGCAGTGTGAATGTGTCTGCTGCCCAATACCATTCTGGTGATGCATCTTGAGGCCTTTGGGATCATTGTTTTGCACACTGGGTAAGCTGTACTTCCTGTCCTCAATAGTTCCATCTTGGGTTAGTTGTTCAGGAAGGAGCTAGGTGGCCAGACACATCTCTGAGTTGAGCATTATCTGTATCTTGTTCCCGTCCAGGTGAGTGAACTTCAATTGAGAGTTAGCAGGCAATGGTTTGGGACAGGTGACTACTGTTCTGCTGTTTGGAGTCACTTGCCTACTGGGAGTTGCATTTATGCCCCTCCCTCTACCTCCCAACACTTGTCAATTTGTATCCTCCCAGGTGAGCAAACTTCATTTGAGAGTTCACTGACAGATGTATTGTTACAAGTGGACACTGGGCTGGTGATTGTAGTTAGCAAAACAAGGCCCATTGGGCTTTGGAGTCATGTCACTCCCACTACTTCTAAACACTTGATAACTGGTAACCTCCCAAGTGAGTAAACTTAATTTGAGAGTTCACTGACAGATGCACTGTGACAAGTGGACACTGGGCTAATGATTGTAGTTAGTGGAACAGAGCTCATTGGGCTTTGCAGTCATGTCACTCCCTCTATTTCCATAAACTTGAAAATTGGTAACCTCCCAGGTGAGTAAACTTCATTTGAGAGTTTACTAACAAATCCACTGGGCTGGTGATTGGAGTTAAAGGAATAGGCCCTCCAGGGAGTTGCAGGCATGTTACTCCCTATACTACACACAGTATACAAATGTTATCCCCCCAGGTTAGTACACTTCCATTGAGAGTTGATGAACAAGGGCATTTGGACAAGTAAACACTGGGCTTGTGTTTGGAGTAGGAAAGGCAGAGCCTCCTGGCTTTGACAGTCATGTCACTCCCTCTACTTCATACACCTGAGCAATGTCATCCCCCAGGTGAGTACACTTCATGTGATAGTTCCAAAACATGTATTTTGGAGAAGAGAACCCTGGACTGGTGGTTGGAGTGGCAGTAAGAGAGCCTCCTTTGATTTGAAGTCATGTAACTCCCTGTACTACACACACTATACAAATGGTACCCTCCCAGGTGAGTACACGTCAATAGAGAGTTAAGACACAGTAGTCTTTGGGCAAGAGTACCCTGTGCAGGTGGTTGGAGTTACAGAAACTGGGTCTGCAGTCGTGTCACTCTATATAGTAAACACACTATACAAATGTTATCCTCCCAGGTGAGTACACTACAATTCTGAGTTGACGAACAAGAGTATGTGGTGAAGAGAACACAGTATTCATATAGCGGAGTGACAGTAACAGTGCCTCCTGGCCGTGGAAGTCATGTCAGTCCCTGTACTATCTACACTAATCATGTTATTCTTCCAGGTGAGTACAATACAATTGAGAGTTAACAAACACGGGTATTTAGTGAAAAGGGCATAGGGCTGGCTGAGTGGAGTAACAGTGCCTCCTGGCCCTGATAGTCATATCAGTCACTGCACTACACACACTTAACAAATGGTATCCTGGCAGGTGGCTACACTACAGTTGGAAGTTCACAAACAAGGGTATTTAGTGAAGAGGACTCAGAGTTGGCTGAGTGTAGTTACAGTAACAGTGCCCCCTGGCCTTGGCAGTCATGTCAGTCCCTGTACTACACACACTTGACAAATGTTATTCTCCCAGCTTGGTACACTACAAATGGGAGTTACCAAACAAAGGTATTTGGCGAAGGAAACACAGGTCTGGTGTTTAGAGCTGTAGAGCAGTGCCTTCTGGGAGTTGTAGTCATATAACTCCCTGTAATACACACACTATACAGATATGTTATCCACCCACTTCAATTGTGAGATGCCAGACAGGGGTCTTTGGACAGGTAGGCCCTGGCTGGTGAGTGGAGTGACAGTGAAGGTGGCAAAAGGTGAGCAGTGAGCATGCATTTTGGTGACATTGTTAGTGTTGTGACTTACCAGACTCCACTCCCCCAGGAGTTCCTGTCAAGCCCTCAGGATGGAGGATGGCCAAGACCTTCTCCTCCCAGGGATAGAATTGTAATTGGTCACTGGGAGGGCCAACACAAGTCTTCTTGGCCTGCAGCTGGTGCCTGGAGACCAGGGATTAGATCTTGCCCTGAGGTCGTTCCACCGCTTCCTAATGCCCTCAATTGTGCACAGGATGGCGCCTTCACTCTGTCGACTATCCTGTCCCACATTTCCATTTTCCTACTGAGAGGAGTGTGCTGGACTTGTGCTCCAAACAATTGTGTCTCTACTCTTATGATTTCATCCACCATGACTCTTAACTCTTTATCTGTGAAACAGGGATTTTTGGAACGTGACATGGTGAAAAACAAAATTGAAATTCAGAAGAGTGACTTACTAAATGGGGGTAGTGCAAAAGAGTGTAACTGGACAAAAGTGTATGCAAGGTGTTGTATGGGATGGTGAAACAAAATGATGCATGGTATCTGTGCAGTGTGGGGAAAGAGTTGCTCTGTCTTGCTGGGTCTTGCTGTGTAAATGTAAAGGATTGTGGTGTGTGAAGGGGTGTGTTTTATAGTGTCCTATGCAGGTGTGTCCAGTGTGGCAATGTGTGTCAGCTGTGTTGTTTTCAAATTCATCCAATGTGTGTATTAATTTGGTTACCGCAAACTGCCATATTTCAGACCGCCATTGACTGACTACCATGGGTGACTTTGGGCTTGTAATATGGTCAGTGGTTGTTCTCTGTGCTGTCGGGCTGGAGTTCGGACTGCCTATTTCAGGGCCACTGTGCCACTGTGCCACTGCCGGTCTGGCATTTTTGTTTGGCGGTTGGCTGTCCTGTCTGTGTAACTCAAAATGCGGCAGTCTGTAAGACCGCCAACAGACCGCCAACATGGCGGTCTGGAGGTCCGACCGCCAAACTCAGAATGAGGCACAAAGACTTTAAAATTAAACACTGTTCCACTTGCATCACAGTGATTTGCATTTACAGCCTCAATGCTTTTGTGGTAAGTTACATGAAGAAAACCAAATACAAAATTGAAATGCAGCTCAATGAGAATAAGGTTAGAAAAAAAACAGTGCCCTTATGTTTTTGGGAAAACAACCAAAGAATTTAGCAGTTTAGAAATTGTTTTGACGTGACACCAAACAGATCACTTTGAGGAACAGAAAATTAAACATTTGCTGCAATTAGATTTTTCAGGTTAAAAAAGTTGAACACTTTTTTCACCATTAGAGGGACCATCTCTCAGGTTAAACAGACTAGCGATGGGCACAAGTGACTTTCTTGGAGAACTAAAGGTGGAGAAAAGAATGGCTTGTTCTACCCGATTGTATGTGATCCGTGGTAGGTATTGGTGCATACACAACTACATACAGTGGATAGAAGACGGTTCGGACAGAAAAAAACATTGTGAGTAGCAGATATCCTCGAGCAGGTGTCACGCTTGACAGGCTTTACAAATGGGGCAAACGATATGTCATTTAGTAGGTGAAGGCTATATTGAAATAATTTGATAAATTGCAAAGTGAATATGAACATGCCTGTACCAAAACATTTCACTACCTGCAACTCCAACAAGCACTCGTGGTACCCACTTCTGGAGACACGCTGGTTCAGGACAGCTCTCCACTTAAAACAGGGTATACGTTGGGTACTGACTAAGAAAGCCGTCTCACTGATTTATAAGACAGTGATGTACTCGCCAGATATGTTGAAACAACTTAAGGAAAGGCAGGAAACGGATGAAGGAATAATAAGGAATCTGAGTGGGAAGCAGTCATGCAAAATCCTAACGAGGTTACACTCAAGTTTAGCTTCAAATTGGTACAGATAATTATTTTACATAGGATATCCTACCTTGAAGGTTTGTGAGTATCAGATTTATGGGGAGTTTCTATCACATTATCTGACCATGCCTCAAATTGAGATCTTTTGGAGACGGGGGAAAGAATGCATGATCACATTTGAAAATTAACTCCAACGAGACTGAGGTTTTGAAAAAGGTGGGTCTGTCCTTCAATTTGGTCGTAGTATCGTGGCCTAGCTCATTGGGCACATGCTCTACACCAGTGGCAAGGACGAACAATCTGTCTACAATGAACTCAACTGCTGGGATCAAATAGCTTGCCAAACTTACTTCTCCCTATTTCTACCCTATCGAGAGTCAGAGAAAAATACTACCACTTCCTCGACCTAACTCTTGGTTTATAGTCATTCATAAATAGAAAGCTCTGGTCTTGACTAGTTCCATGAAGTTTATTACTTAACCTAATCTAAATACCCACTTCATAAGTGACAGGTTATTCAAAACCTGGCGGTCAGACTCACACATATGGAATCTAGGGCCATAGGTACGAACACTTTTTCCCATAGACATAGAATGGGGAAAAACCTTTGCTACATCTGGCCCCTATTTCTCAATATCTTACATTCTTCAACTGGCTACCTATAGCCAAAGAGTGCAATTTAAGAGCCTATACATTTGTCATTTATGATAACAGACCAGTTTTTCACACACGCTTACCATCTATTAGCCTACAATGTGCTTAAAGGATGTGGTGCTGCTTTAACAAAAGGCGTTCTTTAGGGGCGGTAAATATTCAAGGAGAGCAAGCAGTGACCCCCAGACTACTGCCTTTCCCCTCTAAGGCTGCCAATGCGATTTCCAAAGTGGAAAGGGTCTAAGGCTAGACTTTCCTTTTCATGAATCTCCTACCATTTCAAATTGGGCTTGGTAAATCATTAAAATACATTCCTTTCTGAAACAGGATGTCATCCCTTTCACACTCCTCCTATTTCCAAATCTGAAAGGGTCATAAAAGTCCTTCCACGAGTCAGTAAGATTTTTCTGACTTGTTTAAAGGCATTTATACTTAAGGATAAGGCCTTTTACAGTCACAAACTGTCATTTTGCGAATCACCAGCTTGACAATTTCAACGGGCTTTGTACATCAGGCACATCATTTTTAACAGGTTAATATGCTCTTCAATAACTGTTTTACTGTTTAGTGGTGGTTGAGAAACCAGAGAATAGCAGCACAGTTTATAAAAGATATGGGCCCTCATTATGACATTGGCGGTAAAAACCACCTACCGCCGCGGTGACAGCCGCCAAAAGAGCTTTGCCGCGGCTGCCAGCCATCCGCCACAGCCGGATTTCTGCCACAAGAAGGGGGGAAATCAGGCTGTGGCCATGCTGGCGGATGGCGGTAAGGTGGCGCTGCTACCACCAGCAGCGCCACGCCAGTAGACCGCCGCCAGCCTTATTTTGAGAAATAATACAGCCTGGTGGTGTTCTGATGGCAGGCCCTGTGTCGGTAGCATCGCCCCGTCCTGTCTCCTGCCAGAAGATCCCCGGGATCCAGGTAAGTCGTGTCTCCGTCAGGTGAAGGGGGTGGGGGATGTTGTGTGTGTGTGGGCATGTATGTGTGAGTGTGTGCGTGAATGCGGGTGTGTGTTTATTGTTGATTGCGTGCGTGAAGGTATGGAAGTGTTAGTGCATGTATGTATAGAAATCGGAATGCGTGTCTGCGTGTATATTTTGAAGTGTGTGTAATTGGATGTATGGATGCGTGTATGTATGTGTGAATGAGTGTGTGTCTGCGTGTGTGTGTGTGTGTGTGCATGGGGGCTTGGTTGTAGGAGGGGTGGGGGGTGTTTGGAGAGGTAGGGGGCATCCTATCAGTGACAGGGAAAGAATTCCCTGTCACTGATAGGGCCTACCGTCATGGGTTTTGTGGCGTTACGTATGTCATGAAAACCATGGCGGTAGGCGGAGTCATAATCCTGCAGGCGGCACAATGGCGGCCGCTGCTACCGCCATGGCGGTCAGTGTGGTACATTGGCAGATTGGCTTCAGCTAACCCGCCAATATCATAATGTGGCAGTAAGTACCGCCAGCCTGTTGGTGGTACTTCCGCCACATTAACGCCAACCGCCGGGGTCATAATGACCCCCATAATAACAATACATAAAGAAAATCATTATGTGTGCTTGGAAAATGGGATGAACTCATAATCGTAGGCATTTGGTGAGTGATGTCAGTGCCTGTGCCAAAATAAAACAAAACTTTCTGCAATTTAATTTGCACATGGCAAAGTTAAGGGCTTCTTCAGAGCATCCCAAAATTAATGTTTATCAGGGCCAAGGCCATGCCTTTATTCAGAAAGGGAAATGATGTTTCGGCAACCTTCCCACCTCCATTCACCCCTCTGCCCTTTCCTGAAATAAAAAAGAGGTTAGAAGCTGACTGACAAACAAGTTGATGCAGAGAGGCTAATGGTTAAGGGATGCAATGTAAAATGTATAATATTTATTTAGGAACCTCTCCATAGAAGATTGAGATCGTACAGTGGGTGAGGTTTACTACTACATTTTACACAACATTGCTCATGGAGATAGTCAACAAGAAAAGTACACCAAATCTATGTACTAAAAAGAACATAAAGAACTGTGATAAAATACTCACATGCTCAATGAAAGAGTGCATTGTACGCAGGCTAGTACTGCTCTGATGCATGAGCATAAAAGCCAGTTTATGCTCATTCATTAAACTCAACCCAGCTTTAACGTTAAAAATGCACGTGTGTAAAACATGGCATGCACAGGCGTTTCAGGATCCATGTCCACAAGGTGTGTCTTAGCAGAACATCTCCAAGGATCCATGTGGATTATGATGTGACAGTGTTAAATGGACATACTTATATTTAGGGTGTCTTTTCTCCAAAAGTCTCTCTGTTTTAAATCAAGGACTGGACCTCCTGAGTAAGAGTACCCCTATACTGAAAATGGACATAACATTACAATTCTAGAAAAGAAGCAGCAATGAGTGATCACAAGCAATATGTGATATACAATTCGATACATAAATATGTATTCCTCTTTAATGATCTACAGTTTTCTCGGAATAATTCCTGGAAACATTCTTATGGAAGGAAATCCGTAATAGTACTGTCATTAACCATTGTCTTTATGACTCTTGGTCACCCTGTCTGAAGTAAACAGCCTTTACAATGCAATCTTTTCCACAAAGTCCCTTTACAAGTCTTTACCACACATTTGCCTTTATCACGCATGCCTTTAACAGAGGTACTTACCATGCAAAAAGGTAAGTGTAGGTTAGTATATGTTATTGAGTTATATTTTTGTTTACATGTTTTATTTTCATTTATAGTAATTTAAAAGTTTCTAATTAAATTTAATTAAAAAAATGCATATTTGTTTAAAGATTGCAAAATATTTTTTTCTAGGAGAGTGTTGTATTTTATCCAGTGGTAACGGGTGGGAAAATGGGGAGCAGGGTCAAGACTGATTTGCATATGGCTGGAACTAAACTGGAATGGCATGGCAAGCAAAAAAACTGATGGAATAAATCCAGATCTGTGACTGAGGGTGAATGTTTGATTTGTTCTGCATTCCATCGATCATCTGTTGTTTTTGCATTTGTCGCCCCAAGTGGGAAGGGTATGCCCAGACGTGGGTTCCGTGCTTGCCATGCCACCAGATTCAAGCTAGCCTGGCTGATGAAGGGTGATACCCTGAAACAGGTCCCACGATGCTTGTTTCTGGTCCAGGGAAGACCTGCGTTGGCAATTTGGGCTGGACTGTTCTCATGGGGCGCAGTGTCAAGACTGATTTGCATATGGCTGGGTCTAAATTGTAATGGCATTTCAAGCAAAAAAACTGATGGATTAAACCCAGATCTGTGACTGGGGGTGAATGTTTGATTTGTTCTGCATTCCATCCATCATCTGTTGTTTTTGCAAATAATATTTAGGAGCAGGATGTGAGCGATCTTACGGAGAAGACATGTATTCATAATCAAGGAATATTGAAAACATGTGGGTTACATTAATTGAATAATTTAATATAAACTATAATTATGAAAAATGCAATGAGCATTTGTTAAAAATATGCAAAATATTTTTTGCGAGGGATCCACGGATGGGGGAATGGAAGTGTATTAATGCCCAAGTATAACATAGGCTAATTATGCTTAATACCTTCATCTCATGATGAATATTGTAATGTGCCTACTTTAGATTAAATCGTTTCAAATAAAGGGATTATTTTTTTTAAATAACATAAAATGTTAAAAATATTTTTCAACATATAAATTAACACTTTGTTTTAATAAAACATTAATTATCGAACAATTTCCCACAGTTTCTTATTCATTTCAAAGGGGAAAATTGTATTTTTTTCATTTTTACTTTTCAGGTTGACTTTCTTGCTTGTTCTTCTGTTTTTACAGTTGGGGAGTACCACAGTCACGACAAAAAGCATGACAAACCTTCAGTCAGCTAGGAACAATCTGATTTACTTAAAAAAATCTAAGATAGGAAACTAATATAAGAAGAGAGGTAGTTAGATATTAAGTTAGAGATTAAGTATAAGAGTATTGTGGGTGCTATGATTTTTAGCCAGCATTACATCCCCATACATGTAGGGGTTTTAAGCGCATAACTGCCAGTTTTTCATTTTTTTAAAAGGGTTTAGACAAAATTTTACACCAAAAAGACAAAAAGGACTGTATTTTTTTCAACAATGTTTTTAAAATCATTATTCAGTTTTTTTTAAGAATGTATTTTATATGAAGAAAGAAGATTGAATTCCTGGATTCAACTACTCATAAAAGGAGCATGTTTCGGTTTATTTTAACAAGTAAATGATTTCTTGTTTTTTTTTACATTCAAAAAGTTTCATAGAGAAACAAGGAAGATGGTATTGTGGATTATGGGCCTGATTACGTGGTGACTATCGGACCGCTGCACTGTGGCGGTCGGACCACCATATTGCAATACTGGTGGGGGGTCTCACCAGGGAACCACCTTCCCCGCCGGGAACATGGTTCCCGACTTGGTGACAGCGGTTGGAGTTGTAGCCAGCCAGGGCGGTGCTGAGTTCAGCGCGACCTGGCAAATTTCAACCCCACTTTCTGACAGCCTTTTCATGGCAGGGACCTCACAATTGAAAGGCTGGCGGAAAGCCAGTGCCAGGGGCCATGGGGGGCCCCTGCACTGCCCATCCAATGGCTTGGGCAGTGCAGGGGCCCACATGCCCATCACCATCGGAATGCACATAGTCTGCTGTGCAGACAGTGCGCATTCCGAGGGTGCTGGAGTGCTATGGTATTTGAGGCCAATACCGTAGCATTGTTACCACCAGTCAGCCTGGTAGGAATGCGTATTACAATGTTTCCGCCGGTCATCCCAGTGGGAACATTGTAATGAGCTTGGGGGAACGTCACCAGTACGACGGTCGTGTCCTCCCCACGGCTTTGGCGGTGCGCTTTTAGGACCCCCAAAGTCGTAAGAAGTCCCTTAGTCTTGTGTTATTTTTTTAAACAGGTTAAAAAAAAAATGGTATGGACAAAGAAGCTGAACAAAAGGAAACCCTTAGGAGAAATGGATTTTAAATCATTTAGAGACCTCCGGGTTCAAGTATTTTTTTAAAAAAACAAAGTTTTAAACAATATTTCATATTAAGGATGGTAGTACACTCTTATGGACTTAGATTCTTGGTGAGTAGTTGCCAAAGAAATCACCATGAGTTTTAAGTGTAGAATTTCTCAAAACAGAATAGTAATGATAATAATTAATTAATGTTGCTAGTAATGTAAGATATAAGCAATGTCTAGGTAGTCTGAAGCTCTCAACATTAAAAAACTATTGTATTTTGGCCAATAGTCTTTCAGAAACTTCTTTGCTTCTTTTTTCAGACTACACTGACAACTTTTAGGAAATGATGCAGGGTGCCCCTATGGAATTGTTAAACGAGTTATGCCAACCATCAATTGCATTGTCTGTTTTGCAGTTCCTTTAAAGTAGGCCGAGAAGCAGTTCTACCATCAAACTGGAAATTGTTGTTTTCTCTTGCAAACCAACCTATTTGGATGGTCAATCCACATCTCTTTGAAATAATTTAGAAGTGGTGCCACTTTTTCTTCATTTTGTAAGAAATTGCCTGATTGTATAATTGTTAAATAGAAATACTTTACACATTTACGAGGACCAACATAGAAAGCTGTGAATATTCGTAGTTCAAACTGAATTTTCTGCTTAACGCATTATCCTCAGGTAAGGATGTTTTTTTTTTCCAATAGGTCTGGGAAAAATGAAAACAAGTTCTTAAATTTTTGTGCTTGTAATACATTAAATAATAGAATGTTTTATTTGTAATAAAGGACTATTGTATCAGTTGAATTCTTAAATATCTCAATATGTTTATTTATCTTATTGAGTATGTATTTGTGAACAGCTTGAGAGATAGGTACCAACTTACCCTGTTCTAGAAAAACATCAGTATCCATTTATTAGAGGATTTAAGCCCAAACCATGAGCGTTGTATATAGGTATTTTCACATTAGAAGACCCATGATTGGGACAGCTTTGGTTGCCTTAGGTAAGTACAGTATTCAATTTTGCCATTCCTTCTCCTAATAGTAATTCTCAGTTCATCTTCCCATTATCCTCTATCATTTAGATGACCAAAACTATAATTTTACATGAAGAGAAGAATGAGAACAACTGCCTATTTGTTAAACCTGGGTTGCCTCTTCATCATGGTCAGTCCTGTAATATCATGACTTCTCTAACTTCAACCCAATTTTTCACCAGAGGATATGTCCGTTAGAAGGAGTTATTGAACTTTAAGATGTGATTATGAGTTATTTCCTTTCCTCAATATTCTTTATCAATCTTCTACTTTTTTCCTTGAGTGACTTCAGAGACTTTTTTGCTCAAGATGGATCTTTGGTGAATATTTAAAATATCTCCTGGCTACCAAAGACACAGCTAATTTCACATAGATGTGTAATCAGAGATACGGTCATTTCCAACCTCCTTCCTGTTTTATAGCCAGTACCTTCTTGTAAAATCATTCTGTTGTTAGTTCCCACAAAAAGATTGTTCTATTGTATCTAAGATTTCAGAGTGTTTGTTGAGAAATGATATTGTATTCAATTGGATGATGAGTGTTTTTTAAATATTTTCTCCCTGGTCATTCTCAATGTGTCCACATTAATGCCTCCAGGTCCTTTCCTCTAGTCATGCCACGTCAGTTGTTAGAACAGTTTATCCTCTTGATGACCTTTTCTATCTATGCAGCCTTTGGAAGATCTTGCAGCTGGGTTTGGGGTGTTAATCTATCAGTAGGCAGACAAAATCCAACTCTATCTTACAAGTGTAATCACGAAGCAACATTCTACACATGTGCAATTGCCTAAAGGCATCAACATCCTGGATTGCAAAAGCAAGTCTCAAATTTACTCCATCGGGATGAAATGTGCTTTTTTCTAGCTGTCAGACTGATCCTCATTTTCAATCATGGCTTTCTTTTATTACTTTAAATAGACTCACCTCTACACTTGCTCACTCTTCAAATTCGTTTGGATTATTTCTTGACTTTGAGTTTGTTCTAAGAACATAAATTGCCAAGAAGGTCCAATCTGCTCATTTTCAGCGTGCTCTCTTTCAGGTATTTGATACTTTCTACCTGCACAGACATTCAGAACTGCAGTTTTTGGTACTGTCCTAAATTGATGGGGACAATGCACTCTAAGTAGGAGTAACAAAATGTTCACTTCCCACACTTAAATCCTGCATTCAGATTCAGTATTGGTCTTGCCCCCGTAAGGGAGCACAGGCCAATCCCATAGCACACAGCACCCTCAAAATGCGCAGATGGTCATGGCCAGAGCAGGAGTCCCCTTGTGGCCCCCGGCACTGGCTTTCCATCAGCCTTTCCATGGCGGTCTCACCGCAGTGGAAAGGCTGGGAGAAAGTGGAAACATCATCAGCACGGCGGCGCCAAACTAACCGCAAATCCAACCGCCTTCAGCCCATGTTCCTGGTGGGGTCGGCGGTCATGAGGCAGTCCAACCGCCAGGGCTGTAATGTGGTAGTCGAACCGCCTGGAGTACTGCCGTTCGACCGCCACCGTGAGGCTGGCAGTCTGAAGACCGTCAGCCTCGTAATGAGCCCCTAAATCTTAAAATTGGTGGCCACTGGAAGATATGTGAAGGTTCATGCAGAGCTCGTAGCACGCTCCTTGTTCAACTAAAAAAAAATTTGGCCAAGATATCTCTCACAGTCAATCAAGCTTTTAACTCTGCTACACCTATGTTTAGGAACTTTTGTTACATTCAATCTGCCTTGTTTCTAGTCTTGTTAGTGTAACAAAAGATTTGAAGCTTTTTTGTTTAAAAAAACTTGTGCTCAACAGAACGATTTAACATTTGTTTTTGCCAATTCTGTAAATTCTTGTAAAAATTTACTTTTTTAACTGCTTTAAAGTGTTTATGCTGGTTGATTTAATTATTGCGTATCATTGCATACCACTAAGTTGGGTATCAATAAATAGCTTTTATTTAGTTAGCAAAAAGATACCCCAAGTGTTGAATATGTCCATGACAAATGCACGTTATGTTATGCTATTTTATTTTATCTTATGTTGTGTACAGCACTCCATCAGCCTTTGGCATGGTTTGCTGTTTCAATGTATACAAAATAAAATTGAAAAAATATAGCAGGAATTTACCAGGCTCCAGTCTAAATTAACGGACCCTCAGTGGTGTGATATTGTTGATATTTTTGCCGTATGCTTCTTTCAAGGGACTTGGTGCCTCTAACTGGTGTTTCGTTCTGCTTTTACGAACTATAGCAAAGGAGCACTTTCCTAGGGAGTCGGATTTCTTTCTGGGTGCCTTACTATATGGTCCACAGTTTCAATGATGGGGACAAATAAAATTGATTGACATAGATTGACACAATATACTTGGAATTAGCATTAAAGCTTCAGACGACCAATTATGTCATGTTTATAATGTATATAGGCCCATATTTATACTTTTTTAGAGCCGCTTTTGCGTCTTTTTTTGATACAATTGTATTTTGTTCTAAAAAAGTATAAATATGGGCCATAGTCTCTCTGTTAGGGGTTTCAATAACACTAAAACTTTTAAGTAGTTGGAAATTCACATTGACAACCTCAAAACTGGACCCTGTTTGATAAGAGCTGGGAACTTTAATACTACATTTGAACCACTGGATATCCCTGATTTTCCCAATTCTGCAGAGGAGGGTGATCTTTGTTCTATTCCTGAACTCTTCCTATCAAATAATGGTATCACACCGCCATCCAATTAAATGCTTTAACTTTACATCCTCTCATTAATGAACCTGCTCTTCTAGGAGACATACTTATAATAGACCAGGTCGCACCAGCAGGCTAGAATATATACTGCTGGATGTAAGGCTATTGAAGCACATGATTAATTTGGCCATAATTGATTGTGTTGATAGTGATCATAATGCCCTGAAATTTACAATGAAAGGATATCAATCTATTTGAAAGGGAACGTTGGCCCAGATTTACGAGAAAATGATGGAGCGCAACGTTGCACCAAATGTGGTAGCGCCGCGCGCGGTCATTTTCAAAACGCAGGAAAAGCTATATTTAATAGAATACAGCTCAACCCTATGTTGCCCCTCTGCAGGCGATAATTTTGCTGCTGAGCACCAATGGAGCCACCCTTGCAACATGGTGCAACGATGGCTGCCCTGCTGCACTACACAATATTTAATGGCCTTTTGCTCTTTCTATGCAGACATAGAAAGAGCAGAAAATGAAAACTGGGGTGGCGTTAGATTTTGGTGCTGCCTCAGGTTTTCAAAAACGTGTAAATCTGGGGCAGCATCAAAATGCAGTGGGTGTTGCTATGGCATGCCCCTTCCACGCAAAGTGCTGCGTGGGAAGGGGCCCTATTTACAAGGTGGCATTAACGTCACCTTTTAAATTTGGCACAGTGCATAGCACCACCAGAGTGTCACTAAGAGTGACGCTCCGGTGGCGATAGGGCTTTGTAAATCTGGCATCTTATATCTCAAATAAGGGCAGAGTTGTCAAGTGGGGGTATTTTATGCATCACCAGATAGAGTATCTAAGGTGTATAAATAAGTGGTAGAGGATCTAGAAAAACTTGCTATGAGAACGTGGTAAAATTGAAGTCAAGATTCGGGTATTAAGGTCCATGAAGAATTTTTTACTTCCTTACATAACTTCTTTTGGGGGGAAATAAGGTCAATGCTATAGTTCCAAAAAGATCCTCTTGGTATAACAAGAAATGTAGAGCTGCAAAGGCCGATGCAATTGTGGCATTTAGGAGTAAGAATTTTAACCAGATTAAAAACACTAGGCAATTACATAAAAATACTTTGAGTAATGCAGAAAGGAAATAGGAATATTTTAAGAAGCATGACTTGGTGAAGGTAGTAATGGGAAAACAGGCTGGTCTGGCACATAGTGGCCCATGTTGGCCCAAATAATCAAACCATCGTTGACAGCCACATTACCTACTGGCCTGGTTTGACCACTACAAGTAGTTTCAATTAATTGCATTGCCATCTGGGTAGGGACACTGACTTGCTACAGTTGATCCCTTGACCTTGAATACAAAGCCACTGGAAGCAAGTATGATAGACACTCTGCCTCCTATTAAATGTATTACACCTAATACAACTAGGTCCTGTTAAACTCCCTATTAAGATCTCTTTTTGTTTGAGATGGAGGTTTGGTGCTTCTACGTGAACACAATTTTTAATGCAATTCAGAAGGGCACCAAGACACCATCCACATTGAAAGGGACTCTGATTGTCCTGAATTTTAAAAAGGGTCAAAGGGCTCGACCAAGTAAATACAGACCTAACAGTCTTATAGATAGTCTACCCAAAATGTTTGGAGAATGTGGATAGCTACAAGGCTGGTGTCTAAGCATGGAATCTTGACAGACTTGAAAGTCAGTTTTGGGCGAAAAAAATCAGTACGATAGACCAAGTGTTTAAGTTTATGCTACACTAGAAACCCGTTGTGTTTGGTAAGGGACCTCTATATGTTTTATTTGTGGACCTTAGATCTGCATTTGAATTGCTATCATAGGAAAAGTTGTGGTTAGTTTTACGGGAAGTGGGTGTCCTCAAAATAACCTATCCATTCTAATTAAATTGCATGACCAAATTCATGCATGTGCAAGAGGGGGGTCAGTGGAGAAACAACAAAGCCATCCCCATTCGAAAGGGAGTCCGGCAGGGGTGTGTACTGGCTCCAACATTGTTTTCATTATTTATAAATGGTAATGCAGATTTTTTAAGCACATGCAAGGATGATTCCCCAAAGTTATTTGGGAATGGGACTCCAACCCTCCTGTTTGCAGATGTCATGCTATTGATTTCAAAGTCCATTATGGGCCTAGAGGTGTTATCAGATCATTTGCGGACATCTGCAGACAGCAAGGCCTGGAAATGAACACTGTTAAGACCAAAATATATAGGCCCTCAATACAACCCTGGCGGTCGGTGATAAAGCAGCGGTAATACCACCAACAGGCCGGCGGAAAAAAATGGAATCACGACCATGGCGGAAACTGCCAACGTAGACAGCCACTTTAACACTCCGACCGCCACGGCGGTACAAACAAACACTGGTGGAGGACAAAGTACCACCCACCCTATCACAACAGGCCTATCCGCCACCTTTTCTGGGGCGGAACCAACGCTATCAAAAGCACGGCGGAAACAGTACACAGAAGGGATACCACTCACCTCTCGACACCCAACGAGGAACCAGGACGCCATGGAGCCCGAGTTACAGGTCCTGCCCATGCTGCTCTTCCTCCTGCTCTATCAGGAGCAGGACAGACGCCGTTGACGACCACGGTGAGTACTGCACCTACAACACAGGGAAGGGGGGGAGGGAAAAGAGAGTGACACACACGCAACAAGCAATACCCCCACCCTCACCCACAACAACATACACACAAATACATGCAGCAACATTACATAAACACCCCACCCACTGGAAGAACGCAAGGACAAAAGGAAATGATTGTAACGATTGTAATCATGAAAAATCTGATAGTCAAAATTCAGTACATACAAATATGTACACCAACTACACAAGTCCAGATAGTGTACCAATCATTGTCCGTGGACCACTGGTCCCCAAATGCATGGGTGAAACCCACACAAGATACCTGACTGGAAACGGAGAGAACACTGCTGGGGCATCAGATCGAAAATAAACAGGCACCTCAGGGGGATGGGGGGTACCTCAGCCAGATGAACGCACAACGCCACTGCTGCACGAGGGGGCTCCATGCCCATTGCTGTATCCTGGGGAGTGCAAAGCCACAGTCTCTCAAGTCTCTCCAGTGGGTGGGTTGCCCACTGCTTTATCCTGGGTAGTGCAATGCCACAGTCTCTCAAGTCTCTCCAGTGGGTGGGTTGCCCATTGCTTTATCCTGGGGAGTGCAAAGCCACAGTCTCTCAAGTCTCTCCAGTGGGTGGTTTGCCCACTGCTTTATCCTGGGGAGTGCAAAGCCACAGTCTTTCATGTCTCTCCAGTGGGTGGTTTGCCCACTGCATTATCCTGGGGAGTGCACAGCCACAGTCTCTCAAGTGGATGTCATTCTCCACTGGTTCTGGAGGGGGTCTGGTGCCCAGAGTGCTTCATTCTGCCAAGGACTGAGGTAGTGGATGTCATTCTCCACTGGTTCTGGAGGGAGCCTGGTAACCAGAGTGCTTCATCCTGTCAAGAACTGAGGTAGTGGATGTCATTCTCCACTGGTTCTGGAGGGGGCATGGTGCCCAGAGTGCTTCATCCTGCCAAGGACTGAGGTAGTGGATGTCATTCTCCACTGGTTCTGGAGGGGGCCTGGTGCCCAGAGTGCTTCATCCTGCCAAGGACTGAGGTAGTGGATGTAGTTCTCCACTGGTTCTGGAGAGGGCCTGGTGCCCAGAGTGCTCCACGTGCAGTGTGGCCGGTACCATTCCCTCACCTGGGTGTGTGTAACACGAGATTGCTGAGGAACAGGTAGCATGATACGCCATGGAGGCAGCGACATACCCCACACTGATGCGGCTTCGCCTTCCACCTGCAGGTGCAAACAGTGATGGAAGTCATGCCTCATGGAAGCTGGCCAGGGTCCAGAAAGTCTCCTCCAGCCTCAGACGACTGACCACTGGGGATGGTAGCCATGTCAGTGGTGGTGCCACTGTCCGAGCACGTCGCGGGGCTGGTGGCGGTGCTTGCGGCGGTGTCTGTGGCAGAGGTGCTGGCGGTGGTGCATGGGTCAACACCTGCTGAGGGACACAGCAGGACGTCTCCTGCAGCCCACTGGGGAAGATGCTGGGGACTGTCGCTGAGGCTACAGGCGTGCCGGTGGTGGTGCAGGTGGCGGTGCAGGTGGCGGTGCTGGTGGTGGGGCAGCTTGCGGTGCTCGCCGCCGTACAGGTTGGTGTTGTCGTGGACAGAAGGGGTGACACAGACGGTGCCACCGTGCCCTGTCCTGACCTGCTCTTCTGCTTTTGTCCCTTCCCCACCTTTGATGGTGCAGCAGGTGTCTTGCCACTATCCCCTTTTGTTTTTGCAGAGCCCTTGGTGACTTGTAGGTGCGGCTTCTTCCTCCGGGATGTGGGCACCTTCTTCACCTTGCCAGGTGGCGGAATGTCCTTGCCGTCGCTACGTGGCACACTGGCGGCCCTGATGGGTGGCACACTCGATGACCCCGCAGTTGCTGGCACCACTGTGGCTGGGGATTTGGTGGCTGAGGTGCTGCGCTGGGACCTGGAAAGCCTGGCCTTAGGGGAAGGATGGGGGGGAGGTGAAGGGAAGAGGTCAAGGTTTGCCAGGAAAAGTTTTTTTGACACACTGGGACGGGAAGATGGAGTGGGTTTGTAGGAGGTGTACGTTTGCTGAATTTGGGTGAAGGTGCATGGGCCGGAGGCTGTTGTGAGGTGGATGGCTGTTGGATGGGTGTGTGCCTTCGTTTGTGTAGTTTGGGAGGAGGGCTCACAGACACACTGGGAGAGGACACTGGGGATGTGTGCATGGTAGTGGGGGTGGTGAGTGCACGTGAGCGGTGTGTGGTGATGGGTGTGCTGGTGATGGAGGTAGTGGCTGAGGATGTAGTGCATGCAGGTGTGAGTGGAGACGAGACAGAGAGGGAGGAGGAGGACGTGGAGGAGGGGACACAGTGGATGCAGTGGATGTTGCTGTGTCTGCATGGGTATGGTGCTTGTGTGAGTGCTTGTGGGATGTGTGGTGCTTATGTTTGCCATGTCCACTCTTGTGTGTTGAGGGGTCTGCATGATGGTCTGATGGTGTGCTTGCGATAGGCTGAGGTACAGGAGATTGGGTCTGGGTAGTGGAAGTTGGAGGGGGGAGGCTGGACACAGGGACAATGGCTGCCATCAGTGCTGAGGCCAGAGCCTGAAATGCTCTCTGTTGGGCTACCTGGCCCAAAATGAATGCCCTCCAGGTATGTATTTGTTTGTTGCAAATGCCTCTCAACACCCTGGGTGGAATTCAAAATGGTAGATTGCCCAACAGTGAGGGATCTCAGGAAGTCAATAGCCTCCTCACTGAGGGCAGCAGGGCTGACTGGAGCAGGGCCTGAGGTGCCTGGGGTGAAGGAGATGCCCACCCTCCTGGGTGAGCGGGCACGGGACACCCGCTAAGGGGCTGCTGGGAGGGTGTTGCTGGTAGGGGGGTTGGTGGCTGTACCTGTTGATGCAGTGGGCACAGAGGTGCCCGCCACCGCAAGGGAGCTCCCATCAGAGGAGGAGTCGCTGTCACTGGTGTATGCTCCTGTCCCCATTGTGGAGCTCCACTCGCCCTCCGTCCCACTGGTGGCTTCAGACTCCGTTGCTTCACCCTCCAGGGCCGAGTGTGTTACAGCTCCCTCCTGCTCCGGTGCCACTGCTCTTCTGCCTGATGATGCTATTGCACACAAGAACAGGGAGACAACAAACAGGTGGGGGAAAGACAGAAGAAAACCATGTTCAATGCATGCAACACCACTACCGTCGGCGGACACAACACCCAGGGAGCAGCCCTCACTACTACGCCATGCACTAACAGTTCCTAGTAAATTCACATGCCCATGGGGTACGAGGCCTAAGCCCAATTGCTGCACACCTGGAAGTCACAGGAGCCTGACTAGGTGTAGATGCCTCTTACCACTAGTGGGGTTGGGGTGCCACAGAGCCTGCCTCACAAGGGACCTTGCCAACCAAGTTCTCCCTGGCCTAGGGGAACCCACAGCCCACCTCTCCAACCCAGACACCTCGTAATGCGTGCAGAGTCAGCTGAATGAGAGTGTACTCACCCCCTTGTGGCTGCTGTGATGCCCTCAAGCGCCCATCCAACTCCAGATAGGCCACTGCCAGGATCCGGTACATCAGGGGGTCATGGTGCGACTGGCACCCCTTCCACGTTGGGAGGCCATCCCAAGCTGGGCCTCCGCCGTCTTCGCCGTCTTCTTGCTCCAGCAGCGCAGGTCCTCCCATCTTTTACGGCAGTGGGTGCTCCGTCTGTGGTAGAACCCCAGGGTCTGGACGTCCTTGGCAATGGCACGCCAAATACCCTTCTTCTTGTGGGCGCTGACCTAGGGGAATGGTAGAGGGGGAAAGGAAATTACTCACCCGTCCGGACCGTCATACTCATTGCCCACCAGTCCCACCCATGCCCCGACGCACATACACCACCGGCATACATCGCCATTGGCTCCTGGGACCCATAGGGCCCACTGTTAACCAATGCTGAATTGCGCCGCGGTCTTCGACCGCCCACCGCAACGGTGTACAACGCCAGCACAGTTACCTCATTTCCCCTTGTCCCACTTTACAGGTCAGGTAGCCGCCATTTCAGGGGGCCACTTTGGATGGATACAAACTGCGTCACACCTATCTAGGCCAGGAATTCAGACAGATACCGGGACATTGCGAATTACAAACCTTTCTGCAAATAACACATTGTGATACCTCAGTGTTGGATGACTCTCTGCTCGCTGTTCTCCTCCATAGTGCAGTCTCCAGGGGCAGGTGATGAGATGGTGGCATCCTCCGGTATACAGACCCCTTGTGGACCTGTCGACAATGGAGAGAGACACACCATAATCACATACAGACTTGATCGTGCACCAATCCAGGAACTGTGTGCCCAGTTGGAGCCAGACCTGATTTCAGCTATCCACCATCCCACAGGAATCCCCCCTATAGTGCAGGGCCTGTCTGTACTCCATTTCCTGGCCAGTGGGTCTTTTCAAACTACAGTGGCCATGGCATCAGGGATGTCCTAGCCAATGTTCTCCAATGTGTTGTCCAGAGTGTTATCTGCCCTGCTTAAACACATGCGTAGCTACATCATTTTCCCTCAGGTGGAGGATTTGCCCACAGTGAAAGGTGACTTCTATGCCCTGGGACATATCCCCAACATCATAGGTGCCATTGATGGTACACATGTGGCATTTGTATCCCCCCGCAGGAATGAACAGGTGTACAGAAACCGGAAAAGTTACCATTAGATGAATGTGCAGATGGTGTGTTTGGCATCTCCCATGTGAATGCCAAGTATCCTGGCTCTGTGCATGACGCTTACATTTTGAGGAATAGCAGCTTCCCTTATGTGATGGGGCAACACCAGAGGCACAGTGTGTGGCAAATAGGTGAGGCCAAGGTCCCAATACAGTTGACATAGGTGTCTGTGGATGGGGTTGTCCCTAATGGTTAGTGTGTGTCTGACAGTTGTCCCTCGACAGTTGCAGGTGACTCTGGTTACCCCAACCTGTCATGGCTACTGACCCCAGTGAGGAATCCCAGGACAAGGGCAGAGGAACGCTACAATGAGGCACATGGGCGAACTAGGAGGATTATAGAACGCACCTTCAGCCTCCTGAAGGCCAGATTCCGGTGCCTCCATCTGAAAGGTGGATCCCTATACTACTCACCGAAGAAGGTGTGCCAGATCATCGTGGCCTGCTGTATGCTGCACAACCTGGCTTTGCAACGCCAGGTGCCTTTTCTGCAGGAGGATGGTCCAGATGGGGGTCTTGTGGCAGCTGTGGAGCCTGTTGACGGTGAAGAAGAGGAGGCAGAAGAAGAGGATATCGACAACCGAAACAACATCATCATGCAATACTTCCAGTGAGACACAGGTAAGAAGATGTAACTGCTTCACACATCTCATACTATTGTTGGAGCTAGCATAAGTCTGTCATTTTCACTCAGTGTATTGACCCTGACTTGTCACTTTGACTTTCCATTTCACAGATCTGGGTCCCACTTTGTGCCCTCTGCTATGCTTACTGCTGGCCTACAGCTGTGTTACATTGGTATGTAAACAAGTACATTGACATTGCTATATTCCATAGATATTCCAATTACACTTTTGTGAAAGCACAGACTGACTCCAGATTGTTTTGTGATTGAAGTGTGTTTTTTCTGTGCATATAAGTGGAGGGGGTTGTAAAATGGGCTGGGGTGATGGTGGAGGAATTTCCATGGCAGGGTCCAGTCTATTTGTTTCACAAGTGCATTGTCCAAAGGAGCATAAGAAGGGGAGCAATGGCAGTTTAAGGTGGACAGTGTAACATAGTGGGACAGAAGGGTGACATTCAGGAGGGGCTTATTTCCTCCTGAAAGGAGGGAGGAGTCTTGGCAATGTTCTCTGTCTTGTTCCTGGATCTCAGGGACCGTTTGCGGGTGGTTCTCCATCTGCAGGGGGTGGGGTGCTGGTGTCCTGTGGTTCCTGTGGCGGTGCCTCCTGTCCACTAGAGCCGGCGGAGGTGGAGCACTGCTCATCATCCAGGCTAGTGTCAGGGGCCCGTTGGTGTGCCACTGTGTCCCTCCTGGTGTTGAGAAGGTCTGCCAGCACCCCTGCAATGGTGACCAGGGTGTTGTTGATGGACTTCAAGTCCTCCCTGATCCCCAGGTAGTGTCCCTCCTGCAGCCGCTGGGTCTCCTGAAACTTGGCTAGTACCGTGCCCATGGTCTCCATGGTGGTAAGCTTCCATGATGTTGGAGAGTGCCTTGTGGCGTGTTGGTTCCCTGGGCCTGTCCTCCCCCTGTCGCACAGCAGTCCTCCCAGCTTCCCTGTTGTCCTGTTCCTCTGTAACCCTGAACCGTGTGCCCACTGCCCCCAGGTCTCTGTTCGTCCTGTGTTAGTGGATTTGCCTGGGTTCCCTGTAGTGGTGGACACTGGGGACAGAGGGATGTGGGTGGGTGCTGTGGTGGTGATTCCTGAGTGGGGAGGTTCAGTGGTGGTTTGTGACTATGTCAGGGGAACCGACTGTCCTGAGGTACCTGATGGGCCAGGCTGGTCATCTTGATCCAGGCTGCAGAGCTGCTGTCGTCAATGTGGGCCTCTTCTGTGGGGGGACTGGGTATGTCTGGCACCTCCTGTCCGGTGACGTTGGGTAGGGGTCCTTTTGGGGTGTAAATGCATAGTTATTTTATATGTGTGTGCCATCTTGTGCAATGGATGAGTGACCCTCTACTCCTGTGCTTGCATTATTGCCATGGCCCATGTGTGTTTGGTGATTTTGGGGCATGAGTGAGTCTCTCTACTGGACATGCTTTGGTGATGGGTGTCCATGCATTGGTGTTACATGCAGGGCTTGGTTTTAGGATGTGTGGTGTATGTTAGTGGGGTATCTGTGGGTTGTTGGGGTGCTGTGAGGGTAAGGGTGGCAGTATGTGATAGCATGCAGGTGGGGTGGGGGGGGGTAAAGTAGTAAGATTTGCCTTACCAGAGTCCAGTCCTCCTGCTACTACTGCGAGGCCCTCAGGATGCATAATCGCCAAGACTTGCTCCTCCCATGTTGTTAGTTGTGGGGGAGGAAGGGGGGGTGGGTCCACCGCCACTCCTCTGTACAGCAATCTGGTGTCTGGATACCACGGAATGTACCTTCTCCCGTAGGTCATTTCACCTCTTCCTGATGTCATCCTGTGTTCTTGGAAGCTGTCCCACTGCGTTAACCCTGTCGACAATTCTGGGCCATAGCTCCATCTTCCTTGCAATGGATGTCTGCTGCACCTGTGATCCGAATAGCTGTGGCTCTACCCGGACGATTTCCTCCACCATGACCCTGAGCTCCTCCTCAGAGAACCTGGGGTGTCTTTGAGGTGCCATGATGTGGTGTGGGTGATGTGTGAGGTGATGGTTGATGTGATGTGTGAGGGGATGTGTTGGTGTGTGTTGTTTGAGGTGCGCGGATGTTGTGTAAGTGATGGTGTTGTGTGTCTGCGGATGCTGGTGTTGTTTTAGGTAGTCTCTCTCTCTGGCCTTCTTTCAAATTATTGGTTGTAAGGGTTTGTGGGTGATGTGGGTGTGTGCTTTATATTGGATTGGGTGTGTGGGTGTGGTGTGTGTATGTGTATCAGGTGTGTGTATTTCGAATTGTCCAATGTGGTTGTGTTTTGTTAGGGTGTGTGTATTTTGAGTGCGGCAGTGTGTACCGCCAATGGTTTACCGCGGTTGAATGACCGCTGCGTTGATTCGTGGGTCGTGATAGTGTGGGCGTATTCTTGTTGGTGTGACGGTGGAGGTTTTGGTATTGCCAGTTTATCACTGACCTTTGGTGTGGCAGACTTGTGTGGGTGTCTGTATTGTGGCGGATTCCGAGATGTGGGTCGTGATACCTGTTGCAGAATATCACTGCCACAGCGGTATGTTGGGGGTCTTCTGCACGGCAGAAAGCGTGATTTACCACCAGGGTTGTAATGAGGGCCATAGTCCTTAAACCCAAACTTAATGGGATAGAGCTTGAAGGAGTTAAGGCCTTTGAATAACTGTGTGTGAAACTCACCAGCACAATATCTTGGAGAATGCAAATAATCGAGAGCACAGTCAGATTGCCACAATCTAGTGCCAGGACTCTAAGAACTTTAAAAAATGACCCTGACAAAATCAGTCTCACCCGCACTACAGATACATTATGTACAAGCATTTGAAAATCCCTACATGGCATAGAGATGTGGGGGTACTATAAGGTGTCCAATTTGGTCAGAGTGGAAAACCATTACCCTAGCTGTGTGGTTTACTTGCCCCAGAGTACTCCTTCTTTACCACTGCAGATGGACATGGGGGTTGACAGTAATGAACATAGAATAAAAGTCAGACCTCTTCTTTATTGTAGGCACATTTAGCAAAGAAAGGAAATAATTTCATAAAGAAGGACACTAGAGGATTTCATTCCAATAGACTCCTCGTGCAAAATTGTGTGGCCGAAGTTTGCCAAAGCTCATCTAACCACCATATGCATAGAAGCATTATGGAAAGCACAAAAGGAAGCCATACTTATAACAAAAGGCCTCCTAAAAAAGAAATACTGGTCTTATGTTTTCGGAATGAATATGGGAGTGTAAACCAGGAAACCTTAACTTCCGCCTTCTTAGACTTTAAATCATCAATTGCCTTTGAGTCAATCTTGGATTCTATTACACCCGTTTGGTTAAACTACTATATTCCAAATTTAGGTATGCGATTCTCACTCTAAATGGCTTTCTAAGCAAATGGTCAACAATCAGCCAATCCGTGAAGAAGGTCTGATTTGTGCAAATGTAATTGAAACCGTAGAGCATGTGTTGTACTCTGTACTGCTTTAGTAACACAGCATGGAAAATGGCCAGTTCCAAATTATGCCACCAGACTGGGTTTCATTACTTGCAACACCTTTAAGAATCCTGAGATCCATTACAAGTGAAACTATTGTTTTTAGTATATCTAGAGTCTTACTATGTATGTGGTACCTGAGGAGAACTTCTTTAATAGAATTAGTAATTAAGTCATCTGAGAATTGTGATTGATGTATTTTATTGTATTATTTAAGTGGTATTTTTAGCGGGTAACTTTATTTCATCAATTGTACATTGATTTTTCAATCTTACCTGTGTATTTTCTATTCACTTGACTTACTAAGTTTTACTTGTAAACATGAAATGATGTGGTTTTATATGTTTGTTTTATGAGGTTTTACCCCAAATAAACATTTTTTCCCTGACTAAAATAATAATAAAATTCAGGTTTTCCAGAAGTATGTTTTGAAACCTGCTATGGTCACAGGTGTCCAGGCCTACTTCTGTTATGTTATGTTTTTTTCATCAGTATGTATAAGGTGCTCTGTTAACAGAGGTCTCTAGCAGACTTGAAAAAGGAACTGATAACGCAGGCAAACTGGGTACACAGTCTATGAAAATAACCAGGTTTTAAAATGTTGTCTAAATTTGGTGACGGAGCTCTCAGAGTGAAGAGAAGTGGGAATGGTATTCCAGAGGTTGTGGCTGCAATAAGAAAAGGTTCTACCTACTAATAATAAAGGATTGCAGACTCTACGAATCTCTAGAACATACTGTGAGGAGGAAAGGAGCAGTCTCCCAGGAATAAATCTCAAATACAGTTTTTAAAGGAAGCTTGTGCTGCACCATACAGAGAACTTTAAAATACTGTTTTATTGGTAGCCATTACAATTTATGAAATAACGGTGTAGCATGTGTGAATTCTAGGGATCCCATTTCCAAGGGGATGGCAGCATTATGAATTACTTCTTTGTTTTTCATAGAATTTGTTATTGCAAGTAAACAACATTAGAGCAGTCAAATGCTGAAGCTAACAAAGGCCCGAACTGCTGTCATAGGTGAGATGTGGAATGATTTGCTTCAGCACCCTAAGATATTGTATGGATGCTTAAATCATTGCAAGAACTTGATCGGTCATACAGAATTGAGCATCAGTGCGGATGCCCACGCCTTTTACAGATGAAGCTATCACTGGAAGGGTGCCTCATTCAGAAGGTTGATAGGAACCCAACTATAAATCTGTGTGCCCATTCACAATGAGAAACTCAGTTTCTCCGCATCCAGTTCAAACTTATTGCTGCTCATCTTGTTCCATAAATAAAACATATGTTTCTGTAAGCTAAAATAAAAGAAGGAGGCATTTATTATCAAGGGACAGCAAAACCCGGGGGTCATCGGAATACATTTAGGATCTGACATCCATTTAATCAAAGTCTTTGGCCAAGAAACTATGTAAATGTTAAATAGATTAGGAGAAAGGACCAAGATCTGAGGAACTCTGTGATGAACTTTTACCATTTGGTGAAATAGTGGGATTATACTTTCTATGCTCTGTTAAACAAAAATGACTGAAACCACTTCCATGCCATGACACCAGTATCCTCTGACTCGATATAGCCCATAAGGTTGACCGTCTCTAAGGTAACAGATAAATTCAACAGAATCAAAACACTGACAAGGTTGGCTTCAAAGTCAAATCTGAGGTTGTCAAGGATAATACTAGAACCATTTCTGTACTACGTGCCAGTTGAAAGCCCACCTGGATCTCATTTAACAGATTAAGGCCCTGATTTACACTTTTTGGTGCAAAACTCCACGAACTCAGTTTTGCACCAAAAAGTTTAGCACTGGCTTGCACCATTTCTGTGCACCAGCCAGGCACCATATTTCTGGAAAGGTGCAAACCGGTGCAAAGGGTAGGCTAGCGTAAAAAAAAAATGACATTAGTCAGGTGGGGCTGGCGGTATGGAAGAAGGGGTTTTGCACCAAAAAATGACGTTAGGCAGGTTTGAGTAAAAAAGAATGACTCTAACCTGCTTAAAGTCATTTTCTGACACAAAACCATCCATACTCTGAGTCATGCCCACCACCCCAATGGCCAGCACAGGGAACCAGGGTCCCCTGGGCATGGGCATTGCACTCTGTGCCATGTATGGGGGCCCATTTCAGGCCCCCCTATGGCACTTAAAAAAAATAAAATGCAATACTTGCCTGTACTTACCTGTACTTACCTGGGATGGGGTGCCCCATCCTCTGCGGTTCCTCTGGTGTTGGGGGGGTGTCCTTGGGGCCAGGGGAGGGCACCTGTGGGCTTATTCTATGGTGTTCCACCATGGAAAGAGGCCCACAGGTCCCCTAACGCCTGCCCTGACCCAGGTGTTAAAAATGGGGCAAAGCAAGCTTTGCACCATTTTTTGACCCCTCCTCCCTCCCGTGCACCATTTTTGGATGGGAGTATAAATATGGCGTTAAGGCCATAGAGTAATTTCTTGCACAGGAACGTCTACCTTGCATCTCATTAAGGCAAGGTAGGTTTCCACTTCCAAAAAATGACTTTAAAGCCAAAGTATTAATATGGAGCTAGTTTTGCACTGAATTAGAGTTTAAAAAAGTTTCAAACAATTACGCTAATTTGGTGCAAACAGAGTATAAATATGCCCCTGAGAATGGCTAGATGAAGGCACAATTGCTTAGCCACAAACATTTCAAGTTTAAGCAGCTTTGCAATGAAAGGCAAGAATAAAATCAGGCATTGGCTCTTAAGAGTTGCCAGATAGACACCAGGCTTCTTTAACATTGGTTTTAAGTAGGGTCCTTAACTCTAGAAAGGATACAGCCCTTACTTAAGGAGTCATTCAAGAGGGTGCACCATGCCTCACTCAGACAAGAAGTGAGATATTTAAATATGTTAAGTGGGCAAGGGTCTAAAGGAGATCCTGATTCCATCACAACCATCAAGTAACTCAGAGCATTTTTTGAGAAGTGATGATAATGAGGTGAAAGATGAAGTGAGGCCATTCTTGAGAGTTTTCCACCGAGGGAAAAGGGGTTGATTCAATCTCTCTCCTAATGGTTTCCACCTGTAACAAGAACACTCTGGAAAATTGTGTAAATTACTGACAGTTGTAAATCTAGTTGTAAACCGTATCCTTGTGAGGTTTTAGACAGGTGGTGCCAATTTAAAACTTTTATCCTATATAAAGACTGCAGTGTCTATAAATTGACTTTTTCACTGTGTCGGCTCCAGACTCCAAACCTATAAAACACTTTTTACTTAAAACCCTTCAAATGAGCAGAACAAAACCAAGAAAATCAGACCAAAGGCTTAAAGTGATTAAGTAAATTTAAATTACTGACCTAACTCCCTGCGCATAGATATTGGAAAACAAAGATTAAGGGTGGGTTCCGTAAACCTAGCCACTCTAATGTGAAAACTGACTAACTGACTTTCTGTCAAGAACCGGACACAGTCAAGGCAGATTCCTCACAGTATTCACAGTGACATCATGCACTGTAATGTATGTGTGTAATATGTCACGTGTGTTGTTAGGAGGTTCTAAGTTAAAAGCAAAAGCCGCAAAATGCGTAAACATTCTCCTCGCAATATTGGTAATTCTTGATTATCATTGGCAGTTGTTGTACAAGTTGAAAAAAAGCCATAAAACCACTCTGAAAATAGGGATTGAGAAAGAAGCCTGCATATGGTCTTCCAAAAGAAATAATCCTAAAGGAATCTGCTTCAGAAAAAGAGAGTCAAAAATCTGCGACAAAAAGGTAACTGACTGGGTGATAAATTGAATAAAAATCAGTGGAACAAATATGTTACCATGCAACCTTCTCTAGCTTCAGCCCTCTTACAAATGATCTAGGCTGCGAATAATACCACAGGTAACTGAGTGACACCATAATGGATTTAAAACTTCAGGCAGTAAATTCTGGAAAGCGAACATTTTGGTTCGGCACATGTATAAGGCTAGTCGAGAGTACTCTTTCAGGAAAGAGGTGTTTACACCAAATGGCAGGCAAAGGGAGAACTCAATGTTCGGCATCCCTTGTACTCGCACTCTACCAACCGCCCTCTGCTCCCAGTGCTCCGACACGCCCAGGCCTGCAGAGATGCTGATGACTTCGGAGAAGCAAGTGAAACCACTCTATTCTGGGGTGAGAATCACAAATGCACTGCATGCTCCTCCCATGTAGTGAGAGTAAGGGAACATGCCGCAGCCGATGATTCCTGTTCAGTGATGTATGCTTCCTCCGTGAAGTTCTTGGTTCGTAGGTTACCACTGGAATAAAATGATCCAACAACGGGGCATACACTGAAGAAAACATTTTCCTAAGGGCAGTTGCTGAGTGGATAATCTTTCCATATAAAGAAGATGTCCTAAAAAAAAAAGATCAATCATACATTTCTTCAGCCTTATATTCAGGTTAGCGTTGCACCATGACGAGCGATGGTATGGATCTGAAATACATGATTACAATTGTGAAACATGGAAACATGATGAACTCTTCAAGTGTAAGGCAACTTCAGGTGAAAAGTTACAGGATTTACCTGATGAGTGGCGACAAACGAACCAAAATATTGTGATAAAAACTCAATTGACAATAAGGGCACAGAAAGAAATGGGGAAGGTAGCCACAAATTAACAACACGTGCTAAAGAAGATGAAGCTGATCTTAACCTATCTGTATTTTCTTTCATGAGAGGAAGAAGAGGTTGATCCTACCTTATATGCATTTGCTATCATTTTGGTGTGATGGAATGGCTTTCATTGAAAGTTCACCACCACTTTTGACTATTAGGTACTGGTGTAATGACTCTTTAGTGCACTGGGTCCTGCTGACCAGGCCTCAGTAAATGTGCTCTGACCCTAAAAAGTGTATGTTCAATTGCCTTATACCCAATTGACATATGTTCACATACTTAAAAGCCCCTAGTATATGGTACCATGGGTACTCAGGGCCTATAAGATAAGTTTCCCTCGTGGACTGCATCACTGTTTGTGCCACCACAACTGTGACAAAGGAAAGCATTTCTCGCAGTCTGCCAGTGCAGACTGGTAGAGCAGTTTCACACTACTAACTCAACTTTGCCATTTAAAATAAGGGCAAAGCACAAACCTTCCTTTTAAATATTTATATCACTCCTTTTTATTAGCCCTAAAAGCAGGGTACACTACATGAAAAGGTTGGGCATGTGTTTCTTAACCTTACATGTCCTAACAGTAAGAACCCTGTCTCGTTTCTTTTTGCTGTAGAAAGGCTAGTAGCCCCTTTGGCGAGTACAGGGTTACACACTGACAACTCAGCAGTGATAACTTTGGAATGGGACTACTAGATATGAAACTTTAAGGTATCAAAAGAATTGTTACATTAAACCCAACTTGTTGCTCAAGTTGAATTTAACATAACTTTTCCTTAGAAAGTTGACACTTTGTTGCCCAAAGTTTTCCAGTGTCTGTTTAAAGTTGCACACAAGCTGTTGTCCTTGAGACAGTCTTCTGCCATCCGGAGGAGAGATGTTAACAACTCTCAGGAAGGGATACAAAGATGTAACCTCCTCCTGGCAGGAAGGCCAAACAGAGTCTGAGACCAAAAGGCAAGCTTCAAAGTTTTGAAGGGCAACTGGTAGTCATACACTAAAGGGGCTACCCTTTTGTTTTTTGCGGACAGGCTTCATTAGGGACAGAGTTTGAGAAGTTATTTCCAAATCATTTTTTTAAGGGGTGGACAGCCTCACGTAATCATACCTCTGTGGTGTGCTAGGGAGCCCCACTCACTGAAATAAGGGTTCTGCCATGTTGGGAATAGGAAGAATAGTGAATTCTAGGATAGATGCCACACTTTATAGGAAGTCGTCACTAGATGGGTGGAGACCTGGTAGCCCATTGGTAGTAGTCACCACATCCAGGGGGCAGAACCTGGGCATAAAAGTGACACGCCTTGCATCAAGACCTTAGATTACATCAGAACTGGAGAGAGGCCAAAATAACGACTGCCCTGCTGTCCCCTGGATCCAGCAAATAGAGGCTGCACCAAAGACTGGACTGCATCTGATCCTCCTTAGGCTAGCAAAGAGAGGAGTGTGCCTATAGTGCCCTACTTTACGAAAGTTGTCCCTGAGCCCCAGACAGAATAATTGACTGAAAAAGTCTGTTTTCTGAAATCTTGTGACAGCTACAGGGCCATAGAAGCTGAAGAAGCTCACCTTGGTGAGTTGGTGCCCAAGGATGATGGACCAGAGCTGACCACTAAAGTTCCCCTTGGAAGACCAAGTCCTGACCCTCAAAAGTTAAACCTACAACTGCTGAACCCAGGATTGTCGTAAGAATACATTTTAGTTACCCAGCCAAGAAGTTACCACTAGTTAAAGGAAACTGCTGGTTTCCCTGTAACCGGAGACTAGTAGACCAGTGTCACTAGGGGTAGCTCTAGGAAGACCTCCATCACTGGCCCAGCTTCCTTGAACATCTTTAGCATCCTGCATCCTTGTATTGACCACTCCATTAAAGTCTTTGGTGGCTCACTGATAGAGCCTGGAACTCGTCCGGAGACTGCTTTGACTGGGACGTAACTGTTCAGCTGAACCTTATTGGTCCCTGTTATTGGGTCCTTTAAAGGTGGTCGCACTTAAAAGACTGAGGCAGTTGTTTACAAATTCATAAAGGTTTTGAAAGTTAATTGCTATGGCGGTCCATTGCAAAAATGTATTGCACTATGTGTAAAGCAGTGATTTATTGATCCTTTAAAAATTCATATCTCTGGAACCCTATTGTGAGGTTTTCACATTGAGGTGCCTATTTAAAGATAAATACTACCTAGTTTTATTAATTGGTTTCTGATTTTTATTGTGTTGTGTTTTCTCCTTATTCAATTGTTTTCGGTACTCCCATTGCTTTTAATGTTTTACACCTGTTCCTCTGATAAAGCCTAACTTCTCAGAGCCAAAGCTACCCAGGGTTGATATAAAGTTTTTTCACACAAACCAGACTAGACCTTGTACAGGAGAGGAGTTATTCACATGGCGAGAGCCCACATATATAATAAACCACTTTCCTTCCACTTGGAATGACAAAGACTTTTCAAGTCCAGGTTTCTTGTTTTATGTGAAAGCTTGATGTTATCAGTAGCTGCTGGAACCAGAAGCTTAGTATGAGTAGAAGAAGGGTTCACTCAAGGACCAAAACCTTGCAGGCAGAAAAATAGCAAAACGTTTGTAGCACTATAAGTTGCACTGTTAATAGAAACTTCATCCCTAGGCAAATAGTATGCTCAGTCATCTTCAATGGGATTACAGTAGCACTAAAGATATTGTCCAAACTTTGATTAGTTTGTTATGTTTTCTCATTGGACCTACAGTGACCACAATAGCTATGTAGCCCACCGTAGTGGGCTATACCAGCCATTAAAGGACCGCTCCAGGATTAAAGGCCTGAGTCGAAGGCCTTTAAGAAGGGAGCGGGCCTTTAATGGCTGGTAAGGCCCAGCTACGGCCGGCTATAAAGGTATAAGAACATTTTGCCCCAAGAGGGCAGAATGTTCTAATTAGCAAAACAAAAGCCTCTCAGAGCCATGGCGGTTGAAATCCCCATCGAGCTCTGAAGCCTTTGTTTCACAGCTCTTGCTGTGAATGTTCTACAGCTAACAGCATGTGCAGGGTCACATCTGTTAGCTGTTGAATATTCACAGCAAGAGCTGTGAAAAGTGGCTGAGCTTGTTCAATGCATAGATATTTGTGAAGAGACTCCCAAAAGTGGGAAGGATTTAGAGCTCTTCTGTAAGGAATCCTTGTTTGTGTAAACCATGGAAATGAAATGTGTATGTCAGAGAACACTACTCTATTTCTAAAGACATAAGTAGCATAGGCAAATGAGTAAAATGAGCCAGTTTTCAAAAGGGGCCAACTATAACTATTATAACTTGACATTTTCAGAAGGTGGAAGATCGATAATGATGTTAGTAAGGTCTGCATGCCAAGGCTCAAGAGTCACTTGTTAAGGCAACAATTATCTAAAAGGTCTAGATCAGAATTACTTATTATGAGTATAAGTGGAATAAAAAGTGATATAATCCTGAACATTAGAATTCACAATAGGACACTAAAAGGATAAATAAAACAAGATCCACTGTAGTTGTAACTCACATATGACAACGAACAGTGGAATCTTGACACACATTTACAACACATCCAATTTTAATTCTTTAGTAGGAATCAAAATTGCCTTTGATTAAAAGGAAACAATTCCTTTGAATGCAATTCTAATATGAAGATGCTCTTAATCTTTAGGACCAAATTGTTTTCTGGGTCTCTTTTATGCTTTCCATAAAGGGATGATCAATTCCAACTAAACGGTGAAGAGGAATTATATGCTGACTGGAGGCAAGTGGTGACTCTGGGTAACAATGAAATAATGCATCAGACAAAAGATTTTTGAGTCAGTTATGCAGGTTATGATTAAGTTATGCAGAGCAAAGAAAACATAACCCTCTGGCTTGATGACTATTCCTATATTGAAGATTTTGCAAACATTGTAAATTCCTCTGATCAGTCTGAATTTCAGAAGGTTATCTAGTGACCCTTCATCTTCATGGCTAATAGCTCTCATTTGATGACTGCATAGATCTGCCCACTTTCTGGCAGATCATAGCACAAATAAAAACACAGGGTTCTCTAGTTCATTACTTTCCTGCAGTTGCAACAAAACGACCCCCTCATTGCTTTTGTATCAGCCTCTACTGTGAACTTTTTAGAGATATCAGGATGCCACAGAATGTGAGTTCAAGTAAACATATTCATATTCATATAACATTAAGCATGTTAAATGTCCTTATGTGCAAGATCCCAGTAAAAGCAACCTTGCTTGTTTTATTTCTTTAGAACATGAGAAATGGTACTAGTACATTTTCAAAATCCTTAATAAATTCACAATAGAAATTTGCAAAGCTAGGAAACCTCAGGACTTGACATTGTTGGGAGAAGGCCATTAAAGAATTCCTGATACTTTCTTTAGGTCTATATTTAAATGTTAGATATACATCTACATCCAAAATACTCAATTTCCTCTTTCTCATGTTTACATTTTTCAGGATTATATGTTAAATGATGTTGCTTAAGCCTGGACAGCACTCATTTCACATGCTCTTGATGATTAGTTTAGAAAAGAACAGGATATCATCCAGATAAGTCAGTACAAAATGATTTAGGTCATCCGATAAGACTGAATTCACAAAATGTTTTAAACAGCAGGAAGATTGCAAAACCAGAATAGCATTACACTATCCTTGACGTGCACAAATGGATCACTAAAGAAATAATAACCATGTGGCAAATCAAGTTTAGTGAAGGAGAAGAGTTACGATACAAAATTATCTTAATATGAGGTAAAAGAGGGCCTGTGCCAAAGAAAGTTGGCTGATTAGCGCTATTGTTTTGTGCTTCAGTGAGGGGAATACAGTATTATCTCATTGAAATGCACAGCGATCATGAAATGTAGTTGTGGTGGCAGCTGATCCAACAGTCTGACCTACGTTCAGTGAGTTTTCACAGCAGTTTGAGCCTGAGTAATGCCCAAAATGACTCTGCATCCGGGAGTCATGCAGCATGAGTTGTAGTAGCCATCTGGTAGCTCTCAGGGGACAGTCCCTGACTCAACAAGGCAAGAGCACAAGAACCCATAAAGGCTGCCCAAGCCACCAAATCAATGTCAGTGTTAACTTGAAGCCTTGCCTGCCTTAAAGCAGGGTTTCTAACTTATATTCTGAGGGTCGGGTACACACAGAGGTCAGGTAGACGTTGAGAAGAAAAATATGGTGGCTGATACCAAAACCTGTCCCAGAGACATGGTGGTAAGACTGCATTGTAACTGTTTGCATGATCAAGAGCAACAAACAAGTTTTGCTTATCATCTTATGCCCACTAAGTGTGCAACATCCTTTGTGTTTTGCCAATTGAGAAGCAATTTCCTGACTCGATGATCCACCTTAATAATCTACCACTCATCAGGGAGATTTGCTGTGCCTCCCTGGTTTCACTGCACCAAATGCAAACAATTATGGGTCATTTGCTCAGTTAACACTTCTACACTACTGTAACAACGCAATTGCAACAAATTTGGCTCAAGTTTGTTGCTTCACCACAGCCACTGAACCCGGTTAACCACAAAATGACCAGCATCATCAAATTCCCATAGAGACAATCACACAAAGGCTAATGCCTCATTTCTCTAGCCTCCACTATCGCTGTCATATATGGTTTCTACAGGGTTGCTAATTTCAGAACACATTTCATGGGAACGTTTTCCAACTATAGAAGATGACCTATATCATTAATAAGTCACACACAGCACCTCAGTATATAAAACCTTTTTCCTTGGATCACTCAACATACAATTTGGAGTCTGTTTGCCTGGCTGTCATCCAGATAGTCATCTCATACCAAGAGGAGAGGTTTGAACCAATCCTCAACAAATCATGGCAGACTCTAAAAGAAAAGACACGAAAGACACTAAACCATCAAATCTTTTCAGAAAAGATATAAATCCTGGCCTCTGATTCTGATTCAAGCCAAAACCTGACAAATCTGCCAACATGGATCTTATGTTACAAAGACTTTCTTCGCTTCAGGAACTGGCGTAAGAAACAAAGACTAACAGACTTTATGCAGGCCATCAACTAAATTCTGTGGAAAAACTTTAAAGAGTGAGCTGGAAGAATCTCCAAAGTTGAATCAAAGATCAGTCTGCTTGAGAAAAAGAAAAACAAACTTCAGGAAGTCACTGGTTCGCTATGCACAAAAATGTAATTCCTATCTAAAGACAGAGCTTGAAGACAATATTCATGGGGGTCACTGAAGGATCTTTGGCCTCCCTGAGGATTCAGAAGAGTTGGCCAACTCCTGCAAAGAATTCTTAGAATCGTGGATTCAGCGGGTCCTGGATCTCTCCTTCACAAGGGACCTTGAGATAGAAAGGGCACACAGAATCCATTCTGGCAAACCTTTGGACGCATCTCTCAAAGAAAAAAACATCAAAGAAACCTGGTCTTCAAACCCATTATAATATAAACATACAGAAGAAATCCTCGATCACATGAAATAGGTCTAACACATATCTTGCAAAGGAGCAAACATTAACATTACTCAATACTACTCTGAAGATAAAGCTCTAAGAAGGAACGGGTTCTTAGCACTCATTAAGAAGCTTTGTCACCTTGCTATTCCCCTCTTCTCTGGTGATCCATCACATCAAAATCATCAATAACAAATTTAGGATATCCAATGATCCAGAGGACCTACAGACTTTTATCACTAGCATTAACACACAAATGGACTATTCATTTTGAGGTTGTGTCTACATTGTTACTCTGCCCATGTTGCCAGTTGTTATTCATTCTTGTATGTTGATTTTTGTTGCACCATAGTATGTACGTTTTTGAAACACCCTCCTTTTCCAACCGTACTAATGATAAAGTTAATAAAAATGACAATTGCCTGGTGGGTGCTTTTGTGTCTTAATGATTATTCACTAGTTGTGGACTGTTAAACTTTCTAAATCAAACAGACTTTCCAGATTCATCTGCGCTTACCATTTGCTCAGGCAGTGGACTAGTCCATCTGATCCTTAATTATATGGGTCCGAAACAGGTCAGAAATGTTATGCTTAATCTTGCTATCATTTGTCTAAGTTGTGCTATTACCAAATAACCTCAAGCCTATGTTTACCTCACAGGTTTATAATGCACTTCACAAATGTTTCTTTAACGTTAAATATAATCAGTTCACGTTGTTTCAAATATCATTATGGCCCCTTTTTCTGTGAATATTGAGCTACGTTAATAAGCTATTCAAACTAATTTCTCGTAATGCTGTAATTCTTTACCAATTAAACTGTCATGTTGCTTTTGGAGGCCTGCTCATGGCTCTCCAGATCTCCTCTCTAGTCATGTGGGGTGGACAAGGGAACTCTGTTGCTCCCTCAGGGGAGGGTTTGGATACTTTGATGTTGATTCTGCTTATGTTTATTTTTTCCTCACTCTCACGTATCCTTTCTTCCTCTCATTGCCTTCTCTAGTCCCCCTGGATTTGATTGACATTCTTATAGGTAGACTGATTCTGCATCCATCCTTACAGTCATGAGAAGAGGTAACATTTCACATAACACAATACACATAACTGCTTGGCTCATGTTCTCTACAAGCAACATGAGCCTAAATATGATATGTCCAAACACGAAGGGTTTAAACCATCCCTTAAAGAGAAAATAATTGTTTACTGTCACAAGATCAGAAGTGATTTCATCCTCTTACGGAAAGCAAGGATTGGCTCAATGGAGGCACTAAAATTAAATTACAATTGGATATCTGATTGTGAAAGCTTTCCCATTCATCAAAAGAAAACAGGGTCATACTTTTGATTTTAAAGAAATCCAAAATTAGCACGATCAACAGGATAAGGCTGGGAGATGGTTAATAACTCTGGCAAGAAAAGATAGCACTGAATTTTATATCATAAATATTTATGCCCCAAACAACAGCAAACCTGAATTTTGGTCCTCCTCTACGAAGGCGTCTCTTACCTGCCAATAATACTAATATTAATTCAATGACACTAGGGGATGACTTTAACTTACCAGTGGATTGTGATCTCAATAGGCTCACCATTGTAAAATGTGAATCTGACAGATCCATGCACAATTAAATAGCCTAGGTAGAGAATTCAATCTTAAAGATGTGTGGCATATCGACTACCCGATGGGTTCAGATTACACCTTCTTCTCCCACCCTTACAAATCCGTCTCTATAATCACTGATTAGTCGATAGCCAGCTCATCTATCACACGTCCAACCTGAAAAATAGAACCAATTGTGATATCTGACCATGCATGTATCTGTTTTGATTTTGATCTTGAGGTTGCTGATCAAGACCCGAAACAATGGAGAATGAATGGCATTCTGGTAGACAATGAGATTTAAAGAAAGTCGATCCAAAAGGAGATCAATCTCTAAATATAGAGGACAATAAATTTGACAAAACTTCGCCAAAAACCATCTGGGACTCCCTAAAAGCTTCTCTAAGGGATTCAATGACCAACCTCTTGGCAGCTAGAAATAAGAGAGATTTTATGCAACTAAATATGAGAATCCAAAATTAAGGCCCTCATTACAACCCTGGCGGTCGGTGGTAAAGCGGCGGTAACACTGCCAACAGGCCGGCGGTAAAAAACAATGGGGGTACGACCATGGCGGAAACCGCCAACATAGACAGCCACTTTAACACTCCGACCGCCAGGGCGGTAGCAACAAACACCGCGGCGGTCACCGCCAACAGGCAGGCGGAAGACAATGTACCGCCCACTGTATTATGACAGGCCAATCCGCCAGCTTTCCCGGGCCGGTACCAACGACATCAAAAGCACAGCAGAAACAGTACACTGAAGGGGAACCACTCACCTTTCGACACTCAACGAAGAACCAGGACGCCAAGGAGCCCGAACTTCAGGTCCTCCCCATGTTGTTGTATCTACTAATATACCAGGAATTTGAAAGGAGGCGGCGGCGACGACGACAGTGAGTACTGCACCTAGCACACAGGGGCAGGGGGAGGTAAAAGAGAGTGACACACACACGTGACATGCAATACCCCCACCCTCACCCACAACACCATACACAACAACACATCCAACAACATTCCAGATACACCCCATAACCCCCTGGAAGAACGCAAGGACAAAAGGAATTGAGTTCCATCACTGATATTTTGGAACATGCAGATATAGCAAACGAGTATAAAAAGTCAGTATATACAAATATTTACATTATGTACAGAAGGCCGTACACTGTCCCTTGTAAATGTCCGTGGACCACTGGGCCCAAAAACCGTGAGCGAAGCCCACACTTGACTCCTGCCTCAAAACGGAGAGAACACTGCAAGGACATCAGGTCGAAAACACACAGGCACCTCAGGGGGAAGGGGAGGGGGGCACCTCAGCCGGAAGATGGTACTACGCCACTGCTCCTCGAGGGGTCAACATGCCCACAGCGATGTCCTGGGGAGTTCAAAGCCACAGTCACTCAAGTGGGTGGTTTGCCCACTGCTTGCACCTGGGGAGTGCAAGGCCACAGTCTCTCAAGTAGGTGGGTGGGTTGCCCACTGCTTGCTCCTAGGGGGTGTGAGGCCACAGTCTCTCAAGTGGGTGGGTTGCCCACTGCTTGGTCCTGGGGAGTGCAAGGCCACAGTCTCTCAAGTGAGTGGTTTGCCCACTGCTTGGTCCTGGGGAGTGCAAGGCCACAATCTCTCAAGTGGGTGGTTTGCCCACTGCTTGCTCCTGGGGAGTGCAAGGCCACAGTCTCTCAAGTGGGTAGTTTGCCCACTGCTTGCTCCTGGGGAGTACAAGGCCACAGTCTCTCAAGTGGGTGGGTTGCCCACTGCTTTGTCCTGGGGAGTGCAAGGCCACAGTCTCTCAAGTGGGTGGCTTCTCCACTGGTTCTGGAGGGGGCTTTGTGCCCAGTGTGCTTCATCCTGCCAAGGATTGGGTGAGTGGATGCATCTCCCCTATGGATCTGGAGGGGGCTTTGTGCCAAGTGTGCTTCATCCTGCCAAGGATTGGGTGAGTGGATGCCTTTCTCCACTGGTTCTGGAGGGGGCTTTGTGCCCAGTGTGCTTCATCCTGCCAAGGATTGGATGAGGGGATGCATCTCTCCACTGGTTCTGGAGGGGGGTTTGTGCCCAGTGTGCTTCATCCTGCCAAGGACTGGGTGAGTGGATGCATCTCTCCACTGGTTGTGGAGGGGGCATGGTGCTCAGTGATGCTGCACCTGGGGTGTGGCAGTTCCCATTCCCTCACTTGGGTGTCTGAGGCACGAGATTTTCAGGGTACAGGTAGCATGATACTCCAAGGAGGCCGAGGCACACTCCACCCTGCGGCGACTTAGGCTGCAAACTGCTGGTAGTGCCAGTGCTGGTGCCTCATGTGGTGTGTGCAGGGTCCAGGACATCTCCTCTAGCCTCGGACGGCTGCCCACTGGGGATGCTGCTGATATCTGATGAAGTGGCACTGGCTGGGGATGTGGCAGTGCAAATGTCTGTGCAGGTGGCTGCGGCGGAGTCTGCGGCGGAGATGCTGCTGGTGCTGCCCGTGGTGCAGGTGTCTGTAGTAGTGGAGGGAGACACCAGGCCATCTCCAGCAGCCTCGGATGGCTGCCCACTGGTGATGATGCTGGTGACTGTGGTTGTGGCAGTGGCGGTACAGGGGGCGGTGCAGATGGTGGGGCAGGTGGCGGTGCAGGTGGGGGTCGTTGCGGCGGTGCTTACCATGGTACAGGTTGCTGGCCTGTCCGGAGACATGGTGGTCACCAGTCCCTCACCAGGAGGCTCCGTCCCCTGAGGTGACTTGCCCTTTCTTTTGTGTCCCTTCCCCACCTTGGTAGTCGCTGCTGGGACCCTGGCACTGTCCTCTTTGGTTTTGGATGAGGCCTTGCTGGGTGGGTGGTGCGTCTTTTGCCTGCTGCATGCCGGCCCCTTCTTTACCTTGGCAGGTGGCGTAATTGGGTGATCTTTAGCTTCAGTAGGTGGCACACTGGCAGCCCTGAGGGGTGCCCCCTTTGATCCTCTCGGACTTGCAGGGACCACAGCGGACCCCGATTTGGTGGCTGAGGTGCTGGGCTGGGATCTATAAATCCTGGCCATAGGGAAAGGATGGGGGGAGGTGTAGAGAAGAGGTCAATGTTAGCCAGGAAAAGTTTCTTTGACACACTGTGACGGGAAGATGGAGGGGTGTGGGAGTGGAGGAAGAGGTAGTGGTTGTAGGAGTTGTACGTCTGCTGAGTTTTGGTGAAGGTGCATGGGCTGGAGGCTGTTGTGAGGTGGATGGCAGTTGAGTGGGTGTGTGCCTGCGTTTGTGTACTTTGGGAGGAGGGCTCACAGACACACTGGGAGAGGACACAGGGGATGTGTGCATGGTTGTGGGGGTGGTGATTGCTCATGAGGGGTGTTTTGTGATGGGCGTGCTGGTGATGGAGGCAGTGGCCGATGATGTAGTGCATGCAGGTGTGAATGGAGACGACACTGGGAGGGAGGTGGACGAAGAGGAGGAGGGGGACACAGTGTAGGAAGTGGGTGTTGGTATGTGTGCATGGGTATGGTGCTTGTGTGACTGCCTGTGTGATGATGTTTGGTGCTTATGTTTTCCTGAGCCACTTTTGTGTGTTGATGTGTGTGCATGCTGGTCTGAAGGTGTGCTTGGGATAGGCTGGGGTAGAGGGGATTGGGTCTGGGTAGTGGAAGCTGGAGGGGGGAGGATGGACACAGGGACAATGTCTGCCATCAGTGCTGAGGCCAGAACCTGAAATGCTCTCTGTTGGGCTGCCACGCCAGAATGAATGCCCTCCAGGTATGCATTTGTTTGTTGCAAATGCCTCTCAACACCATGGATGGCATTCAGAATGGTTGACCGCCCAACAGTGAGGGATCTCAGGAGGTCAATAGCCTCCTCATTGAGGGCAGCAGGGCTGACTGGGGCAGGGCCTCAGCTGCCTGGGGCGAAGGAGATGCCCACCCTCCTGGGTGAGCGGGCACGGGAAACGTGCTGAGGTGCTGCTGGGAGGGCGATGATGGTAGGGGGGGTGGCAGCTGTACCTGTTGCTGGGGTGGGCACAGAGGTGTCTGCCACCGCCATGGAGCTTCCATCAGAGGAAGAGTCGCTGTCACTGGTATCCCCTCCTGTCCCCGTCGTGGAGCTCCCCTCGCCCAACGTCCCACTGGTGATTTCACCCTCAGTTGATTTACCCTCATGGGCCATGTGGGATGCAGCTCTCTCCGTCGCTTGTGCCTCTGCTCCTCTGCCAGATGATGCTAATGCACACAAGGACATTGTGACAAAACAAGAAGGGGGGGATAGACAGAGGATACACATGGTCAATGCCAGCAACAACACTACAGTTGGCACACACAACACACAATGAGCTGCCCTATGCACCAGGCCATGCCCAACCACTCACTAAAGTAGTCACCAGCCCATGGGGTACAATGCCTAATGCCAGCACCTGCACACCTGACACCCACAGGACCCTGCCCAGTAGTAGTTGGCCACTTGTACCATTGGGGTAGGGGTGCTTCAGCGCTTGCAGACAAGGGACCTACCCTGGCATGATCATCCTGGCCTAGGGGCACACACAGCCCACATTCCCCACCCAGCCAGTTCCTAAAGCGTGCAAAGTCAGCTTTCTGAATCGGTACTCAGCCCCTTGTGGCTGCTGTGATGCCCTCAAGCACCCATCCAATTCCAGATAGGCCACCGCCAGGATGTGGAACATCAGGGGGCTCATGGTGCGACGGGCACCCCTTACACGTTGGGAGGCTAGCCCCAGCTGGTCCTCCGCCGTCTTATTGGTCCAGTGGTGCAGGTCCTCCCATTTCTTGCGGCAGTGGGTGCTCCGCCTGTGATAGACCCCCAGGGTCCGCACCTCCTTGGCGATGGCACACCAAATACCCTTCTTCTGGTGGGCACTGACCTAGGGGGATAAGACAGCGGAAAATGTAATTACTCACCCGTCCGGACCATCATACTCATTGCCCACAAGTTCCCACCCATGCCCTGACGCACATACACTGACCACCTCTCATGCAACATTCAGGCCAGGACGCCTCAGCCCCCCCTACATGTGGCTTACATACACAGCACTGCCTACATTCATGGCCCACGCATCATGCTCAAAGAGTATTCACCTGTTTGTCTGGAGGACCGTAGAGTAACGCGTACTGGGGGAGGACCCCATCCACCAGTTTCTCCAACTCCTCCGCATTGAAGGCAGGGGCCCTTCCCCAGACACTCTAGTCAGTGTCGCTTCCAGACTCAGGTCACAGCAGCACTTGCAGTGTAGGTCCTCTCCTTTTGATGGTCAGGTAGCAAGGGAGTGAATAGCTAGAAAATGGAGGTGACGTACATGGCGGTGCGGACCGTCACCGCCGGCGTACATCGCCATTGGCTCCTGGAACCCATAGGGCCCAATGATAACCAATGCGGAGTTGCGTGGTGGTCTTCGTCCGCCTACCGCAATGCTGCACAACGCCAGCGCAGTTACCTAATTTCCCCTTGTCCCTTCTCACAGGTCAGGCAGACGGCATTTCAGGGGGCCACATGGCATGGCACCTAACTGCGTCACAGCACATATTGGCACATATACTGACTCTAGATTACACACACTGCTTCTGTGACATTAATGCAAACACAGTTGTGGTGTCTATGTGGGAAATTACCTTCTGCTCACCGTTCTCTTCCATAGGCTACAACCGCTGAGGCAGATGATGAGATGGCGGCATCCTCCGGTGTACATACCCCTGGTGGACCTGTCGACAATGGAGGACAGACACATTATAATCACATACAGACTTGATCGTGCCACAATCCAAGAACTGTGTGCCCATTGGAGCCAGACCTGATGTCAGCTATCCGCCACCCTACCGGAATCTCCCCTCTGGTGCAGGTCCTGTCAGTGCTCCATTTCCTGGCAAGTGGCTCCTTTCAAACTACAATGGCCATGGCATCAGGAATGTCTCAGCCAAGGTTCTCTAACGTGTTGACCAGAGTGTTGTCAGCCCTGCTGAAACACATGCGCAGCTACATTGTGTTCCCCCAGGTGGGGGATTTAGCAACAGTGAAAGCTGACTTCTATGCCCTGGGACATATCCCCAACATCATTGGTGCCATTGATGGTACACATGTGGCATTTGTCCCCCCCGCATACATGAACAGGTCTACAGGAATAGAAAAAGCTATCATTCGATGAATGTGCAAACGGTGTGTTTGGCGGACCAGTACATCTCCCATGTGAATGCCAAATATCCTGGCTCTGTGCATGATGCCTATATCTTGAGAAATAACAGCATCCCTTATGTGATGGCCCAACTCCAGAGACACAGGGTGTGGCTAATAGGTGAGGCCAAGGTCCCCACACAGTATTTGTAGGTGTCTGGGTATAGGGTTATCCCTAAGGGTTAGTGTGTGTCTCACTGTTGTCCCTCAATATTTACAGGTGACTCTGGTCACCCCAACCTGTCATGGCTACTGACCCCAGTGAGTAATGCCAGGACAAGGGCAGAGGAATGTTACAATGAGGCACATGGGTGAACAAGGAGGATAATTGAGCGGACCTCCGGCCTCCTGAAGGCCAGGTTCCGGTGCCTCCATCTGACAGGTGGATCCCTGTACTACTCCCCGAAGAAGGTGTGCCAGATCATTGTGGCATGCTGTATGTTGCACAACCTGGTATTGAGACGCCAGGTGCCTTTCCTGCTGGAGGATGAGCCTGGTGATTGTCTTGTGGCAGCGGTGGAGCCTGTGGACAGTGAGGAGGAGGAGGCAGATGAAGAAGATGTGGACAACAGAACAAACATTATCCAGCAGTGCTTCCAGTGACACACAGGTAAGAGACTGTAACTCCTCTTCACATTTCAGTATACTTTAGGACATTGTACATGGCATCCTCTTACTCTCTGTGTATGGCCACTGACTGTTCCCTTTCAGTTTCCTTTTTTCAGATCTGTGTACCCCATTCTGGCTTCTGCTATATGTACTGCTGCCCACCAACCATCATACATTGCTATAATTAAATGAACAAGAATGTGGCAATGCTTTGAGAATGTTGTAAGAATTCGTCTTTCCAATCATTACACTGACTCCAGTATGGTTTATATTTCAATTGTGTTTATTTTTTGTCCTAAATAGTATGGGGGTAGGGGCAAGGGGCTGGGGCGATGGTGGAGGATGGTCCATGGTAGAGTCCAGTCTCTTGGTATCACAGATGCATTGTCCAATGGGGCATAGGAAGGGGAGTAATGGCAATTCAAGGTGGACAGGGTGACAGAGTGGGACAGAAGGGTGAGAATCAGGAGAGTCCTATTTCCTGGTGGGGGTCTTGGCAATGTTCTCTGTTTTCTGCCTGGATCACAGGGACCATTTGTGGGGTAGTTCTCCTTCTGCAGGGGGTGGGGTGCTGGTGGCCTGTTGGTCCTGTGGCGGGGTCTCCTGTCCACTAGCACTGGCGGAGGTGGAAGGGTGTTCCTCGGTTTGGCTAGTGTCAGGGGCCCTTTGTTGTGCCACTGCCTCCCTCATGGTCTTGCCCATGTCATCCAGCACGCACCCCTGCAATGGTGACCTGGATGGTGTAGATGTTTTTTAGGTCATCCCTGATCCCCAGGTACTAGCTCTCCTGCAGCCGCTGGGTCTCCTGTAACGTGGCCAGTACCGTGCCCATGGTCTCCTGGGAATGGTTGTATGCTCCCATGATGTTTGAGACTGCCTTGCGGAGGGTCGGTTCCCTTGGCATGTCCTCCCCCTGTCACACAGCAGTCCTCCCAGTTTCCCTGTTGTTCTGTGCCTCTGTCCCTTGAACCGTGTGCCCACTGCCACTGACCCCAGGTCCCTGCTCGTCCTGGGTTTGTGGGGTTGCCTGGGGTCCCTGTAGTGGTGGACAGACTGCTGATTGACGTGTCCTGGGGACAGTGGCATTGGCCCGCTGGGTGGGTGCTGTGGTGGTGTTTCCTGAGGGGGAGGCTCTGTGGTGGGTTGGGACTGTGGCAGGGGAACCGACTGTCCAGAGGTCCCAGATGGGCCAGGTTGGTCATCGTGATCCAGGCGTGCAGATCTGCTGTTGTCACTGTGGGCCTCTTCTGTGGGGGGACTGGATGTAGCTGGCACCTCCTCTCCGTTACGTTGGGTAGGGGTCCTGTTGGGATGCAAATGCATTGTTATTGTACCTGTGTGTGCCATCTTGTGTGATGGGTGTGTTTCGCTTATATAATAGTGGTTTCCCTTTCGCATTGGCCTTGTGTGAATGCAGATTCTGTGGGCTGGGTGAGTCTCTCTACTGGGCATGCTGTGGTGATGGGTGTCCATGCATTGGTGTTGCATGCAGGGCTTGGTATTGGGATGTGTGGGTTGTGATGGTGGGGTAGATGTGAGGTGATGGAGTGATGGGGTGAGGGTGGGGATATGTGATGGCATGCAGGTGGGGGGGTGAAATTAGTAAAGTTTTGCCCTACCAGGGTTCAGTCCTCCTGCTACTCCTGCAAGGCCCTCAGGATGCATGATTGCCAACACTTGCTCCTCCCATGTTTTTAGTTGTGGGGAAGGAAGTGGGGGTCCACCGCCAGTCCTCTTTACAGCAATCTAGTGTCTTGAAACCACGGAACGCACCTTCCCCCGTAGGTCGTTCCACCTCTTCCTGATGTCATCCCTGGTTCTTGGATGCTCTCCCACAGTGTTGACCCTGTCCACAATTCTCTGCCATAGCTCCATCTTCCTTGCAATGGACGTCTGCTGCACCTGTGATCCGAATAGCTGTAGCTCTACCAAGATGATTTCCTCCACCATGACCCTTGGCTCCTCCTCAGAAAACCTGGGGTGTCTTTGAGGTGCAATGGATGTGCTGTGAGTGATATGTGTGAGGTGATGTGTATGGTGATGTGTTGGGATGTATATTGTAATGTGCGTGGATGGTGTATGAGTGATGGTGTTCTGTGCCTCTGTTGGGTGTGTGCTGTTTGCTTGTCTCTCTGTGCTTGGTCTCTTTTTTTTCATTGTAAGGGTTGTGGGTAATGTGGGTGTGTGTTTTATAGTGTTGTGAGTGTGTGGGTGTGGTGTGTGTAAGTGTGTCAGGTGTGTGTATTTTGAATTGTCCAATGTGGTGTAGTTTTGTAAGTGTGTGTGTATATTGAGGGCGGTGGTACGTACCGCCAATGGTTTACCACGGTTGAAAGACCGCCGCGTTGATTCGTGGGACGTGATACTGTGGGTGTATTCCTGTTGGCGTAACAGTGTGGGTTTTGGTACCAACAGTTTATCACTGACCTTTAGTGTGGCGGACTTGTGTGGGTGTCTGTATTGTGGCAGTATTCTCTGTGTGGTTCATAATACCCGGGGCGGATTACCGTCGCGGTCACGGTATCTTGGCGGCCGTCGGCACGGCAGTATGCAGGATTTACCACCAGGGTTGTAATGAGGGCCTAAATGTTTAGAATTTCAACTGAGCCATACCAAAGGATCTGCTGGAGTTGAAAAACCTAAAATACGAATACAATAAAATACTAAGCGATAAGGCAAACAAATGGTTCTCCATCAGGAAAGCAGAAACATCTTTTGCAAAAATAGAGCAAATTGCTTTTTTGCCAATTACATAAAATATAAAGAAAACAAAGCACTCACTTCTTCGATAAGAAATAAGAATGGATCAATTTCAACCTCATAAAACTATAATCTGAAGGCCTTTCAGGAATTATGTGAAAGGTTGTACAATCCTAAGGAGGAAATTAATGTAAATAATGGTGGGACCTATTTAAGGAATTTTTATTTTTCTTCATTGGAAGAAAAACACAAGAAACACCTAAAAAAGCCCAGAAATCCTAAGTGCTGCCCTTCAGCTAAAAAATTGGAAAGCTCCTGGCCCTGATTGGCAGAAACGTTGCACATTGTCATCTGACTCTCCTGCACAACCTCTTCCTTCACTTTGCAAAAACAGACGGCATCTATGGCTCGGCTGTTAAGCTGCTAAATCAACAATTGTTGTGATACCAAAACACAGTAAAGACCATACAGATACTGTAAATTATTGTCCAATTGCAATTACTAATTTGAATTGCAGACTATATTCAGATTTTTTGCATTCAAATAAGAGAAAGTTCTACCTCAATTAGTTCACCCGTCAGACTGGCCTGTGATAACATAAGGACCTTCTGTCATGTCTTGAAAGGGCTAACGTATTAGACTCACCTACTTTGGCCATAGCCTTAGACGCAGAGAAGGCCTTCAGTTGAGTTTCTTGAACCTTTTTGAGGGTAATTCTAAATAAATTGGGAAAGATTTATCAAAATTACTGTGGGCTTATACTCAAATCCAGAAGCTACAGTTAGAATTAACGATTGCCCAGCTGAATCATTTCAATTAAATCAGGGCACAAGACAAGGGAGCCCTAGTTTCCACTCCTTTTCTTACTAGCTACTGAGCCCTTCTTTGCCTCGATACGATCAGATGAAAACATAAAAGGGATTCCCTTCCCAACTGGCCCACATAAAGTGGCTGCATGTGTGGGTGACGTTCTTTTATACACAGAAGAGGCTGATGAAGAAATCTTGTAAATATAATATGGATGTGATCAATTACTTTTCAGAGGTCTTTGATTACTCTCTAAACAAAGAAGAAACTGAGGTATTTTCGTTAAACATACATTGCTACCCTGAGGTTGTACAAAACCCTGACTAGAAGTTGCAAAATAAAGTTTTAAAATATCTAGGCATCTGGTATGGGAGGAATCTTAAACACACACTAGCCACTAACAAGACTAAAACTATAATAAAGGTTAATGAATTACTATCACAGTAGTCCCCAGAATTCAAATCTTGGTGAGATAGGCTAGAAACCATGATGATGATTATGACCTTCATAATTAACTACCCAATTAACTTGCTTCCAACAAGATTCTCTCCACAAAACAACTAACAAAGTGATATTTAAATTCCTCTGGAGTCATAAAAAACAAGAATTTCCCTTAAAGAAGTTAGATAGCTAAAATATAGTTGGTATTAAACTTTCAGACTATATAAGATACCATTCAGCTTTTCTGGCTAAACAAAGAGCCCAATGATTTATACTCGATGAACAGAAGGTCACAGTTTGACTCCCTGAGTGTTAGATCGCCTTCGGCCCCTGAATCTACAGGCATTGCTCACGACTTATGGCCCCTTTCTCGTAAAAATAGAACACCCTTACACTATTGTTCTCACCATCCTTGAAGCGTTAAGTAAATACAAATAACTGAATATCCAAAAGCCAAAATATGCACTAGCGTTCTTATGGCATAATAAACACAGCAGGAATGACAGGAACACCATCTTCTGCGAAACCGTATTGCAGTATTCAGAAAACTAGGAAAAATCCATAAATCAGACCTCCCTATAGTGCTAAAAAAATTCAACTAAAATACCAGGAGCAACAATCTTTGTTTGGTGGACATTCACCACATGTAGTGCAGAATGTCAGAGTGGACCCCTTAGGAATGCAGGTGTTACCCTCCTGGGTTGGCTGGTTACACTCTGCATCTGGATGAGCAAATCGAAATGCTCAGGAATTAGGATGGTTATTAAATCCATTACTGGCTGTATAAAGACAAGTTCTACAGTATGTTTTTACAGAGTATATTGCCTGGAAATTGGGCCCATATTTATACTTTTATTGCACCACATTTGCGTCACTTTTTTAAGCAAGAGCGGCGCAAACTTGCAAAAAACAATTGTATTTTGTAAGTTTGCGCCGTTTTTTAATCAAAAAGTGGCGCAAATGCAGCGCTAAAAAGTATAAATATGGACCTTGGCTTCTACTCATGCACAACAATGGCGTCCTGCAATGCAGGCAATTAGTCTACTGATTATTAACATGATCATTCACAAAGTACCCATAAAAAGAAGCAAAATTCCATTCTGGACTTGTCATACAATGAATCATTTAGAAGTTGTCCACCCTCACCCCCATACAAAACATAGAAACTGAGGGGCATATTTATACTTTTTGGTGCAAAACTGCACCAATGCAGTTTTGCACCAAACACTTTAGCACCGGCTTGCGCCATTCCTGAGCACCAGCCGGTGGAAAGGGTGGGCTAGCGTAAAAAAATTTACGTTAGCCGGCTGGGGCAGGCGTTATGGGAGAAGGGGATTTTGCACCAAAAATTACATTAGGCTGGTTAGAGTAAAAAAAGATGACTCTCACCAGCCTAGTGTCATGATGCAAAACCATCCATATCTCATGACCACCACCCCAATGGCCAGCACAGGGGACCGATGTCCCCTGGGCATGGAAAGTGCACCCTGCGTCATGCAGGGGGCCCCAAGTTGGGCCCCAATTGGCACTTTGACTTAAAAAATAAATAAAACCAAGGGGCTGATTTAAAGTGAAGAGTAACCGTATTCTAGCAACAGAAAAGGATGATGGGCGGAGCGCTGAAGCTTTTCAAACACTCACCCCCAGTCACAGATCTGGGTTTCATCCATCGTTCTTTTGCTCACCATGCCACCCCAGTTTGGACCAATCAGTCTTGACCCTGTTCCCCATGGGAACAGTCCAACCCGAACTGCCAGACCAGGTCCTCCCTGGACTGGAAACGAGCATCCTGGGCCCGGTTTCAGTGTATCACCTTTCATCAGCCAGACTAACTTGAATCCAGTGGCACAGTGAGCAGGAGACCCAAGTCCGGGCATACCCTTCCCACTTAGGGCAACTTTAGCAACACAATAGGATGATGGGCAGAGTGCTGAAACTTTTCAAATACTCACTCAAGTTATGGATCTGGGTTTAATCCATTGTTGTTTTGCTCACTAGGCCACCCCAGTTTGGACCCAGCCATATGCAAATCAGTCTTGACCCTGTTCCCCATGGAAACAGTCCAGCCTGAACTGCCAGGCCAGGTCCCCCCCTGGACCGGAAACAAGCATCCTGGGACTAGTTTTAGGGTATCACCCTTCATCAGCCGTATTTTGGTATTAGAGATGTCTGCTGCCCAAGCAACATCTCTTACATTGGTAGGAATTGCTGTCCGGCAGTTCCTGTCAATTCTTTGAAAATATGCAGTGCAGCTCCTTGACCGACAGTGCTGTACAGCACATATTCAGGCCCATATTTAACAAAAAATGACAGAGCGCGATGCTGCATCAAAATTGGCAGCGCCTTGCTCTGTCATTTTCACAACCCAGGGACGACCGAATTTAATTTAATAAGGCACACCCCTTTGTTGTTCTCTGGGCTGGCCCTAAATTGAGCTGCCTAGCACCAACGAGGGTATCCTTGCACCATCATGCAAGGATGTCTGCGTTAAGGGGTTTGATTGTTTATGTGTGGGAAGGTGTCCCCTCCTGCACATAAACAATCACTAATGGCGATTTGGCACTTCTGTGTGAGCTGCTGAATGCACTACAGAAGTGTCATTTTGAAATGATTGTTTGTGGGCTGGAAGGGCCACCTTCACACACATAAACAATCCTGTCTGGCATTTTGCTCTTTCTATGCGTACTGCAGAATGCAGCGCTCCTAGAAAAAGCAAAAAACAAAGAGGAATAAAAGTATTCTTCTTTGTTGCACCTTGCTAATGCCACCCATGGAGTGGCATTAGATTTTGGCACTGCCTTAGGTTTACAAAAACTCGTACATCTGAGGCAGCGTCGAAATGCAATGGGTGTTGCTGTGGCACGCCCACAGCAACGCCCATTGTACGCCCCTTCCGGGCAAAGGGCTGCATGTGAAGGGGCCGTATTTATAAGGTGGTGATAAGCCACAAAAAGTGGTTTAACGCCACCTTGTCAATATGGCGCAGGGCATTGCGCCACCGGAGCATCTTCAAAAGTGATGTTTCGGTGTTGCTAGGGGCTCATAAATATGCCCCTCAATATCTTTTTTTATTTTCGAAAAACAAAATCCCAAACTTGGATTTTCTGTTGAAAAAATGAAAAAAACAATGAAAAGCCCCTTGGCGTGGGGGTTGTTAAAATGTTTTTACTAACCCCAATGTTTTCGATGGCAGTGTGTTGAAGTAAAAACTGGCCATTTGTCCAGGAAAAGAAGCATGTCAGCAGCAGAGACTAAGAAGTCTTCATCGCTGGCATACTTAAGTACCAACCAACTCTTAATGAGGCTGGCAGAACTTCAGTTTGGCAGAGAGGGTACTCCTTTGCTGTTGCAATAGAGTACCCTTTCCAATCAAGCTCTTGATACGCTAAACAGGTGCTCTAGGCAAAATATTGCACCTGATTTGCAGTATCAAACAGCTTTCTCACTCAGAGTATTTCAGTATGCCTATATGAGGATAGCACTTAGCTTTTGTGGCAAGAATAATGGAGATCATACAAGAAGATTTAGAGGTGTTTTCATACACTAGTGATATCTGCATCATCAATGATGATTTAATAGAGCACTTAGATAGGTTTTTAAATTTATTTGTTTAAGTCTCTTGATACAGTGCTCGGCTCACTCCCGAAGAAGTGTCTCGGTTGGACAGAATAGTGATTCTTTCCACCCAGCATGGGTATAAAATAAATGCAAGATTGCGTTTCCTAACATGATTTTCCATAGCTATGAATTATCCAGTGAGGGCAAAAGACTGGCTGTGCACTACTTGCAGAAGTTTCAAGCTCTGATGGAGTCTAAGCCCTAATATGAACTAATTTCTGAGAAAAATAAGACAAAAATGCATGCTGCAATCTTACGTGGACTGCAAGCACATATGTCAGAGAATAAATACTTATAGACACAGGACAACTAGACAAAGCTAGGAATGAGGGTTGTTCCTAGCACTATAGGCTACACATACAAAGTATATAATGAGGGAGAGAGTACGCCCCTGCCAGCAAACAGATCACACTTATCTTGCACTGCAGGGGAAAGATTAGCTCCTAATGAGAAAATTCTCCTAGTAGTATAGAATACCATTTCAAAGGAATGTCCTCTGACACCAGGAAAGCACATTGGCAATGTGCATGCTCTACACCTTCACTGGGTGCAATGAGCAACAACACAAAATGCGAGTAACTTAAAATTTGTTACGCAATATGACACTTCAAATTCAAGACATTCTACAGTATACACAAAGTATTCCACAACCTCTAACCACCTTACCCACACATGAGTATAAGACAGTATTCTACATGGATGGCTCTGCACAACCCAGGATTAGTATTGAGCAACAACATGCTGTTGCTTGATTGTAGTCCAGGGACTTTTTGAAGATAGCAACATCAAGGTGCAATTCACACATATTAAAGTTTTAAGTGATTCCACTGCACAAATTGCGGAAATACATACCCATTTACCTGCTGTTCGTGATCCATCAGTTCCCCCACTAATTGTGTTGAATTTAATATTATGTGTACAGATTTCTAATGTGCACTTGCCCCACTGGTATTAGAACTGGTTCAAGTTTCAAAAGGTGAATTCATAAAAAGAAAGCAGCTTTGGAGAAAGGTAGCTGTTGTACAGGACAAGCATCCTTTGGTCCATTTATAACACACAATGGCCCATAAAAGTAAAGGAATTCACACTAAAGGAAATTGATTTGCTGATTTAGCCAAAAGGACAGTGGTGAAAACCTTTACAGTGGTTGCTGTTACTCTATGCCATACGAAAAGCGATGCAGATATAATGGGGTCAATATAAGCAACACTGAAAGGCAAAACAACTGATGATTTCCCTTCCAAATATACTTAAAGCCTCACCAAATAAACTTTTTCATGAATTTTATTCCTTGGTTTGGGGATAGGCACATACCTAGTGAGCGAGCTAGATTACATTTGAATAGAGTAGTTCATGAAGGGTTTGCTTTGGCTCATGCTGGTATCAGTGTTCCTGTGACAATGCTTCAGAAAAAATCCTGGTGACCTTATTTACCTGAGAATGTAAAAAAGTATGCACAGCAATGTCATTTTTGTCAACAAATAAAGCATTTAACTTCAGAACCCCCTTCATCTGTTTACCTCATGATACCTGATAAATCATGATCCCTGATAAACAATTTGGTGTTGTGTTCCTTGATCATGTTAGCCCACTTTAAATAGTCAGTCAGTACAATTATATTTTTGCTGCAGTTGATTGCTGTTCTCAATCCCTTTGGGTGCCGACACAAAACACTGCCACTTCTCCAGGGGTCATAAAAGATTTGCAGTGCCCAGTAGCAATGGCAGCGGTTCATACACTTAATTTAGACAATGCTCCTGAGTTCACTGCATTTGGATGCTTGATCTGCCATGGGTGTATGACTAATACAGACCCATTCTGTCTGGAACTGAATGGCGTGTTCGAGTGAGCCAATGGTAACTTATGCAAGCCTTGACTGCTAGGATATTAGATTCAGGACTGTTGTGGTTCCATAACCTATATAGGTTTACAGAGCAACACATTTCTTGCCCAGAGGAGTCTTAAATGATCTAACCCCATACCAGATGCTTTTTTTTCGCATCCCAATGTATGTACCTGATTTCAGTCTCCCTGAAAGGAAGGCAGAGTTAAAAACTGATTAATCTGATAAAGTTTCATGTGTGGTTTGTTACAGAATATTCAAGAAATTTCTGCAAACTCCAAAAAATTGACTCTGTCACTATTGAAGATAAAGCTGTGATGGTTGGCTCCCCAAAGTGGGAGAGCTAGTTCAGGAACAGATCCCTTTCAAGCAAGTCTTTGGACCATCTTACATTCCGTCTTATATTCAGTCTCTGTTATCATCTCTTCTGTTGTGAATCTTCTGGAGAAAGATTTGAATTCTTTACAATATTGGCAAGTTCAAATGTGCACACTGATGCCTTTCAACTCGGCACTACATATACTCATAGAGGACAAAGTGCAGTCTGGTGGGCTGATGAGCCTGCTGTGTCTCCAGGTTTACACACATCATGGACATGGTGAAAACATCACTTTCAACAAGTAAACCTGCTACCACATTATGAAGAGAGCCTTTTTACAACTGTAAGCATATGTGCATCACTGGCATAATCTACATCAAACAAAAGGATAAAGATGCAATAAATTTGATTACTTGGAAATGAGCACGACCCAGATTTTGAAATGGGAACTGTTTTTCTTGCATCTCTCAAAAACAATTAGAGAAATGTCTACACCTCCAATTTGCTGATGCTACAGATGGATACTTACCTGTTGCTGGGACCATGATAGATATATCTGCCCACCACGGTCCTACATATGGATCTTTTCAGCAACATCATTATTCATTTGTGGCTTGCAATGTAATGATGTCTTTCTTATGTTGTGTGGGCACTATCTTTCTGAATGTTCAACACTTCCTCCAGTGGTTGAGGAATTGCAGTGGTATTCTTATTCTCATAGCACTAAAAGAGATTACTAGGTGGTTATCACCACTGTGTACCCTTGGGCCCATATTTATACTTTTTACGCAAACCAGTGCCGACGCTGGTTTGCGTCAAAAATGTTACTGCCGGCTAACGCCATTCCTACGTGCCATGCGGGCACCTTATTTAAGGAATGACGTTAGCCGGCGCTGCGGACTGGTCTGAGTAAAAATAAATGACTCAAATCAGGCAGCGCCGGTGTAGGGGAAAATGGGGGTTGTCCATCAAAAAATGGTGCAAGTCAGGTTTGAGACAAAAATCATACCTCAAACCGGACTTGCGCCATATTTTGATGCACAACCCCCATTGAAATGACTCCTGTCTTAGCAAAGACAGGAGTCATGCCCCCTTGCCCAATGGCCATGTCCAGGGGACTTCTGTCCCCTGGGCATGGTCATTGGACACAGTGGCATGTAGCGGGGGTCCAAATTAGGCCCCCCTATGCCACTTTAAAAAAACAAAATACTTACCTGTACTTACCTGGGATGGGTCCCCCCATCCATGGGTGTCCTTCAGGGGTGGGCGAGGGTGGCAGGGGGTGTCCCTGGGGACAGGGAAGGGCACCTCTGGACTCCTTCCATGGACAGAGACCATGGAAGTGCGCCCACAGGTCCCTTAACACCTGCCCTGACCAGGTGTTAAAAAACAGCGCACATCAGGCTGTGTGCCGTTTTTTAAGGCCTGCCCCCTCCTGTGCGTCAAAATGACACTGGAGTATAAAAAGTCTTAAAGTCATTTTTTCGGCGGACCGCCTACCTTGCATGTCATTAACGCAAGGCACTTTCCCGCATCCAAAAAATGACGCACACGGAGGAATTTTGACGTCTGCGGGCTCGGGCGTCAAAGTTTAAATATGGTGCACGGTTTGCACCGAATGTGCATCAAAACAGAGTATAAATATGCCCCTTTGTGTCTTATGGAAAAGGGTGCCTCATTAAATTTTAAGCCCTACAAAATATTTAGATTCCTTATGTTTGAAGAAAATCATTGGAAGACGTTGCCACTACAGGTCTTTTTGTAATTTCATGGGATACTTATGCTGTTTGAAAACTGTATTGCAATGCATGGAACCATCAGGAGTTGTTAATTTACCATCATTATGGAAATCATTAAATTCATCAATATATCAGCCCAGGGGAAGTATACAATTTTACACTGCGGGAGCATTGCACTCCCTTATCCTTGATTTTTTCAGAAATCTCTCATTTTAAAAGTGATATTATGCTCTTTTTTAACTGTGATGGCAGATCTGACCCATAAGTATTTTATTTATCAAAAATCTGAAAACCTTAATATGATAATAATCTTCAAATATTTATATATTCATCAAACGTTTTCTATTTTTAAAACAAGGTTATACAAATTGGTAGGAAAGAGGTAATTAAAAAGTATTTAGGGAGCCACATTTTGGCAAATTCAGGACACTGATATTTTGTTCAAAGCATGTTTGAATCCTAGAGAAATTATGTTTCAAAATATGACTTTGCAGCAAACAGCTTCCATGAGGTTTGCTACTCTAAAAGATATAAAAACAGCATCATTTATGAGATTCAATTTGACACAATTTACAGATTGGAAAGGGACAGACAATATTACTGATAATGATTTGAATGAAGCAGTTCACAATGGAACTTACACATTATTGTTTGGTTCAGATGCATAGCCTCATGGCTAATAAATACTAATACATGTATGCACATAGGTTTCTGACAAAAGCTAGAGGTCCCTCAGTAAACAGACGAAACTCTAGGTATAATATACATTCCGGCTGACTAACTTGTGCCTAAGAAGACTGTCGCAATCTAGTTTGAGTGCTATAAAGAAACACATGTTAAACAAAGTGAAGATATCAAAATTAATTTGAGGTATTTTCATTTTAGGACCACATCCAGAAAACAATAAAAGGTGGATGGCTGGCATCATTTAGAATCTGCGTAGATACTTCGGGAAGTTGAGAGGGAAATAATGGTAACTACTTTCAAAGTTATAGCTAAAGGCATTCAGGCTCTTTCTAAATCTATCTATTTAATCTCTGCTATCATCTTTTCTGTTGCTAAACCTTTGGAGGAAGATTTGAATTCGTTACAATATTGACAAGTTGAAATGTGCACACTAATGCCTTTCAGCTGGTCACTACAAACACGCCTGGAGCATAAGTTGCATCAGGTGAGCTGCACATTTAGCAACTTTAATTGCATTTTGTTTTTATCATCATCAACAGTGTGCTGGTACCGGTATCACAGTACTTACTTGCAACATCTATGATTTTTTCAGTTGAAAGAGAGACGTGTTAAACACCATGATCTCCATTTGTGGATTCTATCTCTAGTGCCACAAATTTGAAAGTTTACATCTATTTTCACAATGACAGGAACTCAGGAAAACAAGAGAAAAAAGACCAGAAGCTGTCACTGTTTGTCTGTGTAGCTGCCCTAAGCCAGCTTTTTTGCTTTTAATCCTTTTTTGATTATTTTTTGTTTTTTTTCACCACTTCGCATATTCAAACTAGACACGATGTGTCTACCTTTTTCTTTTATCAATGCCTGCAGGCAAATGTACATATATATTTATTACAATTGTCGCTCTATTATTCCAGGGATGATGTAATTTGCACATTTTTCTGTAATGTGCCCTCCATTGCATTTCAGATATCCGTACACTGATTTATTTCAGTGTACATTTCTTGTTTATAAAAGCGTGCTGCATTTAGTATTGTTTGCACATGTTTAAAACATATTTGCGCTTTCATAGTTTGATATGGCATCGACTATACTTATATCTGTACTCAGGTGATTTATATTGTGTGATAGAATGAAGTTAAGATCCTACAAGATTAATATGCTAATTCCTGCATGTTAAGATAATTTATCGAGAGGATTGTTCTTAAAAAAGAAATAGTGCACAGAAAAATGTTAGACAGAGGGGAATCTTGAACTTCCTGGGAGATTTTGTTTGTGCAAGCTGAGCTGCAAACATCCCCAGTAAATGCCCCAGCTTTTGAGGTGTACTGAACCTAATACCGAGCCTAGTAATCCTACCCCTGATATGCCTAATGATCCAGTGCAGCTGGGGTGGTCTAGAGTCCCACTGTTCTGCAGCGAAAGGGACAGAAAACCTAAGGGATGCTTGTGTCTCTATTGTGCATGCCTAAATCACATGCTGTGAGACTGTACTGTTGGACCTTCCATGGCCACTACGATAATGCCATCTCCTGTCATCTGATTGGGAGAAAGGGGTGGAAGATTCTACTCTCCCTAAAGTTTCCAATTCGTCTGGTGGCTCTTATTCATGCTTATTCAACAGAGGGCAAGTTGGCATGCTAGCTGGCCTAGGATCTCATGAAGACAGCAGAGCGGTCGGACGTGAGCAACTAGAGGACAGCGGAAAAGCCTTTGGTGCGCTGTGGCTGGCAGTGAGGAACAAGGCCGCAACCAGCAGCGCAACAGTTGGGCAGTGATCTGCTGAATTCATGCCGGGTGGTGAACATCATTGACAGCATTGCCACGGTCCTGCATTGGTGAGCCTGACTTTGGCCCTAGCTCGGGAGTACTCCCATGGAGGAAGACCCCTCACATTGGAGACCATGTGTTTAGTGCTGCCCCTGTGATTACAGCGTGAGGCGGGCTAATTACTGAGGTGGGAGAGGACTAGTTGGGGACCCCTCTTCACTGCCTGAGGCCTGGATTCACCCAGCTCCACAGAGTTTGGAGTAACATTGGCCCATAATAGATACTACCAACAACATGTACAGTGGGGGCTCTGCCCTGTGAGTGGCCCAGGGAGTGGCAGCAGTGCTGCCTTGGGTCGCAGGCGGTGCATCTGTCCTTGAACTTTGCTGTATGCCTCCTTTGGTACCCCCACAGGGAGGTGCACAACAGAAGGGGAACCCTCCCTCACAAGCGCGTACATCGGGAGCACTGTATGCGTGGACACATCTGAAGGGCTCCCTAAAAGCGGCAGCATTAACAAACGCTCACTGGGAGCTTCATGACTGAGGTGTGGGCCTACTTCATCGGGCACCCCTCTGACCATTGCCAGGAAATCCTAATCCCCTAGACATTGCTGTGGCAGGGGTTGAGTGAGACTTGGACACCACCTCTTGGACTTTGCCTGGTAGAGGCACTGACCTCAATTTACTGTACCAGAGCTGAACTCTGCTCCACCCTCTGCGACGACAGTCATTATGGGGAAAGAGGCTAAGAGGTGCAACTGGGAGATGACAGTCCTTCCAGGGGAGAACACTTCTAACACCATAGCACGTAATGGCGCCCTGGGCCCTCAGCCTAGGTCCCCAGGGGACCCCACCCTCCAAGACATATTGCAAGGTATAGCCGCCTCCCGAGAGGTATTAGAAAGGAAAATCAACACACTTGGGGCAGACCTGGGCCTTCTTAGGAATGATCATTGCTGGCTCGCGGAGTGGGTCACCGCAACAGAACGAGAACGAGAACTTGCAGAGCCATCTCTGCAGTGAACGAGAGACTTGCTGTAATGGTGACCAAAATCCGCACGCTTCAACTCCGGGTTGAAGATGCTGAGAATCTGTCACGCCGCAACAACATATAGGTGGTGGGGCTGCCAGAGTGAATCGAAGGGTATAATATGTTGGATTACCTTGAGAAACTGAGCGGGGCAGAACTGTAGCAGGAGGGGCTCTCTCCATTCTTCATCCTAGAGAGGGCTCATAGAGTACCAGCACACCCGCCCATCCCAGGGGCACCGCTGCAGCCTATCGTGGTAAAGCTGCGGTTTTACAAGGACTGAGACTACATCCTGGCCCAGGCATGCCTTAAAGGAGATATATTGGTGGACAATAGTAAACAAAAGATTTTCCTGGACTTCTCCTGGGATGTGCAGAAGCAATGCTCCACATTCTTGGAGGCCAAGAAAGGGCTCAGACAGCTGGGCCTACAGTACGGGATGCTGTTTCAGGCGCAGCTCAGGGTGGCAACTCCCGATGGGACTAGATTCTTACAGTCCCCACAAGAGATATGGGAATGGCTTGACCACCAACATCAGCCGGGCCCTAGTGGTGAGCCCCAGGCCCAGCGCCTCTGCAGAAACAGGCTGCACTGGAGGCAGCCCTCGGGGCTCAGCTGCTCCAACCAGAGATGAGGCTTAGCAGGAGAGGAGACGAGCAACAAAGCCAGGCCTCCCTGAGCGGCTCTAGCACAGCATTTCTGTCACTGGTGGCTAGTTAGGCTGCAGAGGACTCCGGATCTAAATGTGCTTTCAGCATCTCAGGCGACTCCAGTTTACTGCTGCCACACGTCACCCCAGGAACATCAGACAACATTATATGAAGTATCAGACATACTGGTATTAATTCTTTGAGACTTCTTAGATGGCACTTTGAAATGACTCTACGCCATGATAAGGAGGGGACAGTATAAATATGTTCAACCACCTGAGAGGCAGGGCTCCATAATTACTGTGGATGCTGTGTGGGAGACTTGCGTGTGGGATGCTATTGCCTGACTACATCCCATTTTCTTTCCATATTTTGTAGGTACACCTACAAATAATGTTGAATATGATGATTGTTTAGATGGGGGGTCTTGCCCTGCTTGTCCTGGGTTGTTGGAGTTGGTTAGAGGGTACTAAGTTTCTATGTTGTGGATATAAGAATTACGATATTCTGACTCTCATCCATGCAAGCCTCTTAAAAGTACAAGTGGATTTTGGGGAGGGTGATCTAGGGGGCTTACACCAAATGTTGATTGTATCTAATGGCTGCTCTAATGACCTATGAGTTCCTTTCTTGGAACATCTTACTATACCACCTACTCAGCTATTGCCAGGAGTGTCCTAATATGGATCCAGGCCAAGGTTCCTTTCCAGCATACTGGCCACCTATTTGTCCCAGAGGGTTGGTAGGTTGTGGTGACAGGCAAATTAGAGGGCCATGACATTGTACTGGTTAATATCTAAGCACCCAGTTCAGGTCAGGGGCTATTTTTGCTGAGTTTATCGAGTTCCCTGGCACCATATTTCATACACCCAACGTTAATGGGGGGCGAGTTCAACTGCATAGCAAACCCTTATGTAGATAGATCCCACCCCCCATTACCAGACTCCCAGACATTTAGAACAGTTTGCTCCTCTTCTGAATGGCAGACAATGTGGGAATTAATGGCTACTTGGAATCAAACTCATCCGCAATCCCATGACTATTCGTTCTTCTCCAGTCTGCACAACTTGCATGTACGTCTTGGCACATTCCTCTGCTCCCCGGTAGTACCAACATAGAGCACTTGGCTTGTACGTTCTCTGACCACAACCCTGTCCTCTTACACCTGAGCTGGGTGCGCCCTAGGGCTTGCATACCCATGTGGTGATTAAAACCTGAATCACTGGAGGACCAAGCATGCAAGGTGAAAATCCGGACCAAGATAGAGCAGTACTTTGAAGACAATAGTGGGACTGCCTCTTCTCCTCACTTAGAGTGAGATGTTTATTTACAGTACTTAGAGGTCAATGCATGGCAGCATTCATAGGCATCAGGGGTACTTTATAAGTTAGGTGTTGGATGCAAAAGGCAAGCTCCACCGACTAGAAACACAAAGACTGGCCCAACCGGAGCTCCAACCGACCTTCTTGGATAGAAGGGAGGACGTGGCAGCCCAAGTCAAGAGGCTGCGCTGTTTCGATCATAAGGGTTATATGGAGCAAAAGCATGTGGAGTGGGACCTTACTGGCACATTACTGGCCTGGCTGGCTAACCCTTCAAAACGTGGGTCGCCTATATTAGAACTAGAGACAGATAGGGGTGATGGGTATTTTGCCAAGAGGGGATCAATTACTGTTTTCACCTATACTACTCGAAGCTCTATGAGAGCACTATATGACATGAGGGGGAGGCAGTCAGAGCTCACCACATAGCCCCTTTCTTGCGTGGAGGAAGCTGAAGATCTGGGCAGCACATAACCCAGCACAAGATAACAGTGGCTATCAAATCTATGGCATGGGGAAAGATGCCGGGCTGAATTCTATGCTACTTACTTCGATGTGCTGGAGCCTAAATTAGAAGCACTATATAAAGAGGTCAGGGCTTCTGGCCTCCTGCCCGCCACCTCCCGAGAAGCTGTGATAGTCCTCTTGCTAAAGCCTGGAAAACCTACCAGTGACTGCTGAGTGTATAGGCCGCTTTCAATGCTTAATGTTGATTATAAGATCTTAAGCAAGATCCTGGGAGCTAGACTCCTCCCACACGACTAGGGTCATCCACCCCACCAGGCTGGCTTCCTACCCAGTTGTAATACTGCACTTAATATCAGACACCTCCTGTCCATCCTTGAGGCTGGGGACTGTGATGTTACAGCGATCTTTGGTATTCATATTGAAAAGGCCTTAGACAGCCTGGAATGGGGATACTTGTATAAAGTGCTGTTGCACATGCTGGTTGGGGAGATGTCCTTGGCATGGATCAGGCTGCTCTACACGGACCCGACTTCTAGGGTCAGAATGGGCAGGAGGCTTCACACAGTTATCCAGAGAGGCAGGGGACGTGACGGGGTGCCAACTGTCACCCTTGGTTTTTGCCATGGCCATGGAACCCATGACAGCCTATACAAGAACATGGACAGACTTTTGGGGACTGTGCATTGGTGAAGACTGGCATAGGATAGCTCTATATGCAGATGACCTCCTGGTCTTCCTGAGAGATACATGCAGAGATCTACCTGGAGCCAAGATCATGCTGGAGAGATTCGGCTCCTTGTTGGGGCTCCGAGTGAACTGGCAAAAATCTTGCCCATTCCCAACTGCTTGAACAATCATCCTCCAGAAGGGTTGGATCACTTTCAGTAGGAACCCAGATGCTATTCATACCTGGGATTTAAGAGCTACCATGATCAGGCTTATATGCTGGAGGGGAACATGGGAGTGGTGATTAGGTCCCTTAAATCAAGCATAGAATTCTGGAAAACGTAGCTGCTATCTGTGATGGGCAGAATATCCTTCTTGAAAATGATAGCCTTGCCACGCCTCCTTTGGTTCTTCTGGACACTGCCCAAGGACGATTCCTAGGATGACATTCCGTGAGCTCGATTCACTGATTATAGTTTTTATCTGGGCATCAGCCCGAGGAGGGGTAGCCTTCCCCATGTTGCAATGCCCAACATCAGATGGGAGCCTGGAGACACCGGATTTTGAGATGTATTACCTGGGGGCCCAGCTCCAGTAATTAGTGCAATGGCTGATGGGCAGACGGAATCCTGACAGAGCCCTAAGCCTGTTTGTGCCCAAACTCACAAATCTTTTCCGAGTGCTGCTGAGAATGAGGCGCACACAAATTGTGGAATTCAAGGAGTTCCAAGTGGTCGTCTAGTTTTGGAACCGCTGCCTGTAAAAAATGCATACTAAGGTCCCATACACCCCAGATTTGCCTTTTACAATGCTGAGGGAGCTCCCATATGGGGGATCCTGGGGGGACTAGACAAGTGGGTGGCTGCTGGGGCGACCACTGAGGAGATCTCTACAGAACAGCAGAACTACTCCCAATTGAATACTTCCACACAGAATTTGATCTCCCACAGAGCCATTTCCTACACCACAGAGCGGTCACTGCAGTGCTCTGGAAACACTAGCAATCTGGCACCACTGAACCTCACACTCACAAGGGCTGCCTTTTTACGGTTCTGTCCTCTGGCACCTTCAAAGCCGGTCCATGCTTGTACAGGGTCCTAAAGGATGACCTCTGCTGGCCGCAGGAGAGGCTGAGGGATGATTGGGAAGAGGATCTGGGAATCCCAAAATCTGAGATGAACTGGGCTACATATTGGACAAAGCCCAAAAGGTGCCAAGTAATGCTTGCTTCAACTTAATACATTTTTATATTTTACACACGGCAGATTTGACCAAGAGCACATCCATCGGTATTTCCACATGGCAGATGCAGCCTGACCAAGATGTGGGGAAGTAGGGGTGGGTCTACTCCACATGCCTCACTGAATCCATATTGGGAAGGGATAATGGGGGCTACTGACAGCAGTCCTGGAAAAAGAGGTCCCCTGCACACCGGGCCATTACCTCTTGAACTGGTTCTCTCACACCTCCAAACTAAGGCGACCCAAAAATTCCAAGATCTGACATTTATTCTGGCTAAGCGGGACATCACAAGGAATAAAAAAAAAACAGGGTGCACAAGACCCTTACATCGAGTAGAGAGCTAGAGAAGTGGGCGAAACGTGAAGAGAGAGTACTGCTAAGAGAAGCTAGACAAGAGATTGGTACCTTGGACATGGCCCATGGTTGGGAGGCTTTAGTGGATGGCCTCAAAGACCAAACTACAGATGTAATGGCAGCATCACAGGAGGATGCCCTAAACAGGCTGCAGTATGAGTCCCTCTGTTGAACTCACTATTGATCTGTATCCCCCACCAACCCTGTCGACACAGAAAGTGGTGTAAACTTGATAAGGCTTTTTTTCTGATCCAGAGGCTCTCAAGCACAACCTGTTGCTATAAGCATGATGATATTTTAGATGCAAATCTTGGGGGAGGGAAAGGGACTGTTCTTGTTGTTGTGACTGGTGTTTGCTGTTTTTCATTCTTATTTTTTTCTTTTTCTTGCTTCTATGCAACTGTTGGCAATGTGTACCAACAATTTCATGACTAAGATAACCTTGGAAACACAATATGTATGAAACATGATTTGTAAAACCCAACATAATTTGAGATTGCTGCCATTGCTAAACACATCTCATAAGTATGCCTTATGGCTTGGGATACTATGCCTGGAAAGAAACAACACCTTTTTTATTTGGGAGTCCAGGGTCATCTCTCTTTCCTTCTAGTTCTGTAAAGGCAATTGATATCTGGACAAGAGCTATTGGGTTCCATTGGGATAAGAACTTTCTGTAGACCAGCCTCATTCCACTGTAGCCCATTCCTTGTCTATTCCTATGGTTTATCAAGAGTGTTTGATGTTTTTTAGAAGCTTACTTCTGTGTCTCTCCTTACTCATATGGGTTTGGATTGTGCCAAACCAGAGAAACAATTCCCTATGGCAGGGTATATTTTCTTTCCTAGAAAGTGAAACAGGTTCTGAGGGAATATCTGGACGAAAACCTTTAGAATGGCATGATTGTCTTGTCAATGTCCGCTGCTGGAGAACCTCTCTTCTTTGTGCCACTGAAGTCCAAAGAACTAAGACCTTGCATCAATTACTGGTAGGTTAAAAAAGATCACCATTAAGGACCACTCCCCACTTCCATGAATCAATTACATCTTTGAGTCCGTTGAGGGAGAAAAATATTTCCTGAAGTTAGATCCCCATGGAGCTTACCATCTGCTCCATAAAAATAAGGGTGATGAATAGAAGATATTGTTTTGGATGTTCTTTCAGTGCTATTAATATTGGGTCATTCCATTTGGCATTACAAACGCTCCAGCAGTATTCCAGAAATTCATTAATAGCATTTTCGTGCATCTCATGAAACAGTTTCTTGGAGTGCACCTGGAAAACATCCTGATTTTCTCAGCTTCCCTTCCTCAACATCAAGAACATGTTCTTTCTGTATTTGTGTATCTCAATACTTATCCTGTATAGCAGAGAAGTTACAGTTTGATAAAACACAACTGGAGTATTTGGGATATCGCCTGTCTGAGAATGGATTATAAATGGACCCTCTTAAGATCTTTACTGTCTTGGCTGGCAACCCATAAATCTATCAAGGAAACCCAGAGTTTTTAGGACAGGATAACTTATAAGCAGTTCCCAAAGAACTTTACTGACATGAGTAGCCATATATCTGCCACTTTGAAGAAGGTGAAAGTCAATAAAAGTGGTTTTCATGGGGTTTTTGTTGGACTCCTACAACTCAGAAGGCCTTTGTCAATCTCAAGAAGGCTTTCACCCAAGCTCCTATTACAAGACACCCAGATCCATATAGTCAATTTATAGTGGTTACTGATGCTTCAAATCTTTATGTTGGAGCAGTGCTACTTCAGTTCCAGAAGGAGATCAACCTGGAACATCTCATTTTTATCTCACCAAGATCCCAAATTCCATTGAGCAATGGCATTCAGTTCTGGAACGCGAGTACTTGGCCCTCAGGAATATTGAGTAGTGACATCTTTTAATGGGGGCAGTCAAACCTTTTGACATTCGGACAGATCATTGAAATCTCCAGTTTCTGCAGAGCCTGCAGTGTAGAAACAGGAAACAATCCAACTGGGCCTATTTCTTTTCTCAAAAATGATTTCATTATTACTCACATCCTTGGCACACAGAACATTATTACTGATGCCTTGTCTAGATGGGACATTTTGGTTTAGGATTCTGTGACACCTATCCTTTTGCTTCCTGACAAAGTTGTCTGTTGAGCAAAGTCCTTTTTACAGCAAGTGAGAGACTCCCATGCTGAGAACTCTCCGGAAGACCTCAATGATCTGTTAAGTCAAGTACCCTTGGCATACCACTCAAATCTATATATTTTCCAGTAGGCCTTGATGATCCCTACTAAGGTCATTCAAATCAAGATTTTGGAAATGAGTCAAACCATTGATGTATAAGGTCCTCATATGTTTAAGTCAACCTTCGAGCTAGTTCCATGTGCCTTCTGGTGGCCTACTCTTAGCAGGGATGTAAAGCTTTGTGGTGAATTCCATCCAATTTGGGCACTATCCAAAGTACTTCACAATCTACCTTTTGGCATTCTTCAGCCTTTGCTTGTCTCTTATTCCAAACTTTATAGTGGAAGAAATGGTTTGGCAGTCTTCCAGGTTCTTGCTCAGTTGAAAGTTGCCAGCCAGGTTTCCTCCTCAATTTCAGGACCCTTTGTAATAACCAAACAAACCAACTTTATTGCATTTATAATCTTTCTTCCTAACTCTTGGAAGTTGAGGAAGTTGAGCCCTTTTGTACGTTATCCTTTTCATCAGAGATCTCCTCTTCATCCTGTTATCATAGATTGAGAACCAGAATACAAAGTTTGTGAAACCCATAATTCCCACATTTTTAGAGATCGTTTGCAGTTTTTCAATTCCCTGGAAAGGCTATCCTGCTAGTGAATGTTCTTGTGTTACTGCCTCTTCTGTCAATGCCTCCAGACTGGTCTGTAAAAATGTTGTAGTCTTTCCTGCAAAGCCTGGGGCTTTAGGAGTCGGGCATTCTGTTGCAGTTGAGGAGTCTCCACCATCTGCACACCAGAGAACCGCAGTTCCTTCCGTGGTCCTGCTATTTCGGGGGCTCAAAAGACACCTCAAGAAGTCACAGCTGCAGGCTGTGAGTTTCATTCACCTGCTGCTGACTTCACTAGTGCTCCTGGGCTCCTAGCTGCTACTCCTTGCTCCTCCAGCTCAAAAATGGCAAATACCTGTCTGCGGTTTTGCAGATGCCTTTGAGCTTCTCTGTAGCTATTCCACATCAGTTTTTTCTCTCTTTTCTTGCCCTTTCCCATCTTGTCTGTTGTTTCTTGTCTAGGAAGGGGAAGTTTTTATGGCTTTCAGTTTTTCCGCACAAGAAGGTGGCAGTTTTTTTAGGGCACTTGCCTACCACATAATCCAGTGCATGGAGACATCATGACTTCTGGAAACAGTCCCCCATATTTCAGACAGTAAAAGAGAAAGATAAAGACCCTGATTATGACTAAGGCCCTCATTACAACCCTGGTGGTAAATCCCGCTTTCCGCCGTGCAGAAGTCCGCCAATATACCACAGCGACTGCGGAATTCCGCTACAGGTATTACGACCCACAGCTCGGAATCCGCCACAATACAGACACCCATACAAGTCCGCCACACCAAAGGTCAGTGATAAACTGGCGATAACAAAACCTCCACCGTCACGCCAACAGGAATACGCCCACAGTATCACCAACCACGAATCAACGCAGTGGTCTTTCAACCGCGGTATTCCATTGGCGGTACACACCGCCGTGCTCAAAATACACACACATTTACAAAACACAACCACATTGGACAATTTGAAATACGCACACCTGATGCACATACACACACCACTCCCACACACCCAATCCAATATAAAACATGGACCCACATCACCCACAAACCCTTACTACCAATTTTGTGAAAGAAGGCCAGCACCCACAGGCACACAACATCCACGCACTTCAAACAACACACACCAACACATCCCCTCACACATCATAACTGACACCACCTCACACATCACCCACACCACATCATGGCACCTCACCGACACCCCAGGTTTTCTGAGGAGGAGCTCAGGGTCATGGTGGAGGAAATCATCCGGGTAGAGCCACAGCTATTTGGATCACAGGTGCAGCAGACATCCATTGCTAGGAAGATGGAGCTATGGCGAAGAATCGTCGACAGGGTCAACGCAGTGGCACAGCATCCAAGAACACGGGATGACAACAGGAAGAGGTGGTACGAACTACGGGGGAAGGTACGTTCTGTGGTATCCAGACACCAGATTGCCATACAGAGGACTGGCGGTGGACCCCCACCTCCTCCCCCACAACTAACAACATGGGAGGAGCAAGTCTTGGCAATAATGCATCCTGAGGGCCTCGCAGGCGTTGCAGGAAGACTGGACTCTGGTAAGACAAATATTTAATACTTTATCCCCCACACCCCACCTGCATGCCATCACATACCCCCACCCTTACCCTCACACCCATCACCCCAACAACCCACAGATACCCCACCATCACAACCCCCACATCCCAAAACCAAGCCCTGCATGTAACACCAATGAATGGACACCCATCACCAAAGCATGTCTACTACAGAGACTCACTCATGGCCCAAAATCACCAATCACACAAGGAACAAGCCAATACAGCACGCACAGGAGTAGAGGGTCACTCACCCATTGCACAAGATGGCACACACAGATACAATAACTATGCATTTACACCCCAACAGGACCCATACCCAACGTCACCGGACAGGAGGTGCCAGCAACATCCAGTCCCCCCACAGAAGAGACCCACAGTGATGACAGCAGCTCTGCACGCCTGGATCAAGATGACCAGCCCGGCCCATCAGGGACCTCGGGACAGATGGTTCCCCTGACACAGTCACAAACCATCACAGAGCCTCCCCCCTCAGGAAACACCAGCACAGCACCCACCCAGCTGGCCCATCCCTCTGTCCCCAGGACACGTCAATCAGCAGTGTGTCCACCACTACAGAGAACCCAGGCAACCCCACTAACACAGGACGATCAGGGACCAGGGGCAGTGGCAGTGGGCACACGGTTCAGGGGACAGAAGCACAGGATAACAGGGAAGCTGGGAGGACTGCTATGCGACAGGGGGAGGACAGGCCCAGGCAACCCATTCTCCACGAGGCAACATCATGGGAGCTTACCACCATTCCCAGGAAACCATGGGCACGGTACTGGCCAAGTTTCAGGAGACCCAGGGGCTGCAGGAGGAACACTACCTGGGGATCAGGGAGGACTTGAAGTCCATCAACACCACCCTGGTCACCATTGCAGGCATGCTGGCAGACCTTCTCAACACCAGGAGGGACACAGTGGCACACCAACGGGCCCCTGACACTAGCCTGGATGATGAACAGCCCTCCACCTCCGCCGGCGCTAGTGGACAGGAGGCACTGCCACAAGAACAACAGGACACCAGCACTCCACCCCCTGCAGATGGAGAACCACCCCGCAAACGGTCCCTGAGATCCAGGAACAAGACAGAGAACATTGCCAAGACCCCCGCCAGGAAATAAGACTCTCCTGAATGTCACCCTTCTGTCCCACTATGTCACCCTGTCCATCCTTAAACTGCCATTGCTTAACTTCCTATGCCCCTTTGGACAATGCACCTGTGAAACAAATAGACTGGACTCTGCCATGGACATACCTCCACCATCACCCCAGCCCATTTTACAACCCCCTCCACTTATTTGCACAGGAATAAACACACTTCAATCACAAAACAATCAGGAGTCAGCCTGTGTTTTCACAAATGTGTAATTGAAATATCAATGGAACGTAGCAATGTCAATTTGCTTGTTCACATACCAATGTAACACAGCTGTAGGCCAGGAGTAAACATAGCAGAGGGCACAAGTGGGACCCAGATCTGTGAAATGGAAAGTCAAAGTGACAAGTCAGTGTCCATACATTGAGTGAAAATGACAGACTTATGCTAGCTCCAACAATAGATGTGGGAAGCAGTAACATCTTCTTACCTGTGTCTCACTGGAAGTATTGCATGATGATGTTGTTTCGGTTGTCAATATCCTCTTCTTCTGCCTCCTCTTCTTCACTGTCCATAGGCTCCACAGCTGCCACAAGACCACCATTTAGCCCATTCTCCTGCAGAAAAGGCACCTGGCGCCGCAAAGCCAGGTTGTGCAGCATACAACAGGCCAAGATTATCTGGCACAACTTCTTCAGTGAGTAGTATAGGGAACCACCTGTCAGATGGAGGCACTGCAATCTGGCCTTCAGGAGGCCGAAGGTGCGTTCGATTATCCTCCTAGTTCGCCCATGTGCCTCATTGTAGCGTTCCTCTGCCCTTGTCCTGAGATTCCTCACTGGGGTCAGTAGTCATGACAGGTTGGGGTAACCAGAGTCACCTGCAAATGTCGAGGGACAACTGTTAGACACACACTAACCCTTAGGGACAACCCCAGACCCAGACACCTATGTCAACTGTATTGGGACCTTGGCCTCAACTATTAGCCACACCCGGTGCCTCTGGAATTGCCCCATCACATAAGGGATGCTGCTATTCTCCAAAATGTAAGCGTCATGCACAGAGCCAGGATACTTGGCATTGACATGGGAGATGTACTGGTCTGCCAAACACACCATCTGCACATTCATCGAATGGTAGCTCTTCCGGTTTCTGTACACCTGTTCATTCCTGCGGGGGGGACAAATGCCACATGTGTACCATCAATGGCACCAATGATGTTGGGGATATGTCCCAGGGCATAGAAGTCACCTTTCACTGTGGGCAAATCCTCCCCCCGAGGGAAAACGATGTAGCTGTGCATGTGTTTCAGCAGGGCAGATAACACTCAGGACAACACGTTAGAAAACATTGGCTGGGACATCCCTGATGCCATGGCCACTGTTGTTTGAAAAGACCCACTGGCCAGGAAATGGAGTACAGAAAGGACCTGGACTAGAGGTGGTATCCCTGTGGGATGGCGGATAGCTGACATCAGGTCTGGCTCCAACTGGGCACACAGTTCCTGGATTGTTGCACGATCAAGTCTGTATGTGATAATTATCTGTCTCTCTTCCATTGTCGACAGGTCCACCAGGGGTCTGTACACCGGAGGATGCCGCCACCTCATCACCTGCCCCAGCAGACGTGCCCTATGGAGGAGAACAGTGAGCAGAGAGTCATCCAACACTTAGGTACCACAATGTGTTATTTGCTGAAACGCTTGTAAAATGTGCCGGTACCTGTCTGTGTTCCCGGCCTAGATAGGTGTGACGCAGTTTATTTCCATGCCATGTGGCCCCCTAAAATGGCGAATGCCTGACCTGTAAGGTGGAACAAGGGGATATGAGGTAACTGCACTGGCGTTCTAAGACCGTGGTGCAATTCTGCTGTGGTTAACATTGGGCCCTATGGGTTTCAGGAGCCAATGACAATGTACGCTGGCGGTGATGGTACGCACCGCCGCGGACGTGACCACCATTTTCTGTCTGTTCACTCACTTGATACCTGACCTTCAACAGGAGAGGACCTACACTGCAAGTACTGCTGTGACCTGTGTCTGGATGCGACGATGGCTACAGTGTCTGGGGAAAGGGCCCATACCTTCACTTCGGAGGAGTTGGAGAAACTAGTGGATGGGGTCCTCCCCCAGTACACGCAACTGTACGGTCTTCCAGACAAACAGGTGAGTACACTGTAATCATGCTGCATGGGTAATGCCTGCTTTGAGTGGTGTGGATAGAAGAAAAATGGGGGGGGGGGGCTGAGGCCTGCATGTGCGGATGGTGAATGTATGTGCGTCAGGGCATGGGTGGAAACTGGTGGGCAATGACTATGACAGTCCGGATGGCTGAGTAATTTCCTTTCCCCCTGTACCATTCCTCTAGGTCAGCGCCCACCAGAAGAAAGGTATTTGGCGTGCCATCGCCAAGGACGTCCGTACCCTCGGGGTCTACCACAGATGGAGCACCCAGTGCCGTAAAAGATGGGAGGACCTGCGCCGCTGGAGCAAGAAGATGGTGGAGGCCCAGCTGGGGATGGCATCCCAACGTGGAAGGGGTGCCCGTCGCACCATGACCGCCCTGATGTCCCGGATCCTGGCGGTGGCGTATCCAGACTTAGATGGGCGCTTGAGGGCATCACAGCAGCCACAAGGGGGTGAGTACACTCTCCTTCAGCTGACTCTGCATGCATTACGAGGTGTCTGGGTGGGGGAGGTGGGCAGTGGGTTCCCCTAGGCCAGGCCGAACTTGGTAGGCAAGGTCCCTTTTGAGGCAGGCTATATGGCACCCCAACCGCATTAGTGGTAAGAGCCATCTACACCTAGTCAGGCTCCTGTGACTTCCAGGTGTGCATCAATTGGGGTTAGGCCTCGTACCCCATGGGCATGTGAAATTTCTAGGAACTTTTAGTGCATGGCGTAGTGCAGAGGGCTGCTCCCTGTGTGCTGTGTGTTGTGTCCGCCAACGGTAGTGGTGTTGCATGTACTGAACATGTTTTTCTTCTGTCTTTCCCCCCTTTTTGTGGTATCCCTGTTCTTGTGTGCAATAGCATCATCAGGCGGAGGAGCAGTGGCACAGGAGCAGGAGGGAGCTGCAACCCACTTGGCCCTGGAGGGTGAAGCAACGGAGTCTGATGACACCAGTGGGACGGCGGGCGAGTGGAGCTCCACGGCGGGGACAGGAGATACACCAGTGACAGCGACTCCTCCTCTGATGGGAGCTCCCTTGCGGTGGCGGGCACCGCTGTGCCCACCCCATCAACAGGTACAGCCGCCACCCCCCCTACCAGCACCGCCCTCCCAGCAGCCCCTCAGCGTGTGTCCCGTGCCCACTCACCCAGGAGGGTGGACATCTCCTTCGCCCCAGGCACCTCAGGCCTTGCCCCAGTCAGCCCTGCTGCCCTCAGTGAAGAGGCTATTGACCTCCTGAGATCCCTCACTGTTGGGCAATCTACCATTTTGAATGCCATCCAGGGTGTTGAGAGGCATTTGCAACAAACAAATGCATACCTGGAGGGCATTCATTCTGGGCAGGCGGCCCAACAGAGAGCATTTCAGGCTCTGGCCTCAGCACTGATGGCAGCCACTGTACCTGTGTACCTGTGTCCAGCCTCCCTCCTCCAACTTCCTCCACCTAGACCCAATCCCCTGTACCTCAGCCTATCCCAACCACACCATCAGACCAGCATGCACACACATCAACACACAAGAGTGGCTCAGGCAAACATAAGCACCACACATCTCACAGGCACTCACACATGCACCATCCCCATGCAGACACACCAACATCCACTGTCTCCACTGTGTCCACCCTTCCACGTCCTCCTCCTCCCTCCCTGTCTCGTCTCCACTCACACCTGCATGCACTACATCCTCAGCCACTACCTCCATCACCAGCACGCCCATTACCACACACCGCTCATGTGCAATCACCACCCCCACTACCATTCACACATCCCCAGTGTCCTCTCCCAGTGTGTCTGTGAGCCCTCCTCCCTCCTCCCAAGGTACACAAACGCAGGCACACACCCACCCAACAGCCATCCACCTCACAACAGCCTCCGGCCCATGCACCTTCACCCAAATTCAGCAGACGTACACCTCCTACAACCACTACCTCTTCCTCCACTCCCAAACCCCCTCCATCTTCCCGTCCCAGTGTGTCTAAAAAACGTTTCCTTGCAAATTTTGAGCTCTTCCCTTCACCTCCCACCCCCGTTCTTCCCCTAGGGCCAGGCTTTCCAGGTCCCAGCCCAGCACCTCAGCCACCAAATCCCCAGGCACAGTGGTGCCAGCAACTGCGGGGTCATCGAGTGCACCACCCATCAGGGCTGCCAGTGTGCCACGTAGTGAGGGCAAGGACATTCCGCCACCTGCCAAGGTGAAAAAGGTTCCCACATCCCGGAGGGAGAAGCCGAAACAACCAGCCACCCAGGCCTCAGCAAAAAAAAAAGGGGATAGTGGAAGGACAACTGCGGCACCATCAAAGGTGGGGAAGGGCCAAAAGCAGAAGAGCAGGTCAGGAGAGGGCATGGTGGCACCACTGAGGGACCAGTGTCACACCTTCTGTCCACGACCACACCAACGAACACGCCTAGCTGCCCCGCCACCACAACCACCACCTGCACCGCTACCTGCACCGCCACCTGCACCGCCACCGGCACGTCTACTGCCTCAGCGACAGTCCCCAGTCTCTTCCCCAGTTGGCAGCTGTCTGAGGCTTAGGAGACGTCCTGCTGGGTCCCTCAGAAAGTGCTGACCCATGCACCGCCGCCAGAACTGCCACCACAGACACCGCCGCAAGCACCGCCGCCACAGACACCGCTGCAAGCACCTCCACCACAGACACCGCCACAAGCACCGCCACCAGCCCCGCGATGTGCTCGGACAGTGGCACCACTGCTGACATGGCTACCATCCCCAGTGATCAGTCGTCTGAGGCAGGAGGAGAGTTCCTGGACCCTGGGCAGCTTCCATGAGGCATGACTTCTACCACTGTTTGCACCAGCAGGTGGAAGAGGAAGCTGCTGCAGTGTGGGGTATGTCTCTGCCTCAATGGCGTATCATGCTACCTGTACCTCAGCAATCCCGTGGCACACACACACCCAGGTGAGGGAATTGTACCGGCCACACTGCACGTCGAGTACTCTGGGCACAAAGTCCCCTCCAGAACCAGTGGAGAGATATATCCACTACCTCAGTCCTTGGCAGGATGAAGCACTCTGGGCACAAAGCCCCCTCCAGAACCAGTGGGGAGATACATCCACTTTCTCAGTCCTTGGCAGGAAGAAGCACTCTGGGCACAAAGCCCCTTCCAGAACCAGTGCAGAGATAAATCCACTACCTCAGTCCTTGGCAGGATAAAGCACTCTGGGCACAAAGCCCACTCCAGAACCAGTGGAGATTGTTATCCACTTGAAAGACTGTGGCTTTGCACTCCCCAGGATAAAGCAGTGGGCAAACCACCCACTTGAGAGACTTGAGAGACTATGGCTTTGCACTCCCCAGGATAAAGCAGTGGACAAACCACCCACTGTAAAGACTTGAGAGACTGTGGCTTTGCACTCCCCAGGATAACGCAGTGGGCAAACCACCCAATGGAAAGACTTGAGAGACTGTGGCTTTGCACTCGGCAGGATAAAGCAGTGGGCAAACCACCCACTTGAGAGACTTGACGGACTGTGGCTTTGCACACCCCAGGATAAAGCAGTGGGCAAACCACCCACTGGAAAGACTTGAGAGACTGTGGCTTTGCACTCCCCAGGATAAAGCAGTGAGCAAACCACCCACTTGAGAGACTGTGGCTTTGCACTCCCCAGGATAAAGCATTGGGCAAACCACCCACTGTAAAGACTTGGGAGACTGTGGCTTTGCACTCTACAGGATAAAGCAGTGGGCAAACCACCCACTTGAGAGACTGTGGCTTTGCACTCCCCAGGATAAAGCAGTGGGCAAACCACCCACTTGAGAGACTTTAGGGACTGTAGCTTTGCACTCCCCAGGATAAAGCAGTGGGCAAACCACCCACTTGAGAGACTTGAGGGACTGTGGCTTTGCACTCCCCAGGATAAAGCAGTGGGCAAACCACCCACTGGAAGGACTTGAGAGACTGTGGCTTTACACTCCCCAGGAGAAAGCAGTGGGCAAACCACCCACTTGAGAGACTTGAGAGACTGTGGCTTTGCACTCCCCAGGATAAAGCATTGGGCAAACCACCCACTGTAAAGACTTGGGAGACTGTGGCTATGCACTCCCCAGGATAAAGCAGTGGGCAAACCACCCACTTGAGAGACTTGAGAGACTGTGGCTTTGCACTCCCCCGGATAAAGCAGTGGGCAAACCACCCACTTGAGAGACTTGAGGGACTGTGGCTTTGCACTCCACATGATAAAGCAGTGGGCAAACCACCCACTGGAATGACTTGAGAGACTGTGGCTTTGCACTCCCCAGGATAAAGCAGTGGGCAAACCACCCACTTGAGAGACTTGAGAGACTGTGGCTTTGCACTCCCCAGGATAAAGCACTGGGCAAACCACCCACTGTAAAGACTTGAGAGACTGTGGCTCTGCACTTCCCATGATAAAGCAGTGGGCAAACCACCCACTTTAGAGACTTGGGAGACTGTGGTTTGGCACTCCCCAGGATAAAGCAGTGGGCAAACCACCCACTTGAGAGACTTGAGAGACTGTTGCTTTGCACTCCTAGGATAAAGCAGTGGGCAAACCACCCACTGGAAAGACTTGAGAGACTGTGGCTTTGCACTCACCAGGACAAAGCAGTGGCAAACCACCCACTTGAGAGACTTGAGAGACTGTGGCTTTGCACTCCCCAGGATAAAGCAGTGGGCATGGAACCCCCTCGTGCAGCAGTGGCGTCGTGATTTCATCTGGCTGAGGTGTCCCCCCTCCCCCTCCCCCTGAGGTGCCTGTATATTTTCGGTGTGATGCCCCAGCTGTGTTCTCTCCGTTTCGAGTCAGGTATCATGTGTGGACTTCGCCCATGCATTTTGGGCCAAGTGGTCCACGGACAATGATTGGTACACTATCCAGACTTGTGTAGTTGGTGTACATATTTGTATATACTGAATTTTGAATTTTTACTACCTGATTTTTCATGATTACAATCGTTACAATCATTTCCTTTTGTCCTTGCGTTCTTCCAGGGGGTGGGGGGGTGTATGTGTAATGTTGCTGTATGTATTTGTGTGTATGTTGTTGTGGGTGAGGGTAGGGGTGGGGCTATTGCGTTTTGCGTGTGTGTGTCACTCCCTCCCCCCCCCCCTGTGTTGTTGGTGCAGTACTCATCGTGGGAGTACACAAAGTTGGAACATTAATGATTATCCCACGTTAAGGCCCATATTTACAAGAAAGTGGCGCATCACTAGTGATGTGCCACTTTTCTTTCTGCCCCCTTGCGTCCTCTAACGCCAGCATGGTAGTGCCAAATTTACAATATGGCGCACCATGGTGCATTTTAGGGGCAGTAGTGTCATTTTTTTATACTATTGTAATGCTATACTGGATTAGCGGAAAGAAATGACGCTAATACAGTATAGTGTTAAGAGGCCCATTGAAATCAATGGGATCCTCATTTTAACGCCTGCTTTGACCAGGCGTTAAAATGACACTAGAAATGGCGCAATGGAATCTTGTAGATTCCATTACGCCATGTTTAGTGACCATCTAACTAGGGAACGCTCCCTTTGCATACATCATGCATATATTATGCATGATGTGATGCAAAGGGTGTACAAGGTGGTGCAAACCTAGTTTGCGCCACCTTTTAAATATGGTGCTATGGTAGTTGCCCATTAGCATCACATTTGTGGCAAAAATGTTGCTGCAAATGTGTCACGAAGGGGTGCAAGTGCCTTATAAATCTGGCTCTAAATTTTCATAGCACCTAATAGGAGAAAGAAGTGACTGCTGAGTTCACTCAGAGAAAATCCAAATTAAGGAAGCCATGTGCACTTGCTCCTTTCTCTTTCTTTTGGGCCTGATTTTTAAGCAATTCCTTTTGAGAACATATAAGACAGGCAAGGATAATGTGGCCACAGTCACCACAATATAGTCAAAATTCTGCCTTTCACCAGTGTTCTTTTTGTCCTCTATTAGTGTACCTCAGGCTGTTATTATCTGCATAGTTTTTATAAGATGAATTGACATGAATTCTATAACACAAATAGGATGAATTCTGGGAAATTTGAAGACATACTGAATATTTTTTCACTCCTTACATGTTTCGCCCATGAGCTGGGTTTGCAACATAGACAGAGAGGTTGAAGAATATGGAAATTATGAAGATGCTATTTTAGGTTAGCAGTCTGGTGTTCAAAACCTTGGGACTTTTCTCTTTTCCAGGTCAGTGCAAATCTATACCCACAAGAAACTACGGGGCATATTTATACTCTGTTTGCACCAAATTAGCGTATTTGTTTTTTACTCTTGTCTTATCCAGGTGACTGATTGACACCTGATCTGTTCGACATAAGTCAATAAGGACACTCAATGAAGGACCACACGCCAATTATGAACACAATTTAGCTTTACTAGAATTTCAGGTAAATGTATGCATTTGGCACATCAACGAAGTAGAATGAAAGATAGCAATAAAGAGCATCTATTTATATATGAGCACACGACAAAGAGCATCTATTTATATATGAGCAAGGAGTTCATTGATATAAGCTTTGATTAACTGTATACGAAACGCATATTTCTATTACTGCAGCAAGCTCACATTAAGATGTTCAGGAAGCAAAATATAAACAAGCTGAATACTTCAGATTATAAACATAGTGCAAGCATAATAATCAATCATAATAATAGAGCAGAGAAACAAAGGCCTTTCATCCCTGGGTGGAACTTAACTTAATCCACAAAATGCTGGGAAGCCCTCTACTGCCCACTTGGACCTCTCTCCTCCTCGAGTGTCACGGTCTCTGAACAGCAAAACCAGGTAGGCAGCGCTGTGGGCCTGGCGATGGCAGCTTTCACAACCCCATCTGCGAGCTTCAATCCCCTCACCCGCGCTTCAGTGCTTAAATACCCTGAAGCTTGGATTCTATCCCTTTCTCGCATCGTCTAGCTATGTTATCAGCACATGTCCCTTGGCTACTCTGCCGTTCCCTAGCCATTGTTTCTATTCCGTCTTTTTCCTGTATTCCAGTTCTCAGGTTTAAGACGACTTTCCTCTCTCTCTCCTATACATCCTGCTTCTTACACATGCAGCTGCGAATAATTTTATCTATGCAGTGTTGGAAAACAAACTTGAAAACGACATCGTGGACTTTTCCACGTTGTTTCTGGTTTCAGCAGGCATCTCGCATATCTACACTGTTCAAGCTAATTAACCCTTCGCGTCAGAATGTCTTCTGCACCTTTCCCTATACTGATCAACTCCAATTCGGTGCAAAACTAACTCCATAATTATACTTTGGCGCAAGACCCGTCTAGCGCCAAATTTATGGAGATAAAGTCATTTTTTGGAAGTGGAAACCTACCTTGCCTCAGTGAGATGCAAGGTAGGTGTTCCCGTGCAAAAAAATGACTCTATGGCCTTAACGCCATATTTATACTCCCATGCAAAAATGGTGCACAGGAGGGAGGAGGGGTCAAAAAATGGTGCAAAGCTTGCTTTGCCCCATTTTTTAACGCCTGGGTCAGGGCAACTGTTAGAGGACCTGTGGGCCTATTTCCATGGTGGGACACCATGGATCAAGCCCACAGGTGCCCTCCCCAGGCCCTAGGAACACCCCCCCCACACACACACACACACCAGAGGGACTGCGGAGGATGGGGGCTCCATCCCAGGTAATTATAGGCAAGTATTTCATTTTAATTTTTAAAGTGCCATAGGGGGCCATGAAATGGGCCCCCATACATGGCACAGGGTGCAATGGCCATGCCCAGGGGACCCTGGTCCCCTGTGCTGGCCATTGTGGTGGTGGGCATGAGTCATGTGGTGTGGAGGGTTTTGAGTCCGAAAATGACTCTAAGCAGGTTAGTCATTGTTTTTTACTTTAACCGGCCTAACGTCATTTTTTGGTGCAAAACCCCCCTCTTCCATACCGCCAGCCACACCCGACTAACGTAATTTTTTTTTACACTAGCCTACCCTTTGCACTGGCTTGCATCATTCCATAAATATGGTACCTGGCTGGTGCACAGAAATGGTGCAGGCTGGTGCTAAACTTTTTGGTGCAAAACTGAGTTAGTGCAGTTTTGCACCAAAAAGTATAAATCAAGGCCTACATATTTCATATTCTGACTGCCCGTACCTGTACTGATCTATGCTTGTTTTGCTTTTCCTTTATCTGTATCTTTGTTCCCGATTTACTCTGCTTGTAGTTTGAGATGTTTTGTGATTTTGTGCTGTCTTTGCTTCCACCCTTTACAAATACTGGCACTCGTACTTCTTGCTTTCAATTAGTTGTTAGGAACATATCATATTTTCTGCAGTGACCATCACAGCCTTACTGGGGGAAGTGCTGGTAAGAGTATCTACAACTGAGAAACTGGTGCTAATTGTACTTGCTCACAGTGCACAGCATTCATATACAATTAGCCTTTGGGTTTGAAGGTATGGGTTTCTATCCAGTACACATTTCCTTTTTGAACTTTCTTGACCATGAGGGAGGTTGATCGATATATGGGATCTAGGATGGCCTTCACTCCTTATATGTGGCAGGTGTCCATTGTCAATCGTCTCAGTAAGATGGCCCCAAATAGAAGTACAAACCACAATATTGATAACTCTTGATTGTATTTAGTAGTTGATTTAGAATTCGAAAAGAAAGGCACCAAACCCACCCTGAAATTAGAGCTAATAAAGAGCCCATAATGTAATCATAAATCTTGCTTCAGAACTAGAAAGCCAGCAATCAGGGACAAAAAGGTAACTGAGTCAGCAATGCAGGTGATGAAAAATCAAGGGATAAATATCTTACGACACATCTTTCTCTCACCCTAGCCTTCTATATATGTTATAGTTAGAAAATGATAAAACAAGAAAAAGGCTGAGATAATAATGTATTGAGAACTTCACACACTAAGGCCCATACTTATAGTTTTTTATGCAAATCTGCGCTAGCTCAGATTTGCATAAAAAAGTATAACGCTGGATACCGCCATTCCAACGCGCCAGCTTGGCGTCATATTTATGGAATGAATGTAGCCGGCGCTGCGGCCTGGTTAGCGTAAAAATAAATGACTCTAACCGGGCAGCGGAGAAGTAAGGAAGACTGGGGGTTGTGCATCAAAGAATGGTACAAGTCAGGTTAGAGTCCAAAATAGTGACTCTAACCTGACTAGTGTCATTTTTTGACGCACAACCCCCATGAAAATGACTCCTGTCTCAAGAAAGACAGGAGTCATGCCCCCCTGCCCAATGGCCATGCCCAGGGGACTTCTGTCCCCTGGGCATGGCCATTAGGCACAGTGGCATGTAGGGGGGCCCAAGTTAGGCCCCCCTCTGCCACTTCTACATAAAAAAAGAATACTTACCCCAACTTACCTCTACTTACCATAGATGGGTCCCCCCATCCACGGGTGTCCTCCACCTGTAGGCGAGGGTGGCAGGGGGTGTCCCTGGGGGCAGGGAAGGGCACCTGTGGGATGCTTCCATGGTCTGAGACCATGGAAATGAGCCCACAGGTCCCTTAACTCCTACCCTGAACCAGGTGTTAAACAATGACTCTAAACCGGTTTAGAGTAATTTTTTAAGGCCCGCCCCCTCCTGGGCATCATTTTTGCACGGGAGTATAAATAAGGCACAAATGCCTTTGAGTCATTTTTTGCCAGGGAACGCCTACCTTGCATGTCATTAATACAAGGTAGGTTTCCACGTCCCAAAAATGACTCTGACTCCATAACTTTTCTGCTAGACGGGTCTAGCACCAAAGTATAAATAAGGAGTTAAGTTTGCGCCGAATTTGCATGAACAAAATGACGCAAATCTGGCGCAAACAGAGTATAAATATGCCCCTAAATGTCGTAGAAATAACCATATTGGATACACACAGATAATAAGCTAGTTATGACTATTCTCCTGGAAAATGGCATTTCCCCAAAATGGTAGGTGAAAGAAAGAGTTAGTCATTTTTTAAGATATAACATTTTCCACCCCATGGAACCACTAAAAAGAGTGTTGAACCTTGTGGTCATGTTTGAATCTAAACTTTTATTCACTCAACAACAAGCGGCAATAAAAGTGACCCAATCCTTTATGCATTCCGTCAAATGTGTCCCTTGAAAGGGACCACCCATTCAAATCACACTAGTTCAAGCTTGTATGCATCCAGTATTCATTATTACACAGCAATCTACTTAAGCATGCCACAATTAATTAGCTAAATTACAAGGGTATGGTACCCGAATATCGTTACTAGAACATCTCAACACATAAATATCGTAGCCTACATATTGTCTACAAAAATATTGCCCTATCAGAGTTATTGATAGACCATCGTTACCAAATAGGGTGGGTGATATGTTTGTAAATGATATTTCAGACACAGTATTTATGACAGACAATATTTTAATAGAGGACATTCCAACATACAATAAATTAGAAGCCATGCAAAACAGGTTGATTGGAATTCTATTTGGCCACCAAAAGCGTAGCCATATTTCCAGTACTCACTTAAACTTATTCACAGTGGATGTGCATCGAATTCCATGCAAAAACTACTTTACAATGTGCTTCCAGTTTGCTACAACATGGAAAAACCTGTGCGTTTAAATACAGGCTCAATTGGCTGAGATCATGATTAGAACGGATCAGGAGGGAAATCCTCTTTCTCCATGTCAATATGAACACTCCTTCAGTCCTGGACTCTGATATGGTAACTAAATGCATTCTAGGAGTTGCAGTCACAGATTGCTGCCATTACGTTAATTAGAAGAAAACACTTTGGGGCAGATTTAACAAAAATGGTGCTTTGAGCCAGTGCTGCATCATTTTCCTTGCGTCCCTTAGATGCATGTGTGCATCATATTTAAAATACAGCACATCATGTCACAGGGTAGGGTGCAATAGCATCTGCATTTGTGACGCTATTGATGTACTGATCAGGGTTAGTGCCAAACTTTTGGCGGTAACTCTGAACAGTACATAGGGTTCCATTGTAACCAATCGTGAGCCCTCTTTTAATGCCTGCCTGCTCTTTTAATGCTGAAAAACATGACGCAAAGAAGTCTTTTTTGGTCCCCTTAACAGCTAAAGGCCCTCTTGCATACATTATGCCTAGCGCAGGCATAATGTGGGGCAAGCGGTTACCAAGTGGCGTAAATCTGGCACAGCAGTCTTGCCATAACATCGTCACATTAGCGTAAATTTTTTTTAGCTTATGTGGCGATATTATGGTGGAAGGGGCTCTTAAATCTGCCCCTTAATACCTATGATTTGTGGATTTAGAGACCAGGACTAGAAAGAATGCCCATTATTACAAGGAGAAGGTTGGCCATCCAAAATCAATGATTTGAAGGTGAAACATTCATTACCGATATGAGGTTGTAATCATTATTTCAGCCCTTTTACACCACACATTACAACATACACCTGCCTCACGTTCTGCAGCTGCTTCTCCTGGCTTCTTTTCATGGGGGCAAGTTCCACGATCATACTGTGCAGTAAGCACCAACCTTGCACTAATAAATTCAAATCCTGCTTCTGGCTTCCACCGCCCATTCCAGAAATCAGCTCTGCTTTCCTCATGCAAGGAAAACCACTTGCCACTTGTACGAACTCCCAAATATGATCGTGCCCAAAAGAATCTCGGTACCTCCTGCACAACTTAGCTTATGGCCATAATGATCCTTTCATCACAGCACAATCAAATTCGATATCACAACCTCAAATAATTATTAACAAACCTTCCCTCAAGACAGTGAAACTTGGAAGAGCCATTCTCTCACTGGGTCAAAATAATTATAACAGTTCTAAGATGAAAATTTCTCAGCACATGCCACCATCTTGGGAATGAGGGTTTCAACAACATCCACAGTTTGAGTTCTGAAAATTAGGGACCTGAGTAGAGAAAAGATACCTGTGAGGAAGGAATTTAGGCCATCCTACTGGGCACCGGTGTCGGGTCTTGGAATACAAGGTACAAGAACTGTATTCTACCACCACTGTCTCGTTCCAAAGACAGCTGCTTTGTCTCCATTGATCACATTAAGTTGCATAATGTGGCTGATCCTGCACAGAAGACCACAAGGATTCCTGGGTAGTTCCCTTGCCCCTCTCACTACCAAACAGGAGACACCCGTCAAACATTAATCAATCCTCAAATCATTTTCACAAGCCAGGGGACGGCGGTGAATGAATGTATGTTGATTCCAGTTACCCTACATCAACAAGAAATGTCTTAAATGTTGATCTGCAATTTACAAACCCAGAGATGAGATTGTCTACAACAAAAACTCTTTTTATACATATACCAGTTCTCTTTTACCTGCATCGACTCCAGTTTTTGCACCAACTGTTTCAGGTTATTTTGTAGACATTGATGTTTGCTCTTTTCAGCATCAGCGATTGCACAGTACATGATATACGTATCTTTTAAATTGGAGTAAACACAACTATTTGATTTTCCTTGCTACTATCTGTGCATTATATTGGCATTGCTCGCTTTCTTTCTGTGGACCAGATTTGTTATCATCTTCTTTCTGCTTATACATGGCCATTATCTTCCTGAACACTCTGCCGTTGAACTGGTGGGTGAGGATTTAAAGCCTTATTGGTCTTCCCATAGAGTGCAAAGAGACTTGTCCCTTGTGAACATTTCTGCTTTTTCTTGTTCGTGATGGGACTGTTTGGGATAAAATAACTTTTTATAATTTTGCTACCTTTTGATATGGGTGCTGCATTCTGCTGTGTTGCTGGGCATTGCTAGGGTGTGGGTATGTTTAGAGTCATCACTCTGGTCAAGAGGTTGCAGGACGAGGTAATGGAGTTACAAGCACAGCTGGTGACCATAGTGGGAGAGGTGGAGAAGCTAAAATATCCTAAAGTGGTGCCTAGTGTCTAGTCTGCTACCTCCCTGCCTAGTAGTGCTCACACCACACTGACAAGGAACAAAAAATAGGAGGAGTCATATTGTTTCAACTGGTCAACCCCACCCTTATAGTGCCTACCCAGGGCATCAACAGATTCCGAACTATGCTCTGCATGGCTTCCCTCCCAAATAGTGTCCTAAAGTGCAAATACGACACGCATACCATGTGAGGGATTACTGTGTGTGTCTTCAAATAAAAGAGAGTGGCCTGGGGTGCACTTCTCCCTGTCACCAAGTACAGAGGGATGTGAGTGTAAGGGGTCCAGATAATCATGGCAAGAGATTGAACTATGTTTTCTTGATCAATGTCCCTAAGCTAGCCAAAGGGTCAGGAGAGGATGAGGAGTCTTTAACTAACAAGTGCATTCACTATATAAGATCCACAAGGAAATGCTATTCAGTAATTAGGATGGATATTCTATATGCTCAAATTCTTCAGGATCTATTCCACCAATTTCATTGAGCTTAGATTAAAGGATCGCAAACTGATAGAAGGACTTGTGGGGTTGGAGCTACAGAATTCCCCCCCCAAAAAAACACATTAATGCAGTTTAAATGCAATCCACCTCACGCCTCTCCCCCATTACATGACACTGGTAATACAGGCTCAAATAATGATCTGGTGCTGTCACTGGTAGATTGGCATTGATAAGAGCAATCCTCCATTAACCAGGGATGAGACACTCCTGTTAGATATTGATCATTTACATCAAAGAACATCTTGTAGTTTTGATATGTCCTTAAAACCTGGCCAAGCTAAGAATCTATCTAATATAAACATTGGCCCTCATTACAACCCTGGCGGTCGGTGGTAAAGCAGCGGTAAAACCGCCAACAGGCTGGTGGTAAAAAAAATGGAATTATGACCATGGCGGAAACCGCCAACATAGACAGCCACTTTAACACTCCGACTGCACAGCGGTACAAACAAACAGCATTGCGGTCACCGCCAATAGACAGGCGGAAGACAATGTACCGCCCACACTATTTTGACAGGCCAATCCGCCACCTTTTCCGGGGCGGATTCAACGCAAACAAAAACACAGCGGAAACAGGACTTGGAAGGGAAAACACTCACCTCTACACAACCCACGAGGAACCAGGACACCATGGAGCCTGAACTCCAAATACTCCCTGCGATAGCCTTCCTGCTCCTCTACCAGGATCACGACCGACGGCGGCGACGACCATGGTGAGTACTGCACCTACAACACAGGGGAGGGGGGAGGGAAAAGAAAGTGACACACATAGCAACACGCAACACCCCCACCCCCACCCTCACCCACAACAACAAACACACCAATACATGCTGAAACATTACATTTACACCCCCCCACACCCCCTGGAAGAATGCAAGGACAAAAGGAAATGATTGTAACCGTTGTAATCAATAAACATCCATTAGTCCAAAATGTATATACACTATAAACAAATAGGTACACCAAGAATTCAAGTCCAGGTACTGCACCTATATAGTCCGTGGACCACTGGGCCCAAAGTGCGTGGGCGAGGCCCACACAAGATACCCGATCGAAACGGAGAGAACACTGCAGGGGCATCAGATCGAAATGAAACAGGCACCTCAGGGGGAAGGGAAGTAGGGTACCTCAGCCGGGTGAGTGCACAACGCCAGCTCCACGAGGGGGCTCCATGCTCATTGTTGTATCCTGAGGAGTGCAAAGCCACAGTCTCTCAAGTCTCTCCAGTGGGTGGTTTGCCCACTGCTGCATCCTGGTGAGTGCAAAGCCACAGTCTCTCAAGTCTCTCCAGTGGGTGGGTTGCCTACTGCTTTATCCTGGGGAGTGCCAAGCCACAGTCTCTCAAGTCTCTCCAGTGGGTGGTTTGCCCACTGCTGCATCCTGGGGAGTGCAAAGCCACAGTCTCTCAAGTCTCTCCAGTTGGCGGTTTACCCACTGCTTTATCCTGGGGAGTGCAAAGCCACAGTCTCTCAAGTCTCTCCAGTGGGTGGTTTGCCCACTGCTGCATCCTGGTGAGTGCAAAGCCACAGTCTCTCAAGTCTCTCCAGTGGGTGGGTTGCCCACGTCTTTATCCTGGGGAGTGCAAAGCCAAAGTCTCTCAAGTCTCTCCAGTGGGTGGTTTGCCCACTGCTGCATCCTGGGGAGTGCAAAGCCACAGTCTCTCAAGTCTCTCCAGTTGGTGGTTTGCCCACTGCTTTATCTTGGGGAGTGCAAAGCCACAGTCTCTCAATTCTCTCCAGTGGGTGGTTTGCCCACTGCTGCATCCTGGGGAGTGCAAAGCCACAGTCTCTCAAGTCTCTCCAGTGGGTGGGTTGCCCACGTCTTTATCCTGGGGAGTGCAAAGCCACAGTCTCTCAAGTCTCTCCAGTGGGTGGTTTGCCCACTGCTTTATCCTGGGGAGTGCAAAGCCACAGTCTCTCAAGTCTCTCCAGTGGGTAGTTTGCCCACTGCTTTATCCTGGGGAGTGCAAAGCCACAGTCTCTCAAGTCTCTCCAGTGGGTGGTTTGCCCACTGCTGCATCCTGGGGAGTGCAAAGCCACAGTCTCTCAGGTCTCTCCAGTGGGTCAGTTGCCCACTGCTTTATCCTGGGGAGTGCAAAGCCACAGTCTGTCAAGTGGAGAACAGTCTCCACTGGTTCTGGAGGGAGCATTGTGCCCAGAGTGCTTCATCCTGCCAAGGACTGAGGTAGTGGATGCCTTTCTCCACTGGTTCTGGAGGGGGCTTTGTGCCCAGAGTGCTTCATCCTGCCAAGGACTGAGGTAGTGGATGAGATTCTCCACTGGTTCTGGGGGGGGGGGGGGGGTGTTGTGCCCAGAGTGCTTCATCCTGCCAAGGACTGAGGTAGTGGATGCCTTTTTCCACTGGTTCTGGAGGGGGCTTTGTTCTCAGAGTGCTTCATCCTGCCAAGGACTGAGGTAGTGGATGAGATTCTCCACTGGTTCTGGAGGGGGCTTTGTGCCCAGAGTGCTTCATCCTTGCAAGGACTGAGGTAGTGGATGAGATTCTCCACTGGTTCTGGAGGGGGCTTTGTGCCCAGAATGCTTCATCCTGCCACGGACTGAGGTAGTGGATGCCTTTTACCACTGGTTCTGGAGGGGGCTTTGTGCCCACAGTGCTTCATCCTGCCAAGGACTTAGGTAGTGGATGTGACAGTCCACTGACGGTGGGGCAACATGGAAGCTGCCCAGGCCCCTGGAATTGACCACCAGCCACGCACGGATGACCACTGGGGATGGCAGCCATGTCTGCGGTGGTGCCACTGGCTCAGGTTGTCACGTGTCCGCTGGCAGGGGCTGGCGGCGGTGTCATTAGCGGCGGTGTCAGATTATTGCATCTGTGTGTGCCATGTTGGCGGCCTCACTGACTGCAGTGCTGGTGGCTGGCTCACTGACTGCCATGCTGGTGGCTGTCTCACTGACCGTGGTGCTGGTGGTGGTGTCAGTAGTGGCGGTGCTGGTGGCGGGCTCACTGGCGGCAGTGCTGGCGGCGGTGTCAGTAGCAGCGGTGCTGGTGGCGGGGTCACTGACTGTGGTGCTGCTGAAGGCCACAGTGTCTGCGGTGCTGGTGAAGGACTCAGTATCTGGGGTGCTGGCGGCGGTGTCCGTGGCGGCGGTGCATGTTGCAGTGGCGGTCTTGTCCACCGTGCAGGTTGGCGGCGACGTTGACTTGCCTTTCTTCTTCAGGCCCTTCCCCACCTTGGATGGTGGCACAGCTGTCTTGCCACTCCCCACAATTGTCTTACTTGAGCCCTTGGTGGCAGGTGTTTTGGCCTTCTCCCTCTGGGATATGGGCAACTTTTTCTGTTTTGGAGGTGGGGGAATGTCCTTGGCCTCGCTCATTGGGACACTGGCAGCTCTGTTGCTCGGAGCACTCCAAAATCCGGGTATTGCTGGCACCACTGTGCCCGGTGATGTGGTGGCTGAGGTGCTAGGTTGGGACCTGGAAAGGCGGGCCCTAGGGGACAGACTGGGAGGGACGTGTTGGGAAGAGGTGAACATTTAAGAGGAAAAATTTTTTTGACACACTGGGACGGGTAGATGGATGGGGTTTGGGAGTGGAGGAAGAGGTAGCGGTTGTAGGAGGTGTTTGTTTGCTGACTTTGGGTGAAGGTGCAAGGGCTGGAGGCTGTGAGGTGGATGGCTGTTGGGTAGGTGTGTGACTGCGTTTGTGTACTTTGGGAGGAGGGCTCACAGACACACTGGTAGAGGACACAGGGGATGTGTGAATGGTAGTGGGGTGGTGAGTGCACGTGAGCGGTGTGTGGTGATGGGCGTGCTGGTGATGGAGGTAGTGGCTGAAGATGTAGTGCATGCAAGTGTGAGTGGAGACGTGACAGGAAGGGAGGAGGGAGACGTGGAGGAGGAGGACACAGTGGAGGCAGTGCATGTTGGTCTGTGTGCATGGGTATGATGCTCGTGTGAGTGCTTGTGGGATGTCTGGTGCTTATGTTTGCCAGAGCCACCTTTGTGTGTTGAGGTGTGTGCCTGCTGGTCTGATGGTGTGCTTGGGATAGGCTGAGGTACTGGGGATTGGGGCTGGGTAGAGGAAGTTGGAGGGGGGGGTGGTGGACACAGGGACAATGGCTGCCATCAGTGTAGCGGCCAGAGCCTGAAATGCTAGCTGTTGGGCTGCCTGGCCAGAATGAATGCCCTCCAGGTATGCATTTGTCTGTTGAAACTGCCTCTCTACACCCTGGATGGCATTCTGAATGGTAGACTGCCCAACAGTGAGGGATCTCAGGAGGTCAATAGCCTCCTCACTGAGGGCAGCAGGGCTGACTGGGGCAGGGCCTGAGGTGCCTGGGGCGAAGGAGAAGCCCACCATCCTGGGTGAGTGGCCAAGGGACACACGCTGAGGGGCTGCTGGGAGGGCGGTGCTGGTCGGGGTGGCGGCTGTACCTGTAGATGCAGTGGGCACAGAGAGGGCCCACCACCGCAAGGGAGCTCCCATCAGAGGAAGAGTCGGTGTCACTGGTTTCAGCTCCTGTCCCCGCCGTGGAGCTCCCCTCGCCCTCCGTACAACTGGTGAATTCAGACTCCGTTGTCTGGCCCTCCAGGGCCATGTGGGATGCAGCTCCCTCCTGCTCCGGTGGCACAGTTCCTCCCCCTGATGATGCTAATACACACAAGAACAGGGAGACCACAAAAAGGGGGGGGGAGAAAGAAGAAAGACATGTCCAGTGCATACAATACCGCTACTGTCGGCGGACACTACAGACACAGCAGCCCTCTGCACTACGCCATGCACTTAGAGTTCCCTAATTAATCACAGGGACATGGGGTACATGGCCTATGCCCGATTGCTGCACACATGGAAGTCACAGGAGCCTGACTAGGTGAAGATGGCTCTTACCACTAGTGGGGATGGGGTGCCACTTAGCCTGCCTCACAAAGGGTCCTTGCCTACAAAGCTCGCCCCAGCCTAGGGGAACCCACTGCCACCTCCCCCACCCAGACACCTCCAATGCGCGCAGAGTCAGCTGAATGAGAATGTACTCACCCCCTTGTGGCTGCTGTGATGCCCTCAAGCACCCATCCAACTCCAGATACGCCACCGCCAGGATCCAGAACATCAGGGGGGTCATGGTGCAACGGGCACCCCTCCCACGTTGGGAGGCCATCCCCAGCTGGGCCTCCGCTGTCTTCTTGCTCCAGCGGTGAAGGTCCTCCCATCTTTTACTGCAGTGGGTGCTCCGTCTGTGGTGGACCCCCAGGGTCCGGACGTCCTTGGCGATGGCACGCCAAATATCCTTCTTCTGGTGGGCGCTGACCTAGAGGAATAGTACAGAGGAAAATGTAAAACTTTTACCGTCCGGACCGTCACAGTCATTGTCCCACGTTCCCACCCTTGCCCTGACACACATACACTAACCGTCCGATCATGCAGGCCTCATCTCCCCCCGTATCTTCCATCCACACCACTCCAAACAGGCATTGCCCATACAGCATGCTCACAGTGTACTCACCTGTTTGTCTGGAGGACCGTAGAGTAGCATGTACTGGGGGAGGACCCCATCCACTAGTTTATCCTCTGATGTGAAGGCAGGGGCCCTTTCCCCAGACACACGAGCCATCGTCGCTTCCAAACTGAGGTCACAGTAGCAGTGAAGGTCCTCTCCTGTCGAAGATCAGGTATCAAGTGAGTGAACAGAGAGAAAATGGCGGTCACGTCCGCAGCGGTGCGTACCGTCACCGCCAGCATACATCGTCATTGCCTCCTGGAACCCATAGGGCCCAATGTTTACCAATGCAGGATTGCGCCGCGGTCTTCGACCGCCTACCGCAACTGTGTACAATGCCAGCGCAGTTACCTCATATCCCCTTGTCCCACATTACAGGTCAGGCAGCCGCCATTTCAGGGGGCCACATGGCATAAATTTTTAATGCGTCACACATATATAGGCCTTGCATATACACAGAGACAGGCACATAGTGTATTGACAATTGTGTGCAATAAAATTATTGTTTTAAAACCTCAGTGTTGGCTGACTCTGTGCTCGCTGTTCTCATCCATAGGGCACGTCTGCTGGGGCAGGTGAGGAGATGGCGGCATCCTCCGGTGTACAGACCGCTGGTGGACCTGTCGACAATGGAAGAGAGACATGTAATAGTCACCTACAGACTTGATCGTGCCACAATCCAGGAACTATGTGCCCAGTTGGAGCCAGACGTGATGTCAGCTATCCACCATCCCACAGGAATCCCCCCTCTAGTGCAGGTCCTGTCAGTACTCCATTTCCTGGCAAGTGGGTCTTTTCAAACAACAGTGGCCATAGCATCAGGGATGTCCCAGCCTATGTTCTCTAACGTGTTGTCCAGAGTGTTGTCTGCCCTGATTAAACACATTCGCAGCTACATCGTGTTCCCTCAGGTGGAGGATTTGCCTACAGTGAAAGGTGACTTCTATGCCCTGGGACATATCCCCAACATCATAGGTGCCATTGATGGGACACATGTGGCCTTGGTACCCCCCGCAGGAGTGAACAGGTGTACAGAAACAGGAAGAGCTACCATTCAATGAATGTGCAGATGGTGTGTTTGGCCGACCAGTACATCTCCCATGTGAACGCCAAGTTTCCAGGCTCAGTGCATGACGCTTACATTTTGAGGAATAGCAGCATCCCTTATGTGATGGGGCAACTCCAGAGGCACCGTGTGTGGCTAATAGGTGAGGGCAAAGACCCTATACCGTGTGAATAGTTGTCTGGGTCTGGGGTTGTCGCTAAGGGTTAGTGTGTGTCTAACAGTTGTCCCTCGACATTTGCAGGTGACTCTGGCTACCCCAACCTGTCATGGCTACTGACCCCAATGAGAAATCCCAGGACAAGGACAGAGGAACGCTACAATGAGGCACATGGGCGAACTAGGAGGATTATAGAAAGAACCTTCGGCCTCCTGAAGGCCAGGTGTCGTGCCTCCATATGACAGGTGGTTCTCTGTACTACTCACCAAAGAAGGTTTGCCAGTTCATCGTGGCCTGCTGTATGCTGCACAACTTGGCTTTGCGACGACAGGTGCCTTTTCTGCAGGAGGATGGTCCAGAAGGAGGTCTTGTGGCAGCTATGGAGTCTGTGCACAGTGAAGAAGAGGAGGCAGAAGAAGAGGACATAGACAACAAAACAACGTGATCCAGCAATACTTCCAGTGAGACACATGTAAGAAGACATCAATGCCTCCTACATCTGATAAAATTGTTAGACGTATCATCTGTCTGTCACTTTCATCCAGTGTATGGACCCTGAATTGTCACTTTGCCTTACCATTTCACAGATGTGGCTCCCACTGTGGGACCTCTGCTATGTTACCTCATGGACTAGAGCTGTATGTCATAGGTACGTTGACAATAGAATGGACATTGCTATTTTCCTCAGTTATTGCAAATACACATTTGTGAAAGCACAGACTGACTCCAGGTTGTTTTGTGATTCAAGGGTGTTTATTTAAGTGCTAAATAGTGGAGGGGGTTGTAAAATGGTCAGGGGTGATGGTGGAGGAATGTCCATGGCAGAGTCCAGTTATTAGTCTCACAGGTGCATTGTCCAAAGGGGCATAGGAAGTGGAGCCAGGGCAGTTTAAGGATGGACAGGGTGACAAAGTGGGACAGAAGGATGACATTCAGGGTGGGGGTCTTGGCATCGTTCTCTGTCTTTGTCCTGGATCTCTGGGACCGCTTGCAGGGTGGTTCTCCATCTGCAGGGTGTGGGGTGCTGGTGTTGTGGTCCTGTGGCGGTGCCTCCTGCCCACTAGTGCCAGCGGAGGGGGTGGACAGTTCATCGTCCAGGCTAGTGTCAGGGGACCCTTGTTGTGCCACAGTTTCCCTCCTGGTGTTCACAAGGTCCTTCAGCACCCCTACAATGGTGCTCAGGGTGGTATTGATGGACTTGAGTTCCTCCTGAACCCCAAATACTGTTCCTCCTGCAGCCGCTGGGTCTCCTGAAACTTGGCCAGTACTGTTGCCATTGTCTCCTGGGAATGATGGTACGTTCCCATGATGTTGGAGAGTTCCCTGGGCCTGTCCTCCCCCTGTCGCACAGCAGACCTCCCAGTTCCCTGGTTTTCCTGGGCCTCTGTCCCCTGAACCGTGTGCCCACTGCCACTGCCCCCAGGTCCCTGTTGTTCTTGGGTTTGTGGGTTTGCCTAGGTGCCCTGTAGTGGTGGACACACTGCTGCTTGATGTGTCCTGGGGACAGAGGTATGGGCCCGCTGGGTGGGTGCTGTGCTGGTGTTTCCTGAGGGGGGAGGCTCTGTGGTGGCCTCTGACTGTGTCAGGGAAACCGACTGTCCCGAGGTCCCAGATGGGCCGGGCTGGTCATCTAGATCCTGTTGGACAGAGCTGCTGTCATCACTGTGGGCCTCTTCTGGGGGGGTGGACATGTATGGAACCTCCTGTCCGGTGACGTTGGGTAGGGGTCCTGCAGGGGTGTAAAGGCATGATTATTGCATCTGTGTGTGCCATGGTGGGCAATGGGTGGGTGACCCTGTACCCCAGTGCTTACATTCTTGTGTAGGACCTGGTGTGATAATTGTTTTGGGGTCTGTATGGGTATGTGTAGTGGACATGCTTTGGTGATGGGTGTCCACGCGCAGGTCCCGGTTATTGTATGGTTTCTCGCCGATGAGAATTGGCGTTTTTGACAAAGATAAAAATAGAACCTTCAAGGTAAGGAGCAGTCTCCTTTACATACGGAGACTCCGTTTCGTAGTTTTAGTTCTAGTGGATTTCTTCAATTAACTAACTTACCGCAATGTTAATGAGGTAGTATTTGCGACAAATGAACTCTAAAGAATATCGTGATGAACTTTATGGCTTAAACTCAACCTGTCTGTTTAATTAATTACATTATCATGAATAATAAGAGCAATATGACTAAATAATTATAAAAAATTTATAAAATTGACTATTGAAATTTTTTTAAAAATTGACTATGCTCTAACAACTGCCATACAGTAGCTATATAATGTAACTAATTCATATAATTAATGTATGACTTTTTTTAAGATTCATTTTTGTCTAATTTAAGTGTATTACTAAATGTTTTCACTGGCATTATGCTTTCATGCACTGGTTCTTTTCTTTTCCTTCTCCTTTTCTTCCTCCTGCTATTTTCTCTTCGGGATTTTAGGTACCTGATATCTCACTATTATCAAAGTGATTTTTGAAATTTCTCATAAACGTCCTTATATCGGTTTTATCTATCGCACAACATAGGTGACTTTTTTCGTAGAAAATTCTGCCGTTTTATTCACACTTCGGTGATTTTAGAACTTCTATCGGTATTTTTCACCATTACTTTTTCACCAACACTATTAATAGGCTTTTCCTTTGTCTTCTAGCCTTGAGAAAGCCCCGGCTTATAATGCCAGAGGGGGCGAAACACGTGTTGGCTACTTCTTTTCCTTTCTTCTTGAGCCATTATTTTGGATTTTGCTTTTACTGAAGGGTACAAAAGTGACTTTTTCTCTTGAACGTTTGGAAGCGAAAAAACAATGCAATAAACTTTGATTTGGATTACTCAAAGAATCTCGAGTGGGGCTTTACCTCTCTTTGATGGTGTGTGCCATGGTGTGCAATGGGTGGGTGACCCTGTACCCCAGTGCTTACATTCTTGTGTAGGACCTTGTGTGATAATTGTTTTGGGGTCTGTGTGGGTAGGTGTAGTGGACATGCTTTGGTGATGGGTGTCCATGCTTTGTTGTTGCATGCAGGGCTTGGTGTTGGGATGTGTGGTTTGTGATAATAGGACATATGTGAGGAGTTGGAGTGATGGGGGTGAGGGCGAGGGTGGGGGTATGTGTTGGCATGCAGGCAGGGTAGGGGATATGGTAGTTAAAGATTTGACTTACCAGAGTCCATTCCTCCAGATACTCCTGCGAGGCCCTCAGGATGCAGTAGAGCCAAGACCTGCTCCTCCCATGTTGTTAGTTGTGGGGGAGGAGGTGTGGGTACGCCGCCAGTCCTCTGAACTGCAATGTGGTGTCTTGAGACCACAGAACGCACCTTCCCCCGTAGGTCGTTCCACCTCTTCCTGATGTCATCCCGTGTTCTTGGATGCTGTCCCACTGCGTAGACCCTGTCCGTGATTCTCCTCCCTAGCTCCATCTTCCTAGCAATGAAGGTGTGCTGCACCTGTGATCCGAATAGCTGTGGCTCTACCCAGATGATTTCCTCCACCATGACCCTGAGTTCCTCCTCAGAAAACCTGGGGTGTCTTTGCGGTGCCATGGGGTGGTGTGGGTGATGTGTGAGGTGGTGTCTGTTGTGATGTGTGGGTGATGTTTTGGGGGGTGTGGTGTTTTGTGCATGGATGTGTGTGAGTGATGGTGTTGTGTGCCTCTGTATGCTGGTGTGGTCTTTGCTTTTCTGTCTCTCTGATTTTTCTAAACTTTTCGTTGTAAGGGTTTGTGGGTAATGTGGGTGTGTGTTTCATATTGTATTGGGTGTGTGGGAGTGGTGTGTGTATGTGTATCAGGTGTGTGTATTTCGAATTGTCCAATGTGGTTGTGTTTTGTAAATGTGTGTGTATTTTGAGCGCGGCGGTGTGTACCGCCAATGGTTTACCGCGGTTGAAAGACCGCCGCGTGGATTCGTGGGTCGTGATAGTGTGGGCGTATTCCTGTTGGCGTGACAGTCGAGGTTTTGTTATTGCCAGTTTATCACTGACCTTTGGTGTGGCGGACTTGTGTGGGTGTCTGGATTCTGATGGATTCCGAGCTGTGGGTCGTAATAGCTGTAGCGGAATTCCGCGGCCGCGGCGGTGTTTTGGTGGTCTTCTGCACGGCGGTAAGCTGGATTTACCGCCAATGTTGTAATGAGGGCCATTATGTCTTGGAATGTTGTAAGGCTATGTTCTAAGCTTGGGGATGTGGACTGGCTTTCTTTTATGGATCGATTTGACATCTATTTGATCCAAGAAACATGGGCCCTTATTTATGAAAATGACAACAAATTTAGCTTGAGCTAACGCCTTTCCTTAGAGTCATCTGTGTGCCATATTTATAAAATGACGCACTATGGCGCTAAGGAATAGCTAGCGTCATGAAATATGACACTAGGGGACATGATTATACTTGTTTTGCGCCGAATTTCATCTTTTTTTAACGCAAAGTCAGTGCAAAACTAACTCCATATTTATACTTTGGCGCTAGACACGTCTAGTGCCAAATTTATGGAGTTAAAGTCATGTTTTGGACGTGGAAACCTACTTTGCATCAGTGAGATGCAAAGTAGGTGTTCCCGTGCAAAAAATAACTCTATGGCTTTAGCTGCATATTTTTCCCTGCACGGGGGGAGGAGGGGTCAAATAATGGTGCAAAGCTTGCTTTGCACCATTATTTCACGCCTGGGGCAGGGCAGGCGTTAGGGGACCTGTGGACCTATTTCCATGGTGGAACACCATGGAATAAGCCCACAGGTGCCCTCCCCAGGCCCCAGGGACACCCCCACCCACACCAGAGGGACAGCGGAAGATGGGGGACCCCATCCCAGGTAAGTATAGGTAAGTATTTTCATTGTTTAAAAGTGCCATTAGGGGCCTTGAAGTAGGCCCCCCTACATGGCACTGGGTGCAATGGCCATGCCCTGTTCTGGCCATTGGGGTGGTGGGCATGACTCCTGTCTTTTCTAAGACAGGAGTGATGGTTTTGCATCAGAAAATGACGCTAGGCTGTCTAGAGTCATTTTTTTTACTCTAACCTCCCTAACGTCATTTTTTGGTACAAAACCCCCGTCTTCAACTCCGCCTGTTAACGTTTTTTTTTTTTTTTTTACTCTAGCCTACCCTTTGCACCGACTTGCACCATTCCATAAATATGGTTCCCGCTGGTGCTCAGAAATGGTGCAAGCCGGTGCTAAACATTTTTGTGCAATACTGCATTGGTGCAGTTTTGCACCAAAAAGTATAAATCAGGGCCTAGGTGGGGCTGGATGGTGGTAAAAAAATGGTGTTAGGCAGATTTGCAACAAACTATCAGCTGCTGGTCAGCCTAGCATAATTGTTTCATGCACAAGCAGCCAAAAAAATACTGTTGTCTAACAGGAGACAGGAGTCATTACCACAACCCTAGTGCCCACCACTGGGGACCAGTGTTCCCAGGACAACCCCAACATACCCAATGCCAGCCACAGGGCCACATGTAAGTGGCTCCTTGTGGCACATAATATTCAACCATATATACTTGCCTTAACTTACCTGGGATGGGTTCCTTCCAACTGTGATGTGGGTGGTGGTGATGCTGGGGTTTTAGGTGGGTATCTATGTGCCCAAAAAAGGGACACTATGGTGGAATCCATGGTGTTTCCCTAAGGGAATGTGCCTAACTGCACTTTAACGCCTGGTGTGACCCGGTGTTAAATTTTGACACTAATTGGCCTTAGCATCAATTTTTGGGTCCCCTTTCTAGGTGTGAATGGTTTTAGCGCTGGGAGTTAAATATGGAAGTAGGGGGCTAGCATAATTTTTAAGAAGGGAACGCCTACCTTGCATCTCATTGTCGCAATGAGATGCAAGGTGGATTGGAGCTCCCTAAAAATGGTGCTAACTCTGATATTTTGGCGCCAGACGGGTCTAGTGTCAAAATAGAAATATGGAGCTAGGTTTGACCACTTTAGCATAAAAAAAGTTACGCTAGGCAGCTCAAACATTTCATACATATGGGCCATGGAGTATGGACCCCATTCATAGGCCAGGATATGTTAACTTTTTTGTCCTAGCTACTTCCACTGGGAGGGGTCACCCCCCTCGGGAGGTCTAGCAGGGATACGTAGCTCCCTGCATGTAGTAATGAGCCCCAAACATATCTCATCTTTTGAAATACAGTGTATAAAAACCACTGGGAAGAACAAGTTTGAGTTGCACCTATACAATGTATACAATCGTGGAGCTGGAGGCAGCAGAGAGACCCCCACCCTAAAGCATTTAGGGCGCATAGAGAACCTTTCGATTCACTTTTGAACCCATGGGTAGTCATGGACATTGGCTCGCTGAGGATGAGGAATGCGGGGGTTTCATCTCTTGATATTTCACCGGTGAAAAGATGGTCTGAGGCTGCATATCAAATGGTCTCATTCACACTATTCTATGGGTTGAGGGCTTAAAATGGACTAACCAGGTCTGACCTGTTTGCATCATGTACGTATAACTGAACCAATTGTTCTAGTAGGGTTGATTTTATATTTCGCTTGCTTTGCCTCTATGAAATTTGTTGCAGGTAGCATGATTATTGATAGGAGTGACAGTGACCACAATGCTGTACTGTGTAAAATGATAAATCTGATAGGGCATCAGGAGCAAGCTGTACAATTGCGCTCTATCAGTCTTAGGCCCATATTTATACTTTTTGACGCAAACCAGCGCTGGCGAGTGTTTGCATCAAAACATTTACCACCGGCTAACGCCATTCCTATGCACCAGGCAGGCGCCTTATTTAAGGATTGACGTTAGCCTGTGCTGCGGGCTTGTCAGAGTAAAAAAAAAAGACTCAAACCAGGTAGTGCCGGCGTAGGGAAAAATGGGGGTTGTGCGTCAAAAAATGATGCAAATCAGTTTTGAGTCAAAAATCATAGCTCAAACCGGACTTGTGCCATTTTGTGACGCACAACCCCCATTGAAATGACTCTTGTCTTAGCAAAGACAGGAGTCATGCCCCCTTGCCCAATGGCCATGCCCAGGGAACTTCTGTCCCCTGGGCATGGCCATTGGGCACAGTGTCATGTAGGGGGGCCCAAGTTAGGCCCCCCCATGCCACTTAAAAAAAAAAAAACAATACTTACCTCAACTTACCTGTACTTACCTGAGGTGTGTCCCCCCATCCATGGGTGTCCTCCAGGGGTGGGTAAGGGTTGCAGGGGGTGTCCCTGGGGGCAGGGAAGGGCACCTGTGAACTGCTCCCATGGTCAGAGACCATGGAAATGAGCCCACAGGTCCCTTAACGCCTGCCAAAGGCCTTAGTAATTTTTTGGACGGGAACGCCTACCTTGCATGTTATTAACGCAAGGCGGTTACCCGCATCCAGAAAATGACGCACACTGAGGGATTTTGACGTTCGCGGGGTCAGACGTCATTATAGAAATATGGGGCAAGGTTTGCCCTGAATGTGCGGCAAAATCTTTGACGCACATTCGGAGCTGACAGAGGCCCTCATTCCGACCCTGGTGATTTGAAACCGCCAGGGTGGAGGGCAGAGGAAGCACCGCCAACAGGCTGGCGGTGCTTCCCGGGCCATTCTGACCACGGCGGTAAAGCCGCGGTCAGAAAAGGGGAACCGGCGGCTTGCAGCGCCGCCATGGGGATTCCGACCCCCTTCCCGCCAGCCTGTTTCTGGTGGTTTACACCGCCAGAACCATGCTGGCGGGAACGGGTGTCGTGGGGCCCCTGGGGGCCCACAAACTGCCCATGCCACTGGCATGGGCAGTGCAGGGGCCCCCTAACAGGGCCCCGCAAAGCAGACACTGAAAATTGCGACGGGTGCCACTGCACCCGTCGCACCCCTGCAAATCCGCCGGCTCCATTCGGAGCCGGCTTCCTCTTTGCAGGGGCTTTCCCGCTGGGCTGGCGGGCGATCTTTTGGAGATCGCCCGCCGGCCCAGCGGGAAAGTTAGAATGACCGCCGCGGTCATTTGACCGTGGTGCGGTCTTTTGGCGGTTTCCGCCCGGCGGGCGGCGCCCGCCGCCCGCCGGGGTCAGAATGACCCCCAGAGTATAAATATGCCCTTTAATCCATAGAATAACAGGGGCAGACTTAGATGACCCAACATAGCATCTAGGCTAGAGGTTGGCGTGGTTATGAATAATGCCTTACAGAAGACTACAAAAGCTAAAAGAACAGATGATGGGCATTAGGCCGAACAATACAAACATTTACCCAAAATCACAATAATCTGGTTTAATCCATCCTTTTTTTGTTTACTATGCCATCTCAGTTTGAACCCAGCTGTATGCAAATCAGTTTTGACCATGTTCCCTTGGGGAACGGAGCAGCTCAATCTACCAAGCCAGGTCCTCCCGGGACTGGAAACAAGTGCCCTGGAACTGGTTTCAAGGTATCACCCTTCCTCAGTGAAGCCAGTTGGAAACCAGTGGTGCAGTGAGCAAGCGACCCATATCTGGCAATACACTTCCCACTTAGGGCGACAAAAGGAAAAGAACAGATGATGGGCGGAATGCTGAACAATGCAAACATTCACCCCAGTCATAAAGATCTAGATTTAATCCATCGTTTTTTTTTTGTCCACCAGGCCACCCCACCCCAGTTTGGACCCACCCATATGCAAATCAGCCTTGCCTCTGTTCCCCATAGGAACAGACCTGCCTGAACTGCCAAACCAAGGCCCATATTTATATTTTTTTAGCGCCGCATTTGCGCCGCTTTGTGACGCAAAACAAGCATCCTGGACCTGGTTTCGGGGTATCACCCTTCATCAGACAGTAGATGCAGTGGCACAGTGAGTACAGGACCCACGTCTGGGCGTACCCTTCCCACTATGGGTTTCAAAAGCAAAAAGAACAGATGTTGGGTAGAATGCTGAACAATGCAGAAATTCACCCCCAGTCACGAAGATCTGGGTTTAATTCATCATTTATTTTGCCTACCACACCACCCCAGTTTGGACCCAGCCATATACAAATCAGTCTTGAACTTGTTCCCCATGGGACCAATCCAGCTCGAACAGCAAATCAGGTCATCTCTGGAATGGACGCAAACATTTTGGGGCTGGATTCAGGGCATCACCTTTCTTGAACCAGGCTAGTTTGAACCCAGTGGTGTAGTGAGCATGGGACACACATCTGGGCATACTCTACCCACGTAAGACAACCAAAGCAAAAAGAAAAGATGATGGACAGTATGCTGAACAATGCAAACATTCACCCCCCCAGTCACATAGATCTGGGTTTAATCCGTCATTTTTTTGCCCATCACACCACCCCAGTTTGGACAGCAATGTGCAAATCAGTCTAGAACCTGCTCCCCATGGAAACAATCCAGCTCGAACTGCCAAGCCAGGTCCTCCCTAGACTGGACACAAACATCCTGGGATGAGATTTGGGGTATCACCCTTTATCAGTCAGGCTAGCTTGAATCCAATGGTGCAGTGAGCACAGGACCCACATCTAGGCATACCCTTCCCACTAAGGGTGACAAAAGCAAAAAGAACAGAGGATAGATGGAATGCTGAACGCTGTAAACATTCACCCCCAGTCACAAAGATCTGAGTTTAATGACTCATTTTGTGTCCACTGCACAACCAAATATGGACCCAGTCATATTCAAATCAGTCTGAACCCTGTTCCCCATGGAAAAAGCCCTGCACAAACTACCAAGCCAGTTCTTCTCTAAACAAGAAACAAATATCCTATGACCATTTTTTGGGTATCACCCTTAATCAGCCGGACTAGTTTGAACCCAGGGGTGCAGTGAGCACGGGAGCCACGTCTGGGCATACCCTTATCCACTTATGGTGACAAAAGTAAAAAAAGGACAGATGATGGGCGGAATGCTGAACAATGAAAACATTCATCCCCAGTCACAAAGATCTGGGTTTACTCAATCATTGTTATGCCCACTGCACAACCAAGAATGGACCCAGTCATATTCAAATCAGTCTCAACACTGTTCCCCATGGGAAGAGTCCTGCCTGAACTGCCAAGCCAGTTCTTCCCTAGACTAGACACAAACATCCTGCAAACGTTTTTTGGGTACCAACCTTAATCAGCCAGACTAGCTTGAATCCAGTGGCACAGTGAGCACGGGACCCACGTCTGGGCATACCCTTACCACTTAAGGTGACAAAAGCAAAAAGAACAGATGATGGGCAGAATACTGAACAATGAAAACATTCATCCCCAGTCACAAAGATCTGGGTTAAATCTCTTCTTTTTTTGCCCACCATGCCAACTCAGTCGTAACCTAACCATAAGTAAATCAGTCTTGACCCTGTTCCCCCATGGGAACATCCAGCCCCCACTTCCAAGGCAGGTCCTCACTACACCAGAAATAAGCATCCTGAGAACTGTTTAGGAGTATCACCCTTTATTAGCTAAACTAACTTGACTGCTGTGGCACAGTGAGCAGGGGTCCTCGTCTAGGCATACCCTTCCCACTTGGGGTGACAAATGCAAAAAGAACAGATGATGGAAAAAATGCTGAACAAAGCAAACATTCAACCCTAGTCACAAGGATCTGGATTTAATCCACCGTTTTATTGCCCACCACGCCACCCAAGTTTGGACCCAGCTGTATGCAAATCAGTTTTGACCCTGTTCCCCATGGGAATAGACCAGCCCAAAATGCCCAGCCAGGTCCTCCCTGGACTGCAAACAAGCATCCTGGGACCCATTTCGGAGTATAACCCTTCATCAGCCAGGCTAGATTGAATCCAGTGGCACAGTGAGCACAGGACCCAAAACTTAGCATACCCTTTCCACTTAAGACAAGAAAAGCAAAAAAGAACAGATGATGAACAAAATGCTGAATAACACAAACATTCACCTCAGTGACAAAGATCTGGGTTGAATCCATAGTTTTCTTGCCAAACCTGCCACCCCAGTTTAAACCCATCAATATCTAAATTAGTCTTGAACCCTTTCCCCATGGGAACAATACAGATGAAACTGTCCAACCAGATCCTTCCTGGACCAGACACAAGCATCCTAGAACCAACTTCTGGGAATCACCATTATCAACCAGACTAGCTTGAATCCAGCAGTACAGTGAGCACAGGACACATGTCTGGGCATCCTTTCCCAATTAGGGCGACAAAAGCAAAAAGAACAAATGATGGACAGAATGCTGAACAATGTAGACTTTCAGCCCCAGCCACAAAGATCCTGGTTTGACCCCTCATTTCTTTGCCCACCATGCCACCCAAGTTTGGACCCAGCCATATGCAAATCAGTCTTGACCCTGTTCCCCTTGGGAAGAGTCCTGCCCGAACTGCCAAGCCAAACAAACATCCTGGGTCCCGTTTTTGGGTATCAACCATAATCAGCCAGACTAGCTTGAATTCAGTGGTGCAGAGAGCATGGGTCCCACATCTAGGCATACCCTTCCCATTTACGCAACAAAAGCAAAAAAAAACCTGATGGAAGGCATGCTGAACAATGCAAACATTCACCCCGAATCACAAAGATCTGGATGAAATTCATCATTTTTTACTAATCACACCACCACAGTCTTGATACTGTTCCCATGGAAACAGTTCAGCCCCAAATGCCAAGAAAGGTCCTCCATTGACGACAAACAAGCACCCTAGGATCGGTTTGAGGGTATTACCTTTCATTAGCCAGACAAGCTTGAATCCAGTGGCATAGTAAACACGGGTTCCATGTCTGGGCATATCCTTCCCACTTAGGGTGACAAAAACAAAAAGAACAGATGAGGGACAGAATGTGGAACAATGCAAACATTCACCCCTAATCACAAGGATCTGAGTTTATTCCATCATTTTTTTGCCCCACGCGCCACCCTAGCTTGGACCCAGCCATATCCAAATCAGTCTTGACCCTGTTCCCCTTGGGAACAGGCCAGTCCGAACTGCCATGCCAGGCCCTCCCTAGACCAGAAACAAGCATCCTGGGATGGGTTTTGGGATAGCACCCTTTTTCAGCCAGTGGATCCATTGGAGCAGTGAGCACAGTACCCACATCTGGGCATACTCTTCCCACACTGGGATTCAAAAGCAAAAAGAACAGATAATGAACGGAATGCTAACCAATTAAAACTTTCCCCCCTTCCCTGTCACAAAGATCTGGGTTCAATCCATCGTTTTTTTTGCCCACCACACCACCCCACTTTGGACCCCGTCATATGCAAAATAATCTTGACTCTGTTCACCCTGGGAACAGTCCAGCCCAAACTGCCAAGCCTCCTCCCTGGATCAGAAACATGCATCCTGGATAATGTTTCCGAAAATCACCCTTCATCAGCCAGGTTAGTTTGAACCCAGTGGTGCAGTGAGAACGGGACCCACATCTGGGGATACTCTTCCCACTTAAGGCAACAATAGCAAAAAGAACAAATTATGGACAGAATGCTAAACAATGCACACATTCAACCCAGTCACAAAGATCAGGGTTTAATCCATAGTTTCTGGGTATCACCCTTCATCAGCCAGGCTAGCTTGAATCAAATGACGCAGTGAGCACAGGACCAAAGTCTGGGCATACTCTTCCCACTCACAGTTACAAAAGCAAAAAGAACAAATGATGGACAGAATGCTGAACAATGCAAACATTTACCCCCATTCACAATGCTCTTGGTTTACTCCAGTGTTTTTTTTGTCCCCTACTCACCCCAGTTTGAGCCCAGCTATATGCATATCATTCTTGACCCGGTTCTCCATGTGAACAGTCCAGCCTGAGCTGCTAGCCAGATTCTCCCTGGAACAGAAACAAACATCCTAGGACTAGTTTCACAGTATCACTCTTCATCAGTCAGGCTAGTTTAAATCCAATGGAGCAGTGAGCATGGGACCCACGCCTGGGAATACCCTTCCCACTCACTGCAACATAAGCAACAAAAAAAAGGGACAGATGATAGGCGAAATGCGGAACAATGCAAACATTTATGCCCAGTCACAAAGATCTGAGTTTAATCCATTGTTTTTATGCCTACCACACCACCCCAGTTTTGGACCCAGACATATGCAAATCAATCTTGACCCTGTTCCCCAGGGGAACAGTCCAGCCCAAACTTCCAAGCTAGGTCCTCCCTGGGCTGTTCACATGGGGAACAGGGTCAAGACTGATTGCATATGGCGGTGTCCAAACTGGGGTGGCGTGGTGAGAAAAAAAATGATGTATTAAATCCAGATATTTGTGACTGAGGGTGAATGTTTGCATTGTTCAGCATTCCATCCATCATCTGTTCATTTTGCTTTTCTACACAGGCTATAACAACTTTGGAAAACCTTTTACCCTTGCAACTCCTAACACAGGAGACTGTGGTCACCCACAAGAACTTTTTCAAAATCCTGTTGGGAAGTGTTGTGCAAAAGTGATCCTGAACTAAACTACAGGTGCATGCTACCACCAGATGGTACACCAGTGATTGCAGGGCAGCAATGGGGGATCTCAGTTTAGCTTTGAAGGGAGGGGACCCAGCATATATCAAGTTGCAAAGGAAAACATACAAGCAGATCCAGGCAAGGGCTTGTGCTTAATGGGAAAGCCAGATCTGGGAAGAGCTATATGAGGCTAGAGTTTCAAGGAACATCAAGAGATACCTGAGCCTGGTAGCCAGTGGGGGGTAGGAGCTTCAGAGAGTCACTGGCAAACTCTATCTATCCGGAAACATGGCATAAGCACTTTATTGAGCTATTTGATTTACCTCTGTTTTCAGCCATAGAGGGTGTGAACCAGAAGATCTGGATCTACAGGCAGGTTCAACTTCACTACGTATTGAACGAGGGGAAACCCTATCTGCTATTAGCTGTGTCACTTTAGGGAAGTGGAGGGACCGGATGGGTTCCGGGTGGCCTCTTTTGCCTGGACCCCAGAACTGGGCCACATACATAAACATACTATCCAATGCAATTCTAGAAGGGACACGGACCCTGGCAAACTGGAAGGCAGCTGAGATTGTACCAGTACATAAAAAGGGTTATAGGGACTCACCCCTAAATTACAGGCCTATCAGCCTGACAGATGTCATCCAGAAAGTATTCTGCAGGCAACTCTTAGAGACATATAGTTGGATAGATGAAACAGCAAACCTCACACACACTGAAAAAGGGAGGGAGGAAGCCCTAGTGCTAATTCCTAAATTCTATCTTCTTGGAACCCTCGTGACTTTATTAAAAATGCGCTCAACCACTAAATCGTGGCATGCTTCATCATTCGGTGTGCTACAACAGTCTGGTGAAGCCCAACATCTAGAGTGGAGCAAGGAATGTGTGTGCTAGGGTATGTACTCTATGTCTGAAGGGATCCACTATACCAGCTAATATTAAAATTGTGTAAGGGGGTGCCTTCCTAAATGTTATTTTCGGTCCCCCTTGGCAGGATTAAAAATCAAGATGTAGGTGGACTCTGGTTAATTATCTCCCTGTCCCCTAATCTGCATAGATCGACATGTCTCAGCCCTCTGTTTGCCTCCCAGGGTCACTGCGCCTTCAACAGGATAAAAATGACCCCTTACCGTGGTCTTTCTCTTCTCACATTAGTACCTGCTATGATGGGGTGAACACTGGTCCCTCTGGCTTTGTTGGTCTTATGCCCTAGCAACACCTCGGTTTATCCTATGGAACAATATATACTCATTACTCTTCTCCTTAAACTCACTTTAGATTACCAAGAGGAAAACTCTCTACACAGTTTCCATGCTTCACGTTGCCTTTTAGATTACCAAGAGGAAAACTCGCTATACAGTTTCCATGCTTCACGTCGCTGACCACCAAGTGCACAACATATGAGTGGTGACTTTCGCCAACACATACTTATTTCGTGAAAGCCCAGAGAATTTCTGGGATCTCCATTCTTACCAGAGTTTCATGTTAGAATTTCCAAAACCGGGGTAGAAGTGGGAGTGTCACTCTGTAGTCACACACTGTGCAAAAATTATATAGCTTAGTCATCAGGTCTCTAATATACCGTTCTTGGCATTAGTAACGATGTCTGCTTTTTGCACGTGTAGAAGCCATCTTGAATATATACATCAAGTTCACAATTGTCACTTACTCTCATTCTCCCACTCCAAACAATCTATGGGGTGTCCCAGATCCCACTGGGAACATCCTTGCCCCCTTTGGCAATGTATGTGTATATCTCATTGCCTGCTTCCCCCTTAAACCAACAGTGGTGTATAGAGCTTTATACATTTGTGCCTCACCAGGTTCTCATGTATAACATATGTTGTCTCTTTTGGGTGTCCTGTGCTGGACCAGGTCATACCGGTCCCTTGTAGATCGGGTCCCCAGTAAGTAATGAGTGAGTCCTATCAAAATATGGGTAGTAGTGTTGATATAGCTCCGTCCTCTGCTGTGTGAAGTTAGATGAAACAGCCGCCTTAAATAATCCTCAAGCAAGATTTCAGAGTGACATTAGCGCCATCGACCAGGTCTTTAGATTTATGACCATATATTGGAAGATGGTGACCCTCCAAAAATCACATTTATACCTGATCTTTGTGGACTTTAAGTCTGCATTCGACCTGGTACCCTGCTCCAAACTTTGAGTATGCTAAAAAACAATGGGGTACCCGATGATTTATTAAGTATTCCGATGAGGTTACACTATGAAACCTATGCACAAGTTTGATGGGGTCTCAAGGGGGACTTCAGAAGACGCATAGCAAAACCTACAGGGGTGCAGCACAGTTGCGCCTTGTACCTACTTTGTTTTGTGTCTACCTTAATGATGTGGTGACTTACCTGCAAAATTGTAATAGTGATGCCCCGAAAATTTCAGGGCATAACATTCCTCTACTTTTGTTTGCAGATGATACCCTGCTGGTGTCTAAGACCCCAAAGGGTCTGCAGACATTGACTGATCGGTGTGAGGCCTTTTGCATGGAGAGGAGGCTGATAATAAACCATGCAAAAACTAAATTTATGGCTCTCAACCCCCACAAGTCTTTTAGAGGAACCTTCAACCTGGAAATCAGGGATCTGGAAAGAGTGACAGAATATGATTATCTAGGCATTATACTAGCAAGCAGTATGGACTGGTCCTCTCAGGTAAAGTGGAGCAGCATGAACTTGTGTCACCATGCCTCTGGGGTACCAAGCCTCGAAAACAAAAAATATATTCCCTGCACTTACAGTGTATAATGTGGAGGCTGAAGGCAGTGCCTTATACAAAGCAAAACTATGGAGCTTCGCAGAGTTGTCTTGTCTGGGGAAAGCAGAAAACAGCTTTTTAAGATCTTTGATAGACCTCCCTAAAAGTGCACCATGGCTACTTTTGCAAAGGCATTTGGGTGTCAAACCAATACTTTATAAGGCTCAGCTAAAACCAATAATGTTTTAGAGGAGGCTGAAAACTACACCAGCCCTAGCAGTAGATTATAATGCTCTTACAGAAGTAATAAAGCTAGTCAAGAACTCCAACATTGGATATACTCTGTCAGGGATACCCTGTGTCAAATCAGTTTGGAGGACCACTGGAATGACCAGGAGTATCCTCTGAACCTTTCTAAGCTAATTTATTGGGTGCATAAATGGGCATTAGAGGTGAGAAGCAGGAAACAAGGTACTCTTACTGCATCCTTCTTTGATCTTAAATCACACAGTATTTTTTTTATTTAAATTCATTCGGTCTAGAATTCTAGACCATTTAAAATTACAAAGATAACACTCTTACTTAATAAATAATATGTGTTAAAATTCGTGATAACAATACAAAGTGCTAATAAGACCAGTAACAATCGAAGAAATATAACTGTAAAATCCTCAAGACTAAGCTTTTGATCATAGATAAAATACAATAAATGAGACATAAATAAGATAGTAAGGATAGTAAAAAAGGAAAAAGCTATAATAAAAACTTATGTCTATCATACCAATATGTGCAACTATTTCTTTTCATAAGGCCTGGCCTTCGCCAATCCAAAAGAAAGATAAAATTCCCTTCCAGATATATAATATTTTGTCGAAAAGCATGTCAAATTTCGAGTACAGAAATGTCTCTATAAACTTGTGCAATCTCTATTGGTCATGTGAAGGGCCGCTAGTTCCTAATGAAATTCCTGCTAAAACTATATGAAGAATAAGGAGAGAGGCATCGATAACAATTGAGTCTCCCTCTGTGGACTATTGCCAGATTAACTCAAATGCCCTTTGCTACAGTGAACCTACGGCGGATGGACCAGGCCTCCGATATTTGGTAACTGTAGTGGCCACCAGAGAAGATGTGTCATATGTACAAATTCTGGTGGCGTTAGCTCTGTCCTGCAGTAATATTTTTTTGCAGAGGGGAATGATCCATCTCCCTCTGGGACTCTTGTACAAAGGGCAGAAGAATAGTATGTGCTCTGTTGTTTCTTTACAGTGTTGGCAAGAAATACATCTATCGGTTGAAAAGATGTTAGATGGCCAGTGGGCCGTGAAACTATTGATGGGCAATGTACCATATCTTAGCTGGATATATGAGACACGGGCATACGGAGGCAAAGGAAGGTTCAAGAAGTTCTCGGGCCAGGGCTCATGCTTAAGTTGAAGAAATTCCATTGTTAGCCTACCCGCCCTCACAGTATGTGTGTGCCCTTTTTAGTTTACATCACAGTTCCTGCAGCTAGGCTATTGTATGTAGAATTTTGGCACGGGACACTGCCACTTCAATCATTTTGTGCAAATTGGAGATCTAAATTTGATCAGAAGATGGACTGTCCCATATGCCAGCATGCGGATGAACATTTGACTTTTCTTCTTTTGCCCAAGGTATATAAAACCTAGGTTCAGATGGATTTTGCCAATTTGTAGACCGCTGGAAGTTAGACAGTATTTACTGGCTCTGAGGCTACTGAGAGCTGATACTGAGGAGTTTATAATCTGTGCACTTGCCACGTATTTCCACTGGAGTTGGAGCATTAAAACCAGCATGATAAGACAATTCACTGGTAACTCTTAACAAACACTTCATGGTCTAGTTTTTCTCCAAGATGTTGCTGCTTTATGCTGGATGATAAGCTGTGGACGGGGTACCTGAGGTGTTTAAGTAACCGCTCCCACTCCAATATAACAACACTGTTCAGCAAACAACTTGCCTTGGGTTAGCAAACGCAAAATAAATTAATGTGCCCAATATTTCCTCCATAGCGAATTTTGACAATTGGCAATCAGAACAGTACCTTTAATTCATAATTTTCAGGGCTCAATGGGTGTTTATTGCGGCCAGTGGACACAAATGGTTGTCATTCACCTTTTATCAACTCCACACTGGGTTATAGAGCAAGCATGACCCTTGTTACATCATCAAACAGCATTCAGGTATCATCACCTTATACAGCGTGGGTAAAGTATGTCAGCAATGGTTGCAAACATCCACATTAACAGCTGTAAAAGAACACCTCTCTCTCCTTTTTGAAGGCATAGACTTAGAAGATTTCTTGTTAGGTCCTCAAAAACCACACTCCAAAAGATTTCTATGTACAATATGTAACAAAATTTGGAAGCGTTTGCAAATGGAAGCTGCTGCTCATTTAAGACAAATAGACAAGAAATCTTAAAGAAAGCTTTAGCCATGATCGATAATGGTTTGAACACTCTGTCCACTTGTATGTACACAATAAACAACATTGTGTCTTCTGCTATTGTCATAACTCAGAATGATATGTCATAGGTACAACATGGGCTAAGTCAGCTTGGGTCCAATATGCAGTTAAGTTGGACTTTACAAGTTCTGAAGGTGGGTCACGTGCCTTGGAAGCATAGTTACTCCAAGGAGTTAATTGCAGCATTCACCCTTACACTGAGACAGTAGATAATGGCAAAGAAGGAAGCTAATTACACCATTTTTAATATGGAAAAGCTAGAAACGCTGCCTTTTACAGTAGCTGAAACACCATCATCAATGTGGTTAATACATGGGGTGATATCCCTGTCAGTATCGATATTCTAATTCACCTCAGGTTTGAAACACTTTCCTCTTGGCAGGTTTGAATATCTAGAAGATAGTTGCATCCATGAGGTGTGGGAGCTGCCCTTTGATTTCAAATGTGTGAGTGGTGAAAAGGAGGTTTTTCTTAGCAGAAGCGAATTTGAAACTTCTGTAAGCCATTCAATGATTTACAAACGGGTGACCTTGCATGGCATTTGCAATGCGTCGGTAGCTGATTTACCTTGCTACTTGAAGGGTGTGCCCATCTCTGTGATTCATCCAGTATTTCAGTTACTCTTGATTGGGATTTACTTGATAATAAGTGATCAAGGCCCTCATCATGACATTGGCGCTGAGTGATAAAGTGGCAGAAATACCGCCAACAGGCCAGCAGTAATTACTGCCAAATTGTGACCATGGCGGTGAGAACTCCCATGGACAGCCAATGTACCACATTATCCACCAGGGCGTTAACACTACGCATGCTGGGGGTTGCCATCAACAGCCAGGAAGGAGACAAAGTTTCGCCCACCATATCACGACACAGTACACCGCCACGATTTCTGGGGCGGCACCAACGCCATCAAAAGCCTGACAGAAACAGAACACAGAAGACGAAAGACTCACCTACAGAGACACAGAGAAGACCAATGTGGCCATGGAACCGGAACTGCAAGTCTTCCCGATGCTCTTCTACACCATGCTCCACCTGGAACACTAACACCGACGAAGACGGTGAGTACAGCCACCTAGCACACAAGGGAGGGAGGCAGGAAAAGGAGAGTGATAAACACACACACAGCACACATCAGACACACACACACACACACCATACACACAACCAGTTGCAGACAAAACCAATGGTACACAACACACGGCATAATAATGCAAGAACAACACAAAGGCAGTAATGAGAATTCATTGAATGCGAAGAGCCACCAAATGAACCAATTGCATAAAAAAGAGATATTTACAAATGTCCACAAAGGGCAAATGCTCAGTCCAAAGTACAAAGTACAGTCCAAGGCCCAACTTGTCTCCTGACATCATCCGCACAGTACTCTGCAGGGGCATCATTTTGCAAGTGGGCAGGCACCTCAAGGGGATTGGTCGCGGAGGGGCACCTCAGCCAAAGTCGGGAACTTGCCCACTGGTTCTGGAGGGGGCTCCTTGCACACTTCTCTGTGCTGGGGAGTGCAAGGACACAGACTCTCAGGTGGGTGACTTGCCCACTGGTTTTGGAGGGGGCTCCTTGTACAGCAGTCCCAGGAGGGTGGCCTACATGCCCTCTGCTGGAGGTGAGGTCTGAACTGTCTCATCTGGAGGTAAGGGCTGCACTGTTTCATCTGGCGGTGAGGGCCGCACTGTATCAGAAGGTGAAGGTGCCTCCTGGCAGCGTCTGCTGGAGGTGAGGGCTGCACTGTCTTAGCAGGTGAAGGTGCAGCCTCTGCAGGAGGAGTGGGCTGCACTGCCTCAGCTGGAGGCGAGGGCTCCGTGACCACTGGTGGTGGTGGTGTCACCCTGCCAGCCTCTGCTGGAGGTGAGGGCTGCACTGTATCAGCAGGTGAAGGTGCCTCCTGGGCACCCTCAGCTGGAGGTGAGGGTTCCTTGACCACTGGTGGTGGTGTCACCCTGCCAGCCTCTGCTGGAGTCGAGGTCTTCTTCCCCTTCATCCCTTCATGGCAGGAGGTGCGGCCTCCTTCCCCTTCATGGCAGGAGTCCAGGGCTTCTTCCCCTTCATGGCAGGAGTTGAGGGCTTCTTCCCCTTCATGGCAGGGGGTGTGGGATCCTTACCCTTCTTGGAAGGTGGAGTGGGATCCATCACTGTCTTGCTTCCATGACTAGGAGGTGACTCCACTGTCCGCGTGGACTGTTTGGCTGAGGTGCTGGGCTGGGTCTTTGGGACCCTGCTCTTATGGGCAGTACGGGGAGGGGAGGTGGAGGAAACAGGTCAAGTTGAGCTAGGAAAAGCTTCTTAGGGACAGTGGGGCGTGAAGGGGGAGGAGGGATGGGAGTGGAGGTTGAGGGAGTGGCTGTTGGAGGTGTATGTTTGCTGGACTTGGGTGCAGGTGCAGGTGCATGGACAGTGTGCGTGTGTGAGGTTGATGGCTGTTGGGTGTCTGAGTGCTTGCGTTTGTGTCCTTTAGTAGAGGGGACAGACAGGGTGGGAGAGGACACAGGGGACGAGTGCTTGAATGTTGTGGAGGTGTCTGCTAGTGAGGTGTGTGTGCTGCTTGGTGTGGTGATGCTTGAGATACTGAAGCCCTGTTCCATTGCGAATTCCCTATTATGGACAGTTGTAACCTATAACAAACCCCTGACAGCCACTGAACCTTCATTGGGAAATTAAGTGGATATAAGTAGAGAAGTGGATCTTGTTAACACTTTTAACTCTACGGAGAGCGTTCACCCTGTACCACAGTGTTTGCAAATAGTGAAACTCTCATAAGAAATACACAAAGAGTATTAACCCCTCGGGTGCCTGGGACGAGCTGGTCACACCCACGGCCAAGGTTGCCGTGTGCCAAGGACGAGACCAGCTTGTCCTGCACCAGGCCCACTGGGGAGCACTAGCGCTCCTCCCGTGGGCCTCCCATCCACAACACCCAGTCAGGGATGATATCCATCCTGACCTCTCCTTGGCGAACTGATGACGTTGGCGTGCTCACAGTGTCATCAAAAGCTGCCGGGGACGCGCTGGAAGCCATTTGCTTCCAGCGCGTGGAGAGAGAGGACCCTCTTTGGGTAAGACCTTCTCCTTGGTGGGGTTTGGGGGGGAACAGACACAGGGGGAGAGGTAAGAGTTTTTGCTTTCCCCCTGTGCCTGTTTTGAATGAATTCCTGCTCCAGGACCGCGGGTGAAACCCACGATCGTGTGGCAGGAATCCACCCACTAGGCACCAGGGATTTTTTTGTTTATATTGGAGAGCAACCCTTTAGGCAAGGGACGCTCCCCTGGGGGCAATATAATATCCGAGCTAGCCCCTGGGGCCTAGCGCGGCGATTTTTCCGGCTGATCTGCCCCCCAGGGGGGTCGAAACCCACAAGACACCAGGGATTAACTTATAATGATGTTTTAGGGCAGCAACCCCTTGGGGAAGGGTCGCTGCCCTGGGGCCAAGATTTTTTTGTATGTTTTGGCCCCCCCTGGGGCTAGTTCGGCCATGTTTTTGGCTGATCTGGCCACCCGGGGGGTCAAAACCCACTAGGCCCCAGGGATTGTTGTGTGTGTGTTTGTGTGTTTTTTTGTTTCTCTGGGGTCACCCCTTGGGCAGGGGTGGCCCCCCCAAAAGGGGCATATGATTGATATTTTTTTTAAGCCCATCTGCCCCCAAGGGGGCAGAAACCACCAAGACACCAGGGATTTTTTTCTTTGTTTTTCTTGTGTTGGGGGGGCGCCCCCTTTGGCAAAAGTCACCTCCCAAAGGGAACACAAAACTGTTGGCCATTTCAGACCCCATTGGGGGCAGATTGGCCTATTTTTTTGTAGGCCAATCTGCATGCAAGGGGGGCAGAATCTACTTAGGCACCAGGGATATTGTGTATATGTGTGTGTGTTTTGTGTGGGGGGTGGCCCCTTTAGCAAGGATTACCCCCCGAAGGGGGAACATTACTGATGGCCATTTCTGCCCCTTTTGGGGCCAGATCGGCCTATTTTTTTAGGCCCATCTGCAGAAGCCACTAAGACACCAGGGATTTTTTAAAGTTTTTTTTTTGTGTGGGCGGGCGACCCCTTGGGCAAGGGTCGCACCCCCGGGGGGCACACAACTGTTGGCCATTTTGCCCCCCTAGGGGGCAGATCGGTATTTTTTGTAGGCCATCTGCCCCCAAAGGCGGCAGAAACCACTAGACACCAGGGAAAATTTCTAAATGTTTGTTGGCGGGGTGTTTGTCAACTGGCAAAGTATTTACATTTGTGATTATAACAGTTTATTTCTCCTTCTTGTTCTAGTCCAAAGCTTTTGCTTCCTTTACTGTGGCTCCTTGCGGTTTTGGCAGTGGTTGACCTGCAATTTGTGAAGTTGCATGTTTTAGGTAGGAAAAATCAATTTACTCCAAAAGAGTATTGCTGCCATGCATGAATGGCATGTTGGTAGGTGGTGAACTAAATGCAGGAAATTGTCCTTAGATTTGTGCACAATGATATTTGTGTTGTCTTAGGTCTAATTTTATCTTCTTTTTTCTTTTTAGTGGGATGTCATTGGTGATTGCTGTGTTTGCGCAGAGTAGTTGCTCGTGATTCTAGCTTTTTCAGGCAAGTGAGTGGTATAGTTTTTGAGTGCATAACTCTTTGTGATAAAGCCAAACTTTGTTTATTACTTATTTTAGACAGTGCTGGTTGTTGTTGGTGCATTTGTCAAGTTACACTTCTTAGAAAGGATAATGGCTAGCCGCAGAGTGAATGCTCAGAAGGTTGTTGGTATGCTTTTTGAGTCATCTTTAGATCATGATTATGAGACTGACTCTGCATCTGAGGCAAAGGAGGAAGTGAGAGATTCTGGCAGTGAATTTTCTGTCTGAGAGGAATCATCTGATGAAGAAGCCACTCTCAGTGCAGATGAAAGGCCTGTTTTAGAGGGGGAAACTGATGTGCAGCAGCCTGGGGCTGAAAGGTTTACCATTGGAAGACCAGAACTCTGGGTTGCCCCAAACATGGAGCAGCCAGAGTTGCTTGCCTTAACTGGTCTCCTAGGGTGTAGAGTGAATACAGAAAACATTTTGCCTATCAATTTCTTTCAGTTGTTTATGGATGATGTATTTTTGGAAGAGATTGCTGAGCAGACTAATTTGTATGCAGATCAGTGTTTGAGGGACAACAATGCCAGACTTAGGCCACAGTCTAGAGCTACCCAGTGGATTCCCGCAAATCTGAAAGAGTTGAAAATGTTCCTGGGTTTGACTTTTTTGATGGGGTTGATAAGGAATCCGTCACTGGCTTCTTATTGGTCTAATAGCTACTTCATGACAGCGGCTATATTTCCTACAACCATGATTCGTAATCAGTATTTGCTTCTTCTTCGGATGCTGCATTTTGTTGACAATGCTTTAGCTTTGCCACAAGATCACCCTGATTATGACTGTCTTTTTAAGATTAAGCCTGTCCTTGATCATTTTGTAGATCGGTTTTCAGAGGCCTATGTTCCAGGGAAAGAAATATCTGTAGATGAGTCTTCGGTCCTGTTCAAGGGGTGTTTGGTTTTTGAGCAGTACATTCCTAGCATGAGGGCACAGTATGGAATTAAGATGTATATGCTGTCTGAAAGTAGTACAGGATATGTGTGTAACGTTTGGGTCTACACTGGTAGGAATTCCAGTATTGACCCCCATGGTTGTACGCCCACTTTTAGAGTTAGTGAGAAAATTGTGTGGGAACTTGGTAGATGACTGTTTAACAAAGGCACCATTTGTATGTATATAACTTCTACACTGGAGTGCAGTTGTTCAGGGAATTGTTCAGAGTGGACACTGTTGCCTGTAGCACAATCCGCTCTAACCGGAAAGGTTATCCAATGGAGTTTGTCTGTAAAAAACGTGAGAGGGGACAGTGCCGTGCCCTGCGTAATAATAAGCTGCTAGCTCTGAAATTTGAAGACAGGAGGGATGTGTACATGCTGACTGCCATCCATGATGAGCTTGCTTCCCCTGTGACTGTTTGGCTTCAGTTTGCCGAAATGAGCACTGCTGTTCATAAGTCTTATGTTTGGTATAAAAAGTTGTCTATACATCTCTTCTATTTAGCAACTTTTAATGCTTTTATTGTGTTCAAGGATTGTTCCCCTGAGTGAAGGATGAAGTTTGTTAAAGTTCAGGAGACAGTGATAGAGAGCCTTATTGTGGTGGAACAGGCAAGGGTTCCTAGAGAAGCAGTGGTGGAGGATAAGGCTGGATTGAAAGATTTCCACTTTCCTGATCACATTCCTCCCACTCCCAAAAAAGACTTGCCCACTAAGAAAGGTACAGTATGTGCCCAAAGAGGTATCCGGAGGAAGAGTCGGATGTACTGCCCTGATTGTCCTTCAAAGCCTGGGCTGTGTATGTCTGGCTGTTTCAGGAGTTACCACACCCAAAAGAATTTTTGGTAACTACCGTGAGCGTAAACTGCCTGTTTTATATTTTCTTATGTTCAGTTCACGGTTGGCATTACTGTCATGTATTTAGTTAGAGCTTTTGTGTTTGTAGTTTTGCACTTATTAGTTAGTGGTTTCTTTGTTGTTTAAAAAAGAAGTGATGGTGGTGTGCATGGAGTGGTGCTTGGCTGGCGGTGTGCATGAGTGGCTCTTGGCTGGGGGTGTGCGTGGAGTGGCGTTTGGCTGGCGGTGTGCGTGCAGTGGCGCTTGGCTGGCGGTGTGCGTAGAGTGACGCTTGGCTGGCGGTGTAAATAGTGACTTGCTGTTGGCCACTACAACACACTGCTAGCCAAACACCAGTCCACAGACTCCCATCAGCTGGTGTTATTCCTCTATCAGGCATATGGGTGTATGAAAGTGATGGGCTCTTGAATGGCGCTGTCCGTTGATGCGAGTGTTGTAATGGGCTGGACCCGCGGCTGATGGAGGGAATGGTCTTGTGCATGTCATGTATGAAAGGTGTGTGAATGGACTGTAAAACTGTGAGTCTTTGCTTCAGTTTTTTGGCCTTTTAGTTATTAACAGTGCATTTCATTTTTGTGAAATCACTTGTTAATAAAATTAGATCTACTGAACTATCACTCACCCTCGCGCCAAATCCAACCAATATGTGTGGTAAAAATGAAAAAACCTTCTACGCTGTAATGAGGCATCGAAGCACACCCTGATGATGAAGCATGCCACCAACTTGGTTGGTGGGTGAGGGGTCTTTTTAACATAACCTAAGTGCATTTCTTTTCACAATTTAAGTGTTTGGAACATCACAGAAGGATGTGGACACATCAAAATGATCTATTACAAAACTACCTATCTTTCTGGGGTGGGGGGGACGCCTCAGTTTTTGGTCCCGGGTGCGGCGGTCATTTGCAGAGGAATCGGGGTAAGAAAATGTTCGGGGATCCATGCAAGCCACACCTCCCTAGACTCCTCCAGGTGCCTAGTTTAAAACAATGTCTCGGTTAGGTATGTTTCCCTATATAACCGCTGCTTCTGTAACCAAAAATGCAGGTGCCCCCCCCCCCGGAAAAACAGGTAGTTTTGTAATAGATAATTTTGATGTGACCACATTGTTTTGTTTTTTTGGAGCTTTTCCTAACGCGGGCACAGGGTCTACCCACACAAGTGAGGTACCATTTTTATTGGGGGAGCTGGGTAACGCTGGGTAGAAGGAAGTTTTTGGCTCCCCTCATATTCCAGAACTTTCCATCACCAAAATATGTGGAAAAAAGTGTTTTGTTTTTTTTACAAATCTTGAGGTTTGCAAAGGATTCTGGGTAACAGAACCTCGCGAGTGCCCCACAAGTCACCCTATTCTGAATTTCCCTAGGTGTCTAGTTTTCAGAAATGTCCAGGTTTGCTTGGTTTTACTAGGTGTTGGCTGAGCTGGAGGACAAAATCCACAGCTAAGCACTTTGCAAAAAACAGGTCAGTTTTCTTTGGGAAAATGTGATGTGTCCATGTTGTGTTTTGGGGCATTTCCTGTCATGGGCACTAGGCCTAACCACACAAGTGAGGTACCATTTTTATCGGTAGACCTGGAGGAACGCTGGATAGAAGGAAGTGTGTGGCTCCCCTCAGATTCCAGAACTTTCCAACACCGAAATCTGAGGAAAAAGTGTTTTTTTACCAACTTTTGAGGTTTGCAAAGGATTCTGGGTATTAGAACCTGGTGAGAGCCCCACAAGTCACCCCATTCTGGATTCCCCTAGGTGTCTACTTTCCATAAATGTATGTTTGCTAGGTTTCCTTAGGTGTCGGCAGAGCTAGAAGCCAAAATCCACAGCTAGGCACATTGCAAAAAACAGGTCAGTTCTCCTTGGGAAAATGTGATGTGTCCTCGTTGTGTTTTGGGGCATTTCATGTTGCGGGCACTAGTCCTACCCACACAAGTGAGGTACCATTTTTATCGAGAGATGTGGAGGAATGCTAGGTAGAAGCAGTGCTTTAAATGGGCCGGTACTCACCGGTACGGAGTACCAGCACTTTTTTATTTTCTCCCCTTGAGTACCGGAACTTTTCCTCTGAGAAGGAGAGTACCGGTACTTACGGGGGTCCTGGAATTTACGCAAGTGGTGCTGCTCATAAATTCCTGCCTCGGCAGCAGTTTCAGTTTCAAATGGCTCTAGGAGAGTGGAAGCCGGGGATGAGTTGCTGTAGCAGCGGCTCTTGTTTGTAGGCCTCGGTGAGCTATCTGAGCTGCATTGGAAGTTACAAGGGGAGAGGAAGGGTGTGGCTGCAGGGAGCTATCTTCAGCTTAAAAGGTGATTGTGAACCCTAATGGGCAGGGGTGTGGCAAGCATTGTTCAGGGCAGTGCAGCTTGATTAGTAAGCCCGTTGTTTAAAATGCCTGCACATTTTCACCCATCAGCGTTTTTAAAGTGAAGGCGTTTGCGTGAAAGAAAATCCCTGCTCTCTCCACCATCTTTCCCGATTAACCTCAAAGAAAAACTACATTAGAGGCAAAATATATTTTTTTTTTTTAGCGTTCTGCAAGTGGCAATCTCTTGCTTTAGATGGAAAACCAGATCCAAACCAATTGTTACATGGAAGATGTTCCATGGAAGATGTGACATTTTCATACATTTTTTAATTTTCGAGGCCAAACCTGTGCATTCTGGGATTTGTAGTTCTTTTTTTCATTCTATGCAAGAGATTAAAAAAATCTCAGCAATAAACCATGTATTTGAAAAATAGGGGATGGATTTAAAATGTTACATAGGAGGCCACTTGGGGCTACCAGCCCCTTCTCACATATTTTGTGGGAGTCCACACACATGCATAGAACAAAGATCAACAATGACCATTTTTTTGGTATTTTTTTATGGTGAATACTGAATCCTTCAGGGCAGTGCTTCTGGTGCAGGATCTACAACATTTTTGAGAGCTGCCATTGTCCGCAATTGTATGTGTAAAAAGACAACATGTGAGCAGAGCTTAATTTGAGCCGGTGGTTTCTTCTCAGGTGCGGGGCACCAGCACTTATTTTTGAGGGCCTTATTTTTCTGCCTCCAGAATTTACTGCGAGGAAAAGAAAAAAACGAAAATGCTTCACAATGGGAGAAAGCAGAAAGCATGTGAAAGATGGAAATTAAAAGCCAAAATGTGCAAGTTTGCAAGCACAGTTATGCCTGTGAGAATGACATGTGGAACTTGTGTTTGTGTGAAACTGAAGGTGATTCTGAGTATGAAATGGATGTGTAAGTCAGGGACATCTTGAGGTTTTGTGGCCCTTGGCCAAACGTATTTAGGGTGCCCCTGTTTGGAACAGCTTTGAATTTATGATCCTGTTTCAGCTCTTTTGTGCCCTCTTTGGCCAGGACACTGTCAGTGCACAGACACACTCGGCAAAATTCTAAATGTGTTTACATCTAATATTCTGGGAAAGTGACCTGATTTTAAGTTTGTAACACAGCATCAGCTCACTATTACTATAAATAATCTCTGTGACACCCTCCCTTTCCTCATGTGTGAGGTACTGTTTTGAAATACAAGAAACTTTTTTATGGAGGTTGCATTAAACATAAACACAACATTTGCCTGTAAAATGCAAACACCACCTACATTAAAAATATATTAAAGGAAAACACTATTTAAAACAGTCTGTTTAAGAATTAGTCAAGGTCATCAGGACGAGACTCTCTCCAGAACAGGGCTGGCTCTATCAGAGGCCCCCCTGGAAGGCTGGATCAACGTGTCTGCCATAATGCTGTCTGCCATAATGCGCAGAATGAAACATGCAGATCACAGATTTGTTTATGTAGGTAGCTCAGTTGGTTATTGTTTTTGCTGCAGAGATCCTTGTGTTACCTGTCGTTAAAATCCTTGGGATATAGCTTAATGATTCATGAACCTGCATCAAGGAAATACATGAAAACAGCAAGGCATACATTGGGAATGTTGCTGTTTTTTCCTCAATACATTGTTATTCTAAGATTGCTAAAGAAGGATTACTTTGGTTAATAATCACCACTTCACATATAAGTACTATACAAATGGCCATTAGTGTAATAACTCATGGACAGATACATCTTTCATTCTTACAGTGTATGCAGATTTCTGGCATACAAAGCTTAGAATGCCCCAAAACCTAGCCCCGCCCCTTGCCCCACCCTTAGCACCACCCTTATGCCCACCCCAAACTCCACCCCAGTCCACCACTCTTTTTGGTGAGTACCTGCACTTATTTTTTTCCATTTAAAGCACTGGGTAGAAGGAAGTTTGTGGCTCCCCTCAGAATCCAGAACTTTGCAGAACCGAAATATGAGGAAAAAGTGTTTGGGTTTTTTTGCAAAATTTTGAGGTTTGCAACGGATTCAGGGTAATAGAACCTGGTGAGAGCCCCACAAGTCACCCTATTCTGAATTTCCCTAGGTGTCTAGTTTTCAGAAATGTCCAGGTTTGCTTGGTTTTACTAGGTGTTGGCTGAGCTGGAGGACAAAATCCACAGCTAGGCACTTTGCAAAAAACAGGTCAGTTTTCTTTGGGAAAATGTGATGTGTCCATGTTGTGTTTTGGGGCATTTCCTGTCATGGGCACTAGGCCTAACCACACAAGTGAGGTAGCATTTTTATCGGTAGACGTGGAGGAACGCTGGATAGAAGGAAGTTTGTGGCTCCCCTCAGATTCCAGAACTTTCCAACACCGAAATCTGAGGAAAAAGTGTTTTTTTACCAACTTTTGAGGTTTGCAAAGGATTCTGGGTATTAGAACCTGGTGAGAGCCCCACAAGTCACCCCATTCTGGATTCCCCTAGGTGTCTACTTTCCATAAATGTATGTTTGCTAGGTTTCCTTAGGTGTCGGCAGAGCTAGAAGCCAAAATCCACAGCTAGGCACATTGCAAAAAACAGGTCAGTTCTCCTTGGTAAAATGTGATGTGTCCTCGTTGTGGTTTGGGGCATTTCATGTTGCGGGCACTAGTCCTACCCACACAAGTGAGGTACCATTTTTATCGAGAGATGTGGGGGAATGCTAGGTAGAAGGAAGTTTGTGGCTCCCCTCAGAATCCAGAACTTTGCAGAACCGAAATATGAGGAAAAAGTGTTTGGGTTTTTTTGCTAAATTTTGAGGTTTGCAACGGATTCAGGGTAATAGAACCTGGTGAGAGCCCCACAAGTCACCCCATCCTGGATTCCCCTAGGTGTGTAGTTTTCAGAAATGTCCAGGTTTGTTAGGTTTTCCTAGGTGGCGGCTGAGCTAGAGGCCAAAATCCACAGCTAGGCACTTTGCAAAAAACAGATCAGTTTTCTTTGGGAAAATGTGCTATGTCCATGTTGTGTTTTGGGGCATTTCCTGCCGCGGGCACTAGGCCTAACCACACAAGTCAGGTACCATTTTTATCGGGAGATTTGGGGGAGTGCTGGTTTAATGGAGTTTGTGGCTCCCCTCAGTTCTCAGAACTTTCCATCACCAAAATATGAGGAAATTTTTTTTTTTTACAAATTTGGAGGTTTGCAAAGGATTCTGGGTAACAGAACCTGGCGAGTGCCCCACAAGTCACCCCATCCAGGATTCTCCTAGGTGTCTAATGTTGATAAATTCACAGGTTTGGTAAGTTTAACTAGGTGTCGGCAGAGCTAGAAGCCAAAATCCACAGCTAGGCACATTACAAAAAAACAGGTCAGTTCTCCTTGGGAAAATGTGATGTGTCCTCATTGTGTTTTGGGGCATTTCATGTTGCGGGCACTAGTCCTACCCACACAAGTGAGGTACCATTTTTATCGAGAGATGTGGGGGAATGCTAGGTAGAAGGAAGTTTGTGGCTCCCCTCAGAATCCAGAACTTTGCAGAACCGAAATATGAGGAAAAAGTGTTTGGGTTTCTTTGCTAAATTTTGAGGTTTGCAACGGATTTAGGGTAATAGAACCTGGTGAGAGCCCCACAAGTCACCCCATCCTGGATTCCCCTAGGTGTGTAGTTTTCAGAAATGTCCAGGTTTGTTAGGTTTTCCTAGGTGGCGGCTGAGCTAGAGGCCAAAATCCACAGCTAGGCACTTTGCAAAAAACAGATCAGTTTTCTTTGGGAAAATGTGCTATGTCCATGTTGTGTTTTGGGGCATTTCCTGCCGCGGGCACTAGGCCTAACCACACAAGTGAGGTACCATTTTTATCGGGAGATTTGGGGGAGTGCTGGTTTAATGGAGTTTGTGGCTCCCCTCAGTTCTCAGAACTTTCCATCACCAAAATATGAGGAAAAATTGTTTTTTTGACAAATTTGGAGGTTTGCAAAGGATTCTGGGTAACAGAACCTGGCGAGTGCCCCACAAGTCACCCCATCCAGGATTCTCCTAGATGTCTAATGTTGAAAAATTCACAGGTTTGGTAAGTTTAACTAGGTGCCAGCTGAGCAAGAGGCCAAAATCCACAGCTAGGCACTTTCCAAAAAACACGTCAGATTTCAATGTTAAAATGTGATGTGTCCATGTTGCATTTCCTGTCAAGGGCATTAGGCCTACCCATGCACGTGAAGTACCCTTTTTATCCGGAGACTTGGGGGAACACAAAATAGAGGAACAAGTGTTATTGCCCCTTGTATTTCTCTACATTTTTTCCTTCCAACTGTAAGACAGTGTGGAAAAAAGACGACTATTTGAGAAATGCCCTGTAATTCACATGCTTGTATGGGGACCCCGGAATTCAGAGATGTGCAAATAACCACTGCTTCTCAACACCTTATCTTGTGCCTATTTTGGAAATACAAAGGTTTCCTTGATACCTATTTTCACCAAATTAATTGCTGTATACCTGTTATGCAATGAAAACCCATTGCAAGGTGCAGCTCCTTTATTGGGTCTGGGTACCTAGGATTGTTGATGAATCTACAAGCCCTATATACCCGCAACCAGAAGAGTCCAGCAGACATAACGGTATATTGCTTTAAAAAATATGACATCGCAGGAAAAAGTTACAGAGTAAAATGTGGAGAGAAATGGCTGTTTTTTTCACCTCAATTTCAATATTTTTTATTTCAGCTGTTATTTTCAGCAGGAAAACCTTGTAGGATGTACACAAATGACCCCTTGCTGAATTTAGAATTTTGTCTAATTTTCAGAAATGTTTAGCTGTCCGGGATCTAGCATTGGTTTCACACTCATTTCTGTCACTAACTGGAAGGAAGCTAAAAGCACAAAAATAGTACAAACGGGGAATGTCTAGTAAAATACCAAAATTATGTTGAAAATTTGGTTTTCTGATATAAGCCTGGCTGTTCCCAAAATCTGGGAAGATGGTGATTGTAGCACAGCAAATCCTTTGTTGATGCCATTTTTAGGGGAAAAAACACATGCTTTCTTCTGAAGCACTTTTTCCCAGTTTTTTGCAAAAAGATGAAATTTTTGCTGTATTTTGGCTAATTCTTGGTTTCCTCCAGGGGAACCCGCAAGCTCTGGGTACCTCTAGAATTTCTGGATTTTGGAAAAAAAGGATACAAATCTGGTGTGGGTAGCTTATGTGGACAAAAAGGTATGAGGGCCTAAGCACAAAGTGCCCCAAATAGCCAAAAAAGGCTTTGTACCTGAGGGCGAAAAGGCCTGGCAGCAAAGGGGTTAAAAAGGATCTAATAAAAACAGTTAGAATGTGTTAAATTCCACTGCACACCTATGATGCATTAGGAGCACATGTTTTGTAAAAACGTACACCCATTAGCTGAACAAAGGCTGTACAATAGTTTCCCTAAGGTAACAATAACTCGCTCCCCCACCATGCACAGTTTTCTCATCATTAATTTAATTGGACCCCCATCTCCAAGGGCCATTTTGTTTTAGAGGTTATGGGGACTGTGCAGGCCGCATCCCAAGCCTAATATGACCCTGGGGAACCCATCCCCAGGGCCATATATATTTTAAAGGGAAGGGGGGGTATGGGCCTGAAGACCCCATTCCCCAGGCCCTATATATATATATATATATATATATATATATATATATATATATATATATATATATCTTCACAGAAACAAACAAAGGTTAGACAGGTGTTATAGTTAAGTTCTGAATCTACATGCACAAAATCAAAGAAATTCACCCGTTTACTCACATTTATTTCAAGTAACTTTAACTCATGCCTTAAGGTAACGATACCCTGCGTCCCCGCCATGCACAGTTTTCCCCATCAACAATGTTATTGTAAATGTTGCAGTGATAATACCAATGATGCCATGGTAGATGTCATGACTGATGTAACATGTAGAGTAATTAGCTGTGCATGGCGAGGGCACAAGTTATAGTTACTTGAAATAACCAACTATAAAAGATGAAATTCTATGGCTTTGTGCATGTAGGTTTGTAGCCTAACTATAAAGTTCCTGTAACCTTTGTTTTTTTCGGTGAATTTCTATGTTTTTTTTAACACAGTGTGGGGTTGGCTGAAGTTTTGCAGTCAACTTCCTGCATGCATCCAGCCCCATGCCATGCATGGCCTTAGGCCACGCACAGGTGGGAAATGCCCACAGGGTCTGCTGGCAGGCCAGACCCTGCAGCCGACACCCCACTTGCTGCCACCTGCCGAATGCATCCAGCGCCACGCCGCGCACTGCCTTTGGCCATGTGCGGTGGGGGTTGGTCTGCAGGGCCTGGCTACAGCCCAGGCCCTCCAGCCAACCCCTGTAAGCATCCAAAGCTGTACCACATCCAGCCTTTGGGCATGCGTGGCAGGGTTGCCGGCAGGTCCAACTCCCCATAGGCATCCAAACCTATGCCACAGAAGGCCAGACCGTGAGGCCAAACCCCGTAGGAATCCAATCATGCACCACACACTGCCTTTGGACGTGCGCAGTGTGGGTTGGCACACAGAAGTCCCCTGGGCATTGCCATTGGGTAGGGGGGCATGACTCCTGTCTTTGGCAAGACAGGAGTCATTTCAATTGGGGTTGTGCGTCAAACAATGGCGCAAGTCCGGTTAGAGCCATGATTTTTTACTCTAACCTGACTCGCACCATTTTTTGACGCACAACCCCCATTTTCCCCTATGCCGACGCTGCCTGGTTAGAGTTATTTTTTTTTACTCTGACCAGCCTGCAGCACCGGCTAATGTCATATCCATAAATAAGGCCCTGGCGTGTTGGAATGGCGTTAGCCCACATTCCCCAACATCAACAGTACACACTGCCAATGCTGGCACCTTTATTGTGCCATCCCAATGCTATGCATAGTATATGCTAGGTCTCAGCAACATATAGGTGGATTTGAACTATCTGAGACTGAGTCAGTTCCAGATTGTTAAGTGTGGTGCAAGTGACATCAGAACACCCACAGCCAGTGCAAGGCCACACCATGATAATGGAAGTAGAAGGAGGGTTGAGTAGTACAAGAAGGTGGCGACATACAATTTGGACAGAACCTACACCTAGAGGATGTGACGCAGACAATTCACCAAACTGCCCACACTACATGTGACATACATGTGACTAATCTTAATGACAGGAACAATGAACAGGAACTAAGATCACAATGTGCAACTAATAGGAAGTCAGGAATGTCACTTTATAAATGCCAGACACACTAATTGTACAATATCTCATTGCAGAAAACGATGGTTCTCCTGGAGATATGCCTGTCCTGGACTTCCCTGATGACATGGATGACGAGCTGACAAACATTAGCCAGCAGACCCTCCAAGTTGTCCTTCGAACCCTCCAGACCCCACCTTCAGTCGCAAGGAGGAGCACAGAAGTAGCCACCATCACAGAGGACCCATCCACCACACCAGTAGTACGACCTGCCAGCTCCAACCCAGCTGAGGACTCTGAGGACACTGGTACCACCTTTGAGAGGACTGTAGTTGGAGTACAGCGGGAGCTGGCCAAGGAGGTGCGGGTGGGGATGCAAAATATGGCAGCCAGCCTTGAGGGGATGCGTTTGTGCATTATGTAATCTGCAGAACAGGCACCACCCATGCAAGCACTAACATCCATCCAGCAAGGACTACAAAACAGTGTAAGGGAATTCACCACTGCAGTAAGGGAGTTGCAGCCAAACCTGGCACCCCAAATCTTTCCCTGCGTGCACAAATGCAATCATGACCACTTCAGGGCAGATCTGGCTGCCTACCACAGTGATGTAGCTGCTATACTCAAGACCCAGCAGCTCCTCATTGCTGCAGTAATGCCATTAATAGCCCCGCAGTTGGCAGCTACCAGGATTTCTGACTCCACGTCTTCAAACATTGAAGTGTGTGTTGCCCCTTCAAACCCATCATCACCAAGGGCAGAGGAGACGACTCACACATCAGAAGATGAAGACGTGGAACAGATCACCTTCACCCATAGGAGTACCCGGTAGCACAAGTCCAAGCTACATGGGCTCTGATATCCTAGGTCCTGTGCTTGTTAACATGCCAGTCTTGCAAGAGCTGCACACATGCACTGTCCCCCAGCACACTGTTTACCTTGACACTATGCTCTGTGATTGTCTCTCACTACCTCATTGGCAATTCATGTTCCTCTGCACTGTATGACACTTCACCCCAGCTTGTCCAATGACATGTCTCCTTGCACTTGTGTAGCATCACAATAGAAGGCGTCACACTAATGGACTCACAATCTCGGACTATGTAATTATTGCACTACGGCACTTTAAAATAAATAGCACTTACACAACCACTTTGTCTCTGTGTAATGTGACACATCAACTATGTAGGAGATTAGTGATGTTTATCACATATCAATGGCCATAGAATGTCAATACAACTGCGTTGAAAGATTGAGGGGTGATAACTATGCACTGGGGTCTGGATTGTATCATCATCTGCGCTTCCTGAGGCTTATTTCTGTAAATTGAAAACAAACAGTATGATGCTGTGTTGGACTGAAAAAGTCCGCTTCATGGTATGTATAAGCTGAAAATCAATGTGGCCAAAATTCCCTTCAAGATAATCTTTATGTATGTGACATCTGACTATAAACTTTCATCACACACACCATACAGCAGGAATGGATGTGTACGAGTGTATGGACAATTATGTAACCTGGGAGTACAGTGTACGAAAGGATAGGTGTGAGTAATGTATACAATACTACATAAGATTATAACTTCATTCAGCTTTTCAGGGTTCTTATGAACATCAGGCTGCAGGCAGCCGTACCACAGTGCCCAAGATTCCAAATCAGGTCTCAAACAATGACAGATTTAAAACAGACATCCAAACTTCACAACACATTGGGAACCATAGTAACCTTGAGAGGTGGGTGCAATGGATGGCAGATGCATTGAGAAGTAGCTTTGGTGTAGCTGCCAATGTGACTGCACAATAGGAATTGTGAATAACCATGTCAATAATGGGATTCGGATGCAGGATGGTACACAAATACAAATACTAAATTAACACTGTTCACCCATGCCAAGGCCCTGATCCCCAAGCACATGACACATACTGTAAAGGAGTACCTAAATATTTATTTAACAGTACAAAAGGATATGAAAACTAGGAGAAACACCTTAACTAACCTAACCTATCCTAACTACACATTACCCACAACTGGCCCTAACTACCCTAATCTAAACTTACCTATCACATTGAACTAAACACTCTAAACATCAGCCCCCCACCCCCCTTATTTGACGGAATACATGTAGGACAACATATATTAACCTAAACACATACTATCTTATCCTAAACAAATATATATTGTTTTGGTATTTTTTTTTATATGTATATATATATATATTTTTTTTTTTTTGTATGTTTGTTTTAATACGCATAAACCCAAACATCACCCCCCACCCACCCACCCACAAAATAAACACATGTAATAATATAACCCTCTCCACCCCCAACCCACTTATACTAACTAAACTAACAGCCTACTCTAAACTAACACTAAGCCCCCTAAACCTACTAAATATAAGAACCAGGAAAGAGGAGGGAGGGGAGGGAATCATGGCTGAGGGTCCAAAAGTCACAAATGTGCCCTCCGCAGGACCTTCTTAATACCCTGCATTCTCCTGCTATTGCAGGACATCTCCTGCTGCAGCCTGTCCATCCTGCTCAACATCCGTTGCATGTCACATCTCATTGCTTGGAATTGGGCATTGTCTATCACTGCAGCTGGGGTTGTCTGTGTGCCACTAGTGGATGGTTGTGCTGGTGCTGGTGCCATGCTTGGAGGGGGAGCTGAAGGAGCTTCTGAGATTGACGGACATGCAACAGTGGCTGTCATAATTTGTGTGACTGTGTTCTGAGCGGTTGTGCTGGTGGTGGTGGCTGTTGTGGGCAAGGATGCCCCCCCCCCTTTGGGCTAATGCCCTCCAGACCCCTGTGGCTCTCGCATGGCGATAACGCCGTGCCATATTGTGGAACCCGGACTCCACATCTAGTATGTGGTGGTAACACATTGCCTGCCTCTGGAATTCCCTGATCTCATGGGCATTCATGTTGGCAGCTGTAAAAATAGAGAAAGCCAAACATTAGTGACATCATTGTGTGATACATCTACAGATGATATTCTAACACTTCCTCAAAATTAGCTTAAACAGTCTAAATGACAGTACAGATCATAGAATGTCCCAGAGGAATGACAGGCCAAGGCAGCCTATACATCTACTATCTAACAGCACAGCAATGCTCAAAAGGTGTGTAGTTAGTTAAATAATCTGTGCATCTTTGTACTGCTATTAGTCACATAACAAATGTTGCAAGTAATCCACATGTGCCAGGCCAACTAATAACTATCTTCTGGATGACAATCAAGGGCCATAAGATCAGTGATTTGTAAATGGAATTGCCTGGACAGTATGCAGTTGCTAATCATGAGGGGGTATCCTAGGTTGGAACAAATGAATGTTGGAATTACATGTCTGTCTTCTACACTGGGATCCTCACACCAATGTACACATATTTCATAACCCTAACCCTGTGCCTCAGGGGGTGATGGACATGCAACACATGCTTTCAAACATCAAGGGCAGCCAGGAAGCTTTGGACAGCTGTCCATGGGTTTAGTCAGTCTACCACAGGTAAGGAGGGCTGCCAACTAGGATGGACTCAAACATTGGACATTCACATCCACATTTATGTTCCTAATTGCGAACAATTGTCAACATCATTTGATCTCACTAATCCCTTTCCAAAAACAAGTACATAGATGCAAGCACCCATCTGGGCTTCAGATGCATGCACACCTCTGACATTCTACTCAAGTGCCACATAAACATAGCACAACATGTGGAGCTAGATGCTGCTAGGAAGTCAAACATACAGTCCGACATGTACATTAGTTAACAGGGAGGCTCAAGTCTGTGGGTAATACTTTGTCATCACTGGTCTGTGTGAATCAGGGTATGACCTGCTGATTACATCATGAAAATGGCCACCTCCAAATGTATCATTGGCAGAAATGTAGCAACAAATTTCACCCTGTTCACCTGCCCACACCTATAGCGCAGCACTAGAATCCCAAAATATGACTCTCCGACACTGATTTTCCAACTCAAACATGGAACAAAATGTCAAACTCCAGGCAAGTCACATATCAGATCATATGCCAGCACATCATACCTTGAAATATGTCCAACACACAGGAGTCAATCACACGACAGCTGCAAACACAACACAGAACTAACATATCAACACTTACTGGGTATGTCTGGGGCCGCAAATCGAGCCACTTCTCCAATTGTGTAGGGGGTTGGTCCACCTGTAAAACATGGAAGGGTGAAATGTGCTCAATGTCTGCTCACAGTCCAAAACTTGGAACAACAAATCACTCTGTGTGACATTTTATATGATAGAGCGGCACCTCAGGCATGTAGACACCCCAACAGACATACTACTGCAAACATGTATTGATCCTGTCACTCCAATGAGTGATAGACACACATATGCACACATGCACTGGCCCTAACAATTATGTGGTGCCAAACATGATTACGCAATTTTGTGCAGAATTATTTCTAGATGGTACTCCATTTCTTCATTTGTTGTAATGAAAGACAGGGTGATTAGTGGTTATACAACAAACTGACACTGTCCCCTAATTGAGACATAGTTTAGCAAATGTCCCACTGTGGCAACCTTGATGAGGTAGATCTCAATTTGTATGCACCTTGGGAATGGCAGCAGTCGTAGGAATGGTGGTCTGCTGATCTTAGCATACACCCATGTCTGTGATAGCCTTCATACTGAGAAGTTAACAATTGTACATATGATGCACTAGGTCAGCAGGGTTGTACCAAACGTAAACTAGCAAACTATTTCGTCACTTTAAATGTATGATGGAAGCAGTCAGGGGTCCCTTGCACAACATCATACAAATAAATAATTTGTGACCATGCATTCACAAAGTTCAGGGATCCCATGATGACCCATTAACTTATAAAAATTGCTTGGCTATAAAGTGACACAGATGGCAAATGCATCAGCTCTGTACCAGCAATTGTGCCCAAGGCAAAATAAAACACACAGGAACAATGAACAAAGGGCCAGATCTTTTTATGTTTTTCTGTGTAGCATTTGCTTCATGTTTTTACGCTACAGCTATAGAAAGTAGCACCAAACATGTAGATATTATCAATTGTGCATTACTTTGGCATCCATAATTGATTTAAATGCTGCACAAACCAAGTCAAAATATCAGCCTAGGATATTACCAGAGGTTAGGAAGATCTTTGTACATACGACCATGAATACCGTTCAGACATGTATTCAAAAAAATTGGGGACTACATTCATTCCTTGCATTAGCATGTGAAATACATCTCATTCCTTGTACACTCACAGGCCATGAATAATACATTAGTTTGTGCCGCATTACCATCATCTATTGACGTCAAAGCAGCACTAATTTACAAGATCAAGTTGTCTTTTGTAAGTTTGTGCAGCTTTTGCATCAACAAATGACGGTAATGCGTAGCAAATATTGTATAAATTAGGGCCACTGTATGTTCAACTTGCATTCCACATGTCCACAAACATTCCATGCAGCATGTCACCAAATCTGCGACTGTCACTAGAGAGCATTTTACTGTACACATTAATCTGATTTGTACTCACCAACAGGGCCACCAATCACCACACCCAGGTGGTCCAGCAGGTCTTGCTCTCTGGCCACAAGGTCAGCCCAGCGATGTTTGAGTTGGTGGTCATTGTGCTGGCTGTTGAACACTCTCTTTAGGTGGAACAGCACCTTGGACCACCTGAGCCTCTTCACCTCAGTGTGATACCCCTGTATCACCCTGCCACCAGCCTCTAACATCAGGGGGAGGAAGTGGCACCCCAGCCAAATGAAAGCCCCCAGCTCCTCCTTACCCATTCTCCCCAGACGTGGCCTTCCCAACATCACAAAAATATTAGGGATAGGAAAGGGAAAATAGGGAAATACAGGAAAAGGAGGTATGAAAATGAAACTTAAAGAACCCACAAACAGCCCAATAAAACCCCGACTAACAATACCCATTACACACTCCCAACAGTACAAATACAAATTTAGACACAAAAAATGACAAAAACACACCTACACTGATTTACAGAGACAATTACAAACACAACAGATGACAATTTAAATGGCACACAGGAGACAAAAGCACAATTTTGACAGACACAACTCACTACACAGTCTAGAAAAATCACAGACTGCAAAGTGAAAGTGAAAGTACACCCACTGTACCATTCCTGTAAACAGGATATCCTATTACATCACTTCCTGTCTCAAATGAGGTACGTTTTTATTATGATGCGTGGAATTGTATGACGCTTATGGGCTTTGCGTCAATATTTCTTGACGCATATGCTTAAAAATATATTTTTTCATGGATAACCAATTTCATGGGGTGCAGTGTTGGAATTAACGCTAGGGACCAATGGATGTATAACGGCTGTGAGCTTCATTTTCTAACGCATATGCAGCATATTTTGATACATATGCTTCTTTTTTGATGCTTTTGCATCAAAATATCTGTCTTTAACTGTGTTTGTGTAATTTTTCACATTTTTAGCATACATGAAGGCTATAACTACACAAAGATAGGCTGTTAGGGCCTGCTGTATGTGTTCTAGTGTTTGGGCACATGTGGCAGACCACACTACTGCAGACAATCATTCTCATGTTGTTGTGCCGGATTAGTACTCCTAACTGACGCAACAGCAACTCAAACATTTGGAATTAAAATTGGTATTCTGTAGTATGAGCAGGTGGTGCATCAATAGAGGATAGCAAGGCTACGCAACTTAAATAATTCAATCATGGCCTGTGTGTTTATGTCTGGGATTTGGCTATTTCAATTGTTGTTGGGCCTCTGTGTGAACGTCACAAGACGTGTTTTGCATAATGTGCTTGTATGCATATGTTGTTATTGTGGATAACCATCAGATGCCATTCATTGAGGTACATCAGTCATGATATGTGTTTGTCATATCTGTTGCGTCTTATTCTATGTGAACTTCCCTATCTTTGGGGACAAAACATCTCCCATGACAAACTATACACAGGATAGATAGAGGACGGTTGATAATGGCAATGTTACAAATGTAAGCCATCACATGTAATGGAATGTTGGATACCACTTCATGGTCACTTGTGTGTATACTACCCATGAGTCCATCATTTGAACATGCTAGGTAGGTACAGTGTTTGTGACACAGAGTCCCAAATCCACTCCAAAAAAGTTGTGGTACCCCACAGTATGAGTCATGTAAATGACCTATGTTTCTACTATGGCTGTGGAGGACCGGCAGACCATGGTGAATGTGTTCACATATTTCCAGTGGTTCAGTGCACTAAGGTGTCCAGTTCAAGTGTGTGGCCATGTGTACCCTGTGTCAGTATTGGCCTCCATGTTGTCACAGTTATGTGCAGGTCTATTCATGAGTCTGTGGAGCCATTCCCTCAATTAACAGAGTATCCTTCAAAGCAGATTTGAACTAAAGCCAAAGAACAACTAACGACACACATGGGGATAATCCAGCTGTGGTACTACAGAACACTCATAAGGCTGACGATGGGGCAACCTTGGTGTGATTAAAAACTTTATGGATCAGAAATAGGAAACAGGCAGCTTTCATCACAACCTCTATGGTTAACGTAAAGACAGGAACCAGTCAGGCTAACAGGACACAGGCTCTGTCAGGAACTAACATGAACATGGCAAATACACAGGGAGTAGACTCTGACTGGGAAAAGCTGGAACAACACTGTGGGAACTAAAAACAGTTTTTGTGCTGTGGTCGGCAATGTTACACAATCCTGCAAGGGCTCTGTTACACAAGTGATTTGTACACCTATGCACAACAAGGAGATTCAGAAAAGGGCAGCTTCTAAGCAGTTCCATGCAGCAGCAAAGGCAGGGCAGGTTCAATTTGGCTGATCTGCATGGAAGTGCTCACAAGTGTGTGCAGCTTCAGTCTCTCACAAGTCCTGGAGTTGAGAATCAAGTTTAAAGGACCAACTAGACTTTTCACATGGGAAGCAATGGACAGCTGATTACAGGTCCTACTACCAGACAGTGCATTATCGGTCCTGAAGTCCATGCAGACTGGTGAACTGTGACTATGGCATGCCATACTGAAGAGGGAAGCACACAGGAATCAGAATGGGAGTCTGGGTGTATGTAGCTGATGAATCTCAGCGTACATATAGTCCATTTACAGGGCACCCTAGATAAGTGTGGGGAGAGACTTAAAACATAGCAGTGGCAGGACTTATTCCCTGAGATGGACTGCGCAGGGCATGTCTTGTGAGCAATGCTTGTCATACTTGGGGCACTTGTGCAATCCATTTTCAGCTTAGATGGACTTCTTGTCACACATGCTCCTTGCAGAGATAGCTGATGTCACAATTATTGCTGTCAAGGGTCTGGTCATACATTCCTGTTACCAATGCAATAGCACATCCACAGCCTTATGTATGAGACACTTTTTTCCTTATGATTGATGGTGTCTTAGTTGTGTGTCATGTGCTGCAATGGACCATGTTGGCAACATGGATGAGTCTCATAGCTGTGGTCCTCTGATATTGTCCTTCACATGTGAATTAGACAGGATATATGCCATTTACACTGTGTGTGATGTTGGCTGTACATTCGTACCAATCAAAATGTGATGTGGCTTTTTCAGTATCCTAATCTGTATTTCTGCAATGCTCCATGAGGCTAAACTTTGATTATGATCCCTCGCAATCATGTGATGCATAAAAAATTACCCTTAGCATGATTGAGTGATGAAGGTAGGTGTTTAATGACATATGATAACAAAGTGGTGATGGGTCCCCCCATTAATGGGTGTCCTCCAGGGGTCTCGAGAGGGTGGCAGGGAGTGTCCCTGGGTGCAGGGAATGGCACCTGTGGACTGCTACCATGGAAATGAGCCCACAGGTCCCTTAACGCCTGCCCTGACCCAGGCGTTAAAAAACGGCACAAATCCGGGTGGGCGCCATTTTTTAAGGCCCGCCTCCTCCTGTGTGTCATTTTGACGCCGGAGGATAAATATGGTGCACATGCCTATGAGTAATTTTTTGCACTGGAAAGCCTACCTTGCATGTCATTAGCGCAAGGTAGGTTTTCACGTACGAAAAATTACTCCAACTCCATAATTTGCTCCTCTCCACCTGAACTTCGAAACAACCCACAGTTCTCTCTTCTTTTTTGCATAATTTATGCACCACTCTAACCCTGAAAGGGATATGTTTTGACCCATACTGGGTGTTCCCTTGTGTCTGGGCAAAGCTTACTCTCTCTGAAAAGTTCTAATGAGAGTGAAACATGTGTCAGAAGTTGCTTTTACTCATTCCATGTTGATTTGGATGGGATTTTATCAGTCCAAAGCTGTAATACTGTGCCAGGAGTGGTAAATAGCTTTTGTCATTTTACAGCTCAACAATGTTGACACTGTCTCAAAGCTATGCTTAAATCCTTTGCTGTACAAATTGCAATAGACTTGGGCCCTCATTTCGTCCTCTGCGGTCTTTGGAAAGACTGCCAAGGTAGCACCGCGCTGAAGACCGCTAGTGCAGGCGGTTTTCCGCACAGCGTATTATGACTGCTGGCAGCCCTCCATCATTTTTTCAGACGGAGAGCCGCAAGCAGCCATACTGGCAGACGGCGGGGTAGTGGAGGCTGCTCCACCTCCACGTCATCAGAACACCGCCCACCGAATCACGTCCCATGATTCGGTGTGGCGGTGTGGCGGTGTTCTGGTGATGGAGTGCTGGTGGCGGAGCAGCCCCCATGGCTCCCGTCCCCTCCCGGAGGATCACCAGACCAGGTAAGGTGATCGTCCGTTAGGGGATGGGGGTGGGGGGTGCTGTGTGTTGCGTGCGTGCATGGGGGTGTGAGTGTGAGTGTGTAGAGGGGGTGTGTGAGTGCGTGCATGCATGCAGGGGGTGCTGTGTGTTTGGAAATGTGTGTGTGTCTGTCTGTATGTTTGTATGTGTGCGTGTATGTCTGTATGTATGTGTGCGTGTATAACTGTGTGTGTCTGTTGGAATGTTTGTCAGTATGTGTGCGTGGACCTTCAGTCGCAAGGAGGAGCACAGAAGTAGCAGCCATCACAGAGGACCCACGCACCACCCCAATAGTACGACACACCAGCTCCAACGCAGCTGAGGACTCTGAGGGCACTGGTACCACCTTTGAGAGGACTGTAGTTGGAGTACATTGGGAGCTGGCCAAGGAGGTGCGGGTGGGGATGGAAAATATGTCAGCTAGCCTAGAGGGGGTGCGTTCGTGCATGATGTCAACTGCAGAACAGGCAACAGCCATGCAAGGGCGAACATCAATCTTGCAAGAACTTGAAAAAAGTGTAAAGGAAATCAGCACAGCTGTAAGAGAGGTATCACACTAATGGACTCACAATCATGGACAATGTAAATATAGCACTACAGCACTTTATAATGAATAGCACTTACACAACCACTTTGTCTTTGTGTAATGTGACACATCAACCGTGAGGGAGATCAGTGATGTTTGCCTTATGTCAATGATTATAGAATGTCAATACAACTGCCCTGAAAGAACGTGGGCTGATAACTAGGCACTGTGGTCTGGATTGTACCATCATCTGCCCTTCCTGAGGGTTAATTCTGAGGGAAATAGAAACTATACACTATAATGATGTGTTGGACAGAATAAGTCTTCCTGAAGGGATGTCTAAGCCAAAAATTATTGTCTTAAAATTTTTCTTCAAGCTAATCTTTACGTATGTGACATTTGACCCAAAGTTTTCCTAACACACACCATACAGCAGGAATGGATGTGTATGAGTGTACGTTCAAATAAGTAACCTGGCTGAACAATGTAACTAATGATAGGTGTGAGTTATGTATACCATACTACATGAGATCACACCACCACTCACCTTACAAGGCTTCACTTGAGCATCAGGCTGCAGGCAGACGTAACACAGTGTCCTCAATACCAAATCTGGTCCCAAAGTATGTGAGATTGAAAACATACATCAAAAATTAACAACACTTTGCGATCCATAGTAACCTTGAGTGGCGGGTGCAATGGATGGCAGAATCTTAGCAAAGTAGCTCTGGTGTAGCTGCCAATGTAACAGCTCAATTGGGAATTGGTTGCAGGATGGGACACAAATGCAAATACTAAAGAGACACTGTTCAGCCATGGCAAGGCCCTGATCCCCAAGCACATTACCCACATTACCCACAACAGGCCCTAACTAACCTAAGCTAAACCTACTTAGCACATTTAACTAAACACTTAGGCCCATATTTATACTTTTTGACGCTAAACTGCGCTAACGCAGTTTAGCGTCAAAAAGTTTTGCGCCGTCTAACGCCATTCTGAAGCGCCATGCGGGCGCCGTATTTATGGAATGGCGTTAGACGGCGCAATCAGACCGGCGCTGCCTGGTTTGCGTGGGAAAAAACCACGTAGACCAGACAGCGCCGGCGTAGGGGGAAAATGGCGCATGGGCGTCTTAAAATGGGGCAAGTCAGGTTACGTCGAAAAAATCGTCTTAACCCGACTTGCGCCATTTATTTTCGACGCCCATCCCCCATCAACATGACTCCTATCATTGTAAAGATAGGAGTCATGCCCCCTTGCCCAATGGCCATGCCCAGGGGACTTCTGTCCCCTGGGCATGGTCATTGGGCATAGTGGCATGTAGGGGGGCACAAATAAGGCCCCCCTATGCCACCAAAAAAAAATATAAAAAATAAAAAATTATACTTACCTGAACTTACCTGAATGTCCCTGGGGTGGGTCCCTCCATCCTTGGGGGTCCTCCTGGGGTGGGCAAGGGTGGCAGGGGGGGTCCCTGGGGGCATGGGAGGGCACCTGTGGGCTCATTTTGAGCCCACAGGCCCCTTAACGCCTGCCCTGAGCAGGCGTTAAAAAGTGGCGCAAATGCGCCGTTTTTAGCCACGCCAACTCCCGGGCGTCTCTTTTGCCCGGGAGTATAAATACCACGTAAAGGCCTGGGAGTCATTTTTTAGACGGGAACGCCTCCCTTGCATATCATTAACGCAAGGAAGGGGTTCACGCTAAAAAATGACGCACATTCCGGGAACTTTGGCGCTATTCGCCTCTAACGCCATAGTATAAATATGGCGTTAGTTGGCGTTAGTTTTGCGTCGAAATTGCGTCAAAAAAAACGACGCAATTTCGGTGCAAACGGAGTATAAATATGGCCCTTAAAACATCAACCTCCCACCCCCTTATAAGACGGGACACATGGAGGACAACATATACTAACCTAAACACATACTATCTTATACTAAACAAATATATATTTTTTGTATTATTATATATATTTTTGTTTTATTTTTATTTATTTTTTATTTTTTAAAACACCAAAACACCAACATCATCCCCCACCCACCCACCCACATAATAAAAAAAAATTAACATTTTCATACCCCCACCCCCAACCCACTACTACTAACTAAACTAACAGCATATTCTAACCTAACACTAAGCCCCCTAAACCCACTAATTAAAAGAACCAGGAAAGAGGAGGGAGGGGAGGTATTCAAGGCAGAGGGTATATTTTTCACAAGTTCGCCCTCCGCAGGGTCTTCTAGATGGCATGCACCCTCTCAATAATTTGAGGCTGCAGCCTGTTAATTTTCCTCAACATATGTTGCATGTCACGTTGCATCCTTTGGAAATCTGCAGGGTCAATGACTGCATCAGGGGTGGTCTGGGTACCAGTTGTAGATGTTTGTCCGGTTGTCGGTGCTATGCTTGTACGGGGAGGTGAAGGTGGTGCTGTCATAGGTCTGGGAGCAGTGGAGGTTGATGGTCCTGCAGTGGTGCCTGATATGCTTGGTGCCACCTGGGTGGTAGCGGTGGTGCTGGTGGTGGCGGCTGTTGTGGACACCGAAGGGCCCCCTTGGTCAAATGCCCTCCCCACTCTGGAGGCTCTTTCATGGCGGTAACGCCGTGCCATGTGGCGGAACCCAGACTCCACATCCAGAATGTGGCGGTAACGCATCGCCCGGCGCTGAAACTCCCAAATCTGGATGGCATTCATGTTGGCTGCTGTTAAAAAAGATAAAACCAAACATTAGGTACTTCTTTGTGTGATATAGCTAGTGAAGTAAATCAGACAATACAGCTAATCCTGCTGAAACAGGCCATATCACCAAACAGATCACAGATTCGCCCTGAGGAAGTACATGCCAACGCAGCCTACACATGTCCTATCTAACAACACAGCAATGCTCTTAAAGATGCGTAACAACTTAAATGACCTATGCATCATTGTTCAGCCATTTGTCACGCAAAAAATGCTGCAAGTCCTCCACGTGTGACAGGCCAACTAATGACTATCTTCTGGATGACAATCAAGGGCCACAAAATCTGTGATTTGTAAATGGAATTGCCAGGATGGAATGCAGTTGCTAATCATGAGTGGGTATGCTAATTTTGGACAAGTGATTTACAGATTTACATGAATACTAAACTTGGATCATCACTCCTAGGTACACATTTCATAACCCTAAGCCTGTGCCTCGGGGGGAGGGGATGGACAAGCAACAAATACTTTCCAAAATCTAGGACACCCAGGAAGCTTTGGACAGCTGTACATGGGTTTGGGCAGTCCAGCACAGGTAAGGAGGATGTCCAACTAGGATACACCCAAACCTTGGACAATCCCATCCACATTTATGTTTGTAAATGCAGACAACTGTCAACATCATTTAATACCATTTATACATGTCTTGCCACAAGCAGATAGATGCAAGCACACATCTAGCCATGAGCTGCACACCTATGACATTGTACGCAAGTGCCACATACACGTAGCACAACATGTGAAGCTACATTCTGCTAGAAAGTCAAACATACAGTCAAACATGTTCATTAGTGAACAGGGAGGCTCAAGTCTGTGGGTAAGACTTTGGCATCCCTATTCTGTGAGATTCAGGGTCTGACTTGCTGACTAAATCATAAATATGGCCCTCTGCAAAATTTTCTTAATAAAAAATGTAACAACAAATGTCACCCTATTCACATGGCATACCTACAGGGCTGCACTACAATCCCAAAATATGACTATACGCTAATGATTGTCCAACTCAAAGATGGGAATAAGTGATACTCCACTCAAGTAACATATCTAATCATTTACCAGCACATCATACCTTGCTATGTGTCCAACACACAAGAGTCAATCACACAACAGCTGCAAACACAACACAGAACTGAAATATCAACACTTACTGGGTATGTCTGGGTCCACAAATCGAGCCACTTCTCCGATTGTGCAAGGGGCAGGTCCACCTGTAAAGCATGGAAGGAAGAAATGTGCTCAATGTCTGTGCACTGTACATCACTTCCAAATAAAATTACTGTGTGTAACATTAAAACTGAAAGTCCAGCCTCTCAGGCATGATGATACTACAACACACATACCACTGCAAACATGTACAGACCCGGTCACTCCAATGAGTGATACACACATATCTGCACACATGCAGTGGCCCTAACTATCATGTGGTAGCAAACATGCTCCATCAATTGTTTGCAGACTCATTTCATCATTTGTAGTAATGAGAGACATGCAAAGTCACTTTCCAGGAGCACTGCAATACCAGTCACTCAGGTATTGTGGCTTCTGCATCAAAGGACAATCATTTACTGTATGACTCACTTGTGGGTTGATTTAAGGTCATGATTTATCATGCTTTCTATGGTCCCTTACATGTAGGGCCTGTGTTGTGTCTAGGTTACATATGCTACATTAACAGTGTACCCTGAGCCACATATGCCCCCTATGACACCATTATGGCAGGGATCCTGTGCATTATTTGGTGACAGTTTGAGGCTAGCCATGGATTGACCAGTTTCAATATTTGGATACAACAAGGAGATATATGTTGACAGTGTATATTGTAGTCATCCATGACAGACTGCATGGGCACAGGTGTAGTCATATCACCTGAAATGTGTCGCGCTTTGCCCAGCGTACCCATTATGGGTTTAGGAACTCACAGTGAGCCACATTCATCATCTTACATTTGCCAAGTTGGTTGATGAGCGGATACACAGCAAACTGACACTGTGATATTATTAACACATGGTTTAGCAAATGCACCACTGTGTCAATCATGATTATGTAGGTTTCAGTTTGCATGTACCTTCGGAATGGGAGAAGTCACAGGAATGCTGGTCTTCTGATCTTAGCATACACCCATTTCAGTGATAGCCTCCATACTGGGAAGTTAGTTATTAAGCATATGCTGCACTAGATCAGCATGGGTGTGCCAAACGAAACTAGCAAAGCATTAGTGAACTTTATATGTATGATGGAATTGGTCAAGGGTCCCTTGCACAACATCATGCACTTAATACATTGTGATCATGCATTCCCCAAAGTCAGGTATCCTATGATGATCCCATAACTTATCAGAAGTTCATGGCTATAGAGTAACACAGATGTCAAATGCATTCGCTCTGTTCCAGCTATTGTGCCCAAGACCAATGTAAAACACACAGGTACAATGAACAGAGGGCCATGGATAGTTGCTACACCTCAATTTGTATAACTTGCTTCATTTTATGTGCCACAGCTATGGAAAGTAGCACAAAACATTTAGATATGAACCCCTGTGCATTACTTTTGGCATCCATCCCTAATTTAATTGCGGCACAACCAAGTCAAACTATCAGCCTAAGATGTTACCTGAGGTTAGAAATAACTTGTTACTTATGTGTCAGAATCCAGTTCAGACATGTATCAGAAATAATTGAGGGACACATTAATTCTTGAAATTATCTGGATTAAAAACATGGTCACAGACCATGCCTAAAACATATGTTAGAGCCACATTTGCATCATCTATTGACGTGAAGGCAGCACTAATTTACAGGCTCCAGTTGTGGTTTGTAACTCAGTGCAGCTGTTGCGTCAACAAATGACCGTAATGTGCGGCAATTATTGCATAACTCACGCCCACTGTATGTTTAACTTGCATTCCACATGTCCAAAAACATTGCCTGCAGCATATGAACAAATCTGCTACTGTCACTACAGGGCATTTAAATGTGCACATTACTCTGAATTGTACTCTCCAACAGGGCCACCAATCACAATCCCCAGGTAGTCCAGCAGGTCTTGCACCCTGGCAACAAGGTCAGCCCAACGGTGCTTTAGCTGGTGGTCGTTGCGCGGTGTGTTGTATATGCGTTGCAGATGGTACAGGTCCTTTGCCCACCGGAGCCTCCTTGCCTCTGTGTGATACCCCTGAATCACCCGGCCAACTGCTTCTATCATCAATGGGAGGAAGTGGCACACCAGCCAAATGAATTGCCCCAGCTCCTCCTCTCCCATTCTACCGAGACGTGGCCTACCCAACATGCTTGAAAAAATGAAGGAATTAAGGGGTACAGAGGTTAATGAAGGGAAAGGAGGAGAGGGAAATGAAAAGTAAATAACACTACAACAGCCCAACTATCCCCAAACTAACACTACCCTCAACAGACTCCCAACAGTACAAAGACAAAATTAGACACCAGAAATGACAAAAATACACTTACACAGGATACCACAGACACTTAGAAAACACCAAAAGACAATATAAAGAGCACACAGGAAACAAATTCCCAATATTCACAGAGAGACAAGTCCAAACACAGCCACACAGTCAAGAAAAATCACAGGCTCCAAAGTGAAAGTACACCCACTGTACCAATTCTGAAAACAGGACATCCTATTACATCACTTCCTGCCTCAAATGCAGTGCTTTTTCATTCTGATGCATCAAAATATTAAAATGCTTACAGTCTGTGCCTCATTTTGTTTGGACGCACATGCTAGAAATTACCCTGCATCCATATTTTCAAATATTTTTCATAGTTAACCAGTTTCATGGGGTACAGTGTGGGAATTACCGTTCAGGGCCAATGGATGTATCATGGCAGCGAGCGTAATTTTTCTATGCATATGTGGTGTTTTTTTATCGATGCATGTGCATCTATTTTGACGCCTATGAGTCAAAATTTATGTATTTTATTGGATTTGGGTAATTTCTCAAATTTTATAGTACATGACAGCTGTAACTATACAGAGATAGGCTGTTTGCACCTATATTGTGCATTCCAGTGCATGGGCACATGTGGCAGATCACACTACTGCGGACCATGATCCTATAGTTGTTGTACCGGATTTGCACTCTTCACTGACGCAATAGATCCCCAAACTTGTGGAATACAAATTGGTATTACCCAGTTTGAGCAGGTTGTGCGTCAATAGAGGATAGGAAGACTATGCAACTCAATACAGTAACTCATTGCCTGTGTGTCAATGTGTGTGAATTGGCTCTTACAATTTTAGTTGGCCCAGTGAGTGAATATCACAAGACGTGTTTTCCTAAATGTGCTTGTACGCATGTGTTGTCAATGTGGACAACCATCAGATGCTATTCAGTGTGGAAATGAGTAAGGAAATGTGTTTGTCATACATGTAGCAACATATGCTGTGTGAACTTCCCAGATTTTTGGGACATAAGCATCTCCCATGACAAACCATGCACAGGATAGATAGAAGACGGTTGATCATGGCAATGTTCCAAGACTAAGCCATCACATTTCCTGGAATGTTGGATACCACTTCCTGGTCACTTGTTGGCATACTACCCATGAGTCAGGCCTTTGAAAATACTATGTGGGTACGGTGTTTGTGACACCGAGTCCCAAAACCAATCCACAAATGTAATGTCACTCCACAGTTGAGTCATATAAATGACCTATGTTTCTCCTGAGGCAGTAGAGGACCAGAAGACCAAGCAGCGCGTGTTCACATATTTCCAGTGGTTAATTGCACAAAGGTGCCCAATTCAAGAGTGTGGGCTCATGTGAAGCCTGTGTCATTATTGGGGTCCATGTTGTCACAGTTACGTGCAGGTCTAGTCATGAGTCTGTGGAGCCATTCGCTGCATTAACAAAGTATCCTTCACAGCTGAATTGAACGAAAGCCAAAGAGGAATTGAGAACACACATGGGGATGGATAGTCCTGCTATGGCACTGCAGACTTTTTATGAGACTGACAACCGGGTAACCTGGGTGTGCTGTTAATGGATCAGGAATTTTAAACCGGCAAGTTTCCTCACAACATTTGTACACAGGGTGGCCTCTAAAATTCCCACTGCACCCGGGAACATCAGTGCCTCTGTGCTGATTAATCTCACAGCTATTCACCACACAAGCCCCATCAATATTTTGGGGCCAATGTGAATCAGTGTGTGGACCGTCAGGGTCCAAACATGTGTTGACATTTCATGCACATTATCTAACGCTGTTTTTGTGCTGGAGGTACCATGCCCAATCCAGGCATACAGCCATGGTACACTGTCACTATTTGTCACTCATGCATACATGAAAACCAGACAAGGGATGGACCGTGATTAGGCTATTTGAAGACAAGTTCCACCCTGTGATACGATAAGTAAACTGATCACGCTATACATTTGAGTATTCATTGTAGACCTACCTGACACAATACCCCAGGAGGAAAGTGAGGGCATGGAAAGCAACTATGAGACAAATGTAGCCACAGGGAACCTTTATGGTAACGCAAAGACAGGAACTAATCAGGCTAACAGGATGCAGGATCAATCAGGAACGGAAATGAACATGGCAAATACACAGTGAGCAGACTGAGACTGGTCAAAGCTGGAAGAACACTGTGGAAAATGTAAACAGTTTTTGTCGTGTGTGCTGCAACGTTACACAATAACCCAAGGCCTGTGTTACACAAGTGATTTATACGGCAATGCATAACAGTGATATACATATAATGCAGTTTCTATGCCGTTCCAGGCAGCAGCAAGGGTAGGGCAGGTTCAAATGCCTGGTCTGCATGGTAGTGCTCACAGGTGTGTGCAGCTTCAGTCTCTCACAAGTTGTATAGTTGAGAATCAAGTTTAAAGGGCCAAGTGGACCTTTCACATGGGAAGCAATGGACAGCTGATTACAGGTCTTACCGACTACCAGGCAGTGCATTATTTGACCTGAACTCCATGCAGACTGATGAACTATGACTATGGCATGCCATCCTGAAGTGGGAAGCACACAGGAGTCAGAATGGGAGTCTGGGTGTGTGTAGCTGAGGAATCTCAGGGTACAGATAGTCAATTTCCAGGGCCCCCTAGAGAAGGGTGAGGAGAGACTTAAAACATGGCACTGGCAGGACTTATTACCGGGGATGGACTGCGCAGGGCATGTTTTGTGAGCAATGCTTGTCATACTTGGGGCACTCATGCTATCCATTTTCAGCTTAGATGGACTTCTTGTCACACAGGCTCCTTGCAGAGATAGCTGATGTCACACTTACTGCTGTCAAGGGTCTGGTCATACATTCCTGTTACTAATGTAATGGCACATCCACTGCCTCATGTATGAGACACATTTTTTCATTCTGATTGATGGTGTCTTAGTTGTGTGTCATGTGCTGCAATGGACCACGTTGGCAACATGGATGTGTCTCATAGCTGTAGTCCTCTGATATTGCCCTTCACATATGAAATATACAGGATCTATGTCATTTATACTGTGTGTGATGTTGGCTGTACATTCATACCCATCAAATGTGATGTGGCTTTTTCAGTATCCTAATCTGTATTTCTGCAATGCTCCATGAGGCTAAACTCTGATTATGATTCCTTGGGATCATGAGATGCATACAAAATCACCCAGAGCATGATTTCCTGTAATTCCCTCTTTACCCTTTCCTATTCCTATTATTTCTGATATGTTGGGAAGGCCACGTCTGGGGAGAATGGGCGAGGAGGAGCTGGGGGCTTTTATTTGGCTGGTGTGCCACTTCCTCCAAATGAAGTTGGAGGCTGGTGGCAAGGTGATACAGGGGTATCACACCGAGGCTAGGAGGCTCAGGTGGTCAGAGGTGCTGTTACACCTAAAAAGACTGTTCAACAGCCAGTGCAACGACAACCAACTGAAACATCGCTGGCCTGACCTGGTGGCCAGAGAGGAAGACCTGCTGGACCACCTGGGTGTGGTGATTGGTGGTCCTGTTGGTGAGTACAAATTAGATTAATGTGTACAGTTAAATGCTCTGTAGTGACAGTCGCAGATTTTGTGATATGCTGCATGCAATGTTTGTGGACATGTGGAATGCAAGTTGAAGAAACTGTGGCCCTGATGAATACTATTTTTGCTATGCATTACCGTCATTTGTTGACGCAAAAGCTGCACAAACTTACATAAGACAACTTTATCTTGTTAATAAGTGCTGCTTTTACGTCAATAGATGATGGTAATGTGGCAGCATAAATATAAGTATTATTCAGGGCCTGTGAGTGTACCAGGAATGAGATGTATTTCACATGCTAATGCAAGTAACCAAAGTTGTTCCCAAATCTTTTAATGCATGTCTGCACAGTATTCATGGCCCTACGTACAATTATCTTCCTAACCTCAGTTAATGTCTTAGGCTGATATTTTGACTTGGTTTGTGCAGCATTTAAATTAATTATGGATGCCAATGTAATGCACACTTGATAATTTTTTTGTGCTACTTTCCATAGCTGTAGCGTAAACAACTGAAGCAAATGTTACACATAAAAAAAACAATAACATCTGGCCCTAAGTTCATTGTTTCTGTGTATTTACATCTGGACAGATAATCTTTCACATGGCCAAACGTAATTGTGCCCGGATTCTACCAGATTGCAGTAGCAGTACACAGGTTCCTCTTGTGGCTTTTCAGAGTAGGTGTAGAATTCCTATCATTGAGTAGCATAGCCCAACAACAATTTTTCCTTGGGCACAATAGCTGGTACTGAGCTGGTGCATTTGCCATCTGTGTCACTTTGTAGCCAAACATTTTTCTAAAGTTAATGGTTCATCATGGGATCCGTGACCTTTGTGAATGCATGGTCAGAAAATATTTATTTGCATGATGTTGTGCAAGGGACCACTGACTGCTTCCAACATACATTTAAAGTCACTAAATAGTTTGCTAGTTTACATTTGGTACACCCCTGCTGATCTAGTGCAGCATATGTACAATTGTTGACTTCTCAGTATGAAGGCAATCACAGACATGGCTGTATGCTAAGATCAGCAGGCCAGCATTCCTGTGAGTGCCGCAATTCCCAAGGTTCTTACGAATTGAGACCTACGTCATCTAGATTGCAGAACCAGGACATTTGCTAAACCATGCTTCAATTAGGGGACAGTGTCAGTTCGGTTGTATACCCACAGATTACCCAACTTTGCAAATGTAAGCTAATGAATGTGGCAAACTGTGATCTACAATACCTGATATAGGTACACAGGGCCCTGAGTAACACATTTCAGGTGCAATGACTACACCTGTGCCCATGCATTCTGTCACGGATGATCAAAATAGACACTGTCAGCATATATTTGTTAGTTGTTTTGATTTAGATAAATGGCCAACCCATGTTTAGCGTAACATTTCCATCACATAACACACAGGATCCCTGCCATCATGTTGTCATAGGAGGCATATACGGCTCTGGGTACACTGCCAATGTGGCATATGTAACCTACATACAACACTGGCACACATATAATGGACCATTGGAAGCACAATCCTTCCTGAACGCAAATCAACCCACATGAGCATCACACAGTAACTCATTGTTCCTTGATGCACAAGCCACAATACCTGAGTCACTGGTATTGTAGTGCACCAGGAATGTGGCATTGCATGTCTCTCATAATTACAAATGATGAAATGGAGTACCCGCTAGAATGAATTAAGCACAAAATTGAGTAATCATGTTTGGCACCACATGATTGTTAGGGCTAGTGCATGTGTGCATATGTGTGTCTATCACTCACTGGAGTGACAGTGTCAATGCATGTTTGCAGTAGTATGTCTGTTGGGGTGTCTACATGCCTGATGTGCTGCTCTATCATATAAAATGTCACACAGTTATTTGTTTATCCAAGTTATGTACAGGGAGTAGACATTGAACACATTTCACCCTTCCATGTTTTACAGGTGGATCAGCCCCCTACATAATTGGAGAAGTGGCTCGATTTGCGGACCCAGACGTATCCAGTAAGTGTTGATATGTTTGCCCTGTGTTGTGTTTGCAGCTTTTGTGTGATTGACTTCTGTGTGTTGGACTCATTGCAAGGTATGATGTGCTGGCACATTATCTGATATGTGACTTGACTGGAGGTTTACATTTTGTTACATGTTTGAGTCGGACATTCTGTGGCGGAGAGTCATATATTGGGAGTCGAGTGCAGCGCTATAGGCATGGGCAGGTGAACAGGGTGTTTTTTTGCTACATGTATGCCAGTGATTAATTTGGAGGTGGCCAGTTTCATGATTTAGTCAGCAAGTCATACCCTGATTCACACAGACCAGTGATGCCGAAGTATTACCTACACACTTGAGCATCCGTGTTAACTAATGAACATGTAGGAATGTATGCTTGACTTCCTAGCAGCATCTAGCTCCACATGTTGTGCTCAATTTATGTGGCACTTAAGTGAATGTCATAGGTGTGCATGAGGGTCAAGCACAGATGGGTGCTTGCATCTATGTGCTTGTTTTTGGAAAGTGAGATATAATGATGTTGACAACTGTACGCAATAAGAAACATAAATGTGGATGTGATTGTCCAATGTTTGAGTCAATCCTAGTTAGCAGCCCTCCTTACCTGTGCAGGACTGACTAAACCCATGGACAGCTGTCCAAAGCTTCCTGCCTGTCCTTGATGTTTGAAAGTATGTGTTGTATGTCCATACCCCCCTGAAGCACAGGGTTAGGAAATATGTGTACCTAGGCGTGAGGATCCCAGTGTAGAAGACAGACATGCAATTCAAACATTCCCCATCCAGGCAATTCCATTTACGAATCACAGGCCTTGTGGGTCTTGGTTGTCTTCCAGAAGATAGTCATTAGTTGGCCTGACACATGTGGAGTACTTGCAGCATTTGTTATGTGACTAATAGCAGTACACAGATGTAGAGATCACTTAAGTAGGTCCACACCTTTTTGTGCATTGCTGTGCTGTTAGTGTCACGGTTTTCACTGGGCTTACCGTCGAAGTTGATGAGGGTTGGGGAACGACCCCGGTTCCGGCAGGTTCTGCTCTGGCCGAGGTAGGGGCGACCCCTTCCGGTAGCCACGGTGCTGTTTGACAATAGCAAGCAACTACAGTCCGTGCCCTCCAGAAGGAGTCCCAGAGGAAAACCCCAATAGGGTAAAAAACCTCCAACAGGAACTCCCTGAAACAGAAGGAGGACACCAAGGCGTTTAGAGCTGAAGATCTGAGGGTACAGGAAAACGGGAGACGAAGACAGGTCAGGAAAAACTGGATTCACAAGAAGAAACCAGCCGGAGCGTGACTACCACCAAAGGAGTGTTGCAACGCAATGAACAAGCAGCTGAATTCCCCTTATATACCCCTAGACAGGAAGTAGGAAACAGGAAGTAGAAACACCACCATCTTGGATTGGGGAAAAGAGCATAATAGTGAATAAAGCACATGCGTCCAAACAGAGAGAAACAATGCATGCTGGGAAGAGAGGAAGTGGGTAGCATGCTGGGAAAGGGAAAAGGCAGGCATAAAAACACCACCATGTGCAGGTATTCGGCTTTTGCCTGTAGATACTGGTAAGTGGTGAAGCAGAAGTTTTATGTAAAATAATCTGAATGTAAAGCGCACTAAATGCGCTATGTGCGGCAGGTCTGAAACCCACTCGGGGTCTCAAGTCCTGCCGCGTCTGCCCATGCAGCAGGAACGAAAGAAGGGGACGCGGCGAGTACCGCGACCCCTGACCAGGCTTGCGGCTTCTCTCGCAGCCTGTGTGCAAGCCGCGGCTTCTCCGGCGGCCTGTGTGCAAGCCGCGGCTTCTCCCGCGGCCCACACACAGGCCGCGGTATTAAACGGCATGCTGCGGCGTGACAGTTAGATAGGAGATGTGTAGGCTGCATTGGTATGTCATTGCTCAGGGGCATTCTATGATCTGTACTGTGATTTGGACAGTATCACCTATTTTTGAGGAAGTGTTACAATATCATCTGTAGATGTATCACATGATGATGTCACTAATGTTTGGCTTTCTCTATTTTTACAGCTGCTAACATGAATGCCCATGAAATCAGGAAATTCCAGAGGCAGGCAATGTGTTACTGTCACATACTAGATGTGGAGTCTGGGTTCCGCAATATGGCTCGCCGGTATCGCCATGAGAGAGCCACAGGGGTCTGGAGGGCATTTGCCCAAGGGGGGCCTGCCTTGCCCACAACAGCCACCACCACCACTACAGCTTAGACCACAGTTACCCAAAGGATGACAGCCACTGTTGCAGGATCCTCAACCTCATCTGCCCCAGGCCCACAGGCAGCATCTCCTGCACCTCCCCCTCCAAGCACCGCACCGGCACCAGCGGTACCATCAACAAGTGGAACACAGACAACCCCAGCTGCAGTGATAGACTATGTAGAATTTCAGAACATGAGACGTGACATGCAATGGATGTTGCGCAGGATGGACAGGCTGCTGCAGGAGGTGTACCGCAATAGCAGGAGACTGCGGGGTATTAGGAAGATCCTGCGGATGGCCGATTTGTGAATTTTGGATCCTCACCCAGGGTTCCCTCCCCTCCCTCCTCTTTCCTGGTTCTTTTCTTTAGTGGGTTTAGGGTGTTTAGTGTTAGGTTAGAGTAGGCTGTTATTTTAGTTAGTATAAGTGGGTTGGGGGTGGAGAGGGTTATATTATTACATGTTTTTTTTGTGGGTGGGTGGGGGATGATGTTGGGGTTTATGTGTAAAAAAAAACACAACTATATTTGTTTAAGATAAGTTAGTATGTGTTTAGGTTAGAATATGTTGTCCTACATGTGTCCCGTCATAGGAGGGGGGTTGATGTTTAGAGTGTTTAGTTACATGTGATAGGTAAGTTTAGCTTAGGGTAGTTAGGGCCAGTTGTGGGTAATTAGTTAGGATAGGTTAGGTTAGCTAAGGTGTTTCCCCTAGTTTTGGTATCCTTTATTACTGTGAAATAAAGTTTTAGGTATTTCCTTTACACTATGTGTCATATGCTTTGGGATCAGGGCCTTGGCATGGGAGAACAGTGTAAATTTAGTATTTGCATTTGTGTTCGATCCTGCATCAGAATCCCATTATTGACATGGTTATTCACAATTCCTAATGTGCAGTCACATTGGCAGCTACACCAAAGCTACTTCTCTATGCATCTGCCATCCATTGCACTCACCACTCAAGGTTACTATGGTTCCCAATGTGTTGTGAAGTTTGGATGTGTTTTTAAATCTGTCATTATATGAGTCCTGATTTGGAATCTAGGGCACTGTGGTAAGTCTGCCTGCAGCCTGATGTTCATGTGAACCCTGATAAGCTGAGTGATGTTATGATCTTATGTAGTATTGTATACATAAATCACATCCATCATTTCTTACATTGTACTCCCAGGTTACATATTTGTCCATACACTCGTACACATCCATTCCTGCTGTATGGTGTGTGTGTGTGATGAAAGTTTATAGTCAGATGTCACATACATAAAGGTCTTGAAGGGAATGTTGGCCATATTGATTTTCAGCTTATACCTACCTTGAAGCTGACTTTTTCAGTCCAACACAGCATTATACTGTTTGTTTTCAATTTACTTCAGAAATATGCCTCAGGAAGCGCAGATGATGATACAATCCAGACCCTAGTGCATAGTTATCAGCCCACACTCTTTCAACGCAGTTGTATTGACATTCTATGGCCATTGACACGTGACATACATCACTAATCTCCTACACAGTTTATGTGTCACATTACACAGAGACAAAGTGGTTGTGTAAGTGCTATTTATTTTAAAGTGCTGTAGTGCAATAATTACATAGTCCAGGATTATGAGTCCATTAGTGTGATGCCTTCTATTGTGATGCAGCAGAAGTGCAATGGTACATGTCATTGGACATGCTGGGGTGAAGTGCCATACAGTGCAGAGGAACATGAATTGCCTATGAGGTAGTGAGAGACAATCACAGAGCACAGTGTCAAGGTAAACAGTGTGCTGGAGAACAGTGCATGTGCCCAACTGTAGCAAGACTGGCATGTTAACAAGCACAGGACCTAGGATATCAGTGCCCATGTGGCATGGACCAGTGCTACCGGGTACTCCTACGGGTGAAGGTGATCTGTTCCACGTCTTCATCTTCTGATGTGTGTGTCGTCTCCTCTGCCCTTGGTGGTGGTGGGTTTGAAGGGGCAACACACACTTCAGTGTTTGAAGACTTGAAGTCAGAAATCCTGGTAGCTGCCAACTGTGGGGCTATTAAGGGCATTACTGCAGCAAGGAGGAGCTGCTGGTTCTTTAGTATAGCAGCCACATCACTGTGGTAGGCAGCTAGGTCAACCCTGAGGGGCTCATGATTGCATTCGTGCATGCAGCGAAAGGTTTGGGATGCCAGGTGTTGTGGGAACTCTCTGACTGCTGTGGTGAACTCCCTTACACATTGTTGAAGTCCTTGCAGGATAGATGGTAGGGCTTGCATGGCTGCTGCCTGTTCTGCAGATGACATCATGCACGTGCGCATCCCCTCAAGGCTGGCTGCCATATTTTGCATCCCCACCCGCACCTCCTTGGACATCTCCCATTGTACTCCAACTACAGTCCTCTCAAAGGTGGTACCAGTGTCCTCAGAGTCCTCAGCTGGGTTGGAGCTGGCAGGTCGCACTATTGGGGTGGTGCGTGGGTCCTCTGTGACGGCTGCTACTTCTGTGCTCCTACTTGCGACTGAAGGTGGGGTCTGGAGGGTTCCAAGGACATCTTGGAGGGTCTGCTGGCTAATGTTTGTCAGCTCGTCATCTATTTTATCAGGGAAGTCCAGGACAGGCATATCCCCAGAAGAGCCATCGTCCTCTGCAATGAGATATTGTACAATTAGTGTGTCTGTGTTGTGGCATTTGTAATGTGACGTTACTGACTTCCTATTAGTGGAACATTGTAATCTTTGTTCCTGTTAATTGTTCCTGTCATTAAGATTAGCATTCTCCCAGGCCTATGCCCCACCTGCATGTCACATGTAGTTTGGGCAGTTTGGGGACTTGTCTGCGTCACATCTTCTAGGTGTAGGTTCTGTCCAAATTGTTTGTTGCCACCTTATTGTCCTACTCAACCCTCTGTCTACTTCCATTGTCATGGTGAGGCCTTGCACTGGCTGTGGGTGTTCTGATGCTACTTCCACCACACTTAACAATCTGGAACCGACCCAGTCTCAGATATTTCACATCCACCTATATGTTACTGAGACCTAGCACATACTATGTATAGCATTAGCATGGCACGATACAGGTGTCAGCATTAGTAGTGTGTAATGTTGATGTTGGGGAATGTGTGCTACATTGGATTGCAGCGATGGCCCTGGCAGTGTTCCATTTCCTCTTATGACCGTGAGGGTGTGTTTAACTAGCTAGACACATATGTCCTCACCCTCAATGCAGCAGTATGACAGTTGGGATGTTGCAAGGTGCCATTGCAGCTATTGTAACACAGACACGGGGTAGACCCTGACATGTGCAGCATGGGTATGAAATTACTGCTGTGTACTTCACAATGTAAGTAACACTACTTGATGTTTATTGCGCCTATAGACATGAGCATTTGACAGGATTTGCACTTTGTTAGGAATTACAGGGGATTGATAACGTCGTCATCTTGAACCCTGTATTTTGGGTGTGTTTGATCCATTGACATGTAACTGCCATAAGCTACTTGACTTGCACACGCAGCACAGGTGGTAGTGGCAACTGTTGTCAATGGTAAATACCACTTGCGGATATGGCTTGAGACTGGTAATTGAGCCCTAGTTCATGTAGCGACAATACCAGCTGTCGTGTGACAGCAGGTCAGTTTTACATTGTACCCTACCCTCCTGGACTGCCTTTGCCTTTCCAACAGCCTTGGTATGGCAGAGTACCCCCATGCAAAGGTTGTTGGGGTAGTGTTGTGCTGTGCCCAGGTTTCGCCTGCACAGCCCATGCACCCGTGCCGTGCCCCTTTGCCCTTTCCACTACCTGATTATCATGGCTGACATGCATTGTGTGGTAGGTATGTCACCCCCGCTCACAGTTAACATTTAGGCATTTTTGCCCCCCATGCAACTCACCCTGCATCTGTGTGGTTTCCTGGTAGTCTGCGCTGTCCTGTCCTTGAATCCCTGTGACGATCTCCTCTGGGAGGATGGCTGCCACCATCTCCTCCATGTGGTCCTGGGCCTCCTGCAGTGCTAGACTTCCATCTCCAGTCTGCAGTGCTGCCTTCCTGTTCCTTGCCATCTTTTCCTTGGCCCTGCGCTTGCAGTCATGCCAGCGTTTCTTGCACTCAGTGACTGTTCTCCGTACTTCTGCCACACTGTTTATCTTGTCGACAATTTGTTGCCAAATTGCCTCTCTCTTCCCATTTGGCAATTTTGAGGTGACAAAAAGTTGATGCTGGTGTTCCGTCACCTCTTTCACCAGTATTTCATGCTCCTCTGCACTGAACTGACACTTCCTTTTCTTCTTCTCCCTCTCCTGGGTCTTGTCTGGGTCCTCCTGCCTGGTTCCTGGTCGGTTGTAGTGTTCCTGGGGTCTCTCATGGCTTCTGGGATCCATTTTGGGGCCCCTTTGCACATTTTGCTGTGTTTGCGCTGCTTTTCAACGCTATTGCGGCAAAAAAAAGGCACGTGTCCGGTTTGCGACGTTATAAACCAGATTAAAGTCATTTTCGCCGTGTTAATGTTGTTTTTCTTTACCCCGTGGTGCAATGGTTTGAGTAAAAAAAAAAAGACTCTAACCTGTGGTTTGCGCCACGGGGTGTCATGGTATACACTGTTCACCCATGCCAAGGCCCTGATCCCCAAGCATATGACACATACTGTAAAGGAGTACCTAAATATTTATGTGACTGTAAAAAAGGATACTAAAACTAGGGGAAACACCTTAACTAACTTAACCTATCCTAACTACACATTACTCACAACTGGCCCTAACTACCCTAATCTAAACTTACTTATCACATTTAACTAAACACTCTAAACATCAAACCCCCACCCCCCTTATATGACGGGACACATGTAGGACAACATACACCAACCTAAACACATACTAACTTATCCTAAACAAATATATATATATATATATATATATATATATATATATATATATATATATATATATATATTTTAAATATTTGTTTTTTGCATTTTTTTTATTTTTATACACATAAAACCCAACATCATCCCCCACCCACCAAAATAATATATGTTAATATATAATCCCCTCCACCCCCCCAACCCTAACCTAACACTAAGCCCCCTAAACCCACTAAATATAAGAAACAGGAAAGAGGAGGGGGGAGGGAATCATGGCTGAGGGTCACAAAGCCACAAGTTTGCCCTCCGCAGGATCTTCTTTATCCCACACAGTCTCCTGCTATTGCGGACACCTCCTGCTGCAGCCTGTCCATCCTGCGCAATATCCGTTACGTCTCATGTTCATAAATTCGGCATTGTCTATGACTGCAGCAGGGGTTGTCTGTTTTCCACTAGGCTAGTGGATGGTTGTGCTGGTGCCAGTGCCGTGCTTGGAGGGTTAGGTGCAGGAGCAGCAGTCCATGGGCCTGGAGCTGATGATGTAGAGGGACCTGCAACAGTGGCTGTCATCCTTTGTGTGACTGTCGTTGGAGCCGTTGTGCTGGTGGTGGTGGCTGTTGTCGGCAAGGATGGCCCCCCTTGGGCAAATGCCCTCCTGACCCCTGTGGCCCTCTCATGGGTGTAACTCCGTGCTATGTTGCGGAACCCAGACTCAATATCTAGAATGTGGCGGTAACGCATTGCCCACCACTGGAATTCTCTGATCTGATTGGCATCCATGTTGGCAGCTGTCAAAATAGAGAATGCCGAACATTAGTGACATCATTGTGTGATACATCTACTGATGATATTCTAACACTTCCTCAAAATTAGCTTACACAGTCCAAATCACAGTACAGATCATACATTGTCCCTGAGGAATTACATGCCAACGCAGCCTACACATCTCCTATCTAACAGCACAGCAATGCCCAAAACATTGTGTACCTACTTAAATGATCTGTGCATCACTGTTCTGCCATTAGTCACATAACAAATGCTGCAAGTACTCCACATGTGACAGGTCAACAAATGACTATCTTCTGGATGACAATCAAGGTCCACAAAACCTGTGATTTGTAAATGGAATTGCCAGGACGGTATGCAGCTGCTAATCATGATGGGGTATCCTAGGTTGGAACAAAGGAATGTTGGAATTACATGTCTGTCTTCTTCACTGGGATCCACACACCTAGGTACACATATTTCATAATCCTACCCCTGTGCCTCAGGGGGTGATGGACATGCAACTCATACTTTCAAACATCAAGGACAGCCAGGAAGCTTTGGACAGCTGTCCATGGGTTTAGTCAGTCTACCACAGGTAAGGAGGGCTGCAAACTAGGATAGACTCAAACATTGGACAATCACATCCACATTTATGTTCCTAATTGCAGACAATTGTCAACATCATTTGATCTCACTAATACCTTTCCAAAAACAAGCACATAGATGCAAGCAGCCATCTGGGCTTCAGCTGCATGCACACTTATGACATGTCACTTAAGTGCCACAGAAATGGAGCACAACATGTAGGGCTAGATGCTGCTAGGAAGTCAAACATACATTCCTACATGTTTATTAGTTAACAGGGATGCTCAAGTGTGTAGGTAATATTTCGGCATCACTGGTCTGTGTGAATCAGGGTATGACTTGCTGGCTAAATCATGAAACTGGCCACCTCCAAATTTTTTATTGGCATAAACGTAGCAACAAATATCAGCCTGTTCACCTGCCCATGCCTACAACTCAGCACTAGAATCCCTAAATATGACTCTCCGTCACTGATTGTCAGAATTAAAAATGGAACAAAATGTCAAAGTCCAGTCAAGTCACATATCAGATCATGTGCCAGCACATCATACCTTGCTATGTGTCCAACACACAGGAGTCAATCACACAACAGCTGCAAACACAACACAGAACTAACATAGCAACACCTACTGGATATGTCTGGGGCCACAAATCGAGCCACTTCTTCAGTTGTGTAGGGGACTGGTCCACCTGTAAAACATGGAAGGGTGAAATGGGCTCAATGTCTGCTCACTGTACAAAACATGGGACAACAAATCACTGTGTGCGACATTTGATATGATAGAGCAGCACCTCAGGCATGTACACACCCCAACAGACATACTACTGCAAACATATATTGACCCTGTCACTCCAGTGAGTGATAGACACACATATGCACACACACACTGGCCCTACCAATCATGTGGTGACAAACATGATTACTCAATTTTGTGCAGAATTCTTTCTCGAGGGTACTCCATTTCTTCGTTTGTTGTTATGAGAGACATGCAAAGCCACATTCCTGGTGCACTGCAATACCAGTCACTCATGTATTGTGGCATGTGCATCAAGGGACAATCAGTTACTGTGTGATGCTCATGTGGGTTGAGTTTAGCTCATGAATTATTGTGCTTTCTATGGTACATTTTATGTGGGCCTGTGTTGTCTGTAGGTTACATATGCCACATTGCCAGTGTACCCTGAGCCATATATGCCCCCTATGACAACATGATGGCATGGATCCTGTGTGTTACTTGATGACAATGTTACACTAAACATGGATTGGCCATTTATCTAAATAAAAAATAAAAAATAAATATATGCTGACATTGTGTAATTTGATCATCCGTGACAGAATGCATGGGCACAGGTTTAGTCATTGCACCTGAAATGTGTTACTCAGGGCCCTGTGTACCTATATCAGGTATTGTAAATCACAGTTAGCCACATTCATCATCTTACATTTGCCAAATTGGGTGATCTGTGGTTATACAACAAACTGACACTGCCCCCTAATTGAAACATGGTTTAGCAAATGTCCTACTATGGCAATCTTGATGAGGTAGGTCTCAATTTGTATGCACCTCAGGAATGGCAGCAGTCATAGGAATGCTGGTCTGCTGGTCTTAGCATACACCCATGTCTGTGATAGCCTTCATACTGAGAAGTTAACAATTGTACATATGCTGCACTAGATCAGCAGGGGTGTACCAAACGTAAACTAGCAAACTATTTCCTCACTTTAAATGTATGATGGAAGCAGTCAGGGGTCCCGTGCACAACATCATGCAAATAAATAATTTGTGACCATGCATTCACCAAGTTCAGGGATCCCATGATGACCCATTAACTTATGAAATTTGCTTGGCTATAAAGTGGCACAGATGGCAAATGCATCAGCTCTGTACCAGTAAGTGTGCCCAAGGCAAATTAAAGCACACAGGAACAATGAACATATGGCCAGATATTCATTTTTTAAAATGTGTAGCATTCGCTTCATGTTGTTACACTACAGCTATGGAAAGTAGCACCAAACATTTAGATATTATCCAGTGTCTATTACTTAGGCATCCATAACTAATTTAAATGCCGCACGAACCAAATCAAAGTATCAGCCTAGTATATTACCAGAGGCTAGGAGGAACTTTGGAAGTATGGCCATGAATACAGTTCAGACATGTATTCCAAATAATTGGGGACTACTTTAATTCCTTGATTTAGCATGTGGAAGACATCTCAATCCTGGTACACTCACAGGCCATGAATCAAACATATGTTTGAGCCGCATTACCATCATCTACTGACGTCAAAGCCGACTAATTTACAAGATCAAGTTGTGTTATGTACGTTTGTGCAGCTTTTGCGTCAACACATGACAGTAATGTGTAGAAAATATTGTATAAATCAGGGCCACTGTATATTTAACTTGCATTCCACATGTCCACAAACATCGCATGCAGCATGTCAACAAATCTGCTACTGTCTCTACAGAGCATGGAAATATGCACATTAGTCTGATTTGTACTCACCAACAGGGCCACCAATCACCACACCCAGGTGGTCCAGCAGGTCTTGCTCTCTGGCCACAAGTTCAGGCCAGCGATGTTTGAGTTTGTGGTCATTGGGCTGCCTGTTGAATACTCTCTTCAGATGGAACAGCACATTGGACCAGCTGAGCCTCCTCGCCTTGGTGTGATGCCCCTGTATCACCCTGTCACCAGCGTCTAACATCAGGGGGAGTAAGTGGCACACCAGCCAAATGAAAGCCCCCAGCTACTCCTCACCCATTCTCCCCAGACGTGGCCTTCCCAACATGACAAAAATAGTAGGGATAGGAAAGGGAAAATGGGAAAGAAGGTAAGAAAATGAAACTTAAAGAACCCACAAACAGCCCAACAATACCCCAACTAGCAATACACACTCCCAACAGTACAAAGACAAAATTATACACCGGTAGTCGGTAGGACCTGTAATCAGCTGTCCATTGCTTCCCATGTGAAAGGTACTGTTGGCCCTTTGAACTTTATTCACATCTACAGGACTTGTGAGAGACTGAAGCTGCGCACACCTGTGAGCACTTCCATGCAGACCAGCCATTTGAACCTGCACTGCCATTGCTGCTGCCTGGAATTGCTTAGAAGCTGCCATTTTATGAATATCCTTGTTGTGCATTGCCGTATAAATCACTTGTGTAACACAGGCCTTGGGGTACAGTGTAACGTTGCAGCCCACAGCACAAATACAGTTTTTAGTTCACACAGTGTTGTTCCAGCTTTTCCAAGTCAGAGTCTGCTCACTGTGTATTTGCCTTGTTCATGTTTGTTCCTGACAAAGCCTGCATCATGTTAGCCTGACTGATTCCTGTCTTTGCGTTACCCTAGAGGTTCCCTGTGGGTACATTTGTCTCATAGTTGCTTTCCTCACGGTTTCATATTACTGATCCATAAAGTTTGTGAGCACACCAAGGTTGCCCTGTTGTCAGCCTCATAAATGTTTTGCAGTGCCATAGCTGGACTATCCCCATGTGTGTCGTCAATTTCTCTTTGGCTTGAGGTCAATTCTGCTTTGAAGGATACTCTGTTAATGCAGGGAATGGCTCCACAGACTCATGACTAGACCTGCACATAACTGTGACAACATGGAGGCTGTCTTATCCAGGTGGCTGGTTGACACCTGTTCGGTATAAGTCAATAAGGACGCTCAATGAAGGACCACACGCCAATTATGAATACAATTTAGCTTTACTAGAATTTCAGGTAAATGCAGGCATTTAGCACATCAACAATAGTGGAATAAGAATAGCAATGAAAAGCATCTATTTATATATAAGTACACTACAAAGAGCATCTATGTATACGTATGAGCAAAGAGTTCATTGACAGAATAAAAATAGCAATTAAAAAAAAGCATCTATTTATATATAAGTACACTACAAAGAGCATCTATATATACATCTGAGCAAATAGTTCTTTGACAGATATAAACTTGGAATAACTGTATACCAAAATGTGATACACTACGATGTTCAGGGAGCAGAATATAAACGAGTTGAATACTTCAGATAAGCTTTGATTTACTGCACACTAAAATGCATATTTCAATTACTGTAGCAGACTCACACTACGATGTTCAGTAAGAAAAAAACTATAAACAAGCTGAATTTCTCAGATTATAAACACAGTGCAAGCATAATAATCAATCATAATAATAGAGCAGAGAAACAAAAGCTTTCATCCCTGGGTGGAACTTAACTTAGTCCATGAAATACTGAGAAGCCCTCCACCTCCCGCTTGGACCTCTCTCCCCCTCGTGCGTCACGGTCTTGGAACAGCACAATAGGGAGGCAGCTCTGGGTCTGAAGATGACAGTTTCACAACTCCATCTGCGAGCTTCAATTCCCTCACCCACCTTTCAGTGTTTAAGTAACCTGAAGCTTGGATTCTATCCCCTTCCAGTATTTTCTAGCTATGTTATCAGTACATGTCTCTTGGCTGCCTTGCCATTCCTTGGCCATTGTTTTCATTCCATCTTTTACTGTGGTCTCGTTCTCAAGGTTGAGACTGAATCTCCTTCACAGCCTGTTTCTCACACATGCAGCTGCGAATAAGTTTATCTACAGAATGTCAAAAGAAAACAAGCTTGAAAGTGAACATCGTGAATTTCTTCCACGTTGCTCTGGCTTCGGCAGGCATCACGCTCATCTACACTTTTCAAGCTAATTAATCCTTCGCGTCACAATGTTTTCCACACATTTCCCTATGCTGATCACTCCACCCCTTAGATGAGCGTGATGCTTGCGAAACAAGAATTATTTATTGTAACACTTCGCTAGCTAGATGGCTACGAATACTTGTTAGCATTATTCTAAGCGCCTGCATTTTAGTATAAAGCTGGTTTGTGCGTACATATAGTCTACATAGTATAATCATTAGCGTGACACAGACAATCAATAACCAGATTAGCGGATGTAACACTATATTTAGCGTCTTCGTAGCTCCTGGTGCCCAACCTAAGAAGATGTCATACCAATGGTGCTCAGTTACTTGCTGGATGCGTGAAGCAGTGTGCATAAGCTGTTTGGCGTCTATGGTCATCTGTATGGCGGTATCCTTGGTATACTTATCTGCCATGTCGAATTTAGCAAATGTGATTTGTGCAGAGCGCCTGATTGCCTCTAGTCTAGGTTGCTTCATAACAAGCGGGATGTTCCATTCTAACTGTGCTTGCATTTGCGTCTGTAATGTGGTTGTGGTGAACTTAGTCGGTCAGTATAGGATGTGAGTACTTATGTCAATAATGCTGGTAATATTGCACATACACATTACCTGCTCTCCGGTGGTTTGTACAAATCCGTTAATAAGTAAGGGATGATTGGTAACGTAACATATACTCTCTGTTCCTATCTGATATAAGTCTGTGCCATTAACAGGATAAGGTAACCATTCACATTCTCCTGGTATTGGGTGAAGGCATGGATCTAGCACCCGTCCAGTGTGGGTACATACCCACCCCTTAGACCAATCTGCACATCTAGTGGGATCTATGGTGTGATTTGTTTGATCAATCCATTTTTTGTCAGTGTGAGGTATCCACCATTCTTCACCTATTACTACAGGGAGCAATATAAAGGGGCACCATATTTCAGGAGGATCACTTCTAGCTATATCAAAATGAGCATAACACATCTCTTCCTCACAATAAAATTGTATGGGCTTTACCCATATTTCCTCAGGCAAATGCAATTGTTGTCTCCAATATTCACCTTGAAGCTGTCCCCATTCCGCTTTGAAGTCTACATACTGTTGATTAACAATGCTTTGCCATACTATGCACTGAATTCCTTTGGACACTGTTTGTGTGCTTTGAAAGCTTTTTCCAAATTGTTCATAAGTGAAATTATGCCATTGCCAATCACGATACAACCCACGCAGAACCTTCCATACTTCTTGTGAGTGTGTGGGCCCCCATTGTGAAATTACGTTTATGGCCTCCCCTGTACTTTATCCTGTAAAAGATAGCTTATTCCTGATGGCTTCAATATCAAAAGCGTTCAGGGCCCCAACCCCAATTCCAGTGGCCCCGGCTATCATGGATCCTAGATCTCTTCTGATGCGTAACTTCGGCAAGGGCCATAACTGTAGTGTCCATGGGGTGCATAATGGATCATACTTAGAAACATTCCCCTTGGCAATAGTTATCTGTAACACAATATGGTTAATTATGCTTGCATGCAAAGCTTGCTTACATCCTATTCTATATCGAACTATGGAAACGTTGCCTAAATTGCTGACCATGCGTCTTTCGGCTACATAAAACATAAAGGCGGGCGGTTTGGAGTATCGAACTCCTTTAGTTCTATTAGTCATTGTAACAACCACCATATTTCCTGGTAAAATATCTTGTTTGTTAGAACAATCATAAGATCTACACTGGTATGTCTGTACTGGTGTAAAAGGTACAATGGTATCACAATATTTACATATCATGTTTAGCGTATAATTCAAAGCCTGTACTGTTGCGGGCATTCCCTGCAACTCGTTCAGCCCGTTGGCATGTCGGATTTGCTGTCCAGTTACCTTCCAGGTTACAGCTTTGGCAGCCATCCACTTGCCTCCAGGTACCTTCACGTTGCAAAGTGAAACATTTCCCTGGTCATCAGTTACATTAGCGGCTTGAGGTGCACAAGTGACATGAAGGTCCGTGATGACATTCTCTGCTACATTCAGTCGGACCAATATGCTTTTTCCGGTTATAATCATGACCGCAAACAGGAACCACGTCATCGATGCAGATGTCATCATTTACGACCGTGGGGTAAGTCTCACTGCAGGTACAAATACAGGTACATTAGAATTCTTTAAAAGTACAATATACGTACTCCCCACCCCTTGGATCACTATCTCTCCTGCCTCTGTCTTTTTCCCTGGATGATGTACCCATACTCTTCTTCCTGTGATTCCAAATCCTCCTTCAACTCTCTGAGTGTTATCGGGGGGGCAGATCTTTCTTCAATGTGGGGGGTATACGCTTGTTCACAAATCAATTGGGCAAGTCTGTCATGTGTTTAATACGATACAGGAGCATCTCCTTGGTTCAGTAATGCTACTCTAACCTCTACTCTAAAATCTGGGTCTATGACTCCCCCTAGCACCGACACTCCCTTGATGGCTAGGCTGGATTGAGGGGCAATTCTACCATATGTTCCAGGTGGTACTCTCACTCCTATTCCTAGGGGAACAGTCTTCACCTGTCCTACGGGTATTTCTCCATCCTCTGGAGCAAACAGGTCCAGTCCTATACTGCCAGAAGTAGCCTGTAAAGGTAATCGAGCTCTAGGGTCTGTTTTCCAGACAATCATTGTGTGGGTGATTTCTTTATCATGCTCTGTCATCCGAATGAAAGGAGTCTGCTGCCCAATTGGTCTATTGTTCAATTCGAACAAGGCTTTGTCTAAATTACTACTCCATCCTTTTAGAGTCTGATGTGCTGATAACTTTTTTAGCTGTTCTTTCAACAATCCGTTATATCTCTCAATCATGCCTGCAGCTTGTGGATAATAACCAAGGTGTAAAATCCACCGAATTCCCTGTTCCTGCGCCCAATCCTGCACTGTTTTCCCTGAAAAGTGTGTGCCCCTATCTGTTTGGATTTCATCAGGTACCCCAAAATGTTTTATAAGGTAATTTAGCCCTCGCAAAGTGGACTTTTGGTCTGCAGACTTACAGGTCATACCCAACATAAGGCCAGAGTAGGTGTCCACCATGGTCAATACGTAGCTTTTTCCTCCTTCCTTTGGTAGCGGCCCGATATAGTCCAATTGCCACACTGTAGCGGCTGCGGTTCCTCTTCTGATATGGCAGCTAGGCTTCTTTTGCAGGGGCATTTGTCTTATCTGGTTGCATGTGGGGCACTCTTTTACTGCTTGTTGGACCTGTTCTTTAGTAACTGGAATCTGTTGTTGCTGTGCCCATGCATAAGTGCCATTCTCTCCTAGATGTCCCGATGTTGCATGGGCCCAGTTTGCTAGAGCAGCTTCAGCCTCCTCATTGATGATCACTGTTCGTGTTTTGGCCATCTGATCTGTGGTGTTGTTGAATAGAGATGTAAGTGAGGTGTCTGATGGGCAATGGGCATCCACATGTCCCACATAGATTTTACATTTTTGCCCTTTCTCCCACATCTCTTCCCATAGCTGGTCGCCTCCCCAAATGGGGGTGCCTTTGATTTTCCATCCATCCTTGCGCCAAGTCGGGGCCCAGCTTACTAGTCCTTGGTAGGTGGCCCAGCTGTCAGTGTACACAAACGTTTTCTCTCCGATGGGGGCCTGTTCGGTCACTGCTGCTACCCCCCTGCAGTTCTGCAAGCTGACTTGATCCATTATTTCCTCCTCGCAGCAACAGCGTTTCTGTAGCAGGCTGGAATGCGACTGTTTGCCATTGTCTTTTTCCTTGATGGTACCGGGTGGTACCATCTGTGAACCATGCATTTTGCTGTTCTTCTTCTGTGAGCAGTTCAAAAGGTGGGGCTGTTTTAAATGGTGAGGACTCCTTCTCAGATGGCTCTGGCGAGGGGACCATTGCTTGTAAGTCCACTGCCCCCAGCATATCTTCTTGTAACTTCGATACTCCTGCTGGCCCCAGTTTTGCCCTCTGCTGCAGATACCATTTCCACTTTACGATGGTAGACTCCTGCGCCCTGCCTACTTTAGTGCCAACCCCTCCTTCTCTTATCCAGCCTAGTAAGGGGACCCGTGTTCCTAAGGTAACCGGCCGGTCACCAGTTATGCGCTCTGTTTCTACTAACGCCCAATATGCTCCTGCTAGTTCTTTTTTTAACGGGGTATAATTGCTCATGGATGGAGTTAATCTCTTTGATCAAAATCCTTGTGGCACTCTCTTTTTTCCTTGCCTCTGCCATAAACTCCACATCACTACATCATCCTGTACTATAATTTCCAGCTCAAACGGGTTGTCGCGTGGGCTCTCATTATCCTAAATGAGACTACTGGATTTTTAGGTAGCAGGGTCGTCCTGTTGTGGGGGACTGAGTCTTACCCACTTAGAAGGACCTCTGTCACCTTCAATCCTGTTTTGCTCCGGCTAACTAGCAGTGCCTCATCTCTCCCAAGGGGAAGGGATGATTGGGCAGCCGAGCGCATGATATCTTTAGAACTTCTCAGGGAAGTCGTGGTCATTCAGATCCCAACCAGCTCTCTCATTTACAGTATGATCTCATATACAAATGACAAAGGCAGTTTGAGTTTTATAGATTGGTTTTAATAAAACAACTGCATTTTAGATAACAAGGCGTGAGCCGCAATAACCAGAACCATACAACACAGTAGGATTGAAATAGTAATGAGGAGAGTGAAACATAAGCATAACGCTATCATAGTGTTAATAGGTTACTTTCTCTCTAAGTCAGTTCTATTTCGAGCACAGCATGTTAAGCTCTAAGCTTGCCTTTCAGATTCCCTGGGAAGACATCAACCCTCATACCTGAGCAAAGGCCTGTGATCTGGATCAGCATCTGCAACAGGGCAGTCAGCGTCTAGTTGTGGTTCCCTGGTCGGAATCTCCCTCTTTCTTGTGTTAGGACAGGGAAGTGTTTTTATAACAAAAACGTCCCTACGCAAGCTGTAACCCAAAGACTAAACTCCTACCACGTCTATCGGCAATGTACCAGACTGTATCCTTGACTGAAGCACAGAGTGAGCACGAATGTGTTATTGAGAACTCCAGTGCTGAAGTAGGCTAAACAGTGTAATATAAAAAATAAAACAAGACCGTAGAACTGGCTATTTGAATAATAACAGTACGAAGCTAAATAAAATGCATGTAGAGCAAAGTGCACAGAGGCCCAATGCTGCGAGCAAAGGAATAAAATACATCCAGGGCAAAGTGCACGAAGGCCTAACGCCTGATGCAAACGCGCAAAGGATACATAAAAATGACCACACTAAACCCTCCCCTTGTCGGTAGAAAGTGGTTCTAATCAAAAACGTAACATTAAAAAATACACCCCAGATATAAAAATCTACAAATCTACCAAACATATTTCGACAAGTCCAGAGGACACCAAAGCTCAAAAACTAAATTTAGATATGCAACCATGTGACGGAAGAGCCAAATTCATACAATGTCAATTTGGAAGAAGTCCAATTTCAAATGGAAGCCACGAATAGCAGGATATCCTCCACCTCGGCAGATGTCAAAACCGAAAATCCACGTCAAACACTACCATGGAGCAGGTGTGTTCCAAAACCTCAGAATCATCCAAGGCGGCACCCCGTGCAGGGCCCACGAACGAGACAAAACCATCTTCCTCCAGGAAGGGAATCTCGTAGACCGCCTTACGCAGCAAACGCAACCGCAGGGCACATGTCTGGGAATGAGCCCTAATCGGGAACATCAACAGATCAACATCAACCACTGGGGGGCTCTGCAGTGAGAGACTGAGAGCCAGTGCATATTCAAAAGAGCACCAAAGGCACCGAAACATGGGTTGCACACATTCCAAAACTGGTCTGAACGTCAGAGACCAGTCACACTCCAAATGTCCTAGGAAAGATGCTCCAAAATGCTGCATCATGCGCTCACGACACAGCTGCGCCGATGGGAGCACCAACATTGGTTCTTGTAGCGGCGGGACAGCCATTGCAGAAAAGCAACAGCAACAGCAAAACACCAGCCAATAAAGCCAAAGTTATCGGAAATCCTCCAAAAATGCTTCCGAAAATAGAATGAATAGCCAAGGGTATCAAACCGAATATGGAAAAGAAGGCGTGAGCAAAACCAACACCAACGGCTTTAAAAAAATGTGCAATTCCAGCAGTGCTGGACGTATTAAATATATGTCCCACGAGTTCACCAAAGTGGCTCGGAAAGTTAGTATTTAACAGGGACTGTATTTCTGCCGATGACCTCGCCACCTGGAGTGCGTAGGTCTCGCGTGCAGATGTAAGGGCCACATGCTTTTGAAACAATAGAGCCTTTAGTCGACTCAACTTGTCGAAATTCACCTTGGAAGTAGCAATGCGAGGCCAGATATACGCTACCTCCCTTAAGTTCGTGGGGGGAAACAACACATTACCGCAGCATGTAACGGCCTTGGTGACCAAGACCACGTAAACTATTCAGGCACGCATGCCACAACAGTTTTCACTGTTAAGAAGGACGTAGCTGCCGTTAGAAAGCACCTGGAATCTGTTTTTATTCACAGGGACTGGAACTCTCTTTAGATAGCAGGCCAAGTTTGCAACCGAGGCTTTACACGCCCCATGCAAGGACAGCTGCTTACAAACCATTGAATGGCTGACAGAAGTTTCGCATTCACTACCGCTAAGAAAAACCTCTCTCATGCCATTAAGACATCTGTATAAAAAGGGAAGCTCCCACACCTCATGTATATAACTGTCCCCCAATCTTTCATATCTGCCCACCGGAACATGTTTCAAACAAGAAGTGAATTGTAAAGCGGAAATAGGCAGATTAATAACCCTGTGTATCAACCATTCGGCTGAGGGAATCTCGGCCACAGTAAAAGGCAACCTCTCCAATTTTTCAATATTCAACATAACATATGTCGCTTCCTTTTTTGCCATCAGCTGTTGTTGACGCGTCAGATTGAAGGAAAAAAATATTTCCCTGGCTCTGATATGCTGCCACGGAACGCGACCCGCCTTCAATGTCTGAAGTGTCCAACCTAACTGCATAATAGACCGCGTCTGACTCTGTCCATGATATAAAGAAGACATATCTGATCTAATAATGTCTATAGCAGAGGAAACGATGTTGTCAATTGTATATATACGGTCGGACAGGGTGTGTATTCCATTATCCACAACAGACAATGCTTGTTTTAAATTCTCCTGATCTATTTGCCTCAACCAGGCCGCTGCCTCCTGTTGGGAAAGTTTCCATATCTCATTGTACACTTCATACAAAAAACGCTTTCTCCGGGGCACTCTCGGGCCTGACAAAAAATTCTGCAAGTCAGTATAATTAGACAGAAGCGTGAGATGTGTTTTAACTGCATCTAGCGTAGATGACTTTAACCATTGTTGACAAAGCTTCCCCACACTATGGCGGTCATTCTGACCACGGCGGTCGGCGGTCGCCGCCCGCCAAGCGGTTCCCGCCGAAAGACTGCTCCGCGGTCAAAAGACCGCGGCGGCCATTCCGGCTTTCCCGCTGGGCCGGCGGGCGACCGCCAGAAGACCGCCGGCCGGCCCAGTGGGACAGCCCCTTCAACAATGAAGCCGGCTCGGAATGGAGCCGGCGGAGTTGAAGGGGTGCGAAGGTTGCAGTGGCACCCGTTGCGATTTTCACTGTCTGCACAGCAGACAGTGAAAATCTTTGTGGGGCCCTGTTAGGGGGCCCCTGCACTGCCCATGCCAGTGGCATGGGCAGTGCAGGGGCCCCCAGGGGCCCCACGGCACCCTTCCCGCCATCCTGGTTCTGGCGGTGGACACCGCCAGAAACAGGCTGGCGGGAAGGGGGTCGGAATCCCCATGGTGGTGCTGCAAGCAGCACCGCCATGGCGGGTTCCCTGGGCCAGCGGGAAACCGTCGGGAAACCGCCGGCTCCCCTTTTCCGACCGCGGCTTTCCCGCCACGGTCAGAATTGCCCCGGAAGCACCGCCAGCCTGTTGGCGGTGCTTCCGCCGCACTCCGCCATGGCGGTCATGGACCGCCAAGGTCAGAATGACCCCCTATATGTAGTAATGATATCAGCATGTTCAGGTGATATGTAGCGAGGGTCTGCCCTACTTGTCCTGAAACCCCCGGAGGAAGTAATAAAACGTTGATGACACCCATTAGTGTCAATGGGCCACAATAACCACCCGCCTGGACGTGTCAAGGAAGAGTTAAACGTACCATTCTGGACCCACTCTGTAAGCTCAGTAAAAGTGGCATTAATATGTTGCTGCCAATCTTTCATTTTGGAAGGGACAGGTATGCTAGGCATATTCAATTCTCTAATGGATGCTAAGCTCAAACAGCTAGTCTGTTGTACAGTGTCATTTAAGAAAATCATCTGGACAGGAATGATACATGCCCTAAACAATGTTTCTCTACCCCGCGTTTGCCAATGCTTTGTTCCCCAAACACTCTTCAAATCAACATACTTGGACCAATATTCATACCCTTCAATAGACAGCTGGGAAACAAATGAATTTGAATACAGAAATTTGGTATCGGTCAACAGTATTCGCTTATCTGCTTGCGGAGTTATCTTAAAATAATACGACTTAGCATTTTTTTGATGATGCCCAGAAAAATATGTAAATTTGCCAGAATATGTTTTAGAACTCCCCTGCGGAGGAGTTAGGCAATGTTCCCATTGCACATATTCAAATACCGTTTTAGGGCTACTGGCTTTATGAATAAAGTGGTGTCCATAATAATTGTAACAAAACATGTCACCATAATTATCTCTAAACTGGTAAGCATCTTCATTTTCATAGACAGTATAATACTGCAATTCTGTCAACATAGAATCAACTGTCTTCACATCCCAATCATCAGATACAATGCCTGGTATAACTACATCATTCATTGATAACTTCAGAACATACGGTATTTGAATTATCTCAGTGGGACCATATATATCAAACATTACTCTATCCCACACAATCCCATCCGGAACAGGTAAAGCAGAAATGTTCACAAAGGACAAGTCTCTTTGAACCTTCTGCGATGAAAAATGTGGTGTCAACACCTTCTCCACCTGCTCAACCTTGGATCTTTCAGGAAGAAAATGACCATGTATTACTAGAAAAAAGGTAACAACAAACCCTATCCACAGAAAAAAAACCATCAGAGTCATGGAAAGCCACAGATAGTTCCAAGGAAAAACAAAATACGTATCTTTAAGCCAATACATCATTTTACGTGGACCCAGGTCTGGTGTTGAAGATGACAAAGAGTCCGACATACCATCATCATGGGTATTAAAACATCCGGAGGCAGTTCTCGCAAAAGGTGCCACCGTAAACAAAGGAGCAGCAGGTGTCCCTCGCCGTGGCATGCTGTAGATAACACCCTCAGCAACATCAGTAGTCACTGCAACTTGATCAAAAGAGTCCAAATTATTCACCGTCAGTGGAACAATCGTAAGATCAGCTTCCACCCTCCCCAAGCTCAGAGAGGAAACAGCGTCGGTGCAAATCACCTGCAGCGGAACATTTTCCCCAGTAGTGAGAGGGATTCGGGAACTACTGGGCGTTCCTCTTGGTCTGCTGTGCAGAATCGGCCACATGTTGTAACTTGACATTGTCGATGGAGACAAAGCGATTTCCTTTGGCCCCTTGCAACGGCGGCAAAATCACAGTTCGTGTGCCGTGGATCCCCAGTACAGGGACTGGCGCTCGATACGAAGGGCCAAATTCTTTTTTCACTGCAACCTTTTCACGCACAAGATTCCCAACTCTGGGAATCCAACCAGTAGGCGTTACTGGCTCATCCTTAATTCCTGTGGAGGCAGCATGTGCAGAAGAGTTATCTTCATGGAATTGTTGTAAATCCTGCAAAACAGTGACACTATCATTTATGTCAAACGGTGTTTCCGCCGCCTCCACACCAGGACCATCTAGCTCTGGAACAAACATTCGTGTTCCGAACAGGCCCTCATATGAGGTACGACCCCCCAGGGACCTTCTAGGCAAGTTATTCAGTGCTCTCTGTACTCCATACAGGTGGGTTAGCCAACTACGACTCGTACCTATAACTCTGGCCATTAAGGATTGCTTTAAATCGCGATTTAATCGCTCCACTACAGAATTTCCCTCGGGATGAAACGGAGACGAGAACTGGAGCTGGACCCCCAACGAAGCCATGGCGTCCCTGAATGCCTTAGAGGCAAAAGCAGGGCCCTGGTCCGAATGGAACGCCGCAACCGCATATGTATCGACAAAGATGCGCAAATCTTTAATAATAGTTTGAGCGTCAGCCAAGCGCTGTGGCCACACCCACACAAATCTGGAGCACGAATCTACAGCTACCAATATATATTTGTATGCACTATCTGGTGTCAGCGGACCACAATGATCCAAGTACACACACTGTAATGGTTTATTCGATATTAGAAGAGGCGTCTGCTGCGGGCGTCTAGCCATGGAAACTTTAATTAGTTGACAGATGTCACAACAAAGGACATACTGCTTCGTCTCTTTATAGAGACCAGGCCACCAATAACGGGCCTGTAACAGTGAAATTGTGGCAGCCACGCCAGCATGTGCAGATGCCGCCCCCTCATGTGCTGCAGTAATCAATTGAGGTTGCACGATTTTATTGGGCATGTCACGTACACCAACGCCTGGGATCTTAACTTCAGCGTTCAGCATACCACCCATTGAGTAATCATATTTAGACGGAAATCCTTTAGGATATGACGTGCCATCAGCCGTAGCTTTTATGGCTGCCAAAATCTCTGTGTCTGGTTTGGAACTCGAACGAGTTACAGTGGCCACAGTGGCAACTGCCACCGCCGAGTTTGCGGCTTCATCAGCCAAAGTATTTACAGCAACGTGTATTCCAACGTGCTGGTGTCCAAGTGTATGTACAACATGGACCTTAGGAAGCGTCTCCTTCAGATCCGCAACCTTCCCCCACAGTAACCTGTGTTTTATAGTGTTACCCTTGGAATCTCTGAACCCATTTAACCTCCAGTAATGCAAATATTCATTGAAAGACTGAACACAATAATAGGAATCACAAACAAGCAGTGTAAACTGTGCCGGATCCGCATGTTCCAAGGCTAATAACAGAGCTTTCAGCTCAGCCAACTGTGCCGTACAGTCTCCCAAGGTCTGTGTTGTATGTTGGGGGCAGAACTTCTTCCCCTCCATATAGCCACTCTCTACTGCACATGCAGCAGAATACTGTTGTTTAGTTCCCACCGCAGGTTGCGCAGAGCCATCGGTGTACATGACCACCTGATATTGATCAATAGGCAACGTGCCAGCGGGAACCGGGTATTCCATTTCATATTGGAGAAATTCTTGTGTCAGCAGTTTTGGGTCAAAAATGTAATCTACATCAGTGGCTGTCAAAGACGTAGCCCATTGTATCCATCGCAGGTGTAATGCTTCCGCATTAGGAACGCTCGCTTTTGTAACAGCCTTTAAGGCTGGAATCGGGGAAACGACAATGATGCGTTGGCCCTGCGCAAGAGGTTGTTCTTTAATCACAGCCATCTGTACAGCAGTGAGAATTTTCTCAATTTGTGCAAAACGTTGTTCTGCAGCTGAATACAAGTGGGACTTGTATCCTATCGGGACTGTCTCACCCTCATTAAAAGTGACATACGTAAACCCAACGGCCCCAGCTATAACCCTGATGACCAGATGTGTCTTATTGTCCCGTGTATGTAAATGCTTTGCAGCTGGGAGATCAGATTGCAAGTCTCAGAGAGTATGTGTATGCTCAATCGTCCAAAATCTACTCGAAAAATCTGGGCGAATCAATTCATACAATGGTTTTATACGTGTAGCATAATCAGGAATGTAAGTTCTGCCAAAATTTAGAAATCCCAACAACGACTGGAGTTTCTTAATTGTATTAAGAGGTTGCAACTGTGCACATTTTTCTAAAAAGTGAGGCGCTAAGCTCTTACCCTCGTTCGACAGCTCATATCCCAGGAAAATGACGCTGAGGAAGGCAATTTTCGACTTCTTGAAGTTAAATTTGTAGCCAATTTCGGCAAATCCCACAACAATGCGGGCTACCCGCCTTAAATGTTGTAGTAACTCATCATCTGTGAGATATATATCATCAACATATGACAAAGCTTCAGGGTCCAACTCGTGCAAAATTTCAGTCACACGAGCCGAAAACAGTCCTGGGCTATTCTTATACCCTTGAGGCAAACGACAAAAAAAATTCTGAGAGCCAATCGCCCTTAAACTCGTAAAATCCCTACTTTTGGGCGCTATATTCTGGCAGAAGAAACCATTCGAAATCTCCAATGTTGTTTTGTATTTCTTACGCACAATATTATTCATGAGTGCTGCGCAATGTGAATTCTGTATAGCATATGTGCGTGCATGTCCGTTTAAATGTCTGTAGTCCACCACTATCCTATAAGAATGGTCCGGTTTAAGGGAATAAGGGATTATTCATCGGCGAGACACAGGGTTCAATTACACCCTGGTACTCCAATTGTGTAAGTATGTTCCTTACCGATGCCCTTGCTTCAAATTTTATAGGATATTGCGGTTGCAGCTGAGGTTCGCCCTTAATCGGAATTACATGATAAGGTGAATCCCTATCCCACCCCACATGATTTCTATGTAAGGCGGGTGCTTGTGCCAAAGCCCATTTAATGCTATAGGACTCTGCGAGTTCTCCCGGAACAAGTGGTGAGAATGAAGGTGTAATAACCTCCTCCCCAACCGGACAGTCGCAAACAAAGTCAGGGGGCCAATCCTGTTCGGCCAGCAGAATGTCATATATCTTGACTACACGATCCCAAAAGATGGCGTTTATAGTGCGCTCAATGTCTCCTTCTAATTGTAAAGTTACTGTATAAACTCTATCGGGATCAGAGACACGCATATCTGCTGTTTCGACTAGTATGAAGTCATCAGTTGCTTTCACCTCCAGATGCTCTAGAAGATTCCGGCGAACTATTGTGACCTCTGCCGCGCTTTCTAACAGTGCTAGTGCTCATGTCTTGTTCTTCAAGAGAACTCTCTTCCTGTGTGGCATGTCTAACTGAGACTGCCGCCACTTTTTTCTTTTTAAACTGCTGTTTTTGTTGGATTGGTTTCTCTTCCTTCTTGACAGAAACCTCCGATGAGCGTTGTGATTCCTGTCTCGGTTTCACGTACTCTGTTCTCCGCTCTGACCGCCCACCTCTCTCATTTCTTTTTTCCGATGAGTCCTGTATCAGTATGTTGATATCTATCAGGCGTCTTCAAATTATCCCTATTTCTGAGATTATACCTTGCCTGCAGGGTCTCCGTTCGCGGAGATTCTCCCCTTTCTTTCTTAGGTGTTTGTTGTTTTTTCTCCCAGCACTTTTTCGTACCCTCGGTTACTGTTGTTTAGTAGCATCTTTACTACCCTTTCCCTGAAACTGTGGTTTCTGTGGTCTAGCCCCTAGGCTATCACGACCAATACTGGAATATGTTTCCGTTATTATTCTCTGCAGCTCCCGCTCCTGATCGAGTTGCGGGACGTCACAAAGACGCATACGCACCGCCAGTGCCACTGCTTCCCCTTTCAGATTACTCAATATGATGGAAGAAACTGTGGCAAAATTCCCAATCAGCTGCATCCCTAAATCTAAGGCAGGGGCAGCCCCATATTCATCTTGAATTTGTTTGAGCACTTCCGGTAAATTAGCCAATGTCGGTGTACCGTGTGCTGTAGTGTAGAGCGCGGCAAACACCGTGCCCCATGTATTACAATGGTCCACTGTAGGAACCATACCAAACGGTAAACACATCGTTAATATTCTATGTTTATCCTGAGGTCCCGTATGAGGAAATACTGCCTCCAGCGTATTAATTTTTTGCACCAGCCAAAATGGAGTTTCCTCTCGTTTAGCCGGTACTTTGCCCATAACAGAGTGCACAGTAGCCGGATTGATACCCGGAACCACTGCATGTGGTTGTGTCGGAGCAGCACGCGCTGGGTTTGTGTTTAATGTCTGCATCACAAATTGTACTAAGCGTCTATATGTAGCCGTTAATTCTGTATATAAACGACGAACTTCTGCCACCGCTAACTGAGCAACCGCTGGATGTGGTGTATATGTAGCCAATAAAGGCCAGGTAGGACCATCATTACTTAGTGGACCTAGCCTAACTGGTGCTATGGTGTGGGGTAGGGCGCCATCAAGCCAATTATTATGTTCTTGATAAGATAGAGGTATTTCTAAATATGCATATGCCCTGTATTGTCCAGGGACATTTGCAAGAGTGTAATCGTGAAATGTGTTTGAATTCCCATCAACTGCTGGAAATATGACCCAAGAATAAAAAAGTTCTGTTCTATAGGCTGCATGGGCGTCCACCACAAACGTGACTGGACCCCCCTGGTTTGTGAGACCATGTGCTAGCAAATGAACTGTGAGCGGGTGTCGCATATTAACTGCTATGTTCATTACCTGGGGATTCGCCATTATGAAAACAGCGCTAGTTCAGAGAAGGCACACCAATATCGGGGTTTTCCTTTCAGAGTTCAAGCTTGAACAACCAACCGCTATGAATAGGATCTACCTATATTGCGGTGGCGGAAGTCCTCAGTGCCACGGACGTCTCCGTAAACGGAACCGAGGAGTCAATATATATATGAGACCGAGAGAGACAGCCGGACCTAAAAATTAGAGCCAGACCAAACGTTGGCGGCGCCATGTCGCGTGGGCTCTCATTATCCTAAATGAGACTACTGGATTTTTAGGTAGCAGGGTCGTTCCTGGTGTGGGGGACTGAGTCTTACCCACTTAGAAGGACCTCTGTCACCTTCAATCCGGTTTTGCTCCGGCTAACTAGCAGTGCCTCATCTCTCCCAAGGGAAAGGGATGATTGGGCAGCCAAGCGCATGACATCTTTAGAACTTCTCAGGGAAGTTGTGGTCACTCAGATCCCAACCAGCTCTCTCATTTACAGTATGATCACATATACAAATGACAAAGGCAGTTTGAGTTTTATAGATTGGTTTTAATAAAACAACTGCATTTTAGATAACAAGGCGTGAGCTGCAATAACCAGAACCATACAACACAGTAGGATTGAAATAGTAATGAGGAGAGTGAAGATTCCTTGGGAAGACATCAACCCTCATACCTGAGCAAAGGCCTGTGATCTGGATCAGCATCTGCAACAGGGCAGTCAGCGTCTAGTTGTGGTTCCCTGGTCGAAATCTCCCTCTTTCTTGTGTTAGGACAGGGAAGTGTTTTTATAACAAAAACGTCCCTACGCAAGCTGTAACCCAAAGACTAAACTCCTACCACGTCTATCGGCAATGTACCAGACTGTATCCTTGACTGAAGCGCAGAGTGAGCAAGAATGTGTTATTGAGAACTCCAGTGCTGAAGTAGGCTAAACAGTGTGATATAAAAAATAAAAGAAGACCGTAGAACTGGGTATTTGAATAATAACAGTACGAAGCTAAATAAAATGCATGTAGAGCAAAGTGCACAGAGGCCCAATGCTGCGAGCAAAGGAATAAAATACATCCAGGGCAAAGTGCACGAAGGCCTAACGCCTGAAGAAAACGCGCAAAGGATACATAAAAATGACCACACTACAGGGTCTCCTTCTGTGATGGGACCTAACGCAAAATAATTCTGTAATGCATCTTTTGCTCCCTCAAAGGCCTCTTGTTGTTCAGGTCCCCATTGGAAAGGGTGCTTTTTTTCGTGTAACTTGATATAATGGTCTCAATATTAATCCTAAGTGAGGGATATGTTGTCTCCAGAATCCCATCAAACCAATAAATCGTTGTGCTTCTGCCTTAGGTGAAGGAATCTTTAGCTGCTATACCGTATCAATCACTTTCTGTGGTATTCTTTTTACTGGTCCTGACCAAATAGCGCCCAGGAATTTCACCTCTTGTGCCGGGCCTTAGACCTTTTTTGGGTTAATAGCCCATCCCCTCTGCTGTAAGTATTCAATTAATCTTTCCAGCATGTCTGAGACTTGCTCTTTAGTGTCCCCAGTGATCATGATGTCATCAATGTAATGTGCAAGTTGGGTGTTTCCAGCCGAGAAGTTGGCTAAATCTCTGGCTAGTAGCCCATGACACAATGTGGGACTATGCACGTACCAATGGGGCAACTTCCTGAATGTGAATTGTCTGTCCTGCCAGCTTATTGCAAATTGGTCTTGACTGGCCTCATCAATATCAATTGAAAAGAAGGCGTTTGCTAGATCAATCACAGCATGCCATTCCCCCACATCTTTACTCAACTGTTCCACCAGTGTGATGATGTCTGGGATGGTGGCTGCCAAAGGTGGAGCCACTTTATTCAGTTGTCGATAGTCAGCCGTCATTCAATAGGTATCATCTGGTTTCTTCTCGGGCCATGTAGGAGAGTTAAATGGGCTCACAGCCGGCCTTAACACACCTGCATCTAGCAACCCCTGTATGGTTGCTGAAATCTCTTTATGACCTCCGGGTATGCAGTACTGTTTAATGCACACCGGCTCCTTTGGAGGAGGCACATGTAATGGACTCCACTTTGCATGCCCAACCAGAACTGTCCTAGATTTCTTTATGTGTATGCTCCTCACACCAAAAGTAAATGTTCCCCATTGCGTATCAATAGTTTTGCCTAGTAACAAATCCATGGCAATAATGTATTCTGGTACTTGAACTATTAAAACTTCTGCCGTGAACGGGGGTCCTTTACCGATTGACATTTTAAGCTTAACAGGTTTGGCCTCTGTCTCTGCACCCCCGTAACCATTAATGATCCCCCACTTCCCTGGCAGCCTCTTAGGGTTTCCATTTATCAAAGTTACTTCTGCACCTGTATCGAGCAGTGCCATAACATGTTGTGTTCCTTTGTGCCAATAAATGATGAGAGGTACATATGGCCGCCTGTCCCCGGGGCTTACCTCTTGCACTGCTCTGACCCCCGGGGTTTGGCCTGACCTTCATAATAAGGGGTCTGGGACTTCCCAGCCATCGCTGGACAAGTCGGGATATAGAGTTGAGACAGGCACCTTCCTATTTTTCCCTGATTCTGTTTTTTCCTTCTCAGACTCTTCCATGGGTGGTGCTGAGGGCTGTTTCTCAACAAATGCCTCTTTCTCTTTCTGTCTACGCTGCAATGCTTTCCATTTATTAAGCAGATAAGGGGTAGGCTTTCCATCTATCTCCTCTTTCTTCACCCCAGCATTCAACAAATCTATCCACATTTGTCGTCTGGTCACTTTTATTGTAGATTCTCCTCCCTTACACTTATTGTCCTGCCCCACTGCTCTTGCTGATTTTTGTCTATCAAGCTCTTCTAATTGTGCCATTATTAATACCACATCCCCCACTGGTCTCCCCTGAGCGGGTCCTAGAAGGGCCAACAAGGCACCTTTCATATGCAGAGGGGCATTTCTGAATAACCGTGCCCTGATCCCTGCTGTCACGGGTTCAACATCACATCCTAAAAACTGTTGGGAGTACACGGCGTTCTGCATCCCCATTTCTCGCAGTTGTTCATTTGCCTCTGAAACAGTATGCCAAGGACCCCAACTCTCCTCCACATCTATAGCAGTTGGGTACAATTGCTTCACTCCTTCCATCAACCAACCCATTAGAGAGAAAGCTTGGTGCCCCTGTGCACGTCGTAACCATTGCCCTAACATAGCATGTGTAGTTACTGATCCCGTTTTCAAAAGTTCGGTTGGTGACAAATATGTACCATCTGCTCCAGTGTCCCACAATCTCACCAACCATTTAAACAAGGGCTTTGCAGGCATCTGCCTAAACATATGAGTTATCTCTAACAATTCACTCTGTGTATAATCTCTTACCAAACGTGAATTCTGTATTTGCCCACCATTCACTCCCTTTGATTTATTCTGCACGAGTGGGCGAACCTCCATTACACTTCCCCTTTCACCTTCAATTTCACCTACACATCCTTCTCCACTTTCAACTCCACCTAGTTCTGCTACACGTACTTCCACCTCATCCTCCCAATTCCATTCATCATCATTATCTGAGACTGTTCCATCCCAAGTATAAGGATCACAGTTTTCCAATGCCCTCATTTGCACAGCTGAGGGTATTTTAGGCTTCTGCCTACTCTTCTGTTTTGCTACTCGTACTGCGAATGTGGTGCACCTTGCCTCCATTTGATCACCCCTAGTCACTGCACATTCTATAGTTTCTTTCATAAGTAACTGCCTTTCCTGCAAGGCTGCAACCTCATCCTGCAGTTTTCTTATCTCTGCATCTTGTGTTAATGTTTTCTTGTATACCGTACGGAGCGCAGACAGGAAAAGCCATCCCACTTGTCCTGCTGCTTTCAGCTCCAGCTTCGCCCCTCTTAGCTTCACACTCTCAACCGCATCTTCCACTAAAAGGGGAGTCACTTTCTCATCTAATGCCTCCCATAACACCGGCGCTGCCCACCGGTTCAGGAGCCCTGCCACACCAGAGAACAGGTCAGTTACTAACCACCTGGGAATGGATCTGGCTTCTGCCCCATGCTGTCTTCCGCTCTCTGTCTCACTTTTCTTACGTCCCCAAAGAGGCATTATTGACTTATACCCCACTTCTGGTACCAAATGTCTTATCCAGGTGGCTGGTTGACACCTGTTCGGTATAAGTCAATAAGGACGCTCAATGAAGGACCACACGCCAATTATGAATACAATTTAGCTTTACTAGAATTTCAGGTAAATGCAGGCATTTAGCACATCAACAATAGTGGAATAAGAATAGCAATGAAAAGCATCTATTCATATATAAGTACACTACAAAGAGCATCTATGTATACGTTTGAGCAAAGAGTTCATTGACAGAATAAGAATAGCAATAAAAATAAAAAGCATCTATTTATATATAAGTACACTACAAAGAGCATCTATGTATACATCTGAGCAAAGAGTTCATTGACAGATGTAAGCTTGTAATAACTGTATACCAAAATGTGATACACTACGATGTTCAGGGAGCAGAATATAAACAAGTTGAATACTTCAGATAAGCTTTGATTTACTGCACACTAAAATGCATATTTCAATTACTGTAGCAGACTCACACTACGATGTTCAGTAAGAAAAAAACTATAAACAAGCTGAATTTCTCAGATTATAAACACAGTGCAAGCATAATATTCAATCATAATAATAGAGCAGAGAAACAAAAGCCTTTCATCCCTGGGTGGAACTTAACTTAGTCCACGAAATGCTGGGAAGCCTTCTACCGCCCGCTTGGACCTCTCTCTCCCTCGAGCGTCACGGTCTTGGAACAGCACAACAGGGAGGCAGCTCTGGGTCGGAAGATTACAGTTTCAATACTCCATCTGCGAGCTTCAATTCCCTCACCCACCTTTCAGTGTTTAAGTAACCTGAAGCTTGGATTCTATCCCCTTCCAGTATTTTCTAGCTATGTTATCAGTACATGTCTCTTGGCTGCCTTGCCATTCCCTGGCCATTGTTTTCATTCCATCTTTTACTGTGGTCTCGTTCTCAAGGTTGAGACTGAATCGCCTTCACAGCCTGTTTCTCACACATGCAGCTGCGAATAAGTTTATCTACGGAATGTCAAAAGAAAACAAGCTTGAAAGTGAACATCGTGAATTTCTTCCACGTTGCTCTGGCTTCGGCAGGCATCACGCTCATCTACACTGATCATGCTAATTAACCCTTCGCATCACAATGTCTTCCGCACCTTTCCCTATACTGATCAGAGGCCAATACTGACACAGGGTACACATGGCCACACACTTGAACTGGACAACTTTGTGCAATGAACCACTGGAATTATGTGAACACATGCAGCATGGTCTGCTGGTCCTCCACTGCCACAGGAGAAACATTGGTCATTTATATGACTGAAACTGTGGCATAACATTACATTTTTGGATTGGTTTTGGGACTCTGTGTCGCAAACACTGTACCTACCTAGCATGTTCAAATGCCTGACTCATGGGTAGTATACAAACAAGTGACCAGGAGGTAGTATCCAACATTCCAGTGCATGTGATGGCTTACCCTTGTAACATTGCCATTATCAACCGTCCTCTATCTATCCTGTGCATAGTTTGTAATGGGAGATGTTTGGTCTCCAAAGTCAGGGAAGTTCACACAGCATTAGATGCTACGGCATGACAAACACATATCCTGACTGATGTACCACACTGAATGGCATCTGATGGTTATCCACATTTACAACACATGCATACAAGCACATGAATGAAAACACGTCTTGTGACTTTCACACAGAGGCACAACAACAATTGAAATAGCCAATTCACAGACATAAACACACAGGCAATGAGTGAATGTATTAAGTTGCGTAGCCTTGCTATCCTCTATTGACGCACCACCTGCTCAAACTTGGGAATACAAATTTATATTCCAAATGTTTGGGTTGCTGTTGCATCAGTTAAGAGTGCTCATCCGGCACAACAACATGAGTATTATGGTCCGCAGTAGTGTGGTCTGCCACATGTGCCCAAACACTGGAACACACAGTGCAGGCCCTAACAGCCTATCTCTGTACAGTTACAGCTTTCATGTACGTTAAAAATGAGAGAAATTACACAAACACTGTTAAAGATAGATATTTTGACGCAAACTTGAAAAAAGATGCGTATGCGTCACATTTTGCCGCATATTCGTTGAAAAATGCCACTCACAGCCAATATACATCCATTGGTCCCTAGCAGTAATTCCTACACTGCACCCCATGAAATTGGTTATCAAAGAAAACTATTTTGAACTTTGAATGCGGGGAATTTTGAAGCATTTGCGCCAATTTTTTTTGACGCATAGCCCGTAAGCGTCATACATTTTTTAACACATCATCATAAAAACGCACCGCATTTTTGACAGATAGTGATGTAATAGGATATCCTGTTTACAGAAATGGTACAGTGGGTGTACTTTCAGTTTCACTTTGCAGTCTGTGATTCTTCTAGACTGTGTGGCTGTGCTGAGAGTTTTGTCTGTCCAAATTGTGATTTTGTCTCCTGTGTGCCATTCTATTTGTCATCTGTTGTTTTTTAAATTGTCTCAGTTATTCAGTGTAAGTGTGTTTTTGTCATTTTTGGTGTCTAATTTTGTCTTTGTACTGTTGAGAGTGTGTAGTGGATATTGTTAGTTGTGGTGTTGTCGGGCTGTTTGTGGGTTACTTACGTTTCATTTTCCTCCATCCTTTCCTCCGTATTCTCCGTATTTTCCTCTGTACCCATTACTATACCTATTATTTCTGGCATGTTGTGTAGGCCACATCTGGGGAGAATGGGTAAGGAGGAGCTTGGGGCATTCATTTGGCTGGTGTGCCACTTCCTCCCCCTGATGTTAGAGGCTGGTGGCAGGGTGATATAGGGGTATCACATGGAGGCGAGGAGGCTCAGGTGGCCAAAGGTGCTGTACCATCTGAAGAGAATTTTCAACACACAGCGCAACAGCCACCAACTCAAACATCGCCGGGCTGACCTTGTCACCAGAGAGCAAGGCCTGCTGGACCACATGGGCGTGGTGATTGGTGGCCCTGTTGGTGAGTACAATTCAGACTAATGTGCACACTTAAATGCTCTGTAGTGACAGTAGCAGATTTCTTGACATGCTGCATGGAATGTTTGTGGACATGTGGAATGCAAGTTAAATATACAGTGGCCCTGATTTATACAATAATTGCTACACATTACCGTCATTTGTTGACGCAAAAGCTGCACAAACTTACACAAAAACAACTTGATCTTGTCAATTATGGCTGCTTCGACGTCAATAGATGTTGGTAATGCTGCTCAAACTTACGTTTCATTCATGGGCTGTGCGTGTACCAGGAAAGAGATGTATTTCACAAGCTAAAGCAAGGAATGAATGTAGTCCCCAATTATTTGGAATACATGTCTGAACTGTATTCATGGCCATACGTGCAAAGTTCCTCCTAACCTCCAGTAATATCTTCGACTGATACTTTGTTTGTGCAGCATTTAAAATAGAAATGGATGCCAAAGTAATGCACACGGGATAATATCTAAATGTATGGTGCTAATTTCCATAGCTGTAGCGTTAAACATAAAGCAAATGCTGCAAATTGAAGATAAAAAATATATCTGGCCCTCTGTTCATTGTTCCTGGGTGTTTTAATTTGCCTTGGGCACAATTGCTGGAAAGGAGCTGATACATTTGCCATCTGTGTCACTTTATAGCCATTCAATTCTCATAAGTTAATGAGTCATCATGGGATACCTGAACTTGGTGAAGTCGTGGTCACAAGTTGCATGATATTGGGCAAGGGACCCCTGACCGCTTCCATCATACATATAAAGTGACAAAATAGATTGCTAGTTTACGTTTGGTACACCCCTCCTGATCTAGTGGCGCTTATGTACAATAGCTAACTTCCCAGTATGAAAGCTATCACAGACATGGGTGTATGCTAAGATCAGCAGACCAACATTCCTGTGACTGCTGCCATTCCCAAGGTGCCTACAAACTGAGACCTACCTCATCAAGATTGCCACAGTAGGACATTTGCTAAACCATGTTTCAATTAGGGGACAGTGTCAGTTTGTTGTATACCTGCAGATCACCCAACTTGGCTAATGTAAGATGATGAATGTGGCTAATTGTGAATTCCAATACCCGATATAGGTACACAGGGCAATGAGTGACACATTTCAGGTGCAATGACTACACCTGTGCCCATGCATTTTGTCAAGGATGATCAAAATAGACACTGTCAGCATATATTTCTTTGTTGTTTTGTTTTAGATGAATGGCCAATCTATGTTTAGCGTAAGATTGTCATCAAGTAACATACAGGATCCCTGCAATCATGGTGTCACAGGGGGCCTATCTGCCTCTGGGTACACTGGCAATGTGGCATATGTAACCTACAGACAACACAGGCCCACATTTAATGGACCATAGAAAGCATAATAATTCATGAGCTAAACTCAACCCACATGAGCCTCACACAGTGACTGATTGTCCCTTGATGCACAAGCCACAATACCTGAGTGACTGGCATTGCAGTGAACCAGGAATGTGGCTTTGCATGTCTCTCATAACATCAAATGAAGAAATGGAGTACCCTCTATAAATTAATCTGCAACCAATTGAGTAATCAGGTCTGTTACCACATGATTGTTAGGGCCATTGCATGTGTACATATATGTGTGTATCACTCATTGGAGTGACAGGGTCAATACATGTTTGCAGTGATATGTCTGTTGGGGTGTCTACATGCCTGAGGTGCTGGTCTATCATATATAATGTCACACTCAGTAGTTTGTTCCAACTGTTGTACAGTGTGCAGACATTGAGCACATTTCACCCTTCCATGTTTTACAGGTGGGCCAGCCCCCTACACAATTGGAGAAGTGGCTCGATTTGCGCACCCAGACATATCCAGTAAGTGTTGATATGTTAGTTCTGTGTTGTGTTTGCAGCTGTTGTGTGATTGACTCCTGTGTGTCGGACACATAGCAAGGTATGATGTGCTGGCACATGATCTGATATGTGACTTGACTGGTGTTTGACTTGTTTTTCCATATTTGAGTTGGACAATCAGTGGCGTAGAGTCATAATTTGGTAATCTAGGGCAGCGCTGTAGGCATGGGCAGATGAACAGGGTGACATTTGTTGCTACATTTATTGTAATGAAAATTTTGGAGGTAGCCATTTTCATGATTTAGTCAGCAAGTCATACCCTGAATCACATAGAGCAGGGATGCCAAAGTATTACCCACAGACTTGAGCATCCCTGTTAACTAATGGGCATGTAGGACTGTATGTTTGACTTCCTAGCAGCATCTAGTTCCACATGTTGTGCTACGTTTATGTGGCACTTGAGTAGAATGTCATAAGTGTACATGCAGCTCAAGCCCAGATGAGTGCTTGCATCTATGTGCTTGTTTTTGGAAAGGTATTAGTGATATCAAATGATGTGGACAATTGTCCGCAACTAGGAACATAAATGTGGATGTGATTGTCCAATGTTTGTGTCTATCCTAGTTGGACACCCTCCTTACCTGTGGTGGACTGACTAAAACCATGGACAGCTGTCCACAGCTTCTTGGCTGTCCTTGATGTTTGAAACTATGAGTTGCATGTCCATCACCCCCTGAGGCACAAGGTTAGGGTAATGAAATATGTGTACCTAGTTGTGAGGATCCCAGTGTAGAACACAGACATGTAATTAAAAAATTAATTTGTTCCAGCTTAGGATCCCCCTCATGATTAGCAACTGCATACCATCCTGGCAATTTCATTTCCAAATCACAGATCTTGTAGCCCTTGATTGTCATCCAGAAGATAGTCATTAGTTGGCCTGTCACATGTGGAATACTTGCAGCATTTGTTATGTGACTAATGGCAGAACAATGATGCATAGATCATTTAAGTAGGTACACACCTTTTTGAGCATTGCTGTGCTGTTAGATAGGAGATGTGTAGGCTGCGTTGGCATGTACTTCCTCAGGGACAATCTATGATCTGTACTGTGATTTGGCCTGTTTAAGCTAATTTTGAGGAAGTGTTTGAATATCATCAGTAGCTGTATCACACAATGATGTAACTAATGTTTGGCTTTATCTTTTTTTACAGCTGCCAATATGGATGCCAATCAGATCCAAGAATTCCAGAGGAGGGCGATGCTTTACCGCCACGTTCTGGATGTGGAGTCTGGGTTCCGTAACATGGCATGGCTTTATCGCCATGAGAGAGCCACAGGGATCTGGAGGGCATTTGCCCAAGGGGGCCCATTTGTGTCCACAACAGCCGCCATCACCAGCACCACCACTCCGACCCAAGTGGCACCAAGGATGACAGCCACTATTGCAGGTCCCTCAACATCATCTTCTCCTGGACCACTGACAGCAGCCCCTGCACCTCCCCCTTCGAGCATAGCACCGGCACCAGCACAACCCTCCACTAGTGGCACACAGACCACCCCTGCTGCAGTAATTGACAATGCGGAATTTATGAACATGTGACGTGACATGCAACGGATGTTGCACAGGATGGACAGGCTGCAGCACGAAGTGTCCCGCAATAGCAGGAGACTGTGTGGGATAAAAAAGATCCTGAGGAGGGCAAACTTGTAACTGTTGGACCCTCAGCCATGATTACCTCCCCTCCCTCCTCTTTCCTGACTCTTATATTTAGTGGGTTTAGGGGGCTTAGTGTTAGGTTAGAATAGGCTGTTAGTTTAGTTAGTATAAGTGGGTTGGGGGTGGAGGGTATGATATTTTTACATGTGCTTTTTTGTTTGATGATGTTGGGGTTTTTGTTTATAAAAAAATAAGAAAATACACAAAAATATATTAAAAAACAAATACAAAAAATATATAATTGTTTGGGATAAGATAGTATGTGTTTAGGTTAGTATGTTTTGTCCTCCATGTGTCCCGTCATATAAGGGGGGGGTGGAGGGTCGATGTTTAGAATGTTTAGTTAAATGGTGTTTCCCCTAGTTTTAGTATCCTTTTTTACTGTTAAATAAATATTTAGGTACTCCTTTACAGTATGTGTCATATGCTTGGGGATCACGGCCTTGGCATGGGTGAACAGTGTCAATTTAGTATTTACATTTGTGTTCCATCCTGCATCCAAATCCCATTATTGACATGGTTATTCCCTATTCCAACTGAGCTGTCACATTGGCAGCTACACCAAAGCTACTTCTCTATGCATCTGCCATCCATTGCACCCACCACTCAAGGCTACTATGGTTCCCAATGTGTTGTTAAGTTTGGATGTACGTTTTCAATCTTTCATACTTTGAGACCAGATTTGGAATCTTGGGCACTGTGGAACGTCTGCCTGCAGCCTGATGTTCATGTGAACCCTGATTAGGTGAGTGATGGAATAATCCTATGTAGTATAGTATACATAACTCACACCTATCATTTCTTACATTGTACTGCCAGGTTACATATTTGTCCATACACTCGTACACATCCATTCCTGCTGACTGGTGTGGGTGTGTGATGAAATTTTAGAGTCAGATGTCACATACCTAAAGATTGTCTAGAATTTAAAAAAAATTTACACATTGATTTTCTGCTTAAACATCCCTTGAAGCGGACTTATTCTGTCCAACACAGCTTATAATGTTATATTTCTATTTACTTCAGAAATAACCCTCAGGAAGGGCAGATGATGGTACAATCCAGACCCCAGTGCATAGTTATCAGCCCACAATCTTTTAAGGCAGTTGTATTGACATTCTATGGCCATCGACATGTGACATACATCACTAATCTCCTACACGGTTGATGTGTCACATTATGCAGAGACAAAGTGGTTGTGTAAGTGCTATTTATTAAGTACTGTAGTGCAATATTTACATAGTCTTGGATTGTGAGTCCTTTAGTGTGACGCATTCTAATGTGATATTACACAAGTGCAAAGGGACATGTCATTGGACATGCTGGGGTGAAGTGTCATACAGTGCAGAGGAACATGAATTGCCTATGAGGTAGTGAGAGACAATCACAGAGCATAGTGTCAAGGTAAACAGTAGGCTGGGGAACAGTGCATTTGAGGAGCTGTTGCAAGACACAGGACCTTGGATATAGGTGCCCATTTGGCATGGACTTGTGCTACTGGGTATTCTTACGGGTGAAGGTGATCTGTTCCACGTCTTTATCTTCTGATATGTGTGTCGTCTCCTCTGCCCTTGATGGTGGTAGGTTTGAAGGGGCAACACACACTTCAGTGTTTGAAGACGTGGAGTCAGAAATCCCGGTAGCTGCCAACTGTGGGGCTATTACCGGCAGTGCTGCAGCAAGGAGGAGCTGCTGGTTCTTACGTATAGCAGCTACATCACTGTGGTAGGCAGCCAGGTCGGCCCTGAGGGGGTCAATATTGCATTTGTGCACGCAGTGAAAGGTTTGGTGTGCGAGGTGTTGTGGCAACTCCCTTACTGCAGTGGTGATTTCCTTCACACTTTGTTGAAGCTCTTACAGTATAGATGTCCGCCCTTGCATGGTTGCTGCCTGTTCTGCAGATGACATCATGCACGAATCTGCCATATTTTGCATTCCCACCCGCACCTCCTTGGCCAGCTCCCGCTGTACTCTAACTACAGTCCTCTCAAAGCTGGTGCCAGTGTCGTCAGAGTCCTCAGCTGGGATGGAGCTTGCAGGTCATACAATTGGGGTGGTGGGTCGGTCCTCAGTGATGGCTGCTACTTCTGTGCTTCTCCTTGTGACTGAAGGTGGGATCTGGAGGGTTCCAAGGACATCTTGGAGGGTCTGCTGGCTGATGTTTGTCAGCTCGTCATCCATGTCATCAGGGAAGTCCAGGACAGGCATATCCCCAGGAAAGCCATCTTCCTCTGCAATGAGATATTGTACAAATAGTGTATCTGTGTTGTGGCATTTGTAATGTGACATGCCTGACTTCCTATTAGTTGCACATTGTGATCTTGGTTCGTGTCCATTGTTCCTGTCATTAATATTAGCATTCTCCTCGGCCTATGCCCCACCTGCTTGTCACATGTACTGTAGTGTGGGCAGTTTGGGGAAATGTCTGCGTCACGTCCTCTAGGTGTAGGTTCTGCCCAAATTGTATGTTGCCACCTTATTGTCCTACTCAACCCTCCGTCTACTTCCATTATCTTGGTGTGGCCTTGCACTGGCTGTGGGTGTTCTGATGGCACTTGCACCACCCTTAACAATCTGGAACTGACCCAGTCTCTGATATTTCACATCCACCTATGTGTTGCTGAGACCTAGCATATACTATGGTGGTCATTACAACCCTGGCAGTCAGTGTTAAAGCGGCGGTAAAACCGCCAACAGGCCGGCGGGAAAAAAAATTGAATCACGACCATGACGGAAACCGCCAACAAAGACAGACACTTTAACACACCGACCGCCACGGCGGTAGAAACAAACACCGCAGCAGTAACCGCCAACAGACAGGCGGAAGACAATGTACCACCCACAGTATTACAACAGGCCAATCCGCCACCTTTTCTGGGGCAGATTCACCGCGAACAAAAACACGGCGGAAACAGGACTTGGAAGGGAAAACGCTCACCTCTACACAAATCACGAGGAACCAGGATGCCATGGAGCCAGAACTCCATATTCTCCCTGCCTTTGTCTTCCTGCTCCTCTACCAGGAGCACGAACGCCAGCGGCGATGCCTACAGTGAGTACTGCACCTACGATACAGGGGAGGGGGAGGGAAAAGAGAGTGACACACACACGCAACACCCCCACTCTCACCCACCACAACACACACGCTAATACATGTTGATACATTACAGTTACACCCCCCAATCCCCTGGAAGAATGCAAGGACAAAAGGAAACAATTGTAACCATTGTGATCTATTAAAATCCAGTACTCAAAAATATATATACACTATAATCAAATATATACACCAAGAATACAAGTCCAGGTATTGCACCATTTAAGTCCGTGGACCACTGGGCCCAAAATGCATGGGTGAGTCCCACACTCAATACCCGATCAAAATGGAGAGAACACTGCAGGGGCATCAGATAGAAATACAACAGGCACCTCAGAGGGAAGGGAAGGGGGGGCACCTCAGCCGGATGAGTGCACGACGCCAGATCCACGAGGGAGCTCCATGCCCACTGCTGTATCCTGGGGAGTGCAAAGCCACAGTCTCTCAAGTCTTTCCAGTGGGTGGTTTGCCCACTGCTTTATCCTGGGGAGTGCAACGCCACAGTCTCTCAAGTCGTTCCAGTGGGTGGTTTGCCCACTGCTTTATCCTGGGGAGTCCAAAGCCACAGTCTCTCCAGTCTCTCAAGTGGGTGGGTTGCCCACTGCTTTATCCTGGGGAGTGCAAGCCACAGTCTCTCAAGTGGATAACAGTCTCCACTGGTTCTGGAGGGGGCTTGGTGCCCAGAGTGCTTCATCCTGCCAAGGACAGAGGTAATGGATGTCTTTCTCCACTGGTTCTGGAGGGGGCTTTGTGCCCAGAGTGCTTTATCCTGCCAAGGACAGAGTTAGTGGATGGAAGAGCACATATAATTGTCACGTACAGACTGGACCGGGCCACAATCCTGGAACTGTGTGCCCAGTTGGATCCGAACCTGATGTGAGCTATCCCCCATCCCACAGGAATTCCCCCTCTAGTGCAGGTGCTGTCAGTACTCCATTTCCTGTCAAGTGGGTCTTTTCAAACAACAGTGGCCATTGCATCAGGGATGTCCCAGCCTATGTTCTCCAACGTGTTGTCCAGAGTGTTGTCTGCCCTGCTGAAACACATGCGCAGCTACAGCGTGTTCCCTCAGGTGGAGGATTTGCCTACAGTGAAAGGTGACTTCTATGCCATGGGACATATCCCCAACATCATAGGTGCCACTGATGGTACACATGTGGCCTTGGTCCCCCCTGCAGGAGTGAACAGGTGTAGAGAAAACGGAAGAGTTACCATTCAATGAATGTGCAGATGTGTGTTTGGCCGACCAGAACATCTCCCATGTGAACGCCAAGTTTCCTGGCTCAGTGCATGACGCTTACATTCTGAGAAATAGCAGCATCCCTTATGTGATTGGGCAACTCCAGAGGCACCGTGTGTGGCTATTAGGTGAGGGCATGGACCCTATACAGTGTGAATAGTTGTCTGGATCTGGGGTTGTCCCTAAGGGTTAATGTGTGTCTAACAGTTGTCCCTCGACATTTGCAGGTGTCTCTGGCTACCCCAACCTGTCATTGCTACTGACCCCAGTGAGGAATCCCAGGACAAGGGCAGAGGAACGCTACAATGAGGCCCATGGGTGAACTAGGAGGGTTATAGAGAGGACCTTCGGCCTCCTGAAGGCCAGGTTCAGGTGCCTCCATATGACAGGTGGTTCCCTATTCTACTCACCAAACAAGGTGTGCCAGATCATCGTGGCCTGCTGTATGCTTCACAACTTGGCTTTGCGACGACAGGTGCCTTTTCTGTAGGAGGATGGTCCAGATGGAGGTCTTGTGGCGGCTGTGGAGCCTGTGGACAGTGAAGACGAGGAAGCAGAAGAAGAGGACATCGACAACAGAAACACAGTGATTCATCAATACTTCCAGTGAGACACAGGTAAGAAGACATCACTGCCTGCTACATCTGATACACTTGTTCTACCTCTCATCTGTCTGTCATTTTCACCCAGTGTATGATCCCTGAGTTGTCACTTTCCCTTTCGATTTCACAGATGTGGGTCCCACTGTGTGACATCTGCTTTGTTTCCTCATGGACTAGAGCTGTGTGACATAGGTATGTTGACAATACAATGGATATTGTATTTTGCCTCAGTTATTGCAAATACACATTTTCGAAAGCACAGACTGACTCCAGATAGTTTTGTGATTTAAGGGTGTTTATTTAAGTGCTAAATAGTGGAGGGGTTGTAAAATGGTCAGGGGTGATGGTAGAGGAATGTCCATGGCAGAGTCCAGTCTATTAGTCTCACTGGTGCATTGTCCAAAGGGGCATAGGAAGTGGAGCTGGGGAAGTTGATGGATGGACAGGGTGACAAAGTGGGACAAAAGGATGACAATCAGGGTGGTTTCATTTCTTGGGGGGGGTATTGGCATTATTCTCTGTCTTTGTCCTGGATCTCAGGGACCGCTTGCGGGGTGGTTCTCCATCTGCAGGGGATGAGGTGCTGGTGTCGTGGTCCTGTGGCGGTGCCACCTGTCCACTAGCGCCGGCAGAGGCGGTGGGCAGTTCATCGTCCAGGCTAGTGTCAGGGGCCCCTTCTTGTGCCACAGTGTCCCTCCTGGTGTTGACGAGTTCCTTCAGCACCCCTACAATGGTGCCCAGGATGGAATTGATGGCTTTGAGCTCCTCCCTGAACCCCCAAATACTGTTCCTCCTGCAGCTGCTGGATCTCCTGAAACTTGGCCAGTACCGTTGCCATCGTCTCCTGGGAATGGTGGTAGGCTCCCATGATGTTGGAGAGGGCCTTGTGGAGAGTGGGTTCCCTGGGCCTGTCCTCCCCCTGTCGCACAGCAGCCCTCCCAGTTCCCCTGTGTTCCTGGGCCTCTGTCCCCTGAACCGTGTGCCCATTGCCACTGCCCCCTGGTCCCTGCTGTTGTTGGGGTGGTGGGTCATCCTGGGTTCCCCATAGTGGTGGACACACTGCTGCTTGACGTGTCCTGGGGACAGAGGTATGGGCCCGCTGGTTGGGTGTTGTGCTGGTGTTTCCAGAGTGGGGAGGCTCAGTTGTTGCTTGTGCCAGTGTGAGGGGAACCGACTGTCCTGAGGTCCCAGATGGGCCGGGCTGATCATCTAGATCCAGTTGGAGAGAGCTGCTGTCATCACTGTGGGCCTCTTTTGTGGGGGGAGTCTGTAACCTCTTGTACGGTGACGTTGGGTAGGGGTCCTGCAGGGGTGTAAATGCATAATTATTGCATCTGTGTGTGCCATGGTGTGCAATGGATGGGTGACCCTGTACCCCAGTGCTTGCATTCTTGTGTAGGACCTTGTGTGATAATTGGTTTGGGGTCTGTGTGGGTATGTGTAGTGGCCATGCATTGGTGATGGGTGTCCATGCTTTGTTGTTGCATACAGGGCTTGGTGTTGGGAAGGGTGGGTTGTGATAGTGGGACATATGTGAGGAGTTGGAGTGATGGGGGTGAGGGCGAGGGTGGGGGTATGTGATAGCATGCAGGTAGGGTGGGGGATGAAGTAGTAAAAGATTTGCCTTACCAGAGTCCATTCCTCCTGGTACTCCTGCGAGGCCCTGAGGATGCAGTATATCCAAGACCTGCTCCTCCCATGTTGTTAGTTGTGGGGGAGGAGGAGCGGGTCCGCCACCAGTCCTCTGTACCGCGATGTGGTGTCTTGAGACCACAGAACATATCTTCCCCCGTAGGTCGTTCCACCTCTTCCTGATGTCATCCCTAGTTCTTGGGTGCTGTCCCACTGCGTTGACCCTGTCCACGATTCTGCGCCATAGCTCCATCTTCCTAGCTATGGTGGTGTGCTGCACCTTGATCCGAATAGCTGTGGCTCTACCCGGATGATTTCCTCCACCATGACCCTGAGCTCCTCCTCAGAAAACCTGGAGTGTCTTTGGGGTGCCATGGGGTGGTGTGGAAGATGTGTATGGTGGTGTGTGTTGTGATGTGTGAGGGGATGTGTTTGTTATGTGAGGTGTGTGGATGTTGTGTGAGTGATGGTGTTGAGTGCCTGTAGATGCTAGTTTGTTGATGGTGGTGTCTCTCTCTGGCCTCCTGTCGCAATTGTGGTCATAGGGGTTTCTGGGTGATGTGGGTGTGTGTTTTATATTGTATTGGGTGTGTGGGAGTGGTGTGTGTATGTGTATCAGGTGTGTTTGTTCAATTTGTCCAATGTGGTAGTGTTTTGTTAGTGTGTGTGTATTTTGAGCCCGGCGGTGTGTACCTCCAATGGAATACCGCGGTTGAAAGACCGCCGCGTGGATTCATGGGTCGCGATAGTGTGGCCGTATTCCTGTTGACGTGACGGTGTCGGTTTTGTTATCGCCAGTTTATCACTGACCTTTGGTGTGGCGGACTTGTTTGGGTGTCTGGATTTTGGCAGATTCCAAGCTGTGGGTCGTAGTAGCTGTGGCGGTATTCCGCTGCCGCGGCGGTGTGTTGGCGGTCTTCTGCACGGCGGTAAGCGGCATTTACCATCAATGTTGTAATGAGGGCCCATGTATTTCATTGGCAGGGCACGATACGGGTGTCAGTATTGGTAGTGTGTACTGCTGATGTTGGGAAATGTGTGCTACAACTGGATTGCAATGATGGTCCTAGCAGTGTTTCATTTCCTCTTATGACTGTGCGGGTGTGTTCGCCTTCCTACATACATATGTCCTCCCCCTCAATGCAGTTGTCTTTGCACTATGACGCTTGAGATGTTGCATGGTGGCGTTGCAGATATTGTGACCCAGGCACAGGGTAGACCCTGACATGTGCAGCATGGGTATGACATTACTGGTGTGTACCTCATAATGTTAAATACAATACCTGATGTTTATTGTGCCTCTGGACATGGGCATTTGCCAGGATTTGCACATTTATATTCATTACAGGGGATTGATAACATTGTCATCCTGAACCCTCTAATTTGAGTGTGTGATCCATGGGCACATAACAGCCATTAGCTACTTGACCTGTTGTTTTGCTTTCCTTCTATTATCTTATGACCGAGCTTACAAAACTTCTCTGGAATGCACTTCATAGTTTAAAGAAGGCATTTATTATTATTATTTCTTCACCACGAGGTTTCTGAAAGACGATATTAGTAGATTGGAAGCACACGTTTAAAAGTAGTCACAACAATGAAAGCAAAATATATCAAAGTACTTCTCAATTGCAATGTGCACAGCAAATACATGTGATTATATTATAGCATACCTTCAAAGCAAAGCATTAAAGTCAAAATTGCATCACCGTAGGGCCTATCACTGCTTGTCATTTTTCTCCTATCTTCAAGTTGATGACTCCGGTTCAACTGCAAGAAAGAGACTTTCCACCCAAACGGGAGCCAGGCAGCTGACGTCCGCTCCTGACTAAAGTCCTAGAAGATCTCTCCCTGCTGCTGCCCAGGGCCACCGTTACCCCTTCCTCTCAGACTCGGGAAATAAAATAAGCCATTGGAGATTGGCCAGATCTCCGAGACCTCTCCTCTTCCCAAGGCTGAGCAGAAAGGAAAACAACAAATATAAGCTCTCTTATCACGTTAGGGTTCGTGTGAATTCAATTTGAAAAACACAGCTTGGTCTACCATGTGGAAAAACACAGCTTCGAAAAACACAGCTCATCTGTAATGCCTAAACTACAATGTCTAACTCCACGTTGAAGCCAATAGGCAGCTAACCTAAATACCAAATGTAATGTCTAATGCCACGTTAAAGCCAATAGGCAGCTAAACTAAATACAGAATGTAATGTCTAATGCCATGTCAAAGCCAATAGGCAGCTAACCTAAATACCAAATGAAATGTCTAATGTCATGTTAAAGCCAATAGGCAGCTAACCTAAATACCAAATGGAAAGTCTAATGCCACGTTAAAACCAATAGGCAGCTAAACTGAATACAACATGTAATGTGCTACTGGTGAACATTGAGCAACTAATATGTGCAGTGGTGAAACACAAAGTCATTGGTCAAACACAATTAATGGCATAACATCTCCACCCTATGACCAATGAATTTTGTTTACATACCTCTTATTTCATACAAAAACAAAGAACAAAAACAACAACAACAAAAAAACATTATCAGCAAATCAGATTTGAAAGATAAAAGCAATCACTGTAAAGCAATGGAAGTGGATTAACATATTGATCTCATAACCTTTCACATCAGATACATCTACAATGAAAAGACTGAAGCTTATATACTCTGATTGGGATAATAACTGATTGAACAGTGTCTCTAAAACAGCAAGTTGATGTAGCATGAGTTCTACTCATGTAAAGGTACACGGTCCACCTGAAAGGTTTGCTAGAATGTAAGTGAAAGTCAGAGTTCCACACGAAAAAACACAGACAGTTAACTGGTAAGGTTGCTTAGTTCCAGTGGAAGAATGTAATCAAACAAGTTGACAAACTTTATATTGATCCCATGTAGAACTTGAAATGCAGGTGCCAGTTTCGCAAAATGTATCCATGGGGTTTGTACTTTATTCAATCAGGTTCAGGTTGGGGGTTCGGTCCCTCCCCCGACCCCACTCGCACACACCCGGAGGGAGACCACACAGCACACTCATGGTCAGTGGCGAGTCGTGGTAGGATCTGCAAAAGAAAAAAGTATGACTTTTCTTGCAAATAACATTTGTCATCTGAAATGTGCCCTTCTTCTTCCTTTCCTTGTTTTATAATCAGCAGGATGTTATTGGGGCCCTTTGTTATGATTTCTGCAGGTTCTGGAGGGTCATTTGGGGATTCAACCCACACCTTAGCACTGAGTTTTTTATCTGCTGCACCACAGCTTCCCTTTCCTTGCACTGTCAGAAGGGCTGGGGCAGACTCCTTCTTAACAAAACCTCCATTCACTGCACTTATGACAAGTTGGGCAATTCTGTCTCCAATTTGTATGAATAAATCCGATTCTCTTCTAGTTATCAGAATAACTTTGATTTCGACTTGGTAATCTGCAGCAATCACTCCCCCTAAAACCTGATCAATTTGCCATATCTGTCCAGGTAACTTTCCTCTCCCCAACTGATCTTTGACTGTTAGTGGGACAGATTGCTGTTGCGTGTGCTGACAAATAGGTCATTGGAAAATCACAGTTTTGATCAAATCTAGGGGAATGTGCATCTCTCTATACTCTGCCCACCTGTAAGTGGCTTTTTCTCCCAGATGTCCACATTTCTGGTGCACCCACTTAGCCATCCCCACTAAGTCAGAATTCTGGGTGGACACTTCTGTCTCTGAATTTTTCTCTTTAACATCTGCAAGGGAATTGAACCAGTTATGTACAAGCCACGTGGAAAACAAAATGGCTGAACCATTGGCAGTGAACCAAGAATCAGTGTAAAAATGACACGCCTCAAGCAGCTCTTGCTTCAAAGTCTGACACACATTGTACAACTCTGCATATTGGTTACTTTTTCCTTCTCCTGTGGTAGACAACAACGTTTCAGTAACTGGATTGTATAACACAGCTTTCCACTGTCTTTTGGTACTCATGCATTTCAATGAATCATTAGTCAAACAAACATGCTTTCTATCCTCAGGGGTCAAGAATTCAAATGGTGCACTCAATTTCACTAGTGACTCTTTTACCTGTGGCACTCCCTGCACCCTCTCCTCATCCTGTAAAGGGGCTTGTGACACCTGTTCATGTAGGGCTGCAGGGACTCTAGCCCTGTCTTGCATGTACCAGATCCAGTGTATGACACTAGCCTCCTGTGCTTGTCCTATACTGTGAGATTTAGGTGAACTCATCACCTACTGCATGCTTGATATTTCAGGTTTCAGAATTACGTTATCATTTAATGTCATTTGCTCAGTATTCACTAGAGCCCAATAACAAGTCAAAAGCTGTTTTTCAAAAGGAATACAGCGCTCCACAAAGTCAGATAGTTTTCTAATCCAAAGTTCCAGGGACACTCTTGTCTTCCCCTGATTCTGACTTACATGTAAATCAGTGTTTCCCTCTTGCACTGTGAAACTCAATGGCCCTCATTACAACATTGGTGATAAAAGCCGCTTACCACCGTGCAGAAGACCGCCAACACACCGCCGCAGCTGCGGATTCCAGCACAGCTATTATGACCCACATCTCGGAACCGCCAAAATTCAGACACCCACACAAGTCCGCCACACCAAAGGTCAGTGATGGACTGACGATAACAAAATCTCCACCGTCACGCCAACAGAAATACGCCCACACTATCACGACACACGAATCCACGCGGTGGTCTTTCAACCGAGGTATTCCATTGGTGGTACATACCGCAACGCTCAAAATACACACACTTCTACAAAACATCCCCACATTGGACGATTCAAAATACACACACCTGAGACACATACACACACCACTCCCACACACCCATTACAATATAAAACACACACCCACATCACTCACAAACCCCCACGACAAAAAATTCAGACAGAAGGCCAGAGAGAGACACCACCAGCAAGTACAACAGCATCCACAGGCACATAACACCATCACCCACACAACTTCCACGCACCTCACACAACACACCACTACATATCACCACACTTATCACCATACACTCCACCCCACACATCACCTACACCACCCCATGGCACGTCAAAGACACCTGAGGTTCTCGGAGGAGGAGCTCAGGGTCATGGTGGAGGAAATCGTACGGGTAGAGCAACAGCTATTCGGAGCACAGGTGCAGCACACCTCAATTGCAAGGAAGATGGAGCTATGGCGAAAAATAGTGGACAGGGTCAACGCAGTGGGACAACACCCAAGAAATCGGGAGGACATCAGGAAAATCCGGAACGACCTACGGGGGAAGGTGCATTCCGTGGTCTCAAGACACCACCTGGCGGTTCAGTGGACTGGCGGCGGACCCCCACCTTCTCCCCCACAACTAACAACATGGGAGAAGCAGGTCTTGGCAATTCTGCATCCTGAGGGCCTCGCAGGAGTAGGTGGAGGAATGGACTCGGGTAAGTCAAAGCTTTACTATTACATCCCCCACCCTACCTGCATGCTATCACATACCCCCACCCTCGCCCTCACCCCTTCACTTCAACTCCTCACAAATGTCCCAATATCACAAACCACCCATCCCAACACCAAGCCCTGCATGCAACACCAAAGCATGGACACCCATCACCAAAGCATGCCCACTGCACATAGCCATACACCCCCCTAAACCATTATCACAGAAGGTCCCACACAAGAATGGAAGCACTGGGGTACAGGGTGACCCACCCATTGCACACCATGGCACACACAGATGCAATAATCATGCCTTTCCACCCCTGCAGGACCCCTACCCAATGTCACCAGACAGGAGGGTCCAGACATGTCCACTCATCCCACAGAAGAGGCTCACAGTGATGACAGCAGCTCTGTCCAACTGGATCTAGATGACCAGCCCGGACCATCGGGGACCTCTGGACAGTCGGTTCCCCTCACACAGGCACAGGCCACCACAGACCTTCCCCCCTCTGGAAACACCAGCACAGCACCCACCCAGCGGGCCCATACCTCCGTCCCCAGGACACGTCAATCAGCTGTGTGTCCACCACTACAGGGAACCCAGGATAACCCACCACCCCAACAACAACAGGGACCTGGGGGCAGTGGCAGTGGCAGTGGGCACACGGTCCAGGGGACGGAGGCCCAGGAACACAGGGGAACTGGGAGGGCTGCCATGCGACAGGGGGCGGACAGGCCAAGGGAACCCACTCTCCACGAGGCCCTCTCCTCCATCATGGGAGCATACCACCACTCCCAGGAGATGATGGCAACCGTACTGGCCAAGTTTCAGGAGACCCAGCGCATGCAGGAGGAACAGTATATGGGCTTCAGGGAGGAACTCAGAACCATCAGCTCCACCCTGGGCACCATCGTAGGGGTGCTGAAGGAAGTACTCAACACCAGGAGGGACACTGTGGCACTACAAGGGGCCCCCGACACTAGCATGGACGATGAAATGCCCACCACCTCCGCCGGCGCTAGTGGACAGGACGCCCTGCCACAGGACCACCACACCAGCACCCCACCCCCCCCCCTGCAGACGGAGAACCACCACGCAAACGGGCCCTGAGATCCAGGATCAAGACAGAGAGCGATGCCAAGACCCCCGCCAAGAAAAGAGACCACCCTGATTGTCATCCTACTGTCTCACTTTGTCACCCTGTCCATAATTAAACTGCCCCAGCTCCACTTCCTATGCCCATATGGGCAATGCACCTGTGAGACTAATAGACTGGACTCTGCCATGGACACTCCTCCGCCATCACCCCTCACCATTTAACTTCCCCCTCCAATATTTTGCATTTAAATAAACACACCTAAAGCACAAAATGATCTGGAGTCTGTCTGTGATTTCGAAATAGTGTATTTGCAATTACAGTGACAAAATGTTTTTGAAATAGTAATGTCAACATACCTATGTCACACAGCTCTAGTCCATGAGGAATTTAAACAGATGTCACACAGTGGGACCCACATCTATGAAACCGTAAGGGAAAGTTACAACTCAGTGACCATACACTGGGTGAAAATGACAGACAGGAGAGAGGTAATAGTGTAAAAGTACATGTTGTAGGCAGGATTGTATTCTTACCTGTGTTTCACTGGAAATATTGCTGGATCACTGAGTCCCTGTTCTGCATGTTTTCTTCCTCTGCTTCATCCTCATCACTGTCCACAGGCTCCACAGCTGCCACAACACCACCATCTGGACCATCCTCCTGCAGAAAAGGCATCTGCAAAGCCAAGTTGTGAAGCATAAAGCAGGCCACGATGATCTGACACACCTTCTTTGGTGAGTAGAATAGGGATCCATCTGTCATGTGGAGGCACCTGAACCTGGCCTTCAGGAGGCCGAAGGTCCGCTCGATCAACCTCCTAGTTCGCCCATGGGCCTCATTGTAGCGTTCGTGCCCTGGTCCTGGGATTCCTCACTGGGGTCAGTAGCCATGACAGGTTGGGGTAACCAGAGTCACCTGCAAATGGCGAGGGGCAACTGTTAGACACACACTAACCTGGAGGGATAACCCCAGACCCAGACAACCATTCCCACTGACTTGCTTCCAGGTGCTCACCTAATAGCCACACACGGTGCCTCTGGAGTTGACCCATCACATCAGGGATGCTGCTATTCCACAGGATGTAGGCATCATGCACTGAGCCAGGGAACATAGCATTCACATTGGAGATGTAACCAGAGTCACCTGCAAATGGCGAGGGACAACTGTTAGACACACACTAAACTGTAGGGATATACCCAGACAACCATTCCCACTGTCTTGCTTCCAGGTGCTCACCTAATAGCCACACACGGTGCCTCTGGAGTTGACCCATCACATAAGGGATGCTGCTATTCCGCAGGATGTAGGCGTCATGCACTGAGCCGGGGAACATGGCATTCACATGGAAGATGTACTGGTCTGCCAAACATACCATCTGTACATTCATAGAATGATAACTCTTCCGATTTCTGTACACCTGTTCACTCCTGTGGGGGGGGGACCAAAGCCACATGGGTCCCATCAATGGCACCTATGATGTTGGGGATATGTCCCAGGGCATAGAAATCACCTTTCACTGTAGGCAAATCCTCCACCTGATGGAAAACGATGTAGCTCTGCATGTGTTTCAGAAGGGCAGACAACACCCTGGACAATACGTTGGAAAACATAGGCTGGGACATCCCTGATGCCATGGCCACAGTTGTTTGAAAAGACCCACTTGCAAGGAAATGGAGCACTGACAGCACCTGCACTTGAGGGGGGTTTCCTGTGGGATGGCGGATTGCTGATATCAGGTCTGGCTCCAACTGGGTACACAGTTCCTGGATTGTGGCACGGTCAAACTTGTAGGTGATTATCAAATGTCGCTCCTCCATTGTCGACAGGTCCACCAACGGTCGGTACACCGGAGGATGCCGCCATCTCCTCACATGTCCCAGCGGTCGGTGCCTATGAAGGACAACAGCGAGCACAGAGTCAAACAACTCAGAGGTACATACCCACAGTTTACACAGAACACCAATCATACACAGAAGGTGGCCTGTATGTGTGTTGAGACTAGGCGTAGGTATGTGTGACACAGTTGAAAATGAGGCCATGTGGGCCCCTGAAATGGCGGCTGCCTGACCTCTAAAGTGGGACAATGGGATGTAAGGTAACTGCGCTGGCGTTGTACACCGTCGCGGTAGGCGGTCGGAGACCGTGGTGCAATGCTGCATTGGTTAACATTGGACCCTATGGGTCCCAGGAGCCAATGACGATGTACGACGGCGGTGATGGTACGCACCGCCGTGGACGTGACCGCCGCGGACGTGACCGCCATTTTCTATTTGTTCAATCACTCGATACCTGATCTCCGACAGGAGAGGACCAACACTGCAAATGCTGCTGTGACCTCGGTCTGGAAGAGACAATGGCTCGTGCGTCTGGGGAAATGGCCCCTGCCTTCACATCGGAGGAGTTGGATAAGCTCGTGGATGGGGTCCTCCCCCAGTACACGCTACTCTACGGTCCTCCAGACAAACAGGTAAGTACACAGGGAGCATGTTGTATGGGCTATGCCTGTGTGGAGAGGGCTGGATTTAAGAAGGAAGGGGGCAGAGTGCTGCGTGCATGAAAGACGGTCAATGCATGTGCCACATGGCAAGGGTAGGGATGGGGGCCAATCACCTTGACGGTGCAGTTGGTAATGACTTCTCTTCTTCCCCTGTACATTTCATGTAGGTCAGCGCCCACCAGAAGAAAGATATATGGCGTGCCATCGCCAAGGACGTCCGGACCCTGGGGGTCTACCACAGACGGAGCACCCACTGCCGGAAAAGATGGGAGGACATTCGCCGCTGGAGCAAGAAGACGGCGGAGGCTCAGCTGGGGATGGCCTCCCAACGTGGGAGGGGTGCCCGTTGCACCATGACCCCCCTGATGTTCAGGATCCTGGCGGCGGCCTTCCCGGTGTTGGATGGGCGCTTAAGGGCATCACAGCAGACACAAGGGGGTGAGTACACTCTCATTCTGCTGATTTGCGCGCAGTGGAGTTGTCTGGGTGGGGGAGGAGGGCTGTGGGTTTCCCTAGGCCAGGGCGAGTTCCGTAGGCAAGGCCCCTCCGTAAGGCAGGCCATGTGGCACCCCAGCCCACCTCTGTAGAGTGCCAAGTACAGCTATTCATGCCCCTGTGTCATCTATGTGTGCAGATGTCTTCCATAGGCTTGTAGGCCATTTCCTAGCAATTGAACAGTGGAGCCCAAGAGCGCGGCGTAGTGCAGGGGGCATCTGTGTCTGTCTTGTCCGCCAACGGTAGCGGTAATCCATGCACTCAACATGTCTTTCTTCTGTTGCCCCCCCCTTTTTGTGTTCTCCCTGTTCTTGTGTGCATTAGCATCATCTGACGGAGGAGCAGTGGCAACGGAGCACGAGGGAGCTGCATCCCACATGGCCCTGGAGGGCGAGACTACTGACTTGGAATTCACCAGTGGGACGGAGGGCGAGGGGAGCTTCACGGCAGGGACAGGAGCAGACACCAGCGACACAGACACGTCCTCTGATGGGAGCTCCCTTGTGGTGGCGGCAACATCTGTGCCCCCCGCATCTACAGGTATAGCCGCCACCCCCCCTACCAGCACCACCCTCCCAACAGCCCCTCTGCCTTCGCCCCGTGCCCGCTCACCCAGGAGGGTGGGCATCACCTTCGCCCCAGGCACCTCAGCCCCTGCCACTGTCACCCCTGCTGCCCTCAGTGAGGAGGCCATTGACCTCCTCAGGTCCCTCACTGTTGGGCAGTCTACCATTTTGAATGCCATCCAGGGTGTAGAAAGGCAGTTGCAACAAACTAATGCATTCCTGGAGGGCATTCATTCTGGTTAGGCGGCCCTTCACTGAGCTTTTCAAACTCTGGCCTCACCACTGATGGCAGCCATTGTCCCCGTCTCTAGCCTCCCCCCTCCAACTTCCTCCACCCAGACCCAATCCTCTGTACCTCTGCCTATCCCAAGTACACCATCAGACCAGCCTGCACACACCTCACCACACAAGGGAAGCTCAGGCAAACATAAGCACCACACATCCCACAGGCACTCACGCAAGCAACACACACATGCAGACACACCAACATCCACTGCCTCCACTGTGTCCCCCTCCTCGTCGTCTCCCTCCTCCCTCCCAGTCTTGTCTACACTCACATCTGCATTCACTACCTCTACAGCCACTACGTCCCTCCCCAGCACACCCACCAGCACACCCGCTCACGTGCAGTCACCACCCCCATACCATTCGCCACAAAAAACCCGGAAAGTCTGGGAAGAGCTGCACGGCGGATAAGACCCCCATCATCCCCGCTGTCCAGGAGGCCACCACCAGCCCCAGCCCAGCTGCCCAGGAGGCCACTGCCAGCCCCAGCCCAGCTGCCCAGGAGGCCACCGCCAGCCCCAGCCCAGCTGCCCAGGAGGCTACCGCCAGCCCAGCTGCCCAGGAGGCCACTGCCAGCCCCAGCCCAGCTTCCCAGGAGGGCACCGCCAGCCCCAGCCCCAGCCCAGCTGCCCAGGAGGCCACCGCCAGCCCCAGCCCAGCTGCCCAGGAGGCCATCGCCAGCCCAGCTGCCCAGGAGGCCACTGCCAGCCCCAGCCCAGCTGCCCAGGAGGGCACCACCAGCCCCAGCCCAGCTGATCCATGAAGGACCGTCAGCACAAGCCCCGCTGGGCCATGAAGGACCGCCAACTCAAGCACTGCTGGGCCATGAAGGACCGCCAACTCAAGCACCGCTGGGCCATGAAGGACCGCCAGCACATGCACCGCTGGGCCATGAAGGACCGCCAACTCAAGCACCGCTGAACAGGGCACCACCAGCACAAGCACCGCTGAACAGGGCACCGCCAGCACAAGCACCGCTGAACAGGGCACCGCCAGCACAAGCACCGCTGGGCCATGAAGGACCGCCAACTCAAGCACCGCTGAACAGGGCACCGCCAGCACAAGCACCGCTGAACAGGGCACCGATAGCACAAGCACTGCTGGGCCATGAAGGACCGCCAGCACAAGCACCGCTGGGCCATGAAGGACCGCCAACTCAAGCACCGCTGGGCCATGAAGGACCGCCAGCACATGCACCGCTGGGCCATGAAGGACCGCCAACTCAAGCACCGCTGAACAGGGCACCGCCAGCACAAGCACCGCTGAACAGGGCACCACCAGCACAAGCACCGCTGAACAGGGCACCGCCAGCACAAGCCCCGCTGGGCCATGAAGGACCGCCAACTCAAGCACCGCTGAACAGGGCACAGCCAGCACAAGCACCGCTGAACAGGGCACCGCCAGCACAAGCCCCGCTGGGCCTTGAAGGACCGTCAGCACATGCACCGCTGGGCCATGAAGGACCGCCAACTCAAGCACAGCTGAACAGGGCACCGCCAGCACAAGCACCGCTGGGCCATGAAGGACCGCCAGCACAAGCACCGCTGGGCCATGAAAGACCGCCAACTCAAGCACCGCTAGCCCATGAGCGGCAGGGGCACTGACGCAACTGGGTCCGTCACGGGGTGAGTGATGCACTCTGGGCACCAATCCCCCTCCAGAACCAGTGGAGAGATCCATCCACTACCTCTGTCCTTCACAGGATGAAGCACTCTGGGGACCAGTCCCCCTCCAGAACCAGGGGAGACTGTTATCCACTTGAGAGACTGTGGCTTTGCACTCCCCAGGATATGGCAGTGGGCAACTCACCCACTGTAGAGACTTGAGAGACTGTGGCTTTGCACTCCCCAGGATTGAACAGTGGGCAACCCACCCACTGTTGAGAATTGAGAGACTGTGGCTTTGAACTCCCCAGGATTGAACAGTGGGCAAACCACCCACTGTAGAGACTTGAGAGACTGTGGCTTTGCACTCCCCAGGATTAAACAGTGGGCATTGAGCCCCCTCGTGGATCTGGCGTCGTACACTTATCCGGCTGAGGTGCCCCCCTTCCCTTCCCCCTGAGGTGCCTGTTGTATTTCTATCTGATGCCCCTGCAGTGTTCTCTCTGTTTTGATCGGGTATCGAGTGTGGACCTCAGTGGGGAGGGAAGGGGGGGCACCTCAGCCGGTTGAGTGCACGACGCTAAATCCACGAGGGGGCCTGTACTGCCATTTGATAAAAGTTTGTTTTGACCAATGACTTTGTGTTTCACCACTGCGCATATTAGTTGCTCAATGTTCACCAGTAGCACATGGTATGTTTTGTTCAGTTTAGCCGCCTATGGGCTTTGACATTGCATTAGTCATTACATTCTGTATTCTGCCTATTGGCTTTGACATGGCATTAGCCATTACTTTCTGTATTCAGTTGAGCCGCCTATGGGCTTTGACATGGCATTAGCCATTACTTTCTGTATTCAGTTTAGCCGCCTATGGGCTTTGACATTGCATTAGTCTGTATTCTGCCTATTGGCTTTGACATGGCATTAGCCATTACTTTCTGTATTCAGTTTAGCCGCCTATGGGCTTTGACATTGCATTAGCCATTACATTCTGTATTCTGCCTATTGGCTTTGACATGCTGTATCCAGTCTAGCCGCCTATTGGCTTTGACATGATATTCAGCTCCGCTGCCTATTGGCTTTGACATGATATTATACATTGCATTTTATATTCAGCTCCGCTGCCTATTGGCTTTGACATGATATTATACATTGCATTTTGTATTCAGCTCAGCTGCCTATGGGCTTTGACATGATATAAGACATTGCATTTTGTATTCAGCTTAGATGCCTATTGGCTTTGACATGACACTAGACATTGCATTTGATATTTAGGTTAGCTGCCTATTGCCTTTAACATGACATTGCATTTGATATTTAGGTTAGCTGCCCATTGCCTTTAACGTGGAGTTAGACATTGCAGTTGAGAATCCAAGCTGTATTTTTCCAAGCTGTGTTTTTGCACCAGAGAACCAAGATGTTTTTCTCACAGTAGACTAGACATGATAAGAGAGAGTACATGGGTGTTGTTTTTTCCTCGCTTGAGCTTGGGAACAGGAGTAGTCTTGGAGACCTGGCCAGTCTCCAAAAGACTTGCTCAGTTTCCCAGGTCTGAGAGGAGGGGGCACACCTTTGTAACGAATGTAACAGGCTGCAGAGAGTCAGATTCGAATCTGCCGGACCTCGTGCTGGAGCTTGGCGCCAGCTGCCAGCATCCCGTGTGGGTAGATGAAACTCTTTCTCGCGGCTGACAGGGGTCATCAGCTTGCAGACCTTAGAAAGATGTAGCTGTAAATAGTTCCTACACGGTGAAGTATTTGTTTTGCTTTGCATTCAATATCTTATAAATATAACCTGCTGTGTATATTGCAAACTGATATATTTTGTTTGATTAACGCGGACTTGAAAGCTACTAATTCGTCATTAATAAAAGTCTTCTTTGACCTCACAAGTGCATTTCTAGTGTGTTATGTTAGTGCTTAGAAACTAAATAAGAGGAAAGCACTACAATTGGTACCAGGAGTGGGGTCGGTCATTAAGAGGTGATTAAGAAGGGGTTTGACGAGTTAGTAGATTTCTAAGTGCACACTTTAAAAGTGTAATTGTTTTTTGTTGTTTGGAGAATTACAGAAATTGTTTTCTGTTTGGAGAATCACAGTAGCACGGCAGACCATGTCATGTGTTGATAAACTGCCTGATGGTGCTAAGAAAAACTGTGAATTGTTTTCTGTTTGGGGAATTACAGAAGAAAATGCATGTGTAGCTAAAAGGCCTGATAATGTTTTGAGAAATAATTCCTGTTGTATATATGTAGAAAACGTGTCTTTTGGAAGTAATGATGACAGAAAGGTCTGGATACCTTTATCTGCTTACAGAGAAATGCAGGAGAAATGTAGGAAGTTGGAACATGAAAATAGGAATTTACGTGAGCAAATTAGCCCGACTGAAAGTTATAAAAAGGCTGTTTTTGAAGAATCTTTCTTGTCCCATTCCAGTAATGAGGGGGTTAAGACAGCTGAGCCAGGGTTTTTGGCAGACAAAATGCATTCCTTAACTGATAACACGACAAGAGAGACCAGAATGTGATTTACGAGTTACCGTTGCAAAATGCACAAGTAAAACGAAGGATTTTAGAGCAAGACACCCCGAGTTTCATTAGCTTGTTTGATTTTTGGAAAAAGAATAGCCCTCATTTGAGAGAAATCCTAACACTTTTGTATACTGTATGGTCACTGTGAAAAATAATATGCAGCTGCGCGCTTGTGATTTGGCAAATGAAATAATGCAGACTTTAGGTTTCTGCGCAGTGCAAGAAGGAAATACTTATGTACATGTAACTCAAGAACAAGGGAAGAAAATAGTGCCCCTAGCTAGAATCATACAATGGATCTGGTACTTGCAAGACAGGGCTAGAGTACCACAGGTAAAAGAATTACCGGTGAAATTGTGTGCACCATTTGAATTCGTGTCCACTGAAGATAAAAAGCATGTTTGTTTTACTAATGATTCATTGACTGAAATGTTGCTTTCTGGCACAGTAGAAGGAACAGCGTTGTATAATGTGTGTCAGATTTTAAAGCAAGAGCTACTTGAGATGTGTCATTTTTATGTTGATTTTTGGTTCATTGCTAATGTTTTAGCCACATGGCTTGTACCTAACTGGTTCAATTACCTTGCAGATGTTAATGAGAAAAATTCAGAGAGAGAAGTGTACACCCAGAATTCTGCCTTAGTGGGGATGGCTAAGTGGGTGCCCCAGAAATGTGAACAGCTGAGAGAAAAAGCCACTTACAGGTGGGCAGAGATGAGAGAGATGCACATTCCCCTAGATTTGATAAAAACTGTGCAGCACGCACAAAAGCAATCTGTCATGCAAGCAGTCACAGAGCAGTTGGGGAGAGGAAAGTTACCAGAACAGAAATGGCAAATTGATCAGGTTTTAGGGAGAGTGATTGCTGCAAATTACCAAGGAAAAATCGAAATTATGCTGATACCTAGAAAAGAATCTGATTCATTCATACAAATTGGAGACAGAATGGCCCAACTTGACAAAAGTGCAGTGAATGGAGGTTTGTTAAAGAATGAGTCTGCCCCAGCCCTTCTGACAGTGCAAGAAAAGGGAAGCTGTGGCGCAGCAGATAAAAACCTCAGTACTGATGTGTGGGCTGAAGCCCCAAGTGATCCTCCAGAACCTCCAGAAAATATAACAAAGGGCCCCAAAAACGTCCTGCTGATTATAAAACAGGGAAAGAAAGAGGAAGGGTGCAGTTTAAATGAAAAATGTTATTTGCAAGAAAAGTCATACTTGTTTCTTTTGCAGATCTTACCACGTTTCGCCACTGTCCCTGAGTGTGCTGTGTGGTCCCCCTTCCGGTGTGTGCGTGTGGGGTCGGGGAAGGGACCGAATCCCCAACCTGAACCTGGCTGAGTAAAGTGCCAGCACCATGGAACCATTTTGCGCAAACTGCGCCTTCAGTTCAAGTTCAACTTGTTTGATTGCATTCTTCCAATGGAACTAAGCTGTGTTTTTTTTTTTTCCCTCTCGTATGGAACTCTGACTTTTGCTTATCTTCCAGCAAACCTTTCAGGTGGACCGTGCCTCTTTACATGAGCAGAACTCATGCCACATCAAATTGCTAACACTGTTGAATTAGAGACTCACTCAGAGTATAAAAATTGCCCAGTCTTTTCTATGTAGATGTATCTGATGTGAAAGGTTATGAAATCAATGTGTTAATTCACTTCTATTGCTTTACAGGGATTGCTTTGATCATAATGTTTTTTTTTTGTGCCGATGTTTTTTGTTTTTGTTTGAAATAAGAGATATGTGAAACAAAAATTCATTGGTCAAAGGGCGGAATGTACTGCCATTTGATAAAGTTTGTTTTGACCAATGACTTTGTGTTTCACCACTGCGCATATTAGTTGCTCAATGTTCACCAGTAGCACATGGTATGTTTTGTTCAGTTTAGCCGCCTATGGGCTTTGACATTGCATTAGTCATTACATTCTGTATTCTGCCTATTGGCTTTGACATGGCATTAGCCATTACTTTCTGTATTCAGTTGAGCCGCCTATGGGCTTTGACATGGCATTAGCCATTACTTTCTGTATTCAGTTTAGCCGCCTATGGGCTTTGACATTGCATTAGTCTGTATTCTGCCTATTGGCTTTGACATGGCATTAGCCATTACTTTCTGTATTCAGTTTAGCCGCCTATGGGCTTTGACATTGCATTAGCCATTACATTCTGTATTCTGCCTATTGGCTTTGACATGCTGTATCCAGTCTAGCCGCCTATTGGCTTTGACATGATATTCAGCTCCGCTGCCTATTGGCTTTGACATGATATTATACATTGCATTTTATATTCAGCTCCGCTGCCTATTGGCTTTGACATGATATTGTACATTGCATTTTGTATTCAGCTCAGCTGCCTATGGGCTTTGACATGATATAAGACATTGCATTTTGTATTCAGCTTAGATGCCTATTGGCTTTGACATGACACTAGACATTGCATTTGATATTTAGGTTAGCTGCCTATTGCCTTTAACATGACATTGCATTTGATATTTAGGTTAGCTGCCCATTGCCTTTAACGTGGAGTTAGACATTGCAGTTGAGAATCCAAGCTGTATTTTTCCAAGCTGTGTTTTTGCACCAGAGAACCAAGATGTTTTTCTCACAGTAGACTAGACATGATAAGAGAGAGTACATGGGTGTTGTTTTTTCCTCGCTTGAGCTTGGGAACAGGAGTAGTCTTGGAGACCTGGCCATTCTCCAAAAGGCTTGCTCAGTTTCCCAGGTCTGAGAGGAGGGGGCACACCTTTGTAACGAATGTAACAGGCTGCAGAGAGTCAGATTCGAATCTGCCGGACCTCGTGCTGGAGCTTGGCGCCAGCTGCCAGCATCCCGTGTGGGTAGATGAAACTCTTTCTCGCGGCTGACAGGGGTCATCAGCTTGCAGACCTTAGAAAGATGTAGCTGTAAATAGTTCCTACACGGTGAAGTATTTGTTTTGCTTTGCATTCAATATCTTATAAATATAACCTGCTGTGTATATTGCAAACTGATATATTTTGTTTGATTAACGCGGACTTGAAAGCTACTAATTCGTCATTAATAAAAGTCTTCTTTGACCTCACAAGTGCATTTCTAGTGTGTTATGTTAGTGCTTAGAAACTAAATAAGAGGAAAGCACTACAGGGCCCCATGCCCACTGTGCAATCCTGGGGAGTGGAAAGCCACAGTCTCTCAAGTCTCTACAGTGGGTGGTTTGCCCACTGCTGCATCCTGGGGAATGCAAAGCCACAGTCTCTCAAGTCTCTACAGTGGGTGGGTTGCCCACTGTTAAATCCTGGGGAGTGCAAAGCCACAGTCTCTCAGTCTCTCAAGTCTCTACAGTTGGTGGTTTGCCCACTGTTCAATCCTGGGGTGTGCAAAGCCACAGTCTCTCAAGTCTCTACAGTGGGTGGGTTGCCCACTGTTCAATCCTGGGGAGTGCAAAGCCACAGTCTCTCAAGTCTCTACAGTGGGTGGTTTGCCCACTGTTCAATCCTGGGGAGTGCAAAGCCACAGTCTCTCAAGTGGATGTCAATCTCCACTGGTTTTGGGGGGAGGGGGCTTGTGCCCAGAGTGCTATATCCTGCCAAGGACTGAGGTAGTGGATGCCTTTCTCCACTGGTTCTGGAGGGGGCCTTGTGCCCAGAGTGCTTCATCCTGCCAAGGACTGAGGTAGGTGATGTCAATCTCCACTGGTTCTGGAGGGGGCCTTGTGCCCAGAGAGCTTTAGCCTGCCAAGGACAGAGGAAGTGGATGCCTTTCTCCACTGGTTCTGGAGGGGGCCTTGTGCCCAGAGTGCTTCATCCTGCCAAGGACTGAGGTAGAGGATGCCTTTCTCCACTGATTCTGGAGGGGGCCTTGTGCCCAGAGTGCTTCATCCTGCCAAGGACTGAGGTAGTGGATGCCTTTCTCCAATGATTCTGGAGGGGGCCTTGTGCCCAGAGTGGTTCTTGCTTGCTTGTGGTGGTGGTTTCTTTGGCAGCGGTTCAGCTGTTGGCGGTCTAGTCCTGTTGAGCGGTGCTTGTGGTGACGGTGTCCTTGGCAGCGGTGCTTGTGGCGGCGGTGTCTTTGGTGCGGTTCAGCTGCTGGTGGTCTTGTCCTGTTTAGCGGTGCTTGTGGCGGCGGTGTCCTTGGCAGCAGTTCAGCTGCTGGTGGTCCTGTCTGTGGCAGTGTGGCTGCTGGCGGTCGCCTCCTTGGCAGCGGGGCTGCTGCTGGCAGTCCTGTCTGTGGCAGTGGGGCTGCTGGCGGTCGCCTCCTGGGAAGCGAGGCTGCTGCTGGCGGTCCTGTCTGGGGCACTGTGGCTGCTGGCGGTCGCCTCCTGGGCAGCAGGGCTGCTGCTGGCGGTCATGTCTGGGGCAGTGTGGCTGCTGGCGGTCTCCTCCTGGGCAGCGGGGCTGCTGCTGGTGGTCCTGTCTGGGGCAGTGGGGCTGCTGGCGGTTGCCTCCTGGGCAGCGGGGCTGATGGCGGTCTTCTCCGCTGTGCTGATCTTCCCAGACTTGCCGGTTTTCTTGTGCCCAATCCCCACCTTGGATAGTGTCGCAGCTGTCTCCACAATCACAAAGTCTTTCCCCTCCCCCGCCGGGCACTGGCCAACTTTTGATGCTTGACAGGTGGGGGACTGTTCGTGCTGTGGCTCCTTGCCACACTGCCTGCCCTGCTGCCTGGTGCACTCCATAATCCGGTGACTAGTTGGCACCACTGGTCCCGCCGATGTTGTGGCTGATGTGCTAGGTTGGGACCTGGAGAGTCGGGCACTAGGAGGCTGACGGGGTGGGGGAGGTGAGGGAAAGAGGTCAAGGTTGGACAGGAAAAGTTTCTTATGAACACTGGGACGGGTATCTGGAGGGGGTTTGGGAGTGGAGGAAGAGGTTGTGGTCGTACGAGGTGTACGTTTGGTGACTTTGGGTGAAGGTGCATGGGCTGGAGGCTGTCGTGAGGTGGATGGCTGTTGGGTGGGTGCGTTTGTGTACCTTGGGAGGTGGTCTCGTGGCAAGGGCTGAGGGGCTGCTGGGAGGGCTGTGCTGGTAGGGGGGTGGCGGCTGTACCTGTAGATGCGGGGGGCACAGATGGGACCGCCACCGCAAGGGAGCTCCCATCAGAGGAGGAGTCTGTATCGCTGGTCTCAGCTCCTGTTCCCGCTGTGGAGCTCCCCTCGCCCTCCGTCCCACTGGTGAATTCGGAGTCCGTAGTCTCGCCCTCCAGGGCCATGTGGGATGCAGCTCCCTCCTGCTCCGGTGCCACTGCTCCTCTGCCTGATGATGCTAATGCACACAAGTACAGGGAGACCACAAAAAGGGGGGGGGGGAGACAGATGAAAGACATGTTGAGTGCATGCAATACCGCTACCGTTGGCGGACACAACAGGCACAGACGCCCCCTGCACTGAGCCGCGCACTTGGGGTCCACTATTCGATCCCTGGGACATGGCTTACAAGGTTATGGCCGATTTCTGCACACATGGATGTCACAGGTGCCTGACTAGGTGTAGTTGGCACACTACCCAGGTGGGGTAGGGTGCCACAGGGACTGCCTGAAAAAGGGGACTTAACTAGCAAACTCACCCTGGCCTAGGGGAAGCCACAGCCCACCTCCCCCACCCAGACACCTACAATGGGCGCTGAATCAGCTGAATGAGAGTGTACTCACCCCCTTGTTACTGCTGTGATGCCCTCAAGCACCCATCACCGCCGGCGTACATCGTTATTGGCTCCTGGGACCCATAGGGTCCAATGTTAACCAATGCAGAATTGCGCTGCGGTCTTCGACTGTGTACTGCGACGGTGTACAACGCCAGCGCAGTTACCTCACATCCCATTGTCCCACTTTACAGGTCAGGCAGCCACCATTTCAGGGGCCCACATGGCTTTATTTTTGACTGCGTCACACATACCTAGGCCTTGGATCAACACTCATACAGGCAAATTTCGGTTTATGAATAGTTTTCTGAGTAAGCTGTATTTACGTACCTCAGACTTGGTTGACTCTGTGCTCGCTGTTCTCCTCCATAAGCACCGTCCACTGGGGCATGTGAGGAGATGGCGGCGTCCTCCGGTGTACAGACCACTGGTGGACCTGTCGACAATGTAGGAAAGACATGTGATCATCACCTACAGGCTTGATCGTGCCACAATCCAGGAACTGTGTGCCCAGTTGGAGCCAGACCTGATGTCAGCTATCCGCCATCCCACAGGAATCCCCCCTCAAGTGCAGGTGCTGTCAGTACTCCATTTCCTTGCACATGGGTCATTCAAACAACAGTGGGCATAGCATCAGGGATGTCCCAGCCTATGTTTTCCAACGTGTTGTCCAGAGTGTTGTCTGCCCTGCTGAAACACATGCTGAGCTACATCGTTTTCCCTCAGGTGGAGGATTTGCCTACAGTGAAAGGTGACTTCCATGCCCTGGGACATATCCCCAACATCATAGGTGCCATTGATGGGACACATGTGGCCTTGGTCACCCCCCGCAGGAGTGAACAGGTGTACAGAAACCGGAAGAGTTACCATTCGATGAATGTGCAGATGGTGTGTTTTGGCAGACCAGTACATCCTTCATGTTAATACAAAATTCCCTGGCTCAGTGCATGACGCTTACATCCTGCGGAATAGCAGCATCCCTTACGTGATGGGGCAACTACAGAGGCACTGGGTGTGGCTATTAGGTGAGCACCTGGAACCAAATCAGTGGGAATAGTTGTCTGGGTCTGGGGATATCCCTAAGAGTTAGTGTGAGCCTAACAGTTGTCCCTCGCCATTTGCAGGTGACTCTGGTTACCCCAACCTGTCATGGCTACTGACCCCAGTGAGGAATCCCAGGACAAGGGCAGAGGAACGCTACTATGAGGCCTATGGGCGAACTAGGAGGATTATAGAGCGGACCTTCGGCCTCCTGAAGGCCAGGTTCCGGTGCCTTAATATGACAGGTGGTTCCCTATTCTACTCACCAAAGAAGGTGTGCCAGATCATTGTGGCCTGCTGTATGCTTCACAACTTGGCTTTGCGACGACAGGTGCCTTTTCTGCAGGAGGATGGTCCAGATGGAGTTTTTGTGGCAGTTGTGGAGCCTGTGGACAGTGAAGACGAGGAAGCAGAAGAAGAGGACATCGACAACAGGAACTCGGTGATCCTGCAATACTTCCAGTGGGACACAGGTAAGAAGACAAACCTGCTTGCTACATGTACTTTAAAACTACTACCTCTCTACTGTCTGTCCTTTTCACCCAGTGTATAGTCACTGAGTTGTCACTTTCCCTTACGATTTTACAGATGTGGGTCCCACTGTGTGACATCTGCTTTGTTTCCTCATTGACTAGAGCTGTGTGACATAGGTATGTTGACGTTACATTTGAAAGAGCATTTTGTCACTGTAATTGCCAATACACTATTTCGAAATCACAGACAGACTCCAGATTGTTTTGTGCTTTAAGGGTGTTTATTTAAGTGCTCAATATTGGAGGGGGTTGTAAAATGGTGAGGGGTGATGGTGGAGGAATGTCCATGGCAGAGTCCAAGCTATTAATCTCACAGGTGCATTGTCCAAAGGGGCATAGGAAGTGGAGCTGGGGAAGTTTGAGGATGGACAGGGTGACAAGGTGGGACAAAAGGATGACAATCAGGGCGGTCTTATTTCTTGGCCGGGGTCTTGGCATCGTTCTCTGTCTTTGTCCTGGATCTCAGGGACCGTTTGCGGGGTGGTTCTCCCTCTGCAGGGGGTGGGGTGCTTGTGTGGTGGTCCTGTGGCGGTGCCTCCTGTCCACTAGCGCCTGCTGAGGTGGTGGGCAGTTCATCGTCCAGGCTAGTGTCAGGGGCCCCTTCTTGTGCCACAGTGTCCCTCCTGGTGTTGAGGAGTTCCTTCAGCACCCCTATGATGGTGCCCAGGGTGGAATTGATGGATTTGAGTTCCTCCCTGAAGCCCAAATACTGTTCCTCCTGCAGCCGCTGGGTCTCCTGAAACTTGGCCAGTACAGTTGCCATCATCTCCTGGGAATGGTGGTAGGCTCCCATGATGTTGGAGAGGGCCTCGTGGAGAGTCGGTTCCCTGGGCCTGTCCTCCCCCTGTCGCACAGCAGCCCTCCCAGTTCCCCTGTTTCCCTGGGCCTCTGTCCCCTGAACGGTGTGCCCGCTGCCACTGCCCCCAGGTCCCTGTTGTTGTTGGGGTGGTGGGTTAGCCTGGGTTCCCTGTAGTGGTGTACACACTGCTGCTTGACGTGTCCTGGGGACAGAGGTATGGGCCCGCTGGGTGGGTGCTGTGCTGGTGTTTTCAGAGGGGGGAAGCTCTGTGTTGGACTGTGACTGTGTCAGGGGAATCGACTGTCCCGAGGTCCCAGATGGGCCGGGCTGGTCGTCTAGATCCAGTTGGACAGAGATGCTGTCGTCACTGTGGTCCTCTTCTGTGGGTCGTGTGGACATGTCTGGACCCTCCTGTCCGGTGACGTTGGGTAGGGGTCCTGCAGGGGTGTAAAAGCATAATTATTGTATCTGTGTGTGCCATGGTGTGCAAGGGGTGGGTGACCCTGTACCCCAGTGTTTGCATTCCTGTGTGGGACCTTGTGTGATGATGGTTTAGCGGGGTGTATGGGTATGTGCAGTGGCCATGCTTTGGTGATGGGTGTCCATGCTTTGTTATTGCATGCAGGGCTTGGTGTTGGGATGGGTGGTTTGTGATATTGGGACATTTGTGAGGAGTAGGAGTGATGGGGGTGAGGGCGAGGGTGGGGGTATGTGATGGCATGCAGGTAGGGTGGGGGATGTAAAAGTTAAGATTTGACTTACCAGAGTCCATTCCTTCAGCTACTCCTGCAAGGCCCTCAGGATGCAGAATAGCCAAGACCTGCTCCTCCCATGTTGTTAGTTGTGGGGGAGGAGGTGGGGGTCCGCCGCCAGTCCTCTGTACTGCGATGTGGTGTCTTGAGACCACGGAACGCACCTTCCCCCGTAGGTCGTTCCACCTCTTCCTGATGTCATCCCTATTTGTTGGGTGCTGTCCCACTGCGTTGACCCTGTCCACGATTCTTCACCATAGCTCCATCTTCCTAGCTATGGAGGTGTGCTGCACCGGTGATCCAAATAGCTGTGGCTTTACCCAGATGATTTCCTCCACCATGACCCTGAGCTCCTCCTCAGAAAACCTGGGGTGTCTTTGCCGTGCCATGGGGTGGTGTGGGTGATGTGTGGGTTGGTGTGTGTTGTGATGTGTGGGGTGATATTTAGTGGTGTGTTGTGTGAGGTGCGTGGATGTTATGTGGGTGATGGTGTTGAGTGCCTGTGGATGCTCGTTTGTAGATGGTGGTGTCTCTCTGAGGCCTTCAGTCGCAGTTGTTGTCTTAGGGGTTTATGGGTGATGTGGGTGTGTGTTTTATATTGTATTGGGTGTGTGGGAGTGGTGTGTGTATGTGTATCAGGTGTGTGTATTTCCAATTGGCCAATGTTGATGTGTTTTGTAAGTGTGTGTGTATTTTGAGCGCGGTGGTGTGTGCCGCCAATGGAATACCGCGGTTGAAAGACCGCCACGTGGATTCATGGGTCGTGATAGTGTGGGCGTATTCCTGTTGGCGTGACGGTGGAGGTTTTGTTTTCCCCAGTTTATCACTGACCTTTGGTGTGGCGGACTTGTGTGGGTGTCTACATTTTGGCAGATTCCGACCTGTGAGTCATAATGACCGTGGCGGAATTCCGCGGCGGTGTGTTGGCGGTCTTCTGCACAGCGGTAAGTGGCTTTTACCGCCAATGTTGTAATGAGGGCCTTTGTCCCTATTTAGCTCAGCGTGGATAGTACTATGCAGATTCTATGCTTAAAACTTTGCTAGATAAACAGACATTTTAGATGAGCAAATCTAGAGTGTCACTGGTGTTGCAGAGTGCTCCTTACTGGAGCTGCTCTCCACCTAAACTTGGGAACTACCCAGAGTTGTCTCTTCTTTTTTGCAGAATGTATGTGTCACTCTAACCCTGAAAGGGATTTGGTTTGAGTTATACTGGATGCTCCCTTGTGTCTGGACAAACCTAAACTTCTCTGAAGCACTCTAATGAGAGTGAAACACGTGTCAGGAGTTGCCTTTACTTGTTCCAGGTTGGCTTGGATGCCATTTTATCAGCCAAAAGCTTTCATACTGTGCCTGGAATAGTGAATGGCTTTTGTCATTTTACCATTTTACAGATCAGCAAGGTTGACACTTTGTTAAACCTATGATTAAAAATGTTGCTGTACAATTGACAAAAGACTTTGGCGGTCATTCTGACCGCGGCGGGCGGCGGTAGCCGCCTGCCATGCGGTCACCGCCATTTGGCCGCTCTGCAGTCAAAAGACCGCGGAGGCCATTCTGGCTTTCCCGCTGGGCCGACGGGCACCCGCCAAAGGAGCGCCCGCCGGCCCAGCAGGAAAGGCCCTGCAACATGGAAGCCGGCTCCGAATGGAGCCGGCGGTGTTGCAGGGGTGCGACGGGTGCAGTTGCACCCGTCGCGATTTTCATTGTCTGCTATGCAGACAGTGAAAATCATGCTGGGGCCCTGTTAGGGGGCCCCACGACACCCGTTCCCGCCATCCTGTTCCTGGCGGTAAACACCGCCAGAAACAGGGTGGCGGGAAGGGGGTCGGCGGATTCAGCCCAGGTAGGGGAAATCCCGCGGGAAACCGCCGGATCCCCTTTTCTGACCGCGGCTTTACCGCCGCGGTCAGAATGGGCAGGGAAGCACCGCCAGCCTGTTGGCGGTGCTTCCGTGGTCCTCCACCCTGGCGGTCGATGACCGCCAGGGTTGGAATGACCCCCTTTGTCCCAATCTAGCTCCATGTGGATAGCACTGTGCAGCTCCTATGCTTAAAAGGTTTGCTAGATAAACAAACATTTGAAGGGAGCAAATCTAGTGTTGCCAGTGTTGCAGGGTGCTCCTTACTAGAGCTGCTCTCCACCTAAACTTGGGAACTACCCAGAGTTCTCTTATTTTGTGTGCATAATTTATGCATCACTCTAACCCTGAAAGGGATTTGTTTTGACTTATACTGGGTACTCCCTTGTGTCTGAACAAAGCTAAACCTCTCTGAAGAGTTCTAATAAAAACAAAACATGTGTCAGGGGCTGCTTTTATTAATTCCAGGTTGGCTTGGATGGGATTTTATCAGTCCAAAACTATGACGCCAAAATTATGGAGTGAGAGTAATTTTTTTACTGTGGAAATCTACCTTGCGTTAATGACATGTAAAGCGACCCCAAGTCTTCCCTACACCTCCGCTGCCTGGTTAGAGTCATTTATTTTGACGCTAACCAGGCAGCAGCGCCGGCTACCATCATTAAATAAATATGTCGCACGGCTGGAGCGTTGGAATGGCGGTGCTGGCGTTATACTTTTTGACGCAAATCTGCGCTAAATATGGGCCTTTGTCCCTATCTAGCTCGGAGTGTGCAGCACTGTGCTCATATTGTGCTTAAAAACTTTGATAGATAAACAGACATTTGAGGTGAGCAAATCTAGAGCGTCGCTGGTGTTACTGGGTGCTCTTTATTAGAGCTGCTCTCCACCTAAACTTGGGAATTAACCAGAGTCCTCTCTTCTTTTTTGTGTAACTCATGCATCACTCTAATGCTGAAATTGATTTGTTTTGACTTACACTGGGTGTTCCCTTGTGTCTGGACAAAGCTAAACCTTTCTGAAAAGCTTGAATGAGAGCACAGGTGTAAGGAGTTGCTTTTACTCATTCCAGGTTGGCTTGGACGCTATTTTATCAGTCCAAAGCTGTAATACTGTGCCTGGAGTGATAAATGGCTTTTGTCATTTTACAGCTCGGCAAGGTTGATACTGTGTCAAACCTAATCTTAAAGACTTTGAGCCATATTTATACTTTTTGACACAAAACTGCGCTGACGCACTTTTGCGTCAAAAAGTTTAATGCCGGCTAACGCGATTTCCTTTCGTCGCCCGGGCATCAAATTGCTACTTTGACACTCGGCGGCACAAACCACTGGTTAGAGTCATTTTTTTTACTCAAACCAATGTGCCACATTGTAAAGAAAAACAATGTCAAAGTGGCGAAAATTACTTTAATCCAGTTTACGACGTTGCACACCGGATACGTGCCAATTCTTGCCACAATAGCTTCAAAAAGCGGCACAAACACAGCATAATGTGCAAAGGAGCCCCAAAATGGATCCCAGAAGCCATGAGAGACCCCAGGAAGATGACACCGACCAGGAACCAGCCAGGAGGACACACACAAGACCCAGGAGAGGGAGAAGAAGAAAAGGAAGTGTTGGTTCAGTGCAGAGGAGCATGAAATACTGGTGAAAGAGGTGACGGAACACCAGCATCAACTTTTTTCACCTCTAAATTGCCAATTGGAAGGAGAGAGGCAATTTGGCAACAAATTGTCGATAAGATCAAGAGTGTGGCAGAAGTACGGAGAACAGTCACCGAGTGCAAGAATCGCTGGCATGACTGCAAGCGCAGGACCAAGGAAAAGATGGCCAGGAACAAGAAGACAGCACTGCAGACGAGGTGGGAGTCCAGCACCACAGGAGGCCCTGGACCACATGGAGGAGATGGTGGCAGCCGTCATCCCTGAGGAGATCATCACAGGGATTCAAGGACAGGACAGCGCAGACTAGCAGGATACAACACAGATGCAGGGTAAGTGGCATGGGGAGTAAAAATGCCTAATTGTTAACTGCAAGCAGGGGGGGCATACCTACTACACAATACATGTCAGCCATGATAATCAGGTAGTGGAAAGGGCAAAGGTGAACGGCACGGGTGCATGGGCTCTGCAGGGGAAACCTGGGCCACATCACAACACTACACGAACAACCTTTGCATGGGGTACTCTGCCATACCAAGGTTGTTGGAAAGGCAATGCCAGTCCTGGAGGGTAGGGTACAACGTAAAACAGGTCTCCTGTTACATGAAAGCTGGTATTGTCACTACAAGAACTAGGGGTCGATTTCCAGTCTCAGGCCATATCCGCAAGTGGTATTTACTAATGACAACAGTTGCCACTACCACCTCTGCTGTGTGTGCAGGTCAAGTAGCTAATGGCAGTACGTGCCCATGGATCAAACACACCCAAATTAGAGGGTTCAGGATGACAACGTTATCAATCCCCTGTAATTGATAAAGATGTGCAAATCCTGTCAAATGCTCATGTCTATAGGCGCTACAAACATCAGGTATTGTATTTGATACAACATTATGAGATAAACAGCAGTAATGTCATGCCCATGCTGCACATGTCAGGTTTCTACCCTGTGCCTGTGTCACAATAGCTGCAATGCCACCATGCAACATCTCAAGTGTCATAGTGCTAAGACAACAGCATTGAGGGGGATGACATATGTTTCCAGCTAGTGAAACACACCCGCACAGTCATAAGAGGAAATGGAACACTGCTAGGACCATCACTGCAATCCAATGTAGCACACATTCCCCATCATCATCAGTACACACTACCAATGCTGACACCTGTATTGTGCCATGCCAATGCTATACATAGTATATGCTAGGTCTTAGCAACATATAGGTAGATGTGAAATATCAGAGACTGGGTCAGTTCCAGATTGTTAAGTGTGGTGCAAGTGCCATCCGGACACCCACAGGCAGTACAAGGCCACACCATGATAATGGAAGTAGACGGAGGGTTGATTAGTCCAAGAAGGTGGCAACATACAATTTGGGCAGAACCTACACCTAGAGGATGTGACGCAGACATTTCCCCAAACTGTCCACACTACATGTGACATGCAGGTGGGGCATAGGCCTGGGAGAATGCTAATCGTTATGACAGGAACAATGACAGGAACCAAAATCACAATGTGCAACTAATAGGAAGTCAGGCACTTCACATTACAAATGGCACAACACAGACACACTAATTGTACAATATCTCATTGCAGAGGACGATGGCTCTCCTGCAGATATGCCTGTCCTGGACTTCCCTGATGACATGGATGACGAGCTGACAAACATCAGCCAGCAGGCCCTCCAAGATGTCCTTGGAACCCTCCAGACCCCACCTTCAGTCGCAAGGAGGAGCCACCCACCACCCCAATTGTACGATCTGCCAGCTCCAACCCAGCTGAGGACTCTGAGGACACTGGCAACACCTTTGAGAGGACTGTAGTTGGAGTACAGTGGGAGCAGGCCACGAAGGTGCGGGTGGGGATGTACAATATGTCAGCCAGCCTTGAGGCGATGCGTTCGTGCATGATGTCATCTGCAGAACAGTCAGCAGCCATGCAAGTGCAAACTTCTATCCTGCAAGAACTTCAACAAAGTGTTAAGGAAATCACCACTGCAGTAAGGGAGTTGCCACAACACCTTACACACCAAACCTTTCACTGCGTGCACAAATGCAAACATGACCCCCTCAGGGCTGACCTGGCTGCCTACCACAGTGATACAGTATAGCTGCTATACTTAAGAATCAGCAGCTCCTCCTTGCTGCAGTACTGCCCTCAATAGTCCCACAGTTGGCAGCTACCAGGATTTCTGACTCCACGTCTTCAAACACTGAAGTGTGTGTTGCCCCTCAAACCCACCTCTACCAAGGGCAGAGGAGACGACACATACATCAGAAGATGAAGACCTGGAACAGATCACCTTTACCCGTAAGAGTACCCGGTAGCACAAGTCCATGCCAAATGGGCACTTATATCCAAGGTCCTGTGCTTCTTCACATGCCAGTCTTGCAACAGCTGCTCACATGCATTGTTCTCCAGCACACTGTTTACCTTAATACTATGCTCTGTGATTGTCTCTCACTACCTCATTGGCAATTCATGTTCCTCTGCACTGTATGACACTTCAACCCAGCATGTCCAATGACATGTCCCATTGCACCTATGTAGTATCACAATAGAAGGCGTCACACTAATGGACTCACAATCCTGGACTATGTAAATATTGCACTACAGCACATTAAAATAAATAGCACTTGCCCAACCACTTTGTCTCTGTGTAATGTGACACATCGTCCGTGTAGGAGATTAGTGATGTATGTCACATGTCAATGGCCATAGAATGTCAATACAATTGCGTTGAAATATTGTAGGCTGATAACTATGCACTGGGGTCTGGGTTGTATCATCATCTGTGCTTCCTGAGGGTTATTTCTGAAGTAAATAGAAAACTAACAGTATAATCCTGTGTTGGACTGAAGACGTCCGCTTCAAGGTATGTTTGAGCTGAAAATCAATGTGTTCAAAATTCCATTGAAGACAATCTTTATGTATGTGACATCTGATATAAACTTTCATCACACACACACCCCATACAGCAGGAATGGATGTGTCCGAGTGTATGGACAAATATGTAACCTGGGAGTACAATGTAAGAAATGATAGGTGTGAGTTATGTATACAAAACTACATAAGATTGTACCATCACTCACCTTATCAGGGTTCACATGAACATCAGGCTGCAGGCAGACGTACCACAGTGCCCTAGATTCCAAATCTGGTCTCAAAGTATGACTGATTGAAAGCACACATCCAAACTTAACAACACTTTGGGAACCATAGTAACCTTGACTGGTGGGTGCAATGGATGGCAGATGCATAGAGAAGTAGCTTTGATGTAGCTGCCAATGTGACAGCTCAATTGGAATTGGGAATAACCATGTCAATAATGGGATTTGGATGCAGGATGGAACACAAATGCAAATACTAAATTGACACTGTTTACCCATGCCAAGGCCCTGATCCCCAAGCATATGACACATACTGTAAAGGAGTACCTAAATATTGATTTAACAGTAAAAAAAGGATACTAAAACTAGGGGAAACACCTTAACTAACCTAACCTATCCTAACTACGCATTACCCACAACTGGCCCTAACTACCTAATCTAAATTTACTTGTCACATTTAACTAAACACTCTAAACATCAACCCCCCCACCACCCTTATATGACGGAACACTTGTAGGACAACATATACTAACTGAAACACATACTATCTTATTCTAAACAAATATATATTTTTTGGGGGGGTTATTTATTTTATTTTTATACACATAAACCCCAACATCATCAAGCCCCAAGCACCCACCCACAAAAAAACATGTTAAAACATAATCCCCTCAACACCCAACCCACTTATACGTGTCCAGCACACAGGAGTCAATCACACAACAGCTGCAAACACAACACAGAACTAACATATCAACACCTACTGGATATGTCTGGGGCCACAAATCGAACCACTTCTCCAATTGTGTAGGGGACTGGTCCACCTGTAAAACATGGAAGGGTGAAATGGGCTCAATGTCTGCTCACTGTACAAAACATCATGTAGACACACAAACAGACATACTACTGCAAACATGTATTGACCCTGTCACTCCAGTGAGTGATAGACAATCATATGCACATATGCACTGGCCCTAAAAATCATGTGGTGACAAACATGATTACTCAATATTGTGCTGAATTATTTATAGAGGGTACTCCATTTCTTCATTTGTTGTTATGAGAGACATGCAAAGCCACATTCCTGGTGCACTGCAATACCAGTCACTCAGGTATTGTGGCTTCTGCATCAAGGGACAATCAGTTACTGTGTGATGCTCATGTGGGCTGAGTTTAGCTCATGAATTATTGTGCTTTCTATGGTCCATTATATGTGGGCATGTGTTGTCTGTAGGTTACATATGCCACATTGCCAGTGTACCCAAAAGCCGCATATGCCCCCTATGACACCATGATGGCATGGATCCTGTGTGCTACTTGATGACAATGTTACGCTAAACATGGATTGGCCATTTATCTAAGTTACAAAAACAACGAAATATATTCTGACATGGTTTAATTTGATCATCCGTGACAGAATGCATGGGCACAGGTGTAGTCATTGCACCTGAAATGTGTTACTCAGGGCCCTGTGTACCTATATCAGGTATTGTGAATCACAGTTAGCCACATTCATCATCTTACATTTGCCAAGTTGGGTGATCTGTGGTTATACAACGAACTGACACTGTCCCCTAATTGAAACATGGTTTAGCAAGTATCCTATTGTGGCAATCGTGATGAGGTAGGTCTCAATTTGTATGCATCTTGGGAATGGCAGCAGTCACAGGAATGCTGGTCTGCTGATCTTAGCATACACCCATGTCTGTGACAGCCTTCATACTGAGAAGTTAACAATTGTACATATGCTGCACTAGATCATCAGTTCTGTACCAGCAAGTGTGCCCAAGGCAAATAAAAACACACAGGAACTATGAACATAGGGCCAGATATACATATTTTTTTAATGTGTAGCATTTGCTTCATGTTTTTACGCTACAGCTATGGAAAGTAGCACCAAACATTTTGATATTATCCAGTGTGCATTACTTTGGCATCCATTATTAATGTAAATGCTGCACAAACCAAGTCAAAATATCAGGCTAAGATATTACCAGAGGTTAGGAGGAACTTTGTACGTATGGCCATAAAGACATGTATTCCCAATAATTGGGGATTGCATTCATTCCTTGATTTAGCATGTGAAATACATCTCATTCCTGGTACACTCACAGGCCATGAATAAAACATATGTTTGAGCCACATTACCATCACCTATTGATGTCAAAGCAGCACTAATTTACAAGATCAAGTTGTGTTTTGTAAGTTTGTGCAGCTTTTGCGTCAACAAATGACGGTAATGTGTAGCAAATATTGTATAAATCAGGGCCACTGTATATTTAACTTGCATTCCACATGTCCACAAACATCGCATGCATCATGTCAACAAATCTGCTACTGTCCCCACAGAGCATTGAATTGTGCACATTTGTCTGATTTGTACCCACCAACAGGGCCACCAATCACCACACCCAGGTGGTCCAGCAGGTCTTGCTCTCTGGCGACAAGGTCAGCCCAACAATGTTTGAGTTGGTAGTCGTTGCGCTGGCTGTTGAATACTCTCTTCAGATGGAACAGCACCTTGGACCACCTGAGCCTCTTCGCCTCGGTGTGATACCCCTGTATCACCCTGCCACCAGCCTCTAACATCAGGGGGAAGAAGTGGCACACCAGCCAAAGGAAAGCCCCCAGCTACTACGCACCCCTTATCTCCAGACGTGGCCTTCCCAACATGACAAAAATAATGGGGATAGGAAAGGGAAAATAGGAAAATACAGGGAAATAAGGTAGAAAATTTAAACTTAAAGAACCCACAAACAGCCCAACAACACCCGAACTAACAATACCCACTTACAAACTCCCAACAGTACAAAGACAAAACTAAACACCAAAAATGACAAAAACAACAGATGATAATTAGAATGGCACACAGGAGACAAAAGCACAATTTGGACAGACACAACTCTCAACACAGCCACACAGTCTAGAAGAATCACAGACTGCAAAGTGAAAGTGAAAGTACACCCACTGTACCATTTCTGTAAACAGTATATCCTATTACATCATTTCCTGTCTCAATTGCGGAGCGTTTATAATATGATGAGTGAACATTTTATGACGCGTACGGGCTTTGCGTCAATATTTTTTGACGCATATGCTTAAAAATTACCCCGCATTCAAAGATCAATATATTTTTCATGGATAACTAATTTCATGGGGTGCAGAGTTGGAATTACTGCTACGGACCAATGGATGTATAATTTCTGTGGGCGTCATTTTTCAATGTATATGTGGCATATTTTGACGCTTATGCATCTTTTGTGATGCGTTTGCGTCAAAATATCTGTCTTTAACTGTGTTTGTGTAATTTTTCTAATTTTTAACGTACATGAAAGCTGTAACTATACAGATATAGGCTGTTAGGGCCTGCTGTGTTTGTTCCAGTGTTTGGGCACATGTGGCAGACCATACTACTGCGGACCATAATACTCATGTTGTTGTACCGGATTATCACTCTTAACTGACGCAACAGCAACCCAAACATTTGGAATCAAAATTGTTATTCCCTAGTTTGAGCAGGTGGTGCTTCAATAGTGGATATCAAGGCTACGCAACTTAATACATTCACTCATGGCCTGTGCGTTTATGTCTGTGAATTGGCTATTTCAATTATTGTTGTGCCTTTGTGTGAACGTCACAAGACGTGTTTTGCATAATGTGCTTGTATGCATGTGTTGTAAATGTGGATAACCATCAGATGCCGTTCATTGAGGTACATCAGTCAGGATATGTGTTTGTCATACCCGTAGCGTCTTATGCTGTGTGAACTTTCCTGACTTTGGGGCAAAACATCTCCCATGACAAACTACGCACAGGATAGATAGAGTACGGTTGATAATGACAATATTACAAGGGTAAGCCATCACAAGTACTGGAATGTTGGATACCGCTTCTTAGTCACTTGTTTGTTTACTACCCATGAGTCAGGCATTTGAACATGCTGGGTAGGTGTAGTGTTTGTGAAACAGAGTCCCAACACCAATCCAAAAACGTTATGGTACACCGCAGTTTGAGTCATATAAATGACCTATATTTCTCCTGTGGCAGTGGAGGACCAGCAGACCATGCTGCATGTGTTCACATATTTCCATGGGTTCATTGCACAAAGGTGTCTAGTTTAAGTGTGTGAACATGTGTACCCTGTGTCAGTATTGACCTCCATGTTTTCACAGTTATGTGCAGGTCTAGTCATGAGACTGTGGAGCCATTCCCTGCATTAACAGAGTATCCTTCAAAGCAGAATTGACATAAAGCCAAAGATAAATTGACGACACACCTGGGGATAGTCCAGCTATGGCACTGCAGAACTTTTATAAGGCTGACAACCGGGCAACCTTGGTGTGCTCAAAAACTTTATGGATCAGTAATAGGAAACAGGCAGGTTTCATCACAACATTTGTGCACAGGGTGGCCTCTAAACTTCCCACTGCAACAGGAAACATTAGTGCATCTGAGCTAATTAATCTCACAGCTAGTCACCACGCAAGCCCCATCAATAAGTTGGGGCCGATGTGAATCTGTGTGTGGACCGTCAGGGCACAAACATGTTTTGTCTATTCATGCACATTAGCAAACCTTGTCTGTTGTGCTGAAGGCACCGTACCAAATCCATGCATACAGCCATAGTGCACTGTCACTGTTTGGCAGTCATGAATAAATGAAACCCAGACAAGGGATGGGAGCTGGATTAGGCAATTTGAATACATGTCCCAGACCACAATACGATAAGTAAACGATTAAACTCTACTATACATTTGAGGATTCATCGTAGACCTACCAGACATAATGCCCCAAGAGGAAAGAGAGGGCATGGAAAGCAACTATGAGACAAATGTAGCCACAGGGAACCTCTATAGTTAATGCAAAGACAGGAACCAGTCAGGCTAACAGGATGCAGGCTCTGTCAGGAATAAACATGAACAAGGCAAATACCCAGTGAGTAGACTCTGACTGCGAAAAGCTGGAACAACACTGTGGGAACTAAAACTACATTTGTGTTCTGGGCTGCAATGTTACACAATCCCCCAAGGGCTCTGTTACACAAGTGATTTATACGGCAATGCACAACAAGGATATTCAGAAAATGGCAGCTTCTAAGCAGTTCGAGGCAGCAGCAATGACAGTGCAAGTACAAATGGCTGGCCTGCATGGAAGTGCTCACAGGTGTGTGCAGCGTCAGTCTCTCACAAGTCCTGTAGTTGAGAATCAAATTCAAAAGGCCAACTGGACCTTTCACATGGGAAGCAATGGACAGATGATTACAGGTCCTACCCACTACCAGGCAGTGCATTATCAGACCTGAAGTCTATGCAGACTGATGAACTATGACTATGGCATGCCATGCTGAAGAGGGAAGCACACAGGAGTCAGAATGGGAGTCTGGGTGTGTGTAGATGAAGGGTACAGATAGTCCATTTACAGGGCCCCCTAGAGAAGGTTGGGGAGAGACTTAGAACATGGCAGTGGCAATACTTATTACCTGGGATGAACTACGCAGGGCATGTTTTGTGTGTAATGCTTTTCATACCTGGGACACTTATGCTATCCATTTTCAGCGTAGTTGGACTCCTTGTCACACATGCTCCTTGCACAGATAGCTGATGTCACACTTACTGCTGTCAAGGGTCTGGGCATACATTCCTGTTACCACTGCAATAGCACATCCACTGCCTCATGTACAAAACACTTTTTTACCTTATGATTGATGGTGTCTTAGTTGTGTGTCATGTGCTGCAATGAACCATGTTGGCAACATTGATGTGTGTCATGGCTGTGGTCCTCTGATTTTGTCCTTCACATGTGAAATAGACAGGACAGATGTCATTTCCACTGTGTGTGATGTTGGCTGTACATTCATACCCATCAAATGTGATGTGGCTTCTTCAGTATCCTAGTCTGTATTTCTGCAATGCTCCATGAGGCTAAACTCTGATTCTGATTCTTAGGGATCATGTGATGCGTAAATAATTACCCACACCATGATTGAGTGATGAAGTGAGCTGTTTAATGACATATGGTAAGAAAGTGGTGATGGTGACTAGAGTTAAAAGAAGTTTTGTACAATGTGTTGTCTCCAATGCAATCCTGATGCAGTGTTTGGATGGTCCCCCTCATGTTGATGAACAGCATCCTCCTCTTCCTCCTCTTCAGGCATTGTTGGGTCTGGTTCATAGAGGGGAATGTTCCTCCTTACACAAATGTTGTGCAGGATGGCACAGGTCAAAATGATCTTGCAGACCATTTCAGGTGAATATAAGAGGCTGCCTCCAGTGATGTCGAGGCACCTGAATCTTGACTTCAGGATGCCAAAAGTCCTCTCAACTATGGTGCATGTCCTCCGATGTGCCTCATGATAGGCACGGTCTACAGATGTGCTTGGGTTTGCAAATGAGTTCATGATCCATGGCTGGATCCCATAACCCTGATCAGCTGAAAGAGAAAATTAGTGTAAATATTTGGATGTTGCTTGCACCTTGATTATCACTTTGCATGGCAGTTGTTACTTCCTAGTCCTAGTACACGTCAAGAGGGAGATTCTGGCCAGGAACCTACAACTAGATGCTGAATGCCCCGTTGCAGATGCTGATTACAAGCCTTTGCTCAGGTATGAGGGTTGATGTCCTCCCGGGGGAACCCAAAAGGCAGGCTTGGAGCTTCACATGCTGTACTCGAAATATAACTTAGAGAGAAAATATTCTAGCGGCACTATGATAGCCTTATTCTTGTGCTTCACTCTCATCGTTACTATTTTAATCCTACTGTGTTGTGTAGTTCTGGTTATTGCAGCTCACGCTTTGCTATCTAAAATGCAGTCATTTTATGAAACCAATCTTTAAAACTTAAACTGCCTTTGTCATTTATATATGAGACCGTACTGTGTATGAGAGAACCGGTTGTGACCTGAGTGACCACCACTTCCCCGGGAAGTGCTAAGATATCATGCGCTCAGCTGCCCAATTGTCTCTTCCATTTGGGAGAGATGAGGCACTGCTAGTTAGCCGGAGCAAAACCCGGATTTAGAGTGACAAGGGTCCTTCACAGTGGGTCAGACTTAGTCCCCCACACTGTGAACGATCTTGCCGCTCAAAATCCAGTAGTCTCATTAGGAAAATGAGAGCCTACGCGACATGGCAGTTGTTATCTTGTGCCGTCTGTAACTCATCTGTGTTTGTGTTATTGTGTGGGATCCTATGCTTCTAGGATGTTCTTTCAGCATTGGGTTGTTTATTTATCTAAAATGGTGTTTGTCTGATTGACCGGATATCAGCAGTATTTTTGTAAACTTGCAGTTCATTGTGTACCTCCAATGCATCATGTCATGTGAAAGAAGTGTCCATGTGCCTTCGCTGGAGGTGACATGATAATTCCACACACAGAATTGATTGCACTGTGGTGGTAACACCGTTGCACTATGTGGCTTGCACATCCCATCCAATTCAACATATGTAATAGCATGTGAAAAACAACAGTGAGGCCCTTTGATATGGCTAGGTGACAATGTACAACACATCTCCATAAGCTTGCAGCACTGAAGTGTTCACAAGTGACAATGCACAAATATCCCATGTGTGACACGTTCTATGCAAACCTATTTTTGTGTCTTCACCGAGTTGGCTCATGTGCAAAACCTACTCTACTGAACCTGGTCCAATTAAGCTGGCTAACTTGGTTGTGGGGGTGAAGGTTTAAGTGTCAGAAGGTCCATATGCCTGTATATCTGTTGTGTATATGTGTAATTGTCTCAATCCGTACGTGTAGCAATGTGCACTTTGCAATATTGTCACATCAATATGTGTTCTTAGCACAGTCCACTTCCTTATTGCTAGCGGGCAATGTCACCCCAGGAGTGATGAGACGGTACTGCCACAATGATTTCATGTCACCTTAATTCGAGTCATCATCATCATGCTATGTGTCTCATGGTGTTTGACCTGCAGAGAAACACATTACACACCCCTTACACAGTACGTATTGCTTGGAAGGGTGGGTGAGTGAGTGTTATTGATGTGATATTGTAAGATTCATCTTCCAAGTTGTACTGCCAGTTAAGGACATGTCATTGTCACTATGTGGTTTTAAATTGGTCCCTTGTGGCCCTGGAGTGGCATCTGTTGTTATTTGTATCTGTCATTTGTCCATAGGTGTGTATCTCACTGGGTCAGGATATCAAACATGACTAGCAGTGTCACAACCTCAGTGTCTTCCTGGCCACATGTCAATGTAGGGGTGTATGTGTTATGTGTCCTACAGGGTTGCTATGCTGTATGTATATGACTAGGTTTCTGTAATTACCAACAAGTAGGCCATTTCCATATCGTTCATCCTGGAAGTGTTGATTTATGGTGCAGTGGCAGAAGATGAATGAATCATGTACACTCCCAGGATACTTTGCCACAATGTTGGTGATCAATCCCCAGTTATCCACAATGGCCTGCACATTGATGGAGTATGTGTGGTCCGTGTTGTAGTATAGATGCTCGGTTGCAGCAGGTGGCACAATCCGTACATGTGTGCAGTGAAGGGCACCAAGCACGTGTGGAAAGCCATTGATTTGATAGAAGCCCTGTTTGGTCTCCTGCTGCTTCTGTTGTGTGTTGGGGAAGCTGATGTGGCGGGGTGTGAGGGAGATGATGGCATCAAGTACCTTGGGTAGGAAGGCAGAGAATGAGGGCTGTGAGAGCCCGGCAACCAGGTCACCAGTGGTTTGAAAACAGCCACTTGCCAACATGTGGAGGACAGCTAGCAGCTTGGTCTCTGGTGGAATGATGTGGGGTGTCTGCAAGTTGGGTGCCAATTGTGGCTCAATGTGGCACAGCAGCTGCTGTATAGCTTGCCAGTTTAGTCTGTACCTCTGGATGATGTCATGTTCCCTGAGTCCCTGAAGGGTTGTCCTGGCCCTGAATATCCTTTCCTGCCTTCTGCGTTGCCTTTGGGGTCCCCGCTGGTGTGTTGGAAGTACTAGTGTGTTTGCCCCATTTTATGGCCTGCCCTGACCCAGGCGTTACTTTTTGACGCAAATCGGGATGTGCACCATTTTTCAACTCCGCCTCCCAGCCGTGCGGGATTTTTGCACAGTTGGATAAATACGGCGCACGGGTGTTTAAGTCATTTTTGGGACGGGAATGCCTACCTTGCATGTCATTAATGCAAGGTGGTTTCACGCATTCAGAAAATGACACACACTGCTGAATTTTGACATTCACGGGGTCGGGCGTCAATGTATAAATATGGTGCTGGGTTTGACCCGAATTTGGGTCAAAAAGTTTGACTCAAATTCGGCGCAAACAGAGTATAAATATGCCCCTTGATGCGAGCAAATCTAGAGTGTCACTGGTGTTGCAGGCTCGCCACTGAAACCTGGGAACTACCCAGTTTTCTCTTTTTTTGCATAATTTATGTGTCACTCTAACTCTGAAAGGGATTTGTTTGGACTTATACTTGTGTCTGAAGAAAACAAAACCTTTCTGAGGAACTCTAATGAAAGCAAAACAAGTTTCAGGGGTTGTTTTTATTAATTTCAGGTTGGCTTTGATGGAATTTTACCAGTCCAAAACTATAATATTGTGCCTGGAATAGTAAATGCCTTTTGTCATTTTACAGCTTGGCAAGGGTGAGACTGTGTCAAACATATGCTTAAAGACTTTGCTCCTATCTCGCATGGGTTCAACAGCACTGTGCTATTCCTATGCTTAAAAAGTTTGCTAGATATACAGACATTTAAGGTGAGCAAATCTAGAGGGTCGCTGGTGTTGTATGGTGCATTTAGTGGAGGTGCTCTCCACCTAAACTTGAGAACTACCCAGAGTTTTTGCATAATTTATGCATCACTCTAACCCTGAAAGGGATTTGTTTTAACTTATACTGGGTGTTCCCTTGTGTCTGGATAAAGCTAAACCTCTATGAAGAGCTCTAATGAGAGTTAAACTGGTGTCAGGGGTTGCTTTTATGTATTCCAAGTGGGCTTGAATGGTATTTTACCAGTCAAAACATATATTACTGTGGCTGGAGTGGTAAGTAGTTTTTGTCATTTTACAGCTCGGCAATGGTGAGACTGTGTCAAACCTATGCTTAAAGACTTTGCAGTACAAATGGCAAAATACTTTGGGCCTTATTTATACTTTTTCGTGCAAAACTGCACTAACACAGTTTTGCACCAAAATGTTTTGCACCGACTTGCACCATTTTTTAGCACCAGCTGGGCACCATATTTATGGAATGGTGCAAGCCGTTGCAACGAGTAGGCTAGCGTAAAAAAATGACGTTAGACAGGTTAGAGTCAAAATAAATGACTCTGGGAGTATAAATATGGAGTTAAGGCCATAGAGTCATTTTTTGCACAGGAACGCCTACCTTGCATCTCATTAAGGCAAGGTAGGTCTCCACTTCCAGAAAATGACTTTAACTCCATAACTTTGGTGCTAGACGGGTATAGCACCAAAGTATAAATATGGAGTTCGTTTTGCACCGAATTAGAGTTTTAAAAAATGACGCTAATTCGGTGCAAACAGAGTATAAATATGCCCCTTTGTTCCTATCTAGCTTGGTGTGGATAGCACTGTGCTCATCCTATGCTTTAAGAACTTTGCTAGATAAGCAGACATTTGAAGTGAGCAAATCTAGAGTGCCGCTGTTGTTGCAGGGTGCTCCTTACTGGAGCTGCTCGCCACCTAAACTTGGGAACTACCCAGAGTTCTCTCTTCTTTTTTGCATAATTTATGTACCACTCTAACTCTGAAAGGGATTTGTTTTGACTTATACTGGGTTCTCCCTTGAGTCTGAACAAGCGAAATCTTTCTGAAGAGCTCTAATGAGAGTGAAATATGTGTCAGGGGTTGCTTTTATTTATTCCAGGTTAGCTTGGATGGTATTTTATCAGTCCACAGCTATGATACTGTGCCTGGAGTGGTAAATAGTTTTTTAAATTTTACAGCTCAGCAAGGATAGCACTGTGTCAAACCTATGCTTAAAGACTTTGCAGTACAAATGGCAAAAGACACTGAGGAGCATAATTATACTTTACTTGCACCGAATTAGCGTCATTTTTTAAAACTCTAATCCAGTGCAAAACTAACTCCATATTTATACTTTGGTGCTAGATCCGTCTAGCACCAAATTTATGGAGTTTTAAGTCATTTTTTGAAAGTGGAAACCTACCTTTCCTTAATGAGATGCAAGGTAGGCGTTCCATTGCAAAAAATGACTCTATGACCTTAACGCCATATTTATACTCCTGTGCAAAAATGGTGCACGGGAGGGAGGAGGGGTAAAAAAATTGTGCAAATCTTGCTTTGCACCATTTTTTAACACCTGGGTCAGGGCAGGCGTTAGGGGACCTGTGGGCCTATTTCCATGGCGGAATACCATGGAATAAGCCCACATGTGCCCTCCCCAGGCCCCAGGGACACCCCCACCCACACCAGAGGGACAGGAGGGATGGGGGCCCCATCCCAGGTAAGTACAGGTAAATATTTTATTTTATTTTTTTAAATGCCATTGGGGGCTCTGAAATGGCTACCCCTACATGGCACTGGGTGCATTGGCCTTGCCCAGGGGACCCTGGTCCCCTGTGGTGGCCATTCGGGTGGTGGGCATGCCTCCTATCTTAAGTCATGTGGTATGGATGGTTTTGCATCAGAAAATGAATCTAGGCAGGTTAGAGTCATTTTTTTACACTAACCTGCCTAACATCATTTTTTGGTGCAAAAACCCCTTCTTCCATATCGCCAGCCCAACCTGACTAAAGTCATTTTTTTGCCACTAACTTACCCTTTGCACCGGCTTTCACCATTCCATAAATATGGTGCCGGGCTGGTGCATAGAAATGGTGCAAGCCGGTGCTAAACTTTTTGGTGCAAAACTGAGTTGGTGCAATTTTGCACCAAAAAGTATAAATCAGGGCCTTTGTTCGTATCTAGCTCAGCATGGATAGTACTAAACTGATCCTATGCTTAAAAACTTTGCTAGATAAACATACATTTGAGGTGAGCCAATCTGGAGCGTCGCTGGTGTTGCGGTGTGCTATTTATTAGAGCTGCTCTCCACCTAAACTTGGGAACTACCCAGAGTTCTCTCTTCTTTTTTGTATAATTTGTGCATCACTCTAATGCTGAAATTGATTTGTTTTGACTTATACTGGGTGTTCCCTTGTGCCTGGACAAAGCTAAACCTTTCTGAAAAGCTCTAATGAGAGAAAAACATGTGTCAGGGGTTGCTTTTACCCATTCCAGGTTGGCTTGGATGCTATTTTATCCCTCCAAAGCTTTACTACTAGGCCTAGAGTAATAAATGTTTTTTATCACTTTACAGTGTGGCAATGTTGACACTGTGTAAAACCTATGCTTAAACACTTTGGCCCATATTTATACTCCCTTTGCGCCAGATTAGCGTCATTGTTTTGACGCAAATTCAGCGCAAAGCTAACACCACATTTATACTTTGACGCTAGACCCGTCTAACGTCAAAATATCCCAGTGTGCGTCATTTTCTGGATTCGTGAAACCTCCTTGCGTCAATGAGGTGCAAGGTAGGCGTTCCCATCTAACAAAATGACTTAAACACTCGTGCGCCACATTTATCCAACCGCGCAAAAATGGCGCACGACTGAGAGGCGGAGCCAGAAAATGATGCAAATCCCGACTTGTGCCAAAATATAACACCTGGGTCAGGGCAGGTGTTAAAATGGGGCAAACACACCAGTACTTAAGAAAAACTCACAGAACCAACATCAGAGCTCAAAAAGGAAGACATGGAAGTGCTATTCATCCAGCATGCACGAAGACTCAGAGCACAGGAGCAACAGCAGCAGCTTCCACTACACCAACAGGGACCCTAAAGGCAACGCAGAAGGCAGAAGAGGATATTCAGGACCAGGACAACCCTTCAGGGACTCAGGGAACATGACATCATCCAGAGGTACAGACTAAACTGGCAAGCCATACCGTAGCCGCTGCACCACATTGAGCCACAGTTGGCACCCAGCTTACAGACATCCCACATCATTCCACCAGAGACCAGGCTGCTAGCTGTCCTGCACATGTTGGCAAGTGGCTCTTTTCAAACCACTGGTGCCCTGGTTGCCGGGATATTACAGCCCTCATTCTCTGCCTTCCATCCCAAGGTACTTGATGCCATCATCTCCCTCACACCCCGCCACCTCAGCCTCCCCAACACACAGCAGAAGCAACAGGAGACCAAACAGGGGTTCTATCAAATCAATGGCTTCCCGCACGTGCCTGGTGCCATTTACTGCACACATGTACGGATTGTTCCACCTGCTGCAACGCAGCATCTATACCACAACAGGAAACACACACACTCCATCAATGGGCAGGCCATTGTGGATCACAATGGATTGATCACCAACATCGTGGCAAAGTGTCCTGGGAGTGTACATGATTCATTCATCTTCCGCCCAGCACCATCAATCAGCACTTCCAGGATGGACGATATGGAAATGGCCTACTTGTTGGTAAGTACAGAAACCTAGGGATTTACACACAGCACAGCAACTCTGTAGGACACACAACACATACACCACTACATTGACACGTGGCCAGGAAGACACTGAGGTTGTGACACTGCTAGTCATGGTTGATATCCTGACCCACCTATGGACAAATGACGATGCAAATAACAAGAGATGCCACTCCAGAGCCACACGGGACCAATTTAAAACCACATAGTGACAATGACATGGCCTTAACTGGCAGTACAACTTGGAAGAAGAATCTTCCAATATTACATCAATAACACTCAATCACACACCCTTCCAAGCAATACGTACTGTGTAAGGGGTGTGTAATGTGTTTTGTTGCAGGTCAAACACCATGAGACACATAGCATGATGATGCTGTCTCTAATGAAGGTGACATGGAATCATTGAGGCAGTACCAACATCTCACATTACTCCTGGGGTGACACTGCCCGCTACCAATAAGGAAGTGGACTGTGCTATGAAAACATGTGGATGACACTAATGCAAAATGCACGCTGCTAGATATTGAGACAATTCCCCATATACATAACAGATGCACATGGACCTTCTGACGCTAAAACCTTCACCCCCACAACCAAGTTAGCCAGCTTACCTGGAGCAAGTTCAGTAGTGTAAGTACATGTTTGCACATGAGCCAACTCGGTGAAGGCCCAAAAATAGGTTTGCCTAGAACTTGTCACACATGGGATAATTGTGCATTGTCGGCCAAGTTATGGAGATGTGTTGTACATTGTCACCTGGCCAAATCATAGGGCCTCACTGTTGCGTTTCACATTCAATTACAAATGTCTAATTGGATGGGATGTTCAGCCCATATAGTGCAACCGTGTTACCACCACAGTGGAATTGATTGTGTGTTTGGAAGTATTATGTCACCTCCAGTGAAGGCACATGGGCACTTCTTTCACATTACATAATGCATGGGAGATACAAACTGAACAACAAGTTTCTAAATATACCACTGATATCAGGTCAATCAGCCAAACACCAGTTTTGATAGTTATACAACCCAATGCAGAAAGAACATCACAGAAGCCTGGGATCCCACACAATACCACAAACACAGATGAGTCACAGACGACACAAGATAACAACTGCCATGCAAAGTGATAATCTAGGTGCAACCAACAACCGAATATTTTCCCTTATTTTCTCTTTCAGCTGATCAGGCTTACGGGATCCATCCATGGATCATGACCCCATTTGACAACCCAAACACAGCAGCAGAGCGTGCCTATAATGAGGCACATCGTAGGACACACACCATAGTTGAGAGGACTTTTGGCATCCTGCAGTCCAGATTCAGGTGCCTGGACATCACCGGAGGCAGCCTCCTATATTCACCTGAAATCAATCAATCAATCAATCAATCAAATAAATTTGTAGAGCGCGCTACTCACCCGTGAGGGTCTCAAGGCGCTGGGGGGGGGAAGGGGGGCAGGCCAGGGAAGGTCACTGGTCGAACAGCCAAGTCTTGAGGTTCTTTCTGAAGACTAGTAGGTCTTTGGTTTTGCAAAGGTCGGTGGGGAGGGAGTTCCAGGTTTTGGGGGCAAGGTAGGAGAAAGACCTGCCTCCTGTGGTGGTGTGCTGGACGCGGGGGACTGTGGCTAGGGCGAGGTCGGCTGATCGGAGGTTGCGTGTGGGAGTGTAGAAGTTTACTCTTTCATTGAGGTAGGTTGGGCCGGTGTTGTGAAGGGATTTGTGTGCGTGGATGAGGATCTTGAATGTGATTCTCTTGTCTATGGGGAGCCAGTGTAGGGATTTGAGGTGTGGTGAGATTCGTTCGTGTCGGGGGGGCCAAGAACGAGGCTCGCGGCTGTGTTCTGGATTCTTTGGAGTTTGAGTTTGAGTGTGGTGCCGGCGTAGAGGGCGTTGCCGTAGTCCAGTCTGCTACTGATGAGTGCGTGGGTGACTGTCTTTCTGGTCTCTGGGGGGATCCATTTGAAGGATTTTTTTAGGGTGCGGAGTGTGTGGAAGCAGGAGGAGGTTAGAGCATTGATTTGCTGTGTCATGGAGAGGGCGGGGTCGAGGATGATGCCGAAGTTGCGTGCGTGGGTTACAGGGGTGGGTGCGGGCCTAGGGCGGTGGGCCACCAGGAGGCGTCCCATGTGGTCTGCAAGATCATTTTGACCTGTGCCATCCTGCATAACATTTGTGTAAGGAGGAAAATTCCCCTCTATGAACCAGACCCACAAATGCCTGAAGAGGAGGAAGAGGAGGATGTTGTCCGTGAAAATGAGGAGGAACATCCAAACACTGCTGTAGGATTGCATCGCAGACAACACATCGTACTAAACTTCTTCTAACTATAGTCACTATCACCACTTTGTTATCATATGTCATTAAACACCTAACTTCATCACTCAATCATGCTCTGGGTAATTTGTTATGCATCACATGATCCCTAGGAATCATAATCAGAGTTTAGCCTCATGGAGCATTGCAGAAATACATATTAGGATACTGAAAAAGCCACATCGCATTTGATGGGTATGAATATACAGCCAACATCACACACAGTGTAAATGACATACAGGGAGTGCAGAATTATTAGGCAAGTTGTATTTTTGAGGATTAATTTGATTATTGAACAACAACCATGTTCTCAATGAACCCAAAAAACTCATTAATATCAAAGCTGAATATTTTTGGAAGTAGTTTTTAGTTTGTTTTTAGTTTTAGCTATGTTAGGGGGATATCTGTGTGTGCAGGTGACTATTACTGTGCATAATTATTAGGCAACTTAACAAAAAAAATATATACCCATTTCAATTATTTATTATTACCAGTGAAACCAATATAACATCTCAACATTCACAAATATACATTTCTGACATTCAAAAACAAAACAAAAACAAATCAGTGACCAATATAGCCACCTTTCTTTGCAAGGACACTCAAAAGCCTGCCATCCATGGATTCTGTCAGTGTTTTGATCTGTTCACCATCAACATTGTGTGCAGCAGCAACCACAGCCTCCCAGACACTGTTCAGAGAGGTGTACTGTTTTCCCTCCTTGTAAATCTCACATTTGATGATGGACCACAGGTTCTCAATGGGGTTCAGATCAGGTGAACAAGGAGGCCATGTCATTAGATTTCCTTCTTTTATACCCTTTCTTGCCAGCCACGCTGTGGAGTACTTGGACGCGTGTGATGGAGCATTGTCCTGCATGAAAATCATGTTTTTCTTGAAGGATGCAGACTTCTTCCTGTACCACTGCTTGAAGAAGGTGTCTTCCAGGAACTGGCAGTAGGACTGGGAGTTGAGCTTGACTCCATCCTCAACCCGAAAAGGCCCCACAAGCTCATCTTTGATGATACCAGCCCAAACCAGTACTCCACCTCCACCTTGCTGGCGTCTGAGTCGGACTGGAGCTCTCTGCCCTTTACCAATCCAGCCACGGGCCCATCCATCTGGCCCATCAAGACTCACTCTCATTTCATCAGTCCATAAAACCTTAGAAAAATCAGTCTTGAGATATTTCTTGGCCCAGTCTTGACGTTTCAGCTTGTGTGTCTTGTTCAGTGGTGGTCGTCTTTCAGCCTTTCTTACCTTGGCCATGTCTCTGAGTATTGCACACCTTGTGCTTTTGGGCACTCCAGTGATGTTGCAGCTCTGAAATATGGCCAAACTGGTGGCAAGTGGCATCGTGGCAGCTGCACACTTGACTTTTCTCAGTTCATGGGCAGTTATTTTGCGCCTTGGTTTTTCCACACGCTTCTTGCGACCCTGTTGACTATTTTGAATGAAACGCTTGATTGTTCGATGATCACGCTTCAGAAGCTTTGAAATTTTAAGAGTGCTGCATCCCTCTGCAAGATATCTCACTATTTTTGACTTTTCTGAGCCTGTCAAGTCCTTCTTTTGACCCATTTTGCCAAAGGAAAGGAAGTTGCCTAATAATTATGCACACCTGATATAGGGTGTTGATGTCATTAGACCACACCCCTTCTCATTACAGAGATGCACATCACCTAATATGCTTAATTGGTAGTAGGCTTTCGAGCCTATACAGCTTGGAGTAAGACAACATGCATAAAGAGGATGATGTGGTCAAAATACTCATTTGCCTAATAATTCTGCACTCCCTGTATATCCTGTCTATTTCACATGTGAAGGGCAATATCGGAGGACCACAGCTATGAGACATATCCATGTTGCCAACATGGTCCATTGCAGCACACAACTAAGACACGATCAATCAGATGGAAAAAAAGTGTCTCATACATGAGGCAGTGGATGTGCTACTGCATTGGTAACAGGAATGTATGACCAGACCCTTGACAGCAGTAAGTGTGACATCAGCTATCTCTGCAAGGAGCATGTGTGAAAAGAAGTCCATCTAAGCTGAAAATGGATAGCATGAGTGCCCCAGATATGACAAGCATTGCTCACAAGACATGCCCTGCGCAGTTCAGCCCAGGTAATAAGTCCTGCCACTGCCATGTTTTAAGTCTCTCCCCACCCTTCTCTAGGGGGCCCTGTAAATGGACTATCTGTACCCTGAGAATCTTCAGCTACACACATCCAGACTCCCATTCTGACTCCTGTGTGCTTCCCACTTCAGTATGGCATGCCATAGTCACAGTTCATCAGTCTGCATGGACTTCAGGACAAATAATGCAGTGCCTGGTAGTCGGTAAGACCTGTGATCAGCTGTAAATTGCTTCCCATGTGAAAAGTCCACTTGGCCCTTTCAACTTGATCCTCAACTCTAGGACTTGTGAGAGAATGAAGCTGCAAACACCCGTGAGCACTACCATGCAGACAAGCCATTTGAACCTGCCCTTCCCTTGCTGCTGCCTGGAACTGCGTAGAAATAGCAATTTTCAGAATTTTCATGTTGTGCATTGGCATACAAATCACTTGTGTACCAGAGCCCTTGGGGGACTGTGTAACGTTGAAGACCACAGCACAAACTGTTTTTAGTTCCCACAATGTTGTACCAGCTTTTCCCAGTCAGAGTCTGCTCACTGTGTATTTGCCTTGTTCATGTTTGTTCCTGACAGAGCCTGCATCCTGTTAGTCACACTGGTTCCTGTCTTTGTGTTAACCATAGAGGTTCCCTGTGGCTACATTTGTCTCATAGTTGCTTTCCATGCCCCCTCTTTCCTCATGGGGTATTGTGTCTGGTAGGTCTACAATGAATCCTCAAATATATAGTATAGTTTAATCATTTTACTCATCGTAATCAGTTCTGGGACACGTATTCAAATGGCATAATTCAGCCCCCATCCTTTGTCTAGTTTTGCATGTATTCCTTATTGCCAAACAGTGACAGTGTGCTATGGCTGTGTGCATGGATTTGGTACGGCGCCTCCAGCACAACAAACAAGGCTTGCCAATGTGTATGTGAGGACAAAACATGTTTGTGCCCTGACGGTCCAGACACAGATTCACTTCTGCCGCCACCTTTTGATGGTGCTTGCGTGGTGACTAGCTGTGAGCTTAATTAGCACAGAGGCACAGATGTTCCCTGTTGCAGTTGGAATTTTCAAGACCACCCTGTGTACACATGTTGTGATGAAAGCTGCCTGTTACCTATCACTCATCCATAAAGTTTTTGAGCAAACCAAGGTTGCCCTGTAGTCAGCCTTATTAAAGTTCTGCAGTGCCATAGCTGGACTATCACCATGTGTGTTGTTAGTTGATCTTTGGCTTTAGGTCATATCTGCTTTGAAGGATACTCTTAATTGAGGGAATGGCTCCACAGACTCATGGCTAGACCTGCATATAACTATGACAACATGGGGTCCAATACTGACACAGGGTACACATGGCCACACACTTGAACTGGACACCTTTGTGCAATGAACCACTGGCAATATGTGAACACATGCAGCATGGTCTGCTGGTCCTCCGCAGCCACAGGAGAAATATAGGTCATGTACCTGACTCAAACTGTGGTGTACAAAAGAATTGTTGGATTGGATTTGAGACTCTGTGTCACAAAGACGGTACCTACCTGACTCATGGGTAGTATATAAACAAGTGACCATGAAGTGTAGCCAACATTTAATTAAATGTGATGGGTTACAGTTCTGACATTGCCATTATCAACCGTCCTCTAACTATCCTGTGTAAAGTTTGTCATGGGAGATTTTTTGTCCCAAAAGTCAGGGTAGTTCACACAGCATAAGACGCAACAGATATAACAAACACATATCATGACTGATGTACCTCAATGAATGGCATCTGATGGTTTTACACAATTAGAACACATTCATACATGCACATTATGCAAAACACTTCTTGTGACATTCACACATAGGCACAATAACAATTGAAATAGCCAACTCACAGACATAAACTCACAGGCCATGAGTCTAGTTTAGTTGTGTAGCCTTGCTATCCTCTATTGATGCAGCACCTGCTCAAACTAGGAAATACCAATTTTATTCCAAATGTTTGTGTTGCTGTTGCGTCAGTTGAGAGTGATAATCTAGTACAACAACATGAGTATTATGGTCCGCAGTAGTGTGGTCTGCCACATATGCCCAAACACTGGAACAAACACAGCAGGCCCTAACAGCGTATCTCTGTATAGTCACAGCTTTCATGTACGTTAAAAATTAGAAAAATGACACAAACACAGTTAAAGACAGATATTTTGACGCAAACGTGTCACAAAAGATGCATAAGCAGTGGGTGTACTTTCACTTTCACTTTGCAGTCTGTGATTCTTCTAGACTGTGTGGCTGTGTATAGAGTTGTGTCTGTGAATATTGTGCTTTTGTCTCCTGTGTGCTATTGCCATTGTCATCTGTGTTTTTTGTAAGTGTCTGTGTAAATTAGTGTAAGTGTGTTTTTGTCATTTTTTGAGATTAGATTTGTCTTTGTACTGTTGGGAGTGTGTAAGTGGGTATTGTTAGTTGGGGTATTGTTGGGCTGTTTGTGGGTTCTTTAAGTTTCATTTCCATAACTCCTTTCCCTGTTTTTCCCTCTTTACCCTTTCCTATCCTTATTATTGTTGAGATGTTGGGAAGGACACGTCTGGGGAGAATGGGTGAGGAGGAGCTGGGGGCCTTTGTGTGGCTGGTGTGCCACTTCCTCCCCCTGATGTTGGAGGCTGGTGGCAGGGTGATACAGGGGTATCACATGGAGGCTAGGAGGCTCAGGTGGGCAAAGGTGCTGTTCCACCTAAGAAGACTGTTCCACAGCCAGCGCAACAACCACCAACTGAAACATCACTGGCTGACCTGGTGGGCGAGAACAGGACCTGCTGGACCACCTGGGTGTGGTGATTGGTGGCCCTGTTGGTGAGTACAAATCAGACTAATGTGTACATTTCAATTCTCTGTGGTGACATGAGCAGATTTGTTGACATGCTGCATGCAATGTTTGGGACATGTGGAATGCAAGTTAAATATACAGTGGCCCTGAGTTATACAATATTTGCTACACATTACCGTCATTTGTTGACGCAAAAGCTGCACAAACTTACAAAACACAACTTGATCTTGTAAATTAGTGCTGCTTTGATGTCAATAGATGATGGTAATGCAGCACAGACAAAAGTATTATTCAGAGCCTGTGAGTGTACCAGGAATGACATGTATTTTACATGGTAATGCAAGGAACCAATGTACTCCCCAAATTGTTTAATACATGTCTGAACAAGTATTCATGGCCATACGTACAGAGATCTTCTTAACCTCTGGTAATATCTTAGGCTGATATTTCGACTTTGGTTTGTGCAGCATTTAAATTAATTATGGATGCCAAAGTAATACACACTTGATAATATCTAAATATGTTGTGCTACTTTCCATAGCTGTAGCGTAAACAAATGAAGCAAATGCTACACAGAAAAAAAGAACATCTGGCCCTAAGTTCATTGTTTCTGTGTGTTTACGTCTAGACAGATAATCTTTCACATGGCCAAACGTAATTGTGCCCGGATTCTACCAGATTGCAGTAGCACTAAACACGTTCATCTCATGGCTTTTCAGAGTAGGCGTAGAAATCTTATCATTGAGTAGCATGGCCCAACAACATTTTTGGCTTGGGCACAGTTACTGGTACAGAGCTGGTGCGTTTGCCATCTGTGTCACTTTATAGCCAAACAATTTTCTAAAGTTAATGGGTCATCATGGGATCCCTGAACTTTGTGAATGCATGGTCAAAAAATATTTATTTGCATGATATTGTGCAAGGGACCACTGACTGCTTCCATCATACATTTAAAGTGACAAAATAGTTTGCTAGTTTACGTTTGGTACACCCCTGCTGATCTAGTGCAGCATATGTACAATTGTTAACTTCTCAGTATGAAGGCTATCACAGACATGGTGGTATGCTAAGATCAGCAGGCCAGCATTCCTGTGAGTGCCGCCATTCCCAAGGTGCTTACAAATAGAGACCTACCTCATCAAGATTCCAGAAGTAGGACATTTGCTAAATCATGTTTTAATTAGGGGACAGTGTCAGTTCGGTTGTATAACCACAGATCACCCAACTTGCCAATTGGAAGATAATGAATGTGGCAAACTGTGATCTACAATACCTGATATAGGTACACAGGGCCCAGAGGAACACATTTCAGGTGCAATGACTACACCTGTGCCCATGCATTCTGTCACGGATGATCAAATTAGACACTGTCAGCATATATGTTTTTGTTGTTTTGATTTAGATTTGAGGCCAATCCATGTTTAGCGTAACATTGTCATCAAGTAACACACAGGATCCCTGCGATCATGGTGTCATAGGGGTCATATACGGCTCTGGGTACACTGCCAATGTGGCTTATGTAACCTACATTCAACACAGGCACACATAAAATGGACCATTGAAAGCACAATAATTCCAGAACAAAACTCAACCCACATGAGCATCACACAGTAGCTCATTGTCCCTTGATGCACAAGCCACAATACCTGAGTCACTGGTATTGCAGTGCACCAGGAATGTGGCTTGGCATCTCTCATAATAACAAATGATGAAATGGAATACCCTCTAGAAATAATTAAGCACAAAATTTAGTAATCATGTTTGGCACCACATGATTGTTAGGGCCAGTGCATCTGTGCATATGTGTGTCTATCACTCACTGGAGTGACAGTGTCAATGCATGTTTGCAGTAGTATGTCTGTTGGTGTGTCTACATGCCTGATGTGCATCTCTATCACATAAAATGTCACACATAGTAATTTGTTGTTCCAAGTTTTGTACAGTGAGCAGACATTGAGCACATATCACCCTTCCATGTTTTAAAGTGGTGAAGTGGCTCGATTTGCAGACCCAGAATTATCCAGTAATTGTTAATATGTTTGTCCTGTGTTGTGTTTGCAGCTGTTGTGTGACTGACTCCGGTGTGTTGAACTCATTGCAAGGTATGATGTGCTGGCACGTGATCTGATATGTGACTTGTCTGGAGGTTGACATATGGTTCCATGTTAGAGTTGGATATTCTGCAGCGGAGAGTCGTATATTGAGAGTTGAGTGCTGCGCTATAGGCATGGGCAGGTGAACTAGGTGATTAGTTGCTACATGTATAACAATAATTAATTTGGAGGTGGCCAGTGTCATACTTTAGTCAGCAAGTCATACCCGATTCACAAAGACCAGTGATGCAAAAGTTTTACCCACAGACCAGAGCATACCTGTTAAGTAATGGGCATTTAGGACTGTATGGGTGACTTTATGGCAGCATCTAGCTACACATGTTGTACTCCATTTATGTGGCACTTGAATGAAATGTCATAGGCATGCATGCAGGTCAAGGCCAGATGGGTGCTTACATCAATATGCTTGATTTTGGAAATGTGTCAATGAGATCTAATGATGTTGACAATTGTCTGCAATTAGAAAAATAAATGTAGATGTGATTGTCCAATGGTTGACTCAATCCTAGTTGGCAGGCCTCCTTACCTGTGGCGGACTGACTAAACCCATGTACAGCTGTCCAAAGCTTTGTGGTTGTCCTTGATGTTTGAAAGTATGTGTTGCATGCCGATGCCCCCCAGAGGCACAGAGTTAGGTCTAGAAAATATGTGTATCTAGGTGTGATGGTCACAGTGTAGATGACAGACATGTAATTCAAGCATTCATGTGTTCCAAACTACAATGCCCCCTTATGATTACAAACTGCATACCGTCCTGGCAGTTCCATATACAAATCACAGGTCTTGTGTGGCTTGATTGTGATCCTGAAGATAGTTATTAGTCGGCCTGGCACATGTGGAGTACTTGCAGCATGTGTTATGTGACTAATAGCAGTACAAAGATGCACAGATCATTCAATTAAGTACACACCTTGTTGTGCTGTGCTGTTTGATTGTTTAGGGGTAGGCTGCATTGGCATGTCATTCCTCAGGGACATTCTATCATCTGTACTGTGATTTGGACTGTATGTGCTATTTTTGATGAAGTGTTAGAATATCATCTGTAGATGTATCACACAATGATGTCACTAATGTTTGGCTTTCTCTATTTTTACAGCTGCCAACATGAATGCCCATGAGATCAGGGAATTTCAGAGGCGGGCAGTGCGTTACTGCCACATACTCGATATGAAGGCTGGGTTCCGCAATATGGCATATAGATATAGCCATGAGAGAGGCACAGGGGTTAGGAGGGCATTTGCCCAAGGGGGGCAAGCATTGCCCACAACTGCCACCACTACCACAGCCCAGACCACAGTGTCCCCAAGGGATGACAGCCACTGTAGCAGGTCCCTCGACTTTGTCAGCCCCGGGCCCACAAGCATCACCTCCCCCTCCAACCACGGCACAGGCACCAGCATCTACAAGTGGTACACAGACAACCCCAGCTCCTGTAGTGGACAATCAAGATTTAAAAAAAGTGAAAAAAAAAGACAAAAAAATATATATTTGTGTAGGATAAGTTAGTATGTGTTTAGGTTAGTATATGTTGTCCTACATGTGTCCCGTCATATAAGGTGGGTGGGGGGTTAAGGTTTAGAGTGTTTAGTTAAATGTGGTAAGTAGGTTTAGCTTAGGGTGGTTAGGGCCAGTTATGGGTAATGTATAGTTAGGATAGGTTAGGTTAGTTAAGGTGTTTCCCTTAGTTTAAGTTTCCTTTATTACTGTAAAATAAAGTTTTAGGTACTCCTTTAAAGTATGTGTCATATGCTTGGGGATCTGGGACTTTGCATGGGTGTACAGTGTCAATTTAGTATTTGGATTTGTGTTCCATCCTGCATCAGAATCCCATTATTGACATGGTTATTCCCAATTACAAATGAGCTGTCACATTGGCAGCTACAACAAAGCTACTTCTCTATGCATCTGTCATCCATAGCACCCACCACTCAAGGTAACTATGGTTCCCAATGTGTTGTAAAGGTTGGTGTGTTTTTAAATCTGTCATCGTTTGAGTCCTGTATTGGATTATTGGCCACTGTGGGACATTTGTCTGCAGCCTAATGTTCATGTGTACCCCGATAATGTGAGTGATGTTATATCTAATGAAGTTCTGTATACATAACTTACACCTATCATTTATTACATTGTACTCCCAGATTACATAATTGTCCATACACTTGTACACATCCATTCCTGCTATATGGTGTGTGTGTGATTAAAGTTTATAGTCAGATGTCACATACGTAAAGATTGTCTTGAAGGGAAAGTTGGCCACATTGAGTTTCATCTTATTTATACTTTGGAGCTGACTTTTTCAGGTCTACACAGCATTATACTGCTTGTTAACTTTTAACTTCAGAAACAAGCCTAAGGAAGCACAGATGATGATCAAATCCAGACCCCAGTGCATAGTTGTCAGCCCACATTCTTTCTATACTGTTGTATTGACATTCTATGGCCATTGACATGTCACATACATCACAAATCTCCTACACAGTTGATGTGTCACATTACACAGAGACAGAGTGGTTGTGTAAGTGCTATTTATTTTAAAGTGCTGTAGTGCAATATTTACATAGTTCAGGATTGTGAGTCCATTAGTGTGACGCCTTCTATTGGGATGCAACACAAGTGCAATGGTGAGGGACATGTCTTTGGACATGCTGTGGTGAAGTGTCATTCAGTGCAGAGGAACATGAATTGCCAATGAGGTAGTGGGAGACAATTGCAGTGCATAGTGGTAAGGTAAACAGTGTGCTGGAGAACAGTGCATGTTACCAACTGTAGCAAGACTGGCATGTTAACAAGCACAGGACCTAGGAAATCAGTGCCCATGTGGCATGGACTTGTGCTACCGGGTACTCCTATGGGTGAAGGTGATCTGTTCCATGTCTTCATCTTCTGATGTGTGTGTCGTCTCCTCTGCCCTTGGTGGTGGTGGGTTTGAAGGGGCAACACACACTTCAGTGTTTGATGACGTGGAGTCAGAATTCCCGGTAGCTGCCAACTGTGGGGCTATTAAGGGCATTACTGCAGCAAGAAGGAGATGCTGGTTCTTGAGTATAGCAGCTACATCACTGTGGTAGGCAGCCAGGTCGGCCCTGAGGGGGTCATGATTGTGTTTGTGCATGCAGTGAAAGGTTTGGGATGCCAGGTGTTGTGGCAACTCCCTAACTGCTGTGGCGAAATCCCTCACACATTGTTGTAGTCCTTGCAGGAGGGATTGTAGCGCTTGCATGGGTGCTGACTGTTCTGCAGATGACATCATGCACATGCGCATTCCTTTAAGGCTGGCTGCCATATTGTGCATCCCCACCCGAACCTCCTTGGCCAGCTCCCACTGTACTCCCACTACTGTCCTCTCAAAGTTGGTACCAGTGTCCTCAGAGTCCTCAGCTGGGTTGGAGCTGGCAAGTCGTACTATTGGGGTGGTGGGTGGGTCCTCTGTGATGGCTGCTGCATCTGTACTCCTCCTTGCGACTGAAGGTGGGATCTGGAGGATTCCAAGGACATCTTGGAGGGTCTGCTGGCTATTGTTTGTCAGCTAGTCATCCATGTCATCAGGGAAGTCCAGGACATGCATATGCACAGGAGAGCCATCGTCCTCTGCAATGAGATATTGTACAATTAGTGTGTCTGTGTTGTGGCAGTTGTAATGTGATGTAACTGACTTCCTATTAGTGAGACATTGTAATCGTGGTTCCTGTTCTTTGTTCTTGTCATTAATATTAGCATTCTCACAAGCCTATGCCCGCCCTGCATGTCACATGTAGTGTGGGCATTTTGCAGAATTGTTTGCGTCACATCCTCTAGGTGTAGGTTCTCCCAAATTGTATGTTGCCAACTTCTTGTCCTCCTCACTCCTCCCTCTACTTCCATTAGCATGGTGAGTCCTTGCAAAGGCTGTGGGTGTTCTGATGCCACTTGCACCACACTTAACAATATGGGACTGACCCAGTCTCTGATATTTCACATACACCTATACGTTAATGAGACCAAGCACATGCTATGTATAGCATTGGCATGGCACGATAGAGGTGTCAGCATTGGTAGTGTGTCATGTTGATGTTGGCGAATGTGTGCTACATTGGATTGCACTGATGGGCCTGGCAGTGTTCCATTTCCTCTGATGACTGTGTGGGTGTGTTTAACTAGCTAGAAGCATATGTCTTCCCCCTCAATGCTGTTGTCTTAGCAGTATGACAGTTCGGATGTTGCAAGGTGGCATTGCAGCTATTGTAACACAGGCACGGGGTAGACCCTGGAATATGCAGCATGGGTATGACATTACTGCTGTGTACTTCATAATGTAAGTAACAATACCTGATGTTTATTGTGCCTATAGACATGAGCATTTGACAGGATTTACACTTTGTTAGGAAATACAGGAGATTGATAACGTCGTCATCCTGAACCCTCTATTTTGGGTGTGTTTGATCCATGGGCACCTGTCTGCCATTACTACTTGACCAGCATACATAGCACAGGTAGTAGTGGCAACTGTTGTCAATGGTACATGCTACTTGCGGATATGGCCTGAGACTGGAAATTGAGACCTAGTTCATGTTGTGACAATAACAGCTGTCCTGTGACAGCAGGCCAGTTTTACGTTCTAGCCTACCCTCCTGTACTGGCTTTGCCTTTCCAACTGCTCTGGCATGGCAGAGTAGCCCATGCAAAGGTTGTTAGTGTAGTGTTATGCTGTGCCCCTGGATTCCCCTGCAGAGCCCATGCACCTGTCCCGTGCCCCTTTTCCCTTTCCCCTGCCTGATTTCCATTGCTGACATGCATTGTGTAGTAGGGATGTACCTCCCCCTGCTTGCAGTTGACATTTAGGCATTTTTGTCCCCCATGCAACTTACCCTGCATCTGTGTTGATTCCTCGTAGTTTGCGCTGGCCAGTCCTTGGATTCCTGTGATGATCTCCTCTGGGATAACGGCTGCCACCATCTCCTCCATCTGGTCCAGGGCCTCCTGCGGTGCTGGACTCCCACCTCTAGTCTGCAGTGCTGCCTTCCTGTTCTGTGCCATTTTTTCCTTGGTCCTGCGCTTGCAGTCATGCCAGCGTTTCGTTCACTCAGTGACTGTTCTCCGTACTTCTGCCACACTGTTTATCTTGTCCACAATTTGTTGTCAAATTGCCTCTCACCTCCCAATTGTCAATTTTGAGGTGACAAAAAGTTGATGCTGGTGATCTGTCACCTCTTTCACCAGTATTTCCTGCTCATCTGCACTGAAACGACACTTCCTTTTCTTCTTCTCCCTCTCCTGGGTCTTGTCCGGGTCCTCCTGGCGGGTTCCTGGTCAATCGGGATCCATTTTGGGGCTCCTTAGAACATTTTGCTGTGTTTGTGCCACTTTTTGATGCTATTGCGGGGAAACATGGCATGTATCCGTTTTGCGACGTCGCAAACCAGATTAAAGTCATTTTCTCTGCATTAATGCCGTTTTGCTTCATGACGTGGTGCAATGGTTAGAGTAAAAAAAAATTACTCTAACCCGTGGTTTGTGCCATGGAGTGTCAAGGTATAAATTTGATGCCCGGGTGGCACAAAGAAATGGCGTTAGCCGGCATTAAACTTTTTGATGCAAAACTACATTGCCGCAGTTTTGCATCAAAAAGTATAAATATGGCCCTTTGTTCCTATCTAGCTCGGCGTGGATGGCACTGTGCTGATCCTATGCTTTAAATCTTTGCTAGATAAACAGACATTTGAGGTGAACAAATCTAGAATATCGCTGGTGTTGCAGGGTGCTCCTTACTGGACAAGCTCTTCAGCTAAACTTGGGAACTAACCAGAGTTCTCTCTTTCTTTTTTTGCATAATTTATGCATCACTCACACTCTGAAAGGGATTTATTTTGACTTATACTGGGTGCTCCCTTGTGTCTGGACAAAGCTAAATCCCTCAGAAGAGCTCTAATGAGAGTGAAACATGTGTCAGGGGTTGCTTTTACTCTCACTCACATAGCTTTACTCGGTTACTTTCAACCATAAAAGCAAAAACAACATTCAAATACAAATACACTTTACCCCCTAATACCTATCATTCAAATTAGACATGGGGTTTTATTTCAGTCTTAGGTGCATGGTTAAAAATTAACAGCTAAAACATTTTAAAAATGTATTCCTCATCATCATTTTTTCCCAGGAGACGGATACGTATATGCCAAGCAGCTGTGATGTACTTGCTAACCGCACAAGATAGGGGGGAGGAAGTATCCCTCATCATAATCCTTAAGGCAGCCATACAATGTCTCATCCCCATATTTCTGCACACGGGTCGTAACCACTTCCGTCGCGCAATCATATATGCGGGGCATATAAACATAAAATGTGAAATAGATTCTGAAGTGTGATTACAACTAGGACAAAGATCAGATCTTGGAGTCAAGCTCCGAGTACTACCGTAAGAGTTAAGGGGCAGGCAACCATATCTAAATTGAATATACAGACTCTTACTTAGTGGGTCAAGAATTGTATCCATAAATGGTTCAAGATACGGATACCATTTAAAGTAAAAAAATTGTAAAGTTAATCTGCCATGTGTTGAGCACAGCAGATAGTTTTCCCTGACATACGTCCAGTAAACAGTTTTCAAATGGTTCTTCTGATCCTTCCTTATACTGTCAGGATGGCTCCAAAACTCGCTGAGACCCAATCTATGGAACCATTTTGAAATGCAATTAAACCAAGGAATGGGAAGTACATTAGGTCTGTCTAGGATGTCTTGAATAAACTCCTTATATGTGGATAGCTCAGGGGTGGTCCATACGCGGACCCAGAAAAGCAATGGTCGTAGGGCAATTACATCTGAGATGCATGAAAGACCAAGGTCCCAGAACATTGCCAGCAGTGGAGTATTACGAGGACAAGCCAAAATTGACCTTATAAAGTTGTTTTCCCCCACTGCGAGCTTGCCAGTGTTCGAGGACCCCCAGATTTCTGCCCCATAGACCGCATCACTCTGTGCCTTTGCTCGATAGATTTTAATGGTTGGAGTGACCACTTTCTCAGAGGTAGACTTGTGGAAACGTAAAATAGCCCTAGATCTATGGGCCAGAACAGCTAAACTTTTATTGATTTGGGCCCCCCAATGCAGATTATTGCTAATTCTCACCCCCAGATAGTCTATGGAGCATACCTTGCCTAGGGGGGGTACCATTATAGAAAATTGAATATCTCTTGGTAGGGCCACATCCCAGGGTCATAAGTTTAGTTTTGCTATGATTAAGCTCAAGTCCAAAATCACCACAAAACTAAATAAACTTATCTACAGGTACCTGAAGGCCCATAGGAGTTCTAGAGATCAGGAGGGAATCGTCGGCAAATATCAAAATCTGAATTTTTTAGTTATTCAGAGATGGAGCGTCGTTTTGGCAGTTGGTAACGACTTGCACCACCACGTTAATAAACAATGTAAATAGGGTTGGGTCGGTGAGTTCCCCCTCATTACCCCATCTAACTCGTGCAAATGTTTTTTCATGTAACCTTTGAATTAAATGCACTAGGTTTCCTGGGATACCGATTTTGTTTAATACTCCCCACAATTTCTCTCTTGGAACAAGATCAAACGCAGATCTTAAATCTACAAAAGCAACATAGAGTTTTTGCTTAGATAGGGTGACGTACTTCCAAAATAGTAATGACAGCCTAAAGACTTGGTCCATGGTGTTAGTTTTAGGCCGAAAACCGGCCTGTAAAGGGGATAAGATTTGATTATCTTAGATCCAATCGGTAAGCCTATCTAAGACTTTCTTAGCAAAGGTCTTTTGAAGGATCTCAATAAGGCTGATTGGTCAATAATTTGCAGGTGAACCTACATCACCCTTTTTATGAATCGGGATTATTTCTGCGCTGCGCCAAGAATCAGGAATAGGGCTACCAGCTGCTATGGCATTAGACAATAAGTTTATGTACTATGCCCATATCTTAGGTTCAGATTTAAACAGGTCCCCTGGAATCTTATCAGGACCAGGAGCTTTCATTGGCCTCAGACAGTTAATTGCAGCTGTTATTTCGGCTAATGTAAAAACAATACACTCAGTTGCAGTCTTGGTAACAGCCCGACAATCATCATGTCCAGGGACCTCCGGAGCTTGCGGTACAGGCAGGGCATAAATTCCAGAAAAATAAGACACCCATCTTTCAGGCTGGATGTACATACCAATAACATCATTACCCTCTTTCGAGCTGGAGGCCAACAGCCGCCAGAAGGAGCTGTCATCTTGATATTTGACTGCTTCAAGCAGCTTCTGCCAAATCTCATTATCCCAATCTTTTTTTGCTTGTTTCAGGGCCGTAACATACCTACATCGGGCATCTTTAATTACCTCTTGGGTGGAATTTTTTACAGCCTCATTTAGGTTAGATCTTGCTCGGACACAGTCCTTATTATACCAATTCCTACGAGGGATGTCAACAGGTCTCGGTTTAAAAGGGATTTCCCTGTAGAAAATACCCTGTAGGGAATCAACAATTTTGTTGTGGATAACCATAATAGGAATATCAGGGGCCTCTTGTTCCTCATAATCAGCGAAGAGTTTTAAAAATAATGAATAGATTTCCCTAATCAAATACGAGTTGGATTCAACCTTCGGTTAACAGACCCGAGAGCGTCTATGATTCAGGCGGGGGAGTGGGACATTAGTAATCGTTGTATGCTGGACTCTTACAAATGCATAGTTGGTCAGTACAAGGCACAGAGGATTATGATCACTATCAAGGCGAGGTAATATTTCCTTGTCCAGTGAACTTGACCATAGCCTAATGTCCACCAGAATATAATCGATAGTACTAAAAGAAAGCCCTCGCTTGAAGGTAATAGCTCACTCTGGATCCGATTTAGTGCGGCCATTACATTCTCTCAGGCCATGTTTCAGACAAAGAGAGGACAACTGAGTTGCAACACGGGAAGCAGGCAAAGGCACCATTTCCTTAAATTGGGGAATACCCCAATATTCGTCCTCCTCAGTAGTCAGATTGCTGATGGTTTTGTCCAACACAAAAGAACAATTGAAGTCACCTGCTATGATCAAATAATCTGAAGAGTCCAAAAGCTCTATGTAATCAGTCAGCTGGGTGAGAACAGTTGATTCTGACCCACGGAGAACGGATCTTGCATAAATATTCAGAACTATCATCCTGAATCCAGGTCGGAATGTGAGTTGCACACCCAGCAAATAATAGGAATTAAATTTTATAATTGAGTGGTCACATTCTAGCTTATTATTCAACAAAATCATTAACCCCTCTATCCGTCTTCCAAAACCACCAAAGGCAGGTTGGGCAGCAGAAAAGTAGGTTGTAAAGCCTTGTATGGATATCTGTTCTGCAGTCCAAGTTTCCTGAAAAAGACAGATATCTTGTTTATTAACAAAGCTTACCCATTCTGAATCACCCAACTTTGACTTAATTCCTGCAACATTCCAAGATATAACATTGATTTTGGGAGGCGTGGATATTAACTTAGTTCTCAATAGGGAGGCAGTGGTTGGAGTCCCTATAGGTTGACGCTCATCGATTACTATTTTAGGAGGTTCTGTGCAGGGTGCAATCAGTCAGTCCAATTCAGAGAGTGAGGGGGAAAGATTCTCAGGTTTAGATGGTAGAGAGTTCTCAGAAGAAGAGATAACCCCGTTTACGATAGTTCCAGATGTACAGCATCCTCTGCATAACGGGACCCCAGGCGGCTGACTAATAAGTCTAAGATTCGTTTCCCTGCCTGTACTTAATGTACCTGTCCGTGTGTCAAAGGCCAGGAGATCATTGACTGGACTACTATCATTGAAGAGAATCGAAATATAATCAAATTCCGACCCCAACTGATTATATCTGCAGACCTCACAAATATCGGACCGGATAACAGAGAGGCAATTCCTCTGGGAGCGTATCCAATGAGTAACTTTGTTAATTAGACAGTCACTCGACTCTCTATTGCCCTGAGGTAGCTTCGGCACCCTAGTCAGGTATATAAGGGCATCTTCCCTCCTCCTTCTTGACATTCCCTTGATGTCATGGGTCTGTGTAAATGTTGAATAGTCAGAGTGTATAACTGAAACTGTGTCAGGGGTTGCTTTTACTCATTCTTTGTTGGCTTGGATGGTATTTTATCAGTCCAAAGCTATACTGTGCCTGGAGTGGTAAATTGATTTTTTCATTTTACAGTTGAGCAAGGATGACACTGTGTCAAACCTATGCTTAAAGATTTTGCAGTACAAATGGCAAAATACTTTGTTTGTATCTAGCTCAGCAAGGATAGTACTAAACTGGTCGTATGCTTAAAAACTTTGCTAGATAAACAAACATTTGAGGAGAGCCAATCTACAGCGTCGCTGGTGTTTCAGGGTGCTTTTTAATAGAGCTGCTCTCCATCTAAACTTGGGAACTACCCAGATTTCTCTCTTCTTTTTTGTATAATTTAGGCATCACTCTGATGCTGAATGTCTTGACTTATACTCGGTGTCCCCTTGTGTCTGGACAAAGCTAAACCTTTCTGAAAAGCTCTAATGAGAGCAAAACAGGTGTCAAGGGTTGCTCTTACTCATTTCAGGTTGGCCTGGATGCTATTCTATCAGTCCAAAGCTATAATACTCTGCCTGCAGTTATAAATGGCTTTTGTCACTTTATAGCTCAGCAAGGTTGACATTGTGTCAAATCTATGCTTAAAGATTAATTAATTAAAGATTTTGTCCCTATCTAGCTCGGCCTGGATAGCACAGTGCTGATGGTATGCTTAAAAACTTTGCTAGATAAGCAGACATTTGAGGTGAGCACATCTAGAGTGTCACTGTGTTGTGTATCCATTTTAAGTATAGCTCCATGCACGTTAGTTTAACATACTAGGCAGCTGTACACTTTGCCCCAGATATATTTTATTCAGCTTCGTACTGTTATTTTACAATAAACTGTTTTTACGGTCTTGTTTTAATTTCTTACAGAGCACTGCTTAGCTTCGTTCAGCACTGTGTTCTCATACAATGCATTCTTGATCGCCCTTTGCTTCAGTCAAGGCTACAGTCTGGTACATTGAGGTAACCGTGGTAGAAGTTTAGACTCCAACATTCGGAGAAAATACACATCTTTACGTAGGGACATTTTCTTAGAACATTTGCTGTGTTAGTTATAAAAACACTTTCTAGTCCTAGTACACGTCAAGAGGGAGATTCCAGTCAGGGAACCACAACTGTATGCTGAATGCCCCGTTGCAGATGCTGACGCAGATTACAGGCCTTTGCTCAGGTATGAGGGTTGATGTGCTCCCGGGGGAACCTGAAAGGCAGGCTTTGAGCTTAACATGCTGTGCTCGAAATATAATTTAGAGAGGGAGTAATCCATCAACACTAATGGCACTATGATAGCCTTATTCTTGTGCTTCATTCTCATCATCACTATTTTAATATTACTGTGTTGTGTAGTTCTGGTTATTGCAGTTCACGCTTTGCTATCCAAAATGCAGTAGTTTTATTAAACCAATCTTTAAAACTTATACTGCCTTATTGTCAATTATATATGAGAACGGAACTGTGTATGAGAGAACCGGTTGTGACCTGAGTGACCACGACTTCCCTGAGAAGTACTGATATGTCATGCGCTCGGCTGCCCAATTGTCTCTACCATTTGGGAGAGATGAGGCACTGCTAGTTAGCGGGAGCAAAACCCGGATTTGGAGTGACAAGCGTCATCCACCGAGGGTCAGACTCAGTCCCCCACATAGTGGACGATCTTGCTGCTCAAAATCAAGTAGTCTGATTAGGATAATGAGAGCCTACGCGACAACTGGTGTTGCAGGGTGGTCCTTACTGGAGCTGCTCTCCACCTAAACTTGGGAACTATCCAGAGTTCTCTCTTCTTTTTTGCATAATTTATGCGTCACTCTAACCCTGAAAAGGATTTGTTTGACCTCTAGTGAATGCTCCCTTGTGTCTGGATGAAGATAGACCTCTCTGAAGCGCTCTAATGAGCATGAAACAGGTGTCAGGGGTTGCTTTTATCAATTTCAGGTTTGCTTGGATGGTATGTTACCAGTTGTGAGAAAGTAGCCTCTTTCTAGCCTTGTTACCCCCACTTTTGGCCTGTTTGTGAGTGTATGTCAGGATGTTTGTCACTGTTTTCACTGTCTCACTGGGATCCTGATGGCTAGGCCCCAGTGCTCATAGTGAAAACCCTATGTTTTCAGTATGTTTGTTATGTGTCAATGGGACCCTGCTAATCAGGACCCCAGTGCTCATAAGGTTGTGGCCTATATGTATGTGTCACTGGGACCCTGTCACACAGGGCCCCAGTGCTCATAGGTGTGCATGTATGTGTTCCCTGTGTGGTGCCTAACTGTCTCACTGAGGCTCTGCTAACCAGAACCTCAGTGGTTATGCTCTCTCATTACTTTTAAATTGTCACTAACAGGCTAGTGACCAATTTTACCAATTCACATTGGCTTACTGGAACACCCTTATAATTCCCTAGTATATGGTACTAAGGTACCCAGGGTATTGGGGTTCCAGGAGATCCCTATGGGCTGCAGCAATTCTTTTGCCACCCATAGGGAGCTCTGACAATTCTTACACAGGCCTGCCACTGCAGCCTGAGTGAAATAACGTCCACGTTATTTCACAGCCATTTTACACTGCACTTAAGTAACTTATAAGTCACCTATATGTCTAACCTTTACCTGGTAAAGGTTAGGTGCAAAGTTACTTAGTGTGAGGGCACCCTGGCACTAGCCAAGGTGCCCCCACATTGTTCAGAGCCAATTCCCTGAACTTTGTGAGTGCGGGGACACCATTACACGCGTGCACTACATATAGGTCACTACCTATATGTAGCTTCACAATGGTAACTCCGAATATGGCCATGTAACATGTCTATGATCATGGAACTGCCCCCTCTATGCCATCCTGGCATAGTTGGCACAATCCCATGATCCCAGTGGTCTGTAGCACAGACCCTGGTACTGCCAAACTGCCCTTCCTGGGGTTTCACTGCAGCTGCTGCTGCTGCCAACCCCTCAGACAGGCATCTGCCCTCCTGGGGTCCAGCCAGGCCTGGCCCAGGATGGCAGAACAAAGAACTTCCTCTGAGAGAGGGTGTGACACCCTCTCCCTTTGGAAAATGGTGTGAAGGCAGGGGAGGAGTAGCCTCCCCCAGCCTCTGGAAATGCTTTCTTGGGCACAGATGTGCCCAATTCTGCATAAGCCAGTCTACACCGGTTCAGGGACCCCTTAGCCCCTGCTCTGGCGCGAAACTGGACAAAGGAAAGGGGAGTGACCACTCCCCTGACCTGCACCTCCCCTGGGAGGTGTCCAGAGCTCCTCCAGTGTGCTCCAGACCTCTGCCATCTTGGAAACAGAGGTGCTGCTGGCACACTGGACTGCTCTGAGTGGCCAGTGCCACCAGGTGACGTCAGAGACTCCTGCTGATAGGCTCCTTCAGGTGTTAGTAGCCTATCCTCTCTCCTAGGTAGCCAAACCCTCTTTTCTGGCTATTTAGGGTCTCTGTCTCTGGGGAAACTTTAGATAACGAATGCAAGAGCTCATCCGAGTTCCTCTGCATCTCCCTCTTCACCTTCTGATAAGGAAACGACCACTGACCGCGCTGGAAGCCTGCAAACCTCCAACATAGTAGCAAAGACGACTACTGCAACTCTGTAACGCTGATCCTGCCGCCTTCTCGACTGTTTTCCTGCTTGTGCATGCTGTGGGGGTAGCCTGCCTCCTCTCTGCACCAGAAGCTCCGAAGAAATCTCCCGTGGGTCGACGGAATCTTCCCCCTGCAACCGCAGGCACCAAAAAGCTGCATCACCGGTCCCTTGGGTCTCCTCTCAGCACGACGAGCGAGGTCCCTCGAATCCAGCGACTCTGTCCAAGTGACCCCCACAGTCCAGTGCCTCTTCAGCCCAAGTTTGGTGGAGGTAAGTCCTTGCCTCACCTCGCTGGGCTGCATTGCTGGGAACCGCGACTTTGCAGCTACTCCGGCCCCTGTGCACTTCCGGCAGAAATCCTTTGTGCACAGCCAAGCCTGGGTCCACGGCACTCTAACCTGCATTGCACGACTTTCTAAGTTGGTCTCCGGCGACGTGGGACTCCTTTGTGCAACTTCGGTGAGCACCGTTTCACGCATCCTCGTAGTGCCTGTTTCTGGCACTTCTCCGGGTGCTACCTGCTTCAGTGAGGGCTCTTTGTCTTGCTCGACGTTCCCTCTCTCTTCAGGTCCAATTTGCGACCTCCTGGTCCCTCCTGAGCCCCAGCAGCGTCCAAAAACGCCAAACGCACAATTTGAGCCTAGCAAGGCTTGTTGGCGTTCTTTTGGCGGGAAAACACTTCTGCACGACTCTCCAAGGCGAGAGGGATCCGTCCACTAAAGGGGACGTCTCTAGCCCTTTTCGTTCTTGCAGAAACCTCAGCTTCTTCTGTCCAGTCGAAGCTTCTTTGCACCCGCAGCTGGCATTTCCTGGGCATCTGCCCATCTCCGACTTGCTTGTGACTTTTGGACTTGGTCCCCTTGTTCCACAGGTACCCTAGATTGGAAATCCACAGTTGTTGCATTGCTGGTTTGTGTCTTTCCTGCATTATTCCTCTAACACGACTACTTTGTCCTTAGGGGAACTTTAGTGCACTTTGCACTCACTTTTCAGGGTCTTGGGGAGGGTTATTTTTCTAACTCTCACTATTTTCTAATAGTCCCAGCGACCCTCTACAAGGTCACATAGGTTTGGGGTCCATTCGTGGTTCGCATTCCACTTTTGGAGTATATGGTTTGTGTTGCCCCTATCCCTATGTTTCCCCATTGCATCCTATTGTAACTATACATTGTTTGCACTGTTTTCTAAGACTATACTGCATATTTTTGCTATTGTGTATATATATCTTGTGTATATTTCCTATCCTCTCACTGAGGGTACACTCTAAGATACTTTGGCATATTGTCATAAAAATAAAGTACCTTTATTTTTAGTATAACTGTGTATTGTGTTTTCTTATGATATTGTGCATATGACACTAAGTGGTACTGTAGTAGCTTCACACGTCTCCTAGTTCAGCCTAAGCTGCTCTGCTAAGCTACCATTATCTATCAGCCTAAGCTGCTAGACACCCTATACACTAATAAGGGATAACTGGGCCTGGTGCAAGGAGTAAGTACCCCTTGGTACTCACTACAAGCCAGTCCAGCCTCCTACACCAGTCCAAAGCTATAATACTGTGCCTGGAGTGGTAAATGGCTTTTTGTCATTTTACAGCTCAGTAAGAATAACACTGTGTCAAACCTATGCTTAAAGACTTTGCAGTACAAATAGCAAAATACTTTATACTCATCTAGCTCGGCGTGGATAGCACTGAGCTGGTCCTATGCTTAAAAACGTTCTTAGATAGACATTTGAGGTGAGCAAATCTAGAGCGTTGCTGGTGTTGCAGGGAGCTCTTTATTAGAGCTGCTCTCCACCTAAACTTGGGAAGTAACCAGAGTTCTCTCTTCTTTTTTGTGTAATTTTTCCATCACTCTAATGGTAAAATTGATTTGTTTTGACTTATACTGGGTGTTCCCTTGTGTCTGGACAAAGCTAAACTTTTCTGAAAAGCTATAATGAGAACAAAGCACAGGTCAAAGATTGTTTTTACTCATTCCAAGTTGGCTTGGATGCTTTTGTCACTTTACATTTTGGAAAGGTTGACACTGTGTCAAACCTATGCTTAAACACTTTGGGCCTGATTCTAACTTTGGAGGACGGTGTTAAACCGTCCCAAAAGTGGCGGATATACCACCTACCGTATTACGAGTCCATTATATCCTATGGAACTCGTAATACGGTAGGTGGTATATCCGCCACTTTTGGGACGGTTTAACACCGTCCTCCAAAGTTAGAATCAGGCCTTTTGTTCCTATCTAGCTCGGCGTGAATAGCACTGTGCTGATCCTATGCTTAAAAACTTTGCTAGATTAACAGACATTTGAGGTGAGCAAATCTAGGCCCATATTTATCCTTTTTAGTACTGCATTATCGTCATTTTTTTACCCAAAAGCGGGCCAAACTTACAAAATACAATTGTATTTTTTAAGTTTGCGCCACTGTTGCATCAAAAAGCAGCGCAAATGCGGTGCTAAAAAAGTATAAATATGGGCCCTAGAGTATTGCTGGTGTTGTAGGGTGCTCCTTACTAGAACTGCTCTCCATCTAAACTTGGGAACTACCCAGAGTTGTGTCTTCTTTTTTGCATAATTGATTTGTTTTGACTTATACTGGGTGATCCCCTGTGTCTGTACAAAGCTAACGCTCTCTGAAGAGTTCTAATGAGAGTGAAACATGTGTCAAGGGTTGTTTTTACTCATTCCAGGTTGGCTTGGATGGTATTTTACCAGTCCAAAGTTGTAAAATTGTGCCTGGAGTGGTAAATGGCTTTTGTCATTTTACAGCTTTGCAACGTTGACACTGTGTCAAACCTATCATTAAAGACTTTGCTGTACAAATAGTAAAAGACTTTGGCTCATATTTATACTTTTTAGCGCTGGATTTGTGTTGTTTTTTTTACGCAAAAACAGCACAATTTAACACAATACAATTGTACTTTGCAAGTTTGCGCTGTTTTTGAAAGTGCAGCGCAAAAAAATTATAAATATGGGCCTTTGTTCCTATCTAGCTTGGTGTGGATAGCACTGTGCTGATCCTATGCTTAACTGCTTCTGTGCTGCGGACGTAATGGTTACGTCCTGCGGCACAGTGCTCCTGTGCCGAGGACGTAACCAGTACGTCCTCGGGATCGTGAAGCGATCCTGCTGCTAAAATGGCCACTAGACACCAGGGATGTATTTTTTGCACAGAAACTGGCATAAGGGGAGCGACCCTTTGGACAAGGGTGGCTCCCCAGGGGGGCATTTTTTTTCAAGGCCTTTTCTGCCCCCCTGGGGGCAGAAACCTCTAGGCGCCAGGGATCATTTTTTTGTTTTTTTTGTGTTTTTTTTTCAGAGGTGGGGAACTAGGGGGCAAATTATATTTAGGCCATTTCTGCCCCCGTTGGGGGCAGATTGGCCTATTTTTATAAGGCCATTCTGCCCCCAAGGGGGGCAGAAACCACTAGGCACCAGGGATTTTTGTTTGTTGTTTTAGAGATGGGGAGCGACCCCTTAGGCAAGGGTCGCTCCCCTGGGAGGGGGGCCAAATTGTATTTAGGCCATTTCTGCAGATCGGCTGATTTTTGCTATGCCAATCTGCCCCCCCCCCCACTAGACACCAGGGATCTTTATTTTTTTGCGTCAATTTCATGCAAGGGGAGCGACCCCTTAGGCATGGGTCGTTCCTCTGGGGGGGCAGGAAATTTTATTTTAGGCCATTTCTGCCCCCTTGGGGGTAGATCAGCCTATTTTTATTAGGCCGATCTGCCCCCAAAGGGGGCAAAAACCACTAGGCACCTGGGATTTTTTTTTTGCACCACTTTCAGGCAAGGAGAGTGACCTCTTAGGCAAGGGTCGCTCCCCTGAGGGGGGGGGGTTTATTTTAGGCCACTTCTCCTCCCCTTGGGGGCAGATCGGCCTATTTCCATTAGGCCGATCTGCCCCCGGGGGAGGCAGAAACCACTTAGGCACCAGGGATTGGGTTGTGTGTATGTGTGTGTTTTGTTTGGGGGGCAGCCCCTTGGGCAAAGGTTGCTCCCCATAGGGGCACATTACTGTTGGCCATATCTGCCCCCTTGGGGGCAGATTGGCTTATTTTTGGAAGGCCCATCTGCCCCCAAGGGGGGCAGAAAGCCCACCAGGGAAGATTTGTTTTTCAAAATAAAAGGGTGGGGGTATGGCAATACCCCCACCCCAAATAAATGGGGACAAAGTTGTTCTGCCCACCAGTGGGCAAATGGGACAATTACCCCGATCCACACCCTGGGGGGGCAGAAAGTCTATTAGATGCCAGGGAATAAAATAAAAAAATAGTGGGGTGATGGCTACCAACCAGTATGGGCCTGGTTATGCCCCCACTCCAACTGAAGGGGGAAACAGTCTTTCTGCTCCCCACCCCACACTAAAACATCTTATCCCACGGCAAGCAAGAGGACATTTGATTATTTGGGGTTTTCGTTTTAAATTTGGGCCATGAGAGCTTGGCTAACTCTCAAAATCGTCCCATTTGGAATCGTGAGGGCTGCACTTTTTGGACTTTGGGACTCTGCCATGTAGAAAAATCCACGAGACCTAGACACATCTGAAAACTAAACATCTGGGTGATTCCGGGGTGGTGTGCTTCAAGAGCACCCGCACCATTTTCTAACCCACAATGCCCTGCAAACCTCCAACTTTGCTGGAAATCACAAATTATTCCCACATTTTTGTGATGGAACTTTCTGGAATCTGCAGGAATCCACAAAATTCCTGCCACCCAGCATTGTCTCATCTATACTGATAAAAATTCTGCTGCACTTGTCAGCCTAAAAGTGTTTTTTTTTCAAACTGCCCCTTTGGACCCGCTTGGTTCCCCCTCAATTTAGACATGTTTTGGCTCTTCCCTGTCACAAGCACTTGCCCCACCTACACAAGTGAGGTACCATTTTTATCGGGAGACTTGGGGGAACGCTGGGTGGAAGGACATTTGTGGCTCCTCTCAGGTTCCAGAACTTTCTGTCACCGAAATGTGAGGAAAAAGTGTTTTTTTGGGCCAAATTTTGAGGTTTGCAAAGGATTCTGGGTAACAGAACCTGGGGAGAGTCCTACAAGTCACCCCATCTTGGATTCCCCTAGGTGTCTAGTTTTCAAAAATACACAGGTTTGGTAGGTTTTCCTAAGTGCCGGCTGAGATAGAGGCCAAAATCCACAGCTAGGCACTTTGCAAAAAACAGGTCTATTTTCTTTGGGAAAATGTGATGTGTCCACGTTGTGATTTGGGGCATATCCTGCCACGGGCGCTAGGCCTACCCACACAAGTGAGGTACCATTTTTATCAGGAGGCTTGGGGGAACGCTGGGTGAAAGGACATTTGTGGCTCTTCTCAGATTCCAGAACTTTCTGTCACCGAAATGTGAGGAAAAAGTGTTTCTTTGGGCAAACTTTGAGGTTTGCAAAGGATTCAGGGTAACAGAACCTGGTGAGAGCCCCACAAGTCACCCCATCTTGGATTCCCCTAGGAGTCTAGTTTTCAAAAATGCGCAAGTTTGGTAGGTTTCGCTAGGTGCCGGCTGAGCTAGAGGCAAAAATCTACAGCTAGGCACTTTGCAAGAAACAAATCAGATTTCAGTGTAAAAATGTGATGTGTCCATGTTGCGTTTCCTGTCGCGAGCATTAGGCCTATCCACGCAAGTGAGGTACCATTTTTATGGGAGACTTGGAGGACCACAGAATAGCAAAACAAGTGTTATTGCCCCTTGTCTTTCTCTACATTTTTTCCTTCCAAATGTAAGACAGTGTGTAAAAAAGACGTCTATTTGAGAAATGCCCTGTAATTCACATGCTAGTATGGGCACCCCGGAATTCAGAGATGTGCAAATAACCACTGCTTCTCAACACCTTATCTTGTGCCCATTTTGGAAATACAAAGGTTTTCTTGATACCTATTTCTCACTTTTTATATTTCACCAAATTGATCGATGTGTGCCCGGTATACAATGAAAACCCGTTGCAAGGTGCAACTCCTTTATTGGCTCTGGGTACCTAGAGTTCTTGATGAACCTACAAGCCCTATATATCCCCGCAACCAGAAGAGTCCAGCAGACGTAAGGTTATATTGCTTTAGAAAATCTGACATTGCAGGAAAAAGTTACAGAGTACAACGTGGAGAAAAATGTCTGTTTCTTTACCTCAATTTCAATATCTTTTTATTTCAGCTGTTATTTTCTGTAGGAAACCCTTGTAGGATCTACACAAATGACCCCTTGCTGAATTTAGAATTTTGTCTACTTTACAGAAATGTTTAGGTTTCTGGGATCTAGCATTGGTTTCACACCCATTTCTGTCACTAACTGGAAGGAGGCTGAAAGCACAAAAAATAGTAATAATGAGGTATGTCCCAGTAAAATGCCAGAATTGTGCTGAAAAATGGGTTTTGGGATTCAAGTCTGCCTGTTCCTGAAAGCTGGGGAGATGGTGATTTTAGCACCGCAAACCCTTTGTTGATGCCATTTTCAGGGAAAAAAGCACAAGCCTTTTTCTGCAGCCCTTTGTTCCCTTTTCTTTTTAAAAAACGAACTTTTTGCTGTATTTTGGCTAATTTCTTGGTCTCCTTCAGGGGAAACCACAAAGTCTGGGTACCTCTAGAATCTCTGGGATGTTGGAAAAAAAGGACGCAAATTTGGCATGGGTAGCTTATGTTGACAAAAAGTTGTAAGGGCCTAAGCACGAACTGCCCCAAATAGCCAAAAAAAGGCTCGGCACAGGAGGGGAAAAGTCCTGGCAGCGAAGGGGTTAAAAACTTTGCTATAAACAGACATTTGAGGTGAGCATATCAAGAGTGTTGCAGGGCGCTCCTTACTGGAGCTGCTCTCCCAGAGTTCTCCCTTCATTTTTGCATAATTTATCCGTCACTCTAACCCTGAAAGGGATTTGTTTTGACTTCTACTGGGTGCTCCCTTGTGTCTCGGCAAAGAGAAACCTCTCTGAAAAACTCTAATGAGAGCAAAACATGTGTCAGAGGGTGATTTTATTTTTTTAAGAAAAAATCTTTTCCAAGTTTTTTTGGATGATATTTTACCAGGTCAAAGCTGTAATACTGCACCTGGAGTGGTAAATGGCTTTTGTCATTTTACAGCTCGGCAAGGTTAACACTGTGTCAAACCTATGATTAAAGACTTTGCTGTATAAATGGCAAAATACTTTGTTCTTATCTAGCTCGGCGTGAATAGCACTGTGTTGATCCTATGCTTAAATACTTTGCTAGATAAACTGACATTTGAGGTGAGCAAATGTAGACTATTGCTGGTGTTGCAGGGTGCTCCTTACTGTAGCTGCCCTCCACCTAAACCTGGGAACCACCCGTAGTTTTGCATAATTTATGGTCAATCTAACTCTGAAAAGGATGTGTTTTGACTTATACTGGATGCTCCCTTGTGTCCGGATGAAGCTAAACCTCTCTGAAGTGCTCTAATGGGGCGTGGCCGGGCGACTGAAGATGGCGCACACTTGATTTTCTCGCTCCGGAGGGGCCTGTAATTTATCCGCGAGTCCGAAGCCTGGCCCAGGGCATCCTGCCATTGCATCGTGGGGGAGCCTGAGGGGGCGAGAGGGAGAGACGCGGAGCCCGCTCAGGGCGCTGATGAGTGGGCTCTGAGTGCGCCAGAGACCCCGGGAACTGGTGGCCTGGCCTGACCCGGGAAGCCGGGGACTAAAGTGCAGGCGCGCTGCCTGCATGGGGCGGATCTGCGCCGCTGAGTGCCCCGGAGACATCTGAGACGGCGCTGGCTTGCTGAGGACGGCGGCAAGCGGCTGGGTAAATTACCCCCCTGCGGAGTGAGCGCCGCGCACTGCTCACCTGGACCGAGGTGAACCGATGGCGCTCTTGGCGGGGAGCCGCGGAGCCTAGCCCGGATCCTGCTGAGGGGATCCCGACAGCGCTGGCGGCGTGAGGAGCCAGCGGTTGCTGCACGGCGGGGAGGCTGGTGTCTGCAGCTTGGACTGGTGCCCTTGGGGCGCGGAAGCAAGCCCCCGGGCACATCGGAGACACCGGAGGCGACGCTCACTGGCCGGGAGCAGCGGCGGACGCCCGGATCTGGTGCCCCCTAGCAGGGTGAGTGCAGCGCACTGCTTCCCTGGCTCGGAATAGGAGGAAAGGACCCCCGGCTATTAGGCGAGCTGTGGGGCCGGGCAGCCGAAGTGAGGAGAATGGCCCGGGGAGCCCAAATAGCGCGGCAGTCGGAAACGCTGGACTAAGCCACGAGAAAAGGGGGGGGGGGGCCCATCGGGACACACCAGCGCCCCCAAAGTAAAGAAGACCCTGGGCGGGACCCAGGCGGGGCACACCCGATCTGAGCGGGAACCCGAAGAGGCAGCACCAGCACAGAACAGTCGGCAAAACACGTCGCCAACCCTGGCGCCACAACCAGAGTTGAGCAGCGGCCCCGCTGGGACCCCCAAGCAAAGGCAGCAGGAGAAGAACCTCGGTGAGCCGCAGGGGGCCCCGGGCAGGAGCGCCCGCCAGCGCAGAACAAGAGGGAGCGCAGGGGCACCGGCCCTTCGCCGAGCCAAGGTAAACGGGAACGGCCAGTTGGTGGGAAGTGTCACATCCTTGCTGAGCACGCAGAGGGCCCCCTAGGTGCAGGTGACTAATTGAGCGGCATCTCGGCAGACTGTGAAGACGTAGGCCAGAGACCACAACCCAACCCGGGTTGGACTAGGAGGGAAGGACCCGAGCGGAGGAGAGACCGCAATAATAGTCAGCCCGTCTCCCCGGCCCAGGCGTTGCAACCCCCTGAATACTCAATGTCCCCCAAGAACCGACATAAAAGTAAAGCCATGGACAGTATAACACCCACCGAACGCAAAGGGGGGGAATCACAGGACCCTCCACAACCCAAGGTACAGGACACCTTAGATAGGATCTTGGGTGCAATTGAAGATACAAAGACAACCCTACAACGTGACATCAATCAGGTCGCAGTTGAAGTTGGACTACTGAGGGCGGACCACCACAAGCTGGTGTACAGAGTAAAGGAAACAGAGAACTCCCAGGCCGAAATTGCACCGAAGCAAAAAGATCTAAGGGCCAAGGACGTATCTCACGGACAGGATCACGTGCCTGGAGCAGAGAGCAGAGTATACGGAAGGGAGAAGGCGTAGGAATAATGTGCGAGTGGTGGGACTGCCGGAGGGGGCAGAGGGCACGAATATGATGAAATTTCTTGAGGATTGGCTGCTCACAGCTGTTGCACCGGGCTGCCTGACCCCTTTCTACACTCTGGAACGAGCGCACCAGGTGCCCTCGAGACCTCTTGCCCCGGGCCGGCCTCCCCACGTAGTGATCGCCAGGCTGCTGCACTACAGAGACAGAGACATTCTCCTACAGAGGGCCAGAGAGGCAGGCCCCTTTAAGGTGGCGAACGGAGAGGTGACACTGTTCCCGGACTTCACGCTGGACGTCCAGACCAAGCGAGCCTCATTCCTGGCAGTTAAGAGGGCCTTAAGGGAGGAGGGAATCCAATACTCGCTTCTCTTCCCGGCCAAATTGAAAGTGGTCCTGGACGGTAAGACCACATTCTTCCAGACCCCTGAGGAAGCTTGGGAATGGCTGGAGGCTCGTGGGACCCAAGTGGGACGTCACGTGAGTGAGGGCCCGAACGGCGGTAGGGCCCGCCGTGGGTCGGGAAGACGGCGAAACAGGAACCGCCCCCACTTGGCGCCAACTCAGTCGCAGAAGGAAATGGGGAAAAAGGAAGCTCTGGAGGCAGCTGCCTCCATGAGCAGAGAGGAGTCACTCCCGGAGGGTTCGGGCGGAGAATCGGATGACACGGCGGTGTCCTCGGCGGAGGGCTCGGGCTGCTCGGTACGGGCCCCGAGGGTGACCCCGCAGACGGCGGATGAACTTGGATAGCCGAGCACATAATTTGGCCCCGAGGCGAAGGAGGAGTGCGATTATGAGGCCCCTCCGGGCACGGCCCCCTCAACCGGAATCTCGTCCATTCCGACAGACTGGCGAGAACTAGAATTGAATGTTTGAATAAGTTGCACGGTTGCACAGTTTTTTGGGCAGCCTTCTGTTTGAAAGGCACCCTGGGGAAGGGGAGTTGGATCACGCAATTGTTAGCTCTGATGGCGCTCTGGGAGAGGTGGCTTGACAGTGTTAGACATCCGGTAAGATTCAGGGGGGTGCTGACCACTGGGGCGGGCTGGGAAGGCTGTAATGCGATTAATACACCGATATGGCAGACGATAACCTACTAACATGGAATGTGCAGGGTATGGAGACGCCAATTAAAAGACATAAAATATTGTCCTACTTAAAGAGAAGGGGCATTCAGGTGGCGATGCTGCAAGAAACCCATTTGGCAAAAGGAGAAGTGGAAAAGTTAAGGCGCAGATGGAGAGGACAGTTGTACGCCACAGAATACTCGGCATTTGCCAGGGGGGTGCTGATCTGGGTACGCGCCGGGGTCCCCTTTGAAGCAGAATCCACTAACATTGATCACAAAGGCAGGTTTGTGGTTGTGGATGGAAGATTACACGGTATACCAATTGTCCTGAGTTGTATCTACGTCCCCAATCAAGATCAGGTCCCTTTCATGACACGGTTATCAGGTCACCTCACGCGGCAGCGGGTGGGAGGCCTATTGATTGGGGGAGATTTCAACAGCGTGCTGGATATAGACCTGGACCGATCTACCCCACCACTACCAGGGGCAATGACATGTAAGGTAGCCAAAAAACTGAGAGAGTGGTTGGATACATGGGGGCTGGTGGACGTCTGGCGTGAACAGCACCTTAATGACAAAGACTACTCATACTATTCAGGCCTCCACCGAGTGCACACCAGAATAGATAGAGTGGTCTGCACAGCATATCTAATGCAGGGAATGGCCCATTCTGAATATTTGGGACGTACTCTGTCTGATCACAAACCCTTACTACTGACTTGGAGAGTGACGGAGGATAGGCCCCCCATTCCGATGTGGAGACTGGCCCCTGCTACCCTAGAAGACCAGGCATACAGGGACAACCTCCGTCTCTACATAGCTGACCATATTAAAATTAATAAGGGATCCACCGATTCTAGATCCATAGAGTGGGAGACTCTTAAAGTAACGACTAGGGGGTACTGTATGGGACAGACGGCCGGGGTGAGACGTACACTTGAACTGGAACTGACTAGGCTAAAGAAGGAAATACATGAGGGGGAGCGGAGACAGGGAACAGACGAACAGGAGAGGGAGGGATATGCCCAGGCACGGAGAGCCCACTCCCAGATTGAAGAACAACTCCGGTGCCACAATATGCAAAAATACCTTGCTTCACTACATTCAGAGGAGGGTAGATCAGGCAGAATGCTGGCGTGGTTGGCGAGGCTCAGAGGGGAGGGGGAGCCCATCACAAGTGTGTTAGACAAGGAGGGGGAGAGAAGACATAGCCCGGGCTCTATACATGATGCATTCAAAGAATACTATACTCACTTATAAAAAGAAAGCCGGCAAACTTAGTGCTCCCGCCCTTGATATTTTTCTGCGACGACTCCCCTTGTCAATGCTGACAAACGAAGAGCGGGATGGACTAGGGGGCCCGGTGACGGTGGAGGAGGTGCGTGAAGCTATATCACAACTAGCTCCTGGGAAGACCCCAGGGACGGACGGCCTACCCATGGACTTTTACAAAAGGTACGGAACTCTATTGGCCCCCCGACTGGTGGAAATGTACTCGGAGGCATTGAACCGAGGTGAGCTACCGGGCACATTGAGGGAGGCATTGGTGGTCCCTCTGCCCAAGTCGAAATCTAAGGAGGCTTCGGTCGCCGACTTTCATCCTCTGTCAATGCTGAAGAGTGATTTTAAAATACTCAGTAAGATCATAGCCAACCGGTTGCTTAGCCACATACCCACGCTGGTGCATGAGGACCAGAACGGGTTTGTCCCGAATCGAACTACCTCCCTCAACCTAAGGCGCCTCTTCGCTGGCCTGCGTATGCCCAGGGAAGTGAAACCTGCAACTGGAGTATTATTTGCAGTAGACTTAGAAAAAGCCTTCAACTCGGTCAGGTGGGACTATCTGAGAGCAGTGATGAGACGAATGGGGCTGGGTGAGGGTTGGGTAAAATGGGCGGACTTGTTATATGCGTCCCCCCTGGCTAGGGTGAGGACGGGCAGGACGGTATCTGACATCTACCCAATATATAGGGGCACCAGACAGGGATGCCCTCTGTCGCCACTATTATTCGCCCTGGCACTTGCGGCCCAGTTGCGAGGGGACGGCATGGGTAAAGGGGTACAGTGGGGACAATTAGAGCATGTCATCTCCCTATACGCAGATGATATACTTATCTACCGTAAGGACGGAGAGACTGGACTCCCTTGGGCCCTGGGCGCCTTGGAGCATTTCGGGACCCTATCGGGACTGCACCTAAACAGAGGCAAAACATTTGTCTTCCCCATACTGCCGAGCTGCGTCCGCCCCGCTTCGTGCCCGAGGGACGTGGGCTGGGCCCCGAGGACCTTTAAGTACCTGGGTATACAAGTGTTTCACGAGGTGGGGGGCCTACGTGACGGTAATCTTGGCAGGGCACTTCGCTCCCTGCGCGCTTCTGGCGTTCCTTGAGGCTAACCATAATGGCCAGAGTATCATTGTCTAAAATGATAATGCTACCCCGCCTACTTTATTACTTCACGAACTTACCGCTGCTGATCCCATCGGCGTGGTTCCGCGAACTAAACACTCCGCTCAGGGAACTTATATGGGACGATGGCCGCAGACGCACAGCACTCTTGACCCTCTGCAGGCCGACCCATTCGGGGGGCCTGGGAGTCCCAGACTTTGAGTTCTATTACTTGGCATCCCAACTGCAATGGGTATCCGGGTGGCTAGTTGGAAAGGGACAACTGGACAGGAGCACAGCCCACGGAGAGGTGGGAATAGAGCGGATTATTGCACGCATGATAAACAGAAAGATGACCCCTCAGGCAGACAGTCTGATGACAAGAGTAGCTGCAGCGTCCCGAAGAGATGCGCGAGAAGAGTGGGGGTAGGACTGCCATACTCCCCAGCGTTACCGCTTTCGGTGCTGGGGGAGGGCGCAGATGGGATGAGTCCGACGGGCATGGGGCTGGGACCCTGGAAGATAGCAGGCGTGGAGACAATAGGGGAGCTGTTCCGGGAGGGTGTGCTGAGGTCCTTCTCTGACCTAACAGACGGGGGAGTCCCAAGGGGACAGTTCCTCTTATATCGGAAGCTAATACACACCCTAAGAGAACAATGGGAAACGATTAATGCAGAACCTGCCACCCACAGGGTGTTACACCTTCTATTGACATCTGGGGGGGACACCCACCTGATTGCTAAAATCTACAGGGCCCAAAATGAGGAAGCATTGGATGCACTGAAGCCCCAGAGGGAGAGATGGGAAAGGACAGTGAGCAGGGAGTTAACGGACGCGGAGTGGGGCAGGGCACTAGCGTATCCCCGGACAGTCTCCCGAAACACTCGGCTAAGGTATATTCCGTACAATTATATACATAGGACGTACCTTACTCCACACCGATTGTCGCTAATTTACGGTGGAGCCCCCAGGACATGCCCCAGGTGCGAGGACGTGAGCGCTGACTTTGACCACATGGTGTGGAGCTTCCAGAACTCCAGCAAGGCTGGGTCACGGTGTTAGCTGATTTGGCACGAGTGTTGGAGGTAGAACTGTCCCTGTCCTCAGCTACATGTTTACTGGGTCTAAAAACGGGTCCCCTTCCTGGACCTAGCACTGGTTCTCTATAGGAGACGGATCACGATGGGCTGGAAATCCCCCAGGCGCCCTTCAACGAGTGAGTGGAGGCGTGATGTGATGAAGTGGGCCAGAGCCGAACTTCAAGTACTAAAGAGTGAGGAAGCGCAGGGCCTACGTCAAATCCCTATTGCCCCGGCATGGGAAGAAATACTAACGGGATGGGACAGCATGACAAGGGAAGGGGGGGCAATAACGGAAGGGCCAGAATGACCAGTGGGACGGGGAATGGGGCAGCAGGACGGGGTAGACACAACACCAGTGGTGGAGGGGATGGCGAATGAGGCCGGGGACCACACGGGATGGAAGAGCGGAAGTGGTAGAGGGACCGAACTGAGCGCGATAGGGCGTAGATAGAATTGACCCAGAAGCCCACCTACCCACGACTGAGCGGGCAGAGACGATGAACTGGGGGTGGTACCAGCCCGACCCCGGTGGAGAAGGAAAAGGGCCCATCCTAGCGAATGAAGTCACCTACCCACAATAGCGCCATCACGTTAAAATAATAGGTAATATTATTTAAGACTGTTATGTGGACACACAAACAAACTGGGTTCACGGTACGCACACGGAAAGAGTGAGTATCTAAGAGACTTAAACGAACTAAGCATCCCGGAACTTTAACTCTGCAGTTACTCACAGAAAAAGAACAATATGTTGTGAGTCCTAGAACATGCGGCAGCTCGCTGTGTTATTAACAATGAAGACTGTGAACTGAACGGGAATCTGTTGATGTTACAAGTTGAACTGTATATGTAAGACAGTGAAATGTTAATAAAAATATATTTTTTTTTTAAAAAGTGCTCTAATGAGAGTGAAATGTGTGTAAGGGGTTGCTTTTACTCGTTCCAGGTTGGCTTGGATGGTATTTTAGCAGTCCAAAACTAATATTGTGCTTGGAGTGGTAAGTGGCTTTTGTCATTTTACAGCTCGGCAAAGTTGACACTGTGTCAACCCTATGCTTAAAGCTGCTCTCCTAAACTTGGGAACTACCCAGAGTTCTTGCTTCTTTTTTGCATAATTTATGTGTCATTCTAACTCTGAAAGGGATTTGTTATATGTATATTCATATTCATTCATTCTCCCAAGCCTCAACCAGAAGATGACTGTGGAACAGGAATTTTCCTTCCATGGGAATTTTACTAAAGGGATAGAAGGCAAACCAATGATGGATGACGCCATCAATATGTGCATCTTTTTTTTTCGTACCACTAGCAATACGGAGTTGTGGGTATTGAAATTGGGTTTAGCTTTTTGTTTCACTAATGGCTTCAATCATGCACATAGTTGCATCGACTTATTTGACTTTATACAGTAACTTAAATTGCATAAATATTTTTTTGTGAAGGGTGACTCTGAACTTAAACCTCTAAGGAGGGATAAGATGAGCAGTTAATCTATCAGTGATATAGATACCCATTTTACGTTGGCAGAATTAGATACTGGTTGATATGGAATCTGATTTAGAGATGAACTGCCAAAATAACTTTAGAGTCAAGTCCGCTTTAAATCCTCAATTGAACTATGCTGCAGTTGACACTTTTGAGGCCTTGGTTGAGGTCAAGAAATTGGCCAGAAAAAACACTGGCTCTCTGATAAGATAACTGAAGCTGAAAGAGAAGTAGTAAGAGTCCTACAGAATGACAACACCATAGTAATCAGGCAATCTGATAAGAGAGACAATGTTGTCATCCTAACAAAGGAGATGTACTTGAAGGAGGGGTATTGACAACTTAGTGAAACTGACTGCTATGAAACCACTAACTACAAGAACATACATGACTCTAATGTACTATACCATGACAATTTGGTGGAATGGAGGGAGAAGGGTTTAATTGAATGGGAAGGATTCAGGGCCATATTTATACTTTTTTAGCACCACATTTGCGTCATTTTTTCACGCAGAAGCAGCGCAAACTTACAAAATACAATTGTATTTTGTAAGTTTGCACCAATTTTGCATCAAAAAACTACACAAATGCGGCGCTACAAAAGTATAAATATGGGCCGAAGTCTCCTGTAATGCGACCATCCTAAAACTCCATCTTATATCTAGTACCAAAATTTTACAAAAACCCCACCAACCGCCCAGGGAGGCCCAATGTATCTTCGATCAACTCCCCTTTGGTAAACACTCCCAGCTATATTAATTACTTTCTTTGCCCTTTTATTATATCTTTACCATTCTCTATTCAGGATAGCCGGGGTTTCCTGAATAGGATTGAAGTGGTAATTTGGGAAGGTGATCTTCTCATGCTTACTTTGGACTTAAGTAGCTTGTAGGCGCGTATCAGACCCTCATAGGCCACTGCCGCCTGCAAATACTTACTTACAGCATGATCCTTCTCACTATTTTTCCATACAGAAATGCTCTTACAAATGATTCAATTTTGCCTTGAGAATAACTTTTTTATGTTTGATGATAAACTCTTCAGGCAGAAGCAGGGCACTGCAATAGGTACCTGTTTTGCTCTCAGCTACACCGATCTATTTATGGGACGGTGGGAGCAACATGTAGCCAAAATATTGGAGGATTTTAACAGTAAAGTAGTCCTGTGGGCACACTCCAAAGACATCCTTTTTTATAATATGGAAAGGAACCAGTATGGAAGCAAAGGCATTTGTAGACAGACTCAACGATAACCTTTACAATATAGGTCTAACATCACAAATCGGTGAATAAATTATTGAATTCCTTGACATTACTGTAGACGTCATTGATAAGAGATCACCACCAGGAAATATGCTGTTACACTTGTCCAGTAGCCATCCCAGAGCTTTGAATGAAATTATTCCCTATGGTGAGTTATTAAGAATGCATAGGAGTTGTAGTACTGAGATTGTTTTTCAACAGGAATGTGATGTAACGGAACAAAGATTCAAACAGGGAGGGTGCAAACCAGACATTTTAGAGTCTGTTCTACAGAGAACCCAGAGGGTAGGAAGGAAAGCGCTTCAGATCCCCAGAAAATATCCTGAAAGTGATTCAGTCAACAAAGGCATGTTTATCACGACCTAATACAACAAGGCAGGGGGAGTGAAGAAGATCTTGCGCAAACATTGGCTGATATTATCTATTGAAACTAATCTGAGTGGCTTCATAGATTAAAACCCTCAGAATAACTTTTAGAAAGGGCACCACACTTAGAGAGATTAAAACACCTTTACTTTAAATTTTGTCATTTATGTTATACAGTGTCCTTGTGGGTTATGGTACATATGCAGCACGTAGGCAGTACGACCCATCTAACTAAGAAGAGAATACTGCAGCATGCTAATGTTATCACACATGTGGATCCACAATATCGTGTAGCCAAGCATTTTGAAACCTTCCATAATAGAGACATTTCTAAGTTCCCATTCTATGCAGGTCTGGGACAAACTTTATTTTTGACACTGGCTCCGGAGGCATCCAGCCAGTGTATTTTGACATTGTATAATTTTTTGCATCTATGTAATGTCACAGAAATGATCGTTGTACCCTGGTGCACTTCTACCAGTAGCCAGTAAAGATTTCATGTAAGAAGGACATTTGAAAATAGAGCTGCTTTTTGTTTAGTGCTTGCCCACTTGGGCATAATTGTTGTTTATTTGAAAATGGGGTGTTTTGGGTACCTACATGACTTTATGGCCCACATCACTTTCATTTTGAGTAAGTAATGGGCAGTGCTAAAAAGGTAGGCTTTTTCACTATGGTAAATTTATTTGGCCCACACCTTTGAGTTTGTTCACTATTCAGCAGAGATTGTATTACATTAGCAATTTATCATCACATGTTAACCCGGTGAGAGTATGAGGGTGTAACTGTATATCACCTTTACTTAGCAACATTAGTTACCAATTACAGTGCCAGCATAAACTCTGACATTAGCAGCTGTTATGGTTAGACATGCATACTATTAGCCAACTTTGTTAGTTTAGATATGGCCGCCACAGCCCAACCCGAAACGGAGGACCAGTGAGTTCTTGTCTATGTTATCAGTATGTCACTCTGTTTCCTCGTTGAGCACGGAAATTACACATATTTCTTTACTATGACGTTACTTTTAGAATTACAGGATGAAAAGTATTATAGGGTGTCCATAGATTTATTATTATGTAAGTTTGCTTTTTCCAATTTATATTTCTTTAGTTACTCTGATCATTTTACATATATGTATATGAGCCCTGCAAGTCTGTTTTGTATGTTGTCTGTGATTTCACATGTTTACACGATGAACTATAAAAAAAGTAGAAAAAAAAAAAAACAGCTGACCACCAGTGAGCAGGGCATAGGGAACGCCATGCAATAAAGTGTTATTGCGTCTTCCCTCTCTATGGCCGGAAGAGTAGTGCTTTGAATATGTATTTATCATATATATATATATATATATATTTATATATATTACCTATGGTTACAATTAAGACCTTGTTTTCAAAGGAAAAACGCTTTTTGGCTTGGCTATAACTTTGGCACTGTTTGATGTACCTTAATGACATTTTCCAAAAAAAGGGTCCCTCTAGGGCAACGGTACTCAAAGTACGGCCCGCGGGCCGCCAGCGGCCCCACGGACCTAGCTTGGCGGCCCGCGAGACGCACACCAAACGCCATATCATAATGGCAGCAGCATGTAAACATAGAAGAGGGCCGCGGGAGCATGCTCCCGCGGCCCTCCTCTATGTTTACATACGGCGGCTATTGTTTATGGCGTTGCCCTGACGATCCTGGAAGCCAAAGCCCCATAAAAGTCAGCGCTTGCAGCTAACTTTTATGGGGCTTTGGTCATCTGCTTCCTGTCACCGGCTCCACGTCTGCTGCCCGCCTGCCTGCCTGCTGTTCCACATTTGTGGCATCTTTACAGTGCTTTCAGTCAGGTAAGGCTCTTTGGTTATTTATTTATTTGTTTTTAATGTAGTGTGTGTTATTGGGGTAGGCGTGAGAGCAGATTGCGCTGTGTGTGTGCGCTGTGTGTGTGTGTTACTGGGGTAGGGGTGAGAGCAGATGGCACTGTGTGTGTGCGCGCTGTGTGTGTTACTGGGGTAGGGGTGAGAGCAGATGGCGCTGTATGTGTGCGCGCTGTGTGTGTTACTGGGGTAGGGGTGAGAGCAGATGGCGCTGTGTGTGTTACTGGGGTAGGGGTGAGAGCAGATGGCGCTGTGTGTGTTACTGGGGTAGGGGTGGGAGCAGATGGCGCTGTGTGTGTGCGCGCTGTGTGTGTTACTGGGGTATGGGTGAGAGCAGATGGCGCTGTGTGTGTGCGCTGTGTGTGTGTTACTGGGGTGGGGTGAGGGCAGATGGCGCTGTGTGCAGATGGCGCAGTGTGTGTTACTTCGGTAGGGGTGAGAGCAGATGGCGCTGTGTGTGTTACTGGGGTAGGGGTGGGAGCAGATGGTGCTGTGTGCAGATGGCGCAGTGTGTGTTACTGGGGTAGGGGTGAGAGCAGATGGCGCTGTGTGTGTTACTGGGGTATGGGTGAGAGCAGATGGCGCTGTGTGTGTTACTGGGGTAGGGGTGAGAGCAGATGGCACTGTGTGCAGATGGCGCTGTGTGTGTTACTGAGGTAGGGGTGAGAGCAGATGGCGCTGTGTGTGTTACTGGGGTAGGGGTGAGAGCAGATGGCGATGTTTTGAAAAAGGGGGTGGGGTGGTTGTTCCCCCTCTAAGCCCCGCCCCCTCTAAGCCCCAACCCCCCGCTGTCACTTCAGTGCGGCCCTCGGCCGCAAACCATACTGCAATTTTGGCCCCCGAGAAAAAGTTTGTGAGTACCCATGCTCTAGGGTCTTGTTGTACATGGAAAGATTTATGGAGTTCTGTCAAGCAAAGGCCGAGAAAAAGTGGGAGGTCAAAAAAAGTGGTTTTCCCATGTTAATTCCATAGGGATTTTGAATACAACTACAGCCCGAACCGCTAGATGGAATCCCACCATATTTGGCAGAAAGGTAGGTTTTTGTCCAGAAACATGCTTCTTTTATTTGGTGTAAATCCATTCATGAGTTTTTGAGAAATTTAACAAAATCCAAATTTGTATATCTAGGGCTGCAATACATTTTTGAATACTCCTGATCTCGTTTAGAGATCTGATTGGGTGCCAACTTGGGACTCTGCTTCAGTCGAGTCCCAAAACTAAACTCAAAAAAAGAAAAGGGGCAGGGTACGAATACACTATCCATCTAGCCTTGTTGCTGGGGTTCCCCTGGCATCCCACCAGGTCAAAAGAGCATGTTTTTTAAAGTTATGGCAAAATTTATGGATATCCTCGAATTTTGCGATAAATTAAAAAAATATATATATATGCGCAGTCTCCTGTGCTTGATAATAATGTAGCCCTTTGGGTGGACTAGGTTCCAGCGGCATGCACATTTTGTAAAGAATTGGAGGGTGGCGCATGAAGCCCCCTTCCAAGGGCTTTTTCATGCCCTAGGGGGACCACCTCCCCTCTGGGGCTACATATATAAAATATATAAGGATGGACACACAGACCACTTGGGCCCCGGGGACCACCACCTCCCTGGGCTTTTAAAAAAAAAGAATGGGGCCACCACCTCCCCGGGACAAAGTAAACCATTAAGGAGGGGTTCCGCATAGACCCCCTCAACCCTGGGGCACACTACCTCCCTGGTGCCAAATCATATTTTTGAAACAAGGAAGGGAGCAAGTTGCCCCTCTCCTGGGCCACATATGTCCCCAGGAACCACCACTTCCCTAAGGTCAGCCCATACATAAGAGTCCAGGCGGCCCCCTTCCTGGAGCCATTTCTGGCCCTGCTGACTGCCAACCCGAGGGCCGGCTCCCGCTGTCTTCTGAGGTGCCCACACTCAGGAGATTGCTGTTTGCTTTTTGCCTGGTGGGAGCTGTGGCAGCTCCCGCATAGCAAAAGCAAACTCTAACTCCACTTCCAGTAAGCGGGGAGCTGTCAAAATGCTCCCGCTAGCTGGAAGAGGAGTTTTCATCTGTTTCAGCAGGTGAAAGTATTGCTCCTTCACTCAGGGAGCTGCATTTCTAGCAGCTCCCTGTGTGAGGGAGCAATGCCGGTTCCCACATAAGGAGAGGAGCTGGCTGGGACTACGGGGTACTTGATTCTCTCTCTGTGGTCCTCAACATTTTATTTAAAAAAACTTCTTGGATAAATATGCAGGGTAGGATTCATTCTGGCATGAAGCACATGCCACAGAAATTAAACCTCAACGTTAAGCACTTACAGATAAAAACTAAGCAGGTGCCCAGGTTAAAGCGCCACTGCTGTAAATTACTAATCACTCTAATTTCTTGTGCATGGTCAAGGCAAGGCAACTGTTTTTTCTCTGCATTTCCACCTTGAAAAGGTATCTGTGGTCCTTAATGGAGCTGTTTGCATCTTTCCTTTTTTGCCGTGTGCAATATCTCATTTAGTGACTGAGACAAGTGGGTTCTTACTTGTCATGTGCTGTTGAGACCAGGGATCGTGTTCTCCCTTTTAAAAACAACAAGTATGTAAAATGACTTAGAAGCATCTCCCTTTTGGCCCCACCCCTTATACATTACTGGTATGCAGCGTCTTCCCGCCATTTTCCCAGGATGAAATACAGCTTACTAAAAGGACCACAAGCATGTTTACCACTGATTTTGGAGACACCTTCTTGATGCACAGGAATAGGATCACATCTCCACCAAACAAAGAAGCATTTCATGAGTGGTGTGGGTGGTTACAGGGGGTAGGCTGCAGGCCAGCCCCTGTGGCCAACCCCTTCCGTGCACGGCCAAAGGCGGCACGTGGTACGGGGTTAAGTGGTAATAGGGGGGTAGGATGCAGGCCTTGTTGCAGACCAGGCCCTGTGGCCAAACCCTACTGTGCATGGCCAGAGGTGGTGCATAGCATGGTTTGGGTGCTTATAGGGGGTTGCCTGCAGGGCCTGGCCATATATCAGGCCCTGCGGCCCACCCTACACGGCCAAAGGGCATGTGTGACGGTGGTTAGATTAACGTAAAGTAATTCAAGTAAATTAATGTTTAAAAACCACAGAAATCACTAAAATAGGAAATAGAATTTTTTTTAAACGTAGAAATTCACTTAAAAAACAAAGGTTACAGGGATGTTATAGTTAGGCTCACATTTCAGAAATGCAAAAACCATATAATTCAGATGTTATAATTAGAGTTATTTCAAGTAACTATAGCTCGTGCCCTAAGATAACTATAACACACCCTCGCCATGCTCTGCTACCTACCCCATATTTTACATCAGTCATAGGGTGACCACCCGTCCGTAATTTTCACAGACTGCCTGTAATTTCAGCCTGCCATCCCTTGTCCTTGATGAAAGGCTTAACGGACAGCATTTGTTCATGATTTTAGCCTTTCACCTAAAGTAGAAAATATAATTAGGACAGGTCAGTTCTCCCATCTAGACTAAAAGGCGGGGAGTCTCCTGTGCTCTGAGGGAGGGAGGAGCAGGCAAATAAGAAACAGGCCTACTTGCCAGAGTGTCTCCTTCCCCAAAGAAATGCAAATGTGCACAACTGGTAAATCTGCAAATGAAAAGGGGCTTGGAAACCTGCATTGACTTTAATCAAAGGAGTCACTTGAAGCTTTCTGATGACATCTGAAGATATTTTCTTTTTGAGAGGTACTACAACGGTATTCCAAGGTGAGCTGTGGAGTGTGTTTTTTTAATGGACTGTTATAAAAAAATGTAGTACTAGGTATAAACTATATTATTCAAATCTGTATTTTAGAAGGACTTTTTGTATTTAACTGAAATGTATTTGAGCATTTTGTAGCAGCCTATATTATGATGTATGTAATGCATGTTTAAAATAAGGGCTTACACATTCACAGTTCTTTCAGGGACCTCTCTACCTCCTAGTGCAAACAGCCATTGGCAAAGCCAATAGGTCTCGTCTACGCAAGAGTTATTGGCTTTGCCAATGTGTTTTAGCCATGTTATGCACCAGAGTGGCTGCTGTTTAGCAGGGTTAAATGTTAGTGGCATAGTGGTGTAGAGTGGAGTAGAGTGGCATAGGAGCAGTGGCATAGAGCACAGTGGTGCAGAGTATAGTGCAGTGGGACACAGTGCAGTTGTTTGAAGTGCATTGGCATAGAGTGCAGTGGCATGGAGTGACACGGGGCAGAGTAGAGTGGCATAGAGTGCAGTGGAGTAGAGTGGCATACAACAGAGTGGCAGAGAGTGCAGTAGTATAGAGTGGTGCAGTGTCATAGAGTGCAGAGTAAACCTACGTGGCATAGAGTACAGTGGCGTAGAGTGATGCAGAATGGAATAGTGTAGAGTGGTGCAGTGTAGAGTAGAGTAGAGTGCTGTAGAGTGCAGTGCAATAGGGTGGAGTGATGCAGAGTGCAGTGGCATAGGGTGCAGTGGCGTAGAATGCAGTAGTACAGAGTGGAGTGGTGTAGAGTACAGTGGCAGAGAGTGCAATGTTGCAGAGTAGAGTGTCAGTGCAGTTGTGTAGAGTAGCACAGAGAAAAGTGGTGTAGAGTACAATGGTGCAGAGCAGAGTGCAGTCGCGTGCAGTAAAGTTGTTTAGAGTGCATTGCATAGAGTACAGCGGCACAGCGTGGCGTAGGGCAGAGTAAAGTGGCATAGAGTGCAGTGGAATAGAGTGGCGTACAATAGAGTGGAAAAGAGTGCAGTAGTGCAGAGTAGTGCAGTGGCACACAGTGCAGAGTAGACTTGCATGGTGTAGAGTGCAGTGGCGTAGAGTGGTGCATAGTGGATTAGCGGAGCGGTGCAGTGCAGAGCATAGTGCTGTACAGTGCAGTGTATAGAGTGGGGTGATGCAGAGTAGAGTGGCATAGAGTGCAGTCGCATAGAGTGCAGTGGCATAGAATGCAGTAGTACAGAGTAGAGTGGTATAGAGTACAGTGGCGGAGAGTTCAAAGTTGCAGAGTAGAGTGTCAGTGCAGTGTTAGAGTGGAGTAGAGTGGTACAGAGAGCAGTGGCACAGAGTGCAGTGGTGCAGAGTAAATGGCAGTGGCATACAGTGCAGTTGTTTAGAGTGCAGTGGCATAGAGTTGCATGGGGCAGAGTAGAGTGACATAGAGTGCAGTGGAGAAGAGTGCCATACAATAGAGTGGCAGAGAGTGCAGTAGTGCAGAGTGGTGCAGTGGCATATAGTGCAGAGTAGACTTGAGTGGCATAGAGTGCAGTGGTGTAGAGTGGTGCAGAGTGGAGTATTGTAGAGTGGTGCAGAGCAGAGTATAGTGTTGTAAAGTGCAGTGGCATAGAGTGGAGTTATGCAGATTAGAGTGGTATAGAGTGCAGTGGAATAGAGTGTATTGGTGCAGAATGCAGTAGTACAGAGTAGAGTGGTGTAGAGTATAGTGGCAGCCAGTTCAGTGTTGCAGAGTAGAATTTCAGAGTGCAACGGTGTATAGTGTTGTTTAGAGTGCATTTGCATAGATTGTAGTGGTTGGGAGTGCAGTGGGGCAGAGTGGCGTAGAGTACAGTGGCGTAGAATAGAGTGTTTCAGAGGAGAGTGCAGTAGCATAGAGTGGAGAGGTGCTGGGTAGGGTGGAGTGGCCTAGAATGTAGTGGTGCAGAGTGCAGTGGTGTAAAGTGGATTGTTTCACAGTAGAGTCAAGTGGTGTAGAGTGGAGAGGTGCAGGGTAGAGTGAAGTTGCGTAGAGTGACATAGATTGTGATGGCATAAAGTGATGTAGAGTGCCGTTGCATAGAGTGCAGTGGTGCAGAGTAGATTAGAGTGACGTACAGTGTATTGATGTAGAGTGCAGGGGCATAGAGTGTTGCAGAGTGAAGTACACTAGCATAGAGTGTATAAGCACAGAGTGCAGTGGCGTACAGTACAGCGTTGTAGAGTGGCATAGATTGGAGTTGCAGAAGGGCATTAATTTACTACTGAACAAGGATGTAATGCAACACCTGAATGTAGCATACCAGGAGGCAATCACAAAAAGACCACAGTGAATAAATAGTGCTATGTCAAAAAAGAGTAAATAAATGCACTGATAACATAGTGAAGTATGGCCTCTCTTGGGTGAGCCTGTATAACTGACATTTGTTCTTGAATTTGTGTCCTGCATTTTGACCTTTCGTCCAGAATTTTTGTCCTGAATTCTTTACAGTCTTGTCCAGAATTTGCCTCCATGCCAAGTAGTCACCCTAATCAGCCATGATATCTTATACAGCAGCATTGGAATTATCACTGCAACATTTGCAAGACAATTATTGAGAAAACTGGGCTTGGGGGGGCGAGTTATAGTTACCTTAGAGCAACCTTTGGTTTTTGAGATAGAGAGATTGATAGATAGATAGATAGATAGATAGATAGATAGATAGATAGATAGATAGATAGATAGATAGACAGACAGACAATAGGTTGATAAATATACTATATATACATTTATAATATATGGATATAGATATTTATATATAAAAGAAAAGGGGAAGGGGCTGTGTGGCTCCCCTTCCCGAGCCTATTATGCCACTTGGGACCCCATCTGCTAGGGCCATATATATTTTAAAGGGAAGGGGGACTATGCAGCCCCCTTTCCAAGCCATAATCAGCCCCACGACCCCCATCCCCCAGGGCCCTCATCACTTAAAGGTAAGTGCTGTTTATGGTGCTACCTCTGGGTAGGAGCAATTTCTGGATCTGTTTCCCTGCCTGGGAGAATTTGCAAAGCTCCTGCTCTCTGGGAGCAGACTTTGTGTTTGCTCCCTTTTATAGAAGTTTTAAAAAGGCTCTTGCCAGGTGGGAGCATGCACAAGATTCCCCATCAACGCAGGTGCAGTCAGGGGAACTGCTGCATCCCTGGGGTGGGCTCCACGGGACATAGTATGTCAGCTTGCCCCTTGGGATCAGGGTCCCTGATGCCCTTAATTGCTAAGGGAGGGGTGCTACGCAGCACCTTCTTTTTTTAATAGTAGTGGTCCTGGGTGGTGGGGTTCCCAGGGCCCTTTAAAGGCTATGGGAGAGGGGCCACGCAGCACACTCCCCTTAAAAATACTTCGGGCAGAGGGAATGGGTCACGCCTTCACCATGCACAATTTTCTCATCAATAATTTTATTGCACATGTTGCAGTGATATCAATGATGTCATTGAAGATTGTCACAACTGGTATACTATGTGCGGTAGTTAGCAGTGTATATTGAGTGTGCGAGTTATAGTTACCTTAGGGCACGAGGTATAGTTTCTTGAGATAAGTTTAACAATAACTGCTGAATTTCAATGGTTTTGTGTATGTAAAATCTGAATCTAACTATAACATCCCAATTACCTTTGGTTTTTTAGTGAATTTCTAAGGTTTTCCTAATTCCATTTCCTAACCTTAACATCCGTGGATGTGAGTGGGTGTGTAAGTAGTTGTGTTTGTGTGTAAGTCAGTGTGTGTGTGTGTGTGTCAAAGCGTGCGTGGAGTTAGAATAGTAAATACACACTTCATTAAGGTCAATGGCCGGTGGGGATGGGGTGGGTGTGTGTATGTGCGTGTCTGTGTGTTGGTGTGTGGATGTGTGAATATGTGTGTGAGTGTGTGTGTGAGTCTTTCTATCCAATTTTTTGTATCTACTTCTTTCCCTATGCAATACTAGCTGCCAACAAATTTTTTATATATACGTATATACTTTTTATCCATATTTTTAGAATGTACAACCAAATGCAATGTTTTTCACATTTTTCCTTGTTTTGACACTCATACGAACTATTTTTATTGTGCTGTTTTTATGGTTTGTTAAAAAAACTAAAAAAGCTTATTTGATGATGATGATGGGTTTGTGAGTCAGTCTGTGAGTGGGTGTGTTTTTTTTTAATTTGGCCCTGGGTCCGCCGATCCATCAAGGAGTCACACAGGGTGCCGCACTGAGCGCTGCAAGAGTTCCACGGATCCTCGCTTGCCCCAAAAAAATGTTTTTCAACAGTTTTTTCCCATGCAGGAACCCTCACAAACCCCTCCATCAGACCCATGGGGTCAAGGTACTGATACCAGTTTTAGGACCCTCCCCCCTCTACCCCAATCCCCTGGGACCTAGTGACAATAGACAAAATGGAGGCTGCAACTTTCCTTTCAGTTACAGCAAGCCAAACACCACATTGCTGTTGACGTGTTGATTAAATAACTCCAAAACTACTGAACAGATTTGCATCAACTTACACAAAGAGATCTTTCTGGACCAAGATCTAGCTTTCTGCCAAATTGGGTGGAATTATGTCCAGCGTTTCAGGGTCTAGTCATGTCTACAATCCCCTTGGGACTTTGCATGAGGAAAATGTGTTTTGGGGGCCCCCTTTTTTCTGCCCCCACTTGACAAATCACCCCGAAACTTTCCAGACCCAAACAGCAGCTGAGTGTGTGACAAAGCAGTTTTGAATTTTTTGTGAAGATTCAGCTCAAGGCACCAAAGTTATTAGCAAAACAAAAACACTTTTCCTATGGAAACATATATATATATATATAAATATATATATATATATATATATATATATACACACACACACTCCACTCCACCACCCCCAACCCCCCGCCACCGCCAACACCACCCCTCGTAACTCGCACCGTTTGTTTAAGATAATACAATAGTATTCAATGTTGAATGGAATGGGAGACTCAATAGTCCAATATTTTACAGAGAGACCATTCCACCGAGAAAATATTGGGGAATTGTTCCTGGAGCTTATGGGGGTCAGAAATGAGCTTGTTCTTTGAGCTCCCAAATAAGACAGTCGCTTAAAAATTGCTCAGCAGTTTCTTTTCTAGTTGTCGATGGATTTCGATCCTGCTAAGTCATCACGGGCTCTCATCCCAACTGTGCTGGTTCACAAATCTGAGACTTTCTAACTTAAAGGTATTAAGTAAGAACTGATCCTAGTGCATTCTAGGTACATGGAGTGTTTGCTCATCGGATGATTTAGGAGACATCTGCATGTGTTCTCCACAGTAAACCTAAGTTTGGAGGCATTCTATTCTGAAGCCAAAAGAGATGCAGCCCTAATGGCAAAGCCTACATGACCGACAAACTAATGGACGTTTCTAACTACTTTTACAGGACAAAATTCAAGTATTTTGGTCCCCTCCACTTTTTTTCACGTGAGCCTCACTAGAACTTCTGCAAAACAGTGCACTGCTAACTGTTAGTGGGTCCTGTGACGTCCGAGCAGGAGGACCAACAAACACCTGCCCAGCTGAATTTTGAATAAAAAAGAGCCCTGGATGAGCCGTTTGGGCCAGAATGTGTGTGGTGTTTTCATGTCTACAGGCTGACAGGTCTATTTGTAGACGTAATGGAGTCAGCTTCCTCCAGATCTGGCAGAGTTTCATTGCACCAAACCCTATTGTGAAATATTTCTGTATAGGCCGGTTCACATCAATGAAAAACGTTCATAACTCCAGGGGTGATAGCGACCCCGCCTGTTAGTGTTGTCCATGATCTATAACACGGTGGATACGTGTGTTGATCGGATATACCACAAATTTCAAGAGCGCTGCAAACACGTTAGAAAAAAAAGGAAAGCACATGTGCTGTGCGGCGATTACCCCACCAGTGAGGCTTCCTACGCCAACTCCGCTATTACCAGAAGAAAGGGTGGGTCGCTGTAGGGGGTGGCGGCGGAAAGGAGGGGGCATATGAGGGAGGAATACAAATTCTTCTAGATGCGACAGCTCGCTGTTTGTGGCTCCTCTGGACCTCGCCCTATTCGTGTTTGATAACGGAGCCAGCACTGCTCAGACGCAACCAACCCCACTTACTGGCCAAGGAAGGCGGGACAGGAGCAACAGGTGAGCCCAGAGAAAGGCCCCGAGCATTCAGAGGGGGGACAGCTTGAAAAGAACCATGCAAGCAGAATACGCTTTTTCCAAGAAGTTACAATAATATGGCAGGAAAGAACAGGTTATAACCTATGTTTTTGAAAAAGAAGTTGAGGTTTTACCAAGCAGCGCATATATATATATTTTGTTTCTTTAGTGTATTTTCCCTACCTGAAAGGAAAGAAACTTCATGGTATTTTCTGGCTGAAGTTTGGCTTCTACTGCAGCTGCCCGGAGCAGGTAAAGTAGGAAATTCTATTAAAAGAGACTTTTGTTCAAATTTCCGAAGCTGAGCTGAAGAAAGCCCGAACAGGGGGAGGGCAGCGGGGGTAGGCTGGGAGGGAGTATAATGTCATTTGGTACCGGGCATGTGAACTGTACATTTTTTTGGTCTTGTAAACATTTTTAAAGTTCTGCAAACACTTTTTAAAAAGGTAGATAGTATTTGGTATTTTAGTTGGTGCCCTTTAACACTTCTGTATTTGAAACTCTTTTGTGGTCATAAACTTGTTGGCTTGTGTAAAATGACAACAAACTCGTTTTTTGTTTCCATTATATTTACGTTTCAGCATGAAGCGCATCAATCCATCTACCGTGTCTTTCTTTATTGCGTAAAATTACTCGTAATTTGCCACAACAGTAACACAGGGGATTCAGATTGCTTTGAAACAGAGAAACTATGACAGCAAATGCGCTATGAACAGCAAATTGTTATAAAGTTGAAAATAAGTGTTATTTTGTAAGGAAGACCTCCTTTTCAATATCCGATGTCTTAGCCAATTAATCAGAAAGTAGACGAAAATGTGGATTTTGGGCCTGCATCCCGATCTTGCCACCTTTTATGCAGTAGTAGTTTTGTAGTTTTAAAGCGCCATCATCAAGATACTGCAAATTGACTTAGGCGTCTAAACCAACCATACAAAACAACTGCATTTCCCACTTTTAAAAAGTAACGTTGCTACTACGTACAAGATGACCTGTAGCGTTCATAGGAATCCTGTTGCCACTCAGGACAATCTTACCCTGGGTCCTGTTCCTGTCTGATACAGATATCTTTCAGGTATGAGCAGAAGCTTAAGGTTCGTCGCAAGGTTTTCAGTCTTTCATCCTTGACAAAGTAGTTGTTATCTGCGAAGTGTGTTGGCTGACCGTGTATTAATTACATTGTATGGATTTGGTAGTTTTCATATTGAATCTCATGCACAATAAAACCTCTATTCCTTACGAAGAAAAATGTTTGGTAACAAAATAAAATCTAACATGTCATTGGCTATGACTTACGGTCTGTGGTACACATATATTTGTGGCTCTTTGACAGAATGAGAATTCTCATGTGTTGACATGCCTCAGAATGTTTTTGCAAACGACGGCTCGGGGCAACTTTGTGAGAAGAACAGAGGAGGAAAGATATTGGGACAAGCCAAGAGTACTAGCCAATGACTGAACACTCGGCATAATCTAGATCTTGGGGATCACTCTGAAATTGGGGAACACAAGTGCTTATGTGTTCATATGTAATGGTTCCCAGGCCCCTGAGAAGGGGCAAGACTTTCTTTGGAGAGTCCTTAATGAAAAAACTAATAGAGTTCAAGGGTGGAAGTTACGCAGATTAACCTTTTGTCTACATTTTTGAACGACAATGAAATAAGTTATTAGGCACATTTTAAAAATCATAGGGCAGTGGAAATTGTTATAATTAGGTAAAAACTATTTTGTGCACACCGTGGCTTAAATCCACAATATTCATATCTGAAACAAAAACGTTTGATTATGAGCTCGCTATCTGCTACCCGCAATATAACCTATGATAAGCTGGTTATGGTTAAATCTCATTAAAGTTTGCAGTGTTCGCAAAGCTGTATTTTCTGGACGCTTACTTTCAAAAATTACAAATGGTTATTTTAAAAAATGCCTTGAACTCAATTATTTAAATAAAAGAATATGCAGTCTAGCTGAGCTAGGTCCTTTATTGCCTTTAGATCACTTATATTCTCTAACTTTTGCTCAGAATGGAAAACGGTAATTTTTTGTTTGGTTGACACAGTGTTTTCCCTATTTTCTGAGCGTAATAATGGTGAGGTTTGGCTTACAGAGCCTATGAATGCCAGTCACTACAATACTATTATAAACAAGAAAGGAAACCCATGGATAACATGGGACCAGGGGTTTACATATAGGGGGTCATTCTGACCTTGGCGGTCCATGACCGCCATGGCGGAGGGCGGCGGAAGCACCGCCAACAGGCTGGCGGTGCTTCCTGGGCGATTCTGACCGCGGCGGTAAAGCCGCGGTCAGAAAAGGGGAGCCGGCGGTTTCCCGCCGGTTTCCCGCTGGCCCAGGGAATCCGCCATGGCGGCGCTGCTTGCAGCACCGCCTTGGGGATTCCGACCGCCTTTCCGCCAGCCTGTTTCTGGAGGTGTCCACCGCCAGAACCAGGATGGCGGGAACGGGTGCCGTGGGGCCCCCTAACAGGGCCCCACAAAGATTTTCACTGTCTGCTGTGCAGACAGTGAAAATCGCGACGGGTGCCACTGCACCCGTCGCACCCCTTCAACTCCGCCAGCTCCATTCCGAGCCAGCTTCATTGTTGAAGGGGCTGTCCCGCTGGGCCGGCCGGCGGTCTTTTGGCGGTCACCCGCCGGCCCAGCGGGAAAGCCGGAATGGCCGCTGCGGTCTTTTGAGCGCGGAGCGGTCTTTCAGCGGGAACCGCTTGGCGGGCGGCGACCGCCGCGGTCAGAATGACCGCCATAGTTATTAAAGAAACAATGGTCCCTAATTAAGAGATGAAAAAATCTACATACACATATGGGAGAACAATCATGCCGATATGCACAGTCCAATCAACCCAAGATATATTTTATTAGCAATTTAATTACAAAAGAAATATAATTGGGAAAACATGTTCAATAAGAACAGTCGCGAGCTCAGGCACCCTTCTCAAGTTGATAAAATAAGTGTCACTGAGTTTGGAAGTAATGTAACTCTTATACAGGTGCCAGGCGACAACTCAGCTCGTACTGTGCACCAAATCTCTCAGGATAGAACAAAGACAGCACTTACTGAACATTTTGAGACTGCTATTGATGTAGAAACAGAAGCGTTTAGACAAAAAAGTCTGCAAATAGCAACAGTTTCAGATGCATTAGCAGGTTTGCAATTTTAAGGTCATCCATAGAGAAGGTTCTGAGGCCCTTATTCATACTTTTTGGTGCAAAATTGCACTAACGCAGTTTTGCACCAAAAAGTTTAGCCCCGGCTTGCACCATTTCTGTGCACCAGCCGGGCACCATATTTTTGGAATGGTGCAAGCCGGTGCAAAGGGAAGGCTAGAGTAAAAAAAAATTACTTTAGTCGGGTGGGGCTGGTGGTATAGAAGAAGGGGGTTTAGCACCAAAAAATGACTTTAGGCAGGATAGAGTAAAAAAAAAATTACTCTCACCAGATTAGCGTCATTTTATGGTGCTAGACCTACCATGCCACATGACTCCTGCCTTAGAAAAGGCAGGAGCCATACCCACCACCCCAATGGCCAGCACAGGGGACAAGGGTCCCCTGGGCATGGCTATTGCACGCTGTGCCATGTATGTGGCCCATTTCAGGGGCCCCTATGGCACTTTAAAAAATAAAATTCAATACTTACCTGTACTTATCTGTACTTACCTGGGATGGGGTCCCCCATCCTCCGCAGTTCCTCTTGTGTGGGTGCCCCTGGGGCCTGGGGATGACACCTGTGGGCTTATTCCATGGTGTTCCACCATGGAAATAGGCTCACAGGTCCCCTAACGCCTGCCCTGACCCAGGAGTTTAAAAGCTTTGCACCATTTTTTGACCCCTCCTCCCTCCTGTGCACCATTTTTGCATGGGAGTATAAATATGGCGTTAAGGCCATAGAGTCATTTTTTCGCACGGGAACGCCTACCTTGCATCTCATTAAGGCAAGGTAGGTTACCACTCCCAAAATTGACTTTAACTCCATAAATTTGGCATTAGACAGGTCTAGCACCAAAGTATAAATATGGAGTTAGTTTTGCACCGAATTAGAGTTAAAAAAAAAAATACGCTAATTCGGTGCATGAGTTTGATGGGTGATGAATATTCAACTTAGATATAACACTGCAGAAAAATTACTTTTCATATGTACAATCAATCAATCAATGGAAACTTTCTTTCTGCGCTAGGCCATAAAAGTACAAAAAACAATGATATACACTTTTCATGTAAAAAAATAGATAACACACAATAAAAGCAATAAATAGCTGACCCAGCTCGCCCAGAACACTTAAAGATAATGAGAATAAAACCATCCGACCCAGCCAATAAAATAAATTACAAACTTTAATGTAAAATGCAGTCCAATTTCATAAGGATCAAGATTGTGGCCTACTCTGTATATTGCAATGTGGTTATACAATATATCACAATCCCAGACCACTGACTGCCTTCCCTAATGTGTCCGGAGCTCCACATGCCTTTAACCTTAATCTCCAAATACCCAATAAAAATCTGGTCAGTGTGAGCACCAGTGGCTTACTTGTATCAGTTCTCAGAATCCTGAGGGCCACCGGATGCTCCCCGATACCCATATTTCGACATAGCGGAAGAAGCCAGCATTTCCCTCATATATACTTATTTACAGTGCAGGACTTAGCACAGACAGAAAATGAGGGTCTAGTTAAATTGCATAGCTTATCTTAATATGAGCTATTCCTTAGCAGTATTGAAGAAGATGAGCAGAAAGATAGAGAGTATTTCAGCAGGAAAGGAGTTATAGTGTAGGGGACCTTGTTAAAAAGAAAGATCAAAATCTTGATTTTGCACTTGGATGTCTTAGTATCATCTGGAAATTAAGGACAACTAAACATAGGGTACAACTTGAGAAATATTTCCACATGACTGAAGTTAGGCTGTTTGGGGAGGAAACATTAATGGCATAAAAGACTGGCTCAATTACTTGTAAAGAGCTCTCTTCTTAGCTGACAATCAGCTATTTTGTTTTCGTAGTCTGAGGTAAAAGTGTATTTGGTGAGATTGCAAAAGGTCCTTGTGGCAAATTTTAGGATTTTATTCAACGAGACGACAGAGTAGAGTGGACATACCACAAAAATACTCTTATAGTCGTTATTTGCAAATGACGAAAGTGAATATCAGTGTCTTCACTGTGTTGTTTGAAATGCATGCATTTATTTTTCCAAAAACTAGCCACTTTGGCTGTGTTAGTTATGAATGTTTCCTTAATCACAGAAGGGTTCAACTGCATACATGGGAGTCTGGGTGTTTGAGCTAAATCATATGGAAGATAAGCAATGTGGGTGCTGAAGTGGCAGGAAAATAGTTTACTTTCATATTGAATGAGTTTAGAAAAAGTGATGTGATGGCCATCCAGTGACAGAAGGCTGTTGGGCAGTTTGAGATCTTTGTCTATCGATGGTGAGTTAAGTTTGGGAATGAGCAAACATTTGGGTATCATTGGCATTAAGAAGATAAGAAAAAGCAGAAGAAAGCAATGATTTTGTCAAGAGATGAGGTGCAGAGGGAGGAGAGGAGATGTCCCAGGACTGGCAGTTGTGCAAAACCTACTGGTAGTAGAGGCAAGGGGATGGCGTTGTAACCCTAACAGATTGAGATAGAACAATCACAAATGTAGAATGAAAACTAGTTTAAAGCTTAGAGTGTGATGCAAAGATTGGCAGGAGTAAGTATTAATGTGTAGTGATGAACAGTATCAAAAGCAGCCAAAATGCCTTTCTCGGATCTTTTCAAATGTCTGTCATTTATGTATGTAACAGTTTCATATGGGGTCTCTACATTGATAGCAGTTATAGGGTGCTTTATCCTTGCACAAAGGATGAAAAGCAATAACAAATGAGTCTGTGTTTAATAAGTAGGAGGTTAGATCAGAAACAACAAAAATAGCATTCTGATTTCAGAAGTAAATGGAAAATGTGGATTTATACCTGTCATCTGAAGGAGAACAAAGAAGCTGTGGTCCATAGCACAACAGGTAGAGACCTCTAGAACAAGCTGCCACTCCAGTGAAAGGCTGATTTTGAGCTTTAGAAGTTCTGAATACTTTCAAGAAGAAAGAGTTTCCGCTTTGGAGTGTTTTGTGCCCTTGGGAAATTAGATAGATAGGGGGGTTTGTTGAAATTCATAGATTTATACACTAGGCACCCTATTTTTAATTGGATTCTTGCCACAATGGAAAGCTTGTAAAAGCTGCTTATGATAGGTGTGACGTGACATCTATTTTTGTTGACGATTTCCATATCATAGTGGAGTGTAAATTGCCTTGAACTGAACCAGCAACATTGAGATGGCCCCAGGGTGAGCAAATGATAACATGCATAATTTTGAATCTGAATTTATGATAGAGAACACACTGACTGGTGAGGACACACCGTTAAACAGTGCACATATATGAATGGTATTCTGGTTATCTGGAGAGGGCCGTTAACTGAGAGTCAATGTTTTTCTGAGTGTGTTAGAAAAACGCATCGTTCATCACACTGGGTATTAACTTCTTGATATGATATTCTCAATTGAACTTTTTGACGCAGGGATTAACCAACACAATTCAAACCTGATGATTTATCTGTATGTGACATAAAATAATCGAAAATAATTCCTTATCAGCTATAATCTCTACCACTACTGGATAACCTTTCTTAGGGTTAATTATTACATGTGAAACTGATTGTGATCTAAACTGTTTTCAAATTAGCCAAAAGTAATGAGGAAATTAGATACGTAAGATAACAGTGAGGCATGTTTGTTTTATCAAACACTTGCCATTTGATTCAACAAGCCTATGAGTTTAGTAAACAGCACCATAAACATCTCACTAAGTATATTCACAAAAGGAATTTTCGTGGTTGCATGAAACAGATAACAGGTCACCTAATCTCTAATGAACTACACTGCACACCAAAAGGTGTCATTGTATCTAGTGTGTACAGTATAGTACTGTGATCAAATGGCTTAAGCTCCAGCATCCATTAACTGGTCATAAAATGCCCCTTTGGGAAATAATATATAGCAAAGGTTCTTAACTTGTGGTCTGTGGACCCCTGAGAGTGAGAGGTGCCTATTCAGTGGGTCAGTGGACCCATTAATGCATCAAATCATTATTTTCTGTCAATAAATATAATCATTTTAATCTAAATAACTGTGGGTCCGCTTACAAAGTTTTTATTTTCATCAAGCAAGAGTAATTCTTACTTGAAATATACTGTATTGTCTTCCAAGATTTTCTGATAGTATAATATGTGATAAAATAACTAACCATTTGTCAGACTGCTGATTACAAGTTCAAGAAAGAGCATCTGTGAATGTAGACAGTCACTGTACACATTTAAACACGCTCTAATCTAAAATAACAATCAGCTTCAGTTTAGTAATACTTTTGAACAGTGATTATCTAGAAAATCACACGTATCTGCACATTTAGAGAGTCAGTGTTCTCATCCCCTATAATCTATATATGTATACACAGGTAGACTGCCCAAAGTTTCCTTCCAAGCGTCACATTCTCCCAACCAGTTTCATAGATGTCACCTGACCATAAGAATGGTTGCCCAAGCTTTAATTAGTTCTGTTTTAGAACTTGTCAACACCTTTTAGTAACAATATTTGTAACATTTGTCGGAGTAATTTTCCCAAACTAAAGAATCACACTCTTCAAAGCATTTAACTGTTTTAATAAAAACATGTTTTCAGTTGTACATTTTCATGAATTTAAACCATCAGTATTTCAAAAGGTAACCAGTAGGTTCAATGCGACCCTTGATTAGAAAAAGTACAACCTCAAAAACAAAACATAACCTTAATGTAAATTATAGCATTGTCTTAGACAAAAATTCATATGTAAAAGATAACACAATTCAGGTCTGTACAACCCCTACCAGAAATAACCTCCATTATTTATTTGTTTAATTCGTAAATGGAGGTGCACATGTCAGCTGCCCACATTCGTTATCTCTTCAAACAAATCGTTATCCTGCTGGATTTCTTTTACATTTAGGATAAGGAACTGTATGATGATGCATGTATGTACTTGAAGGTTTCGTCTCCCCTAGATCAGTCTCCAGTAGTGCTTACCCATCGTCTGCTGCTGCACGTTTAAAAAGGCCATGGGTCCCAAAATGTCACTATCAGTCCTTTCTATTAGGGGCAAGTCCTCCTTTTTTGAGTGTGGAATACCAACCAACTGTACATCACCTGTCACCTGTGGGAGGCTAATTAGAATGTGGTTAGGCAACGTTTATAGCACTGATGCAGGTGTCAAGGTTACATCTGTTGTCAATTGCAGCCAGATGTGTTGAGGTGTTTTTTATGAATAAATCTTTCTTCATCCTCCAGTGCAAGGATTCAAGAACCTACTAGGATAGGATATTTACCACAGGCAGATAAACACAGATGAAGTGCCAAGACCGTCGGCTGCACTTTCTAAACAAACCTCGCAATTAAAAGAACTTTCATTGTGATCTCACTCAGTGAAAGAGTGTCTGGGGTTCTGGTGAGCACCATGTTAAGGGCAAGTGAGCCTCTTTTCCATATCTTCGTGCCTTATGAATTTCATGACATTTGCCCTGCCTACTCAACAGCTGGTAGGGAATGTACGTGAGACTCTGCCGGAGCCACACAAAGCTTTGTTTTCATTTCAGCAGCATCAGTAATATTTAATATTCTTGGTGGTACTGCTGGAGTGCACTTTTCTGAAGATGATGCTGAGCTCTATTTGGAAGGGATTCCATAAACTTCTCTTTGCCAGAAGGAATAGCATCAGTTTTATATACTGCATCACAATATTATGTAAATCACATGTTCTGTGCCACGAAATAGCACATTACAATTTCTCTTGACAGTAACATCATAATTGATACTATCATGTGCCAGGAGTTTCCAATTTATATCTGTTGTAAAAATATTTTTGGGTGCTGCGAATATATTAGACTGCTGTTCACACATTTACAGTGCAGCAAATGTTAGGATCCTCCAGAAACAAGTCTACCAAGTGTGCTGCGAAAATATGCCAGTTCAGAGTCCCGCTCAATATAGCAGTCAGTCAGTTGTGATACCAGAGGATCAAATATACAAGGTAACTGTTAGCTGTGCCTGGGTCTTGCTGAGGCTGAGAGGCTGCCAGTTACTTGTCAGCTTAAGGTTTCTGTTCATTGAGCGTGCTTAGCCATTAGGTCACAGACACCGTTATAATGCGTCTAGATACAAATTCTCAGTATTTAAATTGTTACCCCAGGATCAATAATCAAAAGAGTGGGCTACCTGGTCACCTGGGTGGCAAGGGCATGGTTTTTCAAAAACCGTATGGTGTAGAAGCTCTCCTAAACCATCCAATGTTAGTCAAATAACTTGTCCATTAGTGGAGAATAGGTTTATATACATTATTCTGTGAACGTACAAATAAATGCCAGTTAAGGGCACTGCACAGTTTAACCATTACAATTAACTTATTTCCTAATATTTCCTGCAGTGTCAACATGAGATTCAATATTTTTTTATTTTTAATGTTAATATTCATACTACGTTATATATGAGAGAATCCCACCTTGCACGGAGACTATGCTCAGTAGATGACTGGTGGAATTTCACGTACCCTGACAGCCAGTTCATCAATATGGATACTTTATTGTAGTTAAGAGATTTTGTTTCCACATTCATAGTTTTGCACCCAGTGATGTTTGCCAGACTTCAGCAATTGTTTGCTGCTTAGCAGTGGCTGTAAGATATCAGTCAGTCAGTCAATATTCTTTATTCAGATTAATCCAAAACCCATGAAAGCATACAAATAAAGACATCAGGTTGTAAAAATGGCATTGGTTTCCACAGAGTGCAGATAAAGAAAGTAAAGTACAATTTACCTTTATACAATAATATTAAAGCACCTTATTTAAGGCAAACATGCAAAAACACTCAAATGTTAACATTTTAATATTAGTCCAGGTACTATTAGATAACTCAAATATTGGTAATTAGACAAAATTAAAAATCAGTCATAAAATCCATCTGAAAAACAATTAAATGAATATGCATAACTGCAACAAGGTGCTCTTACTATTACCCCCAGTTCATGAACATTATTTCCATCATCAGTACTGCTCTTATCAACCAGTAAAACTGTAAAGCGCATCACATGCCTGAGGTACACAAAAAACTGATATTGACTATGAATAGATCTCACCATGAATTAAAATATTCTAAAAAGCATGATGACCCTTAAACAGCACAGGCATTTTTTCCTCATTCTAAGCGTACCCAATAAAAAACTGGGCACTTTAAAACAGACTGCAGGGAACTGCAATATTTGAAGGTAAATCAAGGCAGGTTTTATTTGCCAAACCCCATTCCCTCTGAGTAATGGTAAAATGTAACACAGTCTCAAAATACTATAATAATCACAGAAAAAGATAGATTGTGTTGTGTCTTGGATTGAAAAATTGTCACAGGAACATGAACCCTGATTGTCACCACACGCAAGTAGGGCTCCATACTTAAATCTGTTTGCAAAGGTATGTATACCCTAACCGTAGATTTTTGAAGTTCCCTTTCTTCTCTCTCCATTTTGTCTCTTGCCATAAATAGCTTTTTAATCCAGGGCACATCTTTTTTCTTGATTTAATCAGATGCCCCAAAAAGAGCTACACAGCCCAATTTCCCCAAAGAGGCTTTAATATGGTGCAACCACGGAATAGTAAGGCCTTTATCCAAAGCAAGACAATCTCTTATAATGGCCTGGTTCAACTGCATTTCAGTACTCAACCAGATTTTGATCCATCTAACTATAGAAGGAAAGGGTCAATTTGTCCGAAATATAATGCAGACCCAATTCTTTTTGTACTAGAAAAGTAGCAAATGAATGTGGGAGGGACAGCAATCTTCTTATAAAGTCATTCTCGACTCACTGGATCTCACCACAGCCCTTATAGCCCCATAGATCACTTCCATTACTGGCAATTGACAGATAATTTGCTTGGTAAACTTTCACCAGTGCCTGGGTCGGTCTGGCTTCCAATATACTTGCAAAGTTGAATACTGAAGCTTCTGACCTGGCCAACAAATTTCTCCTAAACCTTCTTTGTGGCCCCAAGATCCTCTCGCATCAAAAATAACCCCCAAGTATGGCAAAGTAATAACTCTTACTATCTCCTGATCACCCTAGGAAATTCTCTTTTTAAGCTTTTTCGATTGCCCAGTAAGCATGGTATGAGATTTAAAATTGTTTTTATCCCTATCAAGAGAGGCCCCTAAACTCTATAAAAGAGTTGAGAAGCCTTTGAGGCCTACAGCAGTTCTGGCTAGCAAAACCTTGTTGTCTGCTGGAATAAGTGCAGAAATTAGCAGCAATCCAACTTCGGGATATCTTTAGTATCCATACCCAAGGATAGGCTCCAATTGTTAATATACAGGGTAAACAATAGCGGGCCGAAATACAACCTTGCCTGACTCCATTTGGATGGGAGGGAATCTAGTTGTGACATCAGTAATTCCCCCACTGATCGCTAGGTTAAGTTTGGCTGATCTGGTAAAGTGTTTGGGTGTCCCCTTCCTTCCTCTCTGTGTCAATCTCTCCTGAAGCTATGTGCTCAGGTGCTGAAGATTACTGTCACAGTACTGGCATGCTGCTTACTATCTGTCATATATGATATAGACCCGCTTCTAATAACAGGCACGGATCTGCTCGAAATACCTTGAGTTACCATTATTATAAACAGTATCTCATAAGCATAAGGAACAATAAATTGCAACGAATGGAATGTTGAATTCTTGAACCACATGAAACTCATACAAAGTTAAACATATCATGCACAAGAATAAAATAATACATTATATTTTGAACCTAAATCAATGATCAAAGATTTTGATCTGAAGATGGATTAACACAGCTGTGACATGGCTTCACTTCAATAAGGTAGGTTCAGCAATAAGCATGGCCTAATATTCAAAATGCCGCAGCATGTAAAGCACACCTTTCATTGCCAGGTCCCTACTAGTATTTTAGGCAAATTTCGAGATGTCACTTTTCCACATCGTCCCACACTAGGCCCACATATTGCCATACTTTTCCACATTGCCTAGTTAAATAAAACGTTTCTGTCCCTGTATTTACATTACTCCGACATGTTAAATCTGCAATGCCTTGCAAGTTTCCATACTACCCCATTTAAACAGTGCTCACATGCCAGTATCCAAAATGATCCCCAGTAAGTAAAGCACACATTGAAATGCCTGTTTGAATTCCACATATCACAAGTATCTAAAGTGTACTTTTATACGCCATTCTGTGGCGAAGGGATGGAAAGGCATTATAAACGAAGCAGCATCATTTGACAAATAGCTTGTTTATTAAAATTATTTTTTGTGTCATCGCGTGGATTACAGATGCGGCCTTGCTTTAACACATTTTCTATATATGGTCACAGGGATGTAATGCCCCAACACCCAGTGACATGTGATAACCCAGAGGAAGAAGGCAGGTGTGCCAATAGCTAGTAGTGCTTAATTTGTAAATAAAAGGTGCTGGTGCTTAAAGCCCTCCTTTTAAACACGCCGCTTCTGTAATTAAATGTGGGAACACGGAATACTAAAACAGCGTAATCCTGAAGCCATAGCGGGCCTCTTCAATCTATATAAAGCCACTCCCTGCCCCTTCAGCTCACTGTAGCAGCTTTCTGTTTTCTTCCTTTGTGACGCTTTTTCTATTTTTCCCTTCCCCTGTCTTTCCCATATGTGTCTTTTGCTCGCAGCAAATGCTTGAGGCAGAAGAATAAGGCCCAGCCCTTAAAAATAAGTGCCGGTGCTGAGCACCGGAAACAACAAGCATAAATTAAGCACTGGCTAGAAGGGAGCCTTGGGGCTAGAGGCTGCCGGGTCCTGCCCAGTCTACCTCACCCACCTCAGCTCTCCCAGGTTAACCCCGTATTGCACCCGGAAAGTTCCTGACTTTATACAAAGAACAATCCTGTTTTTGAGAAAACCTTTAGAACTTCAGTAGCAAAAAGAGTCTAAAATTCAGTATTTTTTTTGTGGCAGACGTAATGATAAAAAGTAAAGATGCCTTCTTCAGAATCTTAAATCACAGATGCTTTTGCCAACTGGGCTACTAAAATATTTTGACCACCTACTGTACAAGAAAGCAAGGGTAGCTCATCAGTTCATCAGCATGGCACACATGGACCAGATCGACATAAAAATAATAATAAATATATGCAAAAAACAGGAAAAATAATTGTCTCACTGTTCTACGCGGTGCTGTTGTTTTGTGCAAGAGTGTAAAACTGAGAGGTCTCTGCTACTGTCAGGGCATGTGAACAACGTGAAGGCTCCCAGTTAGTCCAAGAATTGACTGAAGAATACAGCTTTCTTTTCATTATTTGCACACTATATATGATCATGCAATTTACTCTTTCCTCCAACCTCTCAGCCTTGGTGTTGTAGAAATATACGTACCAACGCAATACTACCCTCATTCACAATCTTTTCAATAAGGTGAGCAAAACTGCACACCACTGTCTTTAGCTTTAGCTCCTTGTTGATGTTCCTGCCTAAACACCCTCTTCAAAATGTTTACCACTGTTTGTCCTCGCCTATCTTACAAAATCCACTAACAGCAAGTTGTCATTTTAAATTCCTAAAACCAAAATATGATGACGGACCTTTTCTGATGTTTGCAACAGACCAGAAATACAGAGTGTTAATTTAAAACAAGGTTCCATGGTTAAATCCCTGTCAGGTGCTCTTTATCACTCGTAGATCATGCCTCACAACTCTCAACTACACCCCGATCACTTCATTGACAATGCCAGCCCACCAATAACTCTCCCAAAATACTTAGTTCACACCATTTCTCCTAAGATGGCCTTCTTGAACAAACTCAGCCAATCTTCCCCACCGCACACTCACTGCAATTAGGTAGTCATATCTAATTAAGTATTTGTTACCTACCTTTTTCTCATAGGTAATCTTAAATCCTTCCAATTATGTATCAACTTGTCTCAACATTTCACGTAACTGATTTCTCACCTAAATAAATATATCATCTGCTTCAGCAGTTCACACACACATTCTTCTGTTCATAATAAACATATTAAAGCATGCACCACCATCTCCTTTGATCACCTTCCTCAAAGTCGGTCATTATATTTGTTTCTTTTTTTTTTCCAGACTGTAGATGACCAAACAGCCTTATGACCTGAATCTCCCAGCCACAATCTCCATGATATATTTTTGAGGACTGGAAATCCATCTTTCAGCCCTCAGCAAGGTCCTCAATGGACCCTTAGTGATTAACTACATTGGTGGTTTGTGATCAGTTCTTATCTTTTGCAACATTTTTCTAAAATGCACAAACATCCCCATTACCACCAATGATTTTAAATCATCTCTAAATGTTGTTTCTCAGTTTTCCTTAACACCATGGATGTAGAAAGACAGTGTTTTATTTCTACCCTGATATTGACCACCCAAGACCTTAATCCATATGCATTCCCACCAGTTACAATCATGTTTATGTCAAAAGCATGGACCAATGTGGTCATCTTAATCAAACCCTTATCTGATTCTGCCCCAATGCACAGATCTTAGTTCAATTCAGTAAACCCCCTGAACATGTGAGTTTATTGAATCACACAGTGACCCACTAAATGTGGCCAATGATCCAGGGATTCCATAGTGCACACACCTCACCAGAGACAGAGTGACAGCCCAAAATACAATTCGTACTTTTCATGCAACAGTTCCCCAATTAATAGACCCTTCTTGCAGCACAGCAATTCTATAATGGGATATATCATTTGTTTGTGTCTGCGAAGCATACCACTCATAAAATCACTAGATTTGTGAACAAAAAAGTAAAATGTACTATAAACATTTTGCAAGTCGTAAAAGTTTGTCTCTCAAAATTGGTTTTGCAATCCTTTCTGAATCTCAATTTGGAGTGGGTGCGAAAGGTGCTTCCTCTCCTAATTGTGAGCTAAAATGGTGCGTATCAAAGGTTTACCAACACAATTGTGGTTGCAAACCGTGGATCAGTTGCCAACACCTCAAAGGAAATGTTAACTGATTTTCAAACGGAAAGTGTTAGACCTATAATTTCTTTTGGTGGTTGTCCCCCAAACCTTTTCGCATTCACCTCTCCTCTTTTTGCTGATCTTGTTTTTGTCGGCCTTAGGGCTCTGAGCTCTTTACCACCACTAACCAAAACAAACTTTTTGCCCGGCACAATCTATATTTTTAGTACACAGAAGTCACCCCTAGGGTAGGCCCTGAACAGAACAACACAGAGGGCAGGGTGCATTGTATTTAAAAAGTTAAACATGTACTTTTAGGTTTTACATGTCCTGGTAGTAATAACGTTTAACTTCCGCTTTTCACTACTGCAAGGCATACCTCTCCTGTAGTATAACATTGGGTGTCTTTATTTCACTCAATAAGTGATAACGTACAACGGGGAGCAGTTCGACAGAACGAGTTTAGTGTCTAAAGAATTGCAATTAAAAGTCCTCTTTAATGGTAAAGTTGGATTTTAAGTCACAACTCTGAAACTGTCACTTTCAGACGGTTTGCATTTTCTTGCCCTAGCCATTTGCCGTCAGAAGTCTGTCCTTGGGTCACATGACTAGGTGTGGCTGGCAATTGGTCCTTGTGTATTGCTCCCAGACAGTGAGACAAAGTGAAGATAGGTGTTGGCAAGATTGATCACTTTGACTTAACAAGGGGATGGAGCCGTCACCAACCACACTGGTACATCACAAAGGCCCGGCCTGAACACCCTCACAAAGGGTTTGCCACCAGTCTTCTGCGTCCCCAGAAAGGCTGGAGCCAAGGCAGGAAGGAAGGGAATGACTGACACCTCAGGGGGTGGAAACCTCCAGAACCTTCTCCTACTTCAAAATGGGCACCAGGTATCAATAATGGACCTTTGACCCAACTCTTCAGTACACATCTAGACCTGTGGAAGACTCAGAAAAAGGACTGCTGTGCTGCTTTACTGCAAGAAGGACTTCCACTCTGCTGCCCTCCTGCCTGAGTAAGAAAAACTGGACCTGCATCTTGAACCCAGGGCCACCAGAGTGACTCCAAGGGCTAGTTGGTTGGCTTCCTGATCACAGCCTCAGGGACAGAACAGGCTTCAACAATCTTGAACCCAGCACTCAGCCTCTGCCATCTGTGAGTCTTTCCTCCCAAGTGGTGTAACCCCAATACTGGACCCTTGAAGTAGGCATGAAGGTGCTCTGCCAGCCCATTTGTTGACCCAGCAGAACTGACGAAGTGTGGCATATCACCTTGCCAAAGTCTGCATCTCAACCATTGCGGGACACAACCCGGACGAGGAACTTAGCATAGCCAATCACAGCCATCAGAACTGCCTCTGTGTGGCTCATCTTGCAAGGACCTCGCACCTCCACCACAGCTCTCCGGATCCACCACTGAGTAAGGCATCTCCATGCAAGGATCTTACATCGCCCACCTCAGCTCTCTGGAACTGCTGCTGAGTGATGCATCTCCACAAAAGGACCTCTCATCGCCTCTGCTATGCAACTAATCCTCAATGCAGGACTTTGCATTGCTTTACAACCAGGATTTAAGATTCTTGGTTCAGCTGACGTAACCTGGTCCCAGTGGTCAGCTTGACTTCTTCGCAGTTGTCCTGAACATATGATTTCATCCTAGCCTGGTGCAACCAGATACCCACAGTTCACGCTTTGTGCTTTTTAGCTCTATATTTCACGTAAATCATTAAAACTGTATATCTCTGGTTCTACTGATTGGATTATTTTTGTTTTGGTCTTAATCTGTTTAATACAAATTACTCTATTTTTCTATATTGGTGAGGATTCTTCTTGTTTTGTGTTTCAGTTTATCACTGTTTGAATTGCTGCATAAATGATTTACACATCACCTCTAAGTCAGTGGCGTAATGAAACTTGAGGGGCCCCCCTGCAAAGTACATAAAAGGCCCACCCCGATCCAGTCAGGAGCTCTCGGCAGAGGCCCTCTACCTGTGCGCAGTTTAATGTACAGAGAGGACCCCCTGGAGCTCAGTGGGACCCCCACACAGCAGCAGCTGCAGGGGTATTTTTGTGCCAGTAATAGCACCTCTATTTACCAGCATAGGGTTATGGAGTACTTTACATCACACACACATATAGAGACAATGAATCATATGTGTGTAAATTAGTGTATAGAGAATGTTACATAAGACAAAGAGGACAATGGTAGGCAATGGTAGGCATTTTGTAAGGGTGCTTGGTGTGGGGAAGCATAAACTCAGGATTCAGAATGCAACACAATGGTTAGGTTGACTTCACTAATAACACTTAATTTACACCTAAACTAACCCTCTTTAGTAAAATGAGGATAGTCAAGTAGTGGGAAAAACATTAAGTTCTAACCTGCACCAATTCTGTTTGCGTGCAGCGCTCTGATGGCAGTTTATAGATCTCTGTGCTAGCTTATGATTGTAACTTGTGAACTGCACAGTAAGAAAATAATTTATGTGACAAAAGCAGCATCCCACTGAGCATTGCACATAAAATACATCTGCATAGAACACGTTATTTGCAGAAAGCATTTTAACCCCTTAGTGCTACCTTAGATGAGTCAAACCACCACTAGACAAAACTCTGATCTCTCTCCAATAGGCACATTAATCACCAGAGTTATCTTGGCACACTTGTTGCCTGAAAACTATTTCATATACAAGGAACTCTACATTGCTAAAACCGCACCCCTCCCCCGCAGAAACAAAAGCAGCCCCCCACAAGTCCAGCCTCCTGGTACGGCCTGTCCTGCCTTGATGTAGATGTGTTCATTTCTGCAGTATGACCCTCTTTCACTAAAGCAATTTTTCACATTGAGGGAATGTGATGTAAGAACACTTCTAATACAAATATAACCTCAGAAATACTTATGCAGAGTTTAAACATTCTGTGCCTTCACTACAATTCTGTTTTGCTGAACTTTGTACATGAAATGTCGTTTTTCATGGGCCTAGATGTGCCAGCACACATGTAATTAGGACGATCTTATTCGCAGATGGCCCATTTGCCTTTATCAGAAAACTGTGTCAGCCCTTAATGGATGCAACAACCTCTACCTGCTGTGATGCAAAGGTTGGGAACAAAACATACTTTTTTGTTCTATGCCCGTACCTTGCTTGGTGTGAACGGTAAGCAAAGTCTGCATAATCAAGCCACCTGCCTGGGACCCTAAATGCAGCAGCCCCCTACCCCCACCACAGAGAAGGGCGCGTGATTGTGATATAGTGAGTATGTCTTGTTTCACCCTCACCTGTGACATGCATCTTCAGTGGCAGGCACAGTGCATAGACAGCAGATGCTGGAAAATTATGGCCATCACACTTGCAGTTTACACTGCACAAGTGCGCAGGACACCATACAGTCGCACCTGACCTGCCCCACCCTGAAGGCCATGCAGCGGCCATCGCAGTATGCATGCACCATGTGTAATATTGTGAACTTGCGTGCAAGCCCAACTATATAACTAACTGGTCCCAGACCCAGTTAGTGGGTCAGTGAGTGTACTGAGCTGAGGGGACCCATAGAGCTCGCCGCCCCCCAAGCTAAGCCTGACTGCTCTGTGCCAAGCTACCTGAGGGTTGCGCGTAGGTTAATTTAGGATTTGCTTATGACTTCACCCTGACAAGGATTGTGTTGGCTGCTTGAGTAGGGTTTCACCCCCCAACCAGTAACCCAATTTCTTACAGAAAAGGTTCTATCTGATAAGCTTTCTTAACTGTGGAGGATGACCTCAAGAGGAGGGGCAGTGGTCCAGGGTACTACCGAGCTGCCTGCTCCCACCTGTCCTAAATGTTTTCTTTAAACTATTTGGGCTGCTATAATAAAAAAGATTCCTATTCGGAATGCACACACAGAAATGGCAGTCTGCTACTCTTAGCAGGTCACCATCCTTGTAGCTAATCATTGGTGGTCGGAAATAGCACTATGCCTAATTAATATTCATTATGCTAATTATTCTGCGACCACAAGCTGCTGGAGATTTTGCAATCTGACCTATTAGTAAAGAATTTGCAGCACAAAATCAGACACAGGTTGAAAAACCTCGGTTTTCAATTTGCAGCCTGTCTAAGTATGTCAGGTAGCAAATTCTCAATGCGCAGATCCTCCTTATTTGTAATTTCCTAACATCTATATATGTATGGCCTACATACACTGCAATACAAGCAATTAAGTTGTTAAGCTATGTTCTATGCTTGCTTGGCCTTTGATTTTGTGTATTTTAGATCATTAAGGGCATTGATTGCCTGATTGCATATTTTCTATAGAATTCCTAAAAGTAAACATATATGGATCAATTACCATATAGTACAGAAAAATTTGCTTTGTTTGATGAACAAATCCTTCAAAACCACCCGTTATCGTATTTCTCTAGTAGACCCACGTTCCCTTAGAAAGAGTTGGGTCACCATGTTTCATTTAAACTAAATCCTTCATAGAACACATAATTTTCTCAATGCAGAGATTCTACATACGACCGGCAATATCTTAAAGTCTAGAGTCTCCTTGGGACTGCGCAATTCCCAAATGCAATGACATTACCTGCATCTCAGTGATTCCCCAATGCAAACAACACTTAACATATGTCCCAGTAATGTCCTCAATGTCAAGTCCTTATTTGCGTTCCAGTGACTCCCTAAGGAAGAGACCTCACCTATTACCCAGCAGTTCGTCAACATATCCAATGCCCAGTGCACGGTTCTGATTGCAACTCCTGATTTCATAATGTATGCCTACCTTAGCACCTAACTATCTATCATTGTACTTATATATTGCAGACTACATAGAATGTTCTTAAGCAGCAGCTCGTAGGAAGCTGTTGATGAGTGGAAAAGAACTAGTGGTCAACCCTCTGGTGTCATCGTGGGTCAAAGGGGTGTGTGATGTTATGTTTGCATTCCCTGGCATTTTGGTGAATAAACATCCATATGTAGCAGAAAATAAAGGCGCAGTTTTCCATATCTGTTCTGTTGTCTTAGCCGTTAAGGCATTCTACCGGATGGCGGTGATGCCCAGCATGTGCTTCCTGTGTGGTGTGCTCAGGATGTGTTTACACATCGGAATGGCATAATGTTATTCTCTAGGGTATGCAGAGAGATAAGAGGTCTATATAGAGAATGTGACATTCATTTTGAATGTAGTGGTGGAGAAATTACGATGCACATTGAAAGCAGGCTACTTAGCAGGGTCCGCCCAGTGCCTTGTTCTTGCAAAACAATAATTAGAGTTGGTGTAGTTGCCCTTGATGAATGCAATGCATGAGTTTGCTGGTTGAAAGCGTAGTTTTGTGGGTTTGGATCTTAGTCGTTTGCACACTAATGTTGTGTTAATAATGCTCTGAAGTAAAGTTTCTAGGTTCTTTGTGCAACTACAATTCAAAACAGAGGTATTAGCTAGCCTTGTGTCTTTACTTTTACTTTCAGCCAATCTGTTTGTTGGACAAAAACCCGTGGGCCTCGGAATTGTATAGACATTCTTAAACAAACCTAGATACTGATGGCTGAAAATCCAAGACTAGGAGAAGGCTAACAAAACGTAAGGCTAAAAAACAACTAACAACATGGGGGAACTGGTAGCCCCTCGTGATACATAATTTCATACTGTATTTGAGAAGAGAGCTACATTAGATAACAGGTTAATAAAAAAAGGTGAGGGAGAAAGACATATGGAAGTAAAGAAAGACAGTGTGGGAAGGCAGGAGAGGCAAAGAAAGGGGGAGAGAGATAGGTGGGGGGAGAAAATAAGTGGAAACAGGAACAGATAAAAGAGAGGCTAAGATCTTCCTAAAAAAACATTGGCAAAGCCAACAGGTCTGGACATGGTAGACTGGTGTGATAGTTTTTTTATTTATTTATTTTTTATTTCAAGAATGAGCGACAAAAACAGAGAACACTTGTGACTTCCAGTTCATTGCATTAAGCATTCTTAACTTTAAAAAACATTCACAGATGTGACCATTTTACTAATGATTTTTTTTGCATAATGTCTTTCAGCACTCATATACCAGGCAGTTAAATGTTACAATGTAATGTAAACAGTCTGCAACTTTAAATCATTCGCTGCCAGGCTTCTCCACCCCACCCCAGTGCTAAGCTTTTGTGTAGCAGTTTGTGGTAGTATGTGCTTAGGCCTCCATACGTTTTTGTCCACATAAGCTATCCATGCCAATTTTGTGTCTTTTTTTTCTAACATCCTGGGGATTCTAAAGGTGCCCAGGGTTTGTGGATTCCGCTGAAGAGGACTGAGAAATTAGCCAAAATATAGCTAAATTCTGGGATTTTGGGGGGGAAAAATGCGAAATAAAGTGCTACATAATAAAGTGTCTGTTTTTCCCTGCGAATGGCTTCATATAAAGGGTTTGTGAAGCTAAAATCACAATCTTCCCAGCTTTCAGGAACTGGCAGAATTGACTAAGAAAACCAAATTTTGTAACACAGTTTTGGGAGATAGACATATTTTCTATTTTTTGTGCTTTAAACCTCCTTCTAGTTTACCGTAGAAATGGGTGTGAAACCCATGGTGGATCCTGGAAAGCTATACATTTTTTAAAACTAGACAAATTTCTGAATTCATCAAGGAGTCATTTCTGTAGACCCTTCAAGGTTTTCCGTAAGAAACCAAATATTGAAATGAAAATATATTGTAAATTTGTAGGAAAAATGGGCATTTGTGATAACATTTTCATTTGTAACTTCTCATCATGATGGCCGATTTATCAAAACTATATACCATTACATCTGCTAGACCCTTCTAGTTCAGGGGATATATAAGGTTTGTGAGCTTCCCAAAAACTCAAGGTACCCAGAGACAATAACTGAGCTGCACCTTGCAATGGTTTTTCATTGTGCACCAGTATGGAGCGATCCATATGATAAAATATAAATACTGAAAATTAGGTATCAAGGAAACCTATGTATTTCTGAAATGGGCACAAGATATGGAGTTCGGATACAGGGGTTATTTGCACATCTCTGAATTTGTGGGTACCCATACTAGCATATGAATGAGAGGGTATTTCTCCAAATGACTTCTTTCTTACACATTGTCTTACATTTGGAGGGTGCAAATGTGAGAAATGCAATTGGTAATAACCAGTGCTTAATTTTAGCCAGTGGTTTCTGGAGTGGGGCACCAGCACATATTTTTGAGGGCAAACACTTATTTTTGAGATCCGGAACTTATATTTCTGCCTAAAACATTCATTGCGAGCAAAAGACAAATTTGGAAAAGACAGAGGAAGAGAAAAATGAAAAAGCGTCACACAGGGAGAAAGCAGAAAGCTGCAAGAGTGAGCTGAAGGGGCGAGGAGTGGCTGTAAATGGATTGAAGAAGGCCGAGGTGGCTTCAGGATTATGTTGCCTCAGTATTCTGTGCCCGCACATTGAATTGCTGCAGCCTTGTCTTTCAGGGGAGAGCTCTGGGCACAGGCTTGTTTTTATTTCTAAATTAAGCACTGGTAACATGTGTTCGACTATTCTGTGTTTCCCTACGTCCCCCAGTAAAAATGGCACCTCACTTGTGTGGGTAGGCCTGGTGCCAGGGGCAAGAAATGGCTCAAAATGCAACATGGATACACCCATTTCTTTCACACAAAACTGACCTGTTTTTAGCAACATGGGTAGATGGGGTTTTTGGGCCACAGTTCAGCTGGCAAATAGGGAAACCTAGCAAACCTCTACATTTGTAAAAACTAGACACTTAGGAAAATCCAGGATGGGATGACTTGTGTGGCTCTCATCAGGTTGTGTTACCCAGAATCCCTTGCAAACTTTGCCTAAAAAAGAAAAAATGTCCTCACATTTCTCTGATGGAAACTTCTGGAATCTGCAAAGAGCCATAAACGTCTTTCCATCCAACATTCTCCTAAGTCTTCTGATAAAAATGATACCTCACTTATGTGGGTGGCCTAGTACCTACGACAGGAGTTGGCCCAAAACGCAACATGGATACATAATTTTTCCATGCAAAACTGACCCGTTTTTTTGCAAAGTGGCTAGCTGTAGTTTTTGGGCCCTAACTCAGCCGGCACCTAGGAAAACCTGGCAAACCTGTACATTTTGAAAAGCTAGACACCTACAGGAATCCAGATGGGGTGAGTATCATGGATACTGTGAGGTCCTTTAGTCACAATGCCCTGCAAACCTCAAACTTTGCCTTAAACCACACATTTTCCTTATATTTCTGTGATGGAAACTTCCAGAATCCAAAGGAATACAACAAATTCCTACTACACACCATTGCCTCACTTGTGCCGAGAAATATGATGCACCACTTGTGTGGCTGGGCCTAGTGTCAGTGACAAGGACTTATGAAACCACGGGCAATGAAAGCCCTTGCGTGGGGACTCCTAAGGACAGCAGAATTTTTATCGGCAATGCTGTGTGGGAGGAATTTTGTGGATTCCTGCAGATTCCGGAAGTTTTCAACACAGAAGTATGAGGGAAAATGTGTGTTTTAGTCAACATTTGAGGTTTGCAGGGCATTGTAGGTAAGAAAATGATGTTGGATGGATACGAAGCACACCAACCTGTACTTCCCCAGATGTCTGGTTTTCTGAACTGTCTGGGTCTGATAGGTTTTTCCAGGTGGCAGCCTACCCAAGCCCAAAAAGTGCAGCTATTCACCATTGCAAGTCGGATGATACTGGGAGTTAACCAAACTCTCCTAACCCATTTGTTAAAACAACACCCAAAAGAATCAAATATCCTCCTGCGTGCAACTGAGATGAGATGCTTTACTCTGCAGGGGAGCAGAAAGACTGTTTCCCCATTTTTTATGGTGTAGAGGCATGACCTGCTCATGCTGGGCAGCCCCCCACCCCATGGGGGTGCTGATGGTTGTAATTGCCCATGTGCCCCAGACTGTTTTCCTTTTTTTTGGGGGGGTGGGCATAGCTATTCCCATGCTAGACAGCCCCCACCGATACAAATTAAAAAAAATAATCCTTGGTGTCTAGGGGGAAAAAGACTGTTTCCTTTTTTGAGGGGGGATGGGGTATAGCCATGCCCCTGCTGGCCATCCCCCACTAATACAAATAATTAAAAAATAATCCCTGGTGTCTATTGGGCTTTCTGCCCCCATCTGCCACCCCAGGGGTCAGAAAGACTTTTTCCCATTTTTTGAGGAGGGGAGTTTCGGGGGCATGGCGATTCCCACGCTGGACAGCCCTCACAAATACAAATAAAAAGGTAATCCCTGGGGTATAGTGGCTTTCTGCCCAAGGGGGTAATTGCCCACATATGCCCCCCCCCAAGTGGGGCAGAAGGACTGTTTCTCCCTTTTGGGGGAGCATGTGGGGGCATGGCCATGCCCAGGCTGGGCAACTCCCACCCCTAAAAATAAAAAAGTAATCACTGGTGTCTAATGGTTTTCCGCACCCCTTAGAGGCAGATCGGCATAACAATATAACCTATCTGCTCTTCAGGGGGGCCAGAAAATGGCTAATTATAATTTGGCCACAATGGGGAGTTACTCTTGTCGAAGGGGCCACTCCACAACATTTTTAAAAAATCCCTGGTTTATGGTGGTATTCTGCCCCCGGAGGCATACTGGTATAAAAATAAAGCCAATCTCCCCCCCCAGGGGGCAGACAATGGCTAAAATAATTACCCCATAATGGGGACTGACCCTTGCCTAAGGGGATGCTCCCTGCTACAAAAATAAATCTCTGGTGTCTAGTGGGGTTGATCCCTGTTTGAGGATTGCCCTCCATGGGTGATCCCATGCAGGGATCCAGTTGGGAGAGGGTTGATTCTTCCCTTCCAGTGATACCGCTTTCATATGCATCAGTGCTCGGGCCTGAGATTGCCCCATGAGCGTTGCAGCAGTGAAAGTGAAATGAGCCAATCGCCTCATTTCACTTTCACTGTAATGATGTCAGCGCGCCATGTGCGCCAATTACTGTTAAAGTGAGAAAAAAATGCCTCCAGCAGCAGGGGAAGCTCTTCTCCTACTCCCCAGGCTACAAAATAACAAAAGAAAATTACTCAGCTGTGAACATCAGAGGGATTTTGTGGTTGTGTGCAGGGGACGGACATGCCCACGCGGTTGAGGACAGAACCATTCCGTCCTCCACATGGAAGGGGTTAAAAAGGAGACTGAAAATAAATCACCATCAAAATAGGCATCCAAAGTGCAAGGAAAATAACCAGCCATAATTTAAAATTAATAGGAAAAAAATATAACTAAAATGAAAAGACCAGACTTACCACTGAAGAGAAAGGAACTGTTTTGCGATCTATTGTCTTTAGCAATTTTTTGCTGATTGTGAGGATTTGGGGTGTACTATATGGTATGGCTGGGAAACCGTACGAAGCAGTATCCTCAAAAATACCATTTTGGGTCCAGTCAGGTACATTTATATAACCTTAAGCTCAACCCTCGATAGCTGTGGCTGTGAGCAGTAAGACTTAGCAAAGGAACAATGTGTAGAGCATTTAACAACACCTAACACCAAAATAAGAATGTTGCACGACACAAAAGAAACCAGGTTGGAAAAAATAGATTCGATTTTTATATATATTTAGAGACCATGATCCTCAAAATTCACTGGAGGGTTCCAGAGATGTAGATTTGTAAAGGAATAAATAACTTTAACATCAACAGCAAATAAGCAGTGGTCAACAAAGACTTTGGAAACCTTTGAAACGTTTGGAAAACTTAGCGGCATATTAATACTCTGGTTGCGCCAAATTTGCGTCAAACTTTTAGATGCACATTCAGCGCAAACCCACCACCATATTTATACTTTGACGCCCGACCCCGCGAACGTCAAATTCCTCTGCATGCGTAATTTTCTGGATGCTGGAAACCGCTTTGCGTTAATGACATGCAAGGTAGGCGTTCCCATCCAAAAAATTACTTTAAGGCCTGTGTGCCTTATTTATACTCCCGCGTCATTTTGATGCACAGGAGGGGGCGGGCCTTAAAAAATGGCACACAGCCTGATGTGCGCCGTTTTTTAACACCTGGGTGAGGGCAGGCGTTAAGGGACCTGTTGGCACATTTCCATGGCCTCTCACCATGGAAGGAGTCCACAGGTGCCCTTCCCTTGCCCGAGGGACACCCCCTGCCACCCTTGCCCACCCCTGGAGGACACCCATGGATGGGGGGACCCATCCCAGGTAAGTACAGGTAAGTAGAGGTAAGTAATTTTTAATACTTTTTTTAAGTGGCATGGGTGGGCCTAACTTGGGCCCCCCTACATGCCACTGTGACCAATGACAATGCCCAGGGGACAGGAGTCCACTGGGCAGGGCCATTGGGCAAGGTGGCATGACTCCTGTCTTTGCTGAGACAGGAGTCATTTCAGTGGGGGTTGTGCGTCAAAAAATGCCGCAAGTCCGATTAGAGCAATGATTTTTGACTCTAACCTGACTTGCACAATTTTTTGATGCACAACCCCCATTCTTCCCTAGGCCTGCGCTGCCCAGTTAGAATTTTTTTTTTTTACTCTAACCAGCCCGCAGCTCCGGCTAACGTCAATCCATAAATAAGGCGCCCACCTGGTACGTTCGAATGGCGTTAGCCGGTGGCGAAGTTTTTGAGGCAAACGAGCACCGGCGCTGCCATGCCTCAAAAAGTATAAATATGGGCCTAAGTTCAGCAACTCCAGCCTGATTTGGGTGACCAAAAGCATTTTTAGAACCAGATCCAAACTTTACTGGATGACCGCCATACACGATCATGGAGTGGTCCTGATACCGAGGGATGCAGGCTCAAAGATGGTCCGGATTCTGTACTTTCCATCATGGGAAAGTCCAGTCTAGTCCTCGGTCCGCAGGTGAGTGGGGGCAACTCTGGCCACGGAATTCGGGGTCCCACGAAGTCCTCTTTGTATGGTTCCAAGGCTGACAATGCAGACCTCGCCCTTTTGCAATACATTGATCCTCTGGGGTGCCGAATCCAGTCACAACCAGCAAAAAACAGGTGCACCTTTTGGCTGTCTCCAAATTGTCCTAAGGGGTGCCCAGCATCCTTCTGCAGCAAGACTTCTGCGGCAGCTATCAGAGAGACGACATGGGCTCCTGCAACGTTAATGTCCCCAGTACTGTTCTGGGGGGGCAGCTAACTGATCCTTGAAGTCTCTGCTTCGGTCTCGTGCTGAAGCTCACTGTTTCCCTGAGCTAGGCATGCAGTACAGGGTCAAAACTCCACTAGCCCAAAGTGCAGCAGGTGCAGCCTCTCTTGGTGCGCTTCCAATGGTTGCAGAATGGTTTTCCTCTCATCCTCTTTCCAAATTTAGAAAGTATGGAGGTACAACATGCCACGGGTGCCATATTTATCCCCGGAAATTGCCTTGAGGGGACCATAAAGTCACTAGCTAATGGGCTACTGGGTCCCCTCCTACCTAGTGATGAAGTTCCTGTGATATGTGGCATCTGGCTATCCCATAATGCCACTTTCCTGCCCCCTTCAGGATGGCACGCCCCTTCCTCAGTTGTGAGGAGCAAGGTAGCCCACTCTAGAGGTGTGGCTACCTGGGTACAACACGCCCACAGTAAAACCAGTTTTGGGGCAAGTGTCCTGCCTCTGGCCCTGTCTCCATACTGTCTACAACGACAAAAGGAATCTTGCTCAGAGGTGCTGGGCCAGGCAGCCTATCAGAAGCAGCTTCCCCTTTCAAGCACGCCTCCGGGCCAATCCCCTGAGTGCCCATCCTAGCAGAGGAGGTGACATCTTGCTGCTGCGGCACAGCCTTTGCCCTTGAGCCTGGGAGTCATTCACACGTCACCCCATGCAGCTGTATGTATATGGGTCCCTCTTCAACTTCACTGTACAAGCAGGACAAAGAGTGGTCACTTTTCTAAAAGTAGCCAACAATTAACAGTGACACTAATTTCTACCTTACCATCAGATCACCTTTAATGTCACAATTAATTTGCTATCTCACATGACCCAGTCTGTTAGTCACAGTCAAAAGTTAGCCGGGTGGGGATACCACCCGGTAATCCTGTGTTACCCAAAGGGGCTACCAACTTTACCCACAGCAAAATGACAATTGGTAAGTGTTGCTGTTGAGACATGACAAAATACATATGTCTCACTTCACAATATATAGGTCCCTGCCATAGGGCTCTCTAGGCCTTCCTTAGGGGAGACCTATATGTGTGGTAAAGTGGCAGGGTGGATTTGCCATTATTTTAATTGGCAAAGTCGAACTGACAGTGAGAACACTGCCCTTCCAGTCTGCAGTGACAGGCTGGGAGCCACTTGGGTCTTGTCACACAAAGGGTTGCACAAACATTGCTTCAGTCCTAAATGGACACACTGCCTTACCCGCCCTGGGTACCATATACCCAGTAAGTCAGGACTTGCCAAATGGGTGTATCCAATTCGACATATACTTTGCATTGGATCAGAACACTGACACTGAGGCCTGGTTAGCAGGCCTCAGTGCACTCTCAGAGTCAACAAACAACAGCAACCTTTCAAAAATATGGGGGTAAACATGCAAAAAGAAGCATTTCCCTACACTGATGCTTTGCAGCATCAGAAAAACAAAATGCTTTTTGTCAATGCTGCACACCAATGGCAAAAAAAACAAACAAAAAAAACAGCGAATTTCATGAATGTGTGCACATCCACATGACGACACAAGGGCAGTGCCATATGTACCTGCATGCATCACAATGAATGAGCACACAAAGGGCATGTTAGACCTTCCATTTTATTTTCACCATTCCAAGATGGTGAATGTCATGTGGAGTGGGAAATAAAAAAAATTGTTTAATGAACATGTTTAACAGATGGAGCATACTGATAGTAAATGACAGCAGCTAGGTCCTCCAAAAAATTTATATTTAAAAAATGTATTTGTGGACCACGATGAGACGGATAGGAACCAATGAAGAAGCAGGTGATAGTGAGTGGGGAAAAGTTAACAGGGGAATGCCTAAAGCAGGGAGAGTATTTTTTTTATTTTTTATGACAGGGTTGGAAGAAGCAATGGGCAAGGTGCGGGTAAGTGAAGGACATAGTAATGCAGAGCACACAGGGTGAGTTAGTGTTTGAGGGTGGCAAACAAGATAACATCTGCCCTTTCTTAGAGTGTTAAAGAAATATGAAAAAGGTAGTTCCCTGAATGTGAGGATTGTCAGGATACAAGTCATCCAATCAAAAAATTGGCAAACAGTTATGCTCCAGGCAAAAGACAAACACAAGAAAATGAAGGAAAGATACAAAATCAGAAGCAAGCAAATGAGAGTGACATGACAGCTAACCAATGGTAAGCCATGAGTTTTTGATATGGCCTATAAGAACTATGCAAACACACAGCTAAAAGCTGTCTGTAAGCAAGACCTAAAAAGTAGCATTTTCCACTGAAAATTGGAGCATGTTTACCAGTGATAATCCAAGCAAAGCATAGAAGGAAAGGCTAAAAAGAGAAAGAAAGAGGAAGTGAGGCCAGGTAGTGCTTTACAGATACAGAGATACAGAAACTGAGACAGCTGGTTCAGAGGATAAACACAGACAGCTAGAAATACAGTTCATAGTGGAATCAAAATTAGGAATGAGCTACACGGGGGACAGGAAAACCCAAGAGTCAAGGCAAAGTGAAAGAAACAAATCAGATACTCTGAGAGCGTGAGACAGTGGAAAGGGGTTAGAAGAAGTGCAAAAGAGAGATTGATGATCAGGGAAGTTAAAAGAAAGCTTTAAACAGCAATCATCTCATGTTTTTCCACTCTATCTAGTTGTAGTCCCATTGTGATATGCTTAGGAATCATTGAACCTATTATCTGAGGCAATGGATGAGGCAATGGAGAGAAACAACTAATCCAGGCTGCTCCACAGTGTACCACTGCACCAAGGGGAGGACTACCTGTATGTTCCTCAGTGCATCAAAGGACAAAGACCCTGCTGATGAACACCCAAACTAACCAGCTGTCATCTTCAATTCAGAGCCACATATAGTTTCCTCACTTAATAATAAGCCTACACAGATTGTTAAGCAAAAGTAACCTGCATGCCACCATGCCTTGATTTGCACTTGCAATGGATCCCAAGAACTCTAGACTAGAAGTTATGTGATGGGGTAGTTTAGATCCCCCTACCACTGCCATGATCTGTCAATTTAAAATGTCAGGCATTCTTCATTGTTGATGGTCTGCAGGGTGACAAGTAAATGAGCACTGAGAGCTCTGCAAGTTAACATATGGACTCCCTTTTATTTAGGATGTGACTGAGGGTATGAGGTATGAGGAAGTGGGTCATTTCCAGGTCATTTCTAGGTCTCGTTTCGACAGAGCATGCTCTATCTCTTCGAGAACTTTTGTTTTTATCAGTAGGCTTAAAGACAGCATATTACTTACCAGTAGTTGGCTTCATTGTCACTCTAATTTGCCTTCTTCTTATTGGTCAGCAGCTGTAGGGTTCCATCCTTTTAGTGTGTTTGTCTCTCCCTTGGAGAATGGACACATTACTTGTGTCCTTCCCTTCCTCATTTTTTAGGTCGTACTTTTTTGTTTCTGCTTAGCTGCTCTGCCAGAGTGCCTCTTTTTCAGCTCCCTCCCTTGTGTACTTCTCCCCTCTCCGTGCCTTTTCCCTACCAGGTTGGCTTGCCCCACTTACCTGCCATCCTTCCATTGTCAGTGTTGGCTTGCCCCCACCCTCCTTCTGGTTGTACGTGTGGCCATGCAACCCATGATCTCTCCTGTTGTCCGTGTTGGCTTGCCCCCATCCTCCCACCTGTTTTCTGCATTGGATTGCTACGACTCTCCTACCGGTTGCCCTTGTTGCTCTGCATGATGGCAGTTTCTGGCAAGGTAACTAGAACAATGCTGAGACAGACAGTAGTCCATCATGGTGGCTAATATTTAGTCCTCCGCCACACTGAGGGACAGAGTACCATCTACCAAACTCAATATCTGGTTCTTGTTCTTCTTGATAGCCAGAAACCATGTTAGTTTTATTCTAATGACTCAGTCTTCCTTACAGTTGCCAGAATTATTTTTGTCAGTCCTTATGTCTGTGACCTTGTACATCAAAGGCAGTGCTTAATTTGTGCTTATTGTTTCTGGTGCTGAGCACCAGCACTTATTTTTTAGGGCCGGTGTTTATTCTTCTGCCTCAAAAATTTACTGTGAGCAAAAACACTTATGGGAAAGCCGGTGGAAGAGAAAAACGAAAATGCGTCACAAAGGTAGAAAGCAGAAAGCTGCTAGAGTGAGTTAAAGGAGCAGGGAGTGGTTTTAAATGGATTGAAGCGGCCAGAGATGGCTTCAGAATTGCGCTGCCTCAGTATTCCGTGCTGGCACATTTAAATGCAGCAGCCACGTGTTTAAGAGGAGGGCTTTCGGCACTGGCATATTTTTATTTACAAATTAAGCACTGATCAAAGGTATCCCCTTATATTGTCCAGGTATGTGTGGGGTTCTCTTAATTCTAGAGCTTTTATCCATATGAATATCAACATCTTCTAAATGTACATTGTAGTATCACCTGGATCTAGTAAGTAACATCAGAGGTTGAATACTATCCTTTCAAAGCCTAATACACTTCTTTACTTTACACACACACAGATAGTTAGCTACTTATTTCTTGTGGAGCAAGCCAGTGTTTTTATCAAAGCATTCGCTTAGTTTTGCTTTATTTACCAGTGGGATTGTGTTCCAGGTGTGCCCAGGCTACTTTCAAAGAGGCTACTGGACTAATTCAACTAACTATGTTATATATGCTGCAGTAATTGAAGATTAATTGGAAACTGAAAATAAGCTACAAAAGTTGCATTCTGCAGAGAGTGCAATTACTGCCTGAAAGACTTTCTTTATATCCTTAGAGGGGGAGTGAACAGTTATTTGCAGGCTAAAGGTAGTAGTAAAGGATGGAGGTTCAAATTGTCAATGCGCATCTAGTGATAGCGATCTATGTTCTCTGGCTGAGTAATCTCAACTACCATATATTTTTAGGTCGAGCTCACAAGCGCTTTGACCTGTTGTAAGTATTGTGGGATTTTAACCACACCCACCTCACACCCATAATTTTCACTCTTCCATGGGATTGCATTTCAACCTTTCAAAAATCGTATGTTATCATAAGTAAACACTTTATGTTTGTCCCTTCTTGGGGCGGTTTTGTTACCGTCTTGCAGACTGACACTGTTACATGGATAATTGCACGATTGCTGATATGTTTGACTGTGAGCGAACTTCTTTTTCTTTTTGTGTCTCTCCTTCGCGCTCATGGCAGGCATGGCGCTTTGAATCAGCTTGTTTATGTCAACTAATGTTTTACATTGTACATTCTCATTCTCAATTTCTGTGGCAAGAAAAGTCCAGTTAGGCATTCACAACACCAGTAGCTCTAACTGGCGCAAATGGGAGACCCATTGCATTGCAAATGCTTGTTTATTATACGTGGGACTGATTTTTGTTATAGATGGTGTAGGTACCTCTAGACCTTCCGTTTTACATGCTTCTGGCATATATTTATGCCATCACCCTCCTCTAATGTCGGTTCACTTATCCCCAGTACACCAACAGGCTATCCAGGCTCTTCTTGTCCTTGGTTTCGAACAGGAGGTCGGAGTTCACTGAACCCATACATGCCAACCCTCCTGATTCAAATGGCAGACTACTGATTTCAAGGCTAGTGTCCCGTCTCCCAAATCCTGAATGTACATACCTGATTTGGATTGCTGAAATAGTGTTCTGCTATAATCAAGGCAAACGTTGCTGCCTGGCACTTATACCCCCAACCCCCTTCAAGACTCACCTCTTACATCAAAGTTTAATGCCTTGTAATTAATTCTTGGAGGGAGAGATTAGAGCGTATGACAGGCCTCGACATTTTATTTTTGGCAGTTTTACATAACACACACATTAAAAGTGTCTAGAACATTGTTTTTGTTTGCACTGGGTTATTAAACTGCAAAAAATGAAATGCTGTTGTATGATACTATACATGCCAATAGATCCGATTCAGATAGATAAATGGGGAAAACACATTCTCCCAACTATTTTTTTAAATCACCCACTTGCCTCCTCTAAAATGTTAGTATGTATGCTGTGCCAGACGTGGCATAAGGGTCAGGTCAGGCTATGTTTATTTCTTCCCTGTGGGATGCCCTGTCCTGCATGCAAGTAGCAATTACTAAGCAGGCATTGATGTGACAACAAATGCATGGGAAGGGAAGCAGCTTCAGGTAGACATCGTTACACCACTCCATCCACACAATTGTGACTTACATGCCACATCTCATTTTGTGACAGAACCTAGCCACATTTCTAGAACCACAGATTAATGCTTTTCTGTGATTCATATTGCTGAAAGACAAGTTGAAAACAAGCTTGGCTAAAAGAAAGACGAGACATAGTGGGCCAGGTGATATCCCAGTTTTAATAAGTACCTCCGTTTTTGGTTATTTTTATACCCTGAAATGTCACCAAGTCCCGTAATATAACTTTTTCAAAATTAAAGTAAGTGGGTGCAGGTTGTAAAACAAGGTCGTCTGTATACAAACATGTTTGGATACCCTAAGGTCTTTCAGTGTGGCCTAGAATGCCCACGCTACTACGTATCAACTTGCCAACAGCTCAACCAATTTAGCAACGAAAAGAGAGGATAAAGGACAAGACGGATCTGGCCCTCTTGTGATATTTACAACAGTACAATACCCATCTTCTCCCCCCCTCATAAACTCTGTTAGCAAACTAGTCAGTTAGGAAGGTAAGCCAATTTACTTATAAGCTAAGTATTATAAGCTACATATATTTCCTATTCACCAGGAAATCATCTGTTCACCAAAGAAAATTATCTGTTGTCATCTAGCCTCATGGTTGCAGCTAGAACATAATAAGTTGTCGCTAATTTCAGCATCTCTGCCAAATAATGGGTACCCAAGAATAAATCTGGCTTGCTGAGGTCCAATTAATTCCTCAAAGGTACATTAAAGTATATTAAATACAATTTCATCAATAAATTATAAAAGTGTATGATCATTATTCCCACATACTGCAGGCATTTTTTAGGCTTAGGGAAGACCACTAGCTTGCAAAGATTGTAGCTGGAGTATTACCTCTCTGCAAAACAGAATTAAATAATGTATTCTGAGGCAGAATAACTGCAGAGAGATAAGATTTAACTGTTCACTGTATATTCCGTCCAGCCCTGGTGATCTTCCTGATGGATAATGGTGAAACGTAAAGTTCTTTTCCATACTTTTGATTTTGTTAATCAATAAAGCTTGTCTCCTGTTGGTCAATCTCCTAATCGCAATGGATGCACAGAAGACCATATTGGACTCGCATATCACATCCAATATCTACGACTTATAGGTGACGATAATAAACTCTAAAGTCATCACATTAATCTGAATTTTAAACCAACATTTGATGTAAGGCTCAGTCCTTAATTTCTTGTATAGCTTTAAGAGCATCTTGGCATCTATGATCACTTTATGGTTTCAGAAGGCCATAGGCCAGACCTCAGCTGTTAAGTTCAGAAGAGCATTTTTGGAGATCAAATATGATCTACTCTGGAACTGCTATGTTGACAGACACCACCAATTGTACATCCTGACACATTCCGAATTCAGATGAAAACTGCAAAATAAAGCTCACTGTTCTTACAAAAAGTATAACTACTCTTCTAGAAAACAAGTCTACACTCACCTACTTATCCACTAGAATCAATGGATTTTTTTCAAGCTAAGTAAGTGAGGACGAGGCAAGATGAGTCTTTTGTATCATGTGTGCCACCGCAGCCCTGTTATCCAAAATGCAGTTTCCAAGTTTATCTTGCACTGGTATTAAGGCCTTAAACACTACCCAAAAAAATATGAAATTTCAAGTGGAACTGCGACAATGTGTCCTCAGAAAAATAGAGCAGGGAAAGGTTTGCTACAACTGTTTGGCCCTTCTCCATCACTGATTCCTTTCAAGCTGGGATTTGATTCAACATTTTCCCCTGTTGTTTAGCCACTTTAGTTATAGCTCCATGCACGTTATTTTAACACACTAGGCCGCTGTGCACTTTAACCTAGATATATTTTATTCAGCTTCGCATTATTATTATTACAATAACCATTTTTACGGTCTTGTTTCATTTTCATCTATCTAACTGTTTTTGCCTAGGCCAGCACTCTGTTCTCAAACAAGACATTCTTGATCACTCTGTGCTTCATTCAAGGCTGCAGTTTGGTACATTACCGGTGAAGGTGGTAGAAGTTTAGTCTCCAACATTCGTAGAAAATACACATCCTTATGTATGGACATTTTCTCAGAACATCAGCTGTGTTATTATATAAACACTTCCTTGTCCCTTACACGTTAGAGGGAGATTCCAGCCAGGGAACCACGACTGTATGCTGATTGCCAAATGCTTCGCTACAGGTGCTAACGCAGACCACAGGCCTTTGCTCAGGTATGGGGTTGATGTCTTCCCAGGGGAACCTGAAAGGCAGAATTAGAGCTTAACATGTTGTGCTAAAATTATAACCTAGATAGAAAATAGTCCATTGATCATAGTGACAATATGATAGCGTTGTTTTTGTGCTTCACTCTTCTCGTCACAATTTTAATACTGTCATGTTGTGTAGTCCTGGTTATTGCAGCTCACGCTTTGCTATCTAAGATGCAGTTGTTTTTATTAAACTCATTATTGAAACATATACTGCTTCTGGTTGTCATTTATATATGAGACTAAGTTGTAAATGAGAGAACCGGATGCGATCTGAGTGACCACGACTTCCCTGAGAAGCCTAGAATGTCATGCGCTTGGCTGCCCAATCATCACCATCCTTTGGTAGAGATGAGGCACTGCTAGTTAGCTGGAGCAAAACCCGGATTAGAGCAACAGATGTCACCCGCAGTGGGTTAGACTCAGTCTCCCACACCGCGGACAATTCTGCTGCCCAAAATCCAGTAGTCTCATTAGAATACTAAGATCCTATGCGACACCCCCCTTTGCTAACTATCCCTACAAACAGTCTCCCCTAAGCCATCCTGTGCACCCGAATCAATATCAATAAATGCCCGATATTGAAAAATAAATGATTTATAATAATCCAGTAAAAATAAGCCTTGATATTGAGAGTTACCTCGAAATACGTGATGGCTGGCTTAAATAAGAGGCAGTTTGGACACTTCAATATACCAATACGATTAAATAGATACATGATAAAATATGAACACCAGGGTATGGTATTTCTAGGAAGCTGGTACTGGTTTTAATTTAATACTGATGCAAATCTGCTACAGGGTAATATTGAAGAATATCGAGGCCACCCACTCGATAATAAGAAACTACTAAAGTCCATTATCAGGAAAAGGAAAAATGACACCGCCAACCTCCTATAAATCAATCCCATCCTGCAATTCCGAATGCCATTGAATATTTTTGAGAACGCTGCCTGCTTTGCTATCAGAAATGATTACACTAAAAGAGAAAAATACTTATTTTCTTACATGTGCTCGCTAATGTATAGGTTTGGTCATGCTTCACTTTCCAAAAGCATAAGCAAGCGTGCACCCGCAAATATACATAGACATACTCTATTCTGCAACAACACATGGGTGTTGAGTTGGATGTTTTGTATCTTAGGATAATAGGTGTTTGTATGCGAGTTGGCACAGTACAAAAGTACTGGTATGCTTTTTCAACAACATTTATGTATTGGTACGCCAAGTCTCCCAAAACGTACATTTTGGCATGGCTGTTCTCCCAGCACACCGGTTTCGCTCTATTTTTCCCCAGGATAAAGACATTGGTATAATTATTTTCGGAGAGTCTAGATTTTGACATTCTTGTTCTACCTAACAATACTGCACCTCCATCGGGTGTTAACGTCGGCTCATAGTGTGACGTAGTATGTTTGTCACCAAGAACACACGTCTTAGGTATGCTCAGTCTGGCAAAACAGGCTTCAGTCTCCATTTTGCAACCAACCCCTGGGGTTTGGTATGCTTATTTCTCCAAAAGTTAGGTGTTTGACATTGCTATTACTAAAAAGGCACTGTTGTTCAAAGTACCTGACATACATTTTGTCATATTTGTTCTTCAGGTATAATTTTTCTTTTAGCATACATTTTAGATTTGCTTTCACCTCCCAATGCATCGATTTACACGTATATTCCCCCAATACACGGACCTTGACATGCTTGCTCTCCCAAATAAAGGTTATAGCACATATCTCCTGACACAACGTTGTTGCCACCATTTGCACCATCACACAAACTGACAACTGATTACATGTTCTCCAGACTCGCAAAGTAAAGTCTGCTTGCACTACCTAAAACATAGGTGTTGGTACGGATGCCCCCAAATGTCTATCTGCTTTCAAGCTCTTCCTTCCAATACCAAGTTTTCGACATGTTTTCCTCGCCAATGAGTAGGCTCCAGATATGCTTGTTTACCGAACATGTAGGTGTTGATATGTTAGATCTTCTAATATTTACTTGTAGCAGGTTTGCTCTCCTATCAAAAAGGCGTTGATGCGACTGTTCTTGCTAACACATGGGCCTGGGCTTAGCTGTACCACCACAATACAGGTGCTGACGTGTGCTCTCGGAGAACACATGGTTTGGCATGCTTTGGAATTTGTGTTTCTCCTACATTTACGTTTTTATTTCATTTTAGATACGTACAAATGACATGTTGATCATTTTTCATGCTTGTTCTTCTCATCTTTATCTATCATGGTAGTATTTTCCATCCACTGTGAGGGATGGTGGAGGTGACAGAGTAGCAAAGGAGTTGACAAGTATAGCCTGCGAAATAAAAAATACACATTATAAAAAAAAGTAACAAAGTTGAACTATTTAATCGAAACAGATGTCACATCATACGTCCCACTAGCAATACTCTAGTAAATTATGTTCGTTTTGTTTCCCTCGCCAGTAATCTACCAATCCTACTAGGCTCCTAGGGTCGAAGCAAGGTACAACAATACTTTGTGATGCAGTCATAAGCGTTCTCAGCAATAATGTTTGGTAGAACTTTCAAGGAGTCCTGGAGACAAGCGCACAAGTAAAGTGCTTAGAAAGAACTATTAAATACAAACAACGACTGTAGCAGAACTATCCAAAATTCTAGGGATCGTGAAAACATTACAGATTTACAGTGACAAACTGGTTTCTTCTCACATCGCTCAGCCCATAAGGAAGTTCAGTAGGTTGAGTAACGAACCCCTTTGCAGCCCAGAAAGGATTCACAGAACTGCAAGATCCCCCTGAGGTCTTGTGTAATGTCCTGTTTAATTTTGAAAGCGAGTGTGTTGAAATTACTCTTAAATAAAGCACAAATGAGTTCATACTCGTGGGCTTTGTAGGCGGCATGCAAAAGCAAAGATTTAAAGAGAAAATCACTTTGAAAAAAGTAAACGGTTATTTGGAAGACGTGCTTCTGATATCTTTGCCATCCGCTGTTTCAGACTTCTATGAAACATCAGTAATAGCCATTTGCAAGCAGATGAGTAAAGCACTGAAGTCCTTTAGGTTGTATACCTCTTTCCCGTTTATGAGCCAGTGAGAGGTCTGTTAAGCTCACAATATTTTCTGAAATGTTTAAGGTGAGCCAAGTGATGCCTGGAACATATGCAGTTACATTTTCTGATGCGCGTTTTAGGAGTCATAAATACACCGAGCTTTGGGCAATTGAATCTCAATAGAAGGGGACTGGGAATGTTTGTTTGCAAAGTCAATCCTTGATAAATCCCAGAAAGAATCAAACACTCAACGGCAACTAACTGCAAAACACGGATATTGTTTGACCACAAATTGTCTTGGAAACATTGAAAAGAATTGTTACGCCTTAGATGCTACGAACACAATGGAGTTATGGGCAAAGGATTTTGTCAGAAGCCTTAAAAATATAATTTAAGAAAAGGTTAGAGATTGCATTAGCACTTTACAGTGCCTTCTATTAGCTGAAAGAGAACCAGGACAGTTAAAGATATTGTGAATCAGGACAGGCCTATAATGTACTAGCTCTGGGTCGTAAATATTCATGCTGGTGAAGTCCAGCAGGACTGACTCAGCCTTTAGTCCTTCTGTGGTCTGAAAATTAAGCACCGTTAAGTCTAGTAATAATAACACAATTAACTTAAAGAAAACAGTGACTAATGAAGCTGCTATATTAAAGTACAAATATTATTCCTCAGATAGAGAAGGTGGCAAAGTATGAGCGAGAGTGGTCTGATTTGAAGCTGAAAAGAATACAATTGGTGGCGGAAAATACAAAGATATTAAAGGTAGAAAATGGGGTCTCTTTTATATAGGTCTGAACTGCAAGTTCACTTTGGGTTAAGCTTAACCATGAAGAGCTCAAACTGGCAAAATATAAGGTAAGGTCCCTACTGTGAAGATCTCTGTAAAGCTTAAGCAAATGAAAGAGGAAAGGTATAGGGCTCTTAAGTCAAGATCTAAAAGGCGAACACTATAAGGGTGGGGATGTTAGTGAAGGCCAAGCTTAAAGTCTGAAAGCATGTCATAAATATTTAGGAGTACGGAGAGGGTATAGTATGGGAACTTAGCTTTGATGGTCCAGGAACTGATAAACGGCCAGGCCAGAGGTAAACAGTGAACATCTAGAATGTTGGAAAATATAAAGTTAAATGCAAAATTGTTAAGATCTCCAAGATACCTAAAGATAATATCATTGATCCTACAGTAGCTTTTCTGAACTTACTAAAAGACTCTTTGACTCTAGTATAAACATGTCAGAAAAGGCCTTGGACCTGAAAAAGGAGCAGCTTTCAATGTCTTACTACGAAGACCTAAAAGCTGGCAGGAAATGGGCCTAGGTCCTACCATAAATAACTATGAGCTGACAAAGTATTAGGCACAGGGACCTACCATGTCAATGTGCAAACCTGACAAAGCGTCTGTGGATCTACCATAAAGAAATAGATTGAATCTATAATAAAGACCTAGGCATAGTTAAATAAAGTGTAGAGAGCCTTCCCTTCCTGCCACTTGGTGCAAACCTAGGTGCTGGTCTGGCATCTTACTTTAAAGTATCAGCAGCTGCAAATTATATCATCTGCGTATCTTCTACACAACCTCAAATGATGAGGTCTAGTGCCATACCATGCAGGTCAAGGATCTGCCAGAAATTGAGCCATATTAAGCCTCTTTCTACATGTACCAATGAACAGGAAATGTTGTTAAGCCTTCATAGAAGAAAACATTGCTAAATTGTACACTCAGGACCTGATTCATAAAGGGGCTTACATGTACTAAAGTTATGAGTGTGGAGTCCTGGCACTCGTGGTACGGTCTCAGCCTCGTGATGGAATCTCTGCACTTGAGGCAAAGTTTATATACGGCACACACTCTGCAGTGCTGAGACTCCACAAGTGCAGAGACTCCTACACAAGTGTGGAGACTCTTCAGCTGTAAAGTTACTCTGTGGAAGTCCCTTTGTAAATCAGGCCCCTAGTTTGCCATCATTTGCATATTTATTAAATGCGTAAAAGTGGAATACGCTTGCCTTTGTTGGAGATGTTATGTTAATTATATCTATTAAGCATGCATTTGCCCTGCTTCTTGGTGCTATATAAAATCCAAATCAATTTAAAACAAATATGTATGTTGAAGATGTACCTACTTATAAAAGACGAATCACATATAAAAAGGCAACATTTTTTGTTTGTTTCCTAAGTGGAGAAGATATTTTCCTACCTGGAAGTTAGGGGCTATGGAGTTCCACAATCTAGCTGAACCAAGTGAGAAGGATCTTTCATCATAAGTAACTGTTCTAGCTTGAGGCACAATGAGCAAATTGTGGGTGAAGTAATGGATCATGGGCGAAGGAAAGTAAAAAGCGAATTTAGTTTAACGGGTTTTGTCAGCTACTGTTAATTGTATTTGTGAATTATTGTTAAGGGCCTTAACTGTGATTCTCAAATAAATTGGTAGTCATTGGATGAGAGTATTAATCACTGGAACACAAAGAATGGAAGTATTTTTCTGACAGTCTTGTGATGGTGAACACATGTAGCAGAAACTTTGAAACGCTGCGGTCCAAGAGTCAGACTAGAGTAAATAAAGATTCCAAGATTCCAGACCACGTCAGTAGGAGCAAGAGATTTGAGCCCATGGCATGGGGCCATGAATTGGACCCCCAGCTGCCTGGTGGAGGTGTCGTAAAAATAATCTCAGTCTCAAGGGATCAATCTGAGAAAGGTGGCAGGCATCCATCACTAACAGGTAATTCAGCATCTCTTATGAATTCTGATAAGTTTCCTGGGTCAGAATGAAGGAATCCAATGATCAGCTCAATGTCATCAGCATAGATGTACAAGTGGGCTCAGGCCTGATGGAGAAACACTGCCACAGACCCTATGTAAAGGGTGATAAAAGTGGCAATAAAACTGAACTTTGTGTCAAGCTATCTCTCTTTCTTACCTTCCAAGAGGAAGGGCAATACTTGGATGGGACAGAAGTGAAGAAGAGATCTAATTAAGGAAAGTACCCATAAAACAAATGGTAGTGAGGTTTTACAAGACAATGTAATGGTGCATAATACTGAAGGCTGAGGAAAGGTGTAACAGAATCCGGATTTCCACAACACTATCATCAATGAATCTTCTCAGGCTATCCAGGGTTGGAAAAAAGGCTAATTCTGTATTAAAGGATGAGCAAAGAATCGTGGACAAGAGAACATTTCCTTTTTCCTCTTTTCTCTAAAGGTTTCCACAATAAGGACAGGAAGTTGTTATGATCCTGCAATTTAAGTGAGATCTGTGTATATCAAAGCTTTACTACTGCTGATTTGCAGATGTAAGGAAAGATTCCTTGAGCTAGCTAAGAATTGTAAATGCCAAGCAGGCCACTGGTACAGAATAAAGCAAGGGTTTCATAATTTTGGCCAGACATGGGACCCATATAGATGATATGTCCTGACTTCAGTACTCAACTTATCCTCTGCCAAGGGCTGAAATGTTTCAAGGGGTAAGTAGGAGTTGTCTGAAATTCAGGGAATATCAACAGGGATGTTGTTGGTAATAATCAATACACAAAGTTTGAAAATCTTATCTACCAAGATAAGCAAGATTTGATCACAGAGTTTATGAGATGCTGGATCTGTCTTTGAAGCTGCTTGTAGAGAGTATAGCTCTGAGACCATGTGAACAAATTCCTTTGGTACGTTGTTAGACCTGACTAATTGAGCGACAAAGGTATTCTGTTTTAATTTCCTTAGTTCTGTTGTTATAAACCCATGCAATTGTGTGATTAACTCATCTTGAAATAACATTATAATGTCATCTCAATATTCTTTTTGCAGTACGGATGCTAGTTTAAGGTTCAATTCAAGAGTAAATCGGGTAGCGTATCATTACATTTTGATCACATCATGTGAGAGAATAGCTGTAGTTGGGATTCTGGGTTGTCATTTATGTTGGGTCCTTGAAGTGCTGATGCAGTTGTTCCTAGATTAACATCTTTCAAATTCAAGGAGAGGAGAAATGTAATGGCATCATGCAGCTGTCCTTGATAGAAGTGTTTCTCAAGAAGGTAGCAGCTGATTTACTTCTGGAGGAATGGTCTTTAGACTACTATCCAGATAGAACCTCTTGTCCTTAGAGTAACTGGTGGCAGTACATAATATTATTCATATGGCATTGTATGTTTATAGGTAGACAGGTCTCTGTAGTTAACTTAATGATTTATTAGGAGCTGTCTGTAATTCCTAATATGATTGTTCTTCTCAAGACAGAACTAAAATGCCATTTGTGCCTGGTGAGTGTGACAAGGTGTGCCTGCTGGACATAAAGTTTTAAAAAGAAAGATGGAATGTAGTTGTCTAATTTATATTTAACTCTACAAACACACTCAGAAGGAAGGAGCAGTGATTTCTAAGAGGTACCCCAATATAATAATTTGTTTTATAATACCCAAGAAAAAGAAAAGCCTCTTTATCACTAACCCTGATAGCTGTTTTAATGGCTAATTGAAACTACCTTGCAGGTTAGGGACTGAAGTCAGATATGTTTATTTGAATGGTCCGATTACCTCGACATCCATTTTCCAGGATGAAAAATGCTCCCTCGTTGGAGACTAGACTTTCAAAGTCTCTCTACAATACTTAATACTAGAAGGCTGAAGTAGACTATCAGAGAAAATCATTTTCTGTAAGTCAGCTCCAGACAGACCTTTAGGGAGGAAAAACATAAGTCAGGTTTACACAGATAACCAGATATTAATATCAGAACAATCTGTTTCTCTAGCCCTCAAATGGAGAATTCATTAAATTTTAAGGCATCTGATACGCTGTAAAAACTTTAAGGAACTGTGGGAGCCAAATTGTACTGCTACACTTTTTATGCAAGTATGCAAGATTGACCACTGCCAGAAGGTGACAGTCCCGGGGCCCTTTGTTGCAGCCCCCTATCCAACACCATCCCCTGTCAGGCACTATCCTTTTGACTTTTTAGAGTTAGTCTTGATTAAAAGCTGCTGGTTCCTAAAATAAATTACTCAAGGAGGAAATCAATGTTAGAGAGGCTCTGATTAAGCAAATCATCCTGACAGTCCTCCCTCAGTCTGCCTGCCCCTTCACCTCTTGTTTCTTCTGCACACCCACCTATATTGGCACTTAGCACTTCACCTCATCACACCTTCTAACCTGCACCCACTTCCAGATCCCAAGTTTTCACTCTGTTTTCACTGCCCCCCACTTTACATCTTCTATTCCCTTTATAGTTCTAGTACTCTTAGGTAAAATGTTGCGTGGCAATTTTGCACAACAGAGCCTATGTAACTGAAGGAGGAAGGGTCCACAACTCAAGATCTTTGTGGGGCATGGAATAACCTGGAGTACTGCTATAGATGGCTTATAGTTTGCATCTTATTTACCTTTGGTATATATGGAATGATGCACTGAATTGTCATAAAACTGAATGTGTATAACTAGCTGTTCAACTTGTTCGCATGCAAATAAAATATTTGTTCTTGATGGGTGTTCCAAGGCGGAGTTGCAGAGGCTATGAATGTTGGTAAAACCAGTATGTTTGTGAATTTTTCCATTTTTTCATGGCGATTTCTACCATGGATACAGAAATGTAGTCCTGTCAAGGACAGGAGTAAATTCAAATCCAGATGTAGAATATGAATGTAGCAACCCTGATACTAGTGTGGATTTGGAGGAAGGAACATGCCACAGGTGTAAATATTTCCACAGAGGACGGAAAGTATACGTTATTGAGTGAGAATGCATATTTGCCAAACATTTATACATATGTAATTGTATACCTTGTAAATGTACATGTGTCTTTACAGCGGAGAATACAAATCGAAAGTTACAATTGTTGCCGCGTCCAAGGAGTGTTCAGAGGTTTTTGAGAATTCTTTTAAACTGCAAATAAACTCCAAAAGTGGGTCTATGCCAAAAGAGGAAGTTTTATGATCTTTAATATTATTTTTATGAATCGAGCTTCACACCTTTCTATTGGCAGGCTAACGTTTAAGGATTTTGCACCATTGTGAATGTATTCTATATATGTGACTACTGAAGACGATCCATTAATGGACATCTAATTGTGGATGATTTATTGTTTTGCTACCGGACCACTTAGGTGTTGGTTTGGAGGCGGTAAAACATCTACCATACAGCAGAGGAATGTAGACCCATTTGTAGTGATGTCTGTCTTGGACTAAATTTGTTCCACCTGTTTTTTAGCTTTTCATAGAAGTTTACACAATATTATTCTGAGAAGGCAGGGTACGGAAGGGTCGGAGGGACATTCCAGCCGTAACTATCTTGGGACTGCTGTGCTTGACAATGCAGCTTTACTGGTGCTGATCCACCAGCCTTCTGAAAAAGATTGACATTCACCAGACATGCAGACTCCTGTCACCAGTTTCAGGTTTGAGGCTAAGGCTAATCCCTTGGATTGGGCAGGCAGAAGAGTACACCTGAATATGCTCTCTTTAGGGTGTTAGGGCCAGGTAGGAATCTCTAGAATTTCTAGAACCATCTAACAATGGTGGAAATGTTCATTGTTTTCACCATGCTCATAATGCTGTTCATGTTGCTCTGTTTCATCTGCCTAATTATCGCAGCTCACTCTCTCTATATAAGATTACGCTAGTTTCAATAAATGCATCGAAAACTCAACATGAATCTTCTTTGTGTTTTTGCCTTGGCATGCATGAGTAATATGAAAAAAGTTGAGCTCTGTTTCCACAGCTTTCCAGGGGAGTACAAGTGTCATGTTTCCAGTTGCCATAAATCTCCTTCTCCCTGTAAGGTTAGGGGTTCAGGTGAGGTGCTGCAAACTAGGCAGGAACCGGGCCGACAGTTTCTGATGGTGTGGAAGGACTCAGTCCCCCACACTCTAAAGTTCTGTCCTCCTAAAAGAGCAGTCCTGTTCTATAATAGGAACAGCACCATAAGTTTAAACTTTTTTTCACTGAGAAACCTCTTTCCACAATAGTATAAGCATGTGGGTGAGAATTTCTGTAACTGCCATTCCAAAACACCATATTGGCATAGTGGTATTGCATGTATGCAGATATGTTTTTTTAAAAATATTTATTTTATTGATTTTCCAACAAGTACGTACAGTCATTGCATAAATAAAGCCACGGCGTTCAAAGGCAAACAGCATCATGTTTAACAAAAGAACCAGAGATCATTGGCAGGCGAATTACACATTTGCAGCGTTGTGAGGGAAGTCAGTGATCAGAGTCTTGAATAGCGTCAGCAACTTGGTCAAGGAGTGCAACATCAGGTGCATATATCAGATAAACATTCTGTCCTATAGTGCAAACTCTATTCAAACTAACAATGTCATAATAGCTATGAGAGTGGGTCCCAACATCATGCACAACCTAATCTCCAGTGTACTCCCTATTCAACCTCTTCTACGGATTCCATTCTGTTAATGTCACCGTCCACAATGGTGTGATTGTGAAGGTAAAATTGCAGCACACAAGAAAAAGTTCCCTATAATTGTCTGAGCATATGTTGCAATAAGCTATGTCCGCATGCCACTCCCTTAAGAGTAGAATTGGTGCCCAAGCCCATCCAATGGCAATCCTACATTTGGCTAAAAGCAAGCCAATTGGCACAAGTCGTCTCAACGAATTAGGGATGTTCCTGTCATATCCCAATAGGGCTAGCAGCGGGTCCCTTGGAAGGGGAAGTTCTGTGATGGCCTCTTGTGCTAAAAACACCTCTTCCCAGAATTCACTGACTCCTGGACAGTGCCAGGCAAGGTGCGCAAATCTCGCCTCCTCCGCCCCACAGAGTACACACTGTGCATCATCTCTTAGGCCATATTTGGCCAGTCTGACTTGGGTGTAATACACTCTATTTATGTATTTGAAATGTATGAGTCGAAGTCTGCCATTAAGAGAGATCAACTGCGTGACCGACAACAGTATTGCCACTGAACGTCTGTTATGATGAGCTGAAAGTCTCTTTGCATGTCTAATTTAGCCTTTATGAGGTCAGATCTGCGAGCCTCCTGAGCATATGTGCAGAGTCTGGCCACTATCCATGTGGAAGTAGGTGCCTGTAGGATAGATGTTAATACCGACAACTCGAGGGGCTCCTGCAACTCCCACCAAGGATACCACGCATGATGCTCTATGATAATAAATGCACATCAACCCAGTGGGTTTCTCAGTACAGGTCTGTGTTTGGTCTGAGCTGCACATTGTTCCTTCTTTAAAGAATGTCCCCTAGAGTGTGCATGCCTAGAGAAGCAAGAAAGAGCATGCACTGCACCCTTTTCTTGTCTCAGCGGGAACCACAAACACCAATTCAAATGTATAAGTGGGGAGTATAAAAGTGCTCCTGCTTGCAGTTCCACCAGGTGGTGCCAGGAGCTGCTCAGACATTCAAAGTGTCCTAGACGTGGAACCAGCGTTTCAGGTTACGAAAGAGGCCTGTGCAGGGTTGGCGGGGCTGCCAAGACACTCTTCAGATTAAATATGGAAGGTCCTGCGGACCATGTAACCAGCAGTGGGCCAAACTGCTCTGTGCCGCATGATAATAAGTCTCAAGATCAAATGCGTTTAGTCGCCCCATGTCATATTGCACTGTGAGAGTGTCGCAGCTAACCCCTGGGCTGTTTCCCAGCACATGCCAAACAAATCTTTAACACACGCAGTGCGATCCATACAAATTGTGACAACAGTAGTGGGATGTTCATGAATAAAAACAAAAAATGGGGGAGCACCACTATTTTCATAATTGCTATACATCAGACTAGGGAGAGGTGCAGTTTTACCCAATGATTCACAGCTTCAGTCAGTTTATGTAGAGCTGTCTCATAATCTTTAGCAGAACCCTTTTAGGATCAGTGTGTACTCAGCTCCCCAGGTATCATACAGCACTAGTGGTCCATTGCAATGGGTAGTTTATGTGCACTGGTAGTGTAACTAGCATGAGCGGAAACACAAGAGATTTATTCCAGTTCACTGTAAGCCTGGAGTGCCCCCGAACAGCGCCACCTCCCTTAGGATCGAAGACAGATTATTGTTTGGATCCCTAACATGCAGCAAAGTGTCATCTGCATAAGTGAAGACAATGTAGCCAGGATATATAAGCCCTTGGTATAAAAGGTATTCCCTCAATGCACACAAACGTGGCTCTGCCACCAGTGCGCACAGCAAAGGGTACAGTGGGCATCTCTGATAGGGTGCCCCTGCCGCTAGCAATGGGCTCTGAAATTATCCCATTAATGTGCACCCACGCCGTGGGTTGCGTATATGGACATTGATCAGTTGGAGGAATACCTCCCCCCCTCCTATCCTTAATATCGCATGCAAGAAGCACCATGCCTACGAGTGGAAGGCCTTTTCAGTGTCCACAAAGACTGCCACTGCACGTACATGTGGGAGCAAGGTCCGTACCACTCCAAAAAAAGTTTGAAGGTTGTGCGTTAAGGAGCGGCCCGGAAAGAACCCTGTCTGTTCATATCCCAACTCCTTAGGTAGTGTTGGTGTTAGCCGATTAGCTAATATTTTGGCATCTAGTTTAGTATCAACATTCAACAGGGATAACAGGCGGTAGGATGGACACTCATCCATTGGTTTACCCGGCTTCAAAATTGTAACATTCAACTCCCCCTCATGGTGGGAGGAATTGTGCCGTCCCTGGCCATCTCAGGCAACTGTGTAACTAGATGGGGTATGAGGATATCCTTATAAGCTTTAAAGAAACCCCCTGTGAGGCCATCTATACCCAGGTCCCTCCTCAACGGCATGTCCTTCAGTGCCAATCGGACTTCCCCTGGCTCCAATGGAGCCATCAACCTCTCTGTTCATTGGAGAGCCATGAATGAGATGGCGATGTGGGCCAGATAGTCTCCAGTTGCATCAGCGTCTGTTGCGCTCCGTGCCTCCTATAACAAGGAGTAGTACCTACAGAAGGGAGTGGGTATTTCCTCCGTAGTGTGGACCAGATGGCCCTGTTCATCACGCACTTCTAGTATCGTAGCAGTGTCTCGCCAGGGCAGCAGCATCGCAGCCAAAGTGGGCGTGCTCCCTCCCTGTACACCTACGCAGTCGCAAATTTTCAGAGATGATTAACATCATTCTGAGCCAACTCATGATATTCATCAATTTTGGCCCTTATGGAGGCTAGTAGGTCCCTTTCTCCCGACTCTGTGTTGTGTCTCCAGAACAACCAATTCCTGCTCTATGGTAATTAGTCAATGCGAATGGAACGAAGCACACTGTCATGCTTCGAGATACTAATACCTCTGATGTACACCTTAAAAGCTTTCCAGATTGTCGCAATTTGCCGAATGACTCCAAGTTAGTGCTGAAGAGTTTTGTTATGGCTAGCCGCAGGCATCCGTCAATAAGTATGGGGAGAAAATACCATGGAAGGGGGAACGGATTGAGGTGGCCACTGTCAACTCTAATAAATCTGGGGAATGGTCAGAGTATGTCCACAGAAGTGGTTCACATCTACTCACGGGCGGAAGCAACGCACTGGATATCACCCAAAAATCTACGTGAACATCATGCACAGAGGAGTAATGCGTGTAACCTGGTTTGTTTTAGTGAACAGTGCAGCCAAACATCAATAAGGTCAGCTTGTGTTGCTTTGTCCTTGATGGTTTGCGGCGCTGCAGATGGACTCCGGCTCGGGCCCTCTGATAGATCCATTTCTGGGGACAGTACACAATTAAAGTCACCTCCCCAAATCTGCCATATACCCGACTGCTAGGAAATGCGCCTGTGTAATGAGAAGTAAAATTGCAGGTGATACTAGTTAGGACCATATATACCTAGCAATAAGAAGGAAAAGGCGTCTTTGCTGCAATGCGCAACCACATACCTCCATCCTGGGTGTAGCTCCACCCCTTGCATCTTAACCCCTGAGCCACTATGAGCCCAAATTAACACTACCCTGGCATGTGTATTGAAACCTCTGGCGCAGTATTGACCTTGTTATGTGTGTGCGGTCTTAATGCACTGCTCTCCATGGGCAGGTGTGTTTTTTTTAAGTATAGCTACATCGATTGCATGCCATTTAAGGTATGCTACGATCTTCCTAAATTTACTGCAGTAAATTAAGCCACTGACATTCCACGTTAGACAGCAGCCCTGCACTACGCCTGGAGGGTGCTATACCATCTCACACGTTCTATTTTAGCCATCCCCCCAACCTCTTGGCTTTTGTAAGCTGTCATCCCTGATCGACCACTGACAAGTATCTAGTGACTGTGCTAATGACCACTCTATGTTATAAATTATTTCTGGGTAGTGGGATATGGACATTTTTTATACGTTTCCCCACACTATGCCGCACCTTTACTGACACAATGAAGTCATTTCCTCCCACACTCACCCCAAATTCCAACGTTCCCTCTTACTGTTACACATATGTGGAACACACAACGGGGTTTCGCTTCTGCCATATTCATATATCCTGTATTGCAAGCGACTGCTAGACTGCGGACAGTTAACAAACTGCTAATACTTCTATCCGGGGTACATCCCCACACATCTGTGTGGTAGGAGACCTCTTCTCCCAGTATAGAAATTCACAGTGTCTCTGTAGAGGAAAACCAGTTACATATAAAAAATTCCATTACACAGAAATCATGCACTACATTAATGTAATAAAAGGTTACAACTGCATTACATGCAATGACAAATAGTGATACAGTCAAACTGTTTGTAATGGTTAAAGTAACATTCCCTGAATAGTTTCACACCGATCAAGAATTTAGTTATAGTAGTGTTTTCGGGAGAGGCAAATCACTATAGCCCGTTTGAAGAGCCACTTTTCCACTCCCCTACATTTGAACCTTTGCTGTCGTCCTTGTTGCTGGGCTTTGGAGACCGGCTTCAACTAGCGTTATCCTCTCTTCGTTTTATGAATTGGTGATGTGATTTCAGATTAGAGAAAATAGTGGCCTTACCATCTGTCATGACCCAGGGACAGGATGGGTACAGCATGTTGTATTCTAGGTTGTTTCCTTGCATCCTGTGCCTGTTGTCTAAAGTCAGGATAAAGTGACACTGTGGTGTCCTTGTATGGTAGTTCCTTCACTTCCCGGGCCTTTCGAAGCACTGCATCCCTACTGTTTTCAAGAGCCAGGCTATGATTGGTTTGTTGGGTGCTCGGGGGACCGGCTGTGGCACCAACAAATGGTGCGCACTTTCTACAACAAACCTTTCAGAAAGGGATTCTCGGCCTAGTAGATTGGACAGCAGCTGCTCCACAAAAAGTTCCATGTTATCAATGTAAGTACTTTCTGCCATGCCAGTAATTCTTAGATTATTCCGCCTGGATCGTGCTTTCAGGTCCTCAGCTTTGGCTTTCATGTAGAGCGGGAGAATGTCCATTAGTTTTTGCTCAGACAACATAGTAGTTTGCTCATCCTTGATGTCGGAGACTCTCGGCTCTGCCAGATCTAGGCATTCAGCTTGTTTGTCCAGTTGCTCCATCATATGATCCATGTAGAACAATAGGGCATCGATTTTCCTGTTGATTTTTGTAAGGTGGATAAAATCGGTTTACGGTCCACATCACTCCCTTCTCCTGAGGTGCTCGTCTCCTCCTCAGCGGTGCGGCCTCACTTTCCCTGGGCTTTGTGTGTCTTATGACCATCAATGTTAATTTTCTGTTCCATCTTGTCAGATTTACCCATTGCACTGATGGAATCGTCTCCAGTCCACCCTTCACATCTCAGGAAGGGGCTTCTCCACAAGCAAGGCAGCACTAGTTGCATCCCAGCTATGCAGGTCTCTAGACAGTTAATGAATCAGGGGGAATGGGGCGCTGCAGCCACCTCAGTTTCAAAAGTCCTCCCCCGCCATGTTTCACTCGGCAGGTCTGCCTCCCAGCACACTGTTCTGCAACGGGGAAAAAGCAAAGCCTCAACACACCTCTCAGGTGCAGCTTTTGATGTTAAAGAGCATGCGCAGGGCTATTTAATGCTATAGGCGGTCAGGAACATGGCTTAGGCAGCTGAATTACAGGTAGGTGCAAGGGGAGGAGAAGTTCACACTGCACTTGCCTAAGCGTTGGATTTTCTTAGAGCTCAGTATCGTAACTGGAAGGCAAAATTAGGCCAGATCCCATTCCAGGCTAGGCAGTCTGGGAGGCTGCGCGGGCCCAGGGGCTATGGTATTATACTTGATGTCTGCTCAACATGCGATGTAGTCAGGGCCAACTCAGGCCACCACAGTACCTTCCAACACTACAAGCCTCCAAGGAGCGCTACCTGTCTCCTCTTGATAGATAACTGCAGGAACTTGTTCCTCTTTCCCTGCTCACCTCCGCAGCCCAGGGGTTATCACTGCCACAGCTTCCTTGTGTCCCCTGTGCGTGCACCCTCTTCAATCGGGACCACTTGTCGAGGGCGCTTGCTGCTTGCCAACATTGCCCACCCGCGGCAGACGACCGCCAGCTGAGGCTCTCCAACGTTCTCTGGCAATGTCACTTCTCAGCAGCAGCAACAAATGTGTTTCAGTGCCTCATCACTCGCCCGCACCTCAATCAGGCCAGCAGCTATGTCACAGTGGCCCTTGCAACATGTTTGTCACACCACAAATGTAGTGTACAAAGAAGGACCAGGAGCACCTCCAGAGTAATCGTAGACTAGTAAAAGCATTAAGATTATACAGCAGTGTGCGGAGCAGCGTTACCTTGTGGCCATCTTAGAGCACAGCAAGCTCTTCGCCATGTACATGATATGGTTACTGGAAATTCAATACTGCAAGTGTTACTAAACCCCTTGGGTTATTGTCCTACTTTTACAGGCACACTTACCATGCTTTGCAGCAAGACTGCCATGGTTTACAAAGCAGTTTAAAGAACACAAATAAAAAACTGTTCCAGACCGAAATGCCTTAATGTGCAGCTGTTTTCCAAATGTGCCACAACCACCAGAAGATTTTGCATACTGCGCACGCAGCAATGACTACATCATAAGCTTAATCGCAAAGCATAATGCACATCTCTTGTGCATTAGAGCCACATCTTGTGCATTCAAGACACCTCATGTGCATTAGATCCATGTGGTAAAGCAGAAGACATGGCTACAGAGAGGATAGTGATCAAACAATTTCTCATTAGAGCTGTTTTGAGACCTCAAAGGAGATGTTTTCACATTGAGAAAAGACTTGACCAATTAGCTAGTAGAGGTTGTTCGGGACATGGATAATTCAGGAGAGAGATTTTTGTCTCTGGAAGATACTTGTGATGCAAAGGAAGAAGAACAGAAGTTCCTCCACCCAGAATTTTGAGGGCCTTGAATGCAGACCTTTTCGAAATAACACTGGGATAAAGGGAGCTCTACCTCTCGAAGAGGGCTTGAGTATCAAAACGTATGTCCAAAGAGTGTTTCAAGGCCATTCTGGGGTAACCTGATGGTGAGAAAATACAACTGGACAAAACACATCACACAACAGGTCCCTGCTTCATCAGGCGTCTGCCATGCATTCTCACAAGTCCACTTCTTCCAGATTATGGAGGAAATCATAGCAGCCGCTTCTCTTAAAGCTAGCTTTACCTTCAAGTTGCACTCAATCAGATTTCCAATAAATGTGGTCATCTTTTATGATTCATCTTTGAAGTAATACAGGTTTTTTTGCTGGAACAAGCAAAACATATTTTGAAAATCCCTAGAAAATAAGGGCTGGAAGTCCATGGACTGCAGCAACAAAATGGAAGAAAATCCCAAGCATGTGACCTGAAAATCCACTGTGACTGCCACTGGAAAGGAACTTAAGGAACTGCTAAGCAAAATAATAAGCTTCACTTTCACCAAAGAAAATATTATGTGTCCCGAGATGAACCAGCACACGTATCCCAAGATGAACCAGGCAACACCGCCAGCTAATGACATAGGGCCTTATTAGTAGGTTGTCAGGTGGGATATTCTGTCAAAATGTGATGGATATCCTGTCTGACATATTACAAGTGTCAGATACTGCAATTTACTTATAATAGGGAGTATTCCCCCACCAAATTCTAAATAAGGTCTGTAGTCTCTTTACTGAAGGACAACTAGCCTTGCAGCTTTGTTCAAGAGGTGCTGAAGGCTGTCAGATTGAACATGCAACCTCACTGGGATCCAGGTGATATAGAGCTGAGGACCTACTTCACTGCTAACATTCTTTATGATGGGACCGCAGATAGAAAAAGCTTTTTGAGTCTGCACCTATTGGCCATCTGTCACAACTAGGAGATATGTTAACAGGCTAGGCAGGCCAGATCAGATTGGAGAAAATATTTCGCTGACATTGGTCATGCTATCTTGTCTAATTTCTCAGAGTTACTATATTCGTTTCGCGCTTGGGACCTGAAAAGAAATCCTCGAGTTAGAATAGTCACACTTTCTGAAAGTTAGTGTACAGATAATACAGATTAAGACGAAGTTGGAGTTTTTTGTGGTTTTGAGGTAGGGGTGAGAACACCAACACCGGAGGCTGCAACTACTGTTGTGGTAAAACAGAAAAGATGATTTCCAACCATGGTTACGTTTATCACTTTAAATGTTAGAGGTCTGAGTGTGCTGATTATCATAAACCACTTACATTTTCTCAAAGAAGAAGGTTTTTTTGTTGCCAGAAATGGACTTCTTCAAGAAAGACTGGCATGGGCTTAAATCCTGATGATTCACCAAACTATATTTTGGTTCGGTGAGAGTAAATCCAGGGTTTGGGCTATCATACTTAGAAACAACATTCAGGGAGACATTATCAAACAATGGAGCAAAGAGGATGGCATAGTGGTTGCTCTACTCATCAAACAAGGGTGATATATTTACACTATTGTCTCTATATATGTCACTCACCTCCGTCCTAAAGGATTTCTGGTGCTGTCGCGTAGGCTCTCATTATTCTAACGAGACTACTGGATTTAAGCAGCAGAATCACCTGCAGTGTTGGGGACTCAGTCTAACCCACAACAGTAGACACCTGTCTGCCTAATCCGTGTTTTGCTCCGGTTAACTAGCAGTGCCTCATCTCCACCCAAGAGCAGGGATGATTTGGCAGCCGAGCGCATGACAAAATTGATTCCCCAGGGAAATAGTGGTCACTCAGATCGCATCCGTTTCTCTCAGTTACATTAGTCACACATATACAAGGACAAACAGAGGCAGTATATGTTTCAATAAGGTTTTAATGAAGCAACTGCATCTTAAATAATAAATCATGTACTGCAATAACCAGGACGATGAAGCAAAATAGGATTATAATTGTGACAAGTAGAGTGAAGCATAAAAATAACGCTACCATATTGTCACTAGAGTCCCTACTATAATTCCTACCTAGGCAATATTAGAGCACAGCATGTTGAGCTCTAGTTCTGCCCTTCAGGTTTCCCTGGGAAGACATCATCCCTTATACCTGAGAAAGAGACCTGAAGACTGCATAAGCAGCTGTAGCGAAGCATTCAGCAATCAGCATAGAGTTGTGGTCATCTGGCTGGAATCTCCCTCTAGCGTGTTTGGCATAGAGAAGTGTTTTTATAATAAAACAGCTGATGTTCTGAGAAAATGTCCCTATGTAAGGATATGTATGTTTCTCTGAATGTCAGATACAAATCGCTACCACGTTTACCGGCAACCTATCTTACTGCAGCCTTGGGAAAGGCACAGAGTGAAAGAAATGTCTTGTTTATGAATGCAGTGCTGACCATGCAAAGAACAGCTAGATAGAGAGAAATAAAACAAGACCTCAAATGTGGCTATTGTTAAAATAATAAATGAAGCTGAATAAAATATATCTAGGTTAAAGTGCACAGCGGCAGGCTTAGTTCAGTAAAATAACGTGCATGGAGGTATACCTAAAATGGCTACCCAACAGTGCAGGGGACAGAGGAGATTTTTCAAGAATGTCAGTATACGGGAATCTGAACATGATAATAAAGGGTCCACTGGAGACACATGCACAGAGAATGGGACAGACAGGCTCACATTCTATTGAAGATAGCAATGGTGACACAACTTGGGCTTGACCAAAAAAACTACACACATTACTCAGCTGCCTGTTCGACCTTTGCACATATAGACCACTTGTTCACATCTCATTCTATGTCCCCAGAATTGAACAGACATAGATAGGACATATCTCCCTATCAGATCAATCCCCTATGCCCTGTCACTCTTCATGCCCAGATATGAAACAACCTTTCGGTCCTGGAGACTTACAGACAATAACCGCCTTAGCAGAAGCATATCAGACGACACAATGCACATTATCACCACATTCCAGAAGGATAACAAAGAGTTCTACATTACCCAAACACCAACTGAGATGCTCTAAAGGCAGTAGTGAGAGTGCAATCTGCAAGATGGTAGACCCGTGCATAGCTAGAGGCACAACATAAAGAACAGGAATAGTCACACAAATGGACAGGTTCCCAGAAAAGGCAATGGCAATGAGAGCATAAGTCAAGGCATTAGCCACATACAAGGGAGAATACCTGCTTCTGAAAAACAAGCTTTGCTTATATGACGGCAGTAACAGCTGTTAAAGTTTTGGCTTGTGGATTAAGTCGTAAAAGATAGCGGGTGAGTATCTCTGGTTTTCGCTGTCAGTCTGGATGGACTAAATCACAGGGCATGTTTTTATGAGTTTTATGAGTTTTCAACAGTTTTATGATTTGCTCTGTTACCAGGAAGATAGCTAACACAGCAAGATTGCAAACCACCTACATTATAACCCACTTACTTAACTCACAAAAAGGCGGTCTGCCCCCTTTGAAAACCTACACAGGTTAGCAAGGTGCTGCTAGCCACAGGGATACTAAAGATGACTAAGCAGAGGGGGATGCACGGATACACACCCCTGTTTTTTTTTAAACCTTTGCTAAGCAACTAGCACCTGTTCTGACCCGACTTTATAATGGCTTTTCTGTTGCCAAAGAAATTACGGATATCATGTACAAGGCCCGATTACAGTGGCATCAAAACCAGACAGAGACACACTGTTATAAAGTTTGAATCATCCAATATCTCGGGTAAATATAGTTCGCAAATCTTCTAAGGGATATTAGAGGGCAGACTGGGGAAAGTAATGCCAAGGTTGATAGAACCAGACCAAGCTGGATTCATATCTGGACGTATTAGTAGTAGTAATACCAAGATCATTCTGCAGCTTGTGAGCAATTTCCACTGGACAAAGAAAACAGCCTTCTTAATGTCGTTAGATGATGATAAAGAGTCTTAGAGAGTGCTGTTGCCCTTCTTTGACTAGTCACTAACTGCAATTAGTCTTGGAAGAAGATTCAGGAGCAGGGTGGTGAGCTATTATCAAAAACTCACTCTAATAAGTGCCACAGCTGCATTCCTTCCTGCTTCATGCTTCAATACTGTTAGGGGAACACAGCAAGGATACCCACTCTCCTCGCTTTTATTTAATTTGATACTAGAGACTTTGGCTACAAAGATTAGACGCTGAGATATAGGCAATTTGTATTGGAACAGTTGGTTGCAAGTTGGCAATGTACACTGAAAACATTGGGACATAGACTCCGACACCCTTATTTAGTGTAAAAGGCCATTTATTAGGACAGGCTTGCTAAATGATCATAACACGTCAAATATAAACAGAACTTTATAACAACCTTTATTGTAACCTTGTAACTCCCTTTCATCCATTCACATTTCAGACCTCCACTTATCCTTCGCATCTCACCAAATCCACTTCTATTTCTACACATCCCCCTTTTCCTTTTTACCCCTTGCCTGACTCTGTCCTCCCCCATCTGTCATCCTTCACCTGCTTCTTTCTCCCCCCCTGGAAGGGTGGACAAGCCCGCACCTGATTCTCCAACCTCCCCCATCCACTGCCACTCGGCAAAACCACTTGGCGTTTTGCTGCCCCCACCAGCGAACCCGCTGCAATTCATGCTTGACCATCCATGTTTCTCCACCAAAAACTTTCGCCCCACAAATCTGTTAGCAAAAAACGCAACTCCGCCAGGTAATGTGCATTTCCCATGTCCGAGAGATGCACACCGTCACCCCTGAAGGCACCTGCTCCTCCTCCTTCAAACCTTCATGCGTCAAAACCTTAATGTCATGGGCCCCTCAAAAAACCCACATAGTCCTGTTTATTTTTCTCCGGGCCCTCTCAATAGCCCCATGTTTTTGTGCCCCACGCCATTTCCTTCGTGGCACAAATTCTGTCCACACCAGGCAAGTCCCATGCATGTTCTGCCTCATCAGGACCAGATCTCGCTGCAGGTGTTGCAGTATGGTAAGCCCTGAAAGATGGACCGATCATTTTCCCCAAGGTGTACCACCAGCACATCCGGAGATCCCCAAGTCGGCAGAATTGAAGTGATAAACGGAAGCAAATTGGCCCACCTCATGCCGCTCTTTCCCCACCACAGCACTTCATGCTGGCTACTCGGTAGTCCCAAAGATCGTCCGTAGACCTGTTTTTCCGCATACTTGGCCACCCAATGCACGAAAGAATGTCCGACCAGCCACGTGATTGACTTAGTCTTTTCTGGGCAACTTACGCAACCTGAAATGAGAAACAAAATTCAGCACATCATGCCACAAAGCCCAGTCCTCCCCTTCGTTACCCGGGCCTAAACGCCTCACGCTTTCCCCTAAATTGAACACATATCTTTCACAGTACTTCGAGCGCCATCGTCCAATGCGCCTGATCCTATCCCAGTCCCACCCCAACCTGGCTGCCACCGTTGCTACCCCTATTGTAAAGGAGTGTGTACCAAAATCCTCAAAACAGATAATAACTGAAAAGCTGTAACCTTGGTGCCATTCTCACGCTGAAAAACTCTTTCACCCCGACCTTCCATGCATGCTGTAAATTTGTCCCATTCTCGTACCGGGCAGGCTTCCACCACTCCCCCATGCTCCAACCAAATCCACTTACCCTTTCCCAACTGATCCGTTTTTGAGCGCCTCAGCCATATCCCCAATCTGCCACCTTGGCGCTGCACCTCACACCTCTTCACTCCACACTCTATGTCCACCCCCAACTATTCGGACACTCGAAAACCCCAAAAAAACATCCATATCATGCATAGCCGGAAAACGCAACCTCATCTGCATTAAAACAACACACTGGCAAACGTGCAAGATTTCCAAAAACAGCTCGAAAGTCATGGCTTCCCGAACGAAAACTGAACTAGAGCGAACCATCCCCTAACCCTTCAGCATTTTGCCCAGAATATCATTCTTTGCCGGGTCCCATCCAAAAAACAACTTCACATAAAAAGACACCCCCGTCAACTTGCCCCCAATCGTAGCAGGCGATAAACCTCTCAGAATCAAAAACACAACTAAACGCATCACTCGCGCCTCCAGTACTGCCTGCTCCTGACTCCAAAAATGCCCCCTGTAAGCTTCAAAATCCTGAACTCAAACCATGCCAGGCGATAACCCCTTATGGGTGGATTCTGCTGGCGACCTCTCCACCAGCTCATGACCATCATACCCCCACCCTCAAATGTCTGCCGGGACCGCTGTCTTGAATTCATCCGCGCCGGGTGCCATCTTTTGGAAACGCTGCCACTGCAAACAAGATAGGGAATCTGCAATGGAGTTGTTTACCCCAGGAATGTGTGGAGCATTAAATATTATGTTCAGAGTCAAACAACGCAACATAACACTCCTGAGCAACTTCAGTACTCCCACATCCCTTGCTTTCTGGTTGTTAACCAGCACCACCACTGTCAAATTATCCACATGGAACATCACTGTCCTCTTAGCCAATTCATCTCCTGATACCGCCAGCGCCACCAAAAGAGGGAAAAATTCCAGGAAAGCAATGCTCCTTCCTTGGCTCAGCCAATGCGCAGGCCATGTCTTTGCACACCAATGCTCACCCGAGAACAAACCAAAACCAGCTGTGCCAGCCGCATCAGAAAAAATCTGCACCTGCCACACTGTGTCCTCCTCTCGAAAAGCCATTGAGACCCTGTTAAACTGCGTCAAGGACAGATCCCATATCCTTATGTCTTCCCGCAATCCTACCGTCAACCTTATCCTGTGATGCAGGAGCGATGCCCCCAACATGACTAGACCCATGCGCCTACAAAATGTCCTGCCCCACCGAACCACCCGACATGCAAAATTTAGGAAACCCACTAGTTGTTGAGCCACCCGTTGTTCAATTTTGCGCCTCACCCTGACCTCCCTCAAGAAAGACAGAATCTCTCCCACCTTCTCAGCCGGTAAGCGAGCTATGAAAACCCTTGTGTCCAGTTCAATCCCCAAAAAGGTTAGAACACAATTGGGGCCTTCAGTTTTTTCCGGTGCCAGAGGCGAACCCAAATCCTGTGCCATCTGTTCAAAAAGCCTAAGGGCCCTGCCACATTAGCCTGACTGCGCTGTCCCTACAAAGAGAAAATCATCCAGGTAGTGCGACACCGCCCGATGTCCACTCAACTGAACAAAAACCCACTGCAAGAATGTACTAAAGGCTTCAAATGGAGCACATGAGATCGCGCACCCCATGGGCGGGACTTTGTCTACATATATCGCCCCCCCAGCTGCATTCCTAGCAAAGGGACATCTGAATCGGGAGCAGCCAAAAAGCTGCCTTGATGTCGCATTTTGCCATCTCCACGTGTTTCCCACACCCATGAATGATCCGTACGGCATCATGCACTGTGGCGTATACCACCCTGGTGTCTTCTGGTGCGATTAAATCATTCACCGACACCCCTTCAGGCCAAGACAAAACCTAAATTCCCCTCTGCTCTTTTTCGGTACCACTCCCAATGGTGAGATCATCAAGTCTTCCATTTGCTACCCGTAAAAGGGGCCCACAATCCTGCCTTCTGCCACTTCCTTGTGCAATTTGTCTGCCACTACCTCCGCATAGTTTTAGCTGACTGCAAATTCTCCGCCCATCTCCTCTCCATGGACCCTGATAACGCACTCGAAAACCATCACTGAATCCCCACTCCAATTTGAGAACTGTCTCCATGTCTGGGTACACGCACAACCAATGCACTAACGTCTCCAATCTAATTGGAGTAGGTGCCCTTTGGCGCAGTAGCGCCCAGACCCCCTTTACCCCTAGCTGCTCTCCACTGTTTGGCAGGACTGGTGAGTGAGAAACATTGTTTAACCGGATGCTTGCCCCCACATTTGGAACACTCGTGTCTAAACTTGCAAGGGTGCCTAGAGCAGAACCCTTGTTGAAATTCCAACAGGCTCCTGATGTAGATCCCTGTGCCCTCTGAGGCACACCTGCCCCTCCCTGAGCGGGATGCTGCTGAAAAGGCTTATACACTACTGAGAGACCACTACCTGTATGTGTTTCTGCAGCAGAATGCGATGATGCCATCCACTGCATCCATAAATGAGAGGCCACATCTCCCCACGGTTTCTCCGGGTTAATGCTAACTCTGGCCTGAAACTCCTCATCATAATTCAGCCAAGCAAAACACCCGAAATGCAATTGGGCTTTCTGAATTATGTCCATGTACTTGAACATGGCAAAGGCCCAGTTAAGGTATCTCTCACAATATATACTGGCATAAATGAGGAAAGCCGAAGTCCAATTGTCCCTGTTTTTTGGAACTCGTGGCCTCCGCACCAACTCCCACTCCTCTTCCTTGGAACTCTCCTTAGCCTGTATATCTATGCAGGAGTTTGAATACGTCCACAAATTTGTGCTTCCAAATCCTCGCCTTCGTCTTCTCTGCCACATGGGACCCTAAAGGCATCGCGAGACCCATGTAAGGGAGTCTCTTCCTGTACCCAGCAACCCCTTTCTCCTTGTCCTCTTTATTACCACCTTCCCCTTTATCCTCATTCCCGTCCTTTGCTGTTGTCCCCTTGTCAGTCCTCTTGTCTGCCCCACCTGCAACCACATCTCCTGCCTCCAACTGAAGGTGTACGGAATCCTCCCCCACACCTACAGATTTGTATTGAGAAGTGCACCCTTTTCCCTTCTTGACCTCCCATGGAGCCCAGCATTCTCCTTTAACTTGCAGCCCCTTAGCTGTCGCTCCCACGTCTGTCACTACCTTGCGCCTGACGCCTTCCTTGCGGGAGACCATGTGTCCTTACGCCGACGTAGAAACCTGTAAAACAAAAACAGAAGAGGGGGTTGTGCCGCTCCTGCGCCCCTGCCCCTTCCCTTGTACCCCGCTCACCTCTTTCTCTTGAATCTCGCCTTCTTCCCAATCATCCAGCTCATCATCATAGTCCAGTTCAAGCACCACTTCTTCATCCACTCCCATTCCCTCATCTACGCCAATTGCATCCCCCATGCAGTATTCATCTCCCACTCTGGGACCTCCCGGCGCAAACCAGTCGTGTCCTTCCTGTGCTCCCACGGTGCAGAGAAGGCTGCCGAGGACCCCTCTAGTGCTTCTGACAAACGTCAAGGGGCCGTATTGTGCCCCGTTGGCTTCCCCACCTTTCTGCCCGCCTCAGATGCCGGCATTGACTCTCTTTGCCACGACTGGCCGTGTGCGCCAGGCACTGCTGTCACGCTGCCAGACCCGCCAGCCGCACAAGCCTCCTGCACTGCCCCCTGCTCCTCCTGCGGTATCCATACCCAACTGCCCCTCTCTGGCCTGTACCCCTCATCTTAACACCCCCCCAGCCCCGCTGCCTTCCTCTTCGCCTTCCTAGACCTGCCCTCGGCCTCACCCCTTCCTTTACACAACTTTTCCCACCTACTTTCTGTTGCTTTTGTTCCTGGATTCGTGCCTCAATATCAACAGCCGCCCAGTCAGTAGACATGTGACGGCTGCCCCCCCCCTTTGTCCTCTACCAGCCCATCATCGACGGAAAGGTCCCTAGCCCCCAGGCCACCTGACTTGTCGCCAGAGCAAAAAACAGCTCCCCCGAGATTGACGCTGCATTGCCGCCCACCTGGTCCTGTCCTGAAGCGCCCCCACACTTATCTTCCATACCCACCCTAGTACCCCTAGCTGTGGCCCCAGCCAGGGTAAGATCAAGTGGCTGCTCTGCCCCAACTAGCACAACCGCAACCTGCACTGCCTGGTGTGAAGTCCCCTGTCCCTCTACAGCCAGCCCTGAAGGGCCTACCACAGCCCCCTGGTGCCCCTCCCCCTCCAGCTCCACCCCCAATCCACCTAACCCAAGTCGGGGCTCCCGCTGGGCCCTTGGTTCAACATCACAGGAGGGGGGCAGCCGCACTGCACCCCGCCCTTTTTTCATTTTCTTTTTATTCCACTTAGTCGGGTAACGGCAAGCGGCAGTTGCCGCGGCCACGCCCCACGCCGCGGCACACGGCGCATGCGTCATTTCCACCCAGGCCTCCTCCAAAACTCCCGGTTGCAGGAGGTCGCCATGGCCCGCCTGTCCCAACACACGCAGAGCAGCCCTTATGGCCGCAATATTATGGCTCCTGGATATGACGCACGTCTCAATACTCAGGCAGCGCGTGTGTTAATATAACGCGCGCCCGTCAGAATAGTTTCATTTACCGCCTGTCACAATATTAAAAGGAAAAATAAAACACACCACTAACGCGTAGACGGTAGAGGGGCCCAAATGCCCCAGACCGTCACCTGTGTCTCACAGGCAGGGTGTTGCACGAAGATCAAAACCCTTGTACCGGGGTAACAGAAAAACTGCTTCAACTCACTCCGGCCGCTTCCAGCCGTCGATAACCTAAGCGTGGCACTCCAACTACACCCCACACTAAACCCCCTAGATCGGCCAACCTCTGCGCAGCGTGACTTGCTGGCACCAAAGAGGCCGATCCTCCCAACCCCACCCCCTTTCGTAAACTCCTAACATCCATTCCCTGCCCAGTGAAGCAGCCTATCCCACCCAAGGCCATCTACTTCCGGCCCTAGAGCTCCCATAAAAAGACTGGACTGTGTCCAGCTATTCACGGGGCCCTATTATGGTGACAGGTATCCAGCCGGCCTTGATGACTGAATTATTGTCATGTGGAAGAGTCATGGGCTTCCGATTTAACTTGTATAAATTACTGGCCCTTAATTTTACACTCTCCATGGAACAGGCAACAGATCTCAAACGGCAGTTCCACTTCCAATGGTCTGAATGCCAATCCTTATTGAGGGATGCAGATTGCCCTTTCATTATCATGCTCCCTATAAATAACCTACAACCAGGGCCGGCTTTGGGGTGGCGCGAGCAGTGCGTCCGCACCGGGTGCTGACCTGGATTGGGGAGCACTGACCTCAGGGAGGCTGTGTTTAGCAATAACTTCGGAACTTGCGATTTAAAGGCACCTCCTGAAAAGTTTCTTATGCATTCAGCCTTCAGGAAGCAATTAAAATGTCAGGATACCTCTTGTGATTAATGTTTCTGCTAGGGAGAGAGATGGGAGTTTAGTCTAGTGGCAGCTTTGACTCGCCATAAAGTTGCAGAGGGTTAATATGCCTGCTGCAAAGAACAGAACTATATTTCATGTGGATAGCTGAGTGGATTAGTAAAGCCAGCCTTTAGAGGCACTTTAAAACAAATGAATGTATCTGAAAGGTGGGCTATGGAGAGATGAGGGGCACATTTGCTGGGTGGTGGTGAGGGAATCCGAGGAGGTGGTAATAAAGTGGGAGTGCCAAAAAAGACATTTGCGCTGGGTGCCACCAGCGCTAAAGCCAGCCCTGCCTACAACACCCTCCTCAAAACAGTGTGTATAGACACTCAAGGCCTGACACTCAGGCAATCTCTCCTAGTTGGGCTGTGTTACTACCATAGAGATTACCCTATTCCCATGCATTGTTTGTACCTTCTCAATCCTCCCACTCCCAGCCACGGGATCTGTCCTCCTCAAATATAGAAGATTATAGACAATTTCGTCTGGTGAAGGAAACAACATAGATTAACTTCCCGGACTTTTAAAAAACCCACCAAAGAAGTGGACCCGGGTTGGAATGCCCAAAATCAAGAGAGAATCCCATGCCTCCTAACTGAAGAATATAATTGACTGGATGAAAAGTGAATCTGAAAATCATTGGTACTTCATGAACCAAACAGTAGCGTGGCATGTATAGGTCAGGTTCCATGGATGCACAGGAAGGATAGGGTGTAGGACTGTATTCAACCCCAATCACGAGGGAGATACTAGACGTATAGGAGAGAGAGTTACTCATCACATTTCCTTCTCCACTGACTTTGCTATTTGGAAATCCAAAATTCATACTGGCTCTAAGGAACTGCTGTTTTAAAATATGGTGGCACAAAAGAATCAAGAGACAAGGATACATGTTCATAGGATCAGAGATAAGGACCTTTATGAATGCTTGCTCCTAATATGACCTGTATGAATCTGAACACTTCTACTACAACCAAGTCAGATAGTTGGCATAACGTGATCTGTCATGTACTTGGCTTGCAAAGCCCTTTCTAAATTCGAATAGTGCATACTGTCCCTAGAGAACATTAAACATTTGGTTTCAAGTAGCTATATGATGCTAATTAAAGATTATGCTCCCTCCTAACCCTGGGACAGGAGAGATGGGGGAGGGAATTAGATAGAGAACTGTAAAGGAAAGAATGTGAATGCAGGGAGACATTTGCCAGAGCCCATATTACAGCAAAGCCAACTATAACACAGGAAGCTCTTATTCAAAATAGCTTAGTGATTATACCTCATCCGTATTACCAAATGGGAATGTACCAAACAGAGAATTTTCAAAGAATTAAAGTGAAAAAGTGCAAAGATAACTAAATTGCCCAGTGAAAGTTCAGGGTCACAGTAGACCAGGACCAAGATGCAATTTCAGCCTGACTATAATGGAACCTGGGTTGGATACACCAAGTGGAGTGGTTCTGTTGAAAGTCTGAGGGGGTGATTCTAATCTTGGCGGGCGGCGGGAGCCGGCCGCCAAGCGGGAACCGCCAGAAGACCGTACCGCGGTCAAAAGACCACAGCGGTCATTCTGAGTTTCCCGCTGGGCTGGCGGGCGACCGCCAGAAGGCCGCCTGCCCGCCCAGCGGGAAACCCCCTTCCACGAGGATGCCGGCTCCGAATGGAGCCGGCGGAGAGGAAAGGGTGTGACGGGTGCAGTTGCACCCGTCGCGATTTTCAGTGTCTGCTATGCAGACACTGAAAATCTGTGTGGGGCCCTGTTAGGGGGCCCCTGCAGTGCCCATGCCATTGGCATGGGCACTGCAGGGGCCCCCAGGGGCCCCACGACACCCGTTCCCGCCAGCCAGGTTCTGGCGGTCAAAACCGCCAGAACCAGGCTGGCGGGAAGGGGGTCGGAATCCCCATGGCGGCGCTGCCTGCAGCGCCGCCATGGAGGATTCTTCAGGCCAGGGGAAAACCGGCGGGAAACCGCCGGTTTCCCTTTTCTGACCGCGGCTTTACCGCCGCGGTCAGAATTGGCCTGGATGCACCGCCAGCCTGTTGGCGGTGCATCCGCGGTCCCCGGCCCTGGCGGTCCATGACCGCCAGGGTCGGAATCAGGCCCTGAGAGTTAAACAGTTCAAAAAAGTTTCCATATCCCACTTCAGAAAAGGACTTTGTCACTCTTTTAAAGAAAAGTTAAACTGTAGCGACTAAATTGGAACCGGAGGCCAGATACCTACAGCAGGTTAGCTCAAATTCAACTGGAGTTTAAGTTAGGTGACCAACTGCTGGCATTGAATGCAGCCATATTTAGATAATGGTTTCTATGAAAATACATAGCCTTTCAAAGATGCTCTCAGTCTGGAATTTGAATCATCAAACCTTCCCAATAAAAACACCATGACACGTTATTATGCATTTTATGCTTCAAGATCTTAACGCAGTGCCACCATGGAAGCACAATCCTAAATAAGAGAGCTTGAAGAAAAATAAAAAAGCATTTCTATATTAAAATAATAAAAAGTGATGTTAAAACCTTCAAATGTAGGACTCATAGCAAACTGTTTCTGAGAAGCTATGTTTCAAATAAGCCACAACCATGCTATGAATTTGCAATAACTCGGTGATTAGTAATCCAGTAGCATTGTCTCCGATCTGAATATTATAACAAAAACCCTGGACAAACTATATTATCTAAGCAAAGACTGAGGAATCAGATTTTTACAATTGTGAACGTGATTATGTTATACTATTACCAACACTTAGGTACACTGAAATTTTTTGCCCATTAATTGAATTTCTGTACAGATGTTAATGAATTTTAAGAGATGCCATATTGTTTTAATTTATTATAATTGTATTTAACTTTTGCCTATTGAATGGTTTTAACTATCAATACAATATATTTATTAAAATAGTAAGTGTTCTAATGTAGTTTACATTGTCTTCCAAAGATATGTGGTGGTTTTCAAAACGTACCCGACTCTCCTTCCTATCAGATTTCGATGTGGATACGCATTGCTTGCTCCCACACTTCTTTTGAGGTGTGCCATATGTGGGAGAATAGGCCCTTCACACATTGAATGTCAAAAGTGCTCTTTGGTTCAATCTAGAAAAAACAAAGCATAAACATCTAAGTAAACCTTTGTCATTTATGATCTCTTCTGCATCCGAATACCACCTTACAAACATTCCATAACACATAGGATTATATCACGTATAATACAACTTGCTGGCAAAAGGACCACAAGTCACAATCAGGGGAACCTAGAACTCATTTTAAAATGGGTAACGACCCTACCACAGCTATTTAAGGGCTCCCTATTTAAATAACTAGCAGTGCAGTTAACTGAGAGTAGTCACAGTTTTGTGATACATGACCACACATTATACAGTCTACATGCAGTATTAATAGTGAATGAGGCGCAGTCTTGTTCAATACTGTAGTCAGACACTTTCAGTTGACCCGCACAAGCCACAAAAAAAATGCTGTGCTCTGCCAGCTTGCTGCCTCTAAAGCAGCAGGGGTCTTAGATAGTTCCAGAGACCTTTGGGTGAGCGCTACTTGTGACTGCCTATCCGGCGAAGGTCACTGCCTCGAGCAGCTGCTGTGGTTGGTGGTTTGTTGCGCCTGATGGTCTTGAGTCTGCGTAGTCAAGATAAGTCTTGTAAGCTCCAACAGTGCCTCGACCAAAGTCAGTCTTCCTAGGTGACTCAGCCATGGATTCGTATGAATCTGCATGAATCTTCAATCACCCAGAAACCTGCCAATCCACAATCTGGGCTCACTAGAGAAAGAGCTGCTTGACCATTTGCACACAACCTGAGTAAGAAGTCAGGTCGGCACAGAACATGTGGCTTCTGCAGGCACAGTCTGTTCGTACAGCAAACAGACAGGCTAACGGTGGTGGTACAATACCGAGCATGCATGAACCAGGCAACAGGGCAGCACATTGCCAGCACCACAGCCAAGGAGGAAAGAACTGGACTGCTATTGGTGCACATGTGCCAGTATCCAAACTGCACATCGGCTGTGGCACACCCCAGCCCAGCTGTGCTACTCTGCCAACCTGTGGCTACTAAATTCATTTACTGAACAGGAGATCATGCAATGGTTCAAGTCATGACATGGGGCTTGCCTGGAAAACAGCAACATATGTTTTTTTCAATGATTTCTCCAATGACACATTGTTGCTATGATATCACTGTCACCCAGTAGTCAAAATCACAGTGACACAACTTCCGTGCGAGGGGGGAACGAAACAGGATAGGCAATCACAGGAACTGTCCCCGCTGGGAGAACTAAAATGTCCCAGTGGAGAGAGCTTAGGCAAACCACAGGCTACAATTAAGTACTGGTTACAGCAATCGTCGCAAACCTGCTACCAGAACATCATTTAGCACAATGAAGATACAAGACACCTCCCATGCGCGAATATTTTGCACCCAATCAGTCTTTAAATGAAGAAATCAACACCACCCTAATGTAAAGGATGCACTTACTTCATTCTGCACCTATTAGGGAGCCTAACTAACTCTCTTGAACTGGGGATACATTCGGGACAGCATTAACTTTTTTGTGATATACATGCAGACCCACACTTTGCATGATGGTTGATAGTGTCAAAAAGGTCTTGTAGTACTTTGTTGTAGGACTTAGCCTTTGGAATCCAATAATCCACATAAATGTTGACGAAGATTTATTTCTATCTAAGTTAAGATCCTACTACAGTCAGGGACTTGCGAAAGCTGGTATACAAATTCCAGGTTGAATGGTAGGATATTAAGCTTTTTTTTTTAAACTGTAGAACTTTTAAAAATGTCTTAGAAATAACCGTCTTTTAGTTCCAAGGAATATAGCCTGTCTTCTTGCTGAAATTATATGACTGAGCGTCAGCATCCTGAATTTCTGTTACTCACCCAGATCTTTGCTGCTTTTAGGTGCAAAATGGGCTTTTTGAGAGACAGAAAGCACCATGAGTAGATAGATATCTTTGTTCCCCTGATAACTTGATACCCATTTCATTTTGGTTTTTCTGCAGTGGACAAACTTTCTAAATCAGCTGGTTGCAAGTTAATTGTTTGATCAAAGTGGACATAGGTGGTCATTCTGACCCTGGCGGTCTTTGACCGCCAGGGCGGAGGACCGCGGGAGCACCGCCGACAGGCCGGCGGTGCTCCAATGGGGATTCCGACCGCGGCGGTAAAGCCGCGGTCGGACCGGCACCACTGGCGGGGTCCCGCCAGTGTACCGCGGCCCCATTGAATCCTCCGCGGCGGCGCAGCTTGCTGCACCGCCGCGGGGATTCCGACCCCCCCTACCGCCATCCAGATCCCGGCGGTCGGACCGCCGAGATCCGGATGGCGGTAGGGGGGGTCGCGGGGCCCCTGGGGGCCCCTGCAGTGCCCATGCCACTGGCATGGGCATTGCAGGGGCCCCCGTAAGAGGGCCCCTACATGTATTTCACTGTCTGCTGCGCAGACAGTGAAATACGCGACGGGTGCAACTGCACCCGTCGCACAGCTTCCACTCCGCCGGCTCGATTCCGAGCCGGCTTCCTCGTGGAAGCCTCTTTCCCGCTGGGCTGGCTGGCGGTCTGAAGGCGACCGCCCGCCAGCCCAGCGGGAAAGTCAGAATTACCGCCGCGGTCTTTCGACCGCGGAACGGTAACCTGACGGCGGGACTTTGGCGGGCGGCCTCCGCCGCCCGCCAAGGTCAGAATGAGGGCCATAATGTTGAGAAGCAATGATTTAAACCTCAGTTTAGAGCCAGTCTGCATTGTTCAAACTCTTCAGTGTCTTGTTATTTTCTGCTAATCTAACAGGTAGTTACAAATGGGGAATGCTATCCCTACCGTAGCGAGAACCAGTGGAAGTGGATTGGGAAAGTCATTTTTTTGTGTAATAGATGGATTGTATGCCCAATTTAGAAATGCTCCAACAATACGATAGTCCATTAAGGCTGGAATGTTAATGACCTATTTGGAAACAGGAGGCCTTCATTAAGTATCTCACAGAGTTATTGCCTTTCATGCCTAGAGTATGGTCATGTGAGAAGAATGCATTACATTTACCCAGGAAGTTAGCGGTGCCTGGAACCAAATGGTTACTCAAGATGTTCCCCAGATCTTTCTCCCTGACGCGCTAATCTTCAACCTACTTAAAAGGAACTGAAGATGAGATTGATGCCATTAACAGTTTCTCACCAAATGCACTATTAATGACTGGACGTTAGAAAATAAAGGTGTTGCTACAGAGGTGTATATTTACTGACATGGCCAGGTTTTGTTTATTTATTATATATGGGTCAGATTATTTCACCATGGGATAAGAAGCATCTAAAGTGTTAAAAGAGCCAAATATTGTAATGTCTGAGATGTTATAGAGAATCTGAAGTGGGCAATATTGAACTAAATGTTCCAGTTAGTGGCACAGTCTACCAGACACTCCACAAAAGTTGCTTTCTCATCCACCAGTAGTATGTTAGTTGGTGAACTCAAAAGTGAATTAGAGGAATATGATATCCTTGATGTCTCTTGGATTGTTTCCCCAGAGTGTGGCACTTATTTTGAAAAGCAAGGGGTGTCTCTTCCTTTGGGGTGCCTTTGCATTAATTGCTTTTTCCTGGAGTTTGAGTTATAATGTGTCTGTATCTATGGGCCAGATGTACTAAAATGCAATTTTGCATTTCCTAAATAGCGACTTCATAGAAATTGCTATTTAGGAAATGCAAAATGCTGTGTCCCAAAATACCAATTTCCCAATAGCGATTCCTACAAAGGAAAACCTCTAACTAAAATAACTCACTACAAAAATATACTGGTGTAAGTTACTAACTGAAAGGGAAACAAGAAACCACATTTAATTACACCTGTCCTTATCGGATGGCAAACAGCGCTGATGCGCCGAGCAGAGCATTCACCTTCTTCCAGCATCAGCTGACAGTAGCATCAGGATGATGCACAACACAGGCTCCACATAGGACAGATCAGCAGTTCAGAATTAGTTGGCCTTATTAGTGTGGAAGCACATAACAGAATAGGGCAGTCAAGACCATGATGAGAAAACTAATCAAGGGACTTAGAGAATAGGAATGTGAGACAACAGACTAAGCAAGGTATTTTCAGAAGAGTTAGCAATGGACTGACTTCAGGAAGATTCGGAGAGGGACTAACTTCAGTTCCAAAGTTCTTCACTAATTAAAATACTCAAAATCTATTAGATTGGTCCATAAGGTGGGCATACTTTGGACATTGATTTCAGCATCTAATCATTGTAGTTGGCACCACCAAGTTTGCAACTTTATTAAATTCTCATCAGTAATAGTCCATTGTTTCTACTATGACTTCATATGGTTCTGCTAAAATATTATATTTTCTAATAACTTGAAACTAACAGTTCCTTTCCCAGGATACACAATGAACAAAGTTAATATTCTTTCACACAAGCTTCGTGAATCTTCCTGTGCAACTCTGCAGTTAGAACAAATATTGTTAAATTAGCTACATTTGAAAAATGCTCTTCTCCTGGAATACAATAGAACATTCAACATTACATTTGCTTCCCAGAAAAGTATTCAAGTTAAAGGGGAAAATAAACCAACATTTTTTCATTGCTGTAGCAAAATGAAATTTCAGGCCTAGTCATGTAAAGAAAGCCTAATGAACTAATTAAAATACACAAAATACATTCGATTGGTCCATGAGGTGGGCACCATTTGGACATTGATTTCAGCATCTAATCATTGTAGTTGGCACCACCAAATTTGCAACTTTATTAAATTCTCATTGGTACTAGTCTATTGTTTCTGCTATGAATTCCTATGGTTCTGCAAAAATATGATATTTTCTAATAATTTGAAACTAACAGTTCCTTTCTCAGGACACACAATAAACAAAGATAATATTCTTTCACACAAGCTTCATGAATCTTCCTGTGCAACTCTGCAGTTAAAACAAATATTGTTACATTAACTACATTTGAAACATGCTTTTCTCCTGGAATACAATAGAACATTCAACATTACATTTGCTTCCCAGAAAAAAAATCAAGTTAAAGGGGAAAATAGACCAACATTTTTAAATTGCTGCTTGCAAAATGAAATTTCAGGCCTAGTCATGCAAAGAAAGCCTAATGCACATTAATACAATTAATACATTAATAAAAACCTATTGAGCACATAAAGTTCAAATCAAATATGAAAAACTAATTATTTTACTAAACATCATTCATGTTATGTCAAAGCAATTTTTAAACGTGTACTTATTTTTCTAAACACATAACTCATTACAAAACCCATTGTATCAATGTAAATGTGTTTAATTAATACTCATAAAACATTTTATTTCTACTGTTTCTACTTGAAAATAATATTCTCATGTTAATATTCATTGTTAATTCACACATTTATAAATGCAAAATGTTTTCATGTTAACCGTGGTGTCAGAAATACAAAAGGTAGGCACATATGACCACCACATTTTATACTGTGCACATTTTAGTTTCTACATTATTTTTCTCTTAGGCCTTAAAGATTACAAATGTATTAGCTGCTACATGCTACTTCTATGCCACCAATGTATTTAATATAATGTGATCGCTCTCAACCACGATCTTGACAGCGAACAGGCTCAGGGCCTTGGTGTCTATTACTTTGATGTCTTAAAGACCCTTGATGTTGTTTATGAAAGATAGGAATCCGAAAGTTGGTGTTGTCTTCTCTGAACCCTCCTTTGGGCAGAAAGTGCTAATATAAAGGCAGTATGTTATGTAGGCTGGTATGTAGGCTGAGAAAGAGCAGCAAATTCAGACAATACTTTCAGAAATCTTCTTGGAGTCCTATTGAAGTCTGAGCCAGACTTCTGTTTAGTGCACTACTGGGGATATTTTATGAAATAGTATGACTATCAGAGAAGCACAGGATACACAAACCATGTGTAACCTTTTCAGGTTTTTGACCCTAGGGACACACAATAAACGAAGCTAATATTCTTTCACATAATAAAATATAATCAATTATTCATCATAATTAATTATATGAATAATTAATTATACATAATACTGTGACTTCTGGGATTAGTAGGTCAGTTAGACTGGACTAAAGGACAGGACTTCCTGTATAATTACACCACTTATCCCTATTTTCTTTTGTTCTGTTTTCGTTTTAAAGTAAGCCTTTAAAGTGTTTCCGGTGCTAATGCCTCTACAGTATTTTTAAAAGTTGAATAGGGGGGCAGTAAAATGAAAAGGAAAACGTGTTTTTGGGTTTGCGTGGCTTAAACCATGAAAAAAATAGTTTTCTCTTTTAAATTGATTTGTGATCTCACACACCCAGGCAAAGCTGTTCTTGGTTCAGCAATGTTATTGATGGTCCCATGACAGAGGCAGAGGTTTGCCCACTACCAATATAATTTTGAATTAGGTCAGTACATTGCCTGGCATAGATTTGGGAGAACACTCTGGTGACATGAAATGTTAAAACCAATAACTTCTCTTAGGCTTTTGTTGTGAAGAAGAAGAAAGGTAGGGTCTAAATTAGAGTTTTGCAAAGACAAGGGAGAAGCTTTTAGAGTGGGGGGGAACTGAAGTATGTCAGCAGGAGAGGCTACTTTGTCTTTCTGCTTTCATACACTTCCGACAGCCTAACGAAGCAAGAGCCGTTGTTGACGTGGCCAACTGACCATATGCCGGATATAGAGTGTGTGATAATTTTTCACTGGCGAAGGGCAGTGAAACTTGTAAATGGCACCCACGCTATGGGATAAATCTACCATGGCGAGGGGGGGTCATTCGTTGCTTGTTTATTTTCAAAAAGAAAATCAGATTTTGGGGTGGATGGAACTCACAGAGATTTACTCCACAGAATTCTACAGAGTTACCTAAAAACTCCACAAGATTCCACTGAGTTCTGCATACCTGGTAAAGGACTAAAAGTATGGTGAATGGGAGCCAGGCTCAACTCAGAAGTGTGGTGTCAGGCGGGAGAGTGAATGGCACAGGTATGGTAAAGTGCACCACAGCATCAATGAGTGATGTAGGGCTATGCAAAACTGAAAATCACTTTGACTTTTGAAAATCTTACTCTTTGTGCAAGCAGCGGTCATTGCCACATTGTGGGGGCTTCTGCTTCAAAATACCAATTGCATATTTAATTCATCATACTTTAGTGGATCGTCACTTGAGTTCTTTGCTTCATCAACCACGTGCAGCCGGAGCCCGCGATTCCCCTTCCAGCACTCGATGCACACTGTAGGACCTGTCAGCGTTTGGCATGGTTTCCCCTGTCTCTTTGCTTCTGACCTCCTGTTTTTGATCAGGATTGAGCTGAATTTCGTTTCTGCTGGCTTTAGGACTCTGGGCTCTTTACCACTGCTGGCCAGTGCTAAAGTGTTCCCTGTGTAAATTGTATTGGTGATTGGTTTATCCATTATTGGCATATTTGATTTACTAGTAAGTCCCTAGTAAAGTGTACACTGTCTGCCCAGAGCCTGTAAATCAAATACTACTTGGGGGCCTGAAGTACTGGTTGTGCCACCCAAATGAGTAACCCTGTAAACAGGTCTCAGACTTGCCACTACAGTGTCTGTGTGTGCAGCTTTAAACTGCCATTTCACCCTCGAAATGCACTCACTTGCCAGGCTCAAACCTTCTCTTTTACTACATGTACGTCACCCCTAAAGTAGGCCCAAGGCAGCCCCATGGAAAGGGTGCAGTGTATTTAAACGTTAGGACATGTACTGGTGTGTTTTACATGTCCTAATAGTGCAATACTGCTTAATTCATGTTTCACTATTGTAAGGACTCTCCCATAGAGTAACATGGAAATTACCTTGAAATATCTTTTAAGTGTAGTTTAGTTTCCCATTAGGAGCAGATAGAGATGTGAAGCTCGGTGTCTCTGAACTCACTATCTAAAAATACATCTTTGGTGAAGTTGGTTTTTGAACTTTGCGTTTGAAAATACCACTTTTAGAAAGTGAGCATTATCTTGCTTAACCATTCTGTGCCTCTGCCTGTCTACTGAATGTACATCTGGGTCAGGTTGACAGTTGGGCTGTTTTTGCATTAACTTTAGACAGTCACAATAAGAGAGCTGAGGTGTGCCCTGCATATCCTGATGGCTCATCACCAGGCTGATGGGTATTCCTGAGCTAGAGTGGTGGGTGGAGCTGACACTTGCACCTGAATAGGGCTGTGCCTGTCTTCACACAAAGTAGTCTCCAACCCCCTAAAGTATGTCTGGGGCCAGGGCAGGGAAAGGCATGGTCTTGTGCACTACAAAGACTTCTCTTTGAAGTTTGCCTACTTCAGTGACCGAAATGGGTATAAGTACTAGACTTCGACACCACATAGTTAGAATCCTTTTGGACTGAGCAAATTTTGCCGGGAAGAAGAGCTGGATGCTGTAGGAGGGACTATCACTCTGCCTGCTGCTTTTTTGTGCTGGCTTGCTACTTGCTGTTCTGTCGTGGTAGTGAATGAACTGACCATGGCTTTCAACATCTTGCTTCCAAAGATTCTCCAAGGGCTTGGCTGAGCTTGCCTCCTGTTAAGAAGCCTCAGAGATGGGAAATAACCTTACCAACGCAGTTAGAGCTCCACGTGCCATTTCCCACAAGCGCAACAACTATTGCTTCAAAAGCGACTCTGCCTTAACCACACATGTGCCTGAACCACACATATGCATGGTTAAGGCAGAGGGAGCTGTCTAGCTGTGTGGGCGGAACAGGAAGTAGCTGAGAGCAAGGAGAGAGAAGTAAATGGGGCTGAAGCCGGGGCCTGGTTTGGGGGGAAGGTTGGGGTAGTTTTTAAGAAAGAGCAGGGTTGGGGGTCGGGGTAGTTTTTAGGACAGGGTTCAGGTTTTAGGGTTCAAGGCAGGGGGTCGGGGTAGTTTTTAGGACAGTTGACTGGGTTTTAGGCCTCAGGGCCGGAGGGGGTCAGGGTAATTTTTAGGACAGGGTGGGGTAGGTTTTAGGGTTCAGGGCTGGGGTTGGGGTAGATTTTAAGGACAGTGCGGGGTCAGTTTTAGGTTTCAGGCCAGTGGCGGGGGTTCACTGTCGTTTTTAAGACAGGGTGGGGCAAGTTTTAGGGTTCAGAGTAGGTGGGGTGGGGTCGTTTTTAGGATAGTTGACCGGGTTTTAGGCCTCAGGGCTGGCAGGGGAGGGGAACGTCAGGGTAGTTTTTAGGACGGGCGGGAACGGTTTTAGGGTTCAGGGCAGGGGTGGAGGCTCGGTAGTTTTAGGATAGGGTGGGTCCCGTTTTAGAGTTCAGAGTGGGGGTCGGGTAGTTTTTAGAACAGGGCGGGCCAGTTTTAGAGTTCAGGGTGGAGGTTGGGTAGTTTTTAGGACAGGGTGGGGTCGGTTTTAGGGTTCAGGGTGGGGGTGGGAGGTCGGGATAGTTTTTAGGGCAGGGCAGGGTAGGTTTTAGGGCTCAAGGCAGGGTCAGGTCGTTTTTTGGACAGGGTGGAGTTGGTTTAAGGGTTCAGGGTGGGGGGTAGAGGTAGTTTGCAGGACAGGGCAGGGTCAGTTTTACGCTTAAGGGCAGTATGGGGGGGTAGGGTACTTAATAGGGCAATGACTGGGTTTTAGGCTTCAGGAAAGGGGAGGTTGGGGATGTTTTTAGGACAGGACAGGGTCAGTTTTAAGGTTCAGTGTGGGGGTAGTTTATAGGAAAGGGCAGGGTTACTTTTAGGACTTAGGGCGGTTGGGGTTTAAGGCTCAGGGCAGTAGGTGGAAGGGGCAGTTTTAAGGGCTGGGGCGGGTGGAGTATGGTATCAGGTGTAAGGGGGCAGGGAGAGGGATAATTCACCATGCATCTTCCTTTCCCAAACTTGCTTTTACAAAGAAGGTAGTTGTAAAGGCATGCATGGTAAAGGCATATGTGGCAAAGGCAAGGTCATTGTTGAGCCCCGTTAAGGTATGCATGGTTTTGGCATGCATAATTCCTTCATACAACCCTCAGGGACATCAAAGGCTTCATCTGCCAGTGCCTGGGCTCTTCTGTTGAGAGTCCTGACTTGCCAAGTGGTGCCAACTCCAGTCCCTGGGTCCTTGGGAGTGCAAGCTGGTGATCTGAATGAGAAAATTCATGCATCAATGCCACCCGCCAGAAAAATCGATGCAGCGCCTGCCCAGCAGCTGCTGCATTGATGCAGTGCCAGTTTCACCACAGTCCCATCAACACTGCGAGTCTGGACTTACCACGAATCATACCTGGGTACCAATTTTTTATCAACCAAGCACTGCAGTAAGGAACAGAGGATGCATGTCCAGAAATTGAAGCATCGCCTTCCTGCGTGGAAAGAATTGACGCATCCCTTTACCTGGGCAGTAAAGAACCAACACATTGCTTTGCTACTTACAGCTCAAAGCTGATTTTTGTCTTTTAATATTGTCAGGCAGCGGGGAGTCTGCCACTTGCCACGTCAGATTTCGTCCAGAGCACTGGCACAGCATTCTTGCATGGGTCAACCTAGAGGGAAGTGGCAGGGCTGAGGCAAACAAGGGGAAGGAGCCGGCAGGATGCGTAAGAAGACACCATTGTGAGGTGGCTGAGGATTTCCGTTCCACCAGCCAAATAGTTCCACTGGCCTTGCTTTATTCAAGTTGGGCAAACACCAGGGTGAGGAAAAAGAGAGTAAAGAGGTGACGCAGGCTGCCGTCTGAGCCAGCAGTGTGATTTTTCCTCAGTTCTAATCAGTGCTTGAAATGAAAAAATTAAAGTGCCGGTACTCTGTGCCAGAGTACCTGCTTGTTCCTGAGAAGTGCCGGTACTCTCCTATTAAAAGTATTACGTTTTTCTTGAAATGTGCCGGTACTCTCCCTCTCAAAATAAAAAAGTGCTGGTACTCAGTACCGGACAGTACCGGCCCATTTAAAGCACTGGTTCTAATCAAATAGATGCTCAGTGCAAAGTTCCCGAAGAACTCTTCCTTACTTTACCTATGTATAAGTTCATTTTTATTTTTAACCCGCATTGAATTATTTTCACATGCATTGCCTCCTTCAAGTTTCAGCTTGTTAAGTTCACTAAAAGTAGCCAATTGCTTTACCTTTCTCGCATACCGTTCTGGACACATGTTCTTTTTTGTCTAGAAAACAGTGAATGGTGAAATACATCTTCTATGCAGCTCGAATGTGGCCTGTATCTATACACTGTGTTGTTTTTTTGGTACGCAAACGCCCCCATGCTGCAGTTGGCAGAGTTTTGCCAGATTCTGCTCTCCAAACGGAGCATGAGGTGGGCAAACTCTGAGAACTCCGCTGGTGTAGCGGAGCTTACCACCCACCTTTAGTTTTGGGGAATTTGTTTTTAAAAAGAAAAAATAATGAATGCTTGAGGTATGGCTCAGTCATGTTAATAGACCAATATGTCAATGCACCGACACAAATTGGCTGTAAGGTGGTTCCTGTCAATACAAGAGATGTCTGCTGGGGTGGCAACCAAATTTCTAAATTCTATAGGTGGATACTCTGTCAGGGGGACAGGGTACTTTATTCCATAACCCGGCAGACTAAATCCTGTTCCTTGAATCATGCCCTTATTCACTTGTGTCAATGGTTTGTAATATCTCAATGCCCTACCTCACAGCAGACATCCCTGAAACTATACAGCACTGAGGATGTGATAGGTCACATTGTCCAACTTTGCATTATTGTAAAGATTCCGAAACGAAACAGGCTGTTCTTGCCTGCAGACACAATCTAGACATCATTGCTATGTAGTAGATTCCCTTCAGGCTAAAATGCACTTGTTGGTGCATTTATACCCCTTCAAAGGAAATGTTCATACATGCCAAAATAGCCGATTCAGGCGTGAGACACAATTTCTTAACCAAAAATGGCTTTATTTTGGCTGTCTCCCACCTAAAATTGCCTCTCCTTCAACAGACAAAAATGGGGGAAATACAGTCTCCTGATTATTTTCATTTAAATCGCCCTTTATGAGTTAGTCGTCATTTAAATAAGATTGGCTAGCTAGGTAATGCAGCAGATGAGCTCAAAACCACAGAAAAGGAGTATAATATAGAGGAAATCTCATTGGTTGGATTCAGATAGACTCCTTACGCCATCCTTCTCCCGTAGGCTACAGGATAAGGTACACAACAATTTCCCTTTGCCAGTACTACCAAGTCCAACATGACTACATCAGAGAACACGTAAAATCATCAGTTGGAACACTTAATATTTTGCCAGTTTTTTCATTGAAAGAGCTTGGCTTTTTTTATATAGTTGGTCCGAAGTCCGGGATGTTTTTACAGACAGACAATCTATCTCATCTGTCTAGCAACATGCACCCAATATCCTTTGAGATTGAGTTGAGAATTTAGCAAATTCATAGGACAATACTTCAACTCTTCTATTAAACATGTGGAAAATATTGGTGTAAGGTACCAATCAATCTAGTGAGATGAGCCATTAATTGATGTGAAGACCCCAACTGTATTTACTGAAGCCAGGTTGCCTTGTCAGAACTTGACTGAGTTAGAAAACATGGTTGAGATCCCAACTCTTCTTGGAGCAATGGTTATCTTGTTTTTTTGTGTGGAAAAGTGCTATACAGGTCTAATCAATGAGCCCTGGAAGTGGTAGGGTCAGCCAGAGACAATCATCTACGTCTGTGAACATTTAAAGGCTAGCCCTTCATCAGGCATCAGAATATTAGAGTCCTGCATACAATCACTGTGAGCAGTATCTGCAAGTTTTCGATCAGATTAAAATAAGATAGTCAAAATCTCAAACGTTCTCCACCTCCATTATCCATTAGGAAAACTAGAGATTCTTGGTCCACATGGGTGTCTGCTTTGGAGTCAGAGTCTAGGCCGAGGAACACTGCAAATCTTTGAAGTCGCAAACCTTTAATTGATGGAATCATAATTGATAAATAGATGTTTAGACTTGATTAGTTCTTTTTTTCTACCTAGGCAGTGACCTTGAACACTTTTTCGCATTTAGAGTCTGAATGGACCTCTGTGCTGCAGATAAGGTAGCCGTGCAAAAAAGGTGCATGGGAGGGAGGAGGGGTAAAAAAATGGTGCAAAGCTTGCGTTGCCCCTTTTTTTAACTCCTGGGTCAGGGCAGGCGTTAGGGGACCTGTGGGCCTATTTCCATGGTGAAACACAATGGAATAAGACCACAGGTGCCCTCTCCAGGCCCCAGGGGCACTCCCACCCACACCAGAGGAACTGCTGAGGATTGGGGACCCCATCCCAGGTAAGTACAGGTAAGTATTGCATTTTATTTTTTAAAGTGCCATAGGGGCCCTGAAATGAGACCCCATACATGGCACAGGGTGCAGTGGCCATGCCCAGGGGACCCTTGTCCCCTGTGCGGATCATTGGGGTGGTGGGCATGACTCCTGCCTTTTCTAAGGCAGGAGTCATGTGGCATGGTAGGTTTAGCACCATAAAATGACGCTAATCTTCTTAGAGTCCTTTTTTTTTGCTATAACCTGCCTAAAGTCATTTTTTGGTGCTAAACCCCCTTCTTCTATACCACCAGCCCCACCCGACTAAAGTTATTTTTTTTTTACTCTAGCCTCCCCTTTGCACCAGCTTGCACCAGTCTATAAATATGGTGCCCGGCTGGTGCACAGAAATGGTGCAAGCCAGTGCTAAACTTTTGGTGCAAAACTGCCTTACATCAATCAGTCAAGACGATATATAGGTTTTATAGGTTCTCCAAAAACATGCAATACCCAGAGCCAACAACTGAGCTGCACCTCACAATGACTTTTTGTGTTCTAACTATACATCAAATCATATTGTTAACTATAAAGTATAAAAATGAGTATGAAGGTAACCTATGCATTTTTTAAAAGTACACAAGATACTGGGGCCCGTATTTATACTTTTTTTGCGCCGCATTTGCGTCGTTTTTTGACGCAAAAACGGCGCTAACTTGCAAAATGCCATTGTATTTTGTAGGTTTGCGCCGTTTTGCGCCAAAAAGCGGCGCAAATGTGGCGCTAAAAAAAGTATAAATACGGGCCTGAGTTTCGGAACTGAGGATATTTGTACACTTTCGAAATTGCAGTTACACTTGTTATCACGTAATTCAGAGGGCATTTTGCAAAATGCGTTCTTTCTTGTAGAATGGCTTAGATTTAGAAGCCACACTTTCAAAGAAATCCGATTGATAATAAAAAAAACTCAACTTTTCTGTGTTCCCTCACGTCTCCAGATAAAAATGGTACCCAGTTGTGTGGCTGGGCCTCGTGCCTGGGACACAAAACGTAACTGGGAGACGTGACATTTCACCCAACAAATCAATGCTTTTTTTACAGTGTGGGTAGCTGGGCCCCAGCTCAGCTGAACACTGTGAAATCTACCCTACCAAGACATTTGTGAAATCTACACAGTCCAGGGCGGTGTAACATGTATGGTTCTTGTGAGGTTTACTTAACCAGAAGCCTTTGAAACTTTGGCTAAAAACACACATTTTCCTCATATTTCTGTGAGGGAAAGTTCCAGGGTCTGTGAGGATCCACAAATTTCCAACCACCATGCATTCCCACTCATTTCCCGATAACAATGTGTGGATCGGCCTAGTGTTGGGATGGAAAGTGGCCCGAAATGCAACATACAGATCAAATGTTTCCACTTTAAATCAATCCTTTTTCGAATGCAGGTGGCTGTGGAATTTGGGGCCCTAACTCAGGCTAGGGCATTGTAAGAAAATGTTGGTGGATCTGCTTGAGACATACCACCCTGGACTGCCCTCGATTTCCTGGTTTCAGAAATGTGTTTGTTTAGTAGGTTTCTCCAGATGGTGGATGACCCTAGCCTGAAAAGTACAGCCATTCAGCATGCCAAGTAGGCCGGTTTTGGGATTTAGCCCCACCCTGCTGGCGGATATCAAAATTTCCCTTTCCTTGTCATAGGAATGGGAATGCTTTAGTCCCTGGGGAGGACAAAGACCATTGGAGCTTTAGGGGTGAAGATGTTGCCTGAATTCAGGATGGGTCAGACCCCACCCAAATGTTATCTAAAAAATATTCCTTGCATTAAGTGGGCTTTTTGCCACCCTACTAGGCACTGGTTTGCCTGTTTTGGGGCGAGTGTACCACACCTTTATTTTGCCCAAATGTCAAAACCCTGATGTCCAGTGATCTTTCCATTCTCCTGCCCCTTTTAAGGTTAGGGGCATCCTCTCAAAATCGGGACAAAACCTCCTTTCTGCCCCTGGAGGATAGAAAGACTCTATTGCCCTTTCTGGGGTGGTGTATGGTTCGATGCCAGGGTTGGCCATCCGATCTGTTTGTTTGTTTTGGTGCAATTCTTGGGCAAATAGCGAACAAAGGCCCTCTCTGCCCCACCGGGTGGCAGACTGACACTGGTCTGCCCCTTTTGGGGTGGGGTATGGTTCACTGCCAAGGTGGGACGCCGACACCCCTTTCTGTTGCCCTAAATTCAAAATTTCTGTCTTCTATTGAGCTTTCTTAGCCCCAGGGGCAGATCTGGGGCTACCTGTCCAATTGGACAAACCTTCAATCTTTCCCCTTGTGATAAAAGACACTATTGCCCCTTTTGGGGTGGGGGCAAGGCCCTGTGCTAGGGGAGGCTGCCACCCATAGTTTTGTTTGTTTTGCAGCCATGTTGAACTCCCTAGTGTCTAGTTGACTTTGTGGTTCTCTAGGGGGAAAACTGGGGACAAATGCCCTCTCTGCCCCCCTGAGGAGCAGAAAGATTGGTTTGCCCTTTTTGGGGTGGGGATATGGTCCAATGCCAGGGTGGTATGCTCACACCACTTTCTTTTGCCCCAAATTCAAAATCCCTGGTGTCTAGTGGGCTTCCTACCCATCCCGGGGGGCAAAATTGGGGCCTCCACAATTGGGACAAACCTCTGAGTTGCTACTGGGAGGGGCAGAAAGATACTATTGCCCCTACCGGGGTGAGGGTATGGCTCAATACTAGGGTAGGCCATCCCCATCCTTTTGTTTCTTTTGGCACCATGTTGGAATTCCATGTGTCTAGTGGGCTTTCTGCCATTTTGGAAAGCACAGTGGGTCAAATCCTCTATCTGCCCCTACGGTGTAGAAAACCTATGTTGCCCCTTTTGGGTAGAGGTATAACCAAATGCCTTGTTGGGACAAAGTGTCCCTCCCCCCCCCCCCCACACTGTAGAAACCTGGCAGTCTAGTGGGTTTCTACCCCTTGGGGGCAGATCGTGGATGTTAGACCTGACAGCCTTGGGGTGGTCATCCCCAACTTTTTGCCTGCCTCCCTCCACTTTTCTGACACTGTTTTTCCTGGTTTTAGGACTCTGCCTACTTTACCACTACTAACCAGTGCTAAAGGTCATATGTCCTCTCCCTTAAACAAGGTAACATTGGTTCATTCCCAATTGTCATATTTGATTTACTTGTAAGGCCCTCGTAAAGTGCACTACATGTGCCCAGGGCCTTCAAAACGAATGCTACTAGAGGGTATGCAGCACTGAGTGTGCCATCCATATATGTAGCCCCTTAACCATGTCTCAGGCATGCCATTGCAAGGGCTGTGTGTGACACTTCGGCTTGGCATTTAAAAGTACTTGCAAAGCCTTAAACTCCCCTTTCTCTACAGATGCCAGCCCTAAGGTAGGCCCTAGGGAACCCATATGACAGGGTGCTATGTAGGTGAAAGGCAGGACATGTACATGTGTGTTTTATATGTCCTGGTAGTGGAAAACTCCTAAATTCATTTCCCACTACTGTGAAGCCTGCTCCCTTCATAGGATAGCATTAGGGCTACACTCATATACTGTTTGGGTGGTAGATTCTGATCAGAAAGGGTTAACCAGATCATATTTCGTATGGCAATAGTAAATCCTGCTTATTGGTGAGGTTGGATTTTATATTCTATTTTAGAAATCTCACTTTTTATTTTTTAGAAATCCATCTGTGCCTTACAGCCTGTCTACAAACAACATGTGGGCTGGGCTGGTTGTCAGCTTCCTTGTGCATTTCACCCAGACAACAACAAACACATGACACTCAGTCACATCTGCCCTCATCTGCATAATGAATGGGTCTTCTTGGGCTGGAAGGGCGGAGGGCCTGACATTTACATTTCAAAGGCTAGTGGCCTGACCTCACACAATGGACTGCCAAACACCCTACTGGGACCCTGGCAGACAGACCTGTAATGAAAGGGGAACTTGTACACTTTAAAACCACTCTTTGAAGTCTCCCCCACGTCAAAGGCATTTTGGGGTATATAAACTGGGTATCTGACCCCACCAACTCAGACACCTTTTGACCTGAACCTGCACCCTATCAAGAGGAACTGCCTGGCTGACCAAAGGACTCATCTGGACTGCTTTGCTGAGAAGGACTGCTGCCCTGCTGTTGCCCTGCTGCCCTGCTGACCTCTGACTTTGCTGAGAAGTGCTCTCCAAGGGCTTGGATTGAGCTTGCCTACTGTTTTCTGAAGTCTTAGGCCAAAAAGACTTCATCTCCTCAGGAAACTCCCTGTGAACTGAAACTCGACACACAACATGCCGGAAACTATGCACAGCCTGCCTTGCGACCGAGAAATCGCTGCACAGCTGAACCAGAATGATGCAGTCCGACTTCCCGAGTGGAAATTTGACGCATCGCCTGCCTTGTGACAGAAAATTCAACGAACAGCCGTACCAGATTGACGCACAGCTGAACCAAAACATCGCAGCTGATTCCCCAAATGGAAAATCGACGCAGTGCCTACCATACGACAGAAAATCTGACACATCGCCCTACCGGATCGACAGGACGCCTGTGACTTCTTCTAGCATGCATAGGATTTCCTCACGTCACCCCTGGTTGTCAAAAAGATCTCTGCATCGCAGTGAGGAACCAAGACTGCGTGCCGAAAAACTAAGTAAGCGCTTTGCAGCGTGGAAAGAAATGGCGCATTGCCTGTGCCACATCCGAAAATCAGACGCACACCATATTTTCACATGCATCTCCTCCTCTGCAGGCTCCATGTGTGTTAGTTTTTACGCAAACCTGGTACTTTGTGTAATCAAGAGACAACTGTTGATTTCTAAGATCTAAGACTCTTTTTAAGCATGCAAAAGTGATATTTCCACTTGTGCTAATTTAATCTTTGTTGTTTTGACCTTATTTTAACTAGATAAATATCATATATTTTTCTAAACCTGTGTGGTATATGTTTGTGGTGTTTTTACTTTTTTACTGTATGATTTAATGCACAAATACTTTACACATTGCATTCTAAGTTAAGCCTGACTGCTGAGTGCCAAGCTTCCAGAGGGTGGGCACAGGATAATTTGGATTGTGTGTGACTTCCCCTGGCTAGGATTGTGATCCCTACTTGTACAAGGGTGTAGACCTTTGCCAACTAGATACCCCATTTCTAACAGTGGGCAAATCCCAAATTGCCTTCTAGGGGATGGGGGAGACTTTGCACTGTCCACCATGGAGTGGGGGCATGGTCCTGTTCCAGGGTGGGCCACCACCACACTTTTTACAAAAAATATATTATAAAAATGTTTTCCTGATGTCTATGGGCTTTCTACCCTCTCCCTTCCAGACACAGTTGGAGATTGGGGACAAACACCCCAACCTGCCTGGTTGGAGGAAATACTGAATATCCCATTTGTGGAAGGGGGTATGGCACTAGGCCAGGAGGGTCACCCTAATCCTTTGTTCTGTAAACAAAAACTCCATGGGGTCTTGTGGGCTATATGCAGGCCTCAGGGTGGAATAGGGGCACCCCCCACCCCACCAATCTGCTTCCCAAGTGGGCAGAAAGAGTAAACTGTTCACTTTGGGGTATGACCATTGCCCTGTGCCAGGATAGGCCAACCCAATGACTTTTTAAAATATATATATTTTCCCTGGTGTCTAGTGGGATTTCTGAGGGAGCAGGGAGGCAGATTGGGTTCAACCCGCCAAATCTTTCTTGCAGGGGAGGCTGAAAGGCTGAGTTGCCACTTTGGGATTGGGGACATGAATGTATATATTGGTGTGACTCCCCCACTTCTTTCTTTTTGCTTTTTTAAGAGCATTAACTTCATGGGGTCTAAGTGGGTTTTCTGTTCCACTGCAGGGCAGATGGGAGTTAAATTCTTCTATTGTCCCCATGGAGAGGCTGAAAGACTTCTGTGCATGAGGGGAGGGGCACTAGCCTGTTGACAGCAGAGCCACTGCCCTTAAAACAAATCCCTTTTGTCTAGTGGGTGAATACCTGCTTGGGTATTTCCCTTCTGCATTGATCCAGAAGCAGGGACCACTAGGGAGAAATATAATTGTAAAGGGGAGATCTTCCCTTTCCAACGATATCCCTGACTACATAAATGCAGTGAAAGTAAAGTGAGCTTATAGGCTTGTTTGCTTTCACTTTTGTAGTAATTACATCAGCGCACAGTGAGAGCTGATTGCTCTTACCAATAAAAAAAACAGCCTCAGGCTGCTAGGGAAGCTCTTCTCCATCAGCCCAACCAGGATAGAAAAGGAAATCCCTCTAGTGCCAGCAACAGAGGGATTCCTTGCCCATCTCTCCAGGACTTGACCTCCACGTCCATAGCACCCGATTGTGAGTGCTAAGAATGTGCAGGTAACGTCCTACACAGTTCTTTTAAAACACAGGTAGAAAAGAAGGCATTCAGGCCCTGTTTTTGCCCCTTTAGAAGATACAATGCCACAAACAAATGCAGTGACCTATTTAGAGATGGAGAAGGGTCACTTGTACCCTTCCCTTTGCTGCAGTATAGCTACTCTTACTGATCACTACAACTCAGTGTTTTAAGATACTAGTTGTGGTGGTCTCACTCACATAAGGTGGCATGCTACATCATCAGATTTGTGGGTTTGTAATGTCCTAGAGAGTGTCCAAGGAATTAAAATAGTCTCAGGAAAAGGCATGATTGGATGTTACATGGTGACATAAAGAAAATTCTTCAACTAGAACTCACAAAATGAAACAAGTCATTTTCTTCCAGAAGTCTATTATTTTGGTGATCCACCTCATGGAATAAACACAACCCTTTTTGGTGTGAACCCTCAAAGTCACTAAATCATTCTGAGCTCATTCCACTGGTACCTATGGCACAGAGCAGAGAGGCTTAACTTAGGTCAATGTGTAAAGTATTTATGCAGCACCACAATGACAATAAAGTCAAAATGCAACCAATAAAAATCCCAAACCAAATTAGAAAAGTAGAGTAACATTTAATTAACAAAATTTCATAAATCCAATATGGAGAACTGGAGATGCGATTTTTTAAAGTTTTAAGTAGAAATAGTGCTCAAAAGCACAAAGCTCCAACAATAGTCAATGATTGCTGTAGACCAGGACGTACACGCAATTTACATATCCAGGTTTTATGGATGGGTTTCTCCATCACATTCATGACGGATATCCTGTCCACCATATTGTGATCTACGTAGCCTATAATGGGATCATAATATAGCAGATGGGATATCTGTCACATTTGTGATGGAGTAACCCCCTATACCAAACTCTAAATCAGGACCTAAGTCTTTTAAGTCCCAATCCACCCCAGGAGTACACTTCAATTCCACCTGTACCTCAGAGGAGTCTCTCACAAGACTCACATGGTGTCAGGCAGAAGCCAACTTCAGGGTCCAGTTGCCAATGGTCAACTAGGAACTTCAGGAAAAGGGCCTCTGGCAGCTTGTTGTCTTCCTGTAGCCAGTCAGGAGGTCTGGCAACTGACCCTGGGAGTCCATTTCTTTGTCCTGGGTACCGGAGGGAGCAGGTTCAGTCCTTCAAGGCTCCTCTCAGGTCATAGGCACCAGGTCCAGTTGTATTCTGATCTTCTGCATGTCCAGGAAGTGTTCTGAATGTGTGCCTGGAGGCGCCACATTAATGCCTGGCACCAGCTAGCGTGTGGGAATGACACCTTGGCATGGCCTAACTAATGGGGTAAAAGGTTCCTGGGACAACCCTTCAAACGTTTGGTAATTTATATTTCGAGATGCCAAAAGTCTTCAGCCACACTCAACTTGGGCACAGAGTTCTGGGGCTATGTGGGGAGTGTACTATGGCATTGCTGGTGTTCTCCGACATAAAATCCGGTTTGCAGCATGTACTATACCCACCACAAAGCCAGATCTGGTAGTACAAAAGCAGGATCCTTCAGAAACCAGAGGGTGGATATACATGAACTGTCTTGGCATCCTGTTCTCTCCCTTTCAAGTGGGCCCTCAGTGTTACATGTGGCTCAACAGACCCGTCAAGCAAGATTTTACACTGTTGCCAAAAAGAGACCCACAGCCCTTCCACACATATTGTGTGGAGTTCAGAGGAGTAATCTCTGCGCAGTTAAGTCAGTCTATTGTTTGCTCCATCTAGGTGTTTCACATATTTTTCACACATTTTCAAGGCTAAACACTGCCTGGGAGAAGCTTTCAAATTAGTCTCAGGAACTTCAAGCAGGGAAAGCGTAACTTTCTGAAAGTGGCTTCATGGACGTACTGGATCAGTTTGGACGAATATCCTGTCTTCTAATTAACTGGGATAGATCATGCTTGTTTCAGCTACAAAAGAGACCTGAAATGCAATGCCATGCAGGTATGGATGTCCTGTTGCGGTGGAAGTTTGACACCATTAAGTACTGAGGTGCCAAATTTACCATACACAACATGACCTTATTGATGGTAACCTGTGGAAGGCATTGACATTGATTAAACTCTGTATGCCTTTTTGGATACAGCTGCCTTTGAACACTCCATCGCTGAGAGGCATTCATAATGTACTGCTCCGGGTGGCTGTCAGGTATTGGAAGAAATACCAAGTTGATACAAAAGTGGTGCTCTAGGACTTTATGTTACCTGTGGCCCCTGCCTCTCTGCAGACACTTGGCAGAGTCACACCAAACAGGGAGATGGATGGCAGCAGGACTCAAGAAATGGCAGGATGTGGTAGAAGATGGGAGACTGTTCACGTTTGAGGAGTTAGGGACCACATGTGATTTAGACTCTAGCCGAATGCTTTTATACTTGGCCCTCCATGGGGTTGTAGCCAGAATGTGGGGATCTGAGCATGAGTGTCCCCAGGCTGCATGTCAGCTAGAAATGGTGCTTGACTTGAACCTGACAAGACAGATGATCACAGGATTATATGGGACACTTATGCATGGGTCCATTATCCCAGGAGTGTGGGCTCTCAAGGGGTGGTGGGAAGACCGCCTTAGTGTAAAAATACCTGAGACTTCATGTGAATAGTGCCTAAGGTCGACCAAGATGAAATCTCTGAATCCTTGCATTCGCTTCACCCGGTTCAATTATGTACATCATGCACATCTCTCACCAGACAGGATAGGGAAGATGTATGTTGATGCAGGGCCTCATGTCCCAAATTCCAGGGAGAGGATGCAGATCTTGTACACATGGTGTGGACCTGTCCGGTAAGAACCATGTTCTGGAGGGAGATTCCACAGTGTATCTCAGAAATGACTGCAGGCTCCACTTAGATGTTTGCCTAATACAGGGGCATTGACCACAAAAACAAGACAATTGGCTAGCTTTCAGATCTTGACTCTGGTGCTTGCCAAGTGCTGCATAAGCATGTCGTGGAAGTCAGCTGCAGCTCCCCCACTACACATTTGGCAGAAAGCTGTAGTGAGAAAGGCATCATCGGAGTTGGCGCTGCATGTAGATACTAGGGCAAGGAACGGGAGATATGATCCCATGGACCAGTGGGAGACTCATCTTGAAAGGCTGGGACACTTACCAGACACATAGCCAGCTCAAGTAGCTGCTCCAAAAGATACGGTGTGTTGTGGGTGGGCAGTGGGAGCTGGTTGGGGCATGCCCTCAAGATACAGTTCGATTTGGAGGGTGGGTGGATGACAGAGAGCACAGGGTTAGGAGGTTGCTGTGTTCCGGGTGCAATGTATGTGTTTCATGGTGCACAGAGAGGGGGAGTGAGGACGATACTAGATGAGATCATATACTGCTCATATGTTGGGTGTTTGGTTGGGAGGGAGTGGGCAGCAGATGGTTGAGTTATTGTTGTGCTCATTTGATATTCAATGATTAACTGATTTCTCATAAATTTGTGGTCTTCTACACAAATAAGTGGAGGTGTTCCTGTGACTGTACTATGGCCTGATTTTAAATATTTTGTGCAACCTTTCGGATATGCACCAATGCTACTGCTGTTAAATGCATGTGCTTCGCTGTGATACAATCAGGACCGGCGCTTGTGGCGCCCTGTGCGACAGTCTTTTTTGCCCCCCTCACCCTATGACCACCTCCTCGGATTCCCTCACTACCACCCGGTAAGTGTGCCCCTCTTGTCTCCGTAGACCCCCTTTCACATACATTAATTTGATTTAAAGTGCTTGAAAGGCTGGCTTTACTAATCCACCCAGCTATCCACTTAAAATACAGTTCTGAACTTAGCAGCAGGCATATTAACAATCTATGCTACTTTATGGTGAGTCAAAGCTGCCGCTAGCCAAAACTCCCTTCTGTCTCCCTTACAGGAACATTAATCATAAGTGGTAGCTTGACATTTTAATTGCTTCCTGAAGGCTGGACGCACAAGGAAATTTTCAGCAGGGGCTTTTAAATCGCAAGTTCCTAAGTTATTGCTAAACACAGCGACCCCTTGAGGTCAGTGCCTCCAATTCAGGTTAGCACCTGGTGCGGCTGCACAGCTTCCACCGCCCTAAAGCCGGCCCTGGATACAATAGTAATGATAGTTAAAAAAATATCCAACTTCACCAATGAATTGGATTTTAATAACTGTTAAAATAAGTGTTTCATTATTTTTCTAGCTAGTCCCCTTCCTAAGGTACAGTATTACTATTTTATTTGGAATCTGTTCTGTGGTGTTCTATACAGGACAGCTAAGCCTACCACAGTGAAAATAGCTTTTTGGGCCTTGCCACTGTAGGGACATGGTAACATGAACTTTCTCCATGCCCCACTTTTAAATACCATCCACCCCAATTTGTGGGCTACAAGGCTTACAAAGGGGTGACTTGTTAATATTTAAAAAGGAGTTTTTACCTGTTAAAAAGCTTTAATTTGAGAGGTTGAAGCACATGTTTATATTGCAAATGTCAGGCTACACAGAGTAAGCCTGAAGCCATGTTTGCGCTGCCACTAGAGTGGATGGCACAATCAGTGCTGCAGTCCACTAGAGCCATTTAAATTCAATGCCCTGAGTAGATTGTTTACCATCCACGAGGGGCCTATAGGAAAGGTAAATATATAATTATGAGCATGCCAATTTGACAGTGGTCAGAGGAGAATTTAGTGCTGGTTAGCAGGGGTAAAGTTATAAAGCCAGCAAAAATATAGGGCCCAGCAAAAGGTGAAGAATCTGGGATGACCACAAAGAAAAGATGGATTGCTTTCATTGCCTATATATTCTCCTTGTTCTTCTGACACAGAATGTGATACTAGACTCTACCTTCATGAATTATGAGAGGGGGCTGAATGGATTAGGACACAAGCAATAACTTTGGTATGAATCAGTGGCTGAAAGACTAGAACAGATGTGGGAAAATAAGGCAGTCCCGGATATTTGTTGGGTTCCAAATGTGGTGAGTGCACCCAAAACCTTAAATTCCCAATGAAAAATATGCAGGGTTGCCCCAGGACTTTGATTGCTGTCCCTGTCTCACCATGAGCCATCAAAATCATGGACTTTTCTCCGAGGGCTCTGAATCCATTTAGCCACAGAGAAAAAGTGAATGGGCAATGTGAACAGACAAGAGGGGTGTGGTGTTGAACAAACAAAAACAATGAGCCCTCCTTCGGAGTGATCTCGGTGTAAAGGATTTGAAGCCAACCAGAGTGTGGAAAGAGCAGCTTAACTGGTGCTCTGGAGAATCACAACTCATTACTTAGGCATAAATTAGCTAATATTTTTGTTGTCACGGATTCCTGCACCAGACTGCATAATCTGATGAGATGATTCAAAAGATGAATTTTGGCTAAACCCTTCCTCCCCATTAATTGGGATATCAAGATTATTCTTTATTCACTATAAATGTTTGTTCTGCAAGTGAATATAGTTTTTATATGCAACGTGCATTCATGTTCTCTATTGGTAAATTATAAATAGTATCTAATATATAGACTGTTTAGTGGTATGTCAATATTCCAATCTGTGGTATGTTTATCTCTCATGTACGTGTCAGCAAATGCCATTGGTACAGCAATCCACGCAGCTTCACTGGTAGCTGGTGCTCACACATTAATTCCACTAAATACCTTATTCTGTGTAATTTTTGGTTGACATACCAACTATGGAACCAAGAGAGTAGATGCAAGTGTTCAGACTACAGACACTGGCCGAGATCGACAGCTAGAGACAACTTGGCTGGCCAGAGGGAGAGCAGAGAAATTCTGTGTCAACATAGAAGAGACTTGGAGAACATGATGAGGTGATGGGACTGGGTAATGGCTCCAAGAACCAGCTTGAGAAATGGAGTACAGGTATAAAATGACAACATTGTGCACGCAACTGCTCTCTTCTTGCCTTTCATATAACTTTATGCCCAAGATCTTGTTTTCCCTCAGTGGACTTGACATCCTCAAACTTACAGGAGGTGCTCCATGTTGACTGTGTGTATCTAACTAGCACTGGAGTCTCAAATGGACATGGATTGCCCAGAAAGCGTGCCTCAACCCATAATAAATACTGGCTACTGCCACCTCTGCATGGCATAGGGAGGCTCAGGAAAGGAGTTGATCCGATTGTAGTGAAGGACAATCCTTTTACTTTCATCTCTGCGAGAACGTTTGCACACTCTGAGTAAAAATCTATTCAGTGTTTCAGAACTTTGCATAGTGTCCTGGGCACCAGGTTAGCTGTACTCATTCAATAAGGCTAGTGTCCTCTGGAACCAGATGATTCACAGTATGAGATGGAGGCCTACGACATGTTGTTTAAGTGACATGGTGCCCCCTCACATAGCTTCCCACTGCAGCGCTATGCAGCTGTTTAGAAAGGTGTGTGCAACCTTAATCAGGTCTCCTGCCAGGCTAATCACCCCTCCATTTACAAACTGACAAAACAGTTTTTGGTTACTTGGACTGCTGTGCACCATAGCTGTCCAACACAGAACTGCAATTGCTCTGCATTCCTGCCCCTAGCTTTTGGCCCAATCAACATCCACAGGCCATATTCTTTGCTCTTCCTAGAATCCTCCTGAAATCACTTAACTTCCCCAGGAGGCTTTATCACCTTCTATGTAATACATATTGTCTTTGCCTGTTGGATCCCTCTGAAAACCTGGGTGACCGAGGAAATACATGCGTTACCTTGAACTCAAACGTGATGGCCCTGGCTTCTCATCAACACCACCAGCTCAAGATAAATATTGTCCCCCACTGAGCCAGTTGGCCATATTCAGCTGTACTTCAGACAGAACTTTACAGCACCATTTTGAGATTATCTGATGTGAAACCGAAGACCCTATGTTGCTGTTCCCCTAGGATCAGGGTGAGACTTGTGAAACTGGATGAAGACATATTTCTGTGATGTTGTCAGAGCTCTGTGTCTGGGATCATGCCTTGGGTGAAACTTCATTCAAGTAGACACCCACTCTCATCTTTGCTGTCAAGCAAATGAATCAGGCACAGAGGCTCATGCGGGCAATAAAATTGGCACCACTGGAACATGAGCCAATAGAGAATTGAAAGATGGTTGGGTGAGCGTAATGGAATCACTTCCAAGCCAGGGGCCCCACCACTTCTGCATAGTATCAGGCAAAGCCAATTCAAATGAGACAGCAATAAATGCCTAGCAAACTGGCATTTTGCACTGGTTTTACTCTGTCCATCTGAGCTCGCACCTGCCCTTGCACATTTGTGTTTTTTCCATCCCATTGGTTCCCTTGAGTCGATTTGGCTGTTGTTTGACCCTGTGTTTTTTTCTTTTTCCAATCTCATGCTTCCTATTTATTCTGTCATGCCTATCATGAGCAAGACCCAGCTCTCTGAATCTAGGTGAATAACAACTCCTAAGGAAATTCCTCTTTTTGCATGTTCACCCCCACATTTTTAGACTGATACTGCTGCTTTTGACTCTGAGAGTGACCTGAGGCCTGCTAATCCAATCTCAGTGTCAGAGTTCTAACCCCTTACAAAGTATATGTTGAATTGGCTATACCCAATAAGTCCTTAGTTTATGGTACCCATGGCATGTAAGACAGTGTCTACAGAGGTGTGCAACACTGTTTATGCCACTCTAAGTGTGACCAAGGACACAGTGGCTCCCGTCTGCCACTACAGACTGAATGAACAGTGTTTACACTGCTAGTTGGACAATGTCATTTATACTAGTGGCAAAGCCACTAGTTTATTTACCCCTCTACATAAGTCTCCCCTAAGGAAGACCTATGGTGCCCTATGGCAGGGAGCTATATGGTGTTAAGTAAGACATATCTTTTCATATGTCTTAACAGCAACATTTTGAAATTGTTGTTTTGCTGAGGACAAATTAGTAGCGCTGTTGACTTACACAGGGTTACCAGTTGGCACCCCAGCCTGGCTAACTCTTGAATGGGACTACCTAAATGGGTACTGTAAGGTGTCAAACAAATCGTGGTTGTTAGAAATGTGATTTCTAGTTGGCAGTGGTTTTCACCCTGTCCAAGTAGAGACCCTCACTCTAATCAGGGTAAGAGAGTCACACACCTACGATAACCCCTGCTCACCCATTTGGTAACTTGGCACGAGCTGTCAGGTTTATCTCAGAGGCAAGGTGTAAAGTATTTGTAAACACACACACACAGTAACACAGTGAAAACACCACAAAAGTACTCCACACCGGTTTAGAAAAATAGCCAATATTTATCTGAATAAAACAAGACCAAAATGGCAAATATCCAACATACACTAGCAAAGATACAATTTTTCAAAGATTAAACTTCAGTATAGCACTTAGAAACACAATAGCTCCAACTGGGACCATCACAACATCGTTGACGGAGTAATTCCCAACAGTCTGACTCCACTCGCAAGGGAGTGCGGGCCAGTCAGGGAGTCACTCGGACCCCACGTACAGTACCTTTGAAAATGATAAAACAAAGACAATGCATGGAGTGGGGGAGGTGAAGCGTCACTGGAGCCAGCGTGTCATTGGTTCCTTACTGCTACTGGGGAGGTGAGGCGTTGGTTCTTTACTGCGAGGCAGGGGAGGTGAGGCATCGGTTCCTTATGGTTGCAGGGGAGGTGATGCAGTTTCGGTGGCGAGAGATCAGTTCCTTATGTCCTATCGGGGTCGATGAATCCAGCAGGTCAAGTCGTGTGGTGTAGATTTTGCGGTGTCGCGATCATTCCACGGGGCCACAGGTACTGCAGTAGAGTCGGGGTCAGGTGTCCCAGACACCAGGGACATGGCACTCAGAACTCACTCTGTGGCAGGACTCTTTAGGCACTCCAGTGGCATCTGGCCTGCGGCATCAGTCGCAGTTGTCGTGCTCAGTTGGGACCACAGCTCCGGGTGCAGCCAGCGGGCGGAGTCAGACAGCGGCGCCGATTCTGAAATCGCTCTGGAGTCAATGCACTTGGTTTCCACAGAACTCACTTCCTTGGGCCCAGGAACAGTATTTGGCACAAACTGGCAAGTCAGGACTCCCAGCAAGAAAGCCCAGGTGCTGGCAGATGAAGTATTTAATGTATCTGAGACTTCTAACAGGAGGCAAGCTCAGTTGAAGCCCATGGAGAACTTTGGAAAGCAGGATGTAGAAAGCAAAGTCCAGTCCTTTTACTCCCAGGACTGAAGCAGAAGGCCAGCAAAGCAACAGAGCAACAAATCAAGGGAAAGCAAAATACACAAAGGGGAAAGGAGGAGGAAGAGAAAGTCAGAAAAGTGTGTCAAAAGGAGAAAACGCGGACAATAGAGAACCTGCAAGGCTGATATAAAGGGATAGGGGTTGTCTAGGTTGGATGAACAGGCATGAGGTGGAATCAAGACAATGCAGCCTTGGTATTCAGCACACCAACATTCAATTGCATTGGCCTTGGGCTTCTAAGGCCTGGCAATTATTCTCTTACAAAATAAGACCTGAGCGTTTTCAATTATCTAGCCATAACCAATCCTGTGCTTCCATGTAAACATTAAAGAACATTGGCCAGCGTGTGAAAACCTTGCATGCACCGTAGGATATTTAGGATCGTTCAGAAGTTAGGTTTCTAATTTTTCTCAGCTGTTGCCTGTTGATCAAGAAGGAAGAAAACTAACAGATGTTTGATTCATCTCTCTGGGTTAACTGTGTTAAAGACATCTGAGTGTTTTAAAAGGAGAGAAGACAGGAACAACTATCTTCTAAAATGGAGAGAGTATTGTACTTTTTCTTGAGGATGGCTGTGCTCCTTGGCTAAAACATGAGCTGGAGCCTGCCTTTGTCGATCTGTTTGGCCAGTTGGATTGAGACTTTTAACAGGAGGCAAGCTCAGTTGAAGCCCATGGAGAACTTTGGAAAGCAGGATGTAGAAAGCAAAGTCCAGTCCTTTTACTCCCAGGACTGAAGCAGAAGGCCAGCAAAGCAACAGAGCAACAAATCAAGGGAGAGCAAAATACACAAAGGGGAAAGGAGGAGGAAGAGAAAGTCAGAAAAGTGTGACAAAAGGAGAAAACGCGGACAATAGAGAACCTGCAAGGCTGATATAAAGGGGTAGGGGTTGTCTAGGTTGGATGAACAGGCATGAGGTGGAATCAAGACAATGCAGCCTTGGTATTCAGCACACCAACATTCAATTGCATTGGCCTTGGGCTTCTAAGGCCTGGCAATTATTCTCTTACAAAATAAGACCTGAGCGTTTTCAATTATCTAGCCATAACCACTCATGTGCTTCCATGTAAACATTAATGAACATTGGCCAGTGTGTGAAAACCTCGCATGCACCGTAGGATATTTAGGATCGTTCAGAAGTTAGGTTTCTAATTTTTCTCAGCTGTTGCCTGTTGATCAAGAAGGAAGAAAACTAACAGATGTTTGATTCATCTCTCTGGGTTAACTGTGTTAAAGACATCTGAGTGTTTTAAAAGAAGAGAAGACAGGAACAGCTATCTTCTAAAATGGAGAGAGTATTGTACTTTTTCTTGAGGATGGCTTTGCTCCTTGTCTAAAACATGACCTGGAGCCTGCCTTTGTCGATCTGTTTGGCCAGTTGGATTGAACACCACTGTCCAACCATGTTGCTATAGAGAAAAATGTTGAGATGGTTTAAAAACAGAAAGATTGCTTGGGACTTCAAGGTCAATGTGAGTGATTTAGGGCCTCATTCTGAGGCTGGCGGGCGGGGACCGCCATATGGCCGCTCCGCGGTCGTAAGACCGCGGAGGCCATTCTGGCTTTCCCGCTGGGCTGGCGGGTGACCGCCAGAAGGCCGTCCGCCGGCCCAGCGGGAAACCCCCTTCCCACGAGGAAGCCGGCTCCGAATGGAGCCGGCAGAGTGGGAAGGTGCGACGGGTGCAGTTGCACCCGTTGCGAATTTCAGTGTCTGCTAAGCAGACACTGAAATTCTTTGTGGGGCCCTCTTACGGGGGCCCCTGCAGTGCCCATGCCATTGGCATGGGCACTGCAGAGGCCCCCACGACACCCCATACCGCCATCCTGTTCCTGGCGGGCGAACCGCCAGGAACAGGATGGCAGTATGGGGTGTCAGAATCCCCATGGCGGCGCAGCTTGCGGAAAACCGGCGGGAGACTGCCGGTTTTCCCTTTCTGACCGCAGCCAAACCGCTGTGGTCAGAATGCCCTTGAGAGAACCGTCAGCCTGTAGGCGGTGCTCTCGTGGTCGTTGGCCCTGGCGGTCAATGACCGCCAGGGTCAGAATGACCCCCTTAGTATTCTAGAGAAAGAAGCTGTTGACCCAAAGAAGAGGTACTTTCAGAGTGGTACAACAGCACAGCGCCACATGCAACCTTTCTTTACCACTTAGAGTTGACAGTGATGTCAAACCCTAAAAAAGGAGAAATGGGAAGTTAGGGTCCAATAAGAGAGGGTGGGGTATGGGTGACCAATGCGCTACAGTGCAGAGTACTTTGAATTGGCCTTAAGGAATCTAGAATACATTTGAGGCCGATAACCGTGCCTAAAAATGGCCACATATTGGGAAGATGAAAGAATCCTTAAGAGCACTGATGTTGCAATGGAAAGAAAATAAAGTATTTATTTGATATCACGGCCGAGACAGATCGGTCGAGGTCCCGAATTCCCTTATCTGTTTAAGTGTGTCATGCTGAACAGGGAGGCAGTGCGCTGTAATCCATGCTACTGTGAGATTCTACTGAATGGACAGACTATGTTCCAGATCCAAGGTACTGGCACTGCGCTCTTTGAACTCTCATCCACGATTCATTTTGATTTAACCTGCATTTCCAAGAGGGCACCGAATGATTCTGAATTCCGCGTCAGGGTAGGACAGCGCAAGCCCCTCACCGCAAGGCCTACCCCCACTTCTTAAAGTTCTCCCAAGCAGTAGAAACGTTCGGTTTGGTGCTTCACAAAACCCATACACGTGCAAGCAAGCCCATAACTTAAACAATGTTTAGGCATGCTGAGCCTGGATTCATATTCGTCTATGCTTACATCTATCAGAAATCAAGCTAAAGCCCTTTGTTAGCAATATCTGTATGACAGTTTTTGTGAGTACAGTCGGTCATGGTTGTTGTCGCCTGTGCTTGGTGACAGAGTGCATTAGTACTACATGAGCCTGGAAAAGGCTCTTTACATCTCGAAATCTATGTGGAACTGACCTGCCATAGTCGTGGGTTTTCAGTAACTTTAAGTGCTACCATGCCTTGTAGGCATAGGTTATTGCGTTTCCTGGATCGTTTGAATAGGAGAAACAAACACATCTGGCAATACATCAATAACTAAACCCAAACACAAGTGCTGCACTTTTATCAATTAATAAAAACTTTCAGAGAATCCTTGTAAGGAAAGGAGCAGAAAAGAGAAACCAAATGAAGAGGAGACATAAAGGGAGTGGGAGAGGCCAGCGTGCAGGAACGGCACAACCGCCCTACAGCCTGATAATGTGTCATCTTATCTGTACTCTGCAGACGGGCAGTGGCTGGGTGTCTATAATGGGATGGTGGAACAGGCTGGCAGGCATCATGTGTGTCTGCACTTCGTTCAAAATTCATAGCAAGGTCCCCGAGATGGGGAGGAGAGAAGTGATAGGTGAGGCTAGGCAGCTTATCAGGACGCAGCAGCTCCTAGCAGCGAACATCTTTTCTGAAAACAAACTTCTATCAATACGCGTGGCCAGCTAACACCCACAGTTTGTTCTGCTGGAGACGCTCTTTTTTGCATTTCAGAAATGCCCCTAATTGTAACTGTGCGTGAGGTACTAGGTCAGGGAGCGGAGGAAACAGGGGCGTGTGAACCTTAGGTATCCTTCCTTATGGTTTCAGCTCTTCGCCAGCGTCCTAGACTGGTCTAAGTACAATCGGACCCATTAACAACACAAATTGGTGAGCGATACGTGGAATCAGTATAGGTTCTGTTGGCAAACAAGCATCGGCAAAGGAAACAAGTCTGGGGCGAGCTGTAGCCTTTTAAACTTCTCAATGCTAGTTTTGTTTTGCCTGTGGTAAAACCTATGAGCTGTGAGGCGTTCACCAATAAAAACAAGCATTGGCAAAGCAAATAGGTTACATCCATGCAAGAGCTATTGGCATTGTCAATGTGTTTTAGCCATGTTGTTCACCAGCGTGGCTGCTGTTCAGCATGGCAAAAAGTTAATGGTGTAGAGCAGAGTGGCATAGAGTGTCGTAGAGTGGAATGGCGAAAAGTGCAGTAGAGTGTTGTAGAGTGGAGTCACGGACAGTGTGGTGTATTGGAGTGGCATAGTGTGGTGTTGCGCAGAGTGGCATACAATGGAGTGGCATAGATTAGAGTGGACTGGTGTAGGGTCCATTGGTGTAGAGTGTTGCAGTGTATAGTGGTGTACAGTGCAGTGGCATTGAGTGCAGTGGAGTAGAGTGGAGTGACATAGATTGTAGTGGCATAGATGGCAGTGGCATAGAGTAGAGAGGAGTAGAGTGGTACAGAATGGAGAAGTGTAAAGTTGAGTGACGCAGAGGGCAGTGGCGCAGAGCCGAGTGGACTAGAGTGCAGTAGCACAGAGTGGTACAGAGTAGAGTACCATAGAATGGTACAGAGTAAAGTATAGTGCCATAAAGAGAGTGGAGTAATGCAGAGTACAGTGGCCTAGAGTTCAGTGGCAGAAACTGCAGTTTTGCAGAGTAGAGTGTCAGAGTGCAATGGTGTAGAGTGGAGAAGAGTAGCGTAGAGAGCAGTGACGTGAAATAAAGTGATGCAGAGTGGAGTGCAGAGGCTTGCAGTGCAGTTACAAAGAGTGCAGTTGTGCAGAATGCATTGGCGTAAAGGGCAGTAGTAAAGAGTAGATTGGCGTATAGTGCAGTGGCATAGAGTGGAGTGGTGCAGAGTGGAGTAGATTGCCTAGAGTGCAGTGGCATAGAGTAGATTGTTTCAGAGTAGAGTCAGGGGGCACGGAGTGCTACTGGGTAGCATGCAGTTGTGTAGAGTGTCATAGAGTGTAATGACATAGAGTAAAGTGGTGTAGAGGACAGTAGCATAGAGTGCAGTGGTGCAGAGTAGATTCGAGTGGCTTACAATGGATTGGCATAGATTGCAGAGACATAAAGTTGAGTGTTACAGAGTAAAGTGCATTGGAATTGAGCGTATTGGGAAAGAGTACAGTGGCATAGAGTACAGTGTTTTTTAGTGGGGTAGAGTAAAGTGGCACAGAGTTGAATTTGTCAGAATGGATTGTTGTGGCCAGTAGAATGGAGTGGTTCAGAGTAGAGTGGAGTATTCACGGTGTGGTAGTACACTGCCATTGCAGACAACACATTTTTAATTGAAATGACCATTACATTTGCACAGACATACAGTTTACTAATAAAACTATATAGTGCACAGATGAAAATGTGTGGAAATTGCATCACCTAGTATAATGTTTTGTTTTGATCATAATAAAGTATTGGTTTCCAACACACTGCAGAAATAACAAAATATGTGCTTCATTTGCGTTCACAATCCTGATATATTCTGAAATACTTACACAGCTCATTTAAATGTTGTGTGCTAGAAAAATACTCTTTTCTATCCCCAGTATCTGCCTAAATTGGCGCAAATCCTCAAACCTTGAAGTCAGAGAAATAAAAGCAAACAAGCACTCTCAGAAGACAGTGTCTGACATTTGATGTCAGTCTTTGAATACATAGCAAATGTGATGAGGCAAGAACAAGATTTACAGGCCTGTTTTCAGAAAGGGAGCACTCAGAAGGCTACTGCAAATACAATTTGGGCAAGGGAATAAGCAAGCTCAACAAATAAAGCCAGCAAATGGAAAGCAAGAAAATGTGAGTTACAAACCACAAAGCGAAAGGCAAGCAAAGGGCAGAATGCATTCCAAGGTCAGCTTTCTGAGTGTCCCCAAGATGTCTTTGGCAAACTAAAAATGTTCAAAAGCAAAACTAGTTTTTGGTCTCGAAAAAGACAAGTTGCAATAGTAGTCTCTTGCACAGAAGCGAACACTTTGTGCATGACTCTGCTCCTTGTAAGAGAGTCTAATGCTCTCACTCATAGTGAAGTGGACTGACTCATTGCCTCATGCTGTAGTGGGCGAAATAAAAATGTGAATGACACAAAAGACCAATAGATGAAGAGAGATGGCTGAAGCCCTTATAAATGTACTATATAGGTGTTTTACTAAAATCAAAAGGCATTCGTTATTGCCAGACCTTATAATAGTGTGCGTAACAGTCCCGAACCAATACACTTATTTGTCTTAATCCACCCGTTAATGCTATTATCAGAAGAGTTGGAACTGGGGATAGATCTGTTGTGAGGCCTGGGAGCTCTGTAGCCGAATTCTCATTATTATCTTTTAAGATATTGTTCAACCGAGTGTGCAGCACAAAATTCCCACAGGGAAGTCTGATGCATCGGGAAGGCAAGTGCAAAACTTGCTTTTAAGTGCGTAATACGGTGGTTACCAATTTGTCAATTTATCCTTCTTGAAAATAACTTTTAGAGTCAGCGACCTTATCAATGTGCTGGTTTTTCCACACTGTGGTGGTCTCTCCCCTTCTGGTGACAACATCAAGCTTTCGGCTTCAGAAAAAGTATACATGTGTTTTATTTTGTTAACACTGCTGTTCCCAAAAGAAATGAGCAGTGGATTGGATTTTGAGTTTAGGTGTAACTATTTAAAGGGAAGATTTAATTCCCTGGACAGCAGAGTTGGAGCAATATCTCATGTTGGATATAATACATTGGGCACTGCTTAAATAGCACAGATGGCCTAGCTGCCTTCCAGTAGCTAGATATCAGCAAGAAGTTTGAGTTGACGGTTAACTAGCAGCTCCTTTACTTGTGTTTGCTGGTAAGCATATAGTGTGATAGTGAATTATTAACTGGGGTACACTTCCTAAATCCCCAGAACCTCAGGGGAGGTACTTAGAGACACACAGTGTGTCAGGCAGAGGCCAAACAGCAAGGTCCAGATCAGGTCTATTGACATTGATCAGCTGAGCAGTTGCAGAAAAAGGCTTCTTGTAGATTGTTGCTTCTCTATACTTTTCACAGGAGATCAGCCCTATGTGCCTTGTAGTACACTTCGTTGTTCTGGGTGCAAGAGGGAGTGGGCTTAGACCTACAGGGATCCTTTCTGGTCACAGACAGGAGGTCAAGACTTCTTCTGTTCTCCTTCAAGTTGAATAGTGTTCTGAAATGAGTCCTGAGAGAGACAACATGTATGCCTAGCGCAAGCCAACTGGTGTGAATGATTCCTCACCCTGGCCTATTCAATGGAGTGAAATTCCCAGGGACAACCCTTCCAACTTTGCACATTTTGAAGATGGCAAAAAAAGTCTTCTGCCACAATAAATTTAGGCTCTGGGGACTGGAAGTGTGTATGCGAAGTGAATTATGGTAATCCTAGAGTCCTCTCACATCTAGCCCTAAAATTCAGTTTGGGGAATTCACTGTACCTACAATAAACACAGAGGTGGAAGTCTGGTAGAGCCAAAGTAGGGTCTTCCAAAAGCTAGCCAGTGGATACACAAGAACTGTTTTGCCATCCTGTGTTCCTTCCTATTAAGTGCGTCTGCACTATTACATGTTAAACCTAGAAACAGAATTCTGGGAGTACAAAGCTGATCCTTCAGCAACCAGACAGTGGATACACAGTAATTGTTTTGGCTTCCTGTTCCCCTTTCAAGTGTGCCCCAGTGCTATGTGTTAACTCAGCAGGCCTGTCAAGCAAGGTTTGACATTCAAGCATGATTTGACATGGTAATGCCAAGGATGATCGCAGCCCCATCCTGTACGGTCTGTTAGTTTCTGAAAAGTCCTCTCTTCCTATTTGGGTCTGCCTCTTGTTTATTCATGGGAGGTATTTCACACTCTTTTCACGCCTATTCAAATGCTAATTACTGGATGGAAGAAGTGGAAGAGCAAATGTAAATTAAGCCTCCATGAGCTTCAGGCAGACACGTTTACTCAATATATATTAAAAATTCCACCTTCACTATTGAATTTGATTTTTATTAGCTATTAAAATGGTTGTTTAATTATTTGTCTAGCTAGTCACATTTTTCAGATACAGTATTAGAATTTTAGATCTGTATTTCTACATGAAACCAGAATACTGATCTACATAAGACAGCTAAGCCAGGCAGAGTGAAAAATAGCTTTTGTAACCTGATCAATGTAAAGGCATGTTTACAATAAATCTCTGAATGTCCTACTTTTAAATACTATGCGCCCTGCCTTATGGGTGGCAAGGCCTATTTAGGGGTGACTCATTAATATTTAAAGGGATGTTGTGATCTGTCAAAATTTTGACAGGTTGAATTATAGTTTTTATACTACATCTACAGTCAGGCTACAATGGTAGGCCTTAAGCCATGTTTGCACGGCCATTGTAGTGGATGGCAATATGTGCTCCAGTCCGCTAGTGAACATTTAACTTACAGGCTGGCGGTACCTACCGCCACATTATGACATTGGTTGGTTGGCTGGAGCCAACCTGCCAATGTAGTACTCCGACCGCCACGGCGGTATCAGCCGTTGGGCTGGCGATATCCATCGCCAGCCGCCATTGTTCTGCCTGCGGGATTATGACCACGTCTACCACCATGGTTTTCGTGGTGTTTGTAATGCCACAAAAACCATGGCGGTAGGCCATATGAGTGACAGGGAATTCGTCCCTGTCACTGATAGGGGTCTCCCCCCCTTCCTCTCCAGATACTCCTCCTACCTCTCCAAACCCTCTCCACCTCCCTATATTCACGCCCCCCTTCACTCACACGCACACGCATACACACACCAATTCGCACATGCTTACACACATGCATACATCCATTCACACACACATACGCACACATTTCCAAACATGCACGCAGACACACATTCACATTTCACAACATACATGCACTCACACGTCTGTGCATGCACACACGCATTTAACACTCAACACACACCCGCATTCACGCACACACATACATTCACACACCCCCACACACACACACACACTACACCCCCCTCTCCTGTTGGAGACCCGACTTACCTGGATCCAGGTGGTCCTCCAGCAAGAGACAAGACAGGGCGCTGCACCTGCCAGCTGGGCCCGCCAGCAGAACACAGACAGGCCTTATTATTGGTCATAATACGGCTGACAGCGGTCAACTGGCGTGGTGCTGCAGGTGGTAGCAGCACCACCTTACCGCCATCCGCCGGCATGGCCACAGCCAGATTTCTGCCCTTCTTCTGGCGGAAATCCAGCTGTGGTCATATTATGGAGGACGGCTGGTAGCTGCGGCGACGGTCTTTTGGCGGCCGTCGTTCGGGCAGTAGGCGGTTTTTACTGCCAAGGTTAAAATGTGGGCCATAGTGTCTAGAAAAGAACAGAAACTATGGCATGACCACACAGAAAAGGCAATTTCCTACAGATTTACTGAAAAAAGATAGCATAAAAGTATCTGATGGTCATGCTTGAATCCATTTTAAGCACAGGAAGTCGGACCTTGCTGTGCCATAGGGATTTAAGCATCACAGCGCACATTATGTACAGCCTCAGGGAATAGGAACCGGATTTGGATATCTGTGTACATGTTATACCAGGTTAAGGAATATATTACATTCATATTACATGTCTGTGCAGCCAGGCATTAACTCTGATTTCATCTACCAACATTTTAATTTACTTCAAGGTTTTGTCATGTTCACAAGTTCTTTAGTGGCCCATTTGTAGATAACATTTATACTAGACAAATCTTCTTAAAAGGGATAGGAACTACTAAGTCCACAAATTAATGTCACAAATGTAAACATCAGTTTAGGAAAGATGATCTGCTCTTAGTTGTGCTCTTTGGCAGACGATTACGCCAGTCTCCACAGAGTCTGAGAATAGATAATAATGGAGTACTTCTTAGATAGACTTTAAAAGTGATCAACTTTCAAAGAATGAGATCTAGGGTCTGGAAAGATTAAGTAAAGAGAGAATAGTAAGAATGATGATTACTTGGTTTTGGGGATCGAATCATTAATTCACTGAGAACAATGTTGGATTTGGATCACTCATCCTCAGCTTGGCATTATATACTTATACACATTTATTTATTTTGGGGGAGCACGTTCTCTACAGAGAGAATCATGGTACTGAAGAATAAAACTACGGATCCAGAAACAAACCTACCCAAAATTCACAGAAGAGGTATTATTTGAGGGACTTCTTGAACAAGGGATAGCTTACTTGATGGTGAAGCATTAGCATCAAAGAATTTCAAAGTAAAACAATCGAAGGAATGGACACTTGCCCTATTTTATTTTTATTTTGGGCACTTTGGAAATGTAACTGTGTGCCACATCTTACACAATGCCTGGGCACATGTTTGGTAAGAAAGCCTTGATACAGTAAGTGACTTATGTAGAGTTTGGTGGACAGGGTACACTGTGATAAATGTGGCAGTGTACCCTGTCTGCCAAACTGATGAATTGTCCACTCTGTTCTGTTCATCTTCTGCATGTGGAAGCCTTGCACTAGTGGCATGATGGACTTGCGGCGATGGGTATAAGCATCTCACATCGTGCGCCCTTATCCATAGAGAATGGTCTGACATACATGTTTTCCTAATCAGGACTGCCAGGAAACGTCTGGTGGTCCTGAACAGGAAACAAAATAAAAAATTATCCACATGCCCCGGGAAAAAACTCCAAGAGTTTCATGGTCATTTAACCAGTGGTGGCTAGTCACCTTTATAAGCAGAGGGGAGTCATCCTTGGCTCGCAGTCCAAAGAGCTTTTTCTTGAAGGGTTCTCCCACATTTTCTTGCACTACGTTTACTGTCTCACTCTGACTCACCCAGTCCTATTTGTTCTCACTAATTCACACATTCTCACTCATTCTACTCTGGACCACTGTGTCTCACTCAGTCCCACTCATTCTCACTCATTCTGAATTAGTCTTACTGTGACTTAGTCTCACACACAGTAACACTCAGTTACACTCACAGTCATTCTCCCTGATTTGCTCACATTCATTCTCACACATACTGGTCCTTACTGTCACTCATTCTCACTCACTGTGACTCTTTCCTTCACTAACTCTCTCTCACTTTAACTCACACACTTAGTTGCTCAGATATGCTCACAGTGCTGGGATTTCACCAGCGCTGAACAGTATCTCTGATGGCTGACGCCAGCACCTTCATGCACCTGTGTCAGCAATCAAACAGTGTCACTAGCTGCCTCAGTTTGTTGCTGGACCCAATGCGGGTATGCATTGTATTTTTATTCCATCAAGAGTGAATAATTATACACTCTTGATACAATAAAAATGGACCACAAAACAAGGAGGATGTAGTGAAGCTGTGGAGCATATAAAGAAAAGCCACCACGGGTCCAGGGACACCTGTCCATCAAACCAATCCATCCACTCAACCATCCATCCTTTCAATTACCCATCACCCTTTCATCCATCCATCCTTTCGCTCATCCATCCACCCTTTTGCTTCATTTATCCATCCTTTCACTCTAGCCATCCATGATTCTCCCTTTGGCGCATCCATCTATCCATTCTTTCACTCAGCCATCCATCCGTAAACCCATCCTTCCACCCTTCATCCCATCCATCTATCCATCCATTCATACATCCCTCCATTTACCCTTTTTCTCAGCCATCCATCCTTTCACTCACTGATCCATCTAGCTATCTATTCATCTATCCATCAATTCACCCTTTTAATCCTCATCCACCCATCCTTTCATCCAGACAACTATCAACCCTGCCTTTCACTCATCCATCCATTGTTTTACTCATCCATCTTTATACACATCATTTCACTTGTCCATCATTTGTCTCATCCATCCACACTTTCACTCCATTCAGCCATCCATTTACCCTTCCACTCATCCATCCACTCATACTATCATCCAACCTTTCTCTCATCATACATCAACCCATCCATCTATCCATCCTCTCCTTCACTCAGACTCCCTCCCTGCCTTTCACTTTTCCATTCTTACGTCCATCCTTTCACTATTCACCCATGCATTTATCCATCCATCCACCCATCCTGCCTTTCACTCACTCACCCTCTCAAGTTAATTATGATCCTCTGCCTGCCGAACTGCAGACAAGAGAGGCCCATAAACAACCCCACCTCACTGTAGCTGATAAAGGGGAGGGTGACAATGTTCCTGATACAGGCAGAAGCTCAATTGCATACTTACCTCTTAGTCCACTAGCACAATTGTTGTCAGCAGCTGGTCACGTCCCTTTCTTGGGCCTCTACAGAAGAGATAATGAGCACTCTCTCATGCTAAGCTCCACAATGTTCTTTCAAAGCGAGACCAAATGCAATACTAAAAACATGTTACTGCCAGGAGAGCGGCCCCCTGCATCCCTCCAACAGCCTACTTTTCTATGCAGTCAACAAATTTGTGCCACCCACGTCCTCCTTGTTCTCATCAGCGTGCCCCACCCCCAGACATTGAAGTGAATGGAGCTTTGATTACTCCTCCCAAGGCCACTGTTTTTGCGCCCTAAAAGCGACCATATCAATTGCATTGTAAATCAGCCCTCCCTTTCCTAGGATGCCACTGCTGTAGCTTGTGCCTGCAGGTTGAAGAAAACCTCACCCGGCTGGCTCTTGCACAGTAGAATATCTGCAGAGTTCACTAGAGTTCACCCAGGAGATTCATCATACTGTCTCTAAGCAGCGATTTATTTTGGTTGCTTGTGATTATTTCCCTGTTCGTGCCTCTCCAGGATGGAGGGTGGCAGGGCAACGCCCCTTTTGCCCATGAACACCAGTTGCCTCTGTATGTAACTTTTAATTTTGTTATACAAAAATTATGCGGAGCAACCGTATGAAACATGACGGTCGCTTAGCACACCTTCACTGAATTAAGATTATATTGATATCCCCACCAGGCAGGCAGAGATCTCTAAATATGGCAGGATAAATTAATGTCTGACAGGCCAGAGGAGTAGGTGCCTCTGCTGCCCTGGTGGAACGCAGTATGGTCCACCCAGGTAACCCTTAATTTATCGGTCTTGAAAGGCTTTGTGCAAAATCTAAAAGTTTGATAATGATCTTTCTGGTGGATATTCTATCTACCTGCAGATTTTTCACCTCTGATAATTCCAGGCTCTAGACTGGACCTGGAAATTCTGGCAAAGCTCTACTATGTTGGTAGGGGATGCCAATTTTGTCCCAACCTAGGTAATCAGAATGCGTAAAGATGCCAGGGTGGGTGCTATTTAGCTCAGGTGACATCACTGCAACTCAACTTTGGGCATTGAGGCATACCTAAATCCCTCTACTGAAGCAGAAGAGCTCTGTCAGAATATTAAAGATCCAGTCCAGCACCTGGGATATTCAGAAGTGAAGGAATCTGCTGATAGAGTTATCCATCATAAAAATGCTGCTTTAAAACTGGCATATGTATATTTCTGAGATCTAGAGTAGTTTTCTTCTTGTCTCAGATATGTGATCAAGTGTAGGTAGCGCTGTGGTTGCTCAACCCAAAAGTTTGAATGCATGGTAATTTCTCCAGTTTTTTACCAGGTAGGTCCAAGAGCAATCTGTCACAATACACTATAAATTCTTGGATGAACAAAAGTGGTCACTACTTGTTTACGTCAGAACCTGTGAGTTAACAGTAAGACTTTCCTAAGTGGCAGATATGAAAACAGTAGGAAGCGAAAGAACTAACATGCTCACTGAAGGATAGAGTCATCTAGCCAGCTAACAAAGACAGAGAAGTATTTGAACGCAAGATGCAAGAATAGTAGTGATAACACTGCATTTAGCATAGAGTACAAACAGAACTTCCTCTTCACCCTAACAGCAATTGGTACTGTTAAACATTTCAATGATACTCCTCTTATCAATGTCAACACAATGAAAGGCTTAGCTAGCCACACTGTGAATTTTACTGGATTATGCATACATCAGTCCAGCCAACATGTTAATGTACCAGGGTATATTACCATCCAAGAGTTAGATCTCTAGGACCAGCTTGAACTTATTTTTTGGCATGCTTGAAAATGTGTCAATGTGTATTTGATGACTGCAAGTTTCTCAGAAGCTGTGAAATTGGTGTACTCTTGGTATGAAACACTGCCTCGATGAGATGCCACACCAGATAAAGACACCACGTTACTTTCTGCAAATTCCTAAGAAGCCCTGACTGCAGAGGGTATATAGCACCATTAGCATCCAGAGAGGGCCTGGAAATGAGGCTGGCAATACATATAGCCGCCACCCTTGTGCGCTGACTTTCGTTTAATTCTTGACTCTATCCATGCCACTTGACACCAAGCCAATACAGCTAACAATGTGCAGATCTCTAAATTGGAATTGTATTAGGTTGAAAAAATAGTCCATACCACACAACAGGTAGGTGAGTGAATTGGTAGGGAATGTGCAGAAATAGGGGTCATTACTACCTCGGTGGTCCCGGACCGCTGCGCCAGCAGTGGCGGTAGTACCGCCAACAGGTTGGCGGTGCCAACCAGGCATGTTATGATCGTGGTGCATTCGCCACGGTCATAGCACCAGTACTGCCAGGCTACCGGCAGCCAGTAACCTGGCGGTCGTAATCTGGCAGGGCAGCACTGCAAGCAGCGCTGCCCTGGGGATTATGAGTCCCCATCCGCCAGCCCATCCAGAGAGGGCCTGGAAATGAGTCTGGCGACACATATAGCCGCCACCCTTGTGCGCTGACTTTAGTTTAATTCTTGACTCTATCCGTGCCATTTGACACCGCGCCAATACAGCTAACAATGTGCAGATCTCTAAATTGGAGTTGTATTAGGATGAAAAAATAGTCCATACCACAGAACAGGTAGGTGGGTGAGTTGGTAGGGAATGTGCAGATATAGGGGGTCATTACTACCTCAGTGGTCCTGGACCGCTGCGCTAGCAGTGGCAGTAGTATCGCCAACAGGCTGGCGGTGCCAACCAGGCGTGTTATGACCGTGACACATTCGCCACAGTCATAGCACTGGTACTGCCAGGCTACTGCCAGGAAGGATCCTGGCGGTCGTAATCTGCCAGGGCAGCACTGCAAGCAGCGCTGCCCTGGGGATTATGAGTCCCCATCCGCCAGCCCGTCCATGGCGGTAAACACTGCCATGGAAAGGCTGGCGGTAAGAGGGACTCGGGGTGCCCCTGGGGGCCCCTGCACTGCCCATGCACTTGGCATGGGCAGTGCAAGGGCCCCCAGGCACAGCCCCATCGTGCATTTCACTGCCTGAATTACGGGGAGTGAAATGCGCGACGGGTGCTGCTGCACCAGCTGCTCACCAACATTGCTCGATTACGAGCCGGCTTCAATGTTGTTGTGATTTTTCCTCTGGGCCAGCGGGCGGAAACGCTGTTTCCGTCCACTGGCCCAGTGGAAAGGTCATAATCGGGTGCCACACATACCGCCAGCACAGGCGGTATTGTGGCGCCCATGGCATCTGCGGTCTTTTACAAAGACCGCAAATGTCATAATGAGGGCCATAGTGTCCATCAGAAAGAGCATTACTAAAGGTAAGTAACATATTCTTCTCATGTATGCTTCTAACAACATATTTATCACCTTGTGAACAGATATCAAAGCTGTATTTTTTTAAAGTGGTGTATCTGTGGAATGGCTCAGACTATAAAGACCTGCAGGATCAATAGGGCAAAGTGTCCCTCCCAAGGGACTTGGCTATCAAGGCAAGAGTTCTTAGTGAACATGTGTACTTATGTCCACATATGAGTCTGACAGATATCCAAGACAGGCATGCCACATGTCAATGCCAACAGGGTGACAATGTGCTGCTGAGGGCAAACTAAAGGGACTTAGAAGTTGTGGAGGTAGGAGCAGGAGACTGAGTACTGCATTGCTCCTGAGAGCTTGGACATTGTTGGCCAAATCCCCAACATCTACCCTGAATGATCTGTTGCTGCAGAGGCGGGCCTTGGTGTTGCCTCTGCTGGATGCCTCTTAAAAAAGCCTCAAAGAGGGCAATAGTTTTGGGGAATAATCCACATGAGTGCTGAATGTCCAAAGGAGAATCCCGTCACTCTGCTTTCTTTGCAGCACACCTTTGCTGGATGGTCTTTGTCTCAGAGACGGATATGATTGAATAGCATGCCTGAACGTAGTGGAGAAGCCTGTGGATCCTTTCCAAGCATTGCAAAGAAGCACTATGCTGGTACCAACAGAGATACCCTAGCGATCAGTGGTGTCCAGCCCCGATATGATGTTGTACTTTGCAGTGTCTTGTCAATCTTGAATTATTTGGGATTGGTACAAAACACATCAGGGACCATGGGAACGGTTTTGCTCACCTTGTCCCTTTAAGTGTACAAGTAATATGTTAAGAGGCAACTGGAATTGACTCATCTGAGAGTTAAGCTGGAGAGGTGAGAATGTTTCCTTCCCAAGGGCCTCCATGTGTTTGGACTCCCTAGAAGTAGAAGGGGAAGATGGTTCAACCTGATTATGGAAGCGTGTACCACAAGACTATCAGGATGAGGGTGCTGGAGGAGTTAAAATAGCCCCCCATGAGCAGGTCTGTACCATCAGGCAATTCCCTATTCACAGGAAGGCATGATTCAGGTTATTCCAAAGTCTCTATTAAGGTAACCATTAGGCATGGACGTCGTTTAGGGGTCACCAGGTGTCGTAGTTTCCATGTTTTCTTGCTAATTTCTATTACACTAATAGTGAATAATATTGTATATTATTCACTATTAGTGTAATAAAGAATGGAGTACTATTAGCTGGAATATGACTCTCCCTGGCAGCTAAGGGAAGTAAAAACATGCTTTTGGATGTATGTTGCATGCATGTTTGTGGGTGAGAGTGTGTATATGTAAGAGAGTGTGTGAATGTGTGTGTTTATGTGTAAGCATGTGTGTGTGTGTGTCACCTTTAACAATGGCAGCTGGTGATTAAAGACTTCTAAAGCCCTCCTGATGGCCATTATAAATAAATCACAAGGACAACCCAATACGCCCACTGGACATTGGTAACTGCATATATTCAAATGATGCAAAGTCACATGGGATTCATTCAAAAAGAGAACTCTCAACCTCAATCATGGAGGATTCTCCGATCCACCCACACACATCTATCTAATCTTAATTTAGTTATCAGCACCAATGATGATGGCCGGATATTCAAACCGATTCATAAACTATATAGAAAAATAAATATTAAGGTGGACAAAGGATGTTTTTGCTTTAATGTATTATGTTCATACTTATTCACATAAGTTGTGAACCAAGAGAATAAATAGTCTAGATGGCTCAGTGTACTTAAAGTAGTTTAACGGAGAACAATTGCTTCAAAAAGACAATGTGTGGTGCCAGTGGTTGTGTACACATTCTTGTTGACAAGGATCAAGGGAAGCTTCCTGCAATTAGCAAATCTTATGAATTACTTCCAGGTTTCAACCAATTGAGAGTTATGGTGACGTTTTGACCCCAAAATGATTTGAAGCGGTTTCCTCAGGACATAGTCATCAAACTAACACACCTATGTAGAAGTGGACAGAGAAAAAAATCCTAAGTACCAGCATAGATAACCTTTCTCATCTAAAACAAGGACACAGTAGGAAATGGCTGCCACTGTGAATTAAAGCCTCACCACAATACCTTCTTCATGGTCAACCAGTCATGCGGGACAGGACAAAACGGTGCCAACCATTAGCCAGAATGAAACTCAACTCTGCACAAATCACAAAGCACTGTACATATGCAAGCAATCCATTCCAAATGTACCCACTATGTGTTATTCGATGTGTTCACTTTATGGACCATGGAGGATGAGCTGGACCAAACCCTGCATCCAAATCAACATGCAGTAAGTGAAAAGTATGAGTCATCTAGATGTCATGCATCTAGTGACCCCACTGATGTGAAAATTGTGGATGTGTAAGTCTATGTAGAATTAATCTATAGAATGAATCATCCTCATGTTTACCAACCATCATACACCAAATGGTTCTAAAGCAAATTTGGTTCGCCCATTATGAATACACTCAAGCTTTGTTACAATGCATTTTGTTAATTTGTATTCCACAGTGTATGACCCCTGGATAACCTACACTTTTCACTTTCTGCATTATGATTTGGACGCAGGCTTTGGTCATGGTGAGGCTTTAATTCACAGTGGCAGCAACCACCTACTGTGTCCTCTTTCAGATGAGAATGGTTATCTGTGCTGGTACTTAGGGTTTTCTTTTCTCTGTTCTCTTCTGTATGGGTGTGTTAGACTGATGATTACATCCGGAGGAGACCCTTTCAAATCACTTTGGATTCAAAACATCATCTTTGAAGTAATTTATAGGGTTTGCTAATTGCAGGGAGCTTTCTTTGACCCCTGTCAACAAGAATATGTGCGCAACTATTGGGACCATACAATGTCTTTGTGATACATTTGTTGTCTGTTGAACCACTTTATGTACACTATTGTCATCTGCACTATTAATTGACTTCATCACACCTTCTTTGTATATAATTATGAATATAATACATTAATAACATAACACTTCCTGTGTCCAGCTTATTATTTATTTTTCTATATATTCTATTAATTTCTGTGAATATCCAACTATCAACATTGGTGCTGATATCTGATTTAAGATTGAATAGAAGTGAGTGGATGTGACAGTCCTCCATACTTGCGGTTAAGGGTTCCCTTTTTTAATGAGTCCCACGTGACTTTGTACATTTGAAATAGACTCCTTATGACCATAGCAAAGGATGTTGATTCCTCAGTGGAAGGACTAGGTTGAGAATCCAGGCCAGTGTCAGTGACCGTGTTTAGTCCACTGGCATCTTAGAGATCCAAAAATCGATCTTCCTCCTCAGAAAGTTGGGAATTGTCATCCACATAACCACCATCATGGGGTTCTGAATCTGAATAATGTGTCGTTAGAATCCATGCAGTCCCATTCAGACTTGGATGGGACATTACCATTATCAGTCATTGAAGCGGGCACAACTCTCGTTCAGCTGAGGCGCTTCCAATTTTGAAAGGACTATTGGTCCTAAACATCAGTGGTGGCACTGACACTCAGGGAACTGGCAAGGATCTTGGTGCCAGTTAAGAATTCACAACAGGCGTCCGCCCCGCAGTTTGTGTGGCCTGTGCCACAGGTAATGAGGCACAGCTGGCATTGGGGACAGATCTGATGGCAATATTCCAAATAAAGGGCTCCTCAGATCCTTTGGGCCCATAGGTGTACCAGAGGACACCAGTAGGCTGTCAAATATATGAAACATGGCCTCCTTGAAAGCTTCGCCATGTAGCAGAGTGGCCAAAAGGCTTGAGTATTTGGGTTTGACCAGGATGAGTTAAGGGACTGGTGCAGCGGCAGGGGACCGAGACCAAGTTCAAGAGGAACCCGGACGCCCAACTGACCAGTTGACGAGAGTAGCGAAAGAAGGGGAGTCATGTTTATTATTTTTGTGTGTTTTTCATAGAACTTGAATTACCTGATGACTTGGAGTGGGAAGAGGACCTTCCCTAAGAACACCATCAGGAGTATGAAGGCATCTGTGTCCTCAACTTCAAGTGATACCAGCTCTTGCACACTTTCCAGTGGTATCGGCAACACAGAACTTGGGGCTCGTGTAAGAAACCTAAACACCAGAGACATACCTGATGGGGGCCCATCACCAAGATCAGTACGGCAGTCCTTGCAAGGTGTAAAGCCTGTAGTTTTAGGGGGACATGTCCTTTGCACACTGTTAAAATGTTGTAAGATAAGTTCTGTCAACAACAGAAAGAGGAGGGCAGGAGCTCCGGGTCTGTGTCGGAAAGAGCAGAAAGAAAGGGACTTACACCAGTACACAGGGGCAGTAGGTGAATGTGGCTCTGGCATCATTTCTGAGGAGGGATGGAAGTGACACAGAACCGCATGACACCAGCCACTGGTGCACGAGGGAACAGCTTAGAACAATTTCTGTACCCAGCCTGGTGCATCGGGATATTCACATGGAGAGGAATCTGCGAGTAGACATATCCATCACAAATGGTTCTGTTTGACATTTCTAATGTTTTGGACATTTAAGAGTTCTGTTAGACCTAAATACTTTGGGAAGAATTGCTTTACCAGGTTTGTGGAGGGGAGTGCTAAACAAGTTGAAGGAATTCAGCTGACATTCTTCTTCTTTTGCACTGAAGTAGAGGTAGAAAACGAATTATTTACCATTTGAGTATATGTCTGTAACTTGGCTTTTTACATATGGATTAAAGAAAAAAACAATAGTGGAACATTTTGGAGAGGCTATCCTAAATGATGATGGCTATTGAATCTGTGAAATGTTTTGCCATCATCAATTGTACTCTCCTAAATCTGTGCCATTTAAAAGTAGAGAGATTAATTATTCTCCTGTTTCGCTCAAGGGGGAATTCTGCATTCCTGTCTATATCCTCCAACACGAAAAGGCTGCCTCTAGCCATGCATCAGTTTAATATGTGCACCTCACATGTTCTCCTCTTTGTCTGTGTGGTAAGAAGCCAAGAAACAAAGCTGTTGGTTTTCTAAGGCTGTGCAAGACTGTTTCTACCTAGTAAAGAAGTTACGTATTTCAGTGTCTTGCTGTGGTGGGATGGTTGGATAGAGACACCAGACTGCGCGGGTTGTCTGTGGTTTAGTAGATTTGGATTTATTGGATTGATAGGAAATATATAGGCAACAGTTACAGATGATTGTTCTATTCTGGTGGGCGGTGGTGACTTCTCCTTCAGACGCGTCTCTCGCGTCCTCCTCTTCTTCTCTTTCTCCCAGGACCTCGTGGGAAGCGTGAGGAAAAAGAAGAATATAGAGTCGTTCAGTGTGGGGTTGTGGTTTTACTCTCTTAGTATTTTCCCTCTCTTTCTCTCTCTTCTTCTTGCCTGTATTCCCCTTCCTCCTGTCTTTTTGCCTTTGTTTCTTTATTCTGGTTTTCTCTGAGGCCTGTTCTATTTCTCTCCTTGCTCTCTTTCTTTCTTTCCTTCCTCTGGGTCGAATACTCTAGATATTCTTTTCTTCCTGTTTTCCCCTTCTCGATTCCTGGCCTTTAACTTTTCATCATACTCATTTACGACTCTTCTTCTGTCTTCTATCGCTCTTCTGTTCGTTTTGTTTCTTCCCAGTATTGGTGTGGCCCCGTTCCCCCCCCCCCCCTTTTAAGTGCTCCTCGTACTGTGTCCCCCTTGGGTTTCCTTCGTACATAGTGCTTCCCGTGCCTCGCCCCCCTTTGTTTTCCCTTCCTTCGTAGTGCTCCCCGTGCCTCGTTCCCCTTTGTTTTCCCTTCCTTCGTAGTGCTCCCCATGCCGTATTCCCTTTTCTCTCCCTCCCCACCTCCCGTCGTCCCGCCCTTTCCCCTTGTACCGCTCCCCGTACCTGGAAAGGCCACGCTTCTCCTGAAGCGTGGCGGCTTTTCCGTTCAGCTTCCCGGGTCCGCGGCCATCCTCAGGGTTCTCGTTGATTCCGATTCGGGCGGCGCTCCGCTCCTCCACGGAGCGGCTGCTTCTGTTCTGGTCCCGGCGGTTTCTCCAATCGTCTGTTCCTCCAAGTTCGCAAGCTCCGATGCCTCCCAGCTCCTATTCCCGTCAAGCTCGTCCGAAGACAGAGGAAGCCGACTTTTAAATCCTGGTAGGTACTGCGGTCTCGAAATACAACCAATGCTAGCACAGTCATCCAGGGTCACTTCTGGTGTAACAACGGCAGAGTCAGCACAAGTCCGGGCGGAGTGTGGGTCGGATCGAGGAGACCCATCACACTTGCCTTTATTGTTAAGAAAGAATTAAGTTCTAAGAATTATTCTGCTCAACACCATGTTTCTTCCAAGACAGCAAATGCATTTTGTAAATCGTGTATCCTGTGACAGTTACTGAATTTAAAACAGTTGTCAATTCAGATAACTGACAGAATATCGTAAACACAAATATTGTCCGGTTAGAATATCATGTCAAAAATATCAAGGACCAAAATATTGAGAAGGTAAATGCAAAATGTGCAGAGATTTACTATTTATAACTCCACATCCATGTGCCTTGAAGAGTTAAAGGGAGGCGAATGGCCTGATGGGGTGGGCTCAAGAGTGGGCTTCCCAGGAAAACTTTGACTCCTGCAGATGTAGACAAGGGACAGAAGGGGACAGGACAAGGTAGCACTAAATACTAGTGCAGCAGGCAGTCCAAAAGGAAAAGAAGGAGACGATACAAGGAAAAGGAGTAACTTCAGTGGAAGAGAGGCTGGTAATACATTTATCAACTAAGAGTTGGGAAAAAATCACTTGGATTTATTGCTTAAATGCTTGACATTTGTCCCCATCGAATGAATTTACAAAATGCAAGGATCAAACTGTATAAGTTTTGCAGAAAACCTAAATTGAAGAAATATTGTGAATCCAAACAGAGGCATAGAGATACACCTGTTGCCCAATCATAGATTTCAGCAATCACAACAGCTGAAAAGGAGGATTTGAGAACATTAGTAAGCCTAGAACAGGAATCTCTCGGGAGTCTAACGACTCTCAAAGTGGACATTTGTCAACAAAGGCTTGGCTGGATTAAACACGGACTGTACCCCAAAGAGTGGCTGTAAACCCAAATCATTTTTTTGTTCTCAATTATCTCTGGGAAATAAGATAGATATTTATCAAGAGATAATGGTGGAAGTGTTAACAAAATTAGCTATAAAAGGAGATGTTCATGTATTGATAAAATGGAGGTATAAAACTAACACAAGTAAGGAAGATTGGGGAGCTTTGAAAGAATTTCAAGAAGATTGAAGGACAGTTAGCAAACCCTCAGATAAAGGAGGCCATATTGTAATAATGGATCGTATTAAATATATTAAGGAAGCAAAGAGACAAATTAAGGATAAAGAGAACTATCAGATGTTGAGTTAGAATCCCAAGGAAAAATATGCAAAAGAATATCGATTGAAATTGTTAGATTGGCAAGAACTGTGCTTGATTGATGATAATGAATATCACTACCTGAGGAATGACCAACCTGTAACACCAACAATATATTTTTTCCTAAAGTACATAAAAATGCGAGCACTCCACCAGGCAGGCCAATAGTGAGGGCTATAGGCTCCTAATTGGAGAATCCCTCAAGGTTCATAGATATCTTCCTTTTTCCATATGTACCAATGATACCTTTAGACATTAGAGATCCGATGAGCTTCTTGAATTGTATAAATAACATTGCCTTGAAGAAGGGCTATCTCATGGCCACAGTAGATGTTGTTTCATTATACACATATATATATATAGTTATATATAGTAACTTTGCGTACATTTCACAATATGTTTGTCCTCAATATGCGTGACGTGATATTTTGTCCATGCAATATTTTTTGTTTAACATTTTGTTTGCACACCATCTATTCGAAACAACCATTACACATGCAGCAAGTGAACTGAACCACAAGCAAATTTCAATACACACTGGTCAACAGAAGATAATAGCGAGGCAGCACTATTGCCCAGTGATTCCATGCCTACTCTCAAAGGTATAGACCCTGTAAGATGCTTCACCTCAACATGTGGTTGTGTCACAAGTTAGAGTTTTCACTGGGTATTGGAAAACCAAAAATGTAAGAGTGAAGGGGGCAAGAAACAGAGATTGAGGGTGATCATGGCCACGGAAAGCATAGCAAGGACATGATGTCTGGACCCTGGCATTAATCTTTTTCTTAATATTAACACCATTTTGTATCATCACAAACTAAGAAGGTAAGTAAGCTTTTTTGTATCTTTATTGACATTCAATGATATGGGAAATCTCTCAAAATGTCCTATATCCATCATTAATCCCACAGCAACCCACCTGAACAACTGCATGTTTTGCTTCATTAATGACCGAGCTGAAAAACCCATGCACTGCAAACATCTCTGGAATGCGCTTCTTAGTCCAAAGAAGACATTTACTATTTCACTACACAAGGTTCCTAACAGGAGACTAGCTTGCTGAAAGCACACATTTAAAAATGGTTACAGCTATGAAATGAAATAATGTACAAATGATTCTTCACTGCATTATACACAGCAAATATATGTATCTATATTATAATGCAAAGCAAATAATGAATTAAAAAATATGCATCACTATGAGAAAGGGGCATCACTGCTTCATCTACCCCCTTTTCAGAATCGGATCGCCAAATCCCAGATTGGATCGAGAGAGATCAATTATCCTCACGGGAAGGATGGCACACTCCAGTATCCTGGATGTGTCTGAGATCTGCAAACACTCTCTGTCCCCGGTCCATCTGGTCTCGGCCTAATATACTTTGAACAGACAAGAAAGGAAAAGTCTAGAACTTCCCTTTCCCTGCAGAAGTTTATTCAAAACATTCTGATTGCTTTAGGCCTGCTTTGAAAATAACACGTCGGACGTGGCCACAATCCCGGGGTGCCAATCCAAAACAAGTCAGTTCCCTGCCGTCTGAGTACATTCTTATCAGCCTACGCCGATGATGGGAAAAAACACGAAGAATAAAAATGTGCACATTGTACAATGTGGAAAACTACTTGCAGCTTTTAACGTAGCAGTGTCTAATGCTAAGAAAAATTCAATAGGCAAAATGAATCTGGTGGTCACTAATGTGACAGTGTAGTGCTAGGCTAAGTGCAACGTGGAGTCAGTGGTCAAAACTCACATATCATTACACTGCAGAAAATAACCCTCTGTTGATGACAGCTAAACATCGTACACTGACTTCTGATCTCCATATTTTGTCATTATACCGTATTTAAAACTATATCTTGTTTCACATTCAAAATGAGTAACCAGATATTTACTCTAATTTTTCCACAGAACTTTAACCACATTGATCCAGCCCCTTCACCTGCCCCCCAAACCAGGCTTGGGGAACAGTCTGGGCAAGGAAAGATGCCCCCTTGTCCTCCTCAGCAAGGGAGGACTAGAGTAACACTGCTGACACAGCTCACAGGTGGGCAAGGCCCACAGAGGGAGATGGAGCTTGCCTGGCAAGAGATAATGTCCATCACAGAGCTACAGGTCTGTATTGTGTTGAAAGGACATACGTGTGGAGGCTTGCTAACTTGACTCACAAATAATTTTTCAAGTGTAAATTTGACATGACTGAAAAAGTAGTAACTTACAGTTTTGTTATTTATGCCTGCCTCACAAAGCCTGACACAATTTCAAATGTACATATAGGCCCTCATTCTGACCTTGGCGGTCTTTTCGCAAGACCGCTGAGTTACCGCCGCGGTGAAGACCGCCGACCGCGGCAGTGTGCCGCTGTGCGCATTCTGACCGCTGGGAGCGTTCCGCCGGAAAACCGCCAGCAGCCACACTGGCGGTCGGCGGGAAAGTGGAGACTGGTCAACCTCCACCGCCACGCCAGCAGAACACCGCCCCCAGAATTACGACCCACATTTCTGTGTGGCGGTCTTCTGTTGGCGGTCTTCTGTTGGCGGTCACGTCCCTATGGCTCCCGTCGCCTCCCGGAGGACCAACGCACAAGGTAAGTTGATCGTCCGTGAGGGGAGGGGGTGGGGGGGTGTTGTGTGATGTGGGCGTGCATGGGGGTGTGCGTGTGAGTGTGTAGAGGGGGTGTGTGAGTGCGTGTATGCGGGCGGGGGGTGCTGCTGTGTCTATGGGTAATGTGTGCTGTTCGGCAGGTGCGCATGTCGGCATGTATGTGTGCGGGTATGTGTCCCCGTTGTGTATGTGTGTGTATATGTGCATGTTGGGGGTGTGTGCATGTCGGGGTACATGTATGTGCATGTCGGGGTGGGGGTGGGGAGGGGGTTCGTACCACCTCTGGGGGGTGGCAGGGGGGTGGAGGGTGTGGGGGGAGGACTCGGGTGGGTAGTGGGGGGTGGGGGAGACCCCTATCAGTGCCAGGGAAGGAATTCCCTGGCCCCGATAGTGCTTACCGCCATGGTTCGCACGGCGGTTCCCGCCCGCAAGAAACCGCGGCGGTAGGCAGGGTCATAATACCCTTGGCGGTCTTGGGACGACCGCCGGGCCGGAGTGCGCAAACTCCAGCCCCGCGGTCATGACCGCCGTGGCGGTCGGAGTGGAGAAGTAGCGGTCGGTCGCGGCGGGGACCGCCGCGGTCAGAATGCCATTTTTAATACCGCCGGTCTGTTCGCGGTCCGACCGCCGTCTCTCCGCCGACCGCCAGGGTCAGAATGAGGGCCATAATCTTCTCGTTCATGAGTAGGCTATGCAGTAGGTTATGTCAGTTCAATGGGCATGCTTAGGTAGTTGTCCTGAAAATGCTACGCAAATGTGCTGAACACCAATTTAGGGCCCGATTTAGAGTTTGGACGATGGATTACTCTGTCACAACAGTGACGGCTAGCACACCCACCGAAATCTAAAACCCAATATGTCTTATGGGATTTAGATTTTGGCAAGCGGGATATCCATCACCATTGTGACAGAGTAACCCATCCAAAAAATGTCTAAATCAGTCCCTTATTTGTCATTTAACTGTGATTCACAAACATTTGCAAAGGCATTAACGCACAACGGTTGCATTCTCACATATGGAATCCTGGATGTCTTATGTGTTTCTTAAACTGAAGAGAAGTCCTGTTCCCCTGCCTGCGATAATTATCATTACACCATTTGACCAACTCACACCCTTGGACCTAAAGCAAAATCCTGCAGTGCAATCCCTTTCCTTTCAGAACTTTGTAGAACTCATACCACATTCAAGGGCTTATTTATACTCTGTTTGCACCGAATTAGCGTCATTTGTTTTACTCTAATTCGGTGCAAAACTAACTCCATATTTATACTTTGGCGCTAGACCGGTCTACCATCAAATTTATGGAGTTAAAGTAATTTTTGGACGTGGAAACCTACCTTGCCTTAATGAGATGCAAGGTAGGTACTCCTGTGCAAAAAATGAATCTATGGCCTTACGCCATATTTATACTCCCAGGCTAAAATGGTGCACGGGAGGGAGGAAGAGTAAAAAATGGTGAAAAGCTTCCCTTGCTTCATTTTTTAATGCCTGAGTCAGGGCAGACGTTAGGGGACCTGTGGGCCTATTTCCATGGTGGAACACCATGTAATAAGCCCACAGGTACCCTCCCCAGGACCTAGGGACACCCCCACCCATACCAGAGGGACAGCGGAGGATGGGGGATCCCATCCCAGGTAACTACAGGTATTTTATTAAAAATTTTTAAGTGCCATCGGGGACCCTTAAATGGGCCCCCTTACATGGCACAGGGTGCAATACCCATGCCCATGGGGCCCTGGTCCCCTGTGCTGGCCATTGGGGTGGTGGCCATGACTCCTGCCTTTTCTAAGACAGGAGTCATGTGGTATTGAAGGTTTTGCGTCAGAAAATGACTCTAGGTAGGTTAGAGTAATTTTTTTACTCTAACCTGCGTAGCGTAATTTTTTGGTGCAAAACCCCCTTCTCCCATACTACCAATCCCACCTGACTAACGTCATTTTTTTTATTAAACTAGCTTACCCTTTGCACTGGCTTGCACCATTCCATAAATATGGTGCCCGGCTTGTGCAAAGAAATGGTGCAAGCCGGTGCTAAACTTTTTGGTGCAAAACTGCGTTATGTAGTCCAATGAGTCGTATTCCATAATTCTCTACTTCAGTATACCAGATAAATGTTCACATTGGATTTCCACCATTAGAATCTGTTGATATCTCACAAGTTCCACCCGCCAACACGTGTTTCGTCAGGGTTGTTACCCTTATGACTTCCTCAGGGCTTAATAATCTGGAAATTATCACCGGTTGGAAGTGAGTACGCTTGGTTAAGCGTACTCGCTTCCAACCGGTGATTATTGGAAAGAAGCACAATAGCTGGATGCAGAGAATTGGAGTTTCACTCCTGTAGATATTTATACTTCATCATGGAATCAATGCATTATTGGTTACTAGTGAAATTTCATATGGAAGGATTTCCAGATTATTAAACCCTGAGGAAGTCATAAGGGTAACAACCCTGACGAAACACGTGTTGGCGGGTGGAATTTGTGAGATATCAACAGTTTCTAATGGTGGAAATCCAATGTGCACGTTTATCTGGTATACTTAAGTAGAGAATTATGGAATACGACTCACTGGATTAGATACAAGTTGTCTGTGGTTACAATGGTGCCAATTTGAACACGTCTATGGACTAATAAATAACTAGTAAACAGGTGGAATGATCGACGTAACATTACTTGATTTTTCACAGAATACATATTGACTGCGGTTCTGGTGGGTTGAGTGCCTAGCATAACTTAGTAAATTGTTTGAATAGCCAGTATTTATTACTGGTAGATGCTTTTTTTGGAGTTATTCACCCTGACTAGTGCACCTTCCAAACCAGCTGGAATCAGGGATTGGTAGTGCCTTTGTACTCACTGAATACTTTCCTTACTGACTACTTTGTGAAACCCACTTAACCTTAACTGTACATACAATATATAAAAGTACTAAAACGTTCCCATTCCACTACTGACACCTTCACCAAGAAACAGACTCAACATAATCCATCTTTCATTATTGTCTTTTTTTTCTTTTACTACAATACCTCTCTGGCAAGTTGTTCAGGAGCTCACTCCCAGTTTAGGCAGGTCGTGCTATGCAAGTGATTTAAATAAATAAAAATTAAACTCGTTTTACTGCCTGTAAGTAGCACCTACATGACAGAAGTGTAAGTGTTACTAACAGAAAAGAAATTGCACTTACAACCCCACTGCTCAGTGGAGTGTGTCAGAAGGCGAGTTATCACAGTGGAAAATTAAGTCAGTAAGTTCAGCCATAAATTAGTTATCTATCAGTAGTCAGAAAGATTTTTTTAATCCTGGTAAACTGTGTAGCTTTTACCATACATCTGTTTTCAGTAAAAGGGCCATTAGTGCTTTACCTATTATGGACAGGTAAGGCAGATAGCTTTACACTAGGAATTTTTGGTAGTTGGTGGAGTGAGCATTCAGTTGACCAGAGATCATACATTCTCAGAAAGAGGTGAAAGGAGCAATTGCAAGCTATATTATTCAGTGAAGTGTTTGTGCATCTGTCTCTTTTGCACAAAACGTAGGTGAACGTACTGGTAACACCACAAACAATCCTCCATTTTGCATGTGACCCTCAAATGAGCAACCCTATCAGTTGATGTTAAGCCAAATTGTACTTTTGCAACATTCTCACATCCTCAGTTTAGGTAGCTCAAATAATGCAACTACATTTTTTTATTAGTGATTAGGAAGAAATGAAGTTTCAACACCATATTAAAAAAAAATACATAGAAGAGGCTGAGCGTACTACTATTACTATAGATAACATCATATAAACTTGCCCAACGTGCATCTGCTTTCCACAAAAATATCTTCAAAACCTGAGGTCTGTTGTTTGGTTACATTTTTTTCTATATCACACACATACATTTTTAAATCCCTTGCCGCTGCGTCCCCGCGGCCCCTCCACCCTCCCCCACCTCCATTCCGTCCGTTTCCTTTTTTTTAAAATCCCTTGCCGCTGCGCCCTCGCGGCCCCTCCACCCTCCCCCCACCTCCATTCCATCTGTTTCCTTTTCTTTCCTTTTTTAAAAATCCCTTGCCGCTGTGTCCCCGCGGCCCCTCCCCCTCCCAACCTCCATTCCGTCCGTTTCCTTTCCTTTTTAAAAAAAATCCCTTGCCGCTGCGTCCCCGTGGCCCCTCCCCCCACCTCCATTCCTTCAGTTTCCTTTCCTTTTTTAAAAAATCCCTTGCCACTGCTAATCCCTGCGGCCCAACCCCCCCAGCCTTCCCATTCGCCCAGCCCTCCTTCCTCCCTGCTGCCACTCCCTCCCTCCTCCCCATTTATGGCAGCCGCGGCGCGGTAACAAGGAGCAAGCCTTGACTCTGCTTCGAGCAGGCAGGTCGCTCCTCGCACCACCGTCCAGCGCTGCCTCCACTTTGCCGATTATATCCTTCCTAGCCTCTGTCCGTTCTCCTCTCTAAAACCCCTTGCAGATGCTAATCCCTGCGGCCCCACCCCCACAACCTTCCCATTTGCCCAGCCCTCCCTCCTCCCAGCTGCCACTCCCTCCCTCCTCCCCATTTATGGCAGCCACGGTGCGCCAAAGGCAAGCCCGTCTGCGCCCGTCCGCGCCAAGACTGCGCCCAGCGTCAGTTCCCCAGACAAATCTACTCCCCCCCTCACCCTTCACTCACTCAACCCAGGCCCTTGCCCCACCTGCACCCTTTCCAGCCCCACACACACCCATGGCCCCTTCACTTGCTACACCTGTCATTTCTCCTGCTCCTCATCCCTCACACCACACACCAACCATAGCAACCCCCCAACAACAAACACAACACCCCCAACGAAATACTCACCTGCTCTGCCCCCACCCCCACCAACCAGCCCCGCCGCACACAACCCCACAACCAGAACACACCCCGCAACAACACGCTCATGCACCACACCAACACCACCCACCACAACCACCTAAACTGCCTGCTCCTCAACACCCGCTCCCTTCACAAACATGCCATAGAACTCTTGGACCTCATCACATCACACTCACCTGACAACGCCTTCCTCACAGAAACCTGGACCAACCCCCCCTCGGAACCCGACATAGCCATCGTCAACCCCAAGGGATACAAACTCCAATGCAAAGACCGCCTCAACAGGCCAGGTGGTAGCATCGCCATCCTACACAGGCACACCATCAAAGTCACCACCAGCTCCCAAGACACTATCGACAACACAGAACACATGCACTTCCTAATCCACATTGACAACAACTCCACCCTCAGAGGTTCACTAATCTACAGACCACCAGGACCACGCCCCGCCTTCTGCGACACCATCGCCGACACCATCAGTTCGCACTGCCTCACCTCCACAGACAACATCCTCCTCAATTATTTCAACTTTCACTTGGAGAACCTTCAAGAACACAACTTAACCTCCCTCATTGGCAACCTCACCAACCTCGGACTCAAACAACTGGTCACCTCAATCATCCACTCAGCAGGACACACGCTTGATGCAATGTTCACCTCAAGCCAACACATAGCCTACACCCACACCACCGAACTCCACTGGACTGACCACCACTGCGTCCACTGCTCCTTCACCAAACCCCCCCACACCACCATCAACACACCACACCCTACCGCATGTGGGACAAGATATCCACAAAACACCTGAACTCCCAACTGGCTCACAACCTCTCCCCCCACACCAACGACCCCAAAGCAGGAGCACACAACCTCTCTAAATGGATCACTGCCTGCGCAGACACACTAGCCCCCCTCAGAAAACACATCGCCACCCGCAACATTAAGAACGCCTCATGGTTCACCCCCGAACTCCAAGACTCCAAGTGCAAATGGCGCCAAGCAGAGAAAATATGGGGACAAGAACCCTCTACAACCAACTTCTCCACCCTCAAAACTACCATTCGCACCCATCACCAACTCATACGCACCACTAAAAGAGATCACTACAAGGCACGCCTTGACAACAACTCCCCACACAGCAAAGAACTCTTCACCATCATTAAAGAGCTAGCCAAACCCAAAGCCAGCAACATAGACCCCACACACACACACACACACAGCCCCTATGTGACGCCCTCTCCAACCACTTCCACCACAAAATCCTGGACATCCACAACAGCTTCATACCACACACACCCACCACACACCCCTCACTCACCCAACTCAACCCCTACTCATGACCCCCCACCACACTCACCACCTGGGCTCCCAACACACACGAAGAAACCGAAAGAACCATGAACTCCATCCACTCCGGATCCCCCTCCGACCCCTGTCCTCATCGCATCTACAACAAAGCCAGCCCAACCATCTCCCCCATATTCTGCGACATAATCAACTCCTCTTTCGACTCCGCCACCTACCCAGACCCCTGGAAGCACGCAGAAATCACCGCTCTCCTAAAAAAAAACAAAGGCAACCCGGAGGTACTCTCCAACTATCGCCCCATCTCCCTCCTCCTTTTCCTCGCCAAGGTTGCTGAGAAACTAGTCAACACCCGCCTATCCCACTTTCTTGAAGAAAACAACACTCTTGACCCCTCACAATCCGGGTTCCGCAAGAACCACAGCACGGAAACTGCCCTCATCGCATGCACTGACGACATCAGGACCAAAGTCGACAAAGGCGAGACATCGCACTCATCCTCCTAGACCTCTCCGCAGCCTTTGACACTGTCTGCCACCACACACTCCGCACATGCCTCCACAACACAAGAATTCGCCACAAAGCCTCCTTCCTCACCAACCGGACCCAAAGAGTCCACCTTCCACCTTTCCACTCCACCGCTACCAAGATCATCTGCGGAGTCCCCCAAGGGTCCTCCCTCAGCCCCACACTCTTCAACATTTACATGATCCCCCTATCCAGCATCCTCCGACCACACGGAATCACTATCCTCTCCGACGCAGACGACACCCAACTCATCCTCTCCTTCACCCGCAACCCAACCACCGCCAAAACCAACCTACACACTGCTCCCCTCGACTGCCAACTGAATGACAACTAACCACCTCAAGCTTAACTCCAACAAAACCAAGATCATCATCTTCGGCCCAACAAAAGCATATGGGACGACTCCTGGTGGCCCACCGCCATAGGGCCCGCACCCACCCCCGCAAACCACACACGCAACCTCGGCAACATCCTGGACCCCTCCCTCTCCATGACACAGCAAATCAATGCACTAACCTCCTCCTGTTTCCACACACTCCGCACTCTAAAAGAATCCTTAAAATGGATTCCCCCAGAGACCAGGAAGACAGTCACCCATGCACTCATCAGCAGCAGACTAGACTACGGTAACGCCCTCTACGCCGGCACCACACTCAAACTCAAACGCAAACTCCAGAGAATCCAGAACACAGCCGCACGCTTCGTCCTTGGCCTCCCCTGCCACAAATGAATCCCACCACACCTCAAATCCCTTCACTGGCTCCCCATAGACAAAAGAATCACTTTCAAAATCCTCATCCATGCACACAAATCCCTCCACAACACCGGCCTGACCTACCTCAACGAAAGAGTGAACTTCCACACTCCCACCCGCAACTTCCGATCAGCCGACCTCGCACTAGCTACAGTCCCCCGCATCCAACAAACCACCACAGGAGGCAGGGCCTTCTCTTACCTCGCACCCACAACCTGGAACTCCCTCCCCACCAACCTCCGCAAAACCAAAGACCTCCTACTCTTCAGAAAAAACTTCAAGACATGGTTGTTCGAACAGTAACCCGCCCGTCACCCCCAACCACCACAAGCGCCTTGAGACCCTCCCGGGTGAATAGCGCGCTCTATACATTTTTTTATTGATTGATTGATTGACCCTCCCCGCACACACTGGATGAGAAGTGAATAAAGGATATCTGTTGTGTGCATATGAATCAGGATAGTTGTTCTCAGGATGGTTACCCGCTCTGTGCATCTCTAAATATTCCTCTTCGTCTCAAACACCTGCTGCCACAAACGCTGGACGTGGCCCAGAGTAGCATTCAATAATAAAGTTTCCGGAATTCTGCTTCATTGGAAAACATACAGACTCTTAAAATGTCTGGACTCAGGCAAGTATCGTTCAGTTAGGAAACCACATCTATATTTTTAGGTCTGGCGTTATCCAATACTTTTTTATTTTCTTAAAAATAAATGTCTACTATACTTATGGGGCATCAGAGCCAGCACGCTGCTTTCACTAGTCTGTTGTTTTGCCCTTCACATTTTTCTTCCGCCAGTATGGGCAGTGAGCCAGCACACTTCAGCCTTTGAACCTTCACTCTGAGAGATGGCATTCTGCTCATTCACAAAGAGCACAGAAGCACACAAAGTAGTTCCCTTCAGTGCAAGGGACTACTAAGGCAATGTATGCTCGTTGAGTCTTGAAAATTGTTTTTGTAGTTTAGGCAGTGTGTTATTTTATACTAGTGATGACCCAGCATCTCTGCCAACAATAAGGTTTACAAAAACCATAACAAATCAAAACAAGACCAGATCTATTTGCTTTGCCTTTGCTTGTTTTCTATTACTTTCTGGTCTTAATTTTCAAGCAGAGTACGACCGAATCTCTGGTCCTTCATAACATTAATGGATTGTTCTATTCAAGCTGCTCTGCTTGTGCCTTTCTACGACAGCCTACAACCCATACCTACAGGTAAAAAGTCTCACCCTGAGCCCTAGGCAATGGTCTATATATAAGAAACATTACAGCTCAAGGCAGAAAGGCTATATTAATGCTATTGAAACACACTTAGGTTAGAAGTTTGTAAATTAAACAGGGAGAAATAGGGACTTAAATCCTGAAATGTCCGAATAGAATGCCAATACCAGTCATTATTGGCCCTTTTGATACTCTATTGCCTTTAATAGGGGTCCAGGTTTAGTGTTATAAGCCACTGAGGAGGCTTTTACCACTATTTAAAGGCACTCTACCAAAAGGATAGGACCAAGCAAAAGGCAAGAACCTTTAAAAGGTACAAGGCCGTTATAGCCAGAAAAAGAAGGGCTATATGTGTAATTAAGTACACCTTGCTGTATATTATCAGGATATTGCATGTCACTAAGCAGTTCAATGACCATATAAGAGCAACACAGTGGACAAATATTGGAATGTTATGGAAGAAGGCCCATACCAGTTGTAGTGTTATGTGAATAGTAATGACAGCACCGTTTTCATTCTTGGAGGACTCAGTGGAACTGTGACGTGAGTGTTTGGGTGTGGTAACTGCATTTCAGATTTAGCTTGTTGAGTTTGTGCTTGTGTAAGACCAAGCTCTGTGTGTGGAATGTTCATTTATGAGTACTCAAGTTGGGAAGGATGCAACAACTGGCAACAAGATCGAGGAATCGTAACCCAAAGGACAGACAGTGCTCTCCCAGAGAGTTTGTCATAGTTCAGTCATCTACTCATGCATGCCACATGCACCTCAGTCAAAGCGAAGATCGGCGTTTGTTGTATGTGTCGTTGTTAGAAATGGGGTCTTTGGTTGGCCGTCAGGTTACAGCCTGTCCAAGCAAGGACCCTCACTCTAGTCAGGGTATAGGAGAATCACCCTCAGTTAACCCCCACTCAACCCCTTGGTAGCTTGGCACAAGAAGGCAGGGTTGACTTCAGAAGCAATGTGTAAAGTATTTCTACCAACACACACAGTAACTCAGTGAAAATACTACAAAATGACACAACACATGCCTAGAAAAATAGGTCATATTTATCTAAATAAAATAAGACCAAAACAACAAAGATCCCACATACACAAGTCAAGATATGAATTTTAAAAATAATAAGACTCTTAGGGGGTTATTACAACTTTGGAGGAGGTGTTAATCCGTCCCAAAAGTGACGGTAAAGTGACGGATATACCACCAGCCGTATTACGAGTCCATTATATCCTATGGAACTCGTAATACTGCTGGTGGTATATCCGTCACTTTACCGTCACTTTTGGGACAGATTAACACCTCCTCCAAAGTTGTAATAACCCCCTTAATCCTTAGAAAACAGTGAGAACGCTGTTATTGCACAAAAGCACCTGGTAGTGTCAAAATAAAGCCACACGGGCGAGTGTGCGTCAGAAAAGGCCAATGATGCGTTGATTTCTCGCTCGCAAGCGAGACCTTGCGTCGTTCCTCCTCTGGTCAGGTCGCCAGGCATCATTTCTTCTCTCCCGCAAGAGAGCGAGGCGTCGATCCCGGATGGGCACCTCGGGTCCTGGCAGGGTTTGCATTGACTTTCCACACCCAGCGAGGTTGCATTGAAATCCGGTCGCACAGTGTCAGGAAACCGCGATGCGTCGTTAACAGCAGCCGCTGTGGGTGTTGCGCATTGTTTCTCCATCCATGATGCATCGCTCTCCCAGCTGCAATGCAGGCAGAGCATCGATTTTAGCCGCGAGGCTGGCGGCGTGTCATTTAGTGGCAGGGAGAGTATTGAAAGTTTCCCCGCACATCGGTCTCTGCGTGGATTGCTGTCCTTTTCCACCAGCTGCACCTTTCAAGGGCCCAGAGACAAGTTAGGGCAGCACTTGGCAGGCAGAACTCGCAGCAGAAAGCCCAGGTGCTGGCAGAGAGAAATCATTGTTGTCCCTGAGACTTCAACAACAGAATGCAAGCTCAGTTCAAGCCCTTGAAGATTCTTCACCAGTGGGAAGACACACAAAAGTCAGTCTTTGTCCTCTCTCAGGCAGGCCAACAAAGCACAGTCATAGGCGAAGGGGAGGTGCTCCTCCAGCTTCTCCAGCTCTTCTCCCGGGCAGAGGCTCTTCTTGGTTCCAGAAGTAAGCTGATTTTGAGGGGTTTTGGGTACTCTTCTTATACCCCTTTCTGCCTTTGAAGTGGGCCTACTTCAAAGAGAAGTCTCTGTTGTTTTCAAGATCCTGCCTTACCCAGGCCAAGCCCCAGACACAGACCAGGGGGTTGGAGACTGCATTGTGTGAGGGCAGGCGCAGCCCTTTCAGGTGTAAGTGACCACTCCTCCTGTCCCCTCAACCCAGATGGCCCATCAGGATATACAGACTACACCCAAGCTCCCTTTGTGTCACTGTCTGGAGGAAAGGTGCAAACAACCCAACTGTCAAACCGACCCAGACAGGAAATCCACAAATAGGCAGAATCACAGAAAGGTTTAAGCAAGAGAATGCCTACTTTCTAAAAGTGGCATTTTCAAACACACAATCTAAAAACCAACTTCAGTAAAATATGTATTTTTTAAATTGTGTGTTCAGAGACCCTAAACACCATATTTCTATCTGCTCCCAAAAGGAAACTGCACTTTAATGATATTTAAAGGCAGCCCCCATGTTGATCGATGAGTGAGATAGCCCTGTCAACAGTGAAAAACGAAATTGGCAGTATTTCACTGTCAGGACATGTAGTACATATAAGTACATTTCCCACCTTTAATATACACTGCGCCCTGCCCATGGGGCTACCTAGGGCCTACCATAGGGGTACCTTACATGTATAAAAAGGGAAGGTTTAGGCCTAGCAAGTGGGTACACTTCCCAAGTTGCATTGGAAGTTTAAAACTGCACACACAGACACTGCAGTGGCAGGTCTGAACCATGTTTCCAGGGCTACTAATGTGGGTGGCACAACCAGTGATGCAGGCCCACTAGTAGCATTTGATTCACAGGCCCTGGGTACCTCTGGTGCACTTTACCAGGGACTTATTAGTAAATCAAATATGCCAATCATGGATAAGCCAATGTACACATATAATTTATACAGGGAACACTTACACTGTGGCACTGGTCAGCAGTGGTAAACTGTCCAGAGCAAATAAAACAGCAAAAACAGAGTCCAGCACACAGATGCAACCTGGGAAGTAGAGGCAAAAGGTTTAGGGGAGATCATGCCAATGATGCCAAGACTAACAGTCGTCAAAGCACCATTCCAGACAGTGCTGAACTTTAGTGGAAGAAAAAGGCCTTACAAAGACATTTATGTAATATTACCCAGATACCTGCTGGTAAAACCATAAAAGAGGTACTGCGCCAACGTAACACAGAGCTATAAGATATATGGAATGATAATGCTAAGGCCTGCAATCACCAGATACAGGGAAGCGCCAGAGGCAGTGATAGTTGAATGCAAATAAGTGCTAAAAGTAGTGATTGCCTATACAAATGACTGCCAAAGACAGTGAAAACCAGGTACATTACATACAATGCAAAGATGCGAGAAGAGTGAAGAACCTGTGCAAGAAACAATGCCATTACCCTCTGTTAAAGAAGAAGGCTGTGCCTCACAGACAGAGAGCATGCACAATGATCCTGAGGCTACCACATCACAGGGCCTGGCCAATGGTCTGAATGGAACTGGTCCTGGTGGACAGCAGATGATGCTGGAGAGAACTCCGATGTCAATATCAGGAAGTTCCACGAATGGTTATAATGCTGCTTCCTTCTTAAAAGAAACACTTCCATTCTATACTGGCAAAAACCAAAATATTGGTGACCGATGGACTGCCTAGGCAGAGACTATTGTTGATTTCCTTGATGCACTGGAAGAAACAGATGACAAAAAGATTATCAAATATCTTAAGAATCTTGCAGGTGAAAAGTAAAAGAAGCAATAAAGAAAATACCACATGCTGATGAACTCTCCTACCGTCAGATTAAAGAAGCGCTGAATTTTGAATTCCAGGTGCGCCCCCAAGGCCCAGTGACAACATCAGCTGGGCAAATCAACACTAAATGAATTCGGTCATCATCTAAATCTTCTTCAGTTTCAGTTATTAAGCGATAATGAAGGAGATGGATGCTCAATGTCGATGTTTATTTCAGATACCGTGCACGTTGGACTGACTGCATGTGAAGAAAAATATGAGTCTAAGAAAAGTCAACAAGAAAAATAAAGAAAGTCAAACAAACATTGTCCAAAAATCACACTGAGGATAAACAGCTGTTGCATAACTTTTATTATTGACAGTGTTGAGTCGATAAACATTATGTCTGAGGAAAAAGAAAATTGTTTACCTCTAACTATAGGTGTCCAGTATTGGTATCTTTTATAGATTCACATGCTTGAATCAATCCCCATTGTCAAAGTGAGAGTCCCACAGTTCAATATTAAAGCAATGTACATTGTTAGAATTGACCGGTATGGCAATGAAACCATAGATATTATAGCCTAGCTATGTCCTTTTAAAAAAATGTCTGAACTACAAACCCTAGCCAATCAGATGACACCACCCTCTAGAACACTCCAAAGAGTGGCTGATTCCCACTGATTTCCAAGCAGAAATACAACAAAACAATTTAAGAATAACAAAGGGGAGCCTCTGAGAGGAGGAGGGTGTGTTGTATATGAATCAACAAATGATACCAATCCTGGATAAGTATAGTTACAGGTAAGTAACTTGTTTTCGTCTCCAGGATTGGATCTTTAATAGAGTCAAATGCTTGAATTTGGATAGTCAGCAGTAAAGAGAAGTTAATTACAATAGCATAGTAAAATTGCAGATTGTGGGAAAGAAATTACCGGAGGCTCACCGTATTGAAACACATGTCGCAACACTGCTTGTCCCACAGCTGCATCAGCCTTTTCAGTTGCATAAAGACACCAATGTTTGATAAAGCTGGACCATGTTGCTGCACAATGGATGTGTTGGATGGGCACACATGCAAGCAGAGCTGTGGAAGTTCAAAAAGCCCTTGTGGAATAGGCTCTGACTTTACTTTGTAATGATCCTCCTGCTTGTATATGACAAAACTGAATGGTAAATGCAATCCATGTGGCAATGGTCTGTTTAGAAACTGTGAAACCCTTTTTTAGGTCTCCATAGGTGACAAATAATTAATCTGCCTTGTGAATTTGATGGGTCCTGTGTAAATAGAATTTGAGTCATCTTTTGACGTCTAAGGAATGCAGTGATTTTTCTGCACCTTTTTCAGGATTTGGGAAGAATGTCTAGTTTCACTGTTCATTCAAGTTGAAGTTAGAAGGGACCATCGGTATAAACGTAGGATTGGTTCTAAGTATAACACTGTCCGACCTCAATTGAAGGAAAGGGTCTTTTATGGTGAATGTTTGTATGTCACTCACTCTTTTGGCTGATGTGAGTCCTACTAGAAGTGATGTCTTCTAGTTGAGGTATTTCAATCCAGCTTTGTGAATGGGCTCAAAGAGGGGTTTCATGAGCTGTCTTAACACATCATTGAGGAGTCACGATGCAGGAGGTCTCTTTACAGGAGGAAATGTCCTGCACAGGCCTTTGAGGAATTGTTTTATAATTCTGCTCGACCATAAAGAAGGCGTGTTATTAGATCTTCTAAATCTAGAAATTGCATCCAGATGAACACTGGTGAAGGAATGGTTCAGTCCAGATCATGCTCCATGGAGTAGACATGGGAGAATTTGCTAAGACTGTGATGTGAAAGGGTGAACCTTGGACCCTACAGACTAGTTGCAAAAACATTTCCATTTGAGTTTGAATGTTCTGCTGGTAGTTTATGCCCCTGCTTTCACAAGGATTTTCCTGTAGTCTGAAGGAATATCTAATTTTGGCAAACTTGTATTCAGGAGCCAGGCCAACAAATGTAGCAATGTCAGGTTGTGATGACTACGGCCCTGGCTCATTGCCAACAGTGTTGGCATCGGTTTGAGGAAAGTGAGGTTGTTCTGACAGCAGCAGCAGCTCTGTGAACCAAAACTGCCTGGGCCACCTGGGAGAAATTAGGAGAACCAGGCAAAGCTCTTGCTTCATCTTCTTGATAAATCTTGCAATCAATGGGATTGGGGGAAAAGAGTAAGCATAGATTCCTGATACCTCATCAAAAATGCATTCCCCATGATCCTACCTGCGGATGCCGACTTGCAAACAATTGGCATTTCTGGTACTCGTTTGTAGCAAACAGGTCTAAGTTTGGTTTGCCCCAAAGATGAAAGAGGCTGTTCAGAATGTGATGGCTGAGCTCCCTCTCGGACCAATTTGTGTCGGTCCTTCCTAATGAGACTGCAAGAATATTGGATACTCCTGGCACATGTTCTGCTCTGAGTGTTATCTGGTGTTGTAGAGACCAGTTCCAGATTTCCTGCACTTGATGAGCTAGCACTTGGGATTGAGTGCCTTCCTGCTTGTTTATATAAAACATGCTGGTGGTATTGTCTGCACGTATGAGAATCAATGAGTGTGCTATCCTGGGGAGGAAAGATATTAACGCCAAGGTGATGGCTTTTAGTTCAAGTAGGTTTATATGTATTTTTCCTTGTTGGAGATTCCATTTGCTGCTGATTGTTAGGTCTTGGAGGTGAGCACCCCAGCCTTCCAGGGATGGCTTCATTGTTGTGACACATTCGAGAATTTGAGTCAGAGAAGACAGACCTTTGGAAAGATTCAATGTTCATGTCCACCATAGCATGGCTGGGATCTTTGTTGGTGTTATCTGAATGACGTTTTCGAATGGCCCCTGTGCTTGCAGCCATTATTTGTCCAATTCCTTTTGAAGTGGCCGCATGCGGAGACGGGAATTCAGAATAAGAGGAATGCAAGAGGAAAGCATTCAGAGGAGAGATTTATATATCCAGAAGAAAATTGACTTTTTGTGGACCGCTTTTGTGCTAGTTGTCGAATTATTATTCATCTGTCTTGTGAAGCCAAGGCTTTGCCCTGAACTGTATCTGGGAATGCTCCCCAAAATTTCAAAGTTGTTGTTGGAGTCAGATGAGGTATGGAAAGACTTGAACTCTGCCCTATCTGAGATAGGCATCTACTGAAGCTAATACCCTGCTTCAGTAGAGGGTGTGTAGTGCTGATTTCAGTCCGAAAGGGAGTACCTTGAATTGATTGTGGGTGTTTGCAACCTTGAGTAGAAGAAATTTGCTGTGCTTTTGATGTATTATGATAGGGAAGGATGCAACTTGGAGATCGAGGGCTGTCATGTGATCCTCTTTGTTGAGAAGGTGAAGTGCATCCTGAAGCATCACCATGCGAAAGATTCTTTTTTTAGAAATTTGTTTAATTTCAGAGTTCTAATATAGGATGCTAATCTCCTGACTTTTTCCGGATTAGGAAGAAGCAAGAGTAAAAACTGATTCCTCTTTGTGTTTTTGGAACCACTTAAAACTGATTCCTCTTGGTGTTTTTGGAAACACTTCTATTGCTCCTTTCTGTAGCATGAAGTTGCTTCAGGTGAGGAAGGGGTGCTCCTTTTGGTGGGGTATTTGGTGGCGTTTTGACGAATTCCAAGGTGTTTTCCGGGCAATGACATCAAGCACCCACTTGTCGGAAGTTATTTGGGACCATTGTGGAGATATTGTGAAATTCAACCCCCAAGCTGTGTTGGTGGGGTTTGAGGGGCAGCTGGCTCCATGCAGAGGTCACTGCTTTCTGTTGGAATCTCTGCCTCTGGAAGGTATTTTTCCCCTGGTTGGATGTATATATCCTACTGCTGGTAATTGTCTATAATTTTGCTGTTGGCATGACTACTGTGGACGGTACTGAGATTGAACAAACTAGTACTGTACCCATCTCTGAATGAGTATGCTCCTTTGCTCCTGGCTCCTCGAAAGGACTGCTTTCTCAACTGGAGAGTTCCTAGAGACCTTGCCGTATCCATGTCAGCCTTGATGGACTGGAGAGTTTCATCCACATGTTTGCCAAACAATGACCTGCCATCATAGAGCATATCCAATATTTTACTCTGGATTTAACCTAGATTTTACTCTAGATTTCCGGGTGAAAAGAGGTGGACTTTAGCCATCCTTGTCTGTGGCATACAGTCACCCCAGCAAGCCCTCTAAACCCTGTAGATGAGATGTCAACAGCGCAGACTATGATCTCTGCCGATATTTTCTCTCCCTCTTGCAGAATTTTTAAGTCTCTAGCTTGGATTCCCTTTGGCAGTACGTCAATGAATGAGGAAATATCTGAACACATTTGGCAATCATAGTGACCTAATATTAAAAGAGAGTTTGCTGCTCTCACCATCATAGCTGCCATTGAAGAAAATCGCTTTCCAACATTGTTAGGCTTCGGCTATCCCTGTCTGGGAGAGTGAAGATTGGAGTAGATGGATTTTTAGAGTGTTGCTGGGCTGCTTGGGATACAACTGAATCTGGGTTGGGTTGACCAATCAGATATGTTGGGGTATCATCAGTGGCTTTGTATTTTTTGTCTAGCCTAGAAATGACTGCCAAGACTGTTGCCGAATTCTTCAAAGCTTTGAGGCCTTCCACCCAAATAAAATCAATTATTGAAATAGCCCAAACTGATTTTTGGTGGGTTCCTTAAAATGGTAGAGGAAATAATCTGCTTGATTTGTGAGGAGTTTAATTTTGGAATCGTTTTGCAGCACGTATCATCAGGTTATGGAAGCCACTGATGTCCTCTGGCAGGGAATCCACTACTGCTGGTGGAGATGAGGTGAGGATGAGGTAGTCATCTCATTCATTGGGAACTGATGTATTGTCCCTGTTTTTTCCTTCTTCTTGTTCTTCATCCGTGGTTGGTGCCTTGTCTGCTGGCGGTTCAGCTAATGTAGTCGCTAAAGTTGGCAACTGAGTTGTTGGTGTAGTGAAAAGTTGCGATGACCGCAGAAGCGGTGTGTGAACTTGAGGCAATGGCACTGGCTTAGGTGTCTGAGGAGTTGGAGCTGTGGTAGTAGACTCTCGAAATCTATGGTAGGAGTCTTGGAACATATTCTGAATATTGCTCAACAGTGACATAGGCATCTGAATAGAAGGTTCCTGTTGTGTATGATGGCTATGTGAATATTCTTCCTGGTAATGCTCAGAATGCTCTCCGGCAGTATAGTAGTGGTCTTTGTAGTATTGCTCGTAATCATCTTCCTCTTCCCGGCATTTCATATGAAGCTCGGAAGGGCTGTGGGCAGGTCCGAAGGGGCATTCATTGCCAGATACCATGCTTGGCGATGTAGCAGATGGCAGGATTGTTTCTGAGCCAGACTAATCCCTTGTAGGGATTAATGACAGCAAACAATATGCTGTTTTTGATGTTTTCTTAGTTACCATCAATAGCTCCCTGGTCAACAGTTCCATCGTCAATGGGTGCCTCGTCGGTGGTTGCCTCCTTAAAGGTTTCTTCATCAACAGTTCCTTCGTCGATGGTCTTGTAGATGGGTCCCTCGTCAATGGTGGTGTTGTTTGTTGACAGTTGTATAGCGGAAGCTTCCCTCGTCGGTGGTAGGGGTACTGAGTGGTCTCCCGTCAACGGGAGTGCCATAGATGGCCATTTCTTTGTTTATGGTTGCTTCGTCAACGAATCTTCCCTTGTCACCAGTGCTACTATTGTTGCACTGGCAGAGAGGATGGTCAGTGGTGATTTAGTATTTGGCATTACCTTAGTCGGTGCCTGCTGGTGAATTCTTGCTGTTATGATCATTGACAATGACAAAGAAGGTGAGGTATTAATCATAGGTGATGAAGCTGTAGTGATTGTTGAGATTTCCGTCGTCAATGCTAACGCTGTTGTCAGTGAGACAATCGTCAACTGCACCATCGTCAATGAGAAGACAAATTTGAAAGTTGAAGTCCCAGTCAATTTGGTTGTGAATGGTAAAGATTATGAGGCTCTTTTTAGATGTGCTTCTTTAAGGAAAGGCGTAGTAGGTTCTGAGTGAATCTTTTTGAGGCAATTTTTTCTTTTTGTGAAGTAGAAGTCTAGTATTCATGCCTCTTTGAGTGCCCTGGAGTGGTATGGTGAGATTTTTTCAAGGTCTTAGAAAGTGACACTGAAGACTCTTTTTCAGTAGATTCTTCCCTTTTTCTAGTTGGAACAGTCTTTGATGACTCATCACTGTCGTCTTCAGATAAAGGGCACTACTTAGATTTGTATTTTTGGAGCCAAACAATCGCCTACCTTCTCTGTACTTTAATGTCTTCTGAGAAAAGGCACAACAAATCTTACAATCTCTCACCTTATGTCCTGAATGAAGGCGGTATATATATTACCTTTGTGGGTCCTCAGAGGGGAGACTATTTTTCCCACATGTGTCACAGGATCTGAATAATCCTTTTTTAGTTGGTTGAGACTTGATAGTTAAGTCAGAATAGCTGTAGATAGGGTTTGAAATAATGCAGTAGAAAGTCTGTGGGAATCAGCTTCTCTTCAGAGTGTTCCGGAGGGTAGTGCAGTATGATTAGCTAAGGTTTGTAGTTTGGTCCTTTTTTAAATGGGCATAAATAGGCTATGACACCTATGGTTTCATTGTCATCAGGGCCCATTCTAACAATATACGCTGCTTTACTATTGTGCAGTGGGACTCCCATTTCTACGACAGGGAATGATTCAAGCATTTGAATCTATGAAAGCTCCAATACTGAAGAATTTACTTAACTGTCTCCATTGCCCCATCTTACATCATCAAAAACTAAAGTGTACACATGGGCTGCGTCAATGCCATTGAAGAGTCAAGGTTAAATCGTAGCAACCCTGAACTTAAAAAGACAAAGGTTCAAGCACCCATTCATGTACTTCAACGTACTGCATCAAGTGCCTGTTTATTCAGTTTCAATATTGCTGCTGAAATGGAACTGATATCTTGGAACTACTACATGAATGCTCATCATGAAACAGTAAGACAGTTCCCTTCTTTGCTTCATGGATTGGGAAAACTGAAAACCAAGAAAGTGCATTTTCATATCAATGAGGACATTCATCCTGTTGATAAAAGACATAGATAAATTGCATTTCATTTACAAGAAGCTGTTGAGAAAGAGCTTAAGAACATACAATAACATAATGTCATTGAGTGATCTAGTAGTCCAACTCTGTGGTGTTGCCCACTGTGGCAGTACCTAAAAAGTACAGTGAAGGAGCTGTACACATTTGCATTGACATTCACGAAGCTAACAAGTCAATGGAAAGAGAATGACATCCCAATCTTTACATTGCCAAGATGATTACAAAGTTAACTTGTGACGAAGTCTTCTCTCACATTGATCTGAACAAAGGATATTATCAGTTAGAACTTGAAGAAAACTGCAGGTATATTACCACCTTTTCTAATCATGTTGGTTTGTTCATATAAAAAAGATTAATTTTCGGTGTGTCGTCAGCTGCAGAACTGGACTTAGAATATAACCTGTCACAAATGCTTTCAATTATAGTGCTGAAATTGGATTCTGGGTCTACAGGAAAGAAAAATGATAAAACTCTTACACAAGTTTGTCGAGTACTTGCTGATGCAGGTTTAACCTTGAATGTAGAAAAGTGTGAGATCCACAAATCAAATCCCAAATTCCTTGGCCATATCTTTTCTGATGGGGGTATGATGCCAGATCCAGCTAAAATACAAGCCTTGTCAACTACTAATCCCCCACAAGATGTTACCATGTTACGTTCATTCCTTGGCATGGCCAGTTACTGTTATAGATACATATGTGACTTTGCCACCATAAGTACTCCCTTAAGAGAATTAACAAAAAAGAATATTCCATTTTACTGGCCATGTGAATGTGCACAAAGCTTTAAGAAAATCAAGCATGCAATTGTAAATGCCACTGAAATAGCCTGCTAAGATCCAAAGTTGCAAACAGAGGTTGTTGTTGACGCAAGCCCAGTAGGGTTGGGCACGATCCTTACTCAACATAATGGACACAGGAAGGGCCGAAGACATATTATGGCTTATGCAAGCAGAAGTTTGTGACAAACTGAACATGCCTACTCACAACCTGAAAAAAGAGAGCTTAGCATTAGTCTAGGAGTGTGACCTTTTCCACATCTTATATAGAAACCCTTTCACTCTTGTAACTGATCATCAAGCACTTCTTACTTTCTTTGGCACTTCAAAAGCTAAGATGCCTCCTGGAATTGAACATTGGGGTTTGCGACTTTAGGAATATCACTACACTATCATGCATCAACCAGGGAAGGATCAATACCGCGCTGACTACTTTTCACAAGTGCCAGTATAGTGTCAGGGGAGACATTCCAAAGTGTCTGAACCCTACATTAACTTCATTGTGATGTCAAAAACTCCAGCTGATATTTCTTTGGAACAAATTATTTCTGCAACAAGCAAAGATAGTGACATGCTGATGCTAAAAGATACAATTACACATCAATCCTGGAGACAGCACACTCAACTTCTCACACATGACAGTGAATATCAGAAGTTCAAGATTGTAAAAGATAAACTATCATTTACTCAAGAAGCCATTGTTTTGCGAGGTTCAAGAATTGCAGTACCAGAGAGCCTGTGACAACAAGTAATTGAAATGGCCGGCGAAGGACATTGTGGAATTGATGCTACCAAACGAGCTCTTTGAGACCTAGTTTGGTTTCCTCATTTTAATGAAAGAGTTGAGAAAGATATGAAAGCCTGTAATTTGTGCAATTGCTTACTGTAGAGTGCAAAGTAACTCTACATTCCTTGAATATGTCAGACTTGCCAAAACATTTATGGGAGAGAGTTGCTGTAGACTTCTTTCGTCTTCTTGTCAATGGACATCACCTGATTGTGATGATCGATGAGTATTCTTGTTTTCCGCTTATTGACAATCTTACAACAGTTACTAAAGAGAAAGTAATTGAAAGATTAGATGGAATCTTTGCATTAAGGCGTGTTCTTCAATTTTGACAGTCGAGAATTCAGAGACTTTCTTACATAACTCAATGTGAAGCATCAGAAAATCACACTTCTTTGGCCACAAGCAAATTGCGTTGACAAACACTTTATGAGCAACTTTAAAAAGACTGTACAGAATGCAAAATTAGAGAAGCTTAGTTTGAAGTCAGCTCTCCATGCTACTCTTCAAGCATGCAGATCGGCTACTCATTCAACAACAGATGAAAGTCCTTCCACACTGATGTTTGGGAGAACCGTGACGAAGTTACAACAATGGCTCAACATAAGGTCTACCACTGATCGCGAATTTCGGCAGAAAGACTTGAGCCGTAAACAAAAGATGAAAGTGTATGCTGACAAACACAGTGGTGCCAAGAACATTATCTGCTGTGAAGTAGATCATGTTTTGGTGTGACAAAAAAGAAAGCATAAATCTGATGCTCTCATTGAAACTGAGCCGTATGAAGTTCGTAACTAGTTAGGGACGCTTGGTGACTGCTCACCATCCTGGGAAGTCCATTACCCAAGACTCTTTGCACTTAAGACCTCTGCTTCAACTTTCACCAGTTTCTATTGACATATCTAAGACTGGTTGAAGAGAGACTGCAGAGTAACCCCGGATTGCATCTGCCCCCACGTCACCTGTGTCATTAGAGGACGCTACTCGCCTGTCTCTTCCTAGCTTCAAAGGACATGATCTAAATGCTCCAAAGAAACTTGTAGAAGAGTTAGAATATATGTATATATATTTGTAAAAAAAAGTGTTGTTTTTGTCTAACAAGGGGGGAGATGTAGTGTTGTTTGAGTAGTAATGACGGAACCCTGTTGGCTCCTAAAGGGCTCCGCAGAACTGTAACATGCATGTTTGTGTGTGGTGACCGGAATGCTGAGTTCGCACTTGCACGCAGAAGAATAAAGACATGTAAGACCAAGCTCCATATTTGGCATGTTAATTTGGGAGTACTCAGGCTGAGAAGAATGCTACACCAGTTACCATTGTTCCATTATAAATCATGTTCTTTATCTGAGCTTCCAACATTCCAATTATCTGATGCCCATTAAAATATTGTCATATTGTGGCTTTATTTAATCATTACACACAGGTATCTTTGGGCCAGATGTATGAAGAATTGGCCATGCGAATCGCAAATAGCAATTTTTAAGAAATCGCTATTTCCGAGTCGCAATTGGCCATGTATCATAATTGCGATTCGAAATTAGCGCTATTTGTTGTTTGCGAGGCCCAATTACAGAATTGCAATTTGCATTTTCGCAAATTGCGATTCGGTAATTGAAAATCGCAAATTGTGAGAAATTCCGAGAAAGCACACTTGGAGGAGCCTGATGACATCACAAGCAGGAAGTGAGTCATCCCAGGCAGTTTCAGGTGCCACACCCAAACCAGGGCTCAGAGAGAGCCAGCCCAGCCACACTGAGCAAGTCTCTGGAGAAGGCAGCAGCACAGCTGAACAACCATGGACACCTCTGCCCAGGGAAAGGAGAAGGGAGAAAGAAATCGTAAGCGAGCAAGAGCTGGAGGTGCTGACAGAGGAGGTGGTCTGGAGCCATGACTGGTTGTTTGGAAAAAGCTCACTCCAGATGCCTGAGAGTGAGAAAAGGAGACTCTGGGCAGAAATACAGACAAAGATCTGCGCTGTTGGAGTGGCACAGCGCTCGGTAGAAGAAATAAAGAAGAGGTGGTACGACCTGCGGTCCTGTGCCAAGGAGAGAAGGGCAAGACGACTGCAGAAGGCCAGGAGCACAGGAGGGGGACCACCCACAAAGACACCCTCCACCCCGATAGTGGACTTAGTGGAGTCCACACTCCTCCCGGAAGCAGTCAGTGGGGTCACTGAGATTGACACCTCCGGCACTCCAAGTACCATCAAAGGTAAGTGCACTATTGAAATGTAACCCCATATGTGTATGCACAAAAGCCTCTTAGGAATTAGCAAGTAATGTAAAACAGTGTGATAAGTAGTCCATTCCACATCTTAGAAGCAGTACAACAATGCCTCATGGGAGTGGTAGTCCACAACCCAGAGCTGAAAGTAGCACAGACAATGTAATTAAGCAGAGCGACACCCAGAAGAACACAACACCCACAGCACAGTGAAGAGAAGTTCCTGTACCTTTATTACCATTGTGTGACCTTAATTGTAACAAACATAACTGTCATGCTGCATTTTGTCGTTGCAGGTGGGCCAGGCCCAGCAGCCACAGCATGTGCCAGTTTAGGGGAGACTGACACCCATCCTGCTTCAGACTCCAATACGAGTGGGTCTCAGAACATTGCGCCACTCCGTCGCAGGCCTAGGGCACTGCCACTGCCAGAACTGAGTCAGGACCCCGATGAGCAGCAGGAAGGCCCACAAACACCATCCCCAACTGGCAGATGCACCCAGATGCAGCAGCCCCGTTCGCAGCAGACCACAGCACCGCACAGGATGCCAACATATGCAGGTGCACAGGCGTATGAGGCAGGCGAGGGAACCTCTTTCTTTGGTGGCCTGGAGTCAGCTATGTTGCAGCAGCAGCGCCTGCAGAATAAAAAGATCACTGCATTACATAGGCAGATGCAGCAACATAATGCCAACATGGGGGGCTGCATTGCCAGCTGGAGTGCCTGAATTCCAACATTGAACAGCTGCATGAGGGACAGGTCCAGGCATCACAGGACACAAGGGAGCTCACTTCTGCTGTGAGGGAACTATGTCAGGAGCTGCGCCATGACAGGGTGAGTCACCACAGGCAGGAGCAACGCTTCATGAGTACGTTTGGGGGATTTTGTCGCTCTGTGAATAGGCTGGCTAATTCCACCTCCCTAATTTCACGTTGTGCAGTGGCTGCACAGGTTGAGGCAGCACACAGCAGCAGGGATGTGGCTCAAGGACTAGTCCAAATCACCAATGTGATTGACAATATCATGGGAAACAGGTCAGCCACACCTAGTGAGCTTGGCCAGGGGGACATGGAGGACACATCCAGCCTCAGCAGCCTAGCTGTGCCCGCAATGGATACCAGACGGCGCAGTGCCAGGCACAGCACTGCAACAGAGGCAGACAATTGAGGTGCCAGTGAGGCAACTGGGCACTCAAATGGCGTGCGTGGCCACAAGAAGTGACTGTAGTGGCCAGAGGGGTAATGAGTACACTATGAAGGAATAGTACTTTACAGTGAACTGCAATTGTTTTGTTTTTTTAATCACTTTTGTTGGTATTCATTGGACTAACTTTACCTGACATTAAGGTAATAAATGTACTCACTACAGGTACATTTGTCAGTGGATTTGTGTTTACATACTTACATCTGAAATGGTTGTGTGTGATGTCAGCACGCCTTTGCCTTGCCTCTGCTGCACTGGTCATGTCTGCTGGCTGTAGGGGTGGTATGGGATCATCATCCTCATCTGAGTTTGGCTCCGATATTTCCACAGGTAAGCCCCAGGTGGTAGCTATATTGTGCAAGATTGCACAAGTAGCCACTATTCTACATGTTGTCTCTGGGCTGTACTGTAGTGCCCCTCCACTTTTGTGGAGGCACCGTAAGCGACTCTTCGGCAGGCCAAAGGTGCACTCCACCACGTTGCGGGTCGCCCTGTGTGCTGCATTGTATCTCCGTTCTGCTGGTGTTGCAGGATTTAGGTAGGGCGTCATCATGTAGGTGCGCACTGCCTAGGCACTGTCTCCTGGAAGGGACAGAGAGTATATTGAGTAACTGAGCCATCTGACATCAGCACGCCAACAATGCACCAGTATACAGAGTGTCAATACCTAGTAGATATCCTTCTCCAAACTCCCCAGCTAGCAGTCTTGTGTGAATGCCGCTATGGCGAAAGATGTATGAATCATGTGTGCTCCCTGGGTACCTGGCCACGAGATCAGTTATGATATAAGAGGCATTGCATGTCACCTGTATATTCGTTGAATGTTGGTATTTACGGTTGCGGTACACATACTCTGTGGCTGATGGTGGACAGATTGCAACATGTGTCCCATCTATGGCACCTAGGACATGGGGGGACTGGGCTATCTGGTAAGAATCAATTTTTTTCTGCTGTATTTCCTGTGGGGTGTGGTGTAATCTGATGTACTGGTATATCCTGCTCAGAATGGCATTAATAAATGCATTGAAAAATCTAGAGAGGGTACTCTGTGAGACCCCTCCAGCTGCTGCTATGACCCTTTGATAGCTCCCTGAGGCAAGTAGGTGGAGGGAGCATAATACATGCACATGGGTGGGGATGCTATGAGTCCTATGTGTTCTGCGCTGCAGTATGGGTTGTAGTTCAGCTATCAGATCAAGTATCATGGCTGAGTTCAACCTATACCTCTCAAATATTTCATCCTCTGTCTGGTCAAAAAGTGTAATGCGCACTCTGAAAATGTGCTCCTGTCTCCTCCTCCCTCTCCTCAAACCTGCCAAGATCCTCATCCTCCTCGCCATTACATAGAGTGCAGCCATTGTGGAAAAGAGTCTGAGGCATTCTGGGCCTCTTTATATAGGTTGCACCTGGTTACCACCTGGTTTCACTTAGTGGTATTTTGCATGTGCAAAATGCCATTCTGCGAAAAATCGCAATTTGTGATTTTTTGATGCATCGAATTGCGACTTGGATTTTGCGAATCGCATTTTGCGCCTCGTAATTTCCTACTGGAAATACTGAATCGCAAAATGCAGCTCGCAAAAACAGGTTGCTACGCAAAAAATCGCAATTTTTGTGATTTCTTATTTTTGGTCTGCAAATGTTTTTCATGCATCGCAGACCACGTTTTTGCATTCGCAAACGGCTGAATTTTGCGATTCGCACCGTTTGCGAATGCAAAAAAGTTTCATACATCTGGCCCCTTGTGTGTACTGAGGTTGATATGAGACCAGGCTTCCGCCAGATACCGGAGGCCTCTGATCTTTACTTCTCCCAGATGGCCGCCCCAAACTAGAAGTGACGCATTGGTGACCACTTTCAACGCTGGGTGGATTAGGGAGAGAGGTCTGCCACAGACCCAATTGCTGTCTAGTACCCTCCACTTCAGGTCATTTGCAGTCTCCTCCAAGATCTGGACGTGGTTGGAGAGGTCGCCTTGATTGTTGGCCCACATAGACTTCTGATCCCACTGCAGAGCCCGTATATGCCACCTGGCATGCTTGACTAGTAGGATACAGGAGGCCTTCAGTCCCAGAATCCTCAGAGAAGACCTCACTGAAATCCAGGACAGAGGCTGAAAGACTGGGATCATAGCCTGAATGTCCTGGATTCTCCTTTGCAGGGGAAAGGCACAGAACCGAACCAATGTCCAGAATGGCTCAGATGAGGAGGTGCATGGATTGTGCTGTGGACCTGCTCTCCATGAACCACTCCAGAGTAGAATCTGCCTTGTTCCTAAAAAAGTCCTGTCAAAGGGCATGTCCATAGTGGACAATTGGACATTCACCGAAAAAACAGTCTGTAGGAAGCAAATGATGCTAGTGCCAATGGTACACCCGATTGAATTGGTGGTGTCCCAGCCACAAGAATTGTGTGAACTAGGCCACATCACCTCTGTCTGGATAGCTAGGGATAGGACTGGTCAGAGATCATCAAAGGCACCCAGGAGGACTTGAGCCACTGAATCTCAAAAACCATGACAATTGCAGCCCAGGAGGCAGTTGGCATTCAGGGCCCTGAGGGCCAAACTTGGCAAAGAAAACACCCTCTTCCCAAAGGTCTCCACATCTTTCGATTCTCTGTCAGGGGAACTATTCAGGAAGATATCTAGGTTTATCTGACTCATAGATACCTGCACCACCAAGCTTTCAAGATGTGACAAAAATGCAGAGCTGCCCAAGACAGAGCAGTGGTGTTGTGAAATTTGGCGATTCATCGATGGGACCAGAACAAAGTTTGCACCAGGTCTCCACAAGGGTATCTGTAAGTGCTTCACTGTAGGGCAAGAGGAGGTTGGTAGTTATTTTGCACTGGCTGGAGTATTTCCATCCAGGCATTCGTTTTGACCTCTAAGGTGGGGAGCTTCAGGTCAAGAACTGTGGCTGCCCTGTGCATCACCATTGCATAAAAAGCACTATCCTCAGAGGCAAGACCAGCGGGGTAAGAGGATACCCATCTCCAGGGAAGTATTTAGCCCACTGGCTTCTTGGAGGCCACCATAATAATTTCCCACATGTTGTGGTTTCTCTATTTCTACACCCTCATAATAATCATTATCTGAATCTGTGCCAAACAAGGAGTGTAATGTATGAGTCCATCCACTGTTGGGCTGCCAAATTTAGTGAGGCAAATGGTGCTTTGCTGGGAGCCACACTCTGCCTCTGTTGAGGTCGTACTGTTGCTGTCTCAGAGAGCACCATGGGCAACTCTTCCTTCAGTGTCAATTGAGTCAAAGTTCCAGGGACTGGCGTGGATCATGGTGCCAGAGGTGGAGTTGGAACGGGAGCCGGAGGAGATCCAGTGGTGGATTCAGAGAGTCAAACAGGCCCGAAAGGAAGAAATGAGGGGTGTGTGAGTAGCGGGTAGTACTCAAGTCACGCTTGCATTTTTTGTGTTTATCCTTCGACTTACCTGAAGACGTGGAGCAAGATGACGACTGTGCTTGGGAATGACTCATGCGACTTCTGTACCAAGAATGGGATGAGGACTGACCCTTCAAGTTGTACCAGTCATGTCAAAAAATCTTCCGGTGCTTGGCAACATAGAGTTTCACCTTGCGTAATGTATGGCCTTCGAGTTCATTGATGTGCAGTCACTGCAGGTCTTAAGAGTCGTGACTTAGCCTCAGGCACCAGGCACCACAGGCAAACCTGATGATGGTCTATCATCAGCAATATTGGCAATATTCCTTACGGTTTTTTAATCGTCATCTTAAGAGTTGACATTTCCCTTTCAACTGAAAATATTTGCGTAAAAAACTGACGCAGAGAGAAGAGTAGTAGCTCCGGATCAACCTCTGTCAGTGCGGAAAGAAAGGAACTGACATAAAAACATTGAGTGGTGCCTTTCACAGGCCCCACATGTCATTTCCGGAGTTTAATGGTGTCAGTGTGGAGCTGCACTGTACCACCTACTGGCGTGCAGAGATACTGTTCAAATTTTTACGGAGCCTTTCTGACGCCTGAGGAATATTCAAAAGGTGAGGTATCTGCAGTTAGAAGTCTCTATCAGAAAAATGTTGCAATGCAATACAATAGATTTACATATTTATTTTCTTGTACACTGAATAAACCTGTTCACTGTGTTTAATGGTACAAGCTTCTTGTGACAGTAACACAGGTTGCACTCCTTACAAATCCAAGCTTAGTTCCTCTCCTCCACAAGGTAGACACAGATCATAAGGTCATCATCATCTTCATGGATTGGTGCAAAAATTGGCAGAGTCTTATCTCTGCACGCAAAAAACAGTCCTGAAAAGGATCTTTCTCTTAAACTTGGTCAGAGGAGTCTGGTGACCTTGGGCTCATGATCTAACCACCAAATGGTGCAGCATCTAATAGGGAGTCAGTGAAGTCCACAAAGGAATCAAAAAGGCTTACGTTCCTGCAGAGAAAAAGGAAAGCTAGACATTGACACATTTAGCTTCCCTCATGTGCATGACATTATTTGTATCTGCCAGCAAAACTTTCACCAGTGAATGTTGAAATTGCGGAATGCACAGCGAAACATGCCTATGATGAACGTCATAATTTTTCCTGACGAATTTCTGGTGCTGGTATCTGTGAATGTATGGTAATCCCACAATACATAATTTGACACACAAACAGACAATACGCATTTTGTGCATTTTTGGGAGCATTATATTGGATTTCAAAGTGGGGGGTTGGTAGTGTTCAGAAGTAGCCACAATCCCCATCACCAGTGCAATTATGAATAGCTGTCCTCCGCCTATGCAGTGCGGCGTTGGAGAATTTAACGAAGGTAGTACAGTAGGTATCTGGGCTTACAAGAAAGACTGAAGATGAGGCTGAAAGGTTGAGGAATTGGTACAAAGAGAAATGAAGAAGGAACCCGACAGATACAGACCCTGTGTGTGACAGACAATTTGACTAATAGCGGCAAAACTGACAATAGTGTCGAAATGCTCAGAACAAATTGCTAAATGTCCAAACACGGTCATCCTAATGATAAAAATGATGGGCACCCTTTAAATACTTTTTAGTCACAGTGCACAAATTGTGAAACATGGTACCACCTTTAGAGCATCGTGTTAGGAAATTACCTTTCCCTGATCCCCTCCTCACATACACGACTAAAAAGGTAGCAGTGCGAGCATGTCATCTATTTCATTTGCTACTTTACTTGAACTTGGGTTCTTTTCTGCTAGCTCGCTTTGCCCCCACTCTACTCCTGGCCTTCCAGTCTGCTGATCGTGTGTGGCTGTTATGTTTAAGAGGAAGCTAGCATCCAGTCCGCTCTGATCACTAGTTTCAGAGCGGGGAAGTACCAATCCCCCTCTGGCAGAAGGCAGTAAATGAGGCGCTGTGGTCTTGCCTTTGCTGTACCACTGTTTGCTGTGTTCGTGCTCGGAGGTTTAACAGCACTGTGTCGCCTGCCTGCACATCTGCGGAAGCATCCACTAGTGCAATGTCGACATTTGGCAGGAATGGAAAGAGAAACATATCTAAGAAATCCTCGTTATTATTTCTGATTCTCTTCCTCAGTATCCTTGGTAAAGAGGTAACGGGAGCCATAGCTAGCAGAGTACAAGTTCTAATCGTATTTTTCATATTAATAATCTGGTGTTTTACCTTCTGAGAACTTTAAGGAACCCTGTTTGCAATTCTTGTCAGCCTTGGAGCACTTCTTTATGCCACTTTAAGAACGCCTTTCAGTGAGCGAGAGAAAATTTAGCCTTTGATTTTTCTTATTTAAATTTGAAGTGAGCATTATTGTCCATAGTGAGGATACCCCCAGCCAAAAAGCCTTGCCTCGTCTGATTACTGCACTTTTTCAATACTTTAAATATATGTCAATACTTTTACCATGCCCTTTTCTGAAACATTAATAACTTCATTTTAAACTTGCTTAATCTCGATCACATGCATCACGCTAGGGAAAAGGGTTGGGTTGCTTGTCAACTGGCTTCATACCCAGGGATGGAAAGTAATGCCTCATGCCTGTGGAGTGAAAAAAGAAAGTATTAACTCGCTTCTGTCAACCCAGTATGTTCCACATCGCCCCTAGCATTTGGGAAAAGGTCTAGTCACAACCCCCAGGGTCAGCTACGCCTTTTTTCACTTCTTCACCTCCATTCATCCAGTAGGGTCTATAGTTGGTATATAGATATATACAATGTCCCTCCTGAGCTCTCTGCTGCTCCTTGGGTTGCACTCACACCATACCCCGTGGTACCGTAGACGCCCTCCTTTTTCCTGCTCAGTTCTTGTTTTTTCCTGATTCACGCCTCTAATGTCTTATATTCAGGCCTTCCTTACAGACGGATACTTATTTTATCAAAAAATACAAATACAGACTCCTATTCAAAAGTTCAAATCGAAAAAAATCCACCTGACCTGGTTGAAAAGCTGAGCACTGGGACAAGTACTCCTAAAGAGAAATCTCAGTCCTGCCGTAGGAGCGCCCTGTGGCACAGTGAGGCAGACCAGTCAAGCACCTGTTGCCACAGCGATGTAAATACATCAACATTGGGAAGGAGGAAACAACACCACGACTTGTTTCTGTGTGTAAAAGGCCGCTTTATTGGAACAGGTGCACCTAACAATTGTCTTGTCGGGAGCCAAGGGCACACCAAGGTCTCCCATGATTTTCACGAACTCTCCCATCACCGCTGCACAACGCGGACTGCCCGCTGGAGCCGCGAAGAGGAAGTCATCCAAGTAATGCGTCACCTGCTGGTGACCTGTTAACCTCGAGAATATCCATTGCAATGCCGTACTGAAGCACTCAAACAACGCACAGGAGCTGGAGCAACCCATTGGGAGTGCCTTGTCTACATAACAGGACCCTTGAAATTGGATCCCCAACAACTCGAAATCATCCGGATGTACTGGCAGCAGCCGAAAAGCTGACTTAATGTCAGTCTTAGCCATTAGCCCTCCGTGACCCAGCTGCTCCACCATTCTGATGGCCACATCCACTGACACATATGACACTTTTGTTAAGGCCTCTAAAATGAAGTAATTGACTGACGACCCCTCTGTACAGTGCGTGATGGGGTGGCGGCCCGCGCACTTAGAGAATTCATGCCGGAACTTACAATATTCCCTAGTGCACATGCCCTTGTTGTAATCCCAGCAGGCGCCAGAGCGTCCAGGCCCTGAAGGGCTGGAGTTAGCTGGGCTGGAGCACCCGGACCCCGCCCCTTGGGTGGCGTGCTCTCGAAAGGGCCGATAAGTGATGGGCAATCCACTGGCTGTGAAAACCGTCTTCCCGAATTTTGCCGGGCCCATAGTGTGCTGCCAGAGGTCCGAATCTATCTCCCCCATTTCGCCTCGGGGTCCGCGGCCATGCGGGCCCTGAATTCCTCATCATATTGCCTCGATGCATACCCCCCGTAGTTAAGGTGAGCCTTCCGGATGATGTCCATAAACGTAAACAATGCCACTGCCCGCTCCGGAAAGCGCTCACAATATGCGCTCGCGAAAAGCAAGAAGGCCGCTGTCCAGTTCTCGATGTTAACCGGAACATTTGGCCTCTTAGAAAACTCCCATTCTTCCTCCTTGGAGCCCTCTTTTGCCCGCACCTCCCGGTGCAGCAACTTCAGAACGTCAACGTACTCCCCCTTTCCAGATTTTGTCCTTCGTTGCTTGCATCAAATGAGCCCCCAGCGGTTTTGCAGTGCCCATGTAAGGCAACTTAACCCACTTGGGGGCCGGCTCCCCTTCCTCTTCCTCCTTCGTGCCACCCGCCGTCTGTGCCTTTTGTTGCCCGTCGCCATTCGCATGCCCGCCCGCTGCTCCGACCCCCTTAGGACTGTCCCCTTCTGCACTCTTGACCTCCCCGGCCTCCGTGGCCACCCCGTGTCCTGCACATACACTCCCTTGGTCAAGCACACCGAATCCTCCCTCGCCTCAGTCGCCACCGAGACCATTGAGCTCGTCAACTCCTTACCTGGAGAGAGTAACGGGCCGCTCCTGAGCCGTCCGCACCTCCAACCCAGATCCATCTCTTCTTCGGCCCCCTGGCCGCACCAGCAACTGCTTCTCACTCTGAAACGACTTAAGGACAGGATTAGCAACCCCCCGCCCCTTCCCGCACTCCCACCAGTCCGACTCACTCCTACTTTCCACCAATTCCCCTTCCTCAATGCTCGTGTCCGACCCCTCCATGCACCACGCAACCTCATCCCTCTCACGGTCCTGTCCGCAACCACCACATACCTCACACCCGGCAGACAAAGCTCCACTAGCCCCCTGTATATCTGATGGGCCCAGACGCAGCCCCCCCGGGCGGCGGCACCGGCGGGAGCAAAACCCTTACTGCCACACCACCCAGTGGGAGCATCCGCAGCCTCCCGTCATCCTTCTCGCCTTCCTGCTGATGCCATCCGACCGGCCGCCCCGGGCCCCACCTTCACTTCCTGCCAGGGTGACCAAGCCGCAGTCTGCTCGCCTTGCTCATCCTCGTCGAAGTCCAGGGTGTCCTGCCAATGAAGGTTCGGTGTGCCGGAGATTGAGACTACCTCTTCCACAACCCCTTCAAATGACCCGCCATCCCCCCCTAGCTACTCTCCTCCACCCCTTTCCCTGACCATTCCCTCCCCAACCCTCCCTGATTGGGCTCCATTAACGCAGGTAAAAAACCGGCACCCAGCTAGCTAGCGCTCCGGCCACCAGGTCACCTTCCACAAAATGGTGACCAGGAGTGCAAAATGTCCAACTATATTCGGACCGCTCACACGTCTAAATGGCACCCCGGATGCCCAACCGCGTCGCGGGCTGTACCACCCTTCCCAATAAACCCTGGGGGGAACTCCTCGTTCCTCTTCCTCCCCCCTGGAACCCCATTGCCAAATGAAGCTCTAGTACTCTATGCTTAGATAAGGTCTGCAAAATGTATTTAATAAAATCAGTCACAATTACAAAACAAGAGCGGAGCTCTGAGTGGAGTAGTTTACATACATTTATACCCCGGGAAGACGCGAGTAAGATCACATCCGTCTAAATGTTGTTTTTCTAACAAGTGTGCACAAATGTTGCATAATGAGAACAGGGAAATCCAAAGTACACTACCTTCACCCTATTTCCAAGGGAACAAAGAACCTTCTAACACAGCAGTTTTCACAATGCACACCTGGATGCCAAAATAAAACTCTACCTCTCTGTGAGACGAGAGTTTCTGTTTAAAAAACTAACAAACCACGGTTATATTTGCTGTTACCCACTGTTTAACTATATATATTTATATATTTGACACTTTTTTCTTCACTTGTGGGGATAAGCACTTAATAAATTAATTTTTAAAAGAACTATCTGGCCGATGGTCATTTTATCCGATGAGAATTTATGCTATGAATACACGCAGGGGGTTGCAGCTGGTGAATGAATTGGATTTTTATCAGTGTGGAATATATATATATATATATATATATTTTTTTTTTTATACATTTATATATCTTGGTCTGTGTGTGGCCTAATAATGTGTGTGACAGAAAAAGAGAGAGAGATTTCAGATGCCATTGTTCATCACATTCTTTGTGGATCACTGATAACAATGAAATACAAGGTGCAGCCATTCAGTTCAGGCTTGCAAGTGTGTCTCAAGAACCCCTCCATGCATTTGGATTAGCCTCTCATTAAAGACCATGAATTATGTTGGTGTGACTCTTCATCTTTGGAGGAAGCAGCTAGAAACTGATGATGTATGTGAATCATCACTGCATGGCTGACGCTAAAAATTGTTGATTTGTGTCACTTACTTTAATGGAGTGTGACTCAAAATTATGGGTAAATTACAATTTTCCTGTTGAAGCATCCCTCACAATTATCAGTGCGTGCAACTATTCCTAGTGGGAGTGCCCATAAACATTGTTCTGTGTGACTTTTACTGTGGGAGTGTTGCTACTAAAAATTGTAGGACTTCTAAATATTGTAGGCCCTTTTCCACACACAAAATGTGATTGTGTCTGGGTGTTTGAAGTTTTATTTTGGGGTTCTGATTCTTTGAAACAGACATTTTTCCCATTTTTCTTCCTCCTGAAGGATGTCTGTCACAGCAGGCAGGACTCCAAAGCGGATTAACCCACAACAACGTTCATGGGAGTGACCAGAGTTCACACCTGGATGTCAGCCACAGTGATATGTGCATCAAAAGGTTAATCCTGTGCCTTAAGCCCTACTCTTTTATGATTCTCTTATCAGTCTCATATCCCTCTTCCTGAGATGTGTCCGGGCCGCTTCCTTTTGATCTATCATCGAATCAAAGAGCCTTTTGAAATGCACAGACAGAGCCTGGCTCTCCCATCCTCCAGTGCATGTCCCACCTGGCTAACAGGAATGCAGCAATACACAAATCTGTCTGGTGGGGGGGGATACCTCTACTCCTCATGTTTCACCAGGGTGGCCTTGGCTTCCCAAAATGGCACACAAGGTCTGCATGTAGTGTACCAGTACAGGCACTTCTGCCCTCATTGTACATCCACAGTACACTCACTGCCCAGAATTGTTATACTCCTGTATTATGCCACCACCAGAATGCCCACATGCAGCACACATACTTAGACTTCGCACACAGTTCAGCCTATAGGCCTCTCTCAAGTGATACTGGGTGAAAAAGACTACTACTGAATACTACACAGTATTCTGCCACCACTGCGCTTGTGCTGCTTAACCCCTGGTGAAGGCAGTAGTCTTCCAACTCTATGAGGGAAGCACTTTGGGGACCCCTCCCGGTCCAGCAAGACCACAATCAATGATCCAGGCCTCTGCAAACAAAAACACACATAATCCATGTTCACCTATGACAAATAAATCAGCATTAGGGATCCAGCCAACAACACAGTTGTGCACTCAAGGCAGAGGCACCCTTCTTCGCACCATGCAGAACACCTTCCGTCCCAGCAAACCACCACAATTAAAGGAGGCAGCAGCATTACGGCTACTGTATTACATGTAAATACACAAGCTGACACACCATTCAGTCACTCTGGCTAACTTGCCTATCGCTAGAAAAGAGGTGATGGAGCATGGGGCTCTTTCACTCATTTTGGGGTCCGATGAATCTTTGCTTCTCAGTTCCAAAGGCGTGAAGAGTAACAGTTATCAATTTTTTTTAAAGAATTTCTGCATAACCTAAATGTCATATAATAAAATTTAGATTCGGCTCATAGAGTTAAAAATAATTTATTACAGACTAAAAGTCAATGTTACAGAAATTAATCTCAAAAACATACTGTAAAAAATCACCAAAGGAGAATTAAAGTGTTGTACAATGTTAAACCTAGTTACCATATACAAGACTAAAACTTTGATTGCCACAATGCAGAAAATCAGAAAAAGCATATGGTTCTTGGTCACTGAAACCAAGTTCTACTTTTTAATCGTTTAAACTAAACCCTAACTATTCTAATTAAAAAATAATTGAGAAAGGTCTAAAAACATAAATTCAGTAGAATATTCTGTTAAGAGAGGTGCAGTGGCATGAAGCCACATAAAAAATATGAGGTCTGTACCTCAGAAGGGTCCATTCAGCTCTAAGGGTAGGAAAGGGTCTGAATCTCTCACTAACTAAACCTTCCTTAAATGACAGTTTCCCAAGACAATGACATCACAGATGAATGCTTCTCAGTTCAAACCCCAATTATATTTAATTGGAAGTTACACTTTTCAACCCGCCGGTACATCCAATCTTGATACTCCTCAGTCTCAGAAATTTCAAAAGAGTTACTACTGCCAAGCTTCCAGAATACTCCTCTCCTTGTCCTTGCATTGTTCGTCTCAGGCTTTTTTTTATCTCCCACACACAATAAGCTTCTTGTTGACTCCCGCTTCACTCCTAAAACCTGCATTTCAAAGAAATATTTAAGAAACACAACTCCACACTGAAAGTTAACTATGAAAGGAAGAAAAATATATGTTTAGGCCTTCACTCCAGCCCTGTTAATAAAACACGAATATATTTTCAGATTAAATGAATTCTAAACATTATACATGAGAGTATACAAAATTATTATGCTAAATGCTACTTTGAAAATGTTAGTTTCAAATGCATATTCAGAAAATGTGGATTAAATGCTATATCCAGTGGGGCTTTCCACCCAAATGCTTTGCAGTGCAGAATTTATATAAAATCATTTAATCGTGTTTTACAAAATGTGACCACCACATTGTGAACACCAGAAAATGACCACCTTTCACACTTGTTTTAGAGATGTAGTAGCACAGACAAGCTACGCTCTTTCAGAGGTCATTGGGGGTAAGGGCTGGCCCTGAGGAGCATGATCATTCTCTGAGGCATCCCTGCTGAAAAATGGTCCAAAATACCGTATTCAAGGGCTTTTATGTAAAGCACACTGGCAACAGGCAAATGCCAGAGCTTCCTGAGCACAGTCTGCCCATCTTTTAATCGACACCTACAAGTGGAAGCCAGAAAATGAACACTGAGCAGCCAGAAAGCTCAGACTTGTGACTGCATCGATTCTCTCAGTGACCGTAGACTGGGCCTTGCCGATAACTACTTTGTACTTTGCCCAACAAAGGTAACATGGTCAGGTAGTGGTGCAGTGCTTCTCCCAGGTAAGCTGCCCGTTCCCTGCCACCACAGAGTATCTGTCAACACACGAGAAGGCTGCAATGGAAAAACTATATATTTAGACGGAGATCTAAAGATAACTATTTACCACGGAGACATAGAGTGAATGAGGAAAGAGGTGCTGGGAGATCACTGACACTGCACTGTTTACAGGACACAAAGTGGTGTAGCCGGCCATCTTAAATCAGGTTATCCAATGGTTATGATGTCATACCATCACTGGGCACAGCCATCTTGCTTTACACATGGAAGGCTTCTGTTTCCTTATGTGCTTAGCTAATGCATGCACTCTTCTGGTACAATTATCCACGGGCTGCAACAACTTTTGGTATTGCTCGACTTCTGATCTTTCCTTAGTATCAACAGCACCGTACATCAGCTTATGGACCCCACGAATGACTAACTGAATGGATTTAAACAACAAAGTCCACTCAACAATCATTCCACAACAGGATCAAAATGTAATAAAAGGAAGACTACTCACAGAACAGGAAATAAAGCATTCGGTTTTTTCTGAGGTGCTTGCAGATCAATGAAACTCTGAATCACAAGCACACAATTCAATCATGTCGTCCACCACCACCTACTCCATCCTCACAGAACTAAAACCATTAAACTCTCTGCCACCACAATAGAACACGCAGCCTTGGATACCATTAAAGAACTAAAAAGTTAGCACTGACCTGGACACCTTTGAGTTCCAGCCTGATCACCCAGGTGGATGCCTTACAGACCTGGAACGCAAGCTAGCAATGTCACCCAACTGGGGTATGGACATTTGGAATCTACAACATAAAATTATCTAATTGGAGGACCGAGCTAAAGGGACCATAAAGCCGTTTTTGCCCTTATGGCTGTCAACAGTTTTGCAAACAAAATTTGATCAGCTGATAGAATTTTAAATGACACATAGAATATCATTGAGACATCTTATACCATTAGACATTCCTAAGCCCACAATATCTTGCTTGCTGAAGCACCGTCAAATGCAAACAATACTGCAATTCTTGAAGCAACATGGCTCATTGAAACATAATGAATCCAGAATAAAAGAAGATTTCTCTCACAGCACCAGCATCACTTGCATGACATTTCTGGCACTGCGGCAAATACTAAAACAGAAAGACACCAGATAGGGCCCATTAGGCCCTGCAACAATGATTATTACTCTAGATGGACGCACTTAAAAATTCAATGATCCCATTGACCTGGATTGATTTATACACACTCTTATAACCCATGAGATGGCCACTACTCCAATCCAATTGGGGAATGAGCATCAGCAAACAGGAGGCCCATTAGAGTGTAGCCTCCAATTAAACTGGATCATGCAAGACATGGGTCTCTACCCATATCGATCTTCCGCTGGGCAATAATGCAGAGACCAACCAAAGACCTCAAAATAACTTGATACATCAAACACCCGCCAAACATGAATTTAACCATCTATTGATGCACATTTAGCAAAACCCAACAGACACTGGGTCGGGAACTCTATAACGACCTGAACAAGATTATGGTTCTAGTATATGTGTATAATTACACTCCAACTTCAGATTATAAGTGCAGTATTTGGAAAATTAACAACTAATCACTCACAACTGTTCCTTCTTTAAAAGAAACTTTAGCATGACTCCACAAACCAATGCTGCACTCTTTAATAGGCTGAACATCAATCCTGCTTAATAAACCATTGACTGCCAAGGTAAGCAGAACTTGGCCCCAACCCAAGGGAGGCTACTTTGTAGCCAAATTCAATATCTAATCTTCCACGAAAGCATCTATGCCCCTAATGGAACCAAATGACCCTACTTTTCTAAACTGACTAGGCTCTGACGATTTTAAATCCACTTGACACGTCACAGGAGTAGACTTGAATATTGTCTCAGATCCCATGCTGGATCATTCTGGTATCCCAGAAACATGATAGAACAAAGAACGATCTCCTTTGTAATCAAGCCCTTCTAGATCTATAGCCACTGCTACATCCTAGAGGCAAACAATATTCTTTCTATTTTCACATGCGTGCCACACAAAAAAGGGCAGATTTTTCCCTGATTTCCAATATAATGTTGTCCAATCTCTCTTCATGTGAGACACCTGATAAAGGATATTCTATTCACTCACTTATACAAATAGAAGTGGAGATGGGAATTATTAGGCCTGGTGAAGATAGATGGAGAATGCCCATCTGAAAGTTTAAATAGTCTTCTGCAAAAATACATTAAAACACACCTACAAAACTATCTGGTGACCAATGACGACTCAGTTGACCCCTTTTATGAGTGATGTAGTCCCAATGCTTGCTACTTTATATACTGTTTCCTGAGTTGCTGCTGTCCTTGCCATGTTTCAAACCCTGACGTAAACCTCCCACCATTGTTGAGCTAAGGCCCGTAAGGCTGTATTTCTCTTACGTGTGGCACTCGCGCAACTTATTGTTAGTCGTATAGAGCGAGTACCGCCGGCCCAGGTGTTTGTTGTGCCTGTGACTCACGCACCATCCTGCCCACCTGCAAGGGCATAAAGTGGCAGTTAAACAGCTATAGGGGCATTTAAAGCAGTAGTTTTTCAGCCGCTCTGCCCACGGGCATTTACAGCTTACATTAAAGTTGTCACTCACTTCACATAACCAGTCTCTGAGGAATCTCACTTTAATAGTTCGCTACCCAGTTCATTTTCCCATTCATTTTATCCCACGATGTTGGGGATTCTTGAGTTCTCTGAGGGTGATTGTAATTGATATATGTCAAATGCAAGATCTGCAGTAGTTTCTCGGGATCAAAGCCAAAGTTTGAATTTGGCTAGGCAACCACAGGCCTTTGGCCTGCTAGAGGGATGTGCAGTGGCGGCTGGTGACATTTGAAAGTGGCGGGCGTAAATGTATGGATATGTCTTTTATGTAGCGAGTGAAGTGAGCAAGCTCAGTGGTCCTCCTCCCAATATAACATTGAAAAAAGATTGACAAATGTTGCATTTGAAAGGAATTAAATCTAGTGAGAAAGCAAAGTTTAAAAAGCAGTAAGAATCTATAGTCTGGAAATATTAAACGCATTAAAAACGGACCCATATCTTACAGCATATCTTACTGCAATAATATGTTCACCCTTTACTTTAATGTGCAAATTGTACACTGCAACAAGTTCAGGCCCTTTAAAGTGTGTGCTTATCCAGTGTCTTGCACTGCATGTGACATAAACTTTGGAAGAAAATGCTCTAACCAGGAATCAGGAAGCACCCACAGCTGCTGGCTGCAGTCAGTCATACAGAAATATATGCAGACAGGTCTTTAGTGGGATGGAACAAGTGTGGGCTCTCTAAAAGGAAACATGCAAAATACATTTCTGTGATTCCCATAGTGTGCCACCTGACCTGTATTTTTGTTTCTCTCTCAGATGTTATTGCATCCAGAAATATAACACAACAACTGGCATACACCTAAAACCTGTCAGTACTGTTGGCTTTGTTAGTAGTCATTAGCTCTTTAAGAGTAACAACAATGATTAGATATAAATATTTAACATTGGAAATGTTTCAATTCCGAAATTGTGAGACTTGAATTAAATTATATTGAGGCCTTTGAAAGGAGTAGGGCATTCAGTTATGTGTGCTTTATGTTACATATCTTTGCCCTTTTTCTCTTCACATCTCATCCATCTACACATTTTCAATCTCCTCTCTTCTCTTTAGCACCCTCTTCTCCCTCTTGCCTGAATACACTTCCTTGCATCTCCCTCATTTTACCACCCCAAACATGCACTGGACTCATTCACATTTAAGCACTTTATTTCCTTTTGCCTTCTAAATATTTTGACCTATGTGCACCCCCTTCACACACATTTACACTGAATTTCAATCGTAACTGGAATACATGACCATTGTTCTGTGTGCCCTGCACAGAAGCCAGCACACCGACAGACACTTTGCTTTACCTTCAGCCTCAGCACCAGCGCTCTCAATCAATATGGGATTTTGGTGCTGTGGTGCCGGGGAACTTGGGGGCTGACGGAGGAGGGGCGGAGGCAGCCCCTGAAGACGCGCTTATAACGCGCTGCTTTCTCCCGCTGCGCGGGATATTGGATTTCGGTGCCGTGGTGCTTGTGGGCTGACGGAGGAGGGGCAGAGCCAGCCCCTGAAGATGCGCATATAACGCGCTGCTTTCTCCCGCTGCGCGGGACAGGGCGGGCCCATCCTGCGCCCGTCATGGACTGGCTGGGCTGGGCCGCCCCTCTTTCATCTTACATCTTCTCTGTGGATGGTGAGTTTACGGATTTTACTTAATTTTGTCGGCGCCTGGAGAACCGCTGGGAGAGAGACTGTGTTTAAAATGTGACTTTTGCTTCCGTACGTTAGTGAGGTGCTAGTGTTTGTATAATGGGCAGGAAGAAGTGCCAGGTAACTTGAGCCATGAGTGGTAGCGGTGGTGGCAGGCAGGGCAGTGCGCACACCATCCTGGACTCCTTTCTTGCTAGAGCTGTTGGTGTTGTGACTAAGGAAATTGATCTGGCGGAGAGGAGGTTATCTATGTAGTTGGTGATCCCCCGGAGGGCTTGGATGAGGAGGTGGCCCATCTTGAGGGTGACCAACGTGACCCTGCCGAGCATACGCATGTTGAGATAGTACAGGATCTAGGTGATCTGGGGCCTTCGAGAAGAAGTAAAAGGCTACTGTTGCCCTCGCCCCCGGCTTGCCCCTTAGATAAATGCAGACCCCCGCAAGGAAGAAAAAGGTGCTAAAGATAATGGTGCCCAAAGCAGAAACATGTCTTTTGGAAATATCTAAGGGGGCGAATAGCGGCCCTGAACTTTGTCAGCTTATGGACTGCGATGTAACTAACATATTATTAAGGTTTAAGGAAATGATTGAGGGTATTTTATCTCCTGTTCTGGTGAAATTATTGGCTATTGAAAAAGCAGTTTCCCGGCTATCTGAGCAAGGAAACCTTGGGAGACAATCTAAGGGTGGCCATGTGGCCCTGAGCTGTTTGCCTCAACCAAGTGAGGTCGCGACCTTGCAGAAGGAAGCTGCTGGGTTTTTGGGGCGTTTGGGGGAAAAACCACTGCAATCGGATGATCCTGCAAATTTTGGGGCCCAGGGGGCCTGTGTTGAGTCTGCGTCGGTATCATCTACTGCCCTATCATTGAGCGGGAGGGCCATAATCAGATCGAACAGTAGCAGGCAACCTGAACTTGAACTTGAATCTGTGGAAGTTGTGGGAACCGCCCACAGTTGGATGGGAAGTATACTCAGAATCTGACAATGAAAAACGGCCTCCGTTGGTCTGTTTGGAACTTCCGCCGACATGTGCCCCCTATGTGGTGGTGTTGACGAATGTCCCTGCTCTGGCCCCTGGGGTTAATGAATCTACGGCTCAATTAATAAATAAGTCTGGCTATTGGCTGAGCAGCAACTGTGACTTTTCAGGGGAATGGGGATTGTATTATTGTGAATGTTAGACACCTTGGTTTGGCACAACGGCGTCTCTCCACATACAGCCCAGTTTTTTCAAGAGCAGGATCTATTGGTATGGCCCCCTTGGGGTATTTTTATAATCACATGCGACTGGGTGTTGAGTCTTCTCTTGAACTTGGCAGCCCCCCCCCCCCCCCCCCCCCAAAGTCAGACAGCCCCGCGGTCAACCGGCAGGAGATTTGATAACTATAGAAATCCAGATTTGGACTGGGTGGATTGACAATGCACCAAGACTCTGATTGTGCCGGAGGGGGTGATTTTGCAGTGCAGTCTTATTTCTTGGAATATTGCAGGGTATGATGCCAAGCTTTCGGACCAGGCTTGGGTGAGGTGTCTGGTTAACTACGATAATATTATGCTCCAGAAAACCTGGTCGGATGGGTTGGCTGCTTGGGACGGGTTTGACAGATTTGCAGTCCCGGCTGTGCAGTACCTTGGAGGCCGTTCGAAAGGTGGCCTGGTCACACTAATCCGCTTTTCTAAGATAGTGGGGGCATTCAAAATCAATTGTAACTACCAGGGTATATTGATTGTATGGGTGATTTTTTCTAATAATTTTAATGTTTTGTTGGTCAATTTTTTTAATGCTGTGTGGGATCTGGGGTGTAAATTGGGGCCCTCTTCTCTGTTCTTTGGGTGTTGAAGTGTAGAATGGAGGGGGTGGGGCTGGAGTTCCATGCCATTGTGTAGGGAGATTTTAATGCAAAGCTGGGACACCTTAGTATAGTGGTAAATACTTTCGAGTGTGAATGGGAGGATTACTCGGAGGATGGTGTGCAGGATTCTAGAGGCAGGGCTCTGATTAAGGAGTTGAGGAAGATAGGCCTTCAGAATCTCTGTGATCTAGAAGTAGTGGATACCTGTCACCTCCCAACTTTTGTGAGAAGAGGGCTTGGCACTACAATTGATTATATTTTTGTGTCTCCACCACTAAAAGATCTGCTGATTGGTGGAGGGTGTTAGGGGAGTGCATCAGTGACAATAATCCCCTTACAGTATGCTTCAAACTCTAAGGGGCTTTGCGTAAATTAGGACGGGGTGGTCTTGCATCGGAAAAGATCAGAGATCAGGGCAGGCGACTTGGTTGGAATCAGGTTGATACCAAACAAGTTGTAGAAAGGGTGGTGGGAGACAACCTACATTTGTTTATGGAAATACTTTTGGCTGATACCCCTAGCCCTAAGGAAGTTATGGATGCAATAACTGTAGTAAATATAGCAGTTGGAGATTGCTTACTCTCAACAAGTAGGCGCCCTAGTAAGCGCAGAAGTGGGGGGTTTGATAAGGCCTGTTATGATGCTAGGGCAGACATGAAAATGGCCCTAGACCCTGAAATACCCTAGAGATAGGACCCTTGTGAAAGAAGCAAGGGTTAAGTATAAAATTGCTCTGAGGGAGAGTAAGTTAAAACAGAAAGAAAAAGCTTCGGCTGAGTTGGAGCGGGCCACAGTCTTGAAGTATCCTGGTTTGTTCTGGAAGGTGGTGAATAGAGGTTATTTTGCAACAGAAACATCGGAGGGCCTGGGTTGCAATATCGCCCCGGAGGCCTGGGTAAATTATTTTTGTAGAACTTTTGAGGGGTTACCTGTAAGAAATAACCGGGAGAATGAGCATGATGTGGCTTCTAACCTAGCGATCAGGTTTTCACTCCAGGAGGTAATTAATGCACTCCAGGGTAGTGCTAGTAATAAAGCCCCGGGCCCGGATCTGATCCCCATGGATTTATATAAATCCTGCCCTCAGTTATGGGCACCTATTCTTTTAAATGTCCTTAATGCGGCAGTTACTGTGGGTATTCCTGCCTCCTGGAGGCTGGCTTGTATTGTCCCAGTTTTTAAAAAGGGTGACCGGAATGATCCTAAGTCCTATCGCCCCATTTCCCTTCTTGATTCTTCTGCGAAGATTCTGGGGCAGATCATCCTAAGGCGTATTGAGGCCTGGATGGCAGAAAATGAAATTCTTAGCCGGAACCAGTATGGATTCAGGGAAGGGCTTGGCACGCTGGAACAGTGCCTTAACTTATTGATGATGATTGGGAAATATACGCAAGCAAGGAAGGGTACCCTCTACCTGGCATTCATGGACCTTAGTTGTGCCTTTGACAAGGTAAATCGGACTATACTGTGGGAGAGGCTAAATCAGTTAGGGTTGGATCCTAATATTGTAGAGCTGCTTCAGTATCTCCACTCAGGAACGGTTGCAAATGTGAGGGTGGGGATAAATGGGGAATGTTCAGAGGCTTTTAAGCTCACAAGGGGCGTTCGCCAGGGATGTGTTTTGGCTCCCACTTTGTTTCTTTTATACACAAATGGATTGGCGGACTTCTTGATGGAACATTGCAGGGATGTTCCTAAGGTGAATGGTATCAATGTTCCTGTGTTGACGTATGCAGATGATGCGGTCCTCTTGGCCCGCACAATGAATGGCCTCCGTGAAGTAGTTAGAGCTTATGCTTCCTTTATGTCAGTCCTGGGCCTAGAGATTAATTACAGGAAATCACATTTTATGGTATGTGGTAGACCCCTCAGTAGGGTGGGAGACCTAAGGATTGAAGATCAAATTATTAGCAGGGTCCATGAGTTCCCATATTTAGGGGTCATCTTTGATGATAAAGGATCTTGGAAACCCTGAATTGCCAGAAGGGGTATGCTGTTCCATGCCACAGTTGGTGCTACATTTGATTTTGCTGTAAGAGTAGGAAGTAAACCTATCAAGCCCTTGCTTGAAATCTATAGGCAAAAATGTCTTCCTCTTCTGCTGTATGGTGCAGCACTCTGGGGGTATGTGGATACTCGAGTGCCTATTGTAGAAGAAAATCGTTTTTGTAGAAGGCTATTGGGAGTTGGCCAAAACACTTCTGGTTTTTCCCTTCATTTGGAATTAGATCTTGAGTTTGTACAAGATACTTTCCAGTTGGCTCCCCTCCTGCTATGGATTTCAGTTTGGAGGAATGAACATGCTACCTTTACTAGAGAGATTTTAAGGGACTGTTTGGCCTCTGACAATGTAAAGAATATTCCCTGACTGACGTGTATGAGAAAGACGGCCCAAGCTTTGGGGTGGCCTGATTTGTTTGATACTCCTGAGGGTTTGACTTGCCGTGATAAAATTTGGGTTAAGGATAATTTTCTGAGAATTCAGGGGGCAAAAAGAGAGGGGGAGGTTTTAAGTAAAAAATCAGTCAGGGATTTTATTATGTTAAAGATGGGGATAGGCCCTGAGCTCTATCTTTTAGAGATAAATGATGTGAGGGAACGGTCTCTTATTACTCGATTTCGTATGGGGGTCATCAGAAATAATCTATGTTTCCCGCTTGGCCAGCATGTTGAAAAATCTATTAGACCTTGTCCTTGTGAGGGGGTGTCCCTGCAGACTTTATCCCATTTTACATTATTCTGTGTTTTTTATGCACCTTTTAGATCTTGTTTTTTATTACCCTTGTTGAGGTCCAAGGGCTTTGTGCAATATCGCCCTGCCTTTATGTGGCTGCAAATGGCCTCAGATGCATGTGTATGGAGAGGGCTGGGATCATTTTTGAGGGGGGCTATTACTTGGCGTAGCAATGTAGAGTTTTTTAAAAGTTTTTTTCTCTATCTTCTTAGGAATGAGGTTTTTATCTGTTTTAATCTGATGGATTTTTCTGATTATATTGTTTTATTGTTATTGGGCTCATGTAGTGTTGTTTATATGTTTTAATGGTTGAATTATTTCATACCGAAAAAAGTACAAAGAAAGCCCCTCATAAACACCTTCCACAAGTCAAAGGCCTTCATTACAACCCTGGCAGACGGTGTTAAAGCGCCGGTAAGACCGGCAACAGGCCGGCTGTAAAAAATTAGCAATTACGACCGTGGCGGAAACCGCCAACAAAGACAGCCATTTTAACACTCAGACAGCCACGGCGGTACAAACAAACAGCGCGGCGGTCACCGCCAACAGACAGGCGGGAGACAATGTACCGCCCACACTATTATGACAGGCCAATCCGCCACCTTTTACGGGGCGGATTCACTGCGGATAAAAACACGGCGGACACAGGAATTTCGAAGGGAAAACGCTCACCTCATCACACTCCACGAGGAATGAGGACACCATGGACCCGGAACTCCAAATTCTACCTGCGATAGTCTTCCTGCTGCTGTACCAGGAGCATGAACGCCGGCGGCGAAGACCACAGTGAGTACTGCACCTACGACACAGGGAAGGGGGGAGGGAAAAAACAGGGACACACAAACGCAACACCCCCACCCCCACCCCCACCCTCACCCACTACAACACACACACTAATACATGTTGATACTTAACAGTTACACCCCCGCAAGCCCCCCGGAAGAATGCAAAGACAAAAGGAAATGATTGTAACCATTGTGATCTATCAAAATCCAGTACTCAAAAATATATATACACTATAAACAAATATATACACCAATAATACAAGTCCAGGTATTGCTCCATTTAAAGTCCGTGGACCACTGGCCCAAAATGCATGGGCGAGGCCCACACTCGATACCAGATCAAAACAGAGAGAACACTGCAGGGGCATCAGATAGAAATACAACAGGCACCTCAGGGGGAAGGGAAGGGGGGCACCTCAGCCGGATCAGTGCACAACGCCAGATCCACGATGGGGCTCAATTCCCACTGTTCAATCCTGGGGAGTGCAAAGCCACAGTCTCTCAAGTCTCTACAGTGGGTGGTTTGCCCACAGGTCAATCCTGGGGAGTGCAAAGACACAGTCTCTCAAGTCTCTACAGTGGGTGGGTTGCCCACTGTTCCATCCTGGGGAGTGCAAAGCCACAGTCTCTCAAGTCTCTACAGTGGGTGGGTTGTTACAGTCTCTCAAGTCTCTACAGTGGGTGGGTTGCCCACTGTTCAATCCTGGGGAGTGCAAAGCAACAGTCACTCAAGTGGATAACAGTCTTCACTGGTTCTGGAGGAGGACTGGTGCCCAGAGTGCTTCATCCTGTGAAGGACAGAGGTAGTGGATGGATGTCTACACTGGTTCTGGAGGGTGACTGGTGCCCAGGGAGCTTCATCCTGTGAAGGACAGAGGTAGTGGATAGATCTCTCTACTGGTTCTGGAGGGGGAGTGCATCACTCACCCCGTGACGGACCCAGTTGCGTCAGTGCCCCTGCCGCTCATGGGCTAGCGGTGTTTGAGTTGGCGGTGCCCTGTTCAGCGGTGCTTGAGTTGGCGGTGCCCTGTTCAGCGGTGCTTGAGTTGGCGGTGCCCTGTTCAGCGGTGCTTGATTTGGCGGTGCCCTGTTCAGCGGTGCTTGAGTTGGCGGTGCCCTGTTCAGCGGTGCTTGATATGGCGGTGCCCTGTTCAGCAGTGCTTGAGTTGGCGATGCCCTAGTCAGCGGTGCTTGATTTGGCGGTGCCCTGTTCAGCGGTGCTTGTGCTGGCGGTTCTTCATGGCCCAGCGGGGCTTGTGCTGGCGGTCCTTCATTGCCCAGCGGTGCTTGTGCTGGCGGTCCTTCATGGCCCAACGGGGCTTGTGCTGGCAGTCCTTCATGGCCCAGCGGGGCTTGTGCTGGCGGTCGTTCATGGCCCAGCGGTTCTTGTGCTGGCGGTCCTTCAGGGCCCAGCGGTTCTTGTGCTGGCGGTCCTTCATGGCCCAGCGGGGCTTGTGCTGGCGGAGGCCTCCTGGGCAGCTGGGCTGGCGGGACCCTCCTGAGCAGCTGGGTTGGGGCTGGCGGGGCCCTCATGGGCAGCTGGGCTTGGGCTGGCGGGGCTTTCCTGGGCAGCTGGGCTGGGGCTGGCGGGGCCCTCCTGGGCAGCTGGGATGGGGCTGGCGGGCCCTCCTTGGCAGCTGGGATGGGGCTGGCAGTGGCCTCCTGGGCAACTGGGATGGGGCTGGCAGGGCCCTCCTGGGCAGCTGGGATGGGGCTGGTGGTGGCCTCCTGGGCAGCTGGGATGGGGCTGGCGGTGGCCTACTGGGCAGCTGGGATGGGGCTGGCGGTGGCCTACTGGGCAGCTGGGGTGGGGCTGGCGGTGGCCTCTTGGGCAGCTGGGATGGGGCTGGCGGTGTTCTCCTGGGCAGCGGGGATGATGGCGGTCTTCTCCGCTGTGCTGCTCTTCCCAGATTTGCCGGGTTTCTTGTGGCCCTTCCCCACCTTGGGAGGTGTAACAGCTGACTCCACACTCCCAACGGGACCCCTGGGAGCAGCTTTGGTGGCTGGAGTCTTCCCCCTCTCCCGCCGGGCACTGGCCAACTTCTAATGCTTCACAGGGGGGGGACTGGCTGTGCTGTGGCTCCGTGTCACACTGGCTGTCCTGGTGGCCGGTGCACTCCACATACCTGTGACTACAGGCACCACTGGTCCCGGAGATATTGTGGCTGAGGTGCTACTTCGGGACCTATGAGATGGATGGGGTGAGGGAGGTGTGGGAAAAAGGTCAAGGCTGGACAGGAAAATTCTTTTGGACACACTGGGACGGGTAGCTGGAGGGGGTTTGGGAGTGGAGGAAGAGGTGGTGGTAGTAGGAGGTGTACGTTTGGTGACTTTGGGTGCAGGTGCATACGCTGGAGGCTGTCGTGAGGTGGATGGATGTTGGGTGGGTGTGTGCCTGCGTTTGTGTATCTTCGGAGGAGGCATCACAGACACACTGGGAGAGGACACATGGGACGTGCGAATGGTAGTGGGGGTGGTGACTGCACGTGAGCGGGGTGTGCTGGTGGGTGTGCTGCTGAGGGACGTAGTGGCTGTAGAGGTAGTGCATGCAGGTGTGGGTGTAGACGAGACTGGGAGGGAGGAGGGAGATGACGAAGAGGGGGACACAGTGGATGTTGGTGTGTCTGCATGTGTGTGATGCTTGCGTGAGTGCCTGTGGGATGTGTGGTGCTTATGTTTGCCTGCGCTTCCCTTGTGTGGTGAGGTGTGTGCAGGCTGGTCTGATGGTGTGCTTGGGATAGGCAGAGGTACAGGGGATTGGGTCGGGTGGAGGAAGGTGGAGGGGGAAGGCCAGACACAGGGACAAATGCTGCCATCAGTGCTGAGGCCAGAGTTTGAAAAGCTCGGTGAAGGGCCGCCTGACCAGAATGAATGCCCTCCAAGAATGCATTAGTTTGTTGCAACTGCCTTTCTACACCCTGGATGGCATTCAAAATGGTAGACTGCCCAACAGTGAGGGACCTGAGGAGGTCAATGGCCTCCTCACTGAGGGCAGCAGGGGTGACTGGGGCAGGGCCTGAGGTGCCTGGGGCGAAGGTGATGCCCACCCTCCTGGGTGAGCGGGCACGGGGCAAAGGCTGAGGGGCTGCTGGGAGGGCGGTGCTGGTAGGGGGGGTGGCGGCTGTACCTGTAGATGCGGGGGGCACTGATGTTGCCACCACCAAAAGGGAGCTCCCCTCAGGGCTCGAGTGCTTGTTGCTGGTCTCAGCTCCTGTCCCCGTTGTGGAGCTCCCCTAGCCCTCCATCCCACTGGTGAACTCAGAGTCCGTAGTGTGGCCCTCCATGGCCATGTGGGATGCAGCTCCCTTGTGCTCCGGTGCCACTGCTCCTCCGCCTGATGATGCTAATGCACACAAGAACAGGTAGACCACAAAAAGTGGGGGGGAGACAGAATAAAGACATGTTGAGTGCATGGATTACCGCTACTGTTGGCAGACAAGACAGACACAGAAGCCCCCTGCACTACGCCGCGCTCTTGGGCTCTACAGTGCAATTCCTGGGAAATGGCCTACAAGGCTATGGACGACATCTGCACACATAGATGACACAGGGGCATGAATAGCTGTACTTGGCACTCTACAGAGGTGGGGTGGGGGGCCACAGGGCCATGCCTTACGGAGGGGCCTAGCCTACGGAACTCGCCCTGGCCTAGGGAAACCCACAGCCCTCCTCCCCCACCCAGACAACTCCACTGCACGCAAAGTCAGCTGAATGAGCGTGCACTCACCCCCTTGTGTCTGCTGTGATGCTCTCAAGCGCCCATCCAACTCCGGGTAGGCCACCGCCAGGATCCTGAACATCAGGGGGGTCATGGTTCGACAGGCACCCCTCCCACGTTGGGAGGCCATCCCCAGCTGAGCCTCCGCCGTCTTCTTGCTCCAGCGGCGAATGTCCTCCCATCTTTTCCGGCAGTGGGTGCTCCGTCTGTGGTAGACCCCCAGGGTCCGGACGTCCTTGGCGATGGCATGCCAAATATTTTTCTTCTGGTGGGCGCTGACCTACATGAAATGTACAGGGGAAGAAGAGAAGTCATTACCAACTGCACCGTCAAAGTGAGTGGCCCCCATCCCTACCCTTGCTATGTGGCACATGCACCCACCGTCTTTCATGCACGCAGCACTCTGCCCCCTTCCTTCTTACATCCAGCCCTCTCCACACAGGCATAGCCCATACAACATGCTCCCTGTGTCCTTACCTGTTTGTCTGGAGGACCGTAGAGTAGCGTGTATGGGGATGGACCCCATCAACGAGCTTCTCCAACTCCTCCGATGTGAAGGCAGGGGCCCTTTCCCCAGACGCACAAGCCATTGTCTCTTCCAGACTGAGGTCACAGCAGCACTTGCAGTGTAGGTCCTCTCCTGTCGAAGATCAGTTATTGAGTGATTGAACAGATAGAAAATGGCGGTCACGTCCGCGGCGGTGCGTACCATCACCACCGGCGTACATTGTCATTGGCTCCTGGGACCCATAGGGTCCAATGTTAACCAATGCAGCACTGCGCCGCGGTCTCCGACCGCCTACCGCGAAGGTGTACAATGCCAGCGCAGTTACCTCACATCCCATTGTCCCACTTTAGAGGTCAGGCAGACGCCTTTTGAGGGGCCCACATGGCCTCATTTTATACTGCGTCACACATACCTAGGCCTAGTCTCAACACACATACAGGCCACCTTTTGTGTATGATTGGTGTTCTGTGTAAACTGTGGGTACGTACCTCTGAGTTGTTTGACTCTGTGGTCGCTGTTGTCCTTCATAGGCACCGTCCGCTGGGACATGTGAGGAGATTGCGGCATCCTCCGGTGTACCGACCATTGGTGGACCTGTCGACAATGGAGGAGCAACATTTGATAATCACTTACAGGTTTGACCGTGCCACAATCCAGGAACTGTGTACCCAGTTGGAGCCAGACCTGATGTCAGCAATCCGCCATCCCACAGGAATCCCCCCTCAAGTGCAGGTGCTGTCAGTGCTCCATTTCCTTGCAAGTGAGTCTTTTCAAACAACTGTGGCCATGGCATCAGAGATGTCCCAGCCTATGTTTTCCAAAGTATTGTCCAGAGTGTTGTCTGCCCTTCTGAAACAAATGCAAGCTACATCGTTTTCCCTCAGGTGGAGGATTTGCCTACAGTGAAAGGTGATTTCTATGCCCTGGGACATATCCCCAACATCATAGGTGCCATTGATGGGACCCATGTGGCTTTGGTCCCCCCCCCACAGGAGTGAACAGGTGTATAGAAACCGGAAGAGTTATCATTCAATGAATGTACAGATGGTATGTTTGGCAGACCAGTACATCTCCCATGTGAATGCCATGTTCCCTGGCTCAGTGCATGACGCCTACATCCTGCGGAATAGCAGCATCCCTTATGTGATGGGTCAACTCCAGAGGCACCGTGTGTGGCTATTAGGTGAGCCCCTGGAAGCAAGACAGTGGGAATGGTTGTCTGGGATTATCCCTACAGGTTAGTGTGTGTCTAACAGTTGTCCCTCGCCATTTGCAGGTGACTCTGGGTACCCCAACCTGTCATGGCTACTGACCCCAGTGAGGATTCCCAGGACCAGGGCAGAGGAATGCTACAATGAGGCCCATGGGCGAACTAGGAGGGTTATCGAGCGGACCTTCGGCCTCCTGAAGGCCAGGTTCAGGTGCCGGCATATGACAGGTGGATCCCTATTCTACTCACCAAAGAAGGTGTGCCAGATCATCGTGGCTGGCTGTATGCTTCACAACTTGGCTTTGCGACAACAGGTGCAGGAGGATGGTCCTAATGGCGGTGTTGTGGCAGCTGTGGAGCCTGTGGACAGTGATGAGGATGAAGCAGAGGAAGAAGACATGCAGAACAGGGACTCAGTGATCCAGCAATATTTCCAGTGAAACACAGGTGAGAATACATTCCTACCTACTACATGTACTTTTACACTACTACCTCTATCCTGTCTGTCGTTTTAAACCAGTGTATGGTCACTGAGTTGTCACTTCCCCTTACGGTTTCACAGATGTGGGTCCCAACGTGTGTCATCTGCTTACATTCCTCATGGACTAGAGCTGTGTGACATAGGTATGTTGACATTACTATTTCAAGAACATTTTGTCACTGTAATTTCAAATACACTATTTCGAAATCACAGACAGACTCCAGATAATTGTTTGCTTTAGGTGTCTTTATTTAAATGCAAATTATTGGAGGGGGAAGTTAAATGGTGAGGGGTGATGGCGGAGGAGTGTCCATGGCAGAGTCCAGTCTATTAGTTTCACAGGTGCATTGCCCTTATGAGCATAGGAAGTGGAGCTGGGGCAGTTTAATTATGGACAGGGTGATAAAGTGGGAAAGTGGGATGACAATCAGGGTGGTCTCATTTCTTGGCAGGGGTCTTGGCATCGTGCTCTGTCTTGTTCCTGGATCTCAGGGACCGTTTGCGAGTTGGTTCTCCTTCTGCAGGGGGTGGGGTGCTGGTGTGGTGGTCCTGTGGCAGGGCGTCCTGTCCACTAGCGCCGGCGGAGGTGGTGGGCAGTTCATCATCCATGCGAGTGTCAGGGGCCCCTTGGAGTGCCACAGTGTCCCTCCTGGTGTTGAGTACTTCCTTCAGCACCCCTACGATGGTGCCCAGGGTGGAGCTGATTGTTCGGAGTTCCTCCCTGAAGCCCATATACTGTTCCTCCTGCATGCGCTGGGTCTCCTGAAACTTGGCCAGTACCGTTGCCATCGTCTCCTGGGAGTGGTGGTATGGTCCCATGATGGAGGAGAGGGCCTCGTGGAGAGTGGGTTCCCTTGGCCTGTCCGCCCCCTGTCGCACAGCAGCCCTCCCAGTTCCCCTGTGTTCCTGGGCATCCGTCCCCTGGACTGTGTGCCCACTGCCACTGCCCCCAGGTCCCTGTTGTTGTTGGGGTGGTGGGTTATCCTGGGTTCCCTGTAGTGGTGGACACACAGCTGATTGACGTGTCCTGGGGACGGAGGTATGGGCCCGCTGGGTGGGTGCTGTGCTGGTGTTTCCAGAGGGGGGAAGGTCTGTGGTGGCCTGTGCCTGTGTGAGGGGAACAGACTGTCCTGACGCCCCCGATGGGCCGGGCTGGTCATCTAGATCCAGTTGGACAGAGGTGCTGTCATCACTGTGGGCCTCTTCTGTGGGTGGAATGGACATGTCTGGACCCTCCTGTCTGGTGACATTGGGTAGCGGTCCTGCGGGGGTGGAAAGGCATGATTATTGCATCTGCGTGTGGCATGGTGTGCAATGGGTGGGTGACCGTGTATCCCAGTGCTGGCATTCCTGTGTGGGACCTTGTGTGATTATGGTTTAGGGGGGTGTATAGCTATGTGCAGTGTGCATGCTTTGGTGATGGGTGTCCATGCTTTGTTGTTGCATGCAGGGCTTCGTGTTGGGATGGCTGGTTTGTGATATTGGGACATTTGTGAGGAGTTGGAGTGATAGAGGTGAGGGCGAGGGTGGGGGTATGTGATAGCATGCAGGTAGGGTGGGGGATGTAATAGTTAAGATTTGACTTACCAGAGTCCATTCCTCCACCTACTCCTGCGAGGCCCTCAGGATGCAGAATCGCCAAGACCTGCTCCTCCCATGTTGTTAGTTGTGGGTGAGGAGGTGGGGGTCCGCCGCCAGTCCGCTGAACCGCCAGGTGGTGTCTTGAGACCACGGAATTCACCTTCCACCGTAGGTCATTCCACCTTTTCCTGATGTCCTCCCGATTTCTTGGGTGCTGTCCCACTGCGTTGACCCTGTCCACTATTCTTCGTCATAGCTCCATCTTCCTTGCAATTGAGGTGTGCTGCACCTGTGATCCAAATAGCTGTGGCTCTACCCGGACGATTTCCTCCACCATGACCCTGAGCTCCTCCTCCGAGAACCTGGGGTGTCTTTGCCGTGCCATGGGGTGGTGTAGCTGATGTGTGGGGTGGTGTGTGTGGTGATAAGTGTGGTGATATGTAGTGGTGTGTTGTGTGAGGTGCGTGGAAGTTGTGTGGGTGATGGTGTTATGTGCCTGTGGATGCTGTTGTACTTTCTGGTGGTGTCTCTCTGTGTGCTTCATCCTCAATTTTTGTCGTAGGGGTTTGTGGGTGATGTGTGTGTGTGTTTTATATTGTATTGGGTGTGTGGGAGTGGTGTGTGTACGTGTCTCAGGTGTGTGTATTTCAAATTATCCAATGTGGTTGTGTTTTGTAAATGTGTGTGTATTTTGAGCGCGGCGGTGTGTACCGCCAATGGAATACCGCGGTTGAAAGACCGCCGCGTGGATTCGTGTGTCGTGATAGTGTGGGCGTATTTTTGTTGGCGTGACGGTGGAGGTTTTGTTTTTCACCGGTTTATCACTGACCTTTGGTGTGGCGGACTTGTGTGGGTGTCTGAATTTTGGCGGGTTCCGAGATGTGGGTCATAATAGCTGTGGCGGAATTCCGCAGCCGCGGCGGTGTGTTGGCGGTCTTCTGCACGGCGGTAAGCGGCTTTTACCGCCAATGTTGTAATGACCCCCAAAGTGTGCACTATGCAAGAGTAATAAAATGCACAAAAGAAATATAGAAATAGAGTATAATGAAACCGCTAACTCTCTTAGCGAATGCAACATTAAGTAAAACATGTGAATAATGTAGAAACTAAACTGCTTTTTAACATTTATTGTTTACATATCAATCCATGTTTTTGGCATTAATGCTAAGGGCATGACTACCGAGCCAGTTTTAAAGCCATACAGCAGATAAGTGCCTTGACTGTAAGCACATATTTCTCCATTTGTGCTTGAGTCCGATATTTATATCAGTTTTACAAGGGAACAAGAACCGTGCTCGTCTTTTGGATCAATTTCTGGAGGGAACAAATATAGCAGCTCCATTTCTAAAAGAGCCAGCGATTTGCAGCCAGGGCCTGGGGTGTCACAGTAGGGGAGGTTAGTGTAACAAGGGGTCTCAGTACAATAAAAATAACACAAGATTAGAATTATAACACTTACCTTTACTGAAGCCAAGGCATTCAATTACATGTGCTTGCAGCCATTCTTACTGCGTGACGAATGGGGGAAGGGTGGGATCTATGCCTGCGAATGACAGATGGCTGCCCCCACCAGGGATGAAGACTCTGACGCCCAAAATCATGATGCAAATAGCGTCACTGGCCTATGGTGAATACTGTCATCGGTCACAATGGAAATGAAGGGCTTTAGAGCAGTCAGCCCTGCGTTGTGCATCACAGTGTAGAAAGTTGGTTTACTGCCTTGATTTTGTCTCCTGCTTTGAGACAAGGCAGGCCAGGCAGCCTGGGACAGACATCCCAGACTTAAATGCATCGATTTGTTTAGACTTCCAATCATTACGATCGCATCTCTGAACATATTGATCTATTTATTATTTTTTACTGTAGATGTGTAGGAAGTTCAGAGGGGCGCGGCCCTCGACCCTAAAGGAGAAACCGCCCCTGGAGATGTAGGACCTGGTGCCAGATTTACATATACTTGAATCATTTGGATCGTAAAAGATTATCCTCAGAATGTAAATTCATTAAAAGTTTTGATTTCTGAGCTTAAGAACATGTCACCTATTCTTTTTCACCTTCTCAGTCTCCAGATTTGAAATCTGCTCTATTTGTGTGCAAGCTTAACTGCCGGGTTTCCAAGGTTTAGAGACAGGGGATGGAACAGGAATATGCTGATGCTTGTCTTTAACTGTCAGGCAATCCCAAATATCTGGACAGGAGTATAACCCCAAGATCAATAGGAGCATACCAACAAAGCTGAAATATCTTTAGACATTGAAATAGCTGTTGATAGGATGAAAGGTCCAGATTTCAAAGAACGCCTCTTCCAAATGGTACACTTCCCATCAACAACCATAACATGTAAGGACTTCCGATTAGACCAGCTTCCAATCACTATAGGCACATGCCAAGTGTGCCCATCATCACCTCTTCTCTTCCTTTTGGTGCTAATGCCTTCAGCAGTGAAAGTTAGATCAAATGCCGTAGTCATAGACATCCTGCATGCAGGCAGTGAAATAAAACAGATTTTATGGGCAGAACACATTTCATTACCTCTCTACCCCACAAACGAGGCTGCCTAATACACTTGATATCACCAAGCGCTTTGGGCGATTCTCGAGTTACAAAATTAATTTGAGTAAAAGCAAAGCCTTACCGGTAAACCAGCATCCATCCTTCTCTGTAATACAAGGCTCCCAGTGGCAATGGTCACCCACCATGATAAAATACCTGGGTACTCAAGCTCATAGCCACATGGTGATTCTGATAGCTAAAACCTCAACTTTAATAGGCCTACTTGAAGCTCTGACTACGAGGACAAGTACAAAAATTAAGATGGCTGACTGCACCCAGATTTAATTACATATTTGGAATGATTACTACTTGTTTCCAAAAACACTATTATAAAAAACGGAATAAAATGATCAAAGACTATTTCTGGAAGGTCAAAGGCCTTGGCTAAAACTTACTAAGCTTCAAGTAGACATAACTTCAGGAGGACTACAGCCTCTTGTTAGAAATGGGGTCTCTGGTTGTCAGTGAGATTGTACTCTGTAGAAGCAGGGACCCTCACTCTAGTCAGGGCAAGGAAGATACTCACTTAAGATAACCCATGCTCAGCCCCTTAGTAGCTTGGCACAGGCAGACAGGCTTATCTCAAAGGCAATGTGTAAAATATGTGTACAATCACACACAGAAATACAGTGAAAACACTACAAAATGGACAACACACCAGTTTAGAAAAATCAACAATATTTATCTAAATCAAACAAGATCAAAACAACAAAAATCCAACATTCACTTGTAAAGTTATGGATTTTTTAAATAAGAGAGTCTTATTACATGGAAAACAATGAGCACGTTGTTGTTACACAAAGTACCTGGTTTGCGTAAATAAAAAAGCCGCAAGGGTTGAGCGTGTGTTGGAAAAGTCAGCGATGCATAGATTCCTTACTCGCTAGTGAGCCAGTGTGTCGTTTCTTCTCCGGTCGGGAAGGCAATGAGTCGTTTTTCTCACCCGCAAGATAGACAGGCACCTTGCAGGTTCACGTTAATTTTGACGCCCAGTAAGGATGCGTGCAAAATCTGGCTGCACTGTGATGGAAAACTGCACTGCGTGGGGGTTGCGTCGTTTTCAGCAGCCACAAGTGTGTGTTGGGTCATTTCTCTAGCCGTGAAACAGGTGATGTGTCGATTTCCCAGCCACAAGGCAGGTGGTGCATTGATTTCTCAGCCGCGATGCAGGTGGTGTGTCGTTTTTACAGCTGCACTGAAAGTGGTGCGTCAAAAGTTTTCCTGCACAGCTCCGGTGCATGGATTTCAGTCCTTGTTCCACCAGATTCACCTTTCAAGGGCCCAGGAGCAGGAGTGGGCACCACATAGCAGAGTAGGAGTCTCAGCAAAGAGTCCAGGTGCTGGCAGGGGAAGTCTTTGATGGCCCTGAGACTTCAAAACAGGAGGCAAGCTCAGTCCAAGCCCTTGGAGACACTTCACATACAGGAGTATACCACAAAGTCCAGTCGTAGCCCTCTTTCAGGCAGAAGCAGCAACTGCAGGCCTACCCAGCAAAGCACAGTAACAGGCAAAGGGGCAGTACTCCTCTTCCAGCTCTTCAGCTCTTCTCCTTGGCAGAGGTTCCTCTTGGTTCCACAAGTAATTTAAAAATCTGGGGTTTTGGGTCCACTACTTATACCTTTTTCTGCCTTTGAAGTAGGCAAACTTCAAAGGAAAGTCTCTGTTGTTCACAAGATCTTGCCTTGCCCAGGCCTGGCTCCGGACTCCCACCAAGGGGTTGGAGAATGCATTGTGTGAGAGCAGGCACAGCCCTTTCAGTGACCACTCCTCCCTCCACTCTAGCCCAGATGGCCCATCAGGATATGCAGGCTATACCCCCAGCTCCCTTTGTGTCACTGTCTAGTGGAGATTCACAAATAGCTTAACTGTCAGGCTGACCCAGACAGGGAATACACATGCAGACAGAGTCACAGAATGGTTTAAGCAATAAAATACCCACTTTCTAAAAGTGGCATTTTCAAACTTACAATTTAAAAAACAACTTTACCAAAAGATGTATTTTTTTTAATTGTGAGTTCAGAGACCCCAAACTCCAGATCTCAATCTGCTCCCAAAGGGTATCTACACTTTAATGATATATAAAGGTAGCCCACATGTTAACTTATGAGAGAGATAGGCCTTGCGACAGTGAAAACCAAATTTGGCAGTATTTCACTGTCAGGACATGTAAAACACAGAAGTACATGTCCCACCTTTAACATACACTGCACCCGGCCCATGGGGCTACCAAGGGCCTACCTTTGGGGTACCCTACATGTATAAAAAGGGAAGGTTTGGGCCTGGCTGGTGGATACACAGTTTAAATCTGCACACACAGATACTGCAGTGGCAGGCTGAGTCATGTTTACAAGGCTACTCCTGTGAGTGGCACAACTTGATTTACAGGCCCTCTGCACCTCTAGTGCACTTTACTAGGGACTTAATTGTAAATCAGATATGCCAGTCATGGAGAAGCCAATGACACATGCAATTTACATAAGCAGCACTTGTACTTTAGCACTGGTCAGCAGTGGTAAAGTGTCCAGAGTACCAAAACAGTAAGAACAAAGTCCAACACACAGTCAAAGCTTAGGAAGCAGATGTAAAAAAGACAGGGGACACCACGCCAAAGATTGCCAGGTCTAATACCTTTACAATAAGGCATTCAGCACACCTGCCACATCTTTTTTTTTTCCTAAGACTTGGATCGACCTGATGGGGTGCCCATACAGCAACACCTTATAAGTGGAAAAGCCGACTTATGTCGTTATACTGAAATTTTACAGAGATGAAAAATCGTAAGAAACTGACTCTCCAAAAAGTTTCACAGGTATGGGCAACAACATGCAGGCAAATAAAGATGCATGTATATCGTTAAGAGCGAGCTCCAATCTGGAAAAATCTAGCGATCTGAATTGATGGGCATACTGTCTACTGAAGGGAATGGTCCACTAAAGGAACCAGCACCCCCGGCTAGCTACTGCATGACAAACAAACAAAACCTTTCACAACACTTCAAGCAGAATTTCAATTTGAACACAACCGCACAGGCAGTACACTGAATTCAACATTGCCTAACCCACATGCTCTTTCCACTAGCTTACCCTCTCTATATATGAGATACCTGACTACCTAAAGCGGTAGAGCAGTTATATGGGAGTCATCTCTGGCCTCTACAAAATGTTGCTTGAAGAACTCCAGTTGTCTATTGGACCAAAATCTTACTTTAAGCATATACTTTTACCACCTTCATCATGGTGAATGATTTGACATGGCCACAGCCTTAACATGTTCTACTGGACAATCTTTTCAGTACTTTTGGACTTTGTGTATCTCTTTAACCCCTGTAGTCTACATTTGTAAGGATAGATCTCTTTTTCTTTTTGTCCAATAATAATGAGACTGGGTCAAAAGTTAGCCTATTTAATCACCTGTTTTACCATAGATTTGCATTATCACATCCCACTCAACTTACCTGGATACAAATAGTTGCAGTCTATAAATTGTGTATGTTATAATTTAAGTTTTTCTTTAATTTATTGCAGATTATGCCTCCATATAGTACAAGCTAATTGTGAGCTATCATGTATTGATTATCTTCTGACAAAATCCTAATAAAGTAACTATGATAAACAAAGAAAAAAGGTCATCAAGTGAGCTGGAGGTGCGCAGATTGCGATGAACTGTCATTAGGCAATCAGTGGCACCATACCATAGTCTCCTAAAATATGGTGCTAGTTCCTCCTGGTGAGTAGCAGATTTAGGGCCTAATTTAGATGTTGAAGGTAACAATCCCGCCGTAGGGTTTTCAACTGAAAATCTGTCTGCCACTGTGATGGTCCATCCACCCTATTTAGATGTGGGCGTCCCATTGCTAAAAGCCCGCATTCGAACCGCGACCTAACACCACCAGCTACAAAGGCAGGATAGGGAATAGTGGATGCTGTCGGGCCTCTAGCCACCCTTTCCACCGTGCAGATGTGGATGTGCCTTACCACCAAGCAAAAAGTGGTGGTCTGACCTCCACATCCTTGGATTGGGGAGAAGGGGTAAAAACTCACCTTTTTCACAATTCCACTTCTATCTTTAACTGGACCCGACTGGACAACACATGTTGTTGTTGCTGCAACAGGACCACGGAGAAAACACAACCTCCCCCTGTTGATGGACATGGAGTTAGGGAAGCTGCATTGCCAGGGTTCGTTGGGTGGGCACTGCACAGGTCGTCGGGACCACTGCAGTCATATACATGTCACAGTAACTGTTTTAAACCACTGTGACATGCCTATGTCGGGGAGACAATTGTGTCACACTGGCACAACACGTGGTGTCGGTATTCATTGCCAAATGACTGCTGGGACCACAGTGATGGTACATTCACACATACCAACGGTGTCCATGTTTGCGCAATGCAAGGGGATCTGTACTGGTAATTTTGTGATATCTGTTGTGTATGTCAATCAGTACATGTATGTGTGATTTGGCTGGTGAGGTGGGGGGACCTGGAGTGGGTGATGTGGTTGTGTCTGTATGTCCGTCACATGCATGTGAGATTATTGTTGTTGTGTATGTTGTGTTGCCATGTAACACATTCTGGTGAGTGCTCTTGTGTGGCAGATGTTGTTGTAATGTGTGTGTAGTTGTGCTTGTGTGTGAGTTTGTCTAGATGGGTGTGTATTTGCATTGGTTGCTGTGGTTGTGTTGTTTGTGGGTGCAGTGTCAATGGTGTGTGTATGTTATGTCATGGATATATGTCAATGTGTGTTTTCCGCATGTACAGGTTGTGTATGTGGTGTGCTGTGCCATGTGTGGTGCAAGGGGACACACATGGCAAAGGGACAGTGTGTGTGTGTTACTTACTTCTATTCCATAACCCCTGCCATTGTACGAAGTCCCTTGGGTTCCGCCGCCTTCTCCCAAAGTCAGCAATCCTCCCCCAGTCCACCACTTGCAGAGCTGTAACATCTAGATAAGGCATACAGAATACCATTTTTTATGGTCTTTTCAGGTCCACTGCCAAAGCGGCTTGGCAGTAACACCGTTAAAATCTAAATCAGGCCTTTACACAAACCCCAAAGGGGTCCTCTGTGCACAGAGACAACAGTGCTGTCTGATCTAATAACAAGTTGTGATTCAAACTAGGGCAGGAAGGGGGCAGTTTGACTCTAATTGGCACATAGATAAATTATGTTTAACAGAAAAGACAGCTTCAAGAACCAATAATGGAATGGATGTTCATCCTTTCTTGCTGGCATGTGCCTTTCAAATATATTTCTGCTGGCTGGAGTTGAAGGTTGTAAGCAATTGTTGTCTAAGATCTGGACACAATGAACACACATGTCTGGTGTCAAGACCCACAGTAATGGCTGTTTGACAATAAAACATGGTAACTGTGTCCTCCTTGAAACCAATACATTTTGGAAATGTGACCAGAGGTCTGTCAAATGACAGATATTTTGCAGGATGATTGCAGTGAATTGTTCTTGCATGTTGTTCCTCACTTCTGTCCTCGCCCCGAGGCTGACCTCTGACATCTAGTTGGATTCACTTTATTGTGAGAATTAAGAAAAAAAAGCAACGTTATATTCAGGGTTGTCTTTTTTGTGTAAATGGTCACACAACATTTTCAAGAGATGCCTCACCAGTTAAAAAGTGGCTAGCTCAAAGGGTCTTAATCTGTGGTATGTGGACCCCTTGGGTGGGGGGGGGGGGTAAGCAACTTGTACAACTTTAAATAATTTCAGCAGATTAATAATCTATATATAAATAAAAAGGCAAAATGTAAAACTGAACATTTTAAATGATTGGTAAATGTGACGGAATCAGAAATCAGACGCTAAACATTAAGGCCCTCATTTTGACCCTGGTGGTCAGGTGACCGTAACGCTGGTGAGGTCGGTATTACCGTCGCCAGGCTGGCAGTAATGACCGCCAAATAAATACCATGGCGGCGATCCCTCCCATAGACAGCCAATGTATTACACCAACCGCCAGTGGGGTGCGAACACTGAACACGGCGGTAGCAATCTCCAGGCAGACGCAAGACAAGGATCCACCCACCATATTATGACATAGCACACCGCCACGATTTCCGGGGCAGTAGCAATGCCACCATAAGCCTAGCAGAAACACATCATATAAAAGGAGACACTCGCCTCCAGGGACACAGAGGAGTCAGCGGCCGTCATGGAACCTGAACTGCAAGTCTTCTCAAAGCTGTACGACGCCATGGCCATCCTGGAGCACCAACGCCGCCGACAACGGTGAGTACAGCCGCCTAGCACACAAAGGAGGGAGGGAAGGAGGGGAGAGTGACACACACACACACAACACACACCATACACACACACTACACACCCAGAACCATCTGCAGAGTTAATCGACAGTAACAGAACCCAGGAACAAAGAAAGCCAGGACACATATCTCTGTTCCAACCACTTTAATCCTGTTGGATGAAGAGCCCAAATCCAAAATAAATACATCAATGCATATTCACATGCAGGACCAGTTGCCAGTCCAAAGTTTGAATAAGCCCTCAGGGCAAAGTCCAAGCCCCAACTTGACTCCTGACAACATCGGGATTCCACTGTGCAGGGGCATCATATTGGAAATAGGTAGCCACCTCCGGAGGCCGGGTGGGGTGGGAGGGGGGTGTGGGGGGTCCTTCTTTTTGGGAGGGGGCTCCTTGGGTTTTTGTTTGGGAGGGGGCTCCTTGGGTTTGTCTTTGGGAGGTGTCTCCTTGGGTTTGGGTTTTGGTTTGGGAAGGTGCAGGACTTTACCCTTCTGTTTTGGGAGCGGATGAGTGGGATTGAGCTGGGGGGCCAGAGTCTCACTCATGTGCCCCTTAGTGGCAGCTGAAGTCTTTGGGGGTGGAACAGCGTCAGGCTTGGCACTGGAGGTACTGGGCCGGGGGGGGGGAGTGAGACCTTTCTCTTACGGGCAGGACAGCACAGTGGGAAAGAAAAAGCTTCTTAGGGCCAATGGGGTGGGTTGTGGGAGGAGGGATGGGAGTGACGGTAAAGGGAGTGGTTGTAGGAGGAGGAGGTGTGCTGGACTTGGGTGCAGGTGCATGGACAGTGTGCGGGGGTGAGGTGGATGGCTGGTGGGGGTCTGAGTGCGAGCGTTTGTGTGTTTTTGAAGTGGGCAGACAGGGTGGGGGAGGTCAAACAGGACGTGTGGATGGATGTTGTGGTGCAAGTGAGGTGGGTGTGCTGCATGAGGTGATGATGGTGGTAATTGCGCATGTGGTATGTGGGGTGCATGCCTGCGGGTCTGCTTTTGTGGTGACTGTGGGCAAGGCTGTGCAGGTAGCAGTTTCAAGGGCTGTTTATGCAGTGCATGCAGGTGTGAGTGCAGATGTGACTGTGAGGGAGGAGGAGGAAGGGGGACAGTGGAGGCAGAGGAAGATGTTGTGTGTGAATCTGTGTGTTGGCTTTGTGAGTGCTTGTGGACTGAAGTGTGCTGCCTGTGTTTGTCTGTGTAAGTCTTGTCTGTTCTTTTGTGTGCATGCTTGTTAGAATGTGTGCATGGGATGGGCTTGGAGGGAGGAGACTGGGACTGGGAAGTGGTAGTTGGAGGGGGGACAGTAGAAACAGGGACAATAGCTGCCGTCAGGGAGGAGGTCAGAGCCTGAAACTATCTCTGTAGGGCTGTCATGTCACTGTGACTGCCCTCCAGTAAGGCACTGTATTGCTGCATCTGGATGCCAGCCCCTGGATGCCATTCACTATGGCTGACTGCCCTACAGAGATGGATCTCAGGAGGTCAATAGCCTCCTCACTGAGGGCAGCAGGGGCAGGTCCTGAGGTGTCTGGGGTGAAGGAGATGCCCACCCTCCTGGTTGAGCAGGCACAGGCAACTCAGTGGGGAGCTACTGGGAGGGTGGTGCTGGTACGCTGGGTGGTGGTGGAACCTGTTGCTTGGGTGGTCCCAAAGGGTCCGCCACCACCAGGGAGCTCCCATCGGAGGTGGTATCAGAGTCAGTTGAATCAGCTCCAGTCCTGCCCCGTGGTGCTTCCCTCGCCCTCCGTCCCACTGGTCCCTTCAGCGTCAGTGGACTCTGCCTTCTGGGTCCAAGGGGCTGCACCCTCACTTGCCGGTGCCCCAGCTCCTTCACCAGATGATGCTAATGCACACATGGACAGGATGACAAAAGGAGAAAGGGGGTGGGGAAAGAAAGGGAGCACAGGGTCAATCACAGGAACAACAGCACAGATGGCATATACATCATCATGACACACAGGGACTAATAATGGGTAGTATGGACCACACTGGCACAACATTGGCTAGATACCACAGGAGGTAGGAGACAGACCCTTCCATTTGCACATCAATTGGAACCAACTAACCCCTGTGTGACATGGAAAGCCTGCTACCTAGCCATCAAAAATATGCAATACACCCAAAATACCTAAGCTGGACCATGCTGCAATGTCTAAGCTGCCAAATTGGGGCACCCACTGTCTAGAACCCGGCACCAAAATCCCATGCCAGACAACATAGAGTGGTTGTCACACACACTGTACTCACCCCCTTGTGGCTGCCGTGATGCCCTCAAGCGACCATCCAGCTCTGGGTAGGCCACTGCCAGAATGTGGGCCATCAGGGGGGGTCAGGTTCCGACAGGCACCCCCTCCCTCGTTAAGAGGCCGTCCCCAGCTGAGCCTCTGCGGTCTTCTGAGCCCAGCATCTCAGGTCCTCCCAACATTTCCTGCAGTGGGTGCTCCGCTGGCTATGGACCCACAGGGTCTGCATGTCCTTGGCGATTGCACACCACAACCCCTTCTTCTGATGGGTGCTGACCTGCAGAGGAAACACAGACGGAACAACAACATTAACCATACAATCCACCCTGTCAAAGAAATGGCTCACACACAGCATTTGCCCCTCATCAAGCACACAGATGACCTGTACCACTGCACAGATACTGCCAACAGCCATACCCCCCCAAATGGCACACTGCCAGCACATACACATCTCCGTGCAGCCATGTCGCATGCAACGTACCCATGGTGTACTCACCTGTTGGTCTGGAAACCTATACAACTGCCGGTGCAGGGGTAAGACCCCATCCACGAGTGTAGGAAGGTAGCCTCTTTCTAGCATTGTTACCCCCACTTGTGGCCTGTTTGTGAGTATATGTCAGTGTGCTTTTACTGCCTCACTGGGATACTGCTAGCCAGGACCCCAGTGCTCATAGTGAAAACCCCATTTGTCAGTGTATCCCATATGTCTCACTGGGACCCTGCTAGCCAGGGCCCCAGTGCTCATAGTTTGTGGTCTGAATATGTTCCCTGTGTGGTGCCTAACTGTGTCTCTGAGGCTCTGCTAATCAGAACCTCAGTGCTTATGCTCTCTCTGTCTTTAAAATTGTCACTGCAGGCTAGTTACCATTTTTACCAATTCTGATTGGCACACTGGAACACCCTCATAATTCCCTAGTATATGGTACCTAGGTACCAAGGGTATTTATGTTCCAGGAGATCCCTATGGGCTGCAGCATTTATTTGCCACCTATAGGGAGCTCAGACAATTCTTACACAAGACTGCCATTGCAGCCTGAGTGAAATAACATTCAAGTTATTTCACAGCCATTTTACACTGCTCTTAAGTAACTTATAAGTCACCTATATGTCTAACCCTCACTTAGTGAAGGTTAGGTGCAAAGTTACTAAGTGTGAGGGCACCCTGGCACTAGCCAAGGTGCCCCCACATAGTTCAGGGCAATTTCCCGGGACTTTGTGAGTGCAGGGACACCATTACACGCGTGCACTACATACAGGTCAATACGGATAAGTTACTTACCTGTAAATCCTAGTTCTCTTCCAGGGGTATCCTCATCAAAGTCATAAACATTGAATATTCCCGCCCTTGTGCGGGGACCCCGGAGCATATATAAAATACACATATATAAAGTATGAAATATGCACGAAAAATATATATAGCATTTTTAGTAGACAAATTTTCATACTAAACTCATATATACATGTGTTAAACAGCAATACAGACAATAGTCGTAAACAGGCTAAAATGCTTTATTTCTATGGAGTTTTTTGTTTTTTTTAATTGTTCTCAAAATTACAATAAGAGAAAAATATCTACCAAAACCACACCACTGAGCCTAGGGAAATCAGCAGTAGTAATCATCAGAGAAAAAAGATAGAAAACTACATTGAAAAACACTAGAGCATTCTTAGCCAATAGGCTGCATGCAGGTTAACACAGGAGAACCATAAAAACTTTGGCACCGTGCCTTTAAGACCCTGAGCACCTCCAGTATCCCACCATGCCTCAGGGGTGAAGGAGAGGTGACAGTTGGTTCACAGTTAGGTCAGTTCTTTTTTACAGTGACAAGCTGTGTAGCCGATTCGAAAGATAGTGTGTCCTGCACTTCTAGGAGACGTGCGTCCGGGGAGGAGGGTGGGTTGTTTATGACTTTGATGAGGATAGCCCTGGAAGAGAACTAGGATTTACAGGTAAGTAACTTATCCTTCTCTTCCAGGGGATCCTCATTAATAGTCATAAACATTGAATAGATTAGCAAGCCCATCCCTTGACTCTGCGGACTGTCCAATAGAAGTGCAGGAATAGATATGTATCATGCAAACAAATTCCTCAGAGAGGCTTGCCCAACTTGGGCGTCTGCTCTTGCATCTGAGTCCAAACAGTAATGTCTAGTAAATGTATGTACAGACTTCCATGTAGCAGCCTTACAAATTTCAGATATTGGAACATTATTAAGGAGGGCAGCAGTAGCCGCTTTTCCTCTTGTGGAATGCGCTTTAGGTCTAGCAAGTAGTTGTTTGTTAGCCAACTGGTATGCATTAACAATACAAGAAACTATCCATCTTGATATGGTTCGTTTAGATGCTGCCTCTCCTGTTCTCAAATTACCATAATTTAGTGGTTGGAATGTCTAATCAATTTTGTTTTATCCAAATAAAATGTTAGCACTCTTTTCAGATCTAGGGAGTGCAACGCTGGAGTCTCCGGATTGGGGAAGAAAGTTGGTAGAGAAATAGTCTGATTGATGTGGAATTCTGACACCACCTTCGGTAGGAATGATGGGTGAGTTCGCAGAACTACTCCATTGTCGTGAAAGACTGTGTACGGTTCTTTGGAGGACAAAGCCTGAATTTCACTGACCCTCCTTGCGGAAGTAATGGCTACCAAAAAAGCCGTCTTCCACGTAAGGTGTTGCAAAGAGGCTTTGTGTATAGGTTCGAAAGGAGGGCCCATAAGTTTTGACTGTACTATGTTCAGCTCCCATGGAGGGGAGGGTTTCCGAATGGGCGGAAAAACATTTTTCAAACCTTCTAAGAAATCCTTGACTACTGGTTTCGTAAAGAAGGATTCCTGAGAAGGTGATTTATGATAGGCTGTAATGGCAGATAAATGTACCTTAATAGATAATACCTGGAGACCGGATTTTGCCAGATGGAGTAAGACAATATGACCTCCTCCTGAGCCCGTATGGGATTCTAACCTTGCTGACAGCACCATATGTAGAACCTCTTCCACTTAAACGCGTAAGAACGCCGCGTGGAAGGTCGTCTGGACTCCTTCAAGATGTTCATGCACTCCTGCGAGAGCCGTAGGTGCCCATACTGCAGGAATTCAGGAGCCATGCTGTCAAGCTCAGAGAGGGTAGGTTGGGGTGCAGTACCCTGCCCTCCATACTGCTCAGAAGATCCGGTCTGCACAGCAGCCTCCTGTGAGGTTGTTCCGATAGGTTGAGGAGATCTGTGTACCAGAACTGACGGGGCCAGATGGAGTAAGACAATATGACCTCCTCCTGAGCCCGTATGGGATTCTGACCTTGCTGACAGCACCATATGTAGAACCTCTTCCACTTAAACGCGTAAGAACGCCGCGTGGAAGGTCGTCTGGACTCCTTCAAGATGTTCATGCACTCCTGCGAGAGCCGTAGGTGCCCATACTGCAGGAATTCAGGAGCCATGCTGTCAAGCTCAGAGAGGGTAGGTTGGGGTGCAGTACCCTGCCCTCCATACTGCTCAGAAGATCCGGTCTGCACAGCAGCCTCCTGTGAGGTTGTTCCGATAGGTTGAGGAGATCTGTGTACCAGAACTGACGGGGCCATTGCGGAGCTATGAGAATCATTCTGGTGCTGGATCTGTAAAGTTTGTTGATCACTGCCGGTATGTGGGGGATCGGTGGAAAAGCGTAGAGAAATGTCCCTGACCAGTCGATCAACAGGGCATTCCCTCGAGATCCCGGACGGTAGAACCTGGACGCGAAGTCTGGGCATTTCTTGTTTACCTCGTCTGCGAAGAGATCCAATTGAGGCCGACCCCATTGAGCGAAGATGTCTTTGACGACTTCGCCGTGTAGGACCCAATCGTGGGTATCCTCTAGGTGTCTGTTCAAGAAATCTGCTTCCAAGTTTTGTTGACCTGGTAGGTGAACCGCTGTAAGCGACATTCTTCTGGCCAGGAGCCAATGCCAGATTGTTTGGGACTCCCGAGATAGGGGTAGGGATCTCGTTCCCCCTTGTCTGTTCAAACAATACATTGTGGTTGTATTGTCTGTTTGTATTAGGAGAGATTTCCCCTGAATCGATGGAGCAAAAGACTTGAAAGCCAGATGGACCGCTCTGAGCTCCAGCAGATTGATGTGGTACTTCCTTTCGTTGTCGGACCACAGGCCCTGAGCTTGAAGGGGACCTAGATGAGCCCCCCCATCCCTGAAGAGACGCATCCGTTACCAGAGTGTCGGATGGAATTACCTGGTGAAACGGAGCCCCTACTGACAGGTGAGGTCTGTGCATCCACCATTGCAATGACTGACGTGCTGCTATCGGCAGCCGCACTCTGTCATCCCAGCGACCTGTCCTTTGGCTCCAGTTGTTTTCCAACGCCTCTTGGAGGGGCCTCATATGTAGCCTGGCATTCGGGACAATGAAAATGCATGATGCCATGGAGCCCAGCAGAGATGTCACCTGACAGGCCGTAGGTGCGTCGGATTTTAACAGGTCTTGACACTTTTTCTTTATCGATAATAGTCGTTCCTCCGAAGGATACACTCTTTGGAGCTCTGTGTTTAGTATTGCTCCCAGGTAGTGGAGGTTCTGCGTTGGAATCAAGGTGGACTTTTGGTAGTTGACTTGAAGACCTACAGACTCGAAAACCTTGAGCACAATGTCCTGATGGGTTCTCGCTTGCTCCAGAGAGGAGGCTTTCAGTAGCCAGTCGTCTAGGTATGGGTAAATGAAGATTTTTTGTTTTCGTAGATGTGCCGCTACCACTGCCACGCATTTCGAGAAAACGCAGGGGGCAGATTTCAAGTCGAATGGTAGCACCTTGAACTGATAGTGCTGTGAGGCTATCTCGAAGCGCAGGAATTTCCGATGCATGGGCACTATCGGGATGTGAAAGTATGCATCCTGCAGGTCGATGGAGCACATCCAGTCTCCCTGATGTAGCTGAGGGAAAATCTGGTCAAGAGCCAGAATCCTGAACTTTTGCTTTCTTATGTACTTGTTCAGAAGCCGTAAGTCCAGAATTGGTCTGAAAACGCCCTCTCGGCCTTTTTTCGCCACCAGAAAATAACGGGAGTAAACCCCCTTCCCTCTGTGCGCGAGTGGAACTTTTTCTATTGCCTTCTTTCGTAAAAGGGAGAGAGCCTCTTTGCGCAATAGGCTGACGTGAGACGGATTGCATTTGGCTGGTGGCAAGTGCGGTGGAGGTTGCCGGAAAAGAAGAGAGTAGCCATTCTCGACAATGTTGAGCACCCATTTGTCTTTTGTGATAGAGCGCCACTCGTAAATAAAGTCTGTGATACTTCCCCCCACCGGAGTGGTGCACAGTGTTAAGGGAAGCGAGTCCTCATTGTTTGGCCGGCGCTTTGGGTGTGGACTGTTGTGGTCTACTTGACCCTCGTTCCCTTGTGGCCTTACAAGACTGAAAAAGCGGGTGTCCTTGCCTCTGCTGTGGCCTCTGGGACCAGTGAGGGGTTTGAACCCTCTGCTGGAAAGGACGCCTGTCATAAGGCTAATACCTTCGCCTGAAGTCCTTCTTCCTCTCCAGGCCTACTGCCCTCATGGTGTCCACTTCCGTCCTCATGAGCGCCATATCTTCGTCCGTATGGGTACCAAACAACGAGTTCCAGTTGAATGGAAGATTTAAGATGCACTGTTGTGCTTCCTGTTTTAATCCAGTCAGTCTCAACCAGGAAGACCTTCTTGCACAGATCCCATGTGCGTACCCATGTGCAGCTAAGTCTGCCCCATCTGCTGCTGCGCTGATGACCTGGTTGGAGACCAGACATCCCTCTTGAAGGATCTCTTGGAAGTCCTGCCTGTCCTATCTAGGTAATTTTTCTGTGAACCTGTTTAGAGAGTCCCACAGGGAACGGTCATATCTACCTAGGAGTGCAGACGCGCTGGAGACCTTCATCATAGATGCCGCCGTGCCGCACATTTTTCTCCCCAGAGAGTCTAGATGTCTGCTCTCTTTGTCTGGTGGAACCGTGGAGGATGATGCCACTGAGTGAGTTTTTCGGGCTGCGGCCAATATGACTGAGTCCGGCGGCGGATCCGTTCTGAGAAATAAAGGATCTTGTTCAGGCGCTTTATATTTTTTCAAAATCCTAGCAGGAGCCAATTTGATGGTGGCTGGCGCTAAAAAGGTGTCCATGGTTGGCTGTAACAGACCAGGCACTAGCGGCAGTAGCTTTTTCGAAACCGCTCTATGCTGTAGAGTCTCAAAAATGACTGATGAGGAGGTTGCTGATTCTGGAACCTCTATGTTTAGCTTCTGTGCTCCCCTGACAAGCACCTCATTAAAAGTAGTGATGTCGTCCACCGGTGAAACCCTAGCTGGTGGAGAATCTGTTAAGGTTGGGGAGTATCGTCTGACGGATTACCCTGACGATTACCAAGAGGGCGACCTTCTGTGTCTTGATCGTGACATAGATCGTCGCTGGGAACGTGACGTGCTGCGAGACGCTGTAGCAGAGCGCCCAGGCCTCGTGGTCGGCTGGCGAGAAGCAGAACGAGCCCGTCCTGCCCGCGCTGTTGGTGATGGTGTTCTCGGGAGAGAGGCTGTAGGAGAGTACATCCTTGAATACTGCAAATCCGGGGAGGCCGTTGGTCTGTTTAGGCTCTCCAACCATCTTGGTGACAAATTGATGGGTGAGACATGCCCCGACGATGCCGCTCTCGACCGAGATGAACCACTTCTTATGGAGACCACTGGAGATGGAGTGGTCTTATCTGCTGGCGGAAGCCGATGTTCTGCTCCCTGCAAGACGGGTAAAACCTGTGTCGACGTCGACAGCCGTAATGACGTCGAAGGGAGCGCCGCCGGTTGTTCCTGTCTCGACTTTGAGTGTCTCGACATTGAGTGTCTTGACGTCGAACGGCGATCTCTGGACCGCGATCTGCTCACCGTCATGTGCCTCGACGTCGAGCGGTGGGCGGCCGACGGTGGATGTCCTCGCTCTCGCCGCTGGGGCGATTTCGACGTCGTCTCTCTTGACGTCGAGGGGTGCGAGGCCTTCGGCGGCGAATGGGCACGCCGGTGATGGCTCGACGTCGATTGGCGGGTTGCCGTCGACGGAGATATGCCCCTGCGGTGGCCATGTTCTCTCGACGCTGTATCCTTCGACGTCGGTCGGGTCGCCGTCGACGGCGATCTATGGCTGTGAGATGGTGGCAGCGATGACGTAGAGGGGGAACAAACAGGTATCTTCCTACCTGCTGACGTCAATCTAGCCTGTCTCTCCTGAGAGTGGCTTGTTGGCTGCCTGGGAAGCGAAGAGGATGATGTTTTCTGCCTCTCGTGAAGCCCATGAAGCCTGATCTTTTCCCTGTCCTTCAGAGTCCTCTTTGACATGTTCTAGCAGTGTCAGGGCAGTGACTCTGAGGCAAGCACACAATACAGAGAGTGTGTGGATCTGACTGGGCCTTCTTCTTCCCACAGGAAGGGCATTTCACAAAAAGTTAAGGCATTTTTCTGTCAGGAAAAAACTTCCAAACTCAGACAATGATGTTAGATGTCGAGTAAAATAGGAAAAAACGCTGTTCTAAAGTATGTTTCTGAGAAAAAAATCAGAAAAACTGAGAGCTCAATGCTCCAGGATCCTCTCAGAAGAAGCCCTGAGGCATGGTGGGATACTGGAGGTGCTCAGGGTCTTAAAGGCACGGTGGCAAAGTTTTTATGGTTCTCCTCTGTTAACCTGCATGCAGCCTATTGGCTAAGAATGCTCTAGTGTTTTTCAATGTAGTTTTCTATCTTTTTTCTCTAATGATTACTACTGCTGATTTCCCTAGGCTCAGTGGTGTGGTTTTGGTAGATATTTTTCTCTTATTGTAATTTTGAGAACAATTAAAAAAAAAAAAAACTCCATAGAAATAAAGCATTTTAGCCTGTTTACGACTATTGTCTGCATTGCTGTTTTACACATGTATATATGAGTTTAGTATGAAAATTTGTCTACTAAAAATGCTATATATATTTTTCGTGCATATTTCATACTTTATATATGTTTATTTTATATATGCTCCGGGGTCCCCGCACAACGGCGGGAATATTCAATGTTTATGACTATTGATGAGGATCCCCTGGAAGAGAACTATCTGTAGCTTCACAATGGTAATTCCGAAGATGGCCATGTAACATGTCTAAGATCATGGAATTGTCCCCCCATGCCAAATGTGGTATTGGGGTGCCAATCCCATGCATCCCCAGGGCTCCAGCATGGACCCCGGGTACTGCCAAACCAGCTCTCTGGGGTTTATACTGCAGCTACCGCTGCTGCAAACCCACAGACAGGCTTCTGCTCTCCTGGGGCCTGGGAAGCCCAGTCCCAGGAAGGCAGAACAAAGGATGTCCTCTGAGAGAGGGTGTTACACCCTCTCCCTTTGGAAATAGGTGTTAAGGGCCTGAGAGGTAAGGCCTCTCCTGGCCTCTGGGAATACTTTGAAGGGCACAGAGGGTGCCCTCCTTGCATAAACCAGTCAACACCAGTTCAGGGATCCCCCAGGCCCTGCTCCTGTGCGAAACTGGACAAAGGAAAGGGGAGTGACCACTCCCCTGTCCATCACTACCCCAGGGGTGGTGCCCAGAGCTCCTCCAGTGTGTCCAGGACCTCTTGCATCTTGAATACAGAGGTGTGAGGGCACAATGGAGGCCTCTGAGTGGCCAGTGCCAGCAGGTGGCGTCAGAGACACCTGCTGATAGGTGCTTACCTGACTAGGTGGCCAATCCTCCTCTAAGGGCTACTTAGGGTCTCTCCTGTGGGTTTCTTGTCAGATAACGAATGCAAGAGCTCGCCAGAGTTCCTCTGCATCTCCCTCTTCGACTTCTGCCAAGGATCGACTGCTGACTGCTCCAGGACGCTTGCAAAACTGCAACAAAGTAGCAAGAAGACTACCAGCGACATTTTAGCGCCTAATCCTGCCAGCTTTCTCGACTGTTTCCTGGTGGTGCATGCTCTGGGGGCTGTCTGCCTTCACCCTTCACTGGAAGCCAAGAAGAAATCTCCCGTGGGTCAACAGAATCTCCCCCCTGCTACCGCAGGCACCAAACTTCTGCTTCACCGGTCCTCTGGGTCTCCTCTCATCTTGACAAGCGTGGTCCCTGGAACACAGGAGCTGGATCCAAGTGACCCCAACAGTCCAGTGGTCCATCTGTCCAAATTTGCTGGAGGTAAGTCCTTGCCTCCCCACGCCAGACAGTAATCCTGTGTACTGCATGAACTGCAGCTGCTAGGGCTTCTGTGTACTTTTGCAAGGAATCCTTTGTGTACAGCGCAGCCCAGGTCCCCAGTGCTCGGTCCTGCATTTCTCAACTCGCTGACTTGACCATCGGCTTCGTGGGACTCTCCTTTGTAGTGTTGAGACGACCGCTGTGCTCAGTTTTCTTGAACCCATGTTCAAGTGCTTCTGCGGGTGCTACCTGCTTCTGGATGGGCTCTCTGTGTTGCTGAGCGCCCCCTCTGTCTCCTACTCCAAGGGGCGACTTCCTGGTACTTCCTGGGCTCGGGCAGCACCCATTTTCTTCAACAGCAACCTTTGCAGCTAGCAAGGCTTGTTTGCAGTCTTTCTGTGTGGAAACAACTTTGCATCCTTCAGCACACCATGGGAAATCTTCTCTGCAAAGGAGAAGTTCCTGGCATCTTCCGTTGTTGCAGAATCTTCAGCTTCTTCCACCTGGAGGCAGCCATTTTGCAGCTTCCTCTGGGATTTAGTGGGCTCCTGCCCCCCCTGGACACTTTTGTGACTCTTGGAATTGGTCCCCTTCCTTTGCAGGTCCTCAGGTCCAGGAATCGGTCTTCAGTGCTTTGCAGTCTTTTGTGGTTTTTGCAGAATCTCCTATCACGACTTTAGTGTGTTTCTGGGGAAGTAGGGTAATTATACTCCTACTTTTCAGGGTCTTGGGGTAGGGTACCTTGGACACCCTTAGTGTTTTCTTAAACTCCCAGTGACCCTCTACACACTACACAAGGCCTGGGGTCCCTAAGTGGTTCGCATTCCACTCTCTTAGTATATGGTTTGTGTTGCCCCTAGGCCTATTGCATCCTATTGTATTCTACAGTGTCTGCACTACTTTTCTAACTGTTTACTTACCTGATTTTGGTTTGTGTGTATATTTTGTGTATTTTACTTACCTCCTAAGGGAGTATATCCTCTGAGATATTTTTGGCACATTGTCACTAAAATAAAGTACCTTTATTTTTAGTAACTCTGAGCATTGCGATTCTTATGATATAGTGCTATATGATATAAGTGGTATAGTAGGAGCTTTGCATGTCTCCTAGTTCAGCCTAAGCTGCTCTGCTATAGCTACCTCTATCAGCCTAAGCTGCTAGAACACTACTGATCTACTAATAAGGGATAACTGGACCTGGCACAAGGTGTAAGTACCATCAGGTTCCCACTATAAGCCAAGCCAGCCTCCTACAACAAGCCTCTCCAACTCCTCCGACATAAAGGCTGGGGCCTTTCCCCTGTTGTATGGGCCATGGCAGGTTCCAGAGACAGGTCACAGCAGAACATACAGTGGAGATGTGGTCCTGTGGAAAGTCAGGAATCAAGTGAAGTGATATAAAGAAAATGGCGGTCACTGCCGCGACGTTGAACACCATCACCGCCGGCGTTGATCATCATCGGTTCCTATACTCCAAGAAGCCAATGTTAGCCAATGAGAGACTGCACGGTGGTGCAGACGGCCTCCCACCATGAAGCCTAATGTTGGCAGAGTGAGGTCACTTCCACCTGTCCCTGCATACAGGACAGGCAGTTGACATTTTCTACTGCTAGTACACATGTACTGATTTAAAAGTGTGTCAATGTTGTTGAATGTACACACCTAGACAATTCCAGTGTCCAACATACAAACATGCTCTGTGTACACTGATGTAGTGTGTCCATAGTTCCTGTTGTCACTCCCTTCTTACTTTTGGGTCCCTTAGGTACCAACCACTGCAGAGGAATAAGAGGAGGAGGCAAACGCCCGTGTACAGACCCCTTGTGGACTTGGCTACACTGGAGGACAGGCACATCATACTCACCTATCATCTGGACAGGGCCACAATCACAGAGCTGTGTGCACAATTGGAGCCTGATCAACTACCTGCTATCCATTGCAACACAGTAATACCCCCTCTTGTGCAGGTACTATCAGTGCTCCATTTCCTGGCAACTGGCTCTTTCCAGGTGCTAGTGGGCTTGGCTGCAGGAATGTCACAGCCAATGTTCTCTATTGTGTTTGCAAGGGTTTTGCCAGCCTTGCTCAAACACATGTGCAGCTACATCGCATTCCCCCAGGTAGATGAATTGCCCACTGTGAAGGCTGGATTCTATGCAATGGGACATATACCATGTGTAATTGGGGCCATTGACGGAACCCATATTGCCTTACTCGACTCCCAGGGCCAATGAACAAGTGTACAGGAATAGGAAGAGTGTCCACTCACTCAATGTCCAGATGGTGTGCCTTGCTGACCAGTACATCCCTCACATCACTGCCAAGTATCCTATATCGGTGCATGATGCCTTTGTCCTGAAGAATAGCAGCGTCCCACAGCTGATGGCACAACTAAAGAGGCACAGAATATGGCTTATAGGTGAGCCTGAGTCCCCACCCAATGTATATCAGTGTATGCCTTCAGGAGTCATATCCCCTGCCATTGTGCAAGGCTAATATGTGTCCCTCCATTCTTGCAGATGATTCTGGCTACCCAAACCTGTCCTGGCTCCTAACTCCTGTCAGGAATCCGAGAACAAGGGCTGAGAATAGGTACAATGATGCTCATGGGCATACCAGGAGGATTGTTGAAAGGACCTTCGGTCTCCTGAAGGCCAGGTTCAGGTGCCTCCATCTGACAGGTGGATCCCTATGCTACTCCCCTGAGAAGGTCTGCAGGATTGTTGTTGTGTGCTGCATATTGCACAACTTGGCCCTCAGACACCATGGCCCTCATTCTGACCTTGGCGGGCGGCGGAGGCCGCCCGCCAAAGTCCCGCCGTCAGGTTACCGTTCCGCGGTCGAAAGACCGCGGCGGTAATTCTGACTTTCCCGCTGGGCTGGCGGGCGGTCTCCTTCAGACCGCCAGCCAGCCCAGCGGGAAAGAGGCTTCCACGATGGAGCCGGCTCGGAATCGAGCCGGCGGAGTGGAAGCTGTGCGACGGGTGCAGTTGCACCCGTCGCGTATTTCACTGTCTGCGCAGCAGACAGTGAAATACATGTAGGGGCCCTCTTACGGGGGCCCCTGCAATGCCCATGCCAGTGGCATGGGCACTGCAGGGGCCCCCAGGGGCCCCGCGACCCCCCCTACCGCCATCCGGATCTCGGCGGTCCGACCGCCGGGATCTGGATGGCGGTAGGGGGGGTCGGAATCCCCGCAGCGGTGCAGCAAGCTGCGCCGCCGCGGAGGATTCAATGGGGCCGCTGTACACTGGCGGGACCCCGCCAGTGGTGCCGGTCCGACCGCGGCTTTACCGCCGCGGTCGGAATCCCCATTGGAGCACCGCCGGCTTGTCGGCGGTGCTCCCGCGGTCCTCCGCCCTGGCGGTCAAAGACCGCCAGGGTCAGAATGAGGGCCCATGTGCCCTATCTGCAGGAGGAGGGATTGACAATGCACCGGTGACAGCAGTGGACAGTGAGGACAGTGAGGAGGAGGAAGTGGAGGAGGATGTGGACAACCGGACACATATGATACAGTAGTACGTCTAATGACACTCAGATAAGACTGTTGAACTAAACATCTCTCCATCTATGTGTTGTGCTGTGTGGCAGTAGTATTATGTCAGTCGCTGCCTTTGCATGCCAACTGTCACCTATGGCTTCCCATATTGCAGATGTTGGTGTAGTTACAACAGTGTGATGCTGTGATATGTACAGACTGCTAAGGCACATATGTAGGATGGATCAACATATTAGTGGACATTTGCACAGGGCCAAGCAGTTCAAAACAGTTCAATACATTGTAAGTTTATTTCAGATAAAGCACTATAACTCAAATTGTGTCCATGGGTGTTTATTAATTATTCTGGTATACAATGCAAAGTGCAATAGAGTGGGAAAAGTCCAGTGTAGTGGGCCAGTCTATTTTTTGCACAGGCCCAGAGTCCAAGGGGTCATGGGAAGGGGAGATTCATAGTGGACAAAGTGACACAGTGGCACAAAAGGGGGAAATTAAGGAGGGGCTCATTTCCTGGCGGTGGTCTTGGTCTTGGCAACTGTCTCTGGTGTCTGCCTGGGTCGCAGGGAACGTTTGTGGGGTGGTTCACCTTCTGTAGGGGAAGGGTTGCTGGTGGCGTTTGGGCCCTGTGGCAGGGCCTGCTGTCCACTAGCTGCAGCAGATGTGGTGGGTTGGTCAGTACCCTGGCTAGTGGAAGGAGGTTGCTGGTGTGCTGTGTACTCCCTCATATTTTGGCCATGTCACCTAGCACCCCTGCAATGTAGACCATGGTGGCATTCAAGGCCTGCAATTCTGCTTGATTTCCTGGTGGTGTTCCCCCTACAGCCACTGGTTCTCCTGCATGATGTTTAGCACCTAACCCATCTTGTCCTGGGATTCTTGGCATGCCCCCAGGACATTAGTGAGTGTCTCCTGGGCAGTCGGTTCCCTGGGCCTGTCCACCCCCTGGCGCACAGCTGTCCTCCGGCCATCCCTGGCCCCCGTGCCTGTGTCCCCTGAATGGTGTGCCCATTCCCACTGACCCCAGGACCCTCATTGTCTTTCCTGTTTGGTGTGGACTTGGGTCCTTGTACAGGTGGGCACACTACTGATTGACGTGCCCTGGGGACAGAAGTGTGGGGACTTTGGGTGGCTGCTGTGGTGTTGGATTCTGAGGGGGGAGGCTCTGTAGTATACTGGTTGTGGGATGGGGTAGCAGACTGACCAGTGGTCCCAGATGGGCCAGGGAGTTCATCCAGACCCTGAGCTCCTGAGTTGCTGTCATCACTGGGGGCATCTTCTCGTGGGGGACTGGGAAGTCGTGGCACCTCCTCGCCGCTGACATTGGCTGCGGCACCTGTGAGGATGTAAGTGGTGTATTATGCTACATGTCTGTGGCATATTCTTCATCACTAGCTTCCACAAAGTTATTGCTGTTGCCCTGCCACCTTTGGTTGTGTATGGTGATGGATTGTGGGATTGTTAGTTCTTTATGCTGTGCATGCATTGGTGGTGGGTGTACATGCAGGGCTGGAAGGGATGTGCATGCAGTCGGTATGGCATGCAGGGCTTGGCATTTAATTTTGGTGGTGCGCTGTGTGGGATGGAGTGTGGTGATGAGTGTCAGGGTGAGGGGTTGTGGTGGCATGGAGGTATGGGGGCGTGATAGGTAGAAAATGTTGACTCACCAGTGTCCAGTCCTCCGGCTACTCCAGTGAGTCCCTCAGGATGCAGGAATGCCAAGACTTGCTCCTCCCATGCTGTCAGCTGTGGGGAAGTAGGAGGGGGTCCACCATCAGTCCTCCTGATGGCGAGCTGGCGCCTTGCTGCAATGGAACACACCTTCCCCGTACGTCATTCAACCTCTTCCTTATGTCGCCCATTGTGCGTGGATGTAGTCTCACGGAGTTCACCCTGACTACGATCCTCCGCCATAGCTCCTTCTTCCTGGAAATGGAAATCTGCTGTACCTGTGTTCCAAACAGCTGTGGCTCTACCCTGACTACTTCCTCATCCATGACCTTCAACTCCTCATCGGTGAAACGGGGATGCCTTTGTGGGGACATGGGTGCTGTATGGTGTGTGTATGTTGTGCAGAGGGTGATGTGTGAAGTGGTGGGGTGTGTTGTGTGGTGCATGTCGGATGAAAAGGTAGTTGTGATATGTGTGTGCAGTTCTCTTTAGGATTGGCTTAGCAAAGTGTAGCCGTATTCCTGTGTTTGCAAGGGATTGTGGGTGATGTGGGGGGGTTTTATGGTGCTGTTGGTGGGTGTGTGTTGTGTGTGTTTTTTGTATTTGGGTGGCCATTTCCGCTGCGGCAGTGTTTACTGCTGTTGAATGTCCGCTGTTGAATGTCCTCTGTGGTGATTCATGGGTCATTATTTAGAGGGCGTTGTATTGGTGGTGTATCGGTATTGGTGGTAGTACCGACAGTTTATCACTTTCAGTGGGTCTGGCGGATTTGTGGTTGTGGCTGTTTTCTGTCGGATTTGTATGTATGTGTCATAATCTGGCGGACGGATGTCTGCCTCCGCAGGGGTATGTTGTCAGCAGTCAGTGCGGCGGTATTCGGTATTTACCGCCAACATCATAATGAGGGCCTAAGTTGGTATCCTCAATGATTTATGTAAGCAGCGTGAGTACAGCAAACTGAATCTTTTCTTCACAATTGGTAGCCTTAATTACAGCGTCTAGCTTATCAATCAATCAATCAAAAAGGGTTTGTAAAGCACAACTAATCACCCTCAAGAGTATCCAGGTTCTTGCAGGTCTCAGCAGCTCATTCGAATAGCCAGTTCTTGAGGGCTCTAAGGAATTCTGGTTGAGAGGTGTTGGTCCAAGATGCATGTGGAGGCTGTTCCTGGTTTTTGCTGCTATGTGGGAGAAGGCACTTCCCCCACTTGTGCTTCAGTGGATGCGTGAAGTGTGGGCAAGCGATAGGGAGGCGGAGTGTAGTCTTCTTGACGGTTGGTGGAAATTCAGGAGGTGGTTAATGTAGGCGAGTCCTTCATTCGGTAGAGCTTTGTGTGCATGGGTCAGCAGATTGAATACACACCTCTTTTGCATGGGGAGTCAGTGAATTTGCCTGAGATGTGGTGTGATGTGAGATCGTCGTAGAAGGTCGTGGATGAGTCTGGATGTGGCATTCTGTATGGTCTGAAGTCTTTGTAGGAGTTGCGAAGCGATTCCTACTTAGAAGGGGTTGCCGTAGTCTAGTCCACTGGTGGTGCGGGCCTGTGTGACAGTGTGTCTCGTTTGTGGGGGTAACCACTTGAAGCTCTTACGTAGCATGCACAGAAGCAGGTGGAGGAGACAGTGTTTATCTGTGATTCCTTGGTGAGCCTTTTGTCAATGATGATTCTGAGGTTTCTGACATGTCCAGGTCCTATGTGCATGTCCTATTTCTGAAGGCCACCAGGATTTGTTCCATGTGTTGCTGCTCTTGTTGAAGATCAGAACTTTAGTCTTGTCTGTGTTAAGCTGCATGCAGTTTTCTTTCATCCAGTCGGCGACGTTTTGGTGGTGGTGGGGTCTTCGGTAAACAAGAGAATGAGTAAGCTGTCGTCTGCGATTATGTTGAGGCTGTGGAATCTGAACTATGCTGGCTAGTGGATTAAATGATATGTTAAAAAGCATGGGGGTGAGGGATGATCCTTGGGGCACCCGCAGGTGATGTCTTTTGGTTTGGAGGTGAAAGGAGGTAAGTGAATCCTCTGGGCTCTTTCAGTGAGGAAGGAGGTGATCCATCTGAGTGCGTCCACTTGGATGCCAATGTGGTGGACTCTTTTGATCAGCGTGTGGTGGGATACAGTATCAAATGCTGTTAAGGGGTCAAGGAGGATCAGAGCTGCTGTTTCTTCTCGGTCTAGGAGGGTACAGATGCCATCTATGTCTGCAATCAGGGCTTCCTCACTACTGTGATTGTTGCAGAAGCCGGATCGGTTGGCGTCAAGTAGCTGGTTCTACTCCATTTAGGTCATGAGTTGCTTGTTGATTTTTTTCAGTATCTGAGCTAGGAAAGGGAGCAGAGAGATTGGTTGCTAGTTCTTTACTACGCTATGGTCTGCAGTGGATTTTTTTAGTATGGGTTTGGATCGGCGTGTGTCCAAGCATGGGGGAAGGTTGCGGTGGGGATGGAGGTGTTAAGTAGAGTGGTGCATTCCTGGCCGATCCTTTGGTTTCCAAGATTGAAGATGTGGTGTGGGCAGAAGTCTGTGGATGCTCCTGAGTGGATGGATTCCATAATGGAGGTGGTGTCCTCAGTAGAGAGAAGGCTCCAGGTGGTTAGTTTGTGGTTGGTGTTGGTTGTGGTGGTGGCAGCTCTGTTGATGAAGTCTGTAGGTGTAGGTTGGGGTTTGAAGCTCTTGCATATGTTTGCAGTCTTACTGTGAAGGAAATCTGCAAGGTTATCGCACAACTCCTTAGATGCTGTGATGTTGTTTTCACTAGCTGCTGGGTTGGAGAATTCCTTAACAATGTTAAGGAGTTCCTGGGTTTTGCTCATGCTGGTTTCAATATGCATGGATAGTGCTGCCTTCTTTGTTGCTCTCAGAAGACATTGGTAAATGTTGAGGGAGGGCTTGAAAGTTGCCCTACCAGAAGTGCACTTATTGGCATGCCACTTCCCCTCTAGCTGTTTGCTGTCTCATTTAGCTGTTTTTAATTCAGTGGTGTACCAGCTGCCATTTCTGGAGGGTTTTCTCTGGTTGCTGGTTTTGAATGGGATGATGCTGTCAGTGCAGTTAGTGATTCAGGCATTGGAAGTTCTTTACTCTTTGTTCAAGGTCAGTGACAGGGCTGGAAGTGTTGAGAGTGTCAGTCTGGTTGGTCTCTGGAATTTGATTCACACCAGTGGGGGTGCTGGATTTCTTAGGGGTGTCAGTGCAGGAGCCGGAGATATTTGTCTTAGAAATTAACCCAAATATTGAAAAGCTCCATCCTTCCCAATAAAATTAAACATCTGACTTTTAATTACTTTTTGTTTGTAATTTAAATAAAATATGTTGCTATTTCTTGATTTGTAAACGGGTCAGTGTAAACTTGTTTCTGTATTAATTTGAGGTTTAAATTCAGATTGCTTAGGCGGGAGATCTCGGCTTCCACTAGTGATTCAGTGGGGGTCCACAGAAGTCAAAAGGTTAAGAACCCCTGGTTTAGCTCCGCTCTGGTAAGCACATCATTTATAATAAAAGCAGCAAGTGACAGAGTGCTGTGACTCACATGTGAGTCACAGCACTCTGTCACTTGGTCGCCTCCTCATTTGGACAGTAGTTTGCAAAAGAATGAGGTATTAGCACTCACTCGGTTTTTACGGAAACAACGCCTGTACTCCTCAGTAGTGACAGATGCAGCATTCATAGCACCTCATAGACAGTGGATCATGTTTTATGTGACATTTCAAAAGGTCCAAACATACTGGCGGACTTGAACTCCGGTAATGAATTCAATTCTCAAAGACTTTACCTCAACAGTAATAACCTGGCAGTATGATTCAAGTTCTGGTTATTTTTGTCTTTCTTCCTCTTTAAGATCTGAATTCTTTGTGTGATGAGGTGTATTACATTGACTGATGCATGTAGACACTGAACGTTATGTTATGGCACATTCCTGACCCAATAAAAGGCATAACTATTTACTGTAATGTTTCTTATGAGTAATATATGGTAAATTGCACAAAGATCAATTGTAAACAAATGTGGAATTCCAAAAGACTAGCCCTGAAATTTTCAACAGGCAAATCAGTTCATGATTTACCAAGACTTCATACAATGTTCTGAATCACAGCAACCACAATATTGAACACAACACTGCTAGATTTGCAACCACTGATAGAAATGTGTACATAGGCTGTCACCCCAAGTGCGAAGGGTATGCCCAGACGTGGGTCCCGTGCTCACTATGCCACCAGATTCAAGCTAGCCTGGCTGAAGAGGGGTTATACCCCAAAACTGGTCCCAGGATGCTTGTTTCTGCTCCGGGGGGGACCTGGTCTGGTAGTTCGGGCTGGACTGTTCCCATGGGGAACAGGGTCAAGACTGATTTGCATATGGCTGGGTCCAAACTGGAATGGCATGGTGGGCAAAAAAACTGATGGATTAAACCCAGATCTGTGACTGGGGTGAATGTTTGTTTTGTTCTGCATTCTGTCCATCAACTGTTCTGTTTGCATTTGTCACCCCGAGTGGGAAGGGTATGCCCAGATGTGGGCCCCGTGCTCACTATGCCACCAGATTCAAGCTAGCCTGGCTGAAAAGGGGTGATACCCTGCAACCGGTCCCAGGATGCTTGTTTCTGGTCCAGGGAGGACCTGATCTGGCAGTTCGGGCTGGACTGTTCCCATGGGGAACAGGTATAAGACTGATTTCCATATGTCTGGGTCCACACTGGAATGGTATGGTGAGCAAACAAAACTGATGGATTAAACCCTGTTCTGTGACTGGGGGTGAACGTTTGATTTGTTCTGCATTCCGTCCATCAACTGTACTATTTGCATTGGAAACTGCAGCACGAAGAAGTGCTGGCCTTGTGCGTTCTCATGGTGGCAAATAGATCTAACTAAGGTTCTCCCAAATCTCTGAAGAGACCTTGCACCACCTCCAGATGGAGATGCAATTTATGATCTGCAAAGCATCAACTGCTGAGTTTGTCGGCCCTAGCATTCAGAGAGCCTTCCAGGTGTTGAACAACCAGGAACATGTTGTTGCTTGCAGCCATGCCCAGAGGCACAGGGCCTCTAGATACAGGGTCCATGACACCAACCCGCCTGCTTCTTGCAATATCACATGGTGAGGGTGCTGCCCATGAACACATTAACTTGCCTTTCCTTGATGCAAGGAAGAAAGGCTTTGGTTTATTAGGAACTGAGATTCCGCCATAGGCAATAGTCCTCTGATCTCCACATCTCCCAGATGGCAACCCCAACCTAGAAGTGAGCTCTTCTTTTTTAACAGGAGAGGGGTCTACTGCTGGCCCAATCATGAGTCATCAGCCACCACTGCAAATCTTTTGCAACTCTCTCCAATTGCTGGACTAGGTTGGGGAGCTACCCCTGATTCTGTGCCCACTGGAATGCCAGATTCTAGTACAGCGCCTGCATATGCCAACAGGCATGTTTTACCACAGATCAAGGAGCCTCAGTGTCAATCTCACCGAAATACAGGACAGAGGCTGAAACATCAGTGTAGGAAAGCGACCCTTCATGTATGGTCAACCACTACTTTTTGCCCCAATGCTGTTATGTATGATGCTGTTAGTACACCAGAAGCCTGCTAACCAGGCCCCACTGCTCATGCTATCTCCCTAAATTGTTTTGTCAACTTGGTAATTTTCTGATTGGCAAGGACTTTACCACACTATAAGCCGCTAGTAGATGGTACCCAGGGCGTAGGTGGTAAAGGGGTCACCAGGGCTGAAGCACAGGTTTGTGCCACCTTAGGTGATGCACACAAATTGCTGATGGCAGGTCTGCCATTGCAGACTGCCATGCAGTGCAAACTGCTCGAGGTAGACTGTGCTATCACCATTAGAGGCACAGCCCCATGCACTGTCGTACATTTATGTCAGACACCCCTAAGGAAGGCCTCTGCAGCCCAGGAGGCAGGGTGCTTTATATTTAAGGTGCAGGTATGTAAGCATGAGCTTATATATATCTATAGTGCATTTTCCATTAATGTACACTATAAGTGTTGGGGCGGTCCATAGGATAACATGGGATTTAATACCGGGCAGACCTGGGTTGCTAGCTCCATGATGGCACCACTTAGATATGTCATTATTGGTGTCAAACAGAATGCCTTCTTTCCCCAGCATGAATCTGGTGTAGAGGGATGGCTGGCATGCACCCTAGTGGCACACTAGAGGTTGCCCAACTTTTTTGTGCTCTAGCCAGTCAGTCAGCGCTTTTTCCCATGCCTGCTGCACCAACAGGGTTCTGAATTCCTACCAGGTAGTGTGATCACTCTCAGGAGCTAGTTAATAGGCACATGAGAGCAGTGAGCATCAAAGATTTCACCACCCTTGCAAGCCATCTGTGTTGTCCCCCAGAGGGCGAAACAGCCTCCCTCCTGCCCCAGACACATTTGCTCATAGTCAGGTGGGAAATTAGATATGCAGGACAGTTCACACCCCAGCAGGCTGACCACACTTCTAGGGTGAGCAGCCTGGTCTGTGCACTAAATTTCGATTTCTGCCATCTTAGGAGTGGCAGAGTAGAGGGTCCTGGGTAGCAAAAGGTGACCTACCCCACTGGGTGTGGTCACCTCATGGGCTGATTAGCTGTAGGAGCCAGCGGCCCATTGCCACTAATCTCCACACCCCTAGCACTCCTAAATCCAGGATTTAAGGGACACCAGAACCTTAGATTTGATTGACCAACTTTGAAGAAGAACCAAGAGGAGCGCTGCATCACCAACAACGAACCTTGCCCACTCAACAAAGCCAAAGAGGGATACTCAGTCCTCAGGCAACAGACTGGGAACTGCATGGCCAACTCTGGTCCTTGGCTGAAAGTTGACACTCCTGCCCAGAGGGACCTCTGTGGAAGCCAGAAGCGCCCTCGGTCTCCTTTGGACTAGTGGCACTAGTCCCTTGAAAACTGCTGGTTAAAACACTGGCAGGATTTGAAGATTCATCGCGCATTGGGCCCACTATGGGTTAAAACGAAAGCCAGGTGGTCCAGTGTCTCCTTGGAATTGTAGTCTTGTCTGCCCTCAGGTTTCAGGCTTCTACGTTTCTCCCCCGGGCCCCATGAAGTTCCCAAATCTTCTCTTCACCTTTACTGCTGCCAAGGTTTGTTGGTTGCCAGTCTGGTAACTGACCCCCATACTCGATGCTACAACTGCAGGGTACATAGTGCAGTCTGCCTCCTACATCTGCAACCCAGCCCCTCCTGATATTTTGCATTCCTTTGTTACCTCTGTCATATAAGTGGTAAAATCAGCACCACCGCAAGTCCCGGTCATCACTACAGACACCAGGATAACTCTGCACCAGGACGCCACGGGCCAGGTAAAACTGAACTGGCGGTTACAATGTGGTCCTAGGAACTGCACAACCTTACCCCTGCAAGGGTTCCATGTAATGCGTTCTTTAAGTACTCTAATGCAACCAGTGGTATTTCTCCATAGACTTTAACGCAACATTTAAATGCCATTGTTGCTATGATTTAATTTTGCTTCTAAAATTCATAACTCTGGTTATACTTATGCAGTACTGTTTCTTTCAGTGCCTAAATTAAGATAAAAATAATCTCTATTTTTATATATTGGTGTCTGATTTATTTTGAGTCGTGTCAATTACTTATCATCCATGTTGGTACTCTGAAATGCCTAACACATGTTCCTCTAATTAAATCCTGACTGCTCTTTGCCATAATACCAGGACTGAGCTAAGGAATTACTAGTGTGAATCCAAGGACCATTTCTGGGGTATTATGAGAATATTACATGATGAGGACTAACCCCCACACTATATAATACTCCACTTTCCTACAATCAGAAACATAGCCCCTACCACAGCCATGCAATGAGTGGAATGCTGTCGCAAGGCCAAGATGGCCCCACCATCCTTGAAACGTTCATAAAGGCAAGTACCATTGTGTACCCTTGAATGGCATATCCATAAGGGATGCCTGGACATTCCCTAGAGAAGCAAGTAGCCCTCAGCCACACGTGATATTGAAGTGCCACTTTGGAAGCAATAGCTCTGCCCATCAAGTTGTCCATATCCAATGCACATCTGATTGTGAACTTCGCTGCATCTCTCAGTTAGCGAAAGCTTGGAAGAGTTTGGCTCAGACCTACAATGAAACCATGGGAAGCACTTGCGCAACAGTATTTCATACACTATGTGAATAGCGGCCCAATAAGCATGCAATATTCACTGACTGCACTTTTCTAAGGTACTTAAATTTGTCAAGTTCTTAATAAGATTCCCAATCCACTTACTATTGTCAAGGATATATGTACAGCAATGTCCAGATTTTAAAAATTTACAGACTACTCCTTCCTTCGCTAAAAGGATGTCTAACGCCAGGCGGTTGTGAAGAACCATCGCTCGTACCATGGTCATTCAGTATTTATCAATGTTTCAGCTCCAGTACTTTTCGTCAACATGTTATCCACAATAGTAGACAACTTTTTAATCTTTATGGAATTCAGAACAACTCCTACAGAGGGAATTATTGCTCCAAATATATCACCAATTATCCCAGAAGTACTTTCCCTTTTCGATCTTAGATCTTAGACTGCGTAACGTAGTTGTCTTCAGCGTATGTATCTATCCTACATAAATCGATCCCTCCTTCAATTATTTAGTCTAACTCAAATGTAAGCATTGTTATGTTCATTGATTTCTCCCTTTCAGTAAGTGTCCTCGTCCTTGTTTCGCTCACCTTTTCTACCCATATATGTCAATTGTTGGGCTGTCATCCCCTGTAATGAAATGCTACTAATGTCTACCTCAGATATATTTTGAGGTGTGATTCTCAGTGTTTCCAGAATCTGTGAAGACCTAGAGCAGATCAAATCAAGCAGGGGACCTGTTCTGTCAAAAGCTTGATTTGCTGGAGTTTGTATCATAGGGGTTAGGACTATTGGGGTCTGGTTCTGTGGAGTTATGATGCCTGTATGAACATTCTATATCTCCATTTCTGCGTTTGAATTGAATATACTCTGTATGCTATTTTCATTATTTCCCTGGGAAAACAACGGAACAACTAGACCATTGTTACTGGTACTGTTAATGCTTCTTCTGGACTTGTCTGAACATTCTGATTTCTTGGGTAAATTATTCCTAAACTCTGGCCTGTCAGTACCGTGGGATTTGGTCAGGTGTTCATAACCTGTGTATAATTCGGTATGTTCTGAACTTGCTCTGGAGATAGGGAAATCTGGGCATCTCTCTGAATATTCTGAACCTGTACTGGGGACAGTGATCTAGGTATGGGCTCCTTCTGTACTGTCACTTGTCTCTGGTAAACTTGTGGTTGTACCAGAGGTACTGTAATAATTGGCTCTGAACTTACAGCCGTAATAGTAGGATAAATCTTAGGTGGCTCGACTGCCTGCATCACTGGTGTCTGTGTAACCGTTATAGCAGGAATATTAGCTGTAACCTGAACTTAGCTCTGCGTACCCTCAAGTGGCAGTGACATCTGGGCACTTGGATTAGTACTAGTACTTGGCAGGGGTTCTTGTTCTGCATATGGTGGGGGACGATTCCTCTGTAACTGTAATATGAACTCCTCATCGTCTGAATCTTCATCAGCCTCAGCTGACTTTGACCCCTCCTCTTCTAGACAGTCTCTGTTCTTTGTCTTAGTCCTCTGTTTGACACAGCCTTCTGCCTCTTGTGTAATTGCAGGAAACATTTAAATTCTCTGTAAAGTTTCAGTTCTCCAAAATTTTAACTCATTGTCCCATCTAGCTTCTGCTAAAGTCTTTTTCGCCTTCTCAATTTTTTCTCAAATTTTAATTTCTCTTGTCTGACCACTAATTCCCAAATGGCTAAAGCTTCAAATTATGCTGGTCTCGACTGAGGTTTTAAATCATACAGCACTTGTCTCGAATTCTGTAAGATTCTCAAGTTAAAGGTTCTATGTACAGGAAACGCTAAACTCCCTTCCTGCACCAATGCTTTAACCAAAGACATGCTCCGGTACCTTTCTCCTCAATTACGATGTATGCTGGAGTACCTTCTGGCAGACACGTTTCTCCTACTCTAGCTTGAATATACTCATCTCTCCTAAGTGCACTCTTTAATGCTTTGAAAAATTAAATTTTTCCTCAAAGGTGACTCAAAACTAAAAAAAAATATTTCAAAACAGGAAGTATTTCAGTCCCAAAATCCTTTTTGCTTGTCTCCCTAGACCAATAGTCACTCATGGTTGTCCAGCAATCCGCTTGTGACTCTTTTCACCAACCAACCTATCTCAACGTGGACCTATGTGACGTCCCTCACACATACACAAATTGACAAAGTCTTGCACCTTGTCCTCCCGCCACTCAAAATCTCACAAAACTAATGCAGAATATTGCGAGCGCTAATAAAAATCAATACACCAATTTGTCTGCTTGCTACAGTTAGGGAACACAATCACTTCGGAAGCCTCACAGAATGTTTGATTGCTGCATTTAGCTCTGACAACTACTTATTCTAAAGCTTTCTCTGACTCGTAAGTAAAATTCGACCAGCACATTTTACCGTTGACCATCCCAGCAACATTCATTCACTCGCCTCTCCTCCATTGCACAACTTAGAGCCTTACATCATGATCCACATGCTCCTCCATCCACACTAAACAAACGCAAACAAAATAAAAAACATGTCACTCATAGCAACCTCGCATCCCCTTGTCTGTTACATAATAAAACTACCCTACAAAAAACACTACACTCCTCATGGCTCTCTCAGCCACCAAGTCCACCACCCACACACTCAGACCCAACAAAATGCCTCCTTAACCTGCTGGAAGAGGAACACTATATTGAAAAGCAAGACTATTGTGAGCCTCAAACAGTTATCACAACTAGCAACACTCCTGCTTCAAGCTCACATTACACTACTTACCCTTCTACTAAACAAAACAACACTACCACTAACACACCTTATCTAAACTGCCAGCTCATTAATGCTCGATCACTCTAAAAAAACAAGCACCATATCTACGACCTGCTCACAGACACACAACCTGACTTACTATTCATTACGGAATCCTGGTTGGGAGATGACATGGCACCAGTGTTGCACGAAGCCCTTCCTCCGGGCTATCAAACCATCACACAAAACCGTATAGGCAAGAGAGGAGGTGGACTAGCTATTATATTCAAACAGGCAATAAACCTCAGTAAAACAGACAACATCTCCATACAAGGTTGTGAAGCCCTCCTTACCAGATGCCACCCTACTCCAACTTCCTCCTGTAACTTTCTCCTCCTTTACAGACCTCCACCTAACAACTCCACTTTCCCAGATGCTTTTCTTGACACAGTCTCAAACCTTATTACACTATACTCCAATCTATGCATTCTTGGGGATCTAAACATTTGGTTTGACAAACCCAATATACCCCATCCAAAAGCTATCACCACTGGCCTACTCACATTGAACCTACATCAGATTGTACACAATCCCACACACATCGCTGGTCACATCCTACATGTCATTTTTGCTAAGCCTGAACTCGTTACTATTCATAGCATCACACCAACCACCTGGTCAGACCACCATCTGATAACTTTCCAACAGACAACTCCACAAATCAACACACCCCACAACCACTTACATACATACACCTATCGACCATGGAGCAAACTCAATTTGGATCACTTAGAAACACAACTAACAGCAAACACAGATCTAGATACAATTAATTCTGTACCAATACTTTATGAGTGGCTACAGGAAGCTTTTGATGTCCTAATACCACTCAGAAAAACTAAAAACGACAAAAGAAAACCAACACCTTGGAGAAACACAGAACTTAAAAAGATAAAGCAACAAATCAGAAAGTTGCAGCGGACCTGGCTCAAAACAAACAACAGTCAAGACAAACTGCAGCTACACAAACTTAACAGGATATATAAATCATCAATCAAAAAAGCTAAAAAAAGATACTACTCAGACAGAATTCTAAATGCTCAATCCACAACCAAGGAATTTTATAAAATTCTCAATGAATTTCGAAAACCTACATGCATGGAAGGAAGTCATCCCACCACTCAAGATTTCACAAACAAATTGGCAACTCACTACACAACCAAGGCAGACACATTGGACTCCTATTTAAAACAGAAGAAAACCATCAGCACCAACCCCTTTACTAAAATACCCTTTAAGAATAAACCATCCCAACCTCTACAGTCCTTCAAACAAATATCCCAGGATGAATTTATGGATTTGGTCAAAGCAAGCAGACCTTCTGGTTGCCCTTCTGACCCTTGCCCACCACAAATCTTCAAGAACATCCTGCTATCTACTTCTGCTGCCACACCTGTAGGAAGAATCATCAACAACTCTTTAACTTCAGGAACTTTTCCTGCAGACCTGAAAAAGGCATACATACGACCATTATTAAAGAAAACAAACCTAGACCCGCAAGACCCCAACAACTACAGACCTATCACAAATGGACCTTTCCTGGGCAAATTGATAGAAAGAGCAGCCTTCGCCCAGATGTCACAATTCATTGAAGACAATTCTATACTTTCAGACTTCCAAACTGGATTCTGCCCAGGAAGAAGCACTGAATCGGCACTCATGGCATCTGGGACGATCTTAAAAACACAGACGACCGAAATGGAGTTGCTGCACTACTTCTCTTGTACCTCTCAGCTGCCTTTGATATGGTTGACCATGACACCCTAACTCAAAGACTCCACGAAGCCGGCATACAAGGGATTGCTCTCGACTGTATTACTTCCTATCTCCAAAAAAGAGCGAATATCATCCACTCGCCCCCCTTCTCGTCCGAACCCTACCTCACAAAAGCAGGGGTCCCCCAAGGGTCAATCATCTCACCTTTGCTTTTCAACATCTACATGATATCTTTACCAGAACTGATCAATGATTTCCATCTCACATGCTACAACTATGCAGATGACACACAAATACTACTTAAATTAGAAGACCCCAAAAACATTGAAAACTCACAAATCTTCAGTTGCCTCAGAGCCGTTGATCAGTGGATGACCTGGAGCCATCTCAAACTAAATACCTTCAAAACAGAAATACTCATATGTGGTGACTGGAAAAATTATGACCCTCTGTGCGTCTGGCCTGACGATCTCGGACCACCTTCTCAATTATCCAAGGAAGTTAAAAACCTAGGAATCACCATGGATTCCAAGCTAACTATGAATGTCCAAGTAGACAAATTAGCACGCACAAGCTTCATCACCTTAAAGACTTTACGACGCATCTTTCCCCACCTCGGATTTCCACACAAGGTGCAAGCTACTATCTCACTTGTACTATCCAAACTGGATTATGCCAATAGCCTCTACCATGGATCATCTCTATCTGTTATGAAAAAACTACAACGTATCCAGAATTCCGCAGCCAGGCTACTACTACATATAAAGCCGCAAGCCCACATCTCCCCTGCCTTGAGAGGACTACACTGGTTACCCGTTGCCAGAAGATGCACTTTCAAGCTGCTTTGTATCACCCACAAAGCTATACATGGATCAGGACCGCTTTTTATCAGAAAGAAAATTACCAAATACATCCAACAAAGAACCCTCCGCTCAAGACTGGCACCCCGCCTTAGAACACCACCATACAAGAAAAAGACTGTAGGTGGTACATCCTTCTCCGTCCAAGCAGCCAAACTATGGAATTCATTACCCCCAACTATAAGAGCCACAGATAACTTTCTTGTCTTCAGAAAACTACTCAAGAGTTGGCTCTTTCCTTCATAACCACCTTTTTCAAACAACTATGAACTGCATATGCCTATGTGGATAAATATTTTTTTTCAGATTATATGTATATTTCTATTTATTTATACTTTCTTTGGAAAATATGTATTGCTACTGTCATAACAATAAAATACACACACACTCTTTAAACCTGTCTAAGTATTTTTTACCCATGATTCTAATTATGTATTGTATGTGCATATGTGTGTGTATTCATGTGTGTGTGTGTGTATATATATATATATATATATATATGTGTATGTATGTGTATATGTTGTTTCTGTGCTTGGCATGTTCGTGGATCATTGCATGGCTCCTGGTTTTGGGTTGTTATACTAGATATCTATGAATTCCTGCTCTCATCTTATCACACTTATCTACTCATCACTCTTATGTCATGTCTCTATCAAACTATCCTCCATTCTCACTCTGACTCATCCCAAATCCTTTCATCTCCTAAATATCTCTGCCTAAGCTCTTCCCTCCACCTCCACATCTAACTCACCAAACCTCACTCTACCTCTGTGACCTCCCGCACAACCCTACTAAATTCTCCTGCATTCATCTCACCCTGCTACTATGCTCTCCCTAACCCTTTCCACATACTCTTCCCCCTCCGCCCCCCTTTATTCATCCCAAGCCTTTGGGTTGAGTAAATGAAGGATATACTCCCAATTAACACTTCTGGATTTCTTTCCTCCTCCACCCCTCCATTACTCCAGTCAATCTAACTAACAAACTCTCATATCCGCTGCTCAAATTAACTCATAATAATACTAAAACTGTACTCATTATTAAACGATACTAATCCATCACTAATTCTTGTTGGGTTCCGGAGTAGCATGCTACTCATCGAAAAGCGCTTTACCGCCTCGTCAGGGGTAGTAAGCGCTATATAAATACGATTACAATACAATACCAGATCCTCTTTGGGTCCTCAAGAATCACCAACATCAGTCAAACTATCACTCCCTTCAACACTCACATACTCAGGAATTTTTGTCAACCAAGCCTGATTGACCTACTAAAACAGACAAATTACAGCAACAACCAAGTATATCATATACTTGTAATACACCAGAGTCTTAGACCATCGCAGGATCTGTACATCAACAACCATGTGGGCAATTGTTTAGCACAAAGTGCCACTCTCAAATGAAGTTCAACAACTTCCCTACATACACTCTTTGGAGTACGCACACTCCTTAACAACCTACGTTGGAGTACGCAAACTCCCTAATTCTCACAAACATCACAATTCACCTGCAATTAGCTTAACCTGTGCAAGCGCAAATACTAATCCATTCACAAAATCACAATAGGAACGCTGAAAAACATTTCAAACAAGCGTTGGCAGATCCAAATTTTTTTTGCAAACAAGCATTGGCAAATCCAAATGTCAACATTTCAAATTTTCAATCAAGCATTGGTAAAACCAACTCTTACTGAGAGAGGACCATAACCCTCTCACTATAAAGACAAAACCATCCTCAGGCTACCAAATCTGCCGGAGCGTCCTTTATACCTTATATTTCTGTTGATATCTTATTTTATATGGGGACACGTTAGGGGAGGTCGCATGGACCTTTGGACTTTAACAGTGAGAAAGGGTATGGTCTCAAAACAACTCATCAATAAACATTTCATCAACAATATCATAAATTTAGATGGGGGCAGTAACTTGAACGCACCATGGCCTTTGTGGCCACAAATCACCACACCAGTTTAGTAAAGTTTAAACATTTATTTCCGTAGATTAACATTGCTTAGATCACGTAAATCAAGTGCAGAACAATATGACAGAGATACACAAATAACACTGGCTGTCCAAATCTCCTGAAGAAATTCAGCTTCTGCAAAACATGTGTTGTTAAACACTCAAGAAAATCATACAGAATAACAACAACATCAAATGAATAACTGAAACAGACTACATTGAGTTATATCATATGAATCAATAACAATCAGTTTCCTACAGCAGTCAAATTTGAGATGTGTGGCACCCTATTCTATTGCCCTAATCAGATTGCGCATGTTTGGGCTTAATGCAAAAAGAAAAATCAGACCAAAATATAATTTGAAAAACATCTACAGATGGTGCTAACAAAAATCAGCCATTTGCTTCTAGATGGAAAAAACATAAAAAACCTGCAAGAAAAACAGATACACATTCTTATACCTGTCCTTAATTGGGTTCAACAGGTGAGGATTTTCTTCAGCATAGCATCTTCACGATCAGCTTCAGATGGGCAGTGACTTAAGGGAAATGGTTCAGTAAAAGTGGGCTTAAAGTACCTGAACCATCAATGGCAGTATGCTAAAGAATAAACATCAGGTAACGTAGGAAGAAAACAATTTAAATGCAGTCAAGGGGAAAAAAGCCACTGAACATTAGAAAGGTTGGAAAACAACAATAAGCAACTGCAGGGTTTTAAAAGATAGAAAGACAACTGGAACAACTGAAAAGCAACTGAACAGAAAGCTGAGCAGGAGCTAGAGAGACTGAGACTGCAAGAGACTGAGAGTGAGACAGACTGACCTGCCTCTTCATCACTCGAGGTTTTTTTATGAAAGTCTCAGAAAACATCTAAATTATCTGCCATTGGACAAATACTAGGGTGACTAGGAAAGAACCAATAAAATCAAATATGTTTCATAATGTAACAGCTTTCTTCAGTGGCATCTTCTCAGGCTCCTGTTCTCACGCAGGGGTTTTCACCAACTGCTGCCCACAGTGTTCACAGTGTGCAGACTGTACGCCATTGTTCTCCACCGGCACACTATCAGCTAAGAAAGTTACAAATATGTTGCAGCTAAGGAATATTTCTCATGTGCTGTGGGATGCTCTGGGAACAAACGAGATATCATCTTCCCTTCACATCATAAATTCTAGACCTTTTCTACATGTCAAGATAAACGTGGATTTCAGGTGACAGAAAACACATATTTAAAATGTGCAATATAAACATACCATACGCTCTAAACTAAAATATTTTCATTTCATAAATCATTAGTTAATCATTGTGCAGAGTTAGTAAAATAAGAAATACATTTCATAGTGTTTTTATTGTCAGTAATACATTCATGTATCATTGTGCATTTATTTGTAAAGTGCAGGCCACATTTAAACGTGTACTCATGTTATTTCAGTTGTCCACTGTTTAAACATATGCAAACTATATAACCAGTCACACAAGTGTTTAACACTAGATGAAGCTCTCTCATCAGATACAATCACCTCTGTTACCTGTGTCAAGACGTTGGTCTTGACCTCTAAGGTGGGCAGTGTCTGGTCCAGGACCTCAGTAGCCCTCTGGATCACCATGGCAAAAGAGGCCACTTCTTGCGTAGCCACTGTGGAGGAGAGAGGAGGCCAGTGTCTGGGGAGGGGTCCAGACTACTGGCATCAGCCAGGTACTCATTTCGGTTGTCACCAGCCAAGGACTATATTAGGGGGTCAAAATAACTACACTCCAAGTGGGGGTTTGTCACAGCCATTGCCTGTGATAGGCACCATAAGATTTGAAACCATTAGGTTTCTTGGGAGACATTCTCCAAAAAGAGTGGAAAAAGGCACACTGGTCTAGTAGAGTTGACAAAACGTTCAAAAAGTCAATCAAAAATCGAATGAGGGAACTCGATCTGCATCCGCTGTGATGCCGCACCAAGATGGAACTTGGGTAAACAGTCAGGTGGCACCCAGACGTGCACCATGCATGTCACTTTCAGCGCAGACAACGCAGACAACACAAACAAAGCTGAACAACACCACTACTGGCTCACAAAGGGACTTCTCTAAGCAGTTCCAGATCCAATCTGATGCCTGGGGAATATTCAAAGGTAAAGAATATGCGGCTAGTGTGATAATCATTTTAAGATTCACAATATGTACGAGAATATAATCCAACAATTCCTGAACATATTTCCAGTGTTTCTGGATGTGTTTTGTTGAATCCAGAAACACCATGTCCCTTTTCAATGCAGCTTTCAAGACACTGTCTCTGTCTTCTTAGTTGAAAGTCTTGGCAAAGATTAGTCAAGATGAAATCATCAGGAAGCAGGGTTACTTGGTGGTGGTGGGGCAACACACGATGGGTTAACTCTGCTAGAAAAAAAACATGACCATGAAACCATGGAAACACCTATCAGGGACAGATCACAATTATTTTCCTCAGCTTTATCTGGGATTCAAACCACCATTAAGTTGATCCTTAAGGTACTTTCTTTCCATTTTCTACTCTCCTATAATTCCAGATATCCCAGCCAGTTGCTCCAGTGAGGACCACAGCTCCTGAACTGTGTGTTCCAGTTTGAAGATTCAATCCTCAGCCTCTTGACTACAACACAGAGCAAGTCCTGACACCATTTTCCAAATATTCTATTCTAAGACTGAGGGTTTTTAAATGTATTCAGGATTATATAGGTTGAGTTTGCATCCAGATAGATTCTTCTCTTGCCACCAAAGGCATGGAAGATATATTTGTGTTAGCAGAGTGGGAGTTGTTGGCAAAGTTATGTTTCTTACCAAGATTGAGCATTTGGTCACATATGTAATGCACCATCTCAGGGTTTGCACAGATTCTTTTACTTAGGTCGGCGGTGTCACTGCAATGAAGCAGTGTAAATGTGTGCCTGAACTCCAGTTCTGGGCTCTAATCTATATTTGATGTCACCTAGACAGCGATTCTTAAGGTACTGTTTTAAAGTCAATAAATTCAAAGAATTTCATGTCTAAAACCAAGACATCACATGTTGGTCTCATGTTCAAACAGTTGTTTCCGCTCTTTTTCTCTGGTTAACTCTTTCACTACCACTCAGTTCCTGTCTTACTCAGTGACCAGAGCCAGTCATTATGCAACCTGCACATGGGCAAGCAGCAATCTGTGTGTAATGCTAGAGTGGTGTTCCTTGTGATTTCCTCTCAGTACATCCTCTTACCAGTGCCAGATCAGGGCCTCCTCTTCAATTCCATGTAATCTTTTCTTGAAGCTTGTCCATGATGTGATCTCTTGAGCTGTCCTAGTCATCACACCCACATGCACCTAGAACATATCAGGGATGTAATATTTTCTGAGGTGGTTGTTTCCCTCTGGCTTGGTCATCCAACAAACTAACCGTAGGGTCTGTGAGGCAAGGTTACCCATGTACAGCAGATTCAACAGATCCGGTCACTCTTCCCTGGCCCTACTCACATTTCCCAAATCCTCATGGCCACAAGGATTTGCTTACCGGCTTCTACCACTATGCTCAGGTGCTTCTTTTCTTCTTCAGAACGTTATTGGGTTGGGGGAGTGATGGTGGGACAGTGCCCAGCAACCCACAGCTGTCAATATCTTGGAGGCAAGGTTATTCCCCCAGGATGTACTACTACCCCTTCCCTTGGATCTCAAGTTGCAAGTACCTGAGACTTTATTGTTCGAAGACAGCATGTTATGAGCCCCTTATGCACCATCTACTGGACATGACAATGGAGACCCTGGCTTTGCCGATGGGGCCCATTAATCTTCCCTGCAAACCCACCCACCACAAAGCCGTTGATGATTCATGTCTCCAGGCAATTCTCACTGGATGCTACAATTGTCCCTGGATCACTTACTATTTTCTATGTTTAGGTCTGGGGCTCGCCACCATTATGTTGTATGTGATGTGTATGACTATTCATAAAATTATGGGCTGGGGCCAATCAGTTCTGATTCCCCTGATGTTACTTACTGTACAAGTGATGGCAGCTAGGAAAAGTAACTTACTTATACTTACAGTTCTCTATAACAGATATCTTCATTAAATTCATGCGCACTAGAATGTGGGACTCATTACAACCCTGGCAGTCAAAGACCGCCAGGGCTGTTTTGGAGGTTGTACCGCCAACAGGCTGACGGTACAAACTCTCGGATTACGGCCGCGGTGGAAGCGCTGTGGTTGCACCACCGGGACCGGTGGTTTCCCGCCATGGTGGTCCCGGCGGTCAGGGGATTATGAGGCCCCTTCCCGCCAGCCTGTCCATGCCGGTAGGAACCGCCATGGAACGGCTGGCGGGAAGGGGAGTCGCGGGGCCCCTGCACTGTCCATTCCCTAGGCATGGGCAGTGCAGGGGCCCCCTGGCACAGCCCCACACTGCTTTGTGCAGACAGTGAAAAGCGCGACGGGTGCAACTGCACCCTTTGCACGGCCGCAACACTGCCAGCTCCATTTGGAGCCGGCTCCCATGTTGCCGCCGACATCCCAGCTGCCCCAGCGGGGATTTCAAAATGGGCATGGCGGGAGTGCAGCTGCATTGACGGCCACACAGCGGGTTCAACCTTGGCGGGCGGTGCTCGCCGCCCGCCAAGGTTGTAATGAGGCCCTATCTCTTTCTAAGTGTGAGATCCATAAACATTTTAAATAAAAAAAACAGTGTCCAAAATTTTAAAATTACAACTATGCTCAAATAGAAACGTTATACTTAAATAACCTCTAAATATTAACTTTGCTTAAAATTTAAATTCTACCTCTTTTAGACATTTCATATGTACTTAAATTATTAGAAGAAACCTCATAAATATCAGTCATACTGATGACTCCTATGTAAAGTATAATTACGTTTGTCTTGTACATAAACCTTTGTCATATGTGTCTTCGGCCCTAAAGGGGAAGATGCTGTCCTCAAGACAAAACTTTAATTATTTTTTGTAATCGTCAGTTAGAGTGGATGACACTACCTTGTTTACAGCACTATCCTGAAAATTCTGTTTGTACATTAAGCTCAAATGATCACATCCCTTCTCACTGTACAGTTCAGTACACAAATTTGTTGATTTAGTAAAATGGACACCCCTTTCCTATTATCAAAATGCCCATCAAATGGGGAAAGAGTTGTGACTGGGAACCTGCATAAAGATTTCCTATTACATTTTTACTTGAAAGGAAGATTACACCATTGGCAAAAGTCATACATTAACAATACCACTAGATATCATCAGGGTTCATCAATTCCACACATGACATCACAGGTTGGACCGCTGATGTCGGGCACTCTTGCACACATCAAAGTCATTGACACCGACAGGCTTTCCATGAGCTCATCAATTGTAAATCTAACATGAGTGTCGATTTTAGAACTCATCTTCTTTTATTTCCTGCAACTTCTAAACTCTATGAGGAGGAATCTATATTAAAACACCAGAAAAAAACAATTAAACTTAACCTTGTGTGACTAATGTAATTGCACTGCTCCTCAAACAGATTTTAGAGACCAAACACCTGGGGATGGATGAGGGAAATGGAGGGGTTTGGCTGGTGTGGCACTATTTATGCACCTGGTGTCATCACATCCAATTTGCAACATACACCAGTGTGACACGTAAAACATAAATGGGGCCGCCTAGTTTCATAAAAGTATCTGGGTCCAAACTGGTCCTGGGGATATATGAATGACAAAGAATCCGCAGAAAGAAATAGTATCCATTGGAAATTCAAATCTATCTTAAAATGTGCTCTAAAAATCCAAGCCACCCCGCCCACTGAAATTTTATAAAATGAAGCTGTAAGAAAATCACCACAGTTTCTTTTCAACTAAATATAAAATAAATAACAGCTGTAATCACGCTCTTCTCCCAAGCTGTTGGATAACCTGTAGGAACGAGAGCATAGTTTAGCCTGATGGAAGACTTTCTTAGAGAGATTCACAAACCTGACATACTAACAATAACATGTCGATTTGGGGTTATCAACCCCGACCTAAATCTCTAAATATTGCGCAAAGTATGTTTAAGTGTCAGGCCAAAAGGAAAGAAGGTGCTGATGATGTCTGAAGTCGTCTTTAGAGGGGTAAAAGTGGAAAGGAGGTTTGTGAAAACAGCTGCCCTGCTTCAGATGGCATACTGACTTACTCTTTCTTGTTTGGAACCTCTTTCTCTCATTTTGTTTATTCAAATCATATTTACTAAGTTTTAAAGAACACTTACAGTATTGAGAGCAAACCCTTGACACGAATCATTGATAATATAAGAAAACATATGAATATCCATTGGTTTTTTAAGTACCGAATTCCCTCCTCATCCTCCGCACACCTTAACAACACCATCCACCTACCACAACACCCGCTTCCCTATCGATCTCCACGGTAAAATTTGATTATCTGTTCACATCTTGGTTTTGCTGTAAGTTATTCTTCATCAATGCCTGTCCAGTTTGATTAGATTAATTGTGACTTTTCTGGAGACACAATTCGTACCCTACAAGCAATGGCCAAAGTCATGGAGAGCTATGTCAATATTAACCCTTCATGCTATATAAAAAATAATGATGTACTGGGCACCTTTCAGGTGGTTTTTTGGCCTACCTTCAGTACTAAGACCGTGTTCACGGCTGTCATATTAATATCCGCATGATTTTGGATGCTGGGTGCTATGCTGCCCTCATCCTTATCGATCTGTCCGCTACCTTCCACATGGTCTTGCATAGAACTCTTCTAGATAGATTTAAGGCAGTGGGTCTGCAAGAGAATGTGCTGTGCTAGTCCACATTTTTCTTGAGCTCCAGAACAAAAGGCTGTTCGTCAACCTCCTTATCAGTGGCGTAGCGTGGGGGGTGCAGGTGGGGCCGGCCGCACCGGGCGCAACATCTGGGGGGGGGGGAGCGCTCGCACTCGCGAGTGCTAAAATCCACGGGTTAGGGGGCGCAAATTACTTGCCTTGCCCCGGGTGCTGACAACCCACGCTACGCCACTGCTCCTTATCGGTCTTAATTGCGGGGTCCCGTTTTAGCATTACTGTTTTTAATCTATATGGGGGCCATGGCTAATCTCATTGAATTCTTTGGGTTCCAATTTTACTCTTACATTAGTGATACCTAGATTATTTTACTGCCAGAGTCTGGACATACCATCACCCAGGCGTGCTTTAAATAGTGTCTAAAATCTGTGGTTTATTGGATGGATGCCAGTGCATTTAGACCAAACGCTGACAAGATAGAAGTCTTGGTATTTGGCAATCCTTCCATTTGGTCTTCCAGCTGGTGGCCCCAAGGTCTTGGCAAATGCCCTGAGTCATGCGCCAAAGCATGTAATCTGGGTGTCATCATCGATGCCAGACTCTCTATTGAGCACCATAGTAATAAACTGATGTCTACTTATTTTGGCATCATAAACAAGCTCTGGAAAATTGGTCCTTTTGTGTCTACTTCATCCATGAAAACAATAGTTCAGATGCTATTTACTAGTAGACGTGCCTACTGCAACTCATTGTTTGCCATTTTATCATGCTATCTGATGCAGAGGTATTTATTCAGAATGCGGCTGCCAGGCTTATATTAGGTCTTCCCAAATTTGCAAGTATTTCCTTTCATCTTCTTAACTTACATTGGCTACCGGTTCAGAATCACTGCATTTTTAAGGCCCGGTGCTATTGTCATAAAGCTGCCCATTTTGTGGGACCATCCAACTATATCACTTTCATCTTCGCACTTATTCACCCACTAGACAGCTAAATGCTAGCTCAGCTTTCCTTGTTACTGTTCCTAGATTCGTCAGAATGTGTTCTAGTGGTTGAGCTTTTTCTGCTACCACTGCCCAGGCATAAATAGTTTTCTACTAGCTATTTATGCAGAACGTCATAAGCGCATACTAAAGGCTCTGAAAATGCATCTTTTTCAGCGGTAAGGCATTTATTTTACTCCCTTCGGTCACTTTAGTGCCAGGACACCCTCGGGTATTGACGTGCTCTACAAAACTCGACTCTATAGTATATATAACAATAACAGAATGTGTCCTTCATTTTAAGCACGGATATGTCTGCCATCTCCTTTTATTTGCTCCACCTAGAATATCTCTCCTAATTTTTCTCTCCATCACCCATGCCATATTTCTACATTCACACTCAATGCAAGTGTGGTAAGTAACCAACACACTATTACTTCCAGTGAAAGAGAGACTAGTACTGCTATGCTGGCTGTCACAAAACACAAAAACGTCTTCAAGCCCTCACTCACAGGGACATAAAACGTGTTCTTGTGTGTGTGTGTGTATATACAGTAGCAAAGTCTGCCTTAGCATTGATGCCAGATCATCACCTGGGGTATCATTTTAAGCACACTCAACTGTTGGAACAGATTTATACTGAAAAGTTAGAGAAGTTGGAATATCTGTGATTTTAAACATCACTTGGCCAAGAAGGAAGATTTTGAGAACTCTCAAAATTATTAATCCCTTTGGAACTCTAAACCATACTTGGCATTTAGGTGTGGGCGTGGCTTGGTGTAAAACTGTATATTCCTGGGCTATAACTCCTAAGCCTTTTAATAATAGGCTGCTGCCTTGCAGTGAATTTGAAGAACAATATGGGGGCTGTTTGTGTGATATCTGTAAAAAAGAAAGGGCAGATATATTCCATTATAAGTATCATTAAGGAAGAGGGCCACAGTTGTCAATGTCTGTTACAAGACATTGCAAAAGACATGGGTCTCACTCTATTTTCTGATAAATCCCTAATTTGGTCGCTAACCAACTGGCGAGAATGAAATACTGCAGAGAACTGCATTTTATTGTAGCACTTTACACAAGTCTGGAAAAATCTGTCTGTCCTCCACTGGATAATTTGTACATTTTACTGTATACTACAAACATGAAATCAGTCATCTAACCCAACGTCAAAGATCCTTAATAGTGCTACAGCACCTCTGCAAGGTGGCAGTAAGCCTAACATGACAATGATTTACCCCTGTACGGCGTGCTCTGTCCAGTGCCATGTTTCATTTAAGAAAAAACTTTAAGCACATCGACGAGTTCCAAAGTCTCACACGCATACACACACTTACTCACAATCTTCCCAATGTCCTACATGTGTATGACAAAAGTAAACATTATTGGTACACAGTGAGAAGAAAATCGTACTAGTACAATTTTGCAGAATTGAGTCTGCTGGTTATTGGTGTTCATGAAAAGGTGAATGTGAGTGGGTCCTTCAATTAATTATTTCCTTGGACTTTGTTGCAGCATGATGTCTTACACTCATGGGGGGCCCTTCTTGATATTCTCTTTCAATGAATCAGCATACAAAGGATGGCTCATATGAGCTGACAATTAATTTCCTACAAATGTCATCAACATTAAATTGGAGTGCAATCATTACATAATGAAATCATAGGGGTAACTTTAAAAGGAATGATGATGTTAAGATATAGCCAGCATGTATGTTGATATAAAGTAAAAAAATGTGAGAACATTTTGCCACAGTTATTAAATATCTGACTTCTACAAATCTCTTTCTTGTACACACAGGGTTTAAACATGCAGAATGAATATACATACAATACTGAGGGATGTAACAACATGCTGTCAGGGACCCTGACACAAATGCTTCCTGTTTCGAACTACGAACTCAGTCAACCCATTACAGAAAACAGTTTACCAAACTGCAGTCAAAACACACTAGGATATGAAAGACATTACACAGAGCTTTTGGAAACTCCATGTCAGCGGCTAGGCCCCGGAGGAATGGCCACCAATGAGTTTCCTTATGGGACAACCAGCTACACAAGTATGTTGATGTCTTCACCAATCCATCCAGGAAGCCCCACCAGCATCATCCAAGCGAACAATAAAAATCTTATATTTTCTGGATTATTAAATAGTCCACTTTTTGACCCTACTCATATAGTGGATGCCGGTTTGATGGATAACCAAAATTGCAAAACCCATGAGGATTTTGAATCAGACTCAGGCTTGTCGCTAAACTACAGTGATGCGGAGTCCATGGAGGGCACCGAGCAAGGGCAGATACATCCAGATTATGTAGAGTTATATCCACATAACTACCACAGTTCTCAAGAACAGTATTGTGCGTTACCTTCTATGGAGACTATGACATTCAGCCAGGCATATACACACACTTCTGAAGCTGGGCCATGTTGTGATATGCAGGACATACAATGCCAAGATTCGTGTGCAAAGAATAAACAGCCCAGTCCCATCGAGATGACATGCACCCGGGATGAGCGCAGAGCTCTAACAATGAAAATTCCCTTTTCAATAGAAAAGATCATCAATCTCCCAGTGGATGATTTTAATGAGCTGCTGTCCAAGTATCAACTAAATGACACCCAACTGGCACTGATAAGGGACATTCGCCGTAGGGGTAAAAATAAAGTTGCTGCTCAGAACTGTAGGAAGCGGAAGCTGGAGAACATTGTTCATCTAGAGAAGGATTTGGATGATCTAAAGGAAGACAAGGAAAAACTCCTCAGGAAAAGGAGTGAGTTTAACATGTCAGTCTCTATCATGCGAAAGAAACTTAAAGATCTCTACATGGAGGTTTTTCGAATGCTGAAAGATGAAGACGGACATCCATATTCACCAGACGAGTATTCTCTGCAACAGACAATGGATGGAAGTGTGTTTCTTGTGCCACAAAACAATAACCAAGAAGATGCAGATTAATATGTATCAAGCTGACTGAAAGTATTTATTTGGTTTTGGTTAATCAAGCTACAAATGATGTATAAGTCACAGACTATACATGCCTAGTTGAAATAGTTGCTCTACAATGTATTGTAAACTTCTGCACATTACCTGAGGCTTTAAGGTTGCATTTAACAACATAGCACCAACATTCTTTTGCTCTTTAGGCCTCTTCTAGAAGAATGGGAAGGAGTATTTTATTTTACACATTTACAATGCCATCTATCATGATTCTAATTAAATAAATTACATTTTGACACACTATTGTCATATAAAATCGTAACCTTTTTTTCTTGCTTTTGCATTGGTTTAATTATTCATACCTGTAAAATGAATACATTACGCAGAACTAAGATGTTATAGCAGAATTCCAGTTCCATACCTTGCGAAAATTGCTATCTTTAAATCACTTGTAAATGTGCACACCACTAGAAATTCCATAATGGAGTATATTTCCATGCATCCATGCATCCATTGAATTTATCCTCGTGAATCATAATGCCAGCACCCCTACTATCACTAACAGCTGTATAGTCAGTACCATGGGCAGACAGCAGGCACGGTAGGCTCAAGAACAACCATCCGTAAGGGAAATGTGGCCCATTGCAAACAAATTGGATTCCTCAATAGAACCTCACCTGGAAGTGCAATTTCTTCTTCTTTTATGTTTTTATCTTTCAAATGAAAGTACACAACAGTAGTACTACTACTGCAAAAAATGAAGGTATAAACAGAAGAACCTACTCGTGTAGTAACTCCAGTGTGCTACTTCTAATGAGATCTGTTGACATCTTGTGGCACAACGAGAAATGTTCTTACTGCAGCATTTCTATAAAGCTGGTGCTGCACATGCATGCATCTCCTATGTGGTATTCCTGCCTCTTGCATGCATACCGTGAAAACCCCACCTCAGATCCTAAAACTTGTGCTGGCTCATCAATACAGCAGCACAGAGGGTGCCTAGAAGTCAAAGGGTTCATCCACAGGTAATTCGTTAGGCTACTTTGTCATATTTTCGCCTGAAAGGCCCGTTTTAGTAGTTTAGCAAACGTGTGTGGTCGTGATACTGCAGACTCAAAACAGGCTTCAATAAAATGGGTTTGTAAAATTGAGGATCCACTCTGGCTACAGAGATTAATAGTCAGAGAACGTCTGCAAAGTTTCCTAAGTGACAATCGTACAAATGTCCCTCATTTGTAGTTGGTTTTTCAAGGCATAATAATTCATTTTGATCTGTTGTCCAGTATAAATATTTGAATCTGGCAAGCACATGACACATAAGAAAGAAGAATAGTGGTGATTATTATTCATCTCCTTTTCTTCCCAACTGGATGAGAACTTTATTTCACAGCGCAAAACATTATGTGGGAGTGAATAGCATATGGCATTGAATTTACAGAACACGTGACCATAAACTGCGTATTTACCAAAAGATGGATTAGATATTTTTAAAAACTTAAGTAGCACTTGAAGAATCCAAATATCTTTCAAAGACCATCGATAATACCTTTACTCTGGTGAGCTGAACATGAAGGGTCTGAGAATTCAGAGGTTCCCCCACTATGTAGGAATTAAGACGTAAGAGTCTACACCTGGGCATTTGTAGTTTGGGGTGATCCATAACAGTAGATATATAGGAAGTCTGAAAATATAAACGGCTTTCCAAAAAATGAGAAAGCTCCGGAGATGTCTAGATTATAGAGTGTAATATAAGATGTGGCCTGTGTTGAAACTGTAATAATTGTTTAAAAAGACATTAAATTAAAACAAACCTGAATGAAGGGGCTATCCAGACAACAAACTTATATATGGAAAAGAATATGTTACCTTAGGAAATAAAGCTGAAGCTCACTGATCATCCTGATGGAAGTAATGAACCCATATAGGCTGTGATGGAAGCCACCAGAAATCTTAAGCGTAAAGAACTTGCAGAAGAGAGAGACCAACTACTTTATCACGAGGCTGGCAGTCCTAGGACTGGCAGCCTCGCGGTGGCAGTTGGACGGCCAAGGCACTGGCAGTCCGAGCACCACATTATGAGTTAGATGGGTTGACCCACCTGAAAACTGCCGTCCCTAACAGGATCACAGATCCTGATGGGGTGACAGCGGTCTTGGTTGTAATCAGCCAGGGCGGAGCTGAACACAGCGCTGCCCTGCTGATTACAACCTTGTTCTCCGTCAGCCTTTTCATGACGGTTTCTCCACCATGAAAAGCCTGGCAGAGAACTAGTGCAGGAGGCCCTAGGGGGGCAGGGGTCCTGCACTGCCCATGCCCCTCCCTGGCACCCTCAGAATGCACACTGTCTACTTTGCAGACAGGGCACATTCCAAGGGTGCTGGTTGGGGCCCTCTGTGCTACGAGATAGCACTCAGCTCCTTTAAGGGAGCCGAGTGCTATCCCATAGCACTGTTCCTACTGTTTTGACAGGTCGGAACGCTCTATTTCGAGGTTTATGCCGGTCAGCCAGTACAGTCAGGCGGTGGCATCCTCTCCAAAACTCGTAATGACCCCTCAAGAAAGGACTGAAATCACAAAGAGGAATGGATGATGTAAATGATGCAAAAATATCAAAATGGCTCTTAGACATTTTGCCATATTTTTTCAGTGAAAAAATACTAATACCCTTCATTAATGCAGCTCTTGGAGAGGGGGGTGCTTAGTAAAAGCCCTTGAAATGTCAAATAGGTCATAAAAACCTACGAACATTTAATGACTTTCGCAGCAGATTCAGCTAGCTCTCGAGAGTCCATTAAGCAAATCTCTGGAATTCATTTTATGATATTTTCTTGCAGTTTTCTAGCAGGATAAATACTGTCAATATTGTCAGTACCATATTGAGGCTAGTTTCCCAGGCTTCCGAGTTCAGCAATCAAAGAGAGGGGTGTTAAACTCGGCTATAACCACCTCTCTACTAAGCTTGTTAAATTAGGAGACCAGAGGAAGGATTAGAAACATATTGTGAAACGGATGGTCATAAAACCTTATCTATCTTGGCTTAGAAGCATATATCAGTATCATCATATTTTGAACCCTCTCATTTTAGGGTACACCCCTTGGTAGCTATTGTAAGTCTCCGGAAACAGATATATCACTTTGGCTTCCGCAGAGAAAAGAATATAAGGCAGGGGCATCAAACTCAGCCTTTTGGGCTAGATCACAGGGTTTCTGGAGTAGTAAGTAATACAACAGACTATCCAGAGAATTGCTTGCAGGATAGAAATTAAGAGTCATAGCACAATCTCCCCTTCACTGCAAACTCTGCTCTGAAGGAGTAAATACACAAATTAGTATTTTATAAAAAATGAGTCTAAGTTTATTGCATAAGGTTAATTGAAATTATTACAAACACAGTGATAGAAGAGTTCTCTAATTCTAACTACAGCTAAAAACCATGATTTTCTTTAATGCAAAATTTGATAAATACATATTCTGATACTTCATATACAAATTTAAGAACAACAATAGATTTACAAATTCAACAATTTGGTACTAAGTAAAAGGACACGAGGTAAAAACGACTTAAGGCACTATTATAAAAAGTGTAAGAGTTTTCTAAAGATGACTTGTAAAGTTTTATCGAGAAACCTAATTCTGATATGTTTCCAGTGTTTAGATAGTATTTTAATGCTTCAGTACATCGTATTCATGTATCAGCAAGAAAACCGTGTCAATAAAAATCTGCCTCTCCGAAATAACCCCTCGACAACACCATAGGAGATGAAGTATGTTTTTTTTTAAAACTTTCATAATCACACAAGCTGCATGTTTAGTTGGTAAAGGGTTGGTTATGCCATGATGATCTATTTTCTTTTAGGCTGTAACATAACGCGCGCACAAAGTATATTCTGTCAGGCATAATTTGTGTACTGCCTCTAAAATAATGTAGAGTGTACACATATTTACACAAGACAATCAATCAATAATTTATTCCAGGGACAAGCCCCATGAAATACATTAAAGATACAGGACTTACCATCAATAAGTCATTAATTTAATGCAATTCATTAGTAAATAATCTAAAATCATCGGTTATTATCGATTAAAGGATTGTGATATGACTTGTTTATAAAATTAATTCACACCTGCTACGAAACCAATGTTAGACTCTGGTCCAATTTACATTAACATGTGTAAAATTGGGAACAGAAGTGGGAATAAACAAAGCTATGACAACAAAAAGAACTAAAAGACAACAATGCAGGGTTTGGTCATCATGCATCAAACCTCAATGGTTTCCTACAAATCCAAATTGCTTATAGGTATTTGCCCATGGTGAAAAAAAACTGTGGATTCGTGTTTGTTTGGAGTATTCTTGAGGCAGTGCAAGAGTGTCCAATGTCTAGGATCAATAATAGTGGCCGAAGCCACTTCCTTCTGGCCCTTATGTACAATGGATAGAAAAAGCAGTATATGGTCAACTTCCTTCCTATAAAAGCAAAAAACCATGGCCATTAATGCATTGATTCAATTTACAAGTGACCCTGGCAGTTGTCAATGTACCCAATCTAAATTTGATGTGCAATACTCTAGCTTGAAAGGGGCTAATGTCATCGATGTAAGATTCAAGTACAGGGGGCAATTAAAAAACAAAACATCTGTCCGTCAGACTATTTTCTTGTGTGTTTCTGTGATACTAACCAGTAAGATGGTCTCAAGAAGACAATGTTACAAGGTTCTGGCTACTCCTTTTTATAGTTGCAAGAAGTTACCTCCGCCAATAGTCTGGAACCAAATTTTTATATAATAAATCTATTGTATGGTATGGGCTTTTAATCTTCTAAATATTGCAAGGTGTATTCAATGTCATCAACTCAGGGGTTCACCATAACCTGATCCACAATAGAAGCAGTTTAACTGTAGCTTAGTCTCTGATTTCTCTTCAGTCCTGTCTGTAAAAATAGGGGCATCATTGAACAAGTTACTTACCTTCGGTAACGAGGTATCTGGTACAGACTCTATCTAGCTGCAGATTCCTTACCTTAGAATTCCCTGGCATCAGCTTCAAATCCGGAGTTTTTTGTGAGCAGTACCCTGCGCGTGCGCCGTCGGACGGCGTAGTTCGGATCCGCGTGCGTCGACCAACTCCGCGTGTGTCGCCAGTGTCGTTGGAGTCATCTATGCCGTCACGGTTGTCTATGTAGACGCCGTCTCGGCGCGCGTACGTCAGATCTTTTCCACAACTTCCCGCGCCAGAAGCACAGAGTCATGGAAGAACCAACCAATACACTTTTAACCTCTCTGACTGTTTGGAGAAAAACACTATCATGTCTGTAAGAAAGGCAACAAGTTACAAAATGAAACATATATATATATATATATATATATATATATATATATATATATATATATATATATATATATATATACATATAAACACATATGTACATGAGAAAAAATTCCCCAGAGCGGGGAGGCTTGGGTGGGTGTAAGGAATCTGCAGCTAGATAGAGTCTCTACCAGATACCTCGTTACCGAAGGTAAGTAGCTTGTTCATCTGATAGAGACTTCTAGCTGCAGCTTCCTTACCTTAGAATAGATACCCAAGCTATAACCCATGGTGGTGGGTCTGAAGGAGATATATATTTTTTTTTTATACAAGGAAGTCCTGTAAGACAGAACGGGCAAAATGCCCCTCTCTCCTCACCTGACTGTCCAGGCAGTAGTGCTTCGCAAACGTGTGTAAGGAAGCCCACGTTGCGGCCTGACATATGTCCACCACCGGTACGCCACGTGCCAACGCAGTGGTAGCAGCTTTCCCCCTAGTGGAATGAGCTCTCAAGCCCTCGGGAGGCTGCTTCTTCGCCAAAGCGTAGCATATTTTTATGCAGAGAACGACTCAGCGCGAAATGGATCGCTTCTGTACTGCCCGACCATTCTTTGCACCAACGTACCCCACAAAGAGTTGGTCGTCCACCCGGAACTCTTTAGTGCGGTCAAGGTAGAACGATAACGCTCTTTTTGGGTCCAGTCGATGGAGATGCTCCTCTTCCTTAGAGGGATGCGGTGGTGCAAAGAAGGTGGGCAGGGTGATATTTTGACCCAGATGGAAATGGGTCACCACCTTGGGGAGGAAAGAGGCACGAGTTCTCAACACCACCTTGTCAGGATATATCATGAGATAAGGAGGTTTATAAGATAAAGCCTGCAGCTCACTTACTCTCCTGGCAGATGTAATTGCCACCAAAAAGTCTGTCTTAATAGTGAGCAGCCGGAGAGGACGGTTATGCAAAGGCTCGAAAGGAGCACACATAAGGAAGGTAAGAACCAGATTAAGATCCCACTGGGGCATAACGAAAGGCACAGGCGGAAACAGATGTACGAGCCCTTTCAAAAACCTCTGTACTATAGGTGATTTAAACAGAGATGGTTGATCAGGCAACTGAAGAAAAGCCGATAAGGCTGCAAGATAGCCCTTGAGAGTCCCCAAGGAGGAACCCTGCTGGGCAAGAGACAAAATAAACAAAAGGATGTTAGACAGAGAAGAAGAAAGATAGACCTCTCTGAACAATAAGAAACAAAACGTTTCCAACGGCAGGCGTAGATCGACTTAGTAGAGGGACGCCTGGCTGCCAGAATGACATCACAAACCTCGAGAGGGAGGTCATAAACCATCAACTGTCGCCGCTCAATCTCCACGCATGAAGGCGCAGAGTTGACAGGTTCGGGTGGAGAACCTTCCCCTGCTGCTGCGACAGAAGATCCTCCCGAAGAGGCAGCCTGATTGGAGGACCGATGCTCATTTTGAGAAGCTCTGGATACCAAACTCTCCGTGCCCAATCCGGAGCCACAAGGATTACTTGGGTCCGGTCGTTCTTGATTTTCTTGAGAACTCTGGGCAGAAGTGGTATAGGCGGAAAGGCGTACAGGAGGCCTGAACTCCACTCGCGACGAAAAGCGTCGCCTAGCGATAGCCCCCTTGGAAACTCCAACGCACAAAACTGCTGACATTGCGCGTTCTCTGTGGAGGCGAACAGATCTAACCAAGGCTCTCCCCACTGCTGAAAGAGTCCTTTCGCCACCTCCGTATGGAGACACCATTCGTGATCCTCTAAGCATTTTCGGCTGAGTTCGTCTGCTCTGGCGTTCAGAGAACCTGCCAGGTGTTGAACCACCAGGGTCATGCCCTGCTGTTCCAGCCATGTCCAGAGACATAAAGCCTCTTGACAAAGGGTCCACGACCCCACACCGCCCTGCTTGTTGCAGTACCACATTGCGGTAGTGTTGTCTGTGAACACCTGCACCATCTTCCCTTTAACAACAGGAAGAAATGCTTTTAATGCTAGCCGGATCGCCCGAAGCTCCAACAAATTGATGTGGAGCCCGGATTCCGCTGGAGACCAGTGACCTCTGATCTCCATCTCCCCCAGATGGCCGCCCCATCCCAGAAGTGACGCATCTGTCACTACCGTTAGATCTGGTTGGGGAGGGGAGAGGGGTCTGCCCTTGACCCACTCGCAGTTCACTAACCACCACTGCAGATCTTCCGCAGTCCTCTCCGAGATCTGAACTACGTCGGTAAGATTTCCCTGATGCTGTGCCCATTGGAACTTCAGGTCCCACTGCAGAGCCCTCATGCGCCATTTGGCATGCTTGACCAACAGGATGCAGGAAGCCATGAGTCCCAGCAGCCTCAGAGTCTGTCTCACCGAGATCCAGGATAGAGGCCGAAACATCGGAATCATAACCTGAATATCCTGAACCCGCTGATCGGGAGGATAAGCCCGATACTGCACTGTGTCCAGAACAGCTCCGATGAAAGAGAGCTTCTGAGAGGGAGTCAGGTGTGACTTCGGCACATTTATAGTGAACCCCAGCGAATGCCTGGAGGTGGTTGACGAGAGCCTGGGGCGTAGGAGCCTTCAACAGCCAATCGTCCAGGTAGGGGAAGACTGGAATCCCTGACCTGTGCAAATGAGCTGCCACCACCGCCATCACCTTTGTGAACACCCGAGGGGCACTAGTGAGACCGAAAGGAAGCACGGTAAACTGAAAGTGCTCGTGGCCCACCTTGAACCGCAGGTAACGCCTGTGGCTTGGCAGGATGGGAATATGGAAATACGCATCCTGCAAATCCAACGCTACCATCCAGTCTCCTTGGTCTAGGGCAGACAAAACCTGAGCAAGAGTGAGCATCTTGAATTTCTCCTTCTTGAGGAAGAGATTGACGTCCCTTAAATCCAAAATAGGGCGAAGGCCTTTTTTCTTTTTGGGAATCAGAAAGTAGCGGGAATAACAACCACTGCCTACTTCTGATATTGGGACTCTTTCTATGGCTCCCTTGGCCAAAAGAGCCAAAACTTCCTCGCGGAGCAAAGCTAAATGGTCCTCCATCAGCCATTCCTTTGTCGGAGGGGTAGAAGGAGGGAAAGACTGGAAGGGAAGGGAGTAGCCCTTCCGTATGATCTGCAGGACCCACTTGTCCGTGGTGTTGGAAAGCCAGTGAGGGAGATGAAAACGAATCCTCCCTCCAACTGGACGGACTTGATCCCACAGAACCACACTAGGAGGCTTGGGCGCAGTGGAGGGGGGCTGTGTGGCGGCCGACCTCTGGCCAGACCCTCTGGGTCTGATGGTACCACGACCACGTCCTCTTCCGGGATGCTGTGAAGCCTGAGGACGGTGGCTAAACTGTGGCTGGCGTGGTACCACGCCCCTCCCGAAGCCTCGGAAGGGACGAAAAACAGACTGCTGTCTTGCCGGTGTTGAAAGGCCCAAGGATCTGGCCGTGGCTCGAGAATCCTTGAACCTCTCAAGCGCGGAGTCTGCCTTTTCGCCAAAAAGGCGAGAGCCATCAAAGGGCATGTCCATCAAGCTGGACTGAACATCCCCTGAAAAACCAGTGGAACGTAGCCAGGCGTGGCAATGAAGGGCCACTGACGATGAAATTGCTCTGCCCAGCGAGTCGGTCGTATCCAAGCCACACCGGATTGTAAACTTGGCTGCATCTCTCCTATCCTTTACAGCCTGGGTGAGAGTGTCCCGCACGCCCTCCGGGACCTGGGGCAGCACTTGCGCCACCGTGTCCCATAAAGTATGGGAATAACGGCCCAATAGGCAAGAGGTGTTTACAGACCTCAATGCCAGGCTGGAGGAAGAAAACATCTTCTTCCCAAGCTGATCCAGCCTCTTGGATTCCCTATCCGGGGGAGCGGAAGGGAAGGCACCACGTGAAGTAGAGGCTTGGACAACCAAGCTCTCAGGAGTGGGGTGTTGTGTTAGGAAACTAGGGTCGCTGGGAGCGGGTCTATGGCGGCGAGCGACCGTCCTATTCACAGGAGCCCCTGTGCTGGGTTTGGACCACGTACCCAGAAGGACGTCTGTAAGAGCCTCATTGAAGGGCAACAACGGTTCCGATGTTGACACCCCCGGCTGAAGCACTTCTGTCAGGATATTTGTCCTGACTGGCACCGTAGGCAAATCTAGGTCCAAGACCTCAGCTGCCCTACGCACCACCATAGCGAAAGAAGCCCCCTCCTCCGTAGCCACATTAGGAGGAGAGAGCATACCAGTATCTGGAGATGTGTCCAGTCCACTGGCCTCCCCTAGATCCACATACCAGTCCTGTTGCAAACCTGATTCTAAAGGATACTCAGACCCCTCCCATTCCTCTCCTGCGTCTGGCTGTTCCAAATAATGCTCAGACAATGATCTGGGCCGAATCGGTTCCGTCGAAGTCGGAGTCGACGTCGTACAACGTTGCTCCGGCTCCGGATCATCCGGAATAAGGATGGGGCTGCCACCGGTGGGCGCCGGTGGCGGAATCGTCGACGACGGACCCGGCGCCGAAGGAGGTCGACTGTGTGAAACCGGCGCCGGTCCGGATCCGTTATCGGATCCTGAGGTCCCCAACGGCACCGAGGCCGAAGCCGCCAGCGTCGAATCCGAAGGGGCCCCTGCTGACCCCACGGGCCCGAAGACCCACCCGAGGGCACAGCCCGCTCAAAAACGATACGCATGGCCTCGTAAAATTCTTTAATTTGAGCGGGGGTCGATCCGGTCCCCGGAAAGGGGGGAAAACGCGGAGTCGACCCTGGCGACGGCTCCGCAGAACCGCGCTCGGAACGTCGACGTTCCCTAGACGCCTCGTCGGTCGACGGGTGTGGTGAAGACGAAGTCCGCTTGGACTTCTTCTTCTTCTTGTGCCTCTTACCTTCCGATGACCTAGAGTGCGAGGAAGAGGACTTGGGGCTCCGGCAGCGGTGCCGCGACCTCCTCCTACTGCGGGACCGTGACCTCCCCGGAGTCGCGCCGACTGAAGACGAATGTCAGGCCGCAAGAAGCTTAAGGGATCTCTCCCTCAAGGCCTTCGGCGCCATGGCCCGACAATCAGAGCACGAGGTGGAATCGTGGTCCTTGTCCAAGCACCAAAGACAGACTCGTGCGGATCCGTCACCGACATGGTGCGATGACACGCACCACACGGCTTGAATCCTGTCTTTCTCGATGACATGACTCCAAACAGTCAAAAAAGCGTCAACAAACCGTCGAAGCAGGGTAGCTCTTTCCAAAACTGCGCTTAACTGGCGCGGAAGGAAAAGAACTGACGTACGTGCGCCGAGACGGCGTCTATATAGACAACCGTGACGTCATAGACGACTCCAACGACGCTGGCGACGCATGCAGAGCTGGTCAACGCACGCGGATCCGAACGACGCTGTCCGACGGCGCGCGCGCAGGGTACTGCTCACAAAAAACTCCGGATTCGAAGCTGGCGCCAGGGAATTCTAAGGTAAGGAAGCTGCAGCTAGAAGTCAGATTGAGTATTTTGTGGTAGGTTAAAATTGATTTAAATAAACATTTTCTTTGAGTGCCAAGGCTTTAATGTTCCTATTCACCCGATTTCTGATCTGTGTAATGATGCACTTTGCACCTTGTCACAATAGATTTCTAATATCGGTGAGACAGATCTCAGTGTGGTAGCTTGATACTTCTTGGCAACAGCAGAAGGTCTGTGTGGCAAGGTTGCCCCACTTTCAATGAAGTAAGCTTTCCAGGAGTATGTGTTTTCGACCCCAGTTCCTAAGTACTAAATAGTGTCTACCTACTGGAGTTGTGCCCTCTTCATCCTAAAGTCACTACTTAATTAGTGAGGATTAAAGATCATGTACTTGGTTTTGGTTGTATTCAGCTTTAAGCCCCTGAAGCCCCAGAACTCGGTAACGTTATTCAATAGGTTCTGCAGTCCTATGGGGGTTCGCCAAATGAGTATTGTATCATCAGTTTATAAAAGGACTGAAATAGGTGAACCTAGTGGTTTAGGAGTGCGTATATCCAATAAAAATGCTTATAACAGTTTACATAAAGAGAAAACTTGGAGTGAGACTGTAACTCTGAGTGACCCCTTTCCTGACAGGGATACGATCCGTAAGATCACCACTGCCATCCCAAAACACCTGAGTGTAATTCATCTCTCAGAGTCTTATTATGATGTCTAGTAATTCAGAAGGGACACCCACGGACCACAGCTGGTGTCTGGGGACAAGGTCAAAAATCACTCTAAAATCAACAAACACCAGACAAGATGATCTTTGGTAAGCTTCAGGTATCCACATGATTAAAGTGAAACAAAAGATCTGATAAATTAAGCTTAATTTCAAGGGAACTCCTGATTGTAAGGCAGAAAGTATCTGATAACCAGACATCGAGTCCTCTACTTTAGCTAGTATTTGGCAAAAGAAGACTTAATGCAGATTATCAATCAGGCTAATTGGGTGGTAGTTCCCTGGTAGACACCTGTAGACTTCTTATAGCTAGGAATAATTTTCAATGCATGTCAACAATCGGGGAGACTTTCCTGGCTATAATCCTTTTGGATACAAAATTGATATAAGGGCCCCAGACAGCGGTCTCAGAGCAGTACAAGTCGCCAGGTATCTTATCAGGGCCAGGCGTTGTTTTACTCATCATGCCATTCCAGTTTGGAATCAGCCGTACGCAAATCAGTCTTGACCCCGCTCCCTATGAGAACAGTTCAGCCCGAACTGCCAGGCCCTGTCCTCCCTGGACCAGAAACAAGCATCCTAGGACCAGTTTCGGGGTATCACCCCTCATCAGCCAATCTAGCTTGAATCTGGTGGCATAGCGAGCACAGGACCTATACCTTGGCATACTCTTCTCACTTAGGATGACAAATGCAAAAAGAAGAGATGATGGACAGAATGCAGAATAAATCAAACATTCACCCCAGGAACAGATACGTTGGTGGGGAAAAATGCCCAGCGGGGACTGAGGCACCCTTCCTTATGTTATGTTGTAAACAAGTCATGCAGGATTGAACCAGTTGGTCAGCTACTCTTCTGATATTTTTATTAGACCAAACCGGATCAAGCAAATCACAGATGCTTTTCGCACTAACGTGTGCAGGACCATGGGCCATAGTCACTACTGGCAGAACGAATGCATCGGGTAACATCCATCTTTCCCTCTGTGACAGATCTGTCCAGCACAGCGTATTTTCATCTAGCTTGGCCTTCCCTTCTTCCCATTCCTTTCTCTCCTGTTCAGTTGCCTCATTCTGTATCTTCCTGACACTCTCTACCTTGTTCCCAAATATTTCATGGGGACGAACCTTCTCTGTACTATCTACCACATACATGTGTCCTGTCTTTGCATACGCTGTATCTTTTGCTGTTTGATCGGCTAGGGCGTTGCCCTGTCCAGTTTCATCTGTCACCTTTTTGTGTGCACTACACTTCATGATAGCCATTGTTTTGGGCAACGCCAGGGCAGAAAGTAAGTTAGTTATAAGGGTCCCATGTTGAATACGTGTCCCATGTGAAGTGAGGAATCCTCGTTCTGCCCACAAGCGACCAAAATTGTGTGCTACGCCAAATGCATACTGACTGTCCGTGTAAACATTCACATTAAGTCCTTTACTTAACTCACAGGCTTGTGTTAGAGCTATTAATTCTGCGGCCTGAGCAGAGTTATGTGGTATTCTAGCTGTTTCAACTACAGTGGTAGCTGTGGTAACTGCATAGGCTGCAGAGGTAGTGCCATCGGGTAGCTTGATGCATGAGCCATCTACGTATAATATGCCATCAGGGTCTCTCAGTGGAGTGTCCTGTAAGTCCACTCTCCCTTTTGTTTCATCCTCCGTCTGGAGAATGCAGTCATGTATGTCATCATAAGAATCTTCAGTTTTTTCAGTAATTGGCAATAAAGTGGCAGGATTGAGCGTGTTGCACCTTTTTAATGTTATATGACTAGCAAAAAGTGTCAGTTCATAAGTAGTTACTTGTGCATTAGTAAGATGCTGTGTTTTTGTTTTGTTTAATAGTGTGTCAACAGTGTGTGGGACCAACAGGGTGAGGGATGAATCCATGACTATCCCGGCCGACTGGCGCACTGCGACCGCTGCAGCGGCTACTGCCCGTAGACAACTCGGGAGTGCACGGGCCACTGGATCCAGTAGGGCCGAAAAATAAGCACAGGGGCGTTGTTTTCCGCCATGCTCTTGGGTTAACACTGATAGTGAACATCCATTTCTCTTGCTCACATATAACTGAAAATCTTTACGATAATCAGGCGTACCAAGTACAGGTGCTGTGCAGAGTGTATTTTTCAATTCATCAAAACCAGACTGAAAATCATCATTCCATTCAATTTTTTCAGGACAATCTTTGTGGGTGAGATGCAAAAACGGTTTTATCAAAAGAGAATAAATAGGAATCCATTGACGACAGAAGGAGGTAATACCTATAAAGGCCGTAACCTCTCTCTGTGTCCTTTGAACCGGTATGTCTCGTATAGCTTGTATTCTCTCAGCCGTTAACGTACGTCCCTCCTTAGACAGGAGGTGTCCTAGGTATATAACCTCCTGTCTACAATACTGCAATTTGGAGAGGGAGACCTTATGGTGATGGTGTGCAAGATGTTTCAATAAGGCTACAGTATCTGTTTTACAATTTTGTTCTGAAGTGGATGTTATTAAAAGGTCATCCACATTTTGAACCAGCGTCGAGGAGCAAGGAAAAACAAGGGCATCTAATTGACCCTTGAGGGCCTGGCTAAAAATGCTAGGCAATTCAGTATAGCCTTGTTGAGCGAGACAGAACCGGAAACTGCGACCACCCAGTGAAAACCCAAAGATGTGTCTACTATCTGGATGAATGGGAATGCTAAAGAATGCATTCTTAAGATCGATAACAGAGAACCAAGTAGCAGAGGCAGGTATCATTGTTAATAATGTCGTAATGTCAGGAACAACAGGGAACTGGGGTATTACAATCTTATTGACCGCCCGTAAATCAATAACAAATCGGAGTCCTGGAGACGCAGTGCCATCAGATAATTTTTTATGAACAGGAAGGACAGGACTGTTACAATCATTAACCATTTGGAGTCCCGGCCGGAGGAGCGGGGCATGTTTCCTCCAGGCGGGAGTCCCTACTGCAAAGACAACAACACAATTTCCTGCAACAACTGAACGCTGGCATTCTTCCAGTATTTAAAAAAATAAATAAAATTCTTACACCAGTGGTTTGAATACACCAAATGAGTGGCAAATATGCCTTTTGCTTCCTATATACTTAAATGACAACTGAGGTCAGTCTTACCACTGACGTTGATCTTTGCAAAGAGCGATAGAAACCGTACAATACTCACAGACCTATTTTTAGACAGGAATCTTTCAATTCCCGTCCTTACCAGACACTTCTGTTATAGTCCAACAGTTGGGGACTCCAGTAGTTCACGGAAAACAGAGACCCGAATTCAGACAGTGCCAGGAGAAGTCGAGCCGGCTGGAAGACACACAGTGGAGATCCGCAGGTCCACGACAGAGAACGAAGCTCAGAATCTGGTGTGGGGCGCCTCCCTTGGAAATCCAATCGTGAGTCCTCCGTCACCTGGTCGTTCCCCTGGATGCCTGACTCGGGTCCCTGTTCGGGCCCCAACTGAGGAACCAGGAAAGATTTGACCCCCACCCGGGGTCTTCTTCCCAGCGGTGGAGGGACACCCTTTATGTCCTCAGGGTCAATTTAGCAGAGAGTTCACAAATCAGAAGGAGTCACCAAATGGAGGAATAAAGAGAAGTTTATTACATGGATTTATAGCTCGAGCTAATACTGAGTCCCAGGACAGTCAAGTGACTATCGTACGGAGGCTGCCCGTTCACTCTGGGGCACCCAACCTTATATACACACAAAACTGCTTAGTCAGAGGACAACTCCACCCCTATCGTATTCAAGGTCCTCTGCATTCTTCAGAATATTTCAGGGATACACATGTGGTGGGAGAAGGTACAGATGCAGCTGGCAGGAGGTGGCAATGACCTGTACAAACTTGTTCTGGCAGTTACTGATTAAGCACAACAATTCTCGGAACTGTAATTGGAAAAAGTAATATGGCAGTGATAAGCAGATTGCAGCCCAAGGCTGCGAGCACAAGGTCAATCATCAATGTTCAGGAGGTTTGTTGAGCACATGGCAACATAATAAAGATAAACAGATGCCTAGCAGCTATGGTGTATGATTAAATTTACGTACATTTTCTCATCCGGAACAAATCAAACATTCATCCTCAGTCACAGATCTGGGTCTATCAGTTTTATGCTTCCCACACAACCCCAGTTTGGCATATATCCAGGCCTGGCAGTTCGGGCTGGGCTGTTCCCATGGGAAGCTGGGTCAAGACTGATTTGCATATAGCTGGGTCCAAATTGGAATGGCGTGGTGAGCAATAAAAACTGATGGATTAAACCCAGATCTGTGACTGGGGGTTAATGTTTGATTTGTTCCGCATGTCATCCATCATCTGTTCTTTTTGCATTTGTCACCCTAAGTGGGAAGGGTGTGCCCAGACGTGGGCCCTGTGCTTGCTATGCCACCAGAGTCAAGCTAGCCTGGCTGATAAGGGGATATACCCTGAAACCGATCCCAGGATACTTGTTTCTGGTTCATGGAGAACCTGGGCTGGCCGTTCGGGCTGGACTGTTCCCATGGGGAGCAGGGTCAATAGTGATTTGCATATGGTTGTGTCCGAACTGGAATGGCATGGCAAGCACAAACAAGAAATTATGGATTAATACCAGATCTGTGACTTGGGGTGAATGTTTAAGTTATTTTGCATTCTGCCCATCATCTGTTCTTTTTGCATTTGACTCTCTAAGTGGGAAGGGTATGCCTAGATGTGAGTCTTGTGCTCGCTATGCCATCAGATTAAAGCGAGCCTGGCTGATGAGGGATGGTTCCCTGAAATTGGTCCCAGGATACTTGTTTCTGGTCCATGGAGGACCTGGCCTGGCAGTTTGGCCTGGACTGTTCCCATGGGTAGCAGGGTCAAGAGTGATTTGCATATTCCTGGGTCCAAACTGAAATGCCATGGCCAGAAGAAAAAAAACTGATGGATTAAACCCAGATCTGTGACTGGGGGTGAATGTTTAATTGATTTCACATTCTGTCCATCATCTGTTCTTTTTGCATTTGACGCCCTATGTGGGAAGGATATGCCCAGACTTGAGTCTCATGTTCGTTGTGCCACCAGAATCAAGCTAGCCTGGTTGATGAGGGGTGATTCCCTGAAATTGGTCCCAGGATACTTGTTTCTGGTCCATGGGGGACCTGGACTGGTAGTTTAGGCTGGACTGTTCCCAAGGGGAGCAGCTTCAAGAGTGATTTGCGTATGGCTGGGTCCAAACTGAAATGGCATAGCTAGCAAACAAATGATGGATTAAACCCAGATCTGTGACTGGGGGTGAATGTTTTATTTGTTCCCCATTCTGTTTATCATCTGTTCTTTTTGTATTTGTTGCCCTAAGTGGGAAGGGTATGCCCAGACATGGGACCTGTGCTCACTATGCCACCAGATTCAAGCTAGTCTGATTGATGAGGGGTGATACCTTGAAACTGGTTCCAGTATGCTTGTTTCTGGTCCAGGGAAGGCCTGGTCTGGCAGTTTGGGCTGGAATGTTACCATAGGGAGCAGGGCTAAGACTGATTTGCATATGTTTGAAGTACTACAAATGGATTATATTGAGATGGAAAGGTCTAATAACTTGAAATATGTCCTAGTTGTAGTCTGTATGTTTAGTAAGTGGGTAGAAGCTTACCCTACTAAAGATAATACTGCCCTTACCACCGCAAAGGTACTTCTGAAGGAGTTCTTCCCACGGTTTGGGGTCCCAAGGTGTGTCTGGTCAGATAATGGGAGTCATTTTGTAGGGCAGGTGATGAAAAGGGTGTGTGAAGGGTTGGGCCTCCGCTAGAAGTTTCATGCAGCTGACCACCCCCAGTCAGCAGGACTAGTTGAAAAATATAATGGCACACTTAAATTGAAGATGTCAAAAATATGCGCAGAATGCGGTATACGGTGGCCGGACACATTTCCCCTGGCTTTAATGTCTGTCAGGATGACGCCTCACTCTAGATCAGGGTTGTCAGCCCATGAGATAGGTAGGCCAGCAAATGTCTGGGGAGGGTCCCTCGACCTCACAAGTACTCAGAACTAGAACATCCTGTTTTGATGGACTATTTAAATGAACTCACTAATTCTTTGCGTTCTATTCACCAACAGGTGCGTGAAGCACTTCCATCTGTATCCACTGATCCAGGCCACAAGATACTACCTGGAGACTGGGTCCTCACAAAGAATTTCCAGCGGAAAAAGAGTCTCGAACCTCGATGGAAAGGTCCGCGACAGGTCCTTCTTGCTACTCGAACAGCAATTAAAGTCGAGGGAGCTAAGAATTGGATACATGCATCCCACTGTAAGAAAGTACCCCTACTCGTACCCTTTGGTGACCACCCGACGACTGAGGACCATTTCAGCAACACTACGTGGAGTGATTAAAAACAGAACGACAGTGTGCTGCAGGAGGTTCCCTCAGATTTAGGTCACACTGAACAATTGTTTCCTGACCATACCATACCACAGTCCACAAGATACGATTTCCGCCCACGAAAATAAGAAAATGAACAATGAACTGATTGCTTGTCCCCTGTATTAAGTCTGTCGATAGCTGCAGGGCCGTGATTTTGACTGTCGGGGCGGACCAGAGTGTGTCAATAGGACTGCTCAAATCACCCCACAGTGAAGCAACCACCAGTCACGGGCAGCAGCTAGGTTGGACTGAACTGCTAGTGGGACAAGCAATAAAGAGAAATGGATGTTATACAAGAAGACAAGAGGAAAAAGAAGAAAATAAGTAATTTAAAAAGACTATTAGGCCCACGTATCGCTTGTCTCACCATAACAATACTATTTTTGGTACTTCTGTCCTGCATTGAGTGGGTAATACATGATTCTGACTCAGAGGTCTCACCAACTACGCCACTGCCTCCAGAACACAGCCATGTTTCCTTACCACCCCATGAGGAAGGACGACGTAAGGAATATGAAAACAATACCTTCATATCTATGTTACATCAACATCAGCTGGCTGTAAATAGAACAAATTGTTGGATATGTGGCTTGCTACCGAGTTCCGTGCAAAGAAGGTTGCCATATATTGCATTCCCTTTTTCTTTTGATGGCTCCTGCAGCGCCTGGTATGAACTATCAGCCATTTGGGCTACCTCAATGGATGCTACTAATTCCGGACTATTGGTCACCTACCTATACCGGTTATGCTGGCCCACTGGAACAAGAGTTTATGGAACAAAGGAAGAAAAGTCAGAATATGCTGACCGACGAAATAGGTCTACTGACATATATTTTTTATCCTTTAATACCACACCCCGGATTGGCCGAAGATTTTTTGTAACACAGGTCAAGGCTCCACTTTGTTTTCAGAAAAGTGGTAATAGAAGTGTAGGTGCCAGTAACTGTAATGCTACAGTAATATTGAATGGAACTAATTGGCCTACCATGATACCATCATGAAACTCGTATTTTGTTTGTGGTAATAATGCCTACACCTCCTTGGTACCCACCTGGACCGGCACGTGTTACATTGCTTGGTTACTACCACCAACTTACACAGCTGGCCCTCAAAACCACAGGACTCGGACAGGGGTAATATCTGCAGAAGATACCTCAGCACAAGAAGCATTGGACTACTTTAAAGGAATCCTTCCATTTTGGGGCCCTATGATGAACAGTAGGGATAGCAGACATCTCACACAAGTCGTGGAAGCAACAATAAATGAAACAGCAGGAGCTCTGAGTAACATCACTGCAGAGCTCGCTGCTGACCGCCTTGTTACTCTTCAAAACAGAATGGTTCTTGACATTATCTTGGCAGACCGTGGTGGAGTTTGTACTTTGATCGGATCGAGCTGCTGCATTTATATACCAGACAATGCCCCTTCAGTGTATAAAGCTATTCAAAGGTTGCATATGATAGCTTCCACAATACACCAAGACAAAGGAACATGGTCCTTGACCGACTGGTTTTGGGGCTTGATTTCCCAATGGGGCTGGAAGATACTAATATTCCTTTTTGTGCTTGCTGCTGTATTCCTCACCTGTTGTCTTTGTGTACAGTGCCTACCTGCTTTGTGCGGTTGCTGTATGGCATCCCTTGCCCCCTGGCCTGTTCGCCCTCCTCAACACACGACTATGCTGTCCCTTGAGCAGGAGATAAAAGACCTTATGTCCATTAACATAGACACTGAATGACGTTCAAACTTGCCTCACAATGGCAAAAGGAGGGATTGAGAAAATGTACATAAAGTTAATCATACACCATAGCTGCTAAGCATCAGTTTATCTTTATTATGTTGCCATGTGCTCGACAAACCTCCTGAACGTTGATGATTGACCTTGTGCTCGCAGCCTTGGGCTGCAATCTGCTTATCGCTGCCATATTACTTTTTCCAATTACAGTTCCGAGAATTGTCGTGCTTAATCAGTAACTGCCAGAACAAGTTTGTACAGGTCGTTGCCACCTCCTGCCAGCTGCATCTGTACCTTCTCCCACCACACGTGTATCCCTGAAATATTCTGAAGACCGCAGAGGACCTTGAATACGATAGGGGTGGAGTTGTCCTCTGACTAAGCAGTTTTGTGTGTATATAAGGTTGGGTGCCCCAGAGTGAAGGGGCAGCCTCCGTAGGATAGTCACTTGACTGTCCTTGGACTCTGCATTAGCTCGAGCTATAAATCCATGTAATAAACTTCTCTTTATTCCTCCAGTTGGTGACTCCATCTGATTTGTGAACTCTCTGCTAAATTGACCCTGAGGACATAAAGGGTGTCTCTCCACCGCTGGGAAGGAGACGCCGGGTGGGGGTAAAATCTTTCCTGGTTCCTCACGGATTCCGCCCATCATCTCTTTTTTTGCTTAATTAATGTCAGCTTTGCCTTGCGGCAGTTGCTGGAGAACCATGGATTGCTTTTTGGTACCACAAGTTTAAAAAATGAGGCTCCATGTTACACAGGGAATATAAATTGTTGTGCCATGTTTGGGGGTGTGTATGTACAGGAATGTGGTTTCACTGCTACCTTGTTCTGCAATGGGTCATAGTAAATTGCTGAATAGATCACAGTGCTTTGTAATCTCTATCCATTCTATGCATCACTCTAAAGCCTACAATGGTAGGTCAAAGTACCCCATCCTAGATTACATATTCCTGCTATTGCATCCACCCGCGGAGAAGAAGGTAAAGGATCTATGTGTGTCAGACTTACAGTGCCAGTTGCAAACATTAAACGGGTGAGTGATTGTTGTGGATGCTAGCTGGAAAGTGGCTAATAGCCAGGACTTAATTGGGTGTGCATTTAAATTACTGGATGCCTCTAGTTTCATCTTCAGGATCATTCAGGGTGTCTATACAGTCCAGAGGCTTGTATGTCACATTGAAATTCCCAGCAAGGAAAAAAGAGTGTTTTGCTACAGGACCAGCTAGAATATGATCAAGTACAGAAAGTGTTGGAGACTCCTTAAATTATTGCATGGAATGATTGCAAATTTTAAACAGGGTTAGTACCTGTCCATGTACACTCAAGCCTATATCTGGACTGTCTTTAGCCAATTTGTTTGAGTGTTAAGTTTAAGGATATTTTAATACATATAAAGATTCCACCAGAAGGATGGCCAGCACTAGGCTGAATTGCTTCTTGGCTAAAGTTTGTTAAGCCTGAGCCATAGATTGGTTTTATTGACAAGGTCTCCTGGAACAATATTATATCAAATTGGTCTAGAATACTGCTCCAAGAGGGATCAGTAATTTTGTCCCATAAACCTGCCACATTCCATGACAATAGCTGTAGTGTCACAGGGTCTCTGTTAGACCTTGATGTTGACTCCCTGCTGTTAGGGCTAAAGCTACACGGGTTGTGCATCCTTGTTGATCTATGGTTCCCAAGCTTAGAGACTAGCCCGGCATAATTTGCAGTCTTCTGGACAAAAGGCATTGTCAGTGTTTTGGGTTGTGGCTCTATATTGTGAGAAAAGATTGTGTCTACAAACTGAAATGTACTAGGTGTTCCAGAGGTACCCTGTGACCACCAGCAGTTCTGGAGGTTTTATAGTCAGTCTACTCCCACTTATGCCCTAGCGGGTGGAGTTATTAGGGGATGCATCCCCTGCTTCAAGCTATCATGTGCCCCTGTAGAAGTCTTGGAAGAGACTCCCTTCTGGCTTGGGCAAGTTTAGGCAGGGCTTTGCCCTAATTGGGGGCTACCCCTGGTAAGGGTTCAGATTCATTTTAAACTGTATATCTGTGTCTGTGATTGGAACTGTTTAAGCACCATCCATAAGGTCAGACTGTTTGAAGTTCAATTCGATTTAATCATGACCCTCATGGGGTCGGACAAATTATTTTGCGTGTACAGAGTGTTTAAGTATATAACAATATTGGCGCAAGCATATCTAATGCATGACTTTATTAATTAAGGTGCTTGTGTCTTTCCTTTGGCTGGCCTTCAGTTTTGGTACATTAGTCATGAAAACTGATACTTCATTAATATGACCCAAATTATGTGTGCTAGCGAACCAGGATTTTCCAGTCAAGAGATGTCTTTGGTCTATCCGTCCTGCACCTATTACATACAGGTTGCGACACCTGTCTATGCTATTATTCCTGTGCAAATGAGATTGGTACAAACCAGTACGGGGCTGCATGTCAACAGGTCCTCCTAGCTTGGTTAGAGGCTGAAATCTATTCAGTTACCGAGAGCATATGAGAATCAAGCAGAGGCCTTTGCATTTGACCACGGTTCTCTGCTGTATGAGTGAAAGTAAGTGATAGCTTTCCTGTATTTGTGATATGGCAGTTACATGTAAGATCATCTTTTGTTTGGTGCAGAGACAATTAAGTTGGTTTCCTAACTAGTTCTGCAACATTATTGAGCCTGGAGTTTAGCTTCCAAACTACTTTTTAACTTTGTTTAGATCTTGCTTTATTGAGGCCAGTAGTGCTTTAAAGTCAGTATCCTCGCTGGTGTTGCTAGGAGGGGCAGGATCGTCAGGAGGATGAAGCTCACGTTGGGAGCTGAAAAGCGGTGCAAAACAGTTGCTGCTTATTATTGGGGCTGCATTTGTCTGCTGGGCGCTTCTGGTAGAAGTCACCATCACCAAAGAGAAGCTCAGGATCTCTAAGGGAAGTATTCGCCTGCACATGGTATGGCTCAGGTACACTTGTTGCTCTGTGGTTGCCATTTATAACTGTGTCAGAAACCAATGAAACAAAGGATCAGCTGCCTAACTTTTCTCCATTTGGGGCTCGGCGAGAATCAGTCACTCTCCTTAGGCTTGAATGAAGCTCTGGGAGGCTTAGACAGTGGTGACTAAAAGCCACTAAGAGGAATACATTTAGGCCCTGATTATGACCCTGGCGGTGAGTGATAAAGTGGTGGTAATACCGCCAACAGGCTGGTGGTAATTACTGCCAAATTATGATCACGGCAGTGATAACTCCCATAGACAGCCAATGTACCACACCAACAGCTAGGGCGCAAACAACACACACCACGGCGGTAGCCGTCAACAGCCAGGTGGAAGACAAAGTACCGCCCACCACATTTTGATCCTTCAATCCACCATGTTTTCCGGGGCGTTACCAACGCCATCAAAAGCCTGCCAGAAACGCACCACAGAAGAACAAAGACTCACCATCGGAGACACAGGGAAGAACAACGCCGCCATGGAACCGGAACTGCAAGTCTTCCCGATGCTCATCTACGTCATGCTCCACCTGGAACACCAACGCCGTTGAAGATGACGACGGTGAGTACAGCCGCCTAACACACAAGGGAGGGAGGGGGGAAAACAAGAGTGACACACACACACAAGCACGACACACACACCCGCCACACACACACCATACACACAACCAGCTGCAGACGAAAAACAATGGTACACCATACACGGCCGAATAATGAAAGGACAACAAGAATGAAGTAATGAGAATGTATTGATAAAAACAGCAACTAAATATCAGTACGTGAAACAGATATGTACAAATGTACACAAAGGGCCACTGTCCAGTCCAATGTACTAAAGGCCCACATGGCCACAGGGCACAGTCCAAGGTCCAAATCAAATCCAGATAGAACTCTTCAGGGGCATCAGTTTGCAAGTGGGCAGGCTCCTCATGGGGATTCTCAGAGCTCTTCAGCAGTTTTATTACCTGGTGTCTTTTCTTCCTGGCATCCTCGCTGCCTGTGTTTTTTGGTGTTGGTCATGTAAGTTTCGACGAGGATGCTCAAGAGATGATCTAAAAAGGTGCTCTAGCCTGTGTTCGGCGCATATACATTTATTACCCCCAGCCGGCCAGTGACCACCACGAAGCGATCCTTAGGATCCACAAGTGTGCTGGTCATTTGGAATGGTACTCCTGCTCTAATCCATATGAGGGTGCCCTGTGCATACACAGAGTAGGTTGTGTAATACACTTGACCCCTCCTCCTTCTCTGCAGCGCCGCCCCCTCTGCTGCTGTCAAGTGTGTCTCCTGGAGCATCACTATGTGAGCCCCTCTTCTCTGCAGGTAGGAGTATACCTTATATCGTTTAGCCATACTATACATGCCTCTGGCATTCCATGATACCACCTTGTAATGCTGTAAAACCCCCATGAGGAATCAACAGTACAGTTTCATCCCTGTTCATTCACTTGTCATGCATAAGGCGCATAATTACATTGTTCACCTTCAGAAATTCTTTCGGGTGGGACAGCGGGCGGGTTTCCTTATAACTGCAAACAACAAACTCTCCAACTCACCTTCCCCAGGACAGGTGACAGAACAACCCCCATCCAAACTATTGTAAACTAAGATCAATACTTAAGGGGTGGGTGAGATTAGTTCTCCAGGGCGCGGAGCTCAAGGCACCATGCGCTCCCCTGTCCTGTTTCTCCAAGCCTCGGGGTTCCATTTCTCATCTTGTCCCGGATTCTTTGCGACAGGCCCCTCCATAGCAGCATCAGTTCCTGGCCATGGTATCAGATTATACCATCAGATGTTCCTGGTGTCACTACCGGTAGTTCCATGCTCATTACTGCCGAGCTCTCAGATTCCGAATCAGAGTCTGATCCTCGCACCTCTCTCGTTGTCACCTCAACGGCAAGCCTCTCCCCTGCCTAATGATGCCACAGCAGCAGTGGCACGTTGTCTCTCCTTTTGGGCTTCCTCCAAGGTGGGTGCTACCCCTCTGTGCAGAGGTCCTCTGGATCACTGTTGCCTGCTCTTGGGTCTGGTTCTGTGAGGTGCTCTCGTGCCCGTGGGACCTTCACGCTCATCTAGCCGTTATCTTGCCTCTTGTGGTGTACGAAAAAATGTTGCCCCTCAGCCCTCTGCCACCCTTAGTGTAGCAAGAAAAAGCATGGCATACGGGAGGTTTAATGTTCGCAACTGTTTCTTGATCTCTAGGAAAGTGGCCCTTTGTTTTTGCACCTCGCGGACAAAGTCAGGGAAAATTCGAACTGTATTGTTTTCCACTCTCAGTTCCTCACCTTTCTTAGCTTGAGCAAGGATGTGATGAGACGGGCCACCACTGGCCGTGGCGCGGCCCCAGGGGCAGGTACCCTTTGTGCTCTCTCGAAAGCAAAGAAGTGCGACAGGCCCTCCAGTGCAACCTCAGTGCTTATCCAGTTTTCTAGGTATACAGTCAAGACTTTAAGTCCAACTTTCTCAGGCAGCTCCACTATGCGGATATTGTTTCTTCTTGATCTGTTTTCGGCATCCTCTGTGTGGGCCATTAGAGTTCCTACTTGCTTCTCCAGGGTGGACACACAGTCTCCCGTTGCTGATACTGCCGGTTTGAGCTCCTCCATGTTTCGTTCCGTCATTGCAACTCTTTCTGCCAGGCGTCTTTGGTCCTCTCGCAGTAAGCCCAAGTCCGTAGCTAGTGTGTCTGTTTAGACTCCAGAATTTCCCTGGAAGTCTTGATGGCTTGTAGTATGTCTCCCAAAGAGGGGCCCCCGCCAGGCCGTCAAGAGGCGCCAACTCTGTAGCACTTGTATGTGATGAGGTAGGGCAGTCATATTGCAAGCTGGCATTTCCAGCCATGTCCTTTTTCTTATTGGTTTTACCCATTTTTTGGCGAATTGCTTCTGTCTCGCCGCAGTGCTGGTTTATCGTGTGCTTGAGTCCAGCATGCAAGGCCCATCCGCCTCTCCCCAGGCCTAGCCGGTTTTCCACAGGAATGCCTCTGCCGTAGCCCTTATCAGCAGTGGAGGGTTCCCTCAGATCGCGCCGTTCTCTGCGCTCTCACCTCTCTCAGGTGTGGGGGAGGGTCACCAATGCCTTCGCCGTGGCCTGCTGTTGTCCTCTCACAGTCAGTCCGCGCTCTGTTTCTGTTGATGTGGGGGAGGGGTGCCACGCGCCTCACTCCCCATTGTTGTCTCCCCGAAGCAGGGGCCGCAGGCCTGGCAGCCCCGATCCAGGGGCTTTCCTCTTTGCTCGAGGGCCCTTACCGCAGCCGGAGGGAGGCGGGGCCAGCAGTCTTCCCGGTGCATCCGCTAGGCCACTGGCTCACCCCTGCAGACTCTGTCCGTTTGCCTCGTAGGGGTCTCTCTCATGCCTGCCGGTCTCAGCGGCCCACAGGGACCGCGCGCATTCCTCTCACAGCAGCTCCGGTCACGCCCGCCATGTTGCGAGCGAGCGGATCTGTTTGCTTTTTCATCGTGGGCTGTCTGTGGGTTCCACCGCCGCTGCTCTCTCACGTTGTTTTTCTAGTTGCCTACCCCCTCCTGGACCTTGAGGGTGTTATGGCCACCCAGACTCCGGGGCTGTGTCAGCAGGATTGATGCGGACGCGTGGTCCCGAGCCAGAGCTTCTAATTTTCGCCGCTCACTTCATGGGCTCCTGGCCGCACCCCCCATATCCAAATCAGTCTTGACCCTGTTCCCCATAGGAACAGTCCAGCCCAAACTGCCAGGCCAGGTCTTCCCTGGACCGGAAACAAGCATCCTGGAACAGGATTCAGGGTATCTTCCCTCATCAGCCAGGCTAGCTGGAATCCAGTGGCACAGTGAGCAAGGGACCCATGTCTGGGCAAACCCTGGCCACGTATAGCAATGTGGATGATGGATGGAGTGCTGAAACTTTTCAAACACTCACCCCCGTCATAGATCTGGGTTGAATCCATAGTTCATTTGCTCACCTTGCCACCCCAGCCATATGCAAATCAGTCTTGGCCCTGCTCCCCCTGGGAACAATCTAGCGCAAACTGCAAGGCCAGGTCTTCCCTGGAGTGGAAACAAGCATCCTGGGACTGGTTTGGGGGTAAATTCACTTTTTTGACCCCCTTAATTCCTTTTTCTCGGCCCTCGCTTGATGGATCACGCACAAACTTTTCATGCACAACAAGATTCTAGAAGGCACTTTTTCTGGAAAATTTCCTGAAGATTCATCACGCAGTGCCAAAGATATAGGCAAGCCAAAAAAATTGTTTTCTTTGGAAACTAGGTCCTAACTAGAACTACATATTGGCAACCGCCAGTAAGTAATATGTATGTATATATATATATATATATAGGCTTTTTTGCTTACCTGCAAAACACTTACATTGAAGTTGTAAAGGCATGCTTGGTAAAGGCATATGTATGGCAAAGCTTTGTGTTGTACAGTCATGTGCATTGTAAGGGAAGCGTTGTAAAGGCTTGTGTGATAACAGCATGATGATGGTTCCATCATACCTTCTGAGATTCACCTTGAAAGTTTGGCTACTAAAATTAATTAAAAGTGAAACATGATCTGTTTTAAGTGCCGTTGGTTGTGGTGTGGGATAGGGGTGGGATAGCATCCCTAAACAGTGGAGATGTATTGTGTGTATACCTGTTGCTGGAGGGTGGACATTCTGACGATGAAGTGAATAGGATGTAGACAGGGCTACGTTTACCAATTCTATGCTTCTTAGCAAGTGGTACTGATAAGTTCTTCTTAAAACTGCTATGTGGTAGATGGTAGGGGTGAAGAGTAGGGCTGTAGTTTCTATTGTTCAAGGTGAGGAAGTTTCTAGGTCATGCCTGCCCTTTGACTGTACCTAAATGAATCACCAGAAAAGTTAATGAGGTCCAGGTGCAGAGATCTTACACTTGTGTCCATATTATGGGTACTCCAGCTTGGAGCCAGCCCCATTGCTGCCTGCTGTGAGAAGTAACACTCTGCACAAAAGCAGGAGGTTGAGGAGGACACTTGAAAAGGAACCAGACCAAGCCAGTTCTTCATAATGAGATAGTGGATGCACTCTCTTTGGTGCCATTACCATATTTTACACTCTGAATCACATTTTGCCTTCTTCTCAACTTTGATGAGTCTACTGCAGGCTATTTGGTGGAAGTTGTTTATTTAATATGCACTGAAATTCCTGCTTCAAATAAAAATGCATCTAGTGTCATTTACTTACGGTATCATCTTACATGCAGTGACCTTTGAAAACTTTAGCTATAACAACACTCTGTCAGGCCCTAAGAAAGCACCCTACTGCAGCCTCAGTGTAGCATATTGCTCCTAAGATATGAGCATTAGACGTTTTTCAGTGAAAAAATAGAGTTTAGTTTTATCATGAGTCTGGAGTCAACAGGGCTTTTATTATGTGGGGATTTTAATGCTAAGCTTTGGGATGTGCCATTGGAGCTGGTCTCTGTGAGCTCATCCGCCGAAAGTGCATCTCGGGATGCCAGGGGGATGGATCTGAAGAAATCTGTTGCCATGTTAGATCTGGTAGATGTTATTGACTACTTTAAGAGTGCGGGGTCTTATAAACTAACTTACAGGGGAGGGTACCGGATATCAGTTATAGACTATATATTTGCTTCTAAGTAATTTCTCCAGTAGTGTTTAAATTGTGCAGTTGTAAAAACACAGTGGGGTGACCATAACGTTTTTTCGATAGATGGGGACTTTCTGCTGTGCAGGGATAAAACACTTTTAGTACATGATGGTGTCAGCCAACATTCTAGAGACAGGCTCAGAGTTGTCTGGCGCCCTAAAGATCCTGAGCTACTCTGGGTCTTTTACTCAAAAAGAAAAACCTGAATTTTTGGGATGCCTAGGTGATGACCCAGGGTAAGTCCTCTCTGCCTGTTATCAACTTCCATTTATCGATATCAAAAGTAATCTGCTGAAACCAGTTGTTTCTGAACAAGAGCACCCACGCTGATTTAATACTAGTTGCCCAGCGGTCAACTGACATTTGAGGAAGGCATTATCGGGAACCCCTAGAGATTCAAGGGAGGTTGGGGAGGGTAGGTTTGCTTACAAGTGTGTTCTTAACCCCTTCGCTGCCAGGCCTTTTCCCCCTCAGGAGCCAAGCATTTTTTGGCTGTTTGGAGCAGTTTGCGCTTAGGCCCTCATAGCTTTTTGTCCACATAAGCTACCCAAACCAAATTTGTGTCCTTTTTTCCAACATCCTAGGGATTCTAGAGGTACCCAGACTTTGTGGGTTCCCCTGAAGGAGACCAAGAAATTAGCCGAAATACAGCAAAGATTTTCGTTTTTTTCATAAAAATGTGGAAAAGGGGCTGCAGGAGAAGGCTTGTGTTTTGTTCCCTAAAAATGGCATCAACAAAGGGTTTGCGGTGCTAAAATCACCATCTTCCCAGCTTTTGGGAACAGGCAGACTTGAATCAGAAAACCCTATTTTTCAACACAATTTTGGCATTTTACTGGAACATACCCAATTGTTACTATTTTTGTGCTTTCAGTCTCCTTGCAGTTCGTGACAGAAATGGGTGTGAAACCAATGCTGGCTCCCAGAAAGCTAAACATTTGTGAAAAGTAGATAAAATGTTGAATTCAGCAAGGGGTAACTTGTGTAGATCCTACAAGGCTTCTCTACAGAAAATAACAGCTGAAATAAACAAATATTGAAATTGAGGTGAAAAAAACAGCCACTTTTCTCCACGTTTTACTCTGTAACCTTTTCCTGCGATGGCATATTTTTAAAAGCAATATACCATTACATCTGCTGGACTCTTCTGGTTGCGGGGATATATAGGGCTTGTAGGTTCATCAAGAACCCTAGGTACCCAGAGCCAATAAATGAGATGCACCTTCAAAGGGTTTTCATTTTATATTGGGTATACAGCAATTCATTTGCTGAAATATAAAGAGTGAAAAACTGGTATCAAGAAAACCTTTGTATTTCCAAAATGGGCACAAGATAAGGTGTTGAGAAGCAGTGGTTATATGCACATCTCTGAATTCCGGGGTGCCCATACTAGCATGTGAGTTACAGGGCATTTCTCAAATAGACGTCTTTTTTAAACCCTGTCTTACATTTGGAAGGAAAAAATGTAGAGAAAGGCAAGGGGCAATAACACTTGTTTTGCTATTCTGTATTCCCCCAAGTCTCCCGATAAAATGGTACCTCACTTGCGTGGGTAGGCCTAACGCTCGTGATGGGAAATGCAACATGGACACATCACATTTTTACATTGAAATCTGACATGTTTTTTGCAAAGTGCCTAGCTGTAGACTTTGGCCTCTAGCTCAGCTGGCACCTAGGGAAACCTACCAAACCTGTGCATTTTTTAAAACTAGACACCTAGGGGAATCCAAGATGGGGTGACTTGAGGGGCTCTCACCAGGTTATGTTACCCAGAATCCTTTGCAAACCTTAAAATTTGGCCAAAAAAATACTTTTTCCTCATATTTCAGTGATAAAGTTCTGGAATCTGAGAGGAGCCACAAATTTTCTTCCACCCAGCGTTCCCCCAAGTCTCCTGATAAAAATGGTTCCCCACTTGTGTGGGTAGGCAGAGCACCCGCGACAGGAAATGCCCTAAAACACAACGTGAACACATCACATTTTCCCAAAGAAAACAGAGCTGTTTTTTGCAAAGTGCCTAGCTGTGGATTTTGGCCTCTAGCACAGCCGGCACCTAGGGTAATCTACCAAACCTGCACATTTTTAAAAACTAGACACCTAGGGGAATCCAAGATGGGGTGACTTGTGGGGCTCCCACCAGGTTCTGTTACCCAGATTCCTTTGCAAACCTCAAAATTTGGCCAAAGAAATACCTTTTCCTCCCATTTCGGTGAGAGAAAGTTCTGGAATCTGAGAGGAGCCACAAATTTCCTTCTACCCAGCGTTCCCCCAAGTCTCATGATAAAAATGGTACCCCACTTGTTTGGGTAGGCCTAGCACCCGCAACAGAAAATGCCCCAAAACACAACGTGAACACATCACACTTTCTGAAAGAAAACAGAGCTGTTTTTTGCAAAGTGCCTAGCTGTGTACTTTGGCCTTAAGCTCAGTCGGCACCTAGGGTTATCTACCAAATCTACACATTATTAAAAACTAGACACCTAGGGGAATCCAAGATGGTGTGACTTTTGGGGCTCTCACCGGGTTCTGTTACCCAGAATCCTTTGCAAACCTCACAATTTGGCCAAAAAACACTTTTTCCTCTCATTTCGGTGCAGAAAGTTCTGGAATCTGAGAGGAGCCACGAATTTCTTTCTACCCAGAATTACCTCAAGTCTCCTGATAAAAATGGTACCTCACTTGTGTGGGTAGGCCTAGTGCTCGCGACAGGAAATGCGCCAAAACACTATCTGGACACATCAAAATGATCTAACACAAAACTACCTGTTTTTGCAGGGGGCACCTGCAGCCACCTAAGGGAAACCTACCAGATCCAGACATTTCTGAAAACTAGACACCTGAGGGAGTCCAGGGAGGTGTGACTTGCGTGGATCCCCCAATGTTTTCTTACCCATAATCCTCAGCAAACCTCACAATTAGCTTAAACAATCACATTTTTCCCACATTTCTGTGTAGGATCACTGCACTGGGAAAAATGTCCTACCACGCAATGTTCCCCTCAGTCTCCCGGTAAAAATGGTACCTCACTTGTATAGGTGGGCCAAGTGCCTGTGACAGGGAAGAGCCAAAAACATGTCGAAATTGAGGAGGAACCAAAGAGGGTCCAAAAGGGCAGTTTGAAAAAAAAAATTTTTAGGCTGACAAGTGCAGCATAATTTTTATCAGTATAGATGAGACAATGTTGGGTGGTAGGAATTTTGTGGATTCCTGCAGATTCCGGAAGGTTCCATCACAAAAATGTGGGAAAAATGTGTGCTTTTCAGCAAAGTTGGAGGTTTGCAGGGCATTGTGGGTAAGAAAATGGTGTGCAGTGCATGTGAAGCACACCACCCTGGAATCAACCAGATGTTTCGTTTTCAGATGTGTCTAGCTCTTGAGGATTTTTCTACATGGCAGCGTCCCAAAGTAAAAAAAAGTGAAGCCCTCACCATTCCAAGTGGGACGATTTTGAGAGTTACCAAGCTCTCATGGCCCAAATGTAAAACCAAAACCAAAAATAATCAAATGCCCTCTTGCTTGCCGTGGGATAAGATGTTTTGGTGTGCGGGGGAAAGCTGAAAGACTGTTATCCCCTTCAGTTGGGGTGGGGGCATAACCAGGCCCATACTGGTTGGTAGTCACCACCCCACAATGTTTTTTAATTCCCCTGGGATCTAGCAGAATTTCTGCCCCCGGGGTGTGGATTGGGGTAATTGCCCAATCTGCCTACTGGTGGGTAGAACAACTTTGGGCCCATTTATTTGGGGTGGGGGTATGGCCATACCTCCACCTTCGTATTTTGAAAAAAATCTTCCCTGGTCTCTGGTGGGCTTTCTGCCCTCCTTGGGGGGCAGATATGACCAACAGTAGTGTGCCCCCATGGGGAGCGACCCTTACCCAAGGGGCTGCCCCCCTAAACAAAACACACACTTACACACACACCAATCCTTGGTGTCTAGTGCTTGCTGTCCCCTTTGAGGGCAGATTGGCATAACAAAAATAGGCCGATCTGGCCTCAAGGGGGGCAGAAATGGCCTAAATACAATTTCCCCCCCAAAGGAGCGCCCCTTGCCTAAGGGGTCCTCCCCATACATAAAAACATAAAGTAAATAAAATATATATATATCTGTGGTGTCTAGAGGTTTCTGCCCCCTCCTGGGGGCCGATCGGCCTAATCATATTAGGCCAATCTGCCTCCAGGGGAGGCAGAAAAGGCCTAAAAATATTTTACCCTCCCTGGGGAGCGGCCCTTGCCCAAGGGGTCGCTCCCCTTATGCGTAAGTATAAAATAAATGGCTTAAAAATAATTTGGCCCCCCGGGGAGCGACCCTTGCCTAAGGGGTCCCCACATATAATAAAAAATTTAAAAAATTTAAAAATGATCCCTGGTGTCTAGGGGTTTTCTGCCCCCAGGGGGGTAGAAATGGCCTAAAAATATTTTGCCCCCCCTGGGGAGCGGCCCTTGCCCAAGGGGCCGCTTCCCTTATGTGTAAGTATTAAAAAAAAAAAAAAATCCCTGGTGTCTATTGGTTTTCTCTGCCTAAAAATAATTTGGCCCCCTGGGGAGCGGCCCTTGCCCAAGGGGGCGCTCCACTTATACATATGTATAATAAAAATAATTCCCTGGTGTCTAGTGATTCCTGCCCCCGGGTGAGGGGGGCAGAAATGGCCTAAGAATGATTTGGTCCCCTGGGAAGCAGCCCTTGCCCAAGGGGCCGCTCCCCTCTTGACAATGTCCTCCCACATTCCCGCAGCATCAAAAAGATCTTTTATGCTATACCCTTTTGACCACTGGGACATAAAAGAGTCGTCCCATCATCGAAGGCCAGCCGAATGGATTCATGTTGCTGGCTAAGCGGATATAAAACAGTCATTATCGCATACTCTATGCATGTGCCCGACAGTTTTAGCAGCCAGGAAGAACCTACTTAAACCATTATTTCGGAAACTCTGCATTCGTTCTTATAGGCAAGCTTTATTGCATGGTTGTGTGGGAAATCGATTATCCTGGCATGCTGAGGTACCAAATTCCTTAGCCTGGTGATGAAACTTTTAAGTAATATCAAGATCCAGGCTGGAAACAATAACAACACGCCTCGCACATTGACAGTATAACAAGGCATGCCGGTGACCAAGCTGCAGGCTTAAGACTGGGAGCGTTAGTCTGGTAGCGCCCCTAGCAGACGGCTCTAACCATGATTTGAGTTGTATGATTTATTGTTTTATCAGACTTGTCCATGAAGGGAACTAGTTGGGTAAAAGTGGGTATTGCTCAATTGTGCATCATGCCGTAGGGCTAATAGTAATACAGTGATTGAGATCGATTAGGAAGTACAACTAGTTTTTACAAATGTACTTTAAGTTAATTTTGCACAGTCAAGCTCTCAAGAGATCAGGTAGTACTTAGAAAGTGATTATTTTTATGTGTACAGGTAGTCACTTAGGCGCAGGTAGCCGAGGGGGAACATTGTGATTTTATTTGTATGCTATGGTTTAATTAACTATGTAATAAAATAAACTTGACCTGACTCTAAAGGTTTCTAAAGTTAAAGCAAATTAATGTACATTTACATACACTGTACACACAGGTTGGTAAGCTAAACGAACAAGTTACTTACCTTCGGTAACGACTTTTCTGGTGGATACATTAGCTACCTGTGGATTCCTCACCTAATGAATACTCCCATTGCGCCAGCATTGGACGGAAATCTTCTTCCTAGCTTCTGCACGTCGACGAGGACGTTACATTTGCCCACGCGACGCCGTCTGACGTCATACAGGCAATAAGAGGTCCTCGCCGACGTGCCGACGTCAGTACCAACATTTTTTACGTGCCTGAGAATAATAGGCCATTGAGATAAAAGAACAAATAGCAATATTTAATGATATTCCAAATAAATACATCATTCTAAAAACGTAATTCTTCTTTTTTTTTTTTTTTTTAAACAAATAAATAAATATATGAGCAATATATATGTATATGAACATATATACAGAATATATACAAGTCCTCAAAACCAAGAGAAGCACACTCAAGAATTACTTGGTTAGACCAGACAGGCAACGGGGAGGCGGGTGGGACCTTGAGGAATCCACAGGTAGCTAATGTATCCACCAGAAAAGTCGTTACCAAAGGTAAGTAACTCGTTCTTCTGATGGATACAACTACCTGTGGATTCCTCACCTAATGAATAGAGTCCCAAAGTAGTACCGCGCTCGGTGGTGGGTGCCTGAATGGTCAAACCAAGAAATCCTGCAGCACTGACCGTGCAAAATGGCCGTCCCTTCTGACCTCAGAGTCCAAACAGTAATGTTTCGCAAAAGTATGAAGGGACGACCAAGTTGCGGCCTTGCAGATGTCGACCACAGGAACACCTCTGGCCAAGGCCGAAGTGGCCGACTTAGCTCTGGTGGAATGAGCTCTAATACCATCAGGAGGATCCTTCTTTGCCAATGGAATAACACATTTTAATGCAAAGAACAACCCACCTGGAGAGTGTTCTCTTGTGGACTGCCTTTCCTCTCCTCTTTCCCACGTATCCGATGAAAAGCTGATCCTCCAGCCTGAAATCCTTTGTTCTGTCTATGTAAAAGCTTAGCGCCCTCTTTGGGTCCAAACGGTGTAGTCTCTCCTCTTCCTTTGAAGGATGAGGCGGAGGATAGAACGTGGACAGAGTAATTGTGTGGGCCAAATGAAAGGGTGAAACAACCTTCGGAAGGAAAGCAGCCTTGGTCCTCAACACCACCTTGTCCCCATAAAAAGTTGTATAAGGGGGTTTTACCGATAAAGCCTGCAACTCACTCACTCTCCTTGCAGAAGTTATAGCAATGAGGAAAACTGTTTTAAGAACTAACAACCTTAAGGGGCAAGAATGCATAGGCTCAAAAGGGGACCCCATAAGGAAAGTTAGGACCAAGGACAAATCCCATTGAGGCATAACGAAAGGAGTTGGAGGGAATTTATTCATAAGGCCCTTCAAGAATCTAAGTACTATAGGAGATTTAAATAACGAAGGCTGGTCTGGAAGACAAATGAAGGCTGAAAAAGCAGACAAGTAACCCTTAACAGTAGCCACTGCACAACCCCTCTGTGCTAAAGACAAAGCAAAAGATAAAACGTCTGACAAATGAGCACATAAGGGATCAATCTGTCTCTCTCCACACCATACCACAAATTTAGACCACCTATTAGCGTAGATAGATTTAGTGGAGTGTCGCCTGGCCGCTAAGATAACATCCACTACCTCAGGCGGGAGAGAAAAGGAACTCAGATTGCCCCGTTCAATCTCCAGGCATGAAGGTGCAGACTCTGGAGGTTGGGGTGTAAAACCTGCCCCTGAGACTGCGAGAGGAGGTCTGCCCTGAGAGGGAGACGGAGCGGAGGGCACAGTGAGAGTTGGAGAAGGTCGGAATACCACAACCTCCTTGGCCAATCCGGAGCAATTAAGATTACTTGGTCCCGGTCTTGGCGTATTTTCCTCAATACTCGAGGAATCAAGGGTACGGGGGGAAACGCATAAAGCAACTGGTCGCACCAGTTCCTCTGACACGCTTCCCCCAACGCTCCTTGCACCGGATACTGGAGGCTGCAGAATAACGGGCAGTGCGAGTTCTCCCAGGTGGCAAACAGATCTATCCGAGGAAACCCCCACATCTGGAAGATTAACCGGACTTGATCTGGATGGAGACGCCACTCGTGGTCGGCTGAGAAATGGCGACTGAGATTGTCCGCACGTACATTCAAGACTCCGGCCAGATGATTTGCTACCAAGCAAATCTGATGGTCCTTTGCCCAGGACCATAGTCGAAGAGCTTCTCTGCAGAGAAGGTACGACCCCACTCCTCCCTGTTTGTTTATATACCACATCGTGGTAGTGTTGTCCGTCAGGACCTGAACCGACTGACCGCGAAGGGATGGGAGGAAGGCCTTGAGAGCCAGACGTACAGCCCGTAACTCTAACAGATTGATATGAAACATCTGTTCCTCTGGAGACCAAAGCCCTTTGATCTCCAGGTCCCCCAGATGAGCTCCCCACCCTAGAGTGGAAGCATCCGTTATGACCGTGGTCACTGGTGGAGGCTGCGTGAACGGCCTTCCCTGGGAAAGATTGTTGTCCACAATCCACCACTTCAAATCCGTGGCAGCATCTCTGGAGACCTTGACAGAACCTTTGAGATCCCCTTTGTGTTGAGACCACTGCCTTCGGAGGCACCACTGAAGAGCCCTCATGTGCCAGCGAGCATGCGTGACCAACAGTATGCAGGAGGCAAACAGACCGAGCAGACGTAGGACCTTGAGGACTGGAATGACCGCTCCACTTTGAAACATTGGAACCAACGCCTGAATGTCTTGCATCCGCTGAGGCGGAGGAAAGGCTCGATTCAATGTTGTATCCAGTACTGCCCCTATGAACAGGAGGTGCTGAGAGAGCTCTAGGTGAGATTTGGGCACGTTCACTGAAAAGCCCAGGTCGAACAACAACTGGGTTGTCGACTGCAGATGATGCAACACAAGCTCCGGGGACTTGGCTTTGATCAACCAGTCATCCAGGTAAGGGAATTCTGCTATCCCCTTCCTTCTGAGCTCTGCCGCAACCACCGACATCACCTTCGTGAAGACTCGAGGTGCTGAAGTAAGACCAAACGGGAGGACCGCAAACTGATAGTGCTGCGACCCTACCACAAACCGGAGATACTTCCTGTGTGACTTGAGTATCGGGATATGAAAATAAGCATCCTGCAAGTCGACAGACACCATCCAATCTCCCTTGTTCAACGGCAAAAGCACCTGAGCTAGGGTCAGCATCTTGAACTTTTCCTGTTTGAGGAACCAATTCAAAATCCTCAGGTCCAGGATTGGTCTCAACCGACCATCCTTCTTGGGAATCAGGAAGTACCTTGAATAACAACCTTGACCCTTTTCCTGCTCTGGAACCAACTCCACCGCGCCCTTTAAAAGGAGGACTTGAACCTCCTGTTCTAACAACAGGAGATGTTCTTCTGAACAATAAGATGGGCAGGGCGGGAAGGGGGGCGGAAACTCCTGAAAGGGAAGAGTGTAGCCTTCTCTCACAATGCTGGTAACCCAGGCGTCTGATGTGATGACCTCCCACTTGTGAAGAAAATACAGTAACCTTCCCCCTACAGGAGAGGAGTGAGTGGGAATTGGTGGAAGCCTAAGGCTGCTTCCCCTGCTGCACCCCTCCAGAAGAAGAGGAAGAGGCAGAGTGCCGTTGAGAGGCTCCCCTGGTACGGACTCTACCTCTCCCTCTAAAAGATCTATAGGTGAGAGAAGAGGTAGGCTGCTGGAATTTCCCCCGAAAGGAAGAGGAGGATGAGCCACGACCAAATCCTCGAAACCTCCTAAAAAATCTGGAGGAGGCAGAAGAAGTGGCTTGTAATCCTAACGACTTGGCCGTGGCCCTGCTCTCCTTAAACCTCTCCAAGGCCGAATCTGCCTTGGCACCAAAGAGCTTGTCTCCATCAAAAGGGAGGTCCAGCAGGGTCGACTGCACATCTGATGAAAACCCTGAGTTACGAAGCCAAGCCTGTCTTCTCGTAACTACAGCCGTGCCCATCGCCCTAGCCACAGAGTCAGTTGTATCCAACCCAGATTGGATAATCTGGGTTGCAGCAGCTTGAGCGAACCTCTGTATGCGTAGATGTTATTTCGTCCATCAGAGCATAAATGTACCTCCCTAAAATACACGTAGCATTGGTGGACTTTAATGCCATGCTACATGACGAAAACACCTTTTTGGATTGCATGTCCATCTTCTTGGAGTCTCTGTCCGATGGCACTGATGGAAAATACCCAGGAGCAGACCTTGCCGAGCAGGAGGCCTGGACCACCAAGCTTTCAGGCATTGGGTGTCTTGTGAGAAAGCCCGGGTCAGCCGGTGCAGCCCGATACCTCCTGGCCACAGATCTATTGATGGCCGAAGAAGACACCGGCTTCTTCCAGACCTCCAACACAGGTTCGAACAGCGCCTCGTTGAGCGGCAAAAGAGGTTCTGCTGACGTGGAGGCCGGATGCAACACCTCTGTCAGCAGATTCTGCTTCGCCTCAGTCACCGGCAAAGGCAGTTCCAGAAAGTTAGCTGCCTTCTTTATAACCGCATGAAAAGTGGCCGCCTCTTCCGTATACTCCCCCGGAGATGGCAAGTCCCACTCAGGGGAAGTATCAAGGCCACTAGCGGTGTCCAGCCCATGAAGACCCTCACCAGAGTCTTCAATTTCTCCTTCCTCCAGGTTCTGCTGATACTCTTGTTCTTCCAGGAGACGGAGAGCACGTCTCCTCGAGTGCAGCCTCTCAATCCTCGGCGTCAACATGGCATCAGCAGATGTCGAAGAACGACGCCGATCACCGATCCGTCTGACGCCGGGTCAACAGGCGCCACAGGTAGCTTTGGCGCCGAACCAGGAGTCCGATGGAGGGAAGACTGCTTCGGAGTCGCAGAAGCCCTAGACGGCGTCACTGGCCGAAACACCGAAGCCGCTGAAGTCGAAACTCCCGGAGCCGAAGTCTCTGGAGCCACCGGAGCCGACACCGGCGCCGAGCCCACGTTCCCCAGGGGGAGAAAGGGCATCAAGGGTGCTGGTCGCAGCAGAGCCGGAGCACCCAAGTTAAACGCCAAAGGACCCGAAGGCCCAGCCGGGGTGCCACCTGGAGCCATCTGCTGAAAGATGGAAAACATCGCATTTAAAAATGCGGTATTATCGGCTCCAGGGGCCGGAAAAGCCAGATACTGGGGTGCCTGGATCGAAGGCGACACCGACGCCGGCCTCGACGTCTGCAGCGTCGGAGAGAACATTTGAGGCTGTGGAACCTCAAATACTGAAGGCGGTTGGCCCGAAGATCCGGGCGAAGTCGGCGAGGCTGGAGAAGGCAACGGCGTCGACAGATGGGGAGTGACTGTGGGACTGACCTCCCAAGTCTTCCGACGCCGAGATGACGGCGACCTCGACCGAGACCTCTCTTTACTCGACCGGCGCCGTGATTCTCGACGGCGCCGGGAGTCTCGATGACGCCAATGAGACTTCGGTGAGGAGGATTTTCGATGGTGCCTTAAAAAGTTTGGCCTCACGCTCCTTGAGGGCTTTCGGATTCATGTGCTGACATGAATCACACCTGGCCACATCATGATCGGAACTTAAACACCACAAACAGTCAGAATGGGGGTCAGTTACCGACATTTTGCCCCCACACTCACGACAGGGCTTAAAACCTGACTTCCTCTGAGACATAGTAACCTCAGAGAAAAAAACACAGTCAAAAAACACACTGTAACTGCCGAACAGCAACAGTAGCTCCCTCGAAGATAACCGTTTTGAATGGCACGGAAAAAAGGGAGCTGACGTCGGCACGTCAGCGAGGACCTCTTATTGCCTGTATGACGTCAGACGGCGTCGCTTGGGCAAATGTGACATCCTCGTCGACGTGCAGAAGCTAGGAAGAAGATTTCCGTCGAATGCTGGCGCAATGGGAGTATTCATTAGGTGAGGAATCCACAAGTAGTTGTATCCATCAGAATGTAGGATTTGACAACAGCTAGTTGACTGATAGATGTTTACTGTAATATCTTTCTAATATGTTGGTCGGTGTTAGACCTGGCATCCTTTGTGTGGTCTCCCCTGTCTTTTTTGCCTCTGCTTCCCATGCTTTGACTGTATGCTGTTTTTGGTACTCTGGGCACTTTACCACAGCTGACCAGTGCTAAAGTGCAAGTACTCCCTGTATGAAATGTATGTGTAATTGGCTTTTCCATGATTGGTACATTTGATTTACTAGTGAGTCCCTAGTAAAGTGTACTAGAGTTGCCCAGGGCCTGTAAATCAAATGCTACTAGTAGACCTGCAGCACTGATTGTTCCACACACATGAGTAGAACTGTAAATATGGCTCAGACCTGCCACCGCAGTATTTGTGTGTGCAGTTTTAACCTGAAAATTTGACCTTGCAAGTGTACCCACTTGCCAGGCCCAGCCCTTCCCTTTTTATACATGTAAGGCTTTTTTTACAGAGCATACTGTTTTATGTTATTTTTTCAAACAAAATGTGATTTTAGGGTATAGGGTGTTGAGGGTGATCTGAGGGTACGGGTGGTTGGAGATAAATGGATGTGAGGGTTACTTGAGGGTTTGTGGAGTGGGTAGAGGTAAAGGGAGGTGAGCGTGACCTGAGGGCTCACGTGGGTAGAGATAAAGGGAGGTGAGGGTGACTTGAGGGTACGGGGTGATTATAGGTAAACAGAGGTGAGGGTGACTTAAGGGTTTCCGGGGTGTAAAAGTAAACAGAGGAGATGATGACTTGAGTGTTCAGGGGTGGGCTGAGGTAAAGGGAGGTGAGAGTGACTTGAGGGTATGGGATGGTTAGAGGTAAAGGGAGCTGAGGGTGACCTAAGGTGTTGCGGTGGGGTAGAGGTAAAGGAGGTGAAGCTTACTTGAGGATTCAGTGCTGGGTATAGGTAAACGGAGGTAAGGGTGACTTGGACACTCTGGTGGGTGGAGTTAAAAGTAGGTGAGGGTGACTTGAGGGTTCAGGTGGGTAGAGGTAAAGGGAGGTGAGGGTGATTGGAGTGTTCGAGGGTGGGTGGAGGTAAAGGGAAGTGAGGGTCACTTGAGGGTTCAGGGATGGGTGGAGGTAAAGGGAGGTGAGGATTACTAGACGGCATGAGACAGGCAGAGGTAAAGAGAAGGAAGGGCGACCTAAGGGTTGGAGGTGGGTAGAGGTAAACCGAGGTGATGGTGACTTTAGGGTTCAGGTTAAGGGAGTTTAGGGTTCAGGTAATATGAGTTGAGGGTGACTTTAGGGATGGGGGTAGGTAGAGATAAATGGAGGTGTGGGTGACTTGAGGGTTCAGGGGTGGTTAGAGGTAAAGGATGGTGAGGGTGGCTTGGGGCTTCGTGTGGGTAGAGATAAAGGAAGATGTGGGTGACAAAGGTTTGGGAGGGTGTAGAGGTAAAGGGAGCTGATGGTGACTTGAGGGCTCGGAGTGGACAAAGGTAAGGGAATGTGAGGGTGACAAGAGCTCGGGTTAACAGAGATAAAGGAAGGTGATTTGAGGGTTTGGGGTGGGTAGAAGTAAAGGGAGGTGAGGGTGACTTGAGGGTTCAGAGGTGGGTAGAGGTAAAGTAACGTGAATGTGATTTAAGGGCTCAGAGGTGGGTAGATGTAAAGGGAAGCAAGGGTTCCTTGATGGCTCAGCGGTGGGTAGAGGTAAAGTGATGTGAGTGTGACTTGAGGGCTTAAAGTCAATAGCGGTAAGCAGAGATTAGGATACCTTGAAGGCTCAGGGGTTGGCCGTGGTAAAGGAAGTTTAGGGTGACTTAAGGGTTTGGGGTGGGTAGAAGTAAAGGAAGGTGAGGGTGACTTAAGGGTTCATGGGTGGGTACTGGTGAAAGGAAGTGAGGGTGACTTGAGGGTTCAGGGGTGTAGATAAAAGGAGGTGAGGGTGACATGAGGGTTTGGGGTAGGTAGAGGTACAGAGATCTAAGGGTGACAAGGGTTTTGGAGCTGGGTAGAGGTAAGGTGGTAGAGGTGATTTGAGGGTTCGATAGTGGGTAGAGGAAAAGGGAGGTGAGGGTGACTGCAGACTCAGAGGAGGCAGAGATAAAGGGAAGTGAGGGTGACTTGAGGGTTCAGGCTGGGTAGACTTAAAGAGGGGTAGGGTGACTTGAGAGTTTGGGAGGTGGGTAAAGGGAGGTGAGGCTGACTTGAAGGCTCAGGAGTGGGTAGACATAAAGGGAGGTGAGGTTGGTTCGAGGGCTCAGTGGTGTGTAGAGATAAAAGTAGGTGCTGGTCACTTGAGGGTTCACAGTGAGTATAGGTTAAGGGAGGTGAGGGTGACATGGGTTCGAGTGGGTAGTGGTAAGGGGAGGTCAGGGTGACTTGAGGGCTTGTGATTGGTAAAGGCAAGTGGAGTTGGGGATGGTTAGAAGTAAAAGGAATTGTGAGGGTGACTTGATTAGATAATATGATATGGTACGGCCTGTGATTGTACGGTATGATATGGTATGGTATGTTATTTAATTTTAGATTATGGTATAGGCTGTTACTGTAATGTTTGTTATGGTATGGTGGGTTATTGGATTTTGCAAAGTATAGTACATTATATTATGGTATGGTATGGTATGAACTGTCATTGCTTTGTATGTTATCTTATGGCCTGGTATTGTATCTTATAGTGTGGAATGTTATGGTATTGTATGATTTATTACTGTATCATACGGCATGTTATGGTCTGTAATGTTATGGTATGGCATGGTATGGTATGTCATGGCCTGTTATTGTATAGTATATTATGGTATGATTATGATATGCATGTTATTGAGTCGTACAACCTATGAACCACTAACATCACACATACACATGCATTTAAGCAAACGCTCAGACTTCAAAAGGCAGAGTAATATTTCCTTTTCCTGTGTTATCTTTTTTAACCTTGCTTGTAGATGTTGAGTAGGAAAATAAGTTACTTAACAGTAGCTCTCCAGTATTGAAATCTTTCACAGGTTCACATGCTTAAATCACTCCTTGTCGTCGAGATGGGAGTCTCACGGTACCATTAGAAAAGCAGTGCAATGATAGGTATAGACTGGAAAGGCCCTATGTCCTTCAGTTTAGTAACATATCCTAGTCGTTTTTAAAAAAAGACTAAACTTAAGTTCCAACCAATCAGGTTGCACAACCCTTTAGAACACTCCTGTGAAAAAAGTTAGCTTCTTTGCAGCCGTCAACCCCTCAAACTCCACAAACATCAACTCTACCTCCATCCACGAGGCGAACTCTGCAGGCAATTCCCCTCCAGGATACTTCATCTTCAGGTGATGAAAAAGAAGAGGGTGTGCTACGTGAAGTTCATGATGAGTGGGATGACTACCCTATACAAACACCTTTATCTCCCATGCCTTCTCCTACAGTTTCATCTCTTGAGCATAGAGTGGGTTTTCATAGTCTCCTGGAGAGAGCAGCAAGGTGGTACGAACTTCCCATGCCAGCAAAACAGACTGTTTTCTCTATGATTTCAAAGAACTCTTCTGCATGAGCATCAGGGCCATACCCATTGTCGACTACATCTGGGATGAGGGAATCAAAACCATGAGAAGTCTAGCCACAATATCAGTTGTGTTACCATGCCTGCATAAGATATATAAAGCCCTAGTAGGCTCTCCTGCGTGCCTCACTGGGCATCCCAAACACAACTCCGTGATGACCCAGTGGGCCAACATTGCTAAAAAAAACATCTGTACCTATATCAGCACCTCCCAAAAATGAAGGTAGATACCTTGATAACACTAGAAGGCGTTTTCTTTCAATGTCAACTTATCACTGTATATCCCTCTTTTACAAAACATGTATTTTCATCAATGTATCAATATTTTCTTTTAACAAAACCCAAATTTCAGATCAACAAACTTTTCTATTTTTTTAATGTTTTATTAGTACATCATTAATACTATCTGTAATGTGAATGATCAGTTTATTCAGAAATCTGACTGATAACAGTGAAAAATGTAAAGTCATTTAAAGACACCTTAACAGGAGCCATGCACACTGGACAGAGCTTGAAGGATCTTCAATTAGTGCATTGTCTTCTTCTCTTGAATGTGACATTACCCCCAAAGACATTTAAAAAAATATATAAATATAACTTTCCATTTAGTGAAACAAGTGAGTACATATTGTTGTATTGCCTTCCTTTAATCCATCCACTTTAAACCTATACTTTCAGGTACCATTTTTGACCAATAGCAGCTTCAGCGTCATTACTCTATAACTTTCTGTAGGCTAGATTTGTAAAATCCGTAAGAATCAATAGAACGCTAAGGTTAGAAAGTCTCATATATGCCTATTCCTGAAGGTCTCTCCTGAATGTCTCTCACACACTGTCATACAAAATTGTACCCCCTGCATACTAACAACGTCTCCCATCACTGGTATTGCAAGGTAGTAGAAAACTTAATCTGCATGTATCGAAAAGAAATCTCCATATAGGTAAAACAATTTATTGTCAGCATATTAAACATTATATTATTTGATAGATAAAACTTGAACTATTCATGTGGTCAGAAATTAATTTTGTTTAATACTATTCTATAATAAAATGATTAAGTACAAATATTTCTGTAGCATTTTTTTACTTTTCATTTGATTCTTAGAACCATAAGCATTTATACATTCAATATACATTCAATTTTATTTAATTGCATATTGAGTCACTTACCATACTTTCTTCTCCAGATCAGAGTCCACCAGTTTAGAGTATGTGTCACTCAAGATGGTGTTATCCCATGCCCACTCAACAATATGTTAACAGATTTCAACCAATAGACCGTTTCTAGTGAATAAACACTCTGCATTTTCTGTCTTTCTTTCTTAGCCTTTGTTCCTGATTCTTTCCTCCTCATTGTTTTTACGTGCACTATGCCCATAAACTGAATTTTCCTTAATTCTATATTCTGCAGCACAGATTTAAAATGAACAACCTTTGTGTATTGCACATCATCTTCCTTAGATGTTCTGTTAGAAACTGGGTTTCTAGTTGGCTGAAGCATGCACCCTGGGCAAGTAGGGACCACAATCCTAATCAGGGTAAGTCAGTCACACATCATAAATTAACCTGTGCTCACACTTTGGCAGCTTGGCATGGAGGAGGCATGCTTAACTTAAGAGGCAATGTATAAAGTATTTGCGCAGTGCTTACAAACAGTAAAACAGTAAAAAAACACAAAAAGACTCCACACCAAGTTAGAAGAATAGATTATGGACCTGATTACAATCTTGGCAGATCTCCGTCACAAACATGACGGATATCCCCTCCGTCATATTACAAGTTCCATTATATCCTATGGAACTTGTAAAGCGGTGGGCGGGATAGCCGTCATGTCTATGACGGAGTATTCCATCCGCCAAGGTCGTAATCAGGCCCTATATCTTTATGAGTAAAACAAGACCAGAACAACAAAAATACTTTTTTAAGAATAAATAAAACTGAAGTGCTTAGAGGTGCCAACTGGGCAAAGTCAAGAGTTCAGCTTTACGGCGATGGAGCGCGGGCCTGCTACAGGAAATAACCTTGTCCTGCTGAAACAGTACCTTGTATGAAGGATTGCATTGAAGTTGAGGATCCGATGAGAGGAGCAGAGGAGGCAATGCGACAAAGATGCGTCGGTTCTGACCCACACAGTCGAGGAGGTGTCATCGGTTAACCCGTACAGAGGAAAGTGATGAGTCGTAGTCAACCCACACAGCCAGCGATGTGGAGGCGATGCATCAGGGCTGAAATTGATGCTGTGATCCTGAGTCGTGCAGTCAGTGCAGTGATGTCCTTGTCCTCAGCGCTCATCCGCTGGCACTGAGGAGAGATGAATCGCTTCCGGTCAGCGCAGTGACAGTGATGCTTGGGTTTTGAGAGCTGCGGAACCACTTCCAAGAGCTCAGGACTGCAGTGGCACCACTTGGCAGGTCAGGACTCACAGTTTTCCAGAGGCTATAGCAGGGGTGAAGGAAGTCTTTGATGATCCTGAGACTTCAGAACAAGAGGCAACTCAGCAAGCCCTTGGAGTCACTCTGGGTCAAAGTGAGATAGGTCCAGTTCTTCCTCAGCGGGGTAGAGGCCAGCAGGTAGCAGGGCAGCACAGCAGAAAAGCAGTTCTTCCAGAGCAGCAGTCCTTGTAGCAGCTCAGCAGTCCTTCTTCCTGGCAGAGTTCTTCTCAGGTTCAGAAGTGTACTGATATGGTAGGGTCAGAGGTCCAGTACTTATACCCAGCTGTGCCTTTGAGGTGGGGGTGACTTTACGGAGGGGTCTTTGAAGTGCACTTCCTGCCCTGGCTCCAGACTAAGTACAGGAGTTAAACAGTCCTTTGTGGGGGAGTAGGACACTCCCTATTCAGATGTGTCAGCTCCTCCCTCCCATCCTGTCCAGGATAGCTCATCAACATGCAGATGGCCACTCAGTGTCACCTACCCTTCCTTTGTATGAGGCTGTCTCGAGGGGATGCAGGAAACCAGCTGTCACCCAACCCTAGACATGTATTGGAGACAGACTGCAGACACACAGGTCTAAGAGCAGGAAAATGCCAACTTTCTAAAAGTGGCATTTTCAAAATTGTAATAGTAAATCTGACTTTACTATTAAAGAGGATTTGTCATTACATTTCTATAGGTACTAAACATGACATATTTACTCCTTCTCCTTTAGGAATTACAGCTTATTAAATGTAATAAGGACTCCCTAATGTTAACCCTAGAGAGGGGACAGCCTCACAGTAGTGAAAAATTAATTTGGGAGTTTTTCACTACCAGGACATGTAAAACTTAAAAGTACACACCATACTTTTTAGTTAAATGGCACTTTGCCCTACAGGCTACCTAGGGACTTTTATATGTAATAAAAGGGGAATTTAAGGTTTGGCAAGAGGTTTTAAATGCCAAGTCGACATGGCAGTGTATACTGCCTACACGGGCTCTGCAATAGCAGGCCTGAGACATGTTTTTTATGGGCTACTTGAGTGGGTGGCACTTGCGGTGCTGTAGTCCCACTAGTGGCATTTAATTTACAGACCCTGGCCACATGTAGTGTATTGTACTAGGGACTCACAGGTAAATTAAATGTGCCAATTGTGAATACATAATTCAAACCATGTTTTAATGAAGAAGCACATGCACTTTAGCACTGGTTAGCAGTGGTAAGGTGCTCGGAGTCCTAAAGCCAAAAAAACAAGGTCAGAAAAAGAGGAGGAGGAAGGCAAAAACTTTGGGGTGACCCTTCAGAGATGGCCATTTTCCAACATGTTCTCTCTGTCTGTCCTTTAAAGCCTGAATAGTAAAGACTTTATAGCTTTTGAAAGATACACATTTTATTAAATAAAAAGAGTTTGGCGGAGAGGTTACTCAGTCACAAATGTGATGGATGTCCTGTCCACTGAAATATAAATCCCATAGGTTATAATGGTATTTATATTTCGACAGACCAGATATCCATCAACGTTGTGACGAAGTAACCCCTCTGCCAAACTCTAAATCAGTCCCTTAAGCTTACAGCTTATGCAATTGCCGATCTCATGACAATTTACTCTTCAATGTAAACATGGTTTGTTTTCTTTGTATGTGCTCTCATGACGCATATTTTCCACGCTTATAAAAGGTACCAAGTATCAATTATATGTTTATCTTCATTACTGGATGTATCACTCAGAGTTAACCATCCTAAAATAATTGTCCCTTTTTCAAACCAAACTTTGGTTTATGACATATATGAGAAGTCAAAATAGGATCCAATTTTGCCCAATGCCAGTTTTTGAAGTATTTATATTTCTCACTACTTCCAATTCTAGATTGTGTAACAAAGCACACTCTATTTTGTCACCTTATCTTAATTGTGTTCTCTCTTAAGATTGTCACTCATCAATACTCCTGTTCTTTTTCACTCTCACCATATTTCGAGTTTTATCCAAGACGTTTTTGATCATCCTTTCTCTATAACACTTTTGATAATTTATTTCTCTTCTTTGTAGTATCTTTTTCACTACATAAAAGCATAGTTTTTAAATATTATATATATATATATATATATATATATATATATATATATATATATATAAAACAGTGTCTGCTAAAATTACTGCACCAATCTTGTTTTTTTAACCGTTTTTTCCACAGTGCACAAATTGTTATTGTATGGAAAAACACAAATTTTACAATGGTAACAATAATAAATCTAAGCCACTCATAATTGTAAAAAATTGAAATGTGATTGGCAGCATGTACAATATTCTGAATCATGATTTTAAACACAGCATAAGATTTAACACTTTCACACCCTCATGGAATCTTTCATAAACACATAAAAACTACAGAATGGATTTACACCAAAAAGATAAAAACGTGCTTTCTAAGTAAAGTTCTGCTTTGATACCAAGTTTGGCGTAAATTCGCAAAAATGTTTTTGCTGAAGCCACAAGTAAAATGTCATAGGGAGCTAAAACTGGAAAACTCAACTTTTTTGACTCCCTCACCTTTAACTTTTTTCAACTGCACATCATCTTGAAATTGTTTCATGCTAGACCTCATCTGACTATGCTAAGTGCCTGCCATTTTTTTTAACAGATCTGTAGTAGGGTCAAAAGTTACAGGCAAATCAACATATTCCCTTTCATTGGATATTGTGGCTAAACCATACCTACTCAGTGGCAACTGCCACTGTATATTATTAGATATATACATTAGTGAGTCTGTGTTTCCTTAGGAAGAGCATTTTCAGTTTTGCAAATAACTTTGGTGCCATTTGACGAATCTTCACATAACTGTGAATTAAACATTAGAGCGATCTGATTGGGTGTGAGTGCTTTTTTCCAGTGGGCCAGTTCACTTCCATGAAACTTACAGTCTGGTGGGAGTGACCAATTTGATTGGCAGGCTGCAACATGAAAGAAAAAGGTGTGACCGCCATTACAGGACACAGAGATTCGATTCCTGTGTAAAGAAAATGTAAATATAAGGGAGACCTAGAAGAAATATAATTTAAAAAATGTTAGCCTTTTCACAATCCTGCAAAACTCCCCCGAGAATCAGTGTGCCACTCTCCACCCCTGCCTCCTTGCACCTCCACAAGAGTCCGGGGGTCCCAGGAGACCGAAAAGAAAGTGGTGGGGAACTGTGGCCAGATGGTTGCTTGTGAGGGTGTGGATTGCCTGTTGGGCAGTTGGACGCAGCTAACCTCCCCGATCCTGCCGCACACAGCTGCAGGCCATGTACGCCAATGGTTTGGTGTGCAGATGTCCGTGCTGATGGGCTGGGTGCGGGCCCTCTGGCCAGTTCCCCCACGCATGACCAAAGGCTATTGGTAGTGAGGGAACGGTGGCAAATGTAGTGTAAGAAGATATTTCTTTATGTTAAAAATCAGGAGGCACTCCATGTCAGCAAGTTCATGGTATTCGTAGTACTTAATGAGGAATGGATGCAGGACAAATACATACAGCGCGTTTTTACTGGGGTCTTGATCACATTGTATCCTATCTATCTATCTATCTATCTATCTATCTATCTATCTATCTATCTATCTATCTATCTATGAATATATAAATATATCTATTTTTTTCAGCTGAAAATGTTGTGTAGACATTTTGGCTATAGCTCCATGCACGTTATTTTAACACACTGGGCCAAGCCGCTGTGCACTCTAACCTAGATATATTTTATTCAGCTTTATTTTATTATTGTTACAATAGCCACTTTTACGGTCTTGTTTTATTTTCTGTTTATCTAACTGTTTTTGCCTAGGCCAGCACTCTGTTCTCAAACAAGGCATTCTTGCTCACCCTGTGCTTCTTTCAAGACTACAGCAAGGTACATTGCCTGTGAACGTGGTATAAGTTTAGTCTACGACATTCGTAGAAGACACACATCCTTATTTAGGGACATTTTCTCAGAACATCAGCTGTTTTATTATAAAAACACTTCCCTGCCCCTTACATGTTAGAGGGAGATTTCAGCCAGAGAACCATGACTGTATGCTGTTTGCCGAAAGCTTTGCTACAGATGCTAAAACAGACTACAGGCCTCTGCGCACGTATGGGGGATGATGTCTTCCCAGGGGAACCTGAAGTGCAGAATTAGAGCTTAACACCCTGTGCTCTATCATAGCCTAGGTAGGAATTAGTCTTTTGACCGTTGTGACAATATGATAGCGTTATCTTTATGCTTCACTCTCCTTGTCACAATATTAATACTGTCATGCTATGTCGTTCTGGTTATTGCAGCTCACGCATTGCTATCTAAGATGCAGGTGTTTTATTAAAATCATTATTGAAGCATATGCTGCCTCTATTTGTCATTTTATATATGAGACTAATGTAACTGATGAGACCTGAGTGACCACGGCTTCCCTGAGAAACCAATGATGTCATGCACTCGTCTGCCCAGTCACATCTGCCCCTGGGTAGGCATGAGGCACTGCTAGTTGGCCGTAGCAGAAGCCGGATTGGAGCGACAGGTGTCACCTGCAGTGGGTCAGACTCAGTCTCCCCACACCGCGGGAGATTCTGCCACTCAAAATTCAGTAGTCCCATTATAATAATGAGAGCCTACGCAACATGGCGCCACCAACGTTTGGTCAGGCTCTAATTTTCGGGTCACCCTGAGTATCTCTGTCTCATTATATATAATGATACTGATACCGCAGTACTATATACGGAGACGTCCGTGGTACTGAAGATGTCTGCCCCAGCTAAGTAGGTTATCCTATCTGGCTCTGGAAGTTGTTCAAGCTTGAACTGTAAAAGGAAAAACCATATTTTGGTGTGCCTTCTCTGAACATATTTTCTATCTAGCATGGCGAATCCGCAGCCGGTAGCATTAGCAGTCAATATGAGACAACCTCTGACTGCACATTTATTAGCTAATGGCCTAACGGCTCAGGGGGGTCCAGTCACATTTTTGGTGGACGCCCACCCAGCTTATAGAACAGAAATTTTCTATTCTTGGATCACACTTCCAGCAGTTGATGGGAACACAAACACATTTCATCACTATACACTTGCAAACGTACCTGGACAATACAGGGCATTTGCATGTTTAGAAATACCTTTATCTTATCAAGAACATAATAATTGGCTTGATTGTGCCCTACCCCACACAATTTTACCAGTAAGGTTAGGTCCTCTAAGTAATGATGGTCCTACCTGGCCTTTATTGGCCACCTATACACAACACCCTGCAGTAGCGACCTTAGCAGTAGCTGAGATTCGTCGCTTATATACTGAATTAACTGCAACATATAGACGGTTAGTACAGTTTGTAATGCAAACATTAAATACAAACCCAGCACATGCTGCTCCAGCACAACCACATGCAGTGATGCCAGGTATAAACCCTGCGACTGTACATTCGATTATGGGTAAAGTACCCTCCAAATGAGAGGAAACTCCGTTTTGGTTGGCACAAAAAATAAATGCGCTGGAAGCAGTTTTTCACCATACGGGACCTCAGGATAAACTTAGAATTTTAGCGATGTGCTTGCCATTTGGGATGGTCCCTCCAGTAGAGAACTGTAATACCTGGGGCACGGTATTTGCCGCGCTCTATACAACTGCACACGGTACACCGGCACTTGCCAACTTGCCGGAAGTGCTGAAACAAATTCAAGATGAATGGGCTGCCCGACCCTGAATTTGGGGATGCAATTAATGGGCAATTTTGCCATGGTATCCTCGATTATCGTAAGTATTAAAGGGGAAGCAGTCGCATTAGCAGTGCGCATGTGGCTCCGTGACATTCCTCAACAAACTCAAGAACTCTAGCTGCCTAAGATTATCGCAGAGACCTATTCTAGTATTGGTTGAGATAGTCTAGAGTCCAGACCAATTAAGCCACAATTTCAAGGCAAGTCTAATAAAGATTTTTCTAAGCAAGCTCCTGAGGGTAATAAGAAACACTGGGATAAAAAACAACAGACTCCTAAAAAAGAGAGGGGGCAATCTCCGCATAAGGAGACCCCACAGAATATATATAATCTCAGAAATAGACATAATATTAAAACGCCTGATAGAAATCAATATACTGATACAAGCCAATCTCGTTCCTTTCAGGACTCATCGGAAAAATGAAATGAGAGAGGTGGGCGATCAGAACGAAGAACAGAGTACGTGAAATCGAGACAGGAATCACAATGCTCATCTAAGGTTTCTGTTAAAGAGGAAGAGAAACCTGTCCACCAAAAACCCCAATTCAAAAAGAAAAAAGTGGCAGCAGTCACAGTTCGACATGCCACTCAGGAAGAGGGTCCTCTTGAAGAACAGGAAGTGGGCACTAGCACTGCTAGACAGAGCGGCAGAGGTCACAATAGTTCGCCGTAGTCTTCTAGAACATCTGGAGGTGAAAGCATCTGATGACTTTCTACAAGTAGAAACTGCGGACATTTGTGTCTCTACGCCTGATAGGGTGTATAAAGTAACGTTACAGTTAGAAGGAGACATTGAACGCATAATAGACGCAATCTTTTGGGATTGCGTAGTAAACATATATGATGTTATATTGGCAGAACAAGATTGGCCACCTGAATTTGTCCGTACCTGCCCATACAGAGAAGATGTTATTAAACATTCTTTCTCACCCCTGGTTCCGGAGGAACTCGCTGAAGGTATGCCATTGATTGGGCTTTGGCACAGGTACCTGCGTTATATCGCAATCGGTAGGATGAGATAAAGAATCCCCCTACCGTGTAATTCCTAGTAAAAATGAACCTCAACCCCAACCTCAGTACCCAATAAAACATGAAACAAAAGCACCTGTGAGAGAAATACTCACACACCTAGAGTACCAGGGCATAATTGAACCCTGTGTCTCCCCAATGAATAATCCTTTATTCCCAGTAGCAAAACCGGACCATTCATACAGAATAGTCTTAGACTACAGACACTTAAACAGTCATACACGCACATATGCTATACAAAATTCACACAGCACAGCACTAATGAATAACATAGTGCGTAAAAAATACAAAACAACACTGGACATTTACAATGGCTTCTTCTGCCAGAATATAGCACCTGAGAGTAGAGACTTAAGAAGTTTCAGTGCACTAGGTTCCCAGAAAAAATTCTGTAATCTACCTCAGCCCAGGACTGTTCGCAGCTTGTGTCACTGCAATATTGCAAGATATTGACCCTGAAGCATTGTCCTATGTAGATGATATTTATCTGGCGGATGATGAATTACTACAACATTTAAGACAGGTAGCCCGCATTGTTGTTGGATTTGCTGAATTTGGCTACAAATTCAACTCAAAAAAACAAAAATTGCCTTCCTCAGCACCCTATTTCTGGGATATGAGCTGTCAAGTGAAGGAAAGAGCCTAGCGCTACAATTCTTAAAACAGTGCACACACCTACAACCCCCAAACATGATAAAAAAACTACTGTCTTTACTGGGTTTTCTAAATGTTGGCAGAACTTACATTCCAGATTATGCTTCTCGCATAAAACCTTTATATGACTTATTATGTCCTGACTTTTCAAGTATATTTTGGACAATTGAACATATAAGCATACTCAGAGATCTGCAAACAGACATGCTTGCAGCACAACCTTTACACACAAGGGACAACAAACACACTTGGTCATCAGAGTAATTGCTGGTGTCATCGGTTTCACCTATGTGACATTTAATGAAGGTGAGACAGTCCTGATTGCATACAAATCACACTTGTACTCAGCAGCAGAACAATGCTTTGCTCCCACTGAGAAAATTCTCACTGCTGTACAGATGGCTGTCATTAAAGAAAGACCTCCAACCCAGGGAAAACGCATAATTGTTGTTTCCCCAATCCCAGCCCTAGAGGCTGTCGCAAAAGCATTACATCCACGTTGGATACAATGGGCCACGTCTTTGACAGCCACTGATGCAGACTACATTTGTGACCCAAAGTTACAAACTGAAGAATTTTAGCAGTACGAACTAGAGTACCCAGTTCCAGCAAACACACTGCCCATCGAACAATATCATAGAGTCATGTACACCGATGGCTCTGCACAACCTGCAATTGGCACAAAACACCAATATTCCGCTGCTTGCGCAGTCGTCAGCGGATATATGGAGGACAATAAATTTTGTCCCCTACATACATTCACGAAAACCCTAGGGGATTGCACAGCACAATTGGCAGAGCTCAAAGCTCTGTTGATGGCACTGGAACATACGGATCCTACACAGCGGACGCTGATTGTTTGTGATTCATACTATTGTGTCTAGTCCTTCAATGAATACCTGTATTACTAGCGCCAGAATGGGTTCAGAGATTCTAAAGGCAACACCATTAAACACAGATTACTGTGGGGGAAAGAAGCAGATCTAAAAGAAACGCTACCAAATGTCATGTTGTACACACACTTGAACACCAGCTCGTTGGAATACACGTGCGCTGGAAATACATTGGCCCGATGAAGCTGCAAAGTCAGCAATAGCTACGGCTGCTGTCACTGTAGTAACACGTTTAAGTATGAAACCAGACGCAGACATATGGGCTGCCGTGAAAACTACGGCTCATGGTACGCCCTATCCTAAAATATTAAGGAGGTCATTACGACCCTGGCGGCCGGCGGTATGTTGGCGGTAACACCGCCAACAGGCTGGCGGTGTTCCGCCAGCAATTATGACCGTGGCGGAAAAGCCACGGCCATACCGCCGGCCCCTCCACTTTGCCGCCAGGATTCCACCTGGCGGTCATAATCCCCAGGGCAGAGGTGCATGCACCGCTGCCCTGGGGATTATGAGTCCCCGACTGCCGGCCTGTCCATGGCGGTACACACCGCCATGGAAAGGCCGGCGGTAAGGGGACTTGGGGTGCCCCTGGGGGCCCCTGCACTGCCCATGCACTTGGCATGGGCACTGCAGGGGCCCCCAGGCATAGCCCCGTCGCGCATTTCACTGCCCGAATTTCGGGCAGTGAAATGTGCGACGGGTGCTACTGCACCCGCTGCACATCAGCATTGCCGCCGGCTCTATTACGAGCCGGCTGCAATGTTGATGTGACATTTCCACTGGCCCAGCGGATGGTAACACTGTTACCGTCCGCTGGCCCAGAGGAAATGTCATAATAGGGAGACAGAAATACCGCCGGCAATGGAGGTATTCTGTCTCCCGTGGCCTCGGCGGTCTTTTGAAAAGACCGCCGAGGTCGTAATGACCCCCTTAGTGCTAAATATTCCTACCGAATGGGAGACCACCTGAATGCTGAGGTTAAGATACCTGGTATAGGCATGGGGGACATTCCCAACAAAGACAGAAGACCAGAGTTGATTAAAGCAGTGCATGAAGGGGTGTCATCTGCCCATGCTGTGGTGGCGGCTACGATATCTATCTTACAAGCCCGCTATTGGTGGCCAGGCCTCTACAAGGAGACCAAACAGTATGTCCTTTGTTGTGACATTTGTCAACAATTAAAGTTTCCACCGCTAAGCGCACACCACAGACACCCCTACTAATTTCTAACAAACCTTTACAATGTGTGAACTTGGACCAATGCGGTCCCCTAACACCGGATAGTGCATACAAGTATATTTTGGTCGCTGTTGACTCTTGCTCCAGATTTCTATGGGTGTGGCCAGAACGCTCGGCTGACGCTCAGACTGTTATTAAAGATTTGCAAGTCTTTATTGGTACACATGCAGTTGCGACTTTCCACTAGGACCAGGGCCCTGCTTTTGCCTCAAGGGCATTCAGGGACGCCATTTCTTCATTGGGGGTCCAACTCCAGTACTCGTCTCCATTTCATCCCGAGGGAAATAGTGCTGTGGAGCGATTAAACAGTGATTTAAAGCAATCCTTAACAGCCAGAGTCTTAGGTACGGGTCGTAGTTGGCTTAATCACCTGTATGGAGTTCAGAGAGCACTTAACAATCTGCCTAGAAGGTCCCTGGAGGGGTCGTACTTCATTTGAGTGCCTGTTCGGAACTCAAATGTACGTTCCAGATCTTGATGGTCCTGGTTTGGAGGTGCCAGAAACACCTTTTGACATAAATGAACGTGTCACTGTCTTAAAGGAATTACAACAGTTCTGTGGCGACAACTCCTCTGCCAGTGCTGCCTCCACAGGAATTAAGGAGGTACTTGTAACGCCTACCAGCTGGATTCCTAGAGTGGAGGATCTAATACGTGAGAAGGTTGCTGTGAAAAAGGAATTTGGTCCTTCTTATCGTGCACCAGTCCCAGTCTTGGGGATAGATGGTACCAGAACTGTAATTCTACCACAGTTGGCGGGTGCTAAAGAAAATTGTTTTTTCTCCATTGACAATGTCAAACTACACCATGTGGCCAATCCTGCACAGCAGACCAAGAGGAACAACCAATAGTTCCCGAATCCCTCTCACTACTGGTCAAGAAGTTCCTCTACCAGTTGTAAGTAGCAATACCGACACCTCTCTGAGTTTGGGGAGGGTGGAAAATGATCTTGCATTGGTTCCACTAACATCAAATACTACATAAATAGTTGATCGATTCGATACAGCTTCAACACAAATGGATGGTGCTATTAATTCTGTGCCTCCGCGAGAACCACCAACTCCACCAACAAACACAGCTCCAGTTTTTGAACGAACTGCTTCTGGATATTTTGCTGACATCCATGATGACGTCTCAGACTGATTCAACTCTTCAACATCTGAACTAATGAACTGGCTTACAATAACATACTTTGTTTTTCCTTGGAACTATCTGTGGCGTTCCTTGACTGTACTAGCTTTCTTACTTTGGATTGGTTTTGCCATCACGTTATTTTTGTTCATACATGGTCATTTTCTTCTTGAAAGATTGGTGGATTGAGGTTCTAAAACCACATTTTTCATCACACAAGGTCCGAAGAGACTTGTCCTTTGTGAACATTTCCACGATACCAAGTCCTGATGGGATTGTTTGGGATAAAGTAACATTTGATATATACGGTCCACGGAGGGTATTCAAATACCATATGTGTTCAAACTTTCCATGAATTATATAATAAAACCAGGCATTGTTTCTGATGATTGGGATGTGAAAATAGTTAATTCTATGATGACTGAATTGCAGTATTATACTGTATTTGAAAACGAAGATGTTTATCAATCTAAAGAAAATTATGGTGATATGTTTTGCTATAATTATTATGGACACCATTTCATACACAGAGCAAGCAGCCCCATGACTGTTTTTAATTATACACAATGGGAACATTGTCTGACTCCACCACAAGGGAGTTCCAAAACGTATACTGAAAAGTTAACATATTTTTCTGGGCATGATGTTAAAAATGCTGAATCGTATTATTTTAAATTGCCACATACTGAAAACGTACGTATGTTATTGACAAATACAAAATGTATATATTCGGAATCCTTTGTTTCCTGGTTGACTATAGAAGGCTATGAATATTGGCTGAAGTCGATTGACTTAAAAAGTGTGTGGGGAACGAGACATTGGCAAATAAGGGGGAAGGAAGCTTTATTCAGAGCATGCCTGATACCTGTACAAATGATATTCTTAAATGAAACGTTACAACAAACAAGTTGTCTAGGCTTAGCAAAGATCAAAGAATTAGACACGTACAGTATACCTGTTCCTGCAAAAGTTTATAAATGGCAAAAATGTACAAATGCAACGGCAGATCAGCTCGATGAATGGGTCCAGAATGGTACATTTAATGTTCCGCTGACACGTCCTGGCGGGTAATTATTGTGGCCAGTAGATACCAATGGGTGTCACCAACATTTTATCAACTCCTCGGGGGCTTTTAGAACTAATAGGCTGGACCCTCGCTATATATCATCCGAACATGCGGGTATAGTTACAACATACAGTGTAGGGAAACTATGCCAGCAATGTTTAGGAACTTCCTCACTAGATGCGGTTAGAGAACACCTAAGTCTCTTGTCTAATAATAATGACTTACAGGATTTCCTGTTAGGCCCCAGAAAACACTGCATAAAGCGTTTCTTATATGAAATATGGAAGCTTTCTCAACAAGAAGCAGCTGCTCGATTGAGGCAAATAGATCAGGAAAATCTAAAAAAGACATTAGCTGTTTGGGATAATGTCTTTTTGTAGCTCTTGTTCAGCTCCTGGTATCCTGCTTGAATATTCAGTTTTAAATATCGACTACCAAAATGTTATAAAGGTAAATGTGTGTAGATAAATACAGATTGTTCATCCTTAATCACACACACACACACCCACACACACAGACACAAAAATATCACTGTATCTTATGTCAGTGCCACAGTGAAAGAATTTGCAGTACTCCACTGGTTAAACTGTCATAGTGCTTGTGTTTCTCCATATTCACAAAAGAAGCTCAAATGTTCAAGTCACCTGGCCATGATGAAGGCATAAAATGGACTTCCAATCATCAAATTCCAGTCCAAAGGAAAGAGTTTCGTATTGCGTTAGCTTTTGATAGGACTTTAGGGGATCCTGGCCTAGTCACTGAGCAAACCCAGGTCTTATCTCCCCAGATTACTGCCCATGATAAGAACCTTACTTTGATTTGATTCCCCCACCCCCCAAATGCTATTATTTAGGTACAAACTGGTTAGCCTAACACACCCCATATATAAGCTGGTCCATAAAAACAGAATTTTGGGGCTCAGAGTTTTGTGCCTCCCATTGTACCTCTGATCATCTTTTCTCTACTAAGGATCCTGAGGTCCTTCCCATAAATCCTTCTTATTCAGTCACACAGCAATCTGAGATTCCTGAAACATACCATGAGTATCTTGCTGTCCACTATCAAAGAGTTACATCCTTATCAACCTTTTGACTGCACTATCTAAATTCTTCCAGATGCTGTAGTCCTTTATGGAGTGCATTTTTTCTTATCTCCTAGGAAACAACAAGCCTTAAGAGAATATTGTAATGGAACTTTAGTGAATGGTCTGATTGTTCAATCTAAGACACCAGATAGAGTCTCTTTATTTTTTGTACCTAAAAAGGCCCTTCAGAACTACCCCTGTGCATATATTACAGGGGTATTAATATGGTAACCATTAAAGATCGCTATCCCTTACCCCTCATTTCTGATATTTTGAGGCTGTTCAAGAGGATAAAGTTTTTACAAAAACTGGATCCCAGGGGTTTGTACCACTTGATGCGCAAGCAGGCTATGAATAGATGACAGCATTTAGGACACCCTTCTGGTATTATGAGTACGATGCAATGCCTTTTTTGTCTCTGAAATGCCCAAGCCGTATATCAGTTTTTCATGAACGCCATCTTTAATGCTTTGATCATCCAGACAATGGCTGCCTGTCTTGATGACATTCTTATTTTTTTTAAAGAAGCCAGATGATCCGTTCCACATCAAACAGCTTCTGCAACATCTGAGGTAGAGTAAACTACTGGTCAAACCTGAAGTGTTTACTTTTGGAAGAAGTATTGGATTATCTGGGCTATGTTCTCTCTTCTGAAGGAATTGGCATCAACTCGTGAAATGTTCAAGCTCTCTAGGACTGGGCAACCCTTCTTAATTAAAGGAAATACAAAGTTTTTAAACTTGGCAAATTTAAATCGAAAATTCTTCCAGAATTTCTCCAAGCTTGTCATAACAATCAGTGATTTTTCCATAGAACTATAGTGCCACATTAGCCTTCAAAAATCTGAATAAAGAGTTCACCTGAACTTCCATTTTACAAATGTCTGATGTCTCTAAGCTATTTATTATTGAAACAGATGATTCAAACCAAGCTATAGTAGTTGTCTTTATTTGACTCAGTCAAGACTAGGAAGAACATAAAGTTGAATTCTTCTTGCAAGAAAATCTCCCCAGCAGAAACTATTCTGTTCTAGAAAATAACTTCTAGCTATTAAACCAGCCTTCATTGAGTGGTGAAATTTTTTACTTGGAGCCCAATTCAGGGTAACAGCCTGCACCAATCACAGAAGTTTCCAACTTCTCCAACAGGCAGAATGGTGGAAGTGAAGAAAAGCATGTTCGGCTTTCAGGAGTTTGATTTTTTTAAATTATTTCCGACTTATATTTGTGGCTCAAATAGTATTATTGTAGATTGTTTATTCAGGCAATTTCCTGAACATAAGGTTTCAAGGACTGTGGAGAAACTACTTACTCCTCAAGGTTTCATTCTGTCTGATTTCAGATAAAAAAATAAAAATGGTCTGATTTTTGTTCAAAACCTTTTCTTCATTTGAGACATTCACAGAAAATATATATTGCAATTACATGTATTAATCTCCAGACTCAGAGGTATAAGAGTCACAGAAATTCAGTCAGAAGGAGGTTATTGTGGCTGCCCCTTCATCGCAATTTTATAAAGTTTGTCTACTCTTATGACATTTGCACCCAAACAAATCTAAAGCACAGAGAAAAGTGTGGTTTTTATTGACACCTGATATTCCCTCTAGCCCTTGGGAAATCATCACTACTGACTTTATAGTTAAATTGCCTCCATTTGAAAATTGCACCACTATAATGGTCACATTTGATGTGTATAATAAAATGCCTCACTTTTCTGCTCTTTCTAAACTACCAATTTCGCAAGAAATTGTATAGATGTTCTATGCAGACATATTTAGGCCCTGTAGACTACCCTTGAAAATGATCTCAGACAGAGATCCTTAACACATCTCTAACTATTAAAAATCCCTGTGTCATAAACTTGACATCTAGAGATCTTTAACTTCTGGATTTCACCCTCATGAAATGGCCAGACTGAAAGACTAATTTGAACTCTTGAAGAATTCAGAAGGTGCTATATTTCTTCTGTCTAAGACAATTGGAAATCTCACTTACCAGAAGCTAAGTTTGCTTTCATTAATTCTATCCATACTTCTACCAGGTTTTCTCCATTCTTTGTTTTATCTGGATTCAATCCTTGAACCTTTTCAGATCCTTTGGAAACGAATGACCAGATACATGTGGTTAAGAGTCATTGGAGACGGTAAAAAAATCTGGGAAAAAATCATTCAAAATCTGAAACAAAGATTACAGGCCATCCAGTACAGACGACTAACAACATTCAATATGACAGAAGACAGAGTTGGTTGTTCTCTATCAATCTACTTCTTTAGGTCTTGGTTCTCCTCTAGATACTTCGGGCCATTTAAAATTTCCAAGATCAATAATCTGGTCACTGTATGACTCAAGCTTCCCTTTCCAGAAGGATACATCCTTCTTTTTATAGTTCCCTTTCAAAGACCTATCTTATCTCTGAGGGATTTGGGTAAAAAAGGCCAGCTAATTTTCTGGTTCATGAACATCCTGAGTTTGAAGTTCAGGAAATGTGTGATTCTCGTTACTATAAAGGGAAACTCCAATATCTTATTGATTGGAGAGGGTATTGTAATGCGATTCCAACTTTTGTAATAGGGCTGCATGTTTAGGAAGGCAGCACTGCTGTGTGTGGGAGCCTGACTGCAACTCACACCGTTAGTAGTTGTTGGAATAAACCCTGGCTAGCTCACTGTGCCTCACCCAAACCTCTAACATGTCAGGGGAAAGGGGATTATGGCAACCTCAACATGACACTCTGACTCCTCAGGAAAGTCGTGGAAACAGATCGTACCCCTTTCGTTCAGTTACTCAGGCATGCTGAGGCGAGACAAAAAGATGTGAGGTACGTTTTCAATACATTTATTGAAAAAATCGCAATCTACCTTATAAAGAATGAGCTGCAATAATTAGGCAGATGAAACAATTCAAGGTGATCAGCATTACCATCAGGGTAAGGAAGATAAGCAATCCAACTATGATTTATCTGGTTCTGGATGCTCTAGAGATTCTAGAAGTTCCTACCTAGCCCTATGTCTTTCTATGAGAGCACAGTGGTTGTATCCCTCTACTCGGCTTGATCTATGGGATAAGCCCCTGCACCACACCTGGATAATGTGTCAGGAATCAGCCTGTGATGTAGATGGCAATCCGCTTGGGAAGCTGGCAGATCATCACCGGCTGAGCTGCATGTTACACAGTATGTGTCCCATGAACATCATGGCTGGAATAGCCTCTGCCCTCTTTGAGCATTGCAGGGTCTATATTATAAACCATTCCACCTCGAGAATACAGTTCTGATGTAATGCTGTGTCTGGGTGATAGAAGCAGTCTCCTGTACAGGCAACGCATGCTAGCCTACCGTGTACTGCAGTCCATAGCCCTGGACAAAAAGTACTGATTATATATGTTGTGCAAAGGCTAAGCGAAACAAGGAGTGTGTTCCTTGCTTTCCTAGAATAAAAGCAAACTGATAAAAGGTGTAAAAGCCTTTCCTAAAAGCAGTCTCACGAACATGAATAGTGAATAAAATATGAATAAAAACATACGTTATAAAACTAATCTAAAACAGGGTGACCAACTTGGGTCCTAAAAGGGTCCTCACAACACCCTTCCCTTGCCAGTAATAGAGTACAGATTCTAAACCCATCTAAAATAATAGTCAGTAAAAATCTAAAGCGAGTAAAAATGTCCACACCAACAAGCAGAGTATGCTGATCAAAAGGGCAGCCAATAAAAGTTTATATAACAGGACCAAATTTAAAGTCTTAAGAGTTCAACATTACGTCATCAAAAACATATGGTGTGATAAAATCCAAGAGGGATCTCTCCTCCACAGACGAAATTATCACCAAAGCCTCATCCAGGTCAAAGGAACAAACATGATACGAGAACTCAGCTGCAGCTGAGGGGGCAACATTCAATGCCATGCCCACAGAAAGAAACCCTGGAGCCGTAGCATCCACGTTGCTGTAATGTGGCTCATAGAAGGCATCACGAAGCAACCGTATTCTCATAGGACAACTACGGGAATGAACTTTCAACGGTTGTTAATGGTAATGTCGAGGTCTCTTCCCTTGAAAGTTTAAAAGATGCGATGGCCTGCCAGAGAGCATAGGGAGCCGAATCCCTCCTCCCGACCGGACTTGCCAGTGCAGTGTCCTTTGCAGCTGACTTCATCGTTACCAGGAGACGTGAGCAGGAACAGATGTGAGGAGAAAGGTGACTCGAGACAAAGCGAATCAATAGCGTTGGACGCGTTTTAAATAACCAAGTTGCTGCTGCGCTCAAGAGCTCTGTGGAAGTTTTCCGCATGCTGAGCACACGCGGCTTGTTGACTCAATCATGCGGTTCCTGTCGGGGGGGGGGGGGGGGGGGGTTCCATGTGCTCTCTGGCTGCCGTCTGCAACGGTGTGGCATAGTGAGACAAGGAATCTGAATAACACGCATATACAATTACGGGCACATGAATTGAAACATAAATATATGAATGGGCACATGAATTGAACAGCAATACATGAAGGGACATAAATTGTGTCAAACAGTAAGGTGAAAACAAATAATCAATAAGTAAACATAACTCATACACATCATATATATGACAAACAACCAAGAAAGAGCTCAGGTTGAGCAATGACTGGATGCTTCATTTACTGAACTCAAGCTGTTTGCGGGCAGAGACTGTTGGACCCCCATGACATAATCAGAAAAACAGGATAAGGTTGGGGTAAAAGGTACAGGTTCCGGACAAAACAAATGTGAGCAGATTCATGTATGTAGGAAGTACCTGTCGCTTAGCAAGACACACTTCCAGTGCGCTCTCGAAAGACACAAGAATCAGTGGAACACAAGCTGCACACAATAGAATACCGGCCAAAAAGACAGTGACCAGTCCTTGTTTAGTTCCTCCAACATTGGTACTCCAAAGTACAGCATCATGCATTTACGACACAGCTGAGTTGATGGCAGCTCCGTCAACCTTTGGCTTTGAGAGGGACATCCATTGCAGACTAAACAGTGCAATAGCAAGATAACGCCAATTAATGCCAACACCAGTGGTATGACTCAAAAAAACTCTCAAAAATATTGAGTGGATGGCTGATGGTATTATTCCAAAGACAGTGTGGAATGCACTCACAAAGCCAGACCCTATTGCCTTTAAAAGAGTACAACCCCTGTGGTGTTTTAAGCACTGAAAATGCAACTGACAAGTTCACCGAAGTACCTTGGCAAGTTGGTATTGAAGGGGGGTTGTATCTCCACTGATGACCTCACTAGGTTTCACTGGCAGATGTGAGTGCCACATGTTTTTGAAACAATAATGCTTTCAGCCTGCTCGGCTTGTCAAAGTTGACATTTATTTAAAGAAGCAATGGATGCCACATATTTGCTACTCTAATCTCCTGCTTGGGGGAGGGAGGGGCTGTGAAATAACACATTTCTACATCAGGTCACTAACTGAAAAACGGAAATCACATATGGGACATCCTTTCTCATCACACAGCAGCCTTCAGCACTCAGCATCAAAAAACTACCATTTCAAAGTAACTAAAAAAACACTAAGAGAATTAAGGGGATGGGAATACCCTTCAAGTAGCAGGCTAAATTAGCCGCTGAAGCATTCCATACCCCGTGCAATGCCACTTCTTTACAATCATTGAATGGCTTACAGAAGTTTCACAATCCCTACCGCTATGAAAAACTTCTTTTTTCCCCACTCACTTGTAATCAAAAGGCAGCTCACACACCTTCTAAACAAAAACTCTCCCATAAACATTCAAACCTGCCCACCGGAAAGTGCTTCAAACACAAAGTGAATTGAAAGGTCGCTTTTGGCAGGGATATTACCCCATGTACTAATCACACTGATGATTGTGTTTCAGCCACTGTAAAAGGCAACATTTCTTACTTTTCTGGGTTAAGCATTGTATATGTTGCATCTTTCTTTGCTAAATGGTGAAAATAACTCCTTTGTGTTCACGTGATTCCATTGTATGCAGTTCAATTTCAGAACATGTAAAGTCCACCTTAACTGCATGATGGGCCTAAGCTGACTCTATCCACATTGTAGGAATTACTTGTCATTTTGTTTTATTTCTATTGCAGACAACACAACATTGATTAATGCCCTCTCTAAGTTTGGCTCAACTATTTGCCTTTAACGAGCAGCAGCTTTCATTTGCGAAAGCTTCCAAATTTAATTGTATATTGCAAACGAACGAGTTACTTACCTTCGGTAACGATTTTTCTGGTGGATACATTAGCTACCTGTGGATTTCTCACCTAATGAATACTCCCATGGTGCCAGCATTCGACGGAAATCTTCTTCCCAGCTTCTGCACGTCGACGAGGACGTCACATTTGCCCACGCGACGCCGTCTGACGTCATGCTGGCAATAAGAGGTCCTCGCCGACGTGCCGACGTCAGTGCCAACACTTTTTTACGTGCCTGAGAACAATAATCCAATGCAATGAAAGATAAAGACAACATCTCATAACATTGTAAACTACACATCATTGCAAGAAAATGGCTATAGATTTAATAAAACCTCTTTTTTTTTTAAACCAATACATATATACACTAAACAAGTATATACACAAATAAATAGATATATATATACAAATATCCATATATACATAATCTATTGCAGTCCTCAAGACCAAGAGGAGCACACTCAAGGATTACTTGGTGAGACCAAAAAGGCAACAGGGAGGCGGGTGGGTCCGTGAGGAATCCACAGGTAGCTAATGTATCCACCAGAAAAATCGTTACCAAAGGTAAGTAACTCGTTCTTCTGATGGATACAACTACCTGTGGATTCCTCACCTAATGAATAGAGTCCCAAAGCAGTACCGCGCTCGGTGGTGGGTGCCTGAATGGTCAAACCAAGAAATCCTGCAGCACTGACCGTGCAAAATGGCCATCCCTTCTGAACTCAGAGTCCATGCAGTAATGCTTCGCAAAAGTGTGAAGGGACGACCAAGTTGCGGCCTTGCAGATGTCGACCACAGGAACACCCCTAGCCAAGGCCGAAGTGGCCGACTTAGCCCTGGTGGAATGAGCTCTAATACCATCAGGAGGATCCTTCTTTGCTAAAGAGTAACACATTTTAATGCAAAGAACAACCCACCTGGAGAGTGTTCTCTTGTGGACTGCCTTTCCTCTCCTCTTGCCCACGTATCCGATGAAAAGCTGATCATCCAGCCTGAAATCCTTCGTTCTGTCAATGAAGAAGCTTAACGCCCTCTTTGGGTCCAAGCAATGAAGTCTCTCCTCTTCTTTTGAAGGATGAGGCGGAGGATAGAACGTGGACAGAGTAATTGTCTGGGCCAAATGGAAGGGTGAAACAACCTTCGGAAGGAAAGCAGCCTTGGTCCTCAACACCACCTTATCCCCATAAAAAGTTGTATAAGGGGGTTTTACCGATAAAGCCTGCAACTCACTCACTCTCCTTGCAGATGTTATGGCCACCAGGAAAACTGTTTTAATAACTAAGAACCTTAAGGGGCAAGAATGCATAGGCTCAAAAGGGGACCCCATGAGGAAAGTCAGGACCAAGGACAAATCCCATTGAGGCATAACGAAAGGTTTTGGAGGGTATTTATTCATAAGGCCCTTCAAGAATCTAAGAATTATAGGGGATTTAAATAACGATGGTTGGTCTGGAAGACAAATGAAGGCTGACAAGGCAGACAAGTAACCCTTAATCGTAGCCACTGCACAACCTTTCTGCGCTAGAGACAAAGCAAAAGATAAAACGTCTGAAAAATGAGCACGTAAGGGATCAATGTGCCTCTCTCCACACCATACCACAAATTTGGACCACCTATTAGCGTAGATAGTTTTAGTGGAGTGCCGCCTGGCCGCTAAGATAACATCCACTACATCAGGTGGGAGAGAAAAGGAACTCAGGTTGCCCCGTTCAGTCTCCAGGCATGAAGGTGCAGGCTCTGGAGGTTGGGGTGTAAAACCTGCCCCTGCGACTGCGAGAGGAGGTCTGCCCTGAGAGGGAGACGGAGCGGAGGGCACAGTGAGAGTTGGAGAAGGTCGGAATACCACACCCTCCTTGGCCAATCCGGAGCTATTAAGATTACTTGGGCCCGGTCTTGGCGAATTTTCCTCAATACTCGAGGAATCAAGGGTATGGGGGGAAACGCGTAAAGCAACTGGTCGCACCAGGGTCTCTGAAACGCGTCCCCCAAAGCCCCCTGCACCGGATACTGGAGACTGCAGTATAACGGACAGTGCGTGTTCTCTCGGGTGGCAAACAGATCTATCCGAGGAACCCCCCACATCTGGAAGATTAGACGGACTTGATCTGGATGGAGACGCTACTCGTGGTCGGCCGAGAAATGGCGACTGAGATTGTCCGCACGTACATTCAAGACTCCGGACAGATGATTTGCTACCAAGCAAATCTGATGGTCCTTTGCCCAGGACCATAGTCGAAGAGCTTCTCTGCAGAGAAGGTACGACCCCACTCCTCCCTGTTTGTTTACATACCACATCGCGGTAGTATTGTCCGTCAGGACCTGAACCGACTGACCGCGAAGGGAAGGGAGGAAAGCCTTGAGAGCCAGACGTACAGCCCGCAACTCCAACAGATTGATATGAAAAATCTGTTCCTCTGGAGACCAAAGCCCTTTGATCTCCAGATCCCCCAGATGAGCTCCCCACCCTAGAGTGGAAGCATCCGTTATGACCGTGGTCACTGGTGGTGACTGCGTGAACGGCCTTCCTTGGGAAAGATTGTCATCCGCAATCCACCACTTCAAGTCCGCAGCAGCATCTCTGGAGATCTTGACAGAACCCTCAAGATCTCCTCTGTGTTGAGACCACTGCCTTCGGAGGCACCACTGAAGAGCCCTCATGTGCCAGCGAGCATGCGTGACCAACAGTATGCAGGAGGCAAACAAACCGAGCAGACGAAGGACCTTGAGGACTGGAACGACCGCTCCATTTTGAAACATTGGAACCAACTCCTGAATATCTTGAATCCGCTGAGGCGGAGGAAAGGCTCGATCCAATGTTGTATCCAGTACTGCCCCTATGAACAGGAGGCGTTGAGAGGGCTCTAGGTGAGATTTGGGCACGTTCACCAAAAAGCCCAGGTCGAACAACAACTGGGTTGTTGACTGCAGATGATGCAACACAAGCTCCGGGGACTTGGCTTTGATCAACCAGTCGTCTAGGTAAGGGAATACTGCTATCCCATTCCTTCTGAGCTCTGCCGCAACCACCGACATCACCTTCGTGAAGACTCGGGGTGCTGAAGTAAGACCGAACGGGAGGACCGCAAACTGATAGTGCTGCGACCCCACCACAAACCGGAGATACTTCCTGTCCGACTTGAGTATCGGGATATGAAAATAAGCATCCTGCAAGTCGACAGACACCATCCAATCTCCATTGTTCAACGCCAAAAGCACCTGAGCTAGGGTCAGCATCTCGAACCTTTCCTGCTTGAGGAACCAATTCAAGATCCTCAAGTCCAGGATTGGTATCAACCGACCATCCTTCTTGGGAATCAGGAAGTACCTTGAGTAACAACCTCGACCCCTTTCCTGCTCTGGAACCAACTCCACCGCGCCCTTTAAAAGGAGGACTTGAACCTCCTGTTCTAACAACAGGAGGTGTTCTTTTGAACAATAAGATGGGCGGGGCGGGATGGGGGGTGGAAACTCCCGAAATGGAAGGGTGTAGCCTTTTCCCACAATGCTGATAACCCAAGTGTCTGATTTAATAGCCTCCCACTTGTGAAGAAAATGCAGTAACCTTCCCCCTACAGGATAGGAGTGACTGGGAATTGGTGGAAGCCTAAGGCTGCTTCCCCTGCTGCACCCTTCTAGAGGACGAGGAAGAGGCAGAGTGCTGCTGAGAGGCTCCCCTGGTGCGGGCCCTACCCCTCCCTCTAAATGATCTAAAGGTGAGAGAAGAGGCAGGTTGCTGGAATCTCCCCCGAAAGGAAGAGGAGGAAGAGCCACGTCCAAATCCACGAAACCTCCTAAAAAACCTGGAGGAGGCAGAAGAAGCGGCTTGCAGCCCTAATGACTTGGCTGTGGCCCTGCTTTCTTTAAACCTTTCCAAGGCCGAATCTGCTTTGGCTCCAAAAAGTTTGTACCCATCAAACGGGAGGTCCAACAGGGTCGACTGCACGTCAGCAGAGAACCCTGAGTTGCGAAGCCAAGCCTGTCTCCTCGCAACCACAGCCGTGCCCATCACCCTAGCCACTGAGTCAGTCGTATCCAACCCAGATTGGATAACCTGGGTTGCAGCAGCCTGGGCATCCGAGACGATATTCAAAAGTCCTTGGGGAAGCTCCGTATGTGAAGATGTTATCTCGTCCATAAGAGCATAGATGTACCTCCCCAAGATACATGACGCGTTGGTGGACTTCAACGCCATGCTGCAGGACGAGAATATTTTCTTGGACTGTGAGTCCAACTTCTTGGAGTCTCTATCCCCCGGCACCGTCGGAAAAGATCCAGGCGCAGATCTAGAAGAACAGGAGGCCTGGACCACCAAGCTCTCCGCCGTAGGGTGTCTGGACAGAAAGCCAGGGTCAGATGGTGCAGCCCGATACCTCCTGGCCACAGCCCTATGAACAGCCGAGGAAGATACCGGCTTCTTCCACACCTCCAACACCGGATCAAGCAAAGCCTCGTTGAATGGTAAAAGAGGCTCCGCTGCAGTAGAGGCTGGATGCAGGATCTCAGTCAACAAATTCTGTTTCGCCTCCGCTACCGGCAAAGGCAATTCAAGAAAGTTAGCTGCCTTTCTTACCACAGCGTGAAAAGTGGCTGCCTCCTCAGTTTACTCCCCTGGAGATGACAAGTCCCACTCAGGGGAAGTATCCAGCCCACTAGCTGTATCCAGTCCATGAAGACCCTCGCCAGAATCCTCTATCTCTCCTTCCTCCAAGACCCGTTGGTATTCCTGCTCCTCCAAGAGACGGAGAGCACGCCTCCTAGAATGTAGCCTCTCTTCAATACGCGGCGTCGACATGGCATCCGCCGAATTCGAGGAACGACGCCGATCGCCGGATCCATCCGACGCCATGTCCGGCGCCACAGGCAGCTTCGACACCGAGGTAGGAGCCGGATGCAGAGAGGCACGTCTCGGAGCCTCCGATGGTCCTGTCGGAGTCACTGGTCGAAACCCCGAAGTCGACGGGATGGAAACCTCCGGGGCCGAAACCTCTGGGTCCACCGGAGCGGACACCGGAGCCGACACCGGCGCCGAGCCCACATTCACTAAGGGGAGAAAGGGCATGAAGGGTGCTGGCCGTAGCGGTGCCGGAGCACCCAAGGTGAAAGCCAACGGCCCCGAAGGACCAGTTGGAGCACCTCCTGGAGCCATCTGCTGAAAGATGGTATACATCGCATTCAAAAATGCGGTATTATCGGCTCCAGGGGCAGGAAAAGCCGGATACTGGGGTGCCTGGATCGAAGGCGACCCCGACGCCAGCCTCGACGTCTGCGACGCCGGAGAGAACACCTGAGGCTGCGTCACTTCAATCACTCAAGATGTCTGCCCAGGCGAAGTGGGCGAAGCCGGAGAAGGCAACGGCGTAGATGGATGTGGAGTGACTGTGGGACTGACCTCCTAAGTCTTACGACGCCGAGCCGAAGGCGACCTCGATCGAGACCTCTGGCTGGAATGGCGCTGTGAATCCCTACGGCGCCGGGAGTCTCGATGACGCCGATGAGTCTTCGGCGAGGAGGACTTCCTATGATGCTTCTTCTCCTTCCTCTTCGACTTCGCCATGAAGAGTTTAGCCTCTCGCTCTTTTAGGGCCTTGGGATTCATGTGTTGGCATGAATCACATGTTGCGACGTCGTGGTCGGAGCTTAAGCACCATAAACAGTCCGTGTGTGGGTCCGTAACGGACATCTTGCCCCCACACTCCCGACAGGGCTTGAAACCAGACTTCCTCTGAGACATAGTAACTCTCAGATAAAAATCACGCAGCAGAAAAAAACACTGTAACTTCGAAAGCAACAGTAGCTCCCTCGAAGATAACCGTTTCGAACGCACGGAAAAAAGGGAACTGACGTCGGCACGTCGGCGAGGACCTCTTATTGCCAGCATGACGTCAGATGGCGTCGCGTGGGCAAATGTGACGTCCTCGTCGACGTGCAGAAGCTGGGAAGAAGATTTCCGTCGAATGCTGGTGCCATGGGAGTATTCATTAAGTGAGGAATCCACAGGTAGTTGTATCCATCAGAAAAGAATCTTTTGGAGCGTGGTTTTCTAGGACCTAACACTAAATTTTGCCAATCGAGGTCCTCAGAGAGGGGAAAGTGGTTTTCTTTTACAGATGTCAAGGTAGAATGTTGCAACCATTGCTGACATAACTTTCCCATGCTGTATGTAGAGACTGTACCTGTATGTTTTGTATCAGCCTAATTAAGGTCTGCTCTGCTTGCTTTAAAACCCTGAGTAGAGTTAAAAAAATGTGCATGACACCAGTTTGGGTCTACTAGCCACAGTAACCACCCATTGAGACTTGAACATGTGGAACTAGATGTACCATTTCTGACCACAACTTAAAGCTGATCGTCTGGATATTTTACAATACTTTGCCAATTGTCAAACGTTGCAATTGAGGAAATACTGGGCACATTCATATCTTTTACTTTAGCTAAACCAAGTCTAATTGTCTGTTCAGAAAAATCATCTGTAATGGAATAAGGCATACTTTAAATAAGGCATCAATGTTGTGTACTTTTGTTTCCCAAACTGATTTTAAATCAATTGTTTCTTTCCAATAGGCATAGCCTTTAATAGCTAGTTGGGAAACAAATGTATTTGAATAAAGTAACTTAGCATCGTAAGCAAAGTTTTCCTTGGTGTTGTTGCTGGTAATTTGAAAAAATATGACACACGATCAGTAGCATCATGCCCAGAAAAATATGTGAAGTTGTCTAATTATATTTTGGAACTTTCCACTGGTGGAGTCGGACAATATTCCCATTGTGTTTAAAGACAAACTGCAAGTGGGGTACTAGCTCTGTTTAATGGTGCTCATAATAATGATAACAGAACATTTTGCCATAATTAGGGAACACATGTACATGTCTTCACTTTCAAATACAGTTGAATTTTTGAGCTCAGAGAGCATTAAATCAACCATTTGTACGTCCCAGACATCAAAAACAACACTAGGGAGTTATTACAACTTTGGAGGAGGTGTTAATCCATCCCAAAAGTGACGGTAAAGTGACGGATATACCACCAGCCGTATTACGAGTCCATTATATCCTATGGAACTCGTAATACGGCTGGTGGTATATCCGTCCCATTTGGGATGGATTAACACCCCCTCCAAAATTGTAATAACCCCCTAGGTGTGATATTATTCATAGAAATGTTGAAAACATATGGAAATTGAATAGTCTCAGTAAGGCCAAGTATATCATATGATACTTTATCCCAAACAATCCCATCAGGAACTGGAACAGCAGAAATGTTCTCAAGAGACAAATCTCTTGAAGACAATTGAGTCTTCAATACCTTATCTACCAATTCAACAACAGAGCATTTAGGAAGATAATGCACATGTATAAGCAGAAAGAAAACAATCACAAATCCAATCCACAGGAAGAAAGCAAACAAAGTCAGTATAATTCACAAGTAGGACCATGGACAGAGCACAAACGTGCATTTAAGCCAGTTGAATAATTTACGTATACTATGAAGTGAAGGTGTTGATGAGTTTGAAAAGACATTGCTAATGTCGACAAAACATCCAGAAACAGTCTGGGTGAAGACAGGAGCCACTGCAGGTGAAAGAAAACTGGTAGACGCCTCAAATGGTGGTTTATCATAAACAGCTCCATTGCTTTGAGATGTAGTAGAGGACTGTAGATTTATGTCAGGTGTGATTCTAGTGCTTGTGGTGGTAATTGTAATCAACAAAAGTTCATTCTATGTTCTCCCCAGACTAGGGTAAACAATTTCAGTGTTGTTTAATGCTTGAAGAGGCCTCTCCAGTAGGATAAGGTGATGGGTTAGGGATCTAAGCCGGAATCCTCTAGGTCTACTGTGCAGATCGGCCACATGATGCAATTTGACTGGATCAACGGAGACCAAGCATATGTCTTTATCACCAGCAAGCAGTGATAGAATCACAATTCTGGTACCTTAGATTCCAAGAACTGGCACCAGTGCATGGTATGATGGGCCAAACTCCTGTTTCACAGCAATCTTTTTACGAACCAGATCCCCAACTTTTGGAATCTAGCCTGTAGATGTTGGTGAATCCCTCGTTCCGAAAGTGGCTGCATGTATAGTAAAACATTCATCTCTGAAATATTGTAATTTCTGCAGACAATGAGACAATCATTTATGTCAAAGGGAGTTTCTGCTGCCACTGCACCAGGAATATAAAGATCTAGAACAAACATTGGAATGCCAAACAGGACTTCATATGACTACCCAAAGATCAAGGCAGATTATTTAGTGCTCTCAGGATCCCCTACAGGTGATGGATCCAACTACGACCTGCCCCGAACCTAATACTCTAGCTGTCAAGTCTTGTATTTTTTATTTCCACTATAGAATATCCCTCAAGATGATAAGGGGAAGAATAATGCACTGCTATGCCAAGGATTCCTATGGTCTCCCTCCTATAAGCTTTTGAGGCAAAAGCAGGGCCCAGGTCTGAGTGGAATGCAGCAACTGCATATGTATGTATAAAGACTTTCAAATCTTTAATAACAGTGCATATGTCAGCTGATCATTGTGGCCACACTCAAAGGAGTCTGGTGCAGGGGCCTACAGCAAGTCAAATATATTTCTATGCACTGCCTGAATTTAAAGGACCACAATGGTAGGTACACAAACTGCATAAGCTTGTTGGACACTATAGGGCATATTTATACTCTGTTTGCACCAAATTAGCGTCATTGTTTTTACTCTAATTCGGTGCAAAACTACCTCCATATTTATACTTTAGTGCTAGACCTGTCTAGCTCCAAATTTATGGAGTTAAAGTCATTTTTTGGAAGTGGAAACCTACCTTGCCTTAATGAGATGCAAGGTAGTCGTTCCCGTGCAAAAATTTACTCTATGGCCTTAACGCCATATTTATACTCCCGTGCAAAAATGGTGCACGGGTGGGAGGAGGGGTCAGGCAAAGCTTACTTTGCCCCATTTTTTAACACCTGGGTCAGGGCAGGCGTTAGGGGACATGTGGGCCTATTTCCATGGTGGAACACCATGGAATAAGCCCACAGGTGCCCCTCCCAGGCCCCAGGGACACCCCCACCCACACCACAGGGACAGCGGAGGATGGGGGACCCCATCCCAGGTAAGTACAGGTAAGTATTTTATTTTATTTTATCTTTTAAAGTGCCATTGGGGGCCTTGAAATGGGCGCCCCTACATGGCACTGGGTGCAGTGGCCATGCCCAAGGGACCCTGGTCCCCTGTGCTGGCCACTGGGGTGGTGGACATGACTCCTGTCTTTTCTAAGACAGGAGCCATGTGGTATGGATGGTTTTGCGTCAGAAAATGACTATAGGCAGGTTAGAGTCATTTTTTTTTACTCTAACCTGCCTAAGGTCATTTTTTGGTGCAAAAACCCCTTCTCCCATACTGCCAGCCCAACCCAACTAAAGTATTTTTTTTTGCCGCTAGCCTACCCTTTGCACCGGCTTGCACCCAAATGGTGCAAGCCGGTGCAAAACTAAGTTGGTGCAGTTTCGCACCAAAAAGTATAAATCAGGGCCTAAGATGGGTGTCTGGTGTGGGCATTTAATAGTGGAACATTTAATTTGCTGGCAGATGTCACAGCTAAAAACATACTGCTTTGTCTGTTTGTACAGGTCATCCCACCAATAACGTTTTTGTAGTAGTGAAATAGTAGCCGACATAACCAGCATGGATAGAAGCACCACCCTCATGTGCTGCTTGAATTAATTCTAGCCCATGGTCTGAATTGTTGTATAAGAAATGTTTTGGGCACTTAACTGGTAGGTACATTTTGCTGAATACACTTTGAGTAAAGGGGTGCCATCAGCTGAAGCTTTCATTGCATCCAGTATTTCTTCATCTACCCTCGTATGAGAACGTGTCATCACAGCTACAGTTGCAGTAACCACTGCGGATTTGGCTGCTCAATCAGCCAGTGAATTCCCTATAACGTGTATTCCAACACGTTGATGGTCCAATGTGTGTATTACATGAGCCTGTGGCAGTTTATCTTTGAACTCTACCACCTTAAGCCCCGAGGATTTTATGTTTGATGGTGGTTCCTTTTGAGACTCTGAATCCTTTTATGGGCCAGTAGTGCAGATTTTCATTGAAAGACTGGACACAATAGTACGAATTACACACAGTAAATGTTGGGAATTCAAGATCTGTGTGTTCCAGTGGTAAAGTCAATGCTTTTAGTTCAGCCAGCTGTGCAGTGCAATCCCCTAGGGGCTGCATAAAAATCTGTTGAGGGTGGAATTCTCCATCTGTAGGAGGCCGGCCTGGTTTGTAGTGGGTACCACAGGTACTTACACCTTATACCAGGTCCAGTATACCTGGTCCAGCTATCCTTTATTAGTGAAATGTAGTCAGTGTCTAGAAGCCAGGCTGTCTAGAGGTCGCTGTAGACAGAGCAGCCAAGGCTGAACGAGGAGACATGCAAAGCTCTTGCGATACAACTGTAGTTACACAGTACTTACACAATAGAAATACAATACTCAGTGTTAGCAACAAAAAAACAAAAAAAAGTCTTTTATTTTAGTGACACAAGGCCAAATATATCTTAGAGGCTATACTCCCTTAGGAGGTAAGTATTATACACAAAGTATACACTAGTAACCAAAATCAGGTAAGTAAACAGTCATAAAATATTGCAAATAGTGAAAATCACCATAGGTTACAATGGGCCTAGGGGGAACACAAACCATATAGTAGAATAGTGGAATGCAAATATCGGTTTCCCACCTAGGAAAGAGTAGTGTGTAGAGGGGCGCTGGGAATTTAAGGTTTAAGAAAACACCAAAGGTAAGTAAAGTACCCCACCCCAGAGCCCAGGAAAGCAGAAGTAAAAGTTTCCTCAAAACACACTAGAAGTCATGATAAACAATTATGCAAAAACCAAGCAAGGCTGCAAGACACCAATAGTGGATTCCTGGACCTGAAGACCTGCGGAGAGAGGAGACCAAGTCCAAGAACAGCTGAAGAGAACAGGAGTAACAGGAGCCCCTGCTAACTCGGATGAAGGTGCATACGTGGAACAGACAGCTGCGGGTTCCTGCTTGGTGCAAGAGATGCCCCTCGTCGAAGAGAAGAATGCAGGCTGGTTTTCATCGCTGGATTCCACCAACAAGCCTTGGCTCAAGCAAAAGACGCATTTGGTGGGAAAGAAAAGACGCTACCCGGGCCCAGGGAGGGACCTGGAGCTCTTGGACTGAGGAGACAGAGGGGGGTCTCAGCACTTCAGAGAGCCCTCAGAAGACCAGGCAGCACCCACAGGAGTTCCAGGACATGGAGACAAAGGTGTTGTAAATCACGGTCGTCACAGCACTACACAAAGGGGTCCCACACCGCCAGACAACAACTCAGGGAGCTGAGTCTCACAGGATAGAGTGCTGGGGACCTGGGCTATGCTGTTTATGAAGGATTCCTTGCAGAAGCGCACAGAAGCACCAGGAGCTGCAAAACACGCGGTGCACAGGGGTAGTGTCTGGCAAGGGGAGGAAAGCTCTTACCTCCACCAAATTTGGACAGTTGGACCTTTGGACAGTCAGGGTCATTTTGGTCCACCACCTGTGTTACAGGATCCACACTCATCATCAGGAGAGAGAACCCAGAGTACTAGTTGTTGCTGCAGAGAGGCTGAAGCAGGGAAGTGACTCCGTCACTCCATGGGAGATTCCGTCGGTCCTTCTGGTCCTCAGAGCATTCATGACCTGGAAACTGTTGCAGTTGCTGGCAGGAGCTGAAGTTACAGAGTTGCAGTAGCCTTCTTGGATACTTTGTAGCAAGTTGCAAGTTGTAGAGTTCCTGGAGCAGTTCTGCGGTTGATCCGACAGTAGAAGGTGAAGCAGCGGTTGCAGAGGATCCCTGCTGGAGTCTTGCAGTCTGAATCTGAGGAAACACCCAGTGGAGATACCCTAAATAGCCCTGAGAGGGGGGTTGGCCACCTAACCAGGTAGGCACCTATCAGGAGGGGTCTCTGGGGTCACTTGCTGGCACCGGCCACTCAGATGCTCCCAGAGTTCCCTGACCATCCTGAAAACAAGACTGCAGAACCCAGGGAGACTCTGGAGGAGCTCTGGGCACCACTCCTGGGGTGGTGATGGACAGGGGAGTGGTCACTCCCCTTTCCTTTGCCCAGTTTCATGCCAGAGCAGGGACTGGGGGTCCCTGAACTGGTGTATACTGGACTATTCAAGGAGGGCAGTATATGTGCCCTTCAAGCATCTCCAGAGGCTCTGGGAGGGTACCCCTCCCATGACTGTAACACCTATTTCCAAAGGGAGAGGGTGTAACACCCCTGTCCCAAAGGAAATGCTTTCTTCTGCCTTCCTGGGATTGGGCTGCCCACACCCCAGGAGGCAGAAACCTGTCTGTGAGGTGGCAGCAGCTGGGGCTGCAGTGGAAACCTCAGAGAGCTGGTTTGACAGTACTGAGGGTCCATAGTGCAGCCCCCATGGTGCAAGGAATTGGCCCCCCAATCCCAGAATAAGAGTGGGGGTAAAATTTCCAGTTCCTAGACACCTCATATGGCCATATTCAGAGTTGCCATTGTGAAGCTACATATATGTATTGACCTATATGCAGTGCACACTTATAATGGAGTCTCCGCACTCACGAAGTCCGAGAAAATGGGCCTGGACGCCATGGGGGCACCTCTGCTAGTGCAGGGGTGCCCTCACACACAGGTACTATGCACCTAGCCTTCAGGGTCTGAAGGTCAGATGTATAGGTGACTTATAAGTGACCTAGTGCATTGGAAATGGCTGTGAAATAGTGCTTACACTATTTCACTCACGCTGCAATGGCAGTCCTGAAGAAGTGTTTGTATGAGCTCCTTATGGATGGCAAAAGAAATGCTGCAGCCCATAAGGATCTTCTGGAACCCCAATGCCTGGGTACCTAGGTACCACATACTAGGGACGCATCTGGGGGGTCCAGTATGCCAATCTGAAGTGAAATATGTATTCACTAGACTATAGTGACAAATCTGGAAACAGAGAGAGCATAAGCACTGGAGTTCTGATTAGCAGGACTCCAGTGACACAGTCAAGCATACTGACAAACAGTAAAACATACTGACATGTAGGCCACAAACCATAAGCACTCTTGTCCTGACTAGCAGGATCCCAGTGACACAGTCAAAACAAACTGACAATCAGGCAGAAATTGGGGGTAACATGCCAAGAAAGATGGTACTTTCCTGCACCATCCCCCATAACTGCATAAACAGCTGTGCAAGCCGCAGCGTATTGGTACTAGGTACCTTCAGCGGGCCCTTCTAAACCATAAGTGTAAATAATGTATATGTTGGTGGCATGAAGTACTCCAGTTTGTACTGGAGAAACTCTTGAGTTTGTAGCTTTGGGTCAAAAACATAGTGTATGTTAGAAATGGGGTCTCTAGTTGGCAGTCAGTTTACACCCTGTGCAAGTAGGGACCCTCACTCTAGTCAGGATAAGGGAGATACTCAGCTCAGATAACCCCTGGTCACCCTCTTGGTAGCTTGACACAAGCAGTCAGGCTTATCTCAGGGGCAATATGTAAAGTATTTGTACATACACATACAGTAACACAGTGAAAACATCACAAAAGGACACCACACCAGTTTAGAAAAATAGCCAATATTTATTGAAATCAAACAAGACCAAAACAACAAAAATCCAACATTCACAAGTGAAGTTATCAAATTTTAAAGTAAAAAGAGTCTCAATCCATAAGAGTCAATGGATGCATTGTTTTAACACAAAGTTCCTGGTATGCATCAAAAATAAAGCCGCACGGGCAAGCGTGTGTCCGAAAAGCCAGTGATGTATCAATTCCTTACTCACAAGTGAGGCCGTGCCGGGTAAGCAATTTGTCAATTCTCAGACAAGCAGCCTCAGGTCCGTGAGGTGATTTTGAAGATTTGGCATCCAGGGATGATGCATGGAAAATCCGGACGCATGGCACCATTGAATCTGCGCTGAGCAGACAGTACGTTGATTTCACTGGCACTGCATTGATTTTTCAGCAGCAGGGCAGGCGTTTTGTTGATTTTTCACCACTTGACTCCGGTACATGGATTTTCACCTTGGGGTCACCAGGTTCTCCTTTCAAGGTCCCAGGGACTGGATGTGGCACCACTTGGCAGGACAGGAGTATCAGCAAGAGAGCCCAGGTGCTGCCAGATGAAGTATTTTATGGCCCTGAGACGTCAGAACAGGGGGCCAAGCTCAGTCCAAGCCCTTGGAGAAATTTCACAAGCAGGATTTCAGAAGCCAAAGTCCAGTCCTTTCCCTCTGAAGTCAGAAGCAGCAGGCCAGCACAGCAAAGCAACAGGCAGAGTGGCAGGTCCTCCTCAAACATCAAGCTCTTCTCCTTGGCAGGGGTCTCTTTTGATCCAGAAGTAATTTGAAGTTGTGGGGTCAGCGGTCCAATACTTATACTCTTTTCTGCCTCTGAAGTATGCAAACTTCAAAGGAAAGTCTTTGTAGTGCACAAGACCCTCCCTCTTCCTTGCCCTGCCCCATACACTCTAGGGGGTTGGTGACTGTATTGTATGAGGGCAGGCACAGCCCTTTCGAGTGCAGGTGTCAGCTCCTCTCTCCCACTCTAACCTAGGAAGACTCATCAGGAAATGCAGGACACACCTCAGCTCCATTTGTGTTGCTGTCTAGAGGGAATTCACAAACACCTCAACTGTCAGTCTGAACCAGATATGTATTCAGTAGCCAGGCAGAAGCACAGAACGGTTAAGCAAGAAAATGCCCACTTTCTAAAAGTGGCATTTTCAAACTTACAATCTTAAATCCAATTTCAGTAAAAGATGTATTTTTAAACTATAAGTTAAGAGACCCCCCAAACTCCATGTCTCTATCGGCTCCCAATGGAAACTGCATTTAAAAGCAATTTAAAGGCAACCTCTATTTTAAGATATAGGAGAGATAGGACTTGCAATAGTGAAAACCAAATTGGCAGTATTTCATTATCAGGACATGTAAAATACACCAGTACATGTCCTACTTTTTGAATACACTACACCCTGCCCATAGGGCTGCCTTGGGCCTACCTTAAGGGCGACTTACAGGTAGGAAAACGGTAGGTTTGGGCCTGGCAAGTGGGTGCACTTGCCAGGTCGACATGGCAGTTTGAAACTGCCCACACAGACACTGTAGTGGCAGGTCTGAGACATGTTTACAGGGCTTCTCATGTGAGTGGCACAATCAGTGCTGAAGGCCCACTAGTAGCATTTTATTTAAGGCCCTGGGCACCTCTAGTGAACTTTACTAGACACTTACCAGTAATCAAATATTCTAATCATGGATAAACCAATCACCAATACAATTTAGACAGAGAGCACATGCACTTTAGCACTGGTTAGCAGTGGTAAAGGGGCTAGAGTCCTAAAGCCAATAAAAACAAGTCAGACAAAATAGGAGGAAGAAGGTAAAAGGTTTGGGGATGACTCTGGAAAAAGGGCCAGGTCCAACAGTGTATATCAGTGGCAGTCAAGGAGGTGGCCCATTGTATCAATCTACATGTGAGCTTTTGCATTTGGAACGCTAGCCTTTGTGACTGCCTTTAATGCAGGTACTGGGGTTTCGACAAAGATACACTTTCCCTGAGCAAGTTGTCTTTCCTTAATGACAGCCATCTTAACGGCTGTAAGTATTTTAGCAGTGGACGCAAAAGGCATTTCAGCATTAGAATATAAACGTGATTTATATGCAATCTGCACTGTGTCACAGTCATAGAATGTGATATAGATAAAGCCAATGGCACCCGGAATGATCCCTATGACCAGGTTTGTTTTGTTTTCACGTTTATGTAAGTGTTTTGCTTCAAGCATGTCAGTCTGTAGTGATCTCAGTATTTTTGTGTTCAAATGTCCAATGTTTACTGGAACAATCAGGACGAATTATGTCACATATTGGTTTTATGCGTTGTCCATAATCAGGTATGCATGTTCTGCCAGAACTGAAAAATCCCCAAAAGGTTTATTGTTTTTTAATTGAATTTGGTGATTGCAACTGTGCCCACTTCTCTAGGAAGTGTGGTGGCAGTGTCTTTCCCTTATTCAAAGGCTTGTATCCTAGGAACAGGACACTAATAAAATGAATTTTAGTTTTCTTAAAATTGAATTTGTAGCCATGTTTAGCAGATCCCAATACAATGCGATCTGCCCGAGCCAAGTGTGTTTTTAAGTCATCATCCATTAGATATATGTCATCTACATAGGACAATAACTCTGGTCAATATCATGCAACATTGATATCACAGGGGCAGTGAACAGACCAGGACTGTTTTTTAACCTTGGGGAAGTCGTCAAAATCGGTGCTAAGAACCAAGCACGGAAAAAGCTGATAGATCCGTGCTTTCAGGCACTATGTTTTGGCAGAAAAAAACACAGGCAATATCCAAGGTTGTTTTGTATTTTTTGTGGACAATGTGTTTATTAGTGATGTACTGTGTGAATTTTGTATTGCAATGTACATGTATGACATTTAAATGTCTGTAATCTAAGACTATTCTATATTAATGATCCAGCTTAGTTACAGGAAACAAGGGGATTTTCATTGGAGATACGCAGTGGTACTTGAGTTATGAGAGATTCTCCTTTAAAGGAGCTCTTGCTTCAAGATTTATATGGTATCGTTGTTGCTCTTGCGGGCTAGTCATCATGGGTATTACATGGAAGGGAGAATTCCTATCCCAGCCCACATGGGTGCGGTACAGCTTTGGGGCTTGTGCAAAAGCTCAATCTGTAGCATACGCTTGATTTACTTGCTCTGGAATGAGACATCTTCCCCTTGTGGGTAGGTTCTAACAAACTCCATGGTCATCTTTTTCAGCCAAGAGAATATCATAACTAAATGTTAATCTTTCCCATAAAATTACCTCAATTGTGTGCATTATGTCCACCTCAATTTGTATGTTTAGTTTATAAATGCAATCTGGAGGGACGACTCACTTGTCTGGGTTTGCGACTTCTATGTAGTAGCTCTCACATCCAGAAACCTTTGAAGATTCTGGCGAACTGTTGTGACCTCTGCTGCTCTGTCTAGCAGAGTCACAGTCCACATACTGTTCATCAGTAAGGTTTTCAATATGCGTGGCATATTTTTCTGAAATTCCTGCAAATTTCTTGTTTTTGAATCAGGGTTTTTGTTGATGAAGTTTCTCTTCCTTTTTCATTATTACGTCACATGAGCGGGAACGTTGTAAGTCCTTCTCTGATTTCATAATACTTTTTTTTTCTGCCCTTTTACTGCCGACCTCTGTCAGTCCGCTTGATGGGTGAGTCCTGAAAGGACTGAGAAGGGCATTTATCAGTATACAATTATGTGTCAGGTTTATTTAAATTATCACAGTTTTGTAGGTTGTAGCATTCTTCAGAGCTCTCCGAATGCAGAGATTCTCCTGGTGATTTGACTTTATCTTTATTTGATTTTTGTTTGTCCCAGCATGTCTTTAGAAAACTCTTGTGTTCTCTTGGTATTAACCTTTTCAGGATTACGTTTAAGCTGTGACTTATTTGGTCTGGCCCGCAAATTATCGTGACCTGTACACGTATATGTCTCTGCAATTATTTTTAGTAACTTGCGTACCTGGTGTATTAAAGGAACCTGCATAAGATGTTGGCAAACTGCCAATGCTGCTGCTCTCCTTTTATGTTTCCTAAAATATTTGAGGATACAGTGGCAAAATTGCCAATTAATTTCATCCCCAAGTCCAGGACAGGGGCAGCCCCATATTCATTTTGAATTTGTTTTAACGCTTCCAGTAAAAGCGCACATGATGTGTTATGGCATAAATGGCAGCAAAAGATGTTCCACAGGTAGCACAGTAATCTATTGAGGGTGCCATCCCAAGTGGCGATTTCTGTTTTTATCTTGGGGTCCCACACGGGAAAACACTGCTTCCAGCTGATGATTTTTTTTTTTAGCAATCAAAAATGGAATCTCTTCCTGTGTAGTGGGTATCTTACCCATAATATCATTTATATTCACTGGGCAAATCCCCAGTGTTAATGTTCACATTACAAAGTGTGTAAAGCGTATATTTAGGTTTACTAAATCATGATATAATGGGTGCAGATCTCCTGCCTGTAAATTCGGCATATTTGGATATGTTGTATAGGCAGCTAAAACTGCCCATAGGCCCCCCTCATTGCTAAGGGGACCCAATCTAACACGTGCAACTATGTATGGGAGGGCACCTTGAAACTAATTTTGATGTTCTTGGTAAGATAATGGGACTTCTAAATAATAGTATGTTCTATATTGTACTGGAGGATTAACTACCATGTATGTATGAAATTATTTGAGTTCGCATCGACTGCAGGAAAATTGACCCATGAATAAGATGTTTTCAGTTTTGTATGCATTGTGTGCCTGAACCACAAATGAGACATCTCCCCCCCATTAGGTAGCCCATTTACAAGCAAATGTTGTGTGACAGCATGTCTGCAATCTACTGGAAAAATTAGTGGATTTGACATTTGTAAAAACAGAATTCAGATATTAAATTATCAAGTGGGGTGTCCTTTTAAACGTTCAAGCTTGAACAATCTACAAACAAATATAGGTGCTACCTGTACAGCTGAGAATAATATTTCCCTAACACCATGGACATCTCCGTATAAAGGTGAATATGCAACCTTAAGAATACAAGAGAGGACTACTCAGGAGATCTGTTAAATAAGGACCTGACCTTGACATGTTTGGTGCCATGTTATGCAGTTCATCCTTTGGTAATAGGACTCCGTGTGGGAGACTCAGTGCATCCCACACTTTTAGCAGCTGTCGGCCTAACTCCTGGCTAGCTCACAGTGCCTCATTCAACCTCCAATCCCACTGGGGTAAAAAGTGATTATGGCAACCTAAACATAACAATCTGACTTCCCAAGGAAGTCGTGGAAACAGATCATACCCTTTCGTTCAGTTACCCATGTATGCTGAGATGAGACAAAAAGATGCAAGTTAAGTTTTCAACACATTTATTGAAAGAATCGCAAACTAGCATATAAAGAGTGAGCTGAGATAATTAAGCAGATGAAACAAAGCAAGTGGATCAGCATTATGATTAGGGAATAGAAGATAAACAATCCACCCATGACTTATGTGGTTTTAGATGGTCTAGAAGTTCTAGAACTTCCTACTTAACCCAATGTCTATCTCTGAGAGCTTAATGGTTGTAACCCTCTGCCTCACCCGATCTAATGGATAAGCCACAGCCCCATACCTGGATAGTGTCAGGAATCAGCCTGTGGTGTTTGTGGCAATCCTCTTGGGGAGTTGTCAGACCAGCACCAACTGAGCTGCGTGTCACACAGCATGTGTCCCAGGATCGTTGTGGCCGGAATGCCTGCTGTCCTCTTATGGTAGTTGCTGGATTTATATAATAAACTGTACCACCCTGGGGATACAGTTTTGATGTAATGTTTCTGGGTGATAGAAGCTGTCTCCCGTACGGGCCACACAAGCTGGCATATCATGTACTGCGTTCCATTATCTTGGACAGAAAGTACTGACTAAATATTTTGTGCAAAGAATAAGCTAAATGAGCAGCATGTTCCTACCTTACACAGAATAAAAGCAAGCCAATAAAATGTGTAAAAGCCTTTCCTAAAAGCAGTCTCGTTAACATGAATAAAAACATAAGCTGCAAAACTAAGCTAAAGTAGGGGTGACAAACCCGGGTCCTAAAAGGGTCCTCACGACAATATAATCTTTGTGACCGCTCATGGGAACCTACAGATCAAATTCATGCTTTCCTTTTGGTTTCAAGAGCTGAAACAAGTATCTTCTGTGGGATCCTTGACAGCCATTATTGTTTTTCTTTGGCATGTCTTGAGCATGCAGAGGATTATCGGTTGATTTCCTCCTGCACATCAGCATCTCATGAACACCGCATACTGGAGGGCTGTTTGCACAAGACAATTTTAACTAAGTCATGCTCATTCCCCTAAATACCTGCATCATAGCATTTTTATTGATAAACATACCACTATTGATTATTAGTTGTTTTTCCATTCTCTTTGCTCACAATCCAAGATGGCCAAACATATTCTAGCACTACATCACATCCTGTTTAGCATTATAAAAGAAGAACCCATTTGAGTCCAATTGCTACGCTACTTTATTTGTGGAATCCTCGTTTTCTCCAATATTGCCTTGACATCTCCTACTCTGCCTTACTGCTTGAGCTGAAGATTTGGAAGGTTTTTGCTGATCTTCTGTTTTTACCATCCTTCTGGTGATTATTTCCTGTAGCAGTCCTAGACACCCAGTTTAATTCTGGCATCTGAAGATGTTTCGGGTACTAGTAGGTTGTTCCTATGCATCAAAACTATCTTTCGCAAGAAGACCTTCTCTTAATAGACCCAAAAGTCTTGTCAAACCTGAGTTGCGATGTGTGGATTGTGTACCTTTCTTTCATCTCAAGGCATCCTATAATATTAGCAGATAGCTTACTGAGATGAGAGTACAACTTCAATTCACATATCCCTTTAGACCTAGTTAATACAGGGTAGTCGAGCGAGGCAATAGTATGCTTAAAAAGCCTTGACTGTAAGAGTTTTAAGTAATGGTGCTCCCTTGATAAACAACCTGTATAGTGTACATATAGTTTTAAATAACATGGTAATACATGCTTTGATGAATTGTATACCTTATAAGATGCTGTTTGCAATGTAGTTTGACATCTAGATGTATAAAGAGAATCCTCCTGAGAGGAAAGAATGTGCATGCTTGGTATATTGAAAACCAGGTCTTCAACTTTTTGCATAGTTCAAGAAGAGAGGAGTGGCTCAGATGTGGAGATCCACACTTGAGCAGTGTTGTAAGAGAATGCCATTCTCCTGATCCGGTTCTCTGTGAGAGTAACAGTCCTGAGTATCAGAGGTGTCTGAGTGCTTGGGGGAAGGAGATGCGACTGTTCAGGTAGGTGATACCTTAGTTCTGTAGTGCCTTGAATGTGTGTGAGGGGTATGAATTGAGCACGTTTGAGTCAGTGTATACTCACTTTATTCCATATCACACCTTTGAGATACGATTTAAAACACGTCAATGCTTACATTATAGGGAGTATAGGGCAGAGGGTGATGGCAAATTCAGGGATCAGACACTCTTTATCCTCCATACTATCTGTCAGAAGCCCTTTCGTAGGGGGGGAGCAGGAGCTTCAGGGCCCAAACGTGGGGGTTGAAGCCTTTTTACTCCTGATGGCCTGGGGCCTGGCCTACTATGGGTCATGAGCAACTGGACCAAGTAGAACTTCAGAACTTGACTCTAAGCAGCAAGGTGGGTCGAGCAGTCCAAGGCTTCTCGGGGTGGTAGACTCAGGGGTGAACACAAGCTCACCCCTCAAGAAAGTTTCAATAGCAGCAATGAACAATTGACCAGCCAAAAACTTGCTTTTTATGTAAGAAAGGAGTACTTATAGATACACACAAAGTGAAATTCAACATACTCAAATAATACACACACTTCTCTTAAAGTCAGTACTCTAGTGTTAGATAGGCAGATTCCTGAGTCCAACTTCTCTCTCTCTCTATTGGTATTGTTTATTCCCCAAGCATTCAGGTTGGGCCCGACAAGAAGTCTGACTCTCTGGAGTCTTACTCTTCTAAAGTCAAAAGTGTTCCAGTACCCATGGCACTACTAGGGAGGACACGTTTCCTTGGCCCCTTCTGCCCTGTGATCAGTCTTAGTTGCTCCCACTGGAGTTGCTCTACCAGAATCCCTGAGAGCACTTGTAAGGAAATGCCTCCTTGGCATGGTTACCCCCTGACTTTTTGCCTTTGCTGATGCTATGTTTTGAATTGAAAGTGTGCTGAGGCCTGCTAACCAGGCCCCAGCACCAGTGTTCTTTCCCTAACCTGTACTTTTGTTTTCACAATTGGCACACCCTGGCATCCAGGTAAGTCCCTTGTAACTGGTACCCCTGGTACCAAGGGCCCTGATGCCAGGGAAGGTCTCTAAGGGCTACAGCATATCTTATGCCACCCTGGGGACCCCTCACTCAGCACAGACACACTGCTTGCCAGCTTGTGTGTGCTGGTGAGGACAAAACGAGTAAGTCGACATTGCACTCCCCTCAGGGTGCCATGCCAACCTCACACTGCCTATGCAGTATAGATAAGTCACCCCTCTAGCAGGCCTTACAGCCCTAAGGCAGGGTGCACTATACCATAGGTTAGGGCACCAGTGCATGAGCACTGTGCCCCTACAGTGTCTAAGCAAAACCTTAGACATTGTAAGTGCAGGGTAGCCATAAGAGTATATGGTCTGGGCGTCTGTCAAACACGAACTCCACAGCACCATAATGGCTACACCGAAAATTGGGAAGTTTGGTATCAAACTTCTCAGCACAATAAATGCACACTGATGCCAGTGTACATTTTATTGTAAAACACACCCCAGAGGGCACCTTAGAGGTGCCCCCTGAAACCTTAACCAACTACCCGTGTAGGCTGACTGGTTTTAGCAGCCTGCCACACTCGAGACATGTTGCTGGCCACATGGGAAGAGTGCCTTTGTCACTCTGTGGCTAGTAACAAAGCCTGCACTGGGTGGAGATGCTATCACCTGCCCCAGGCAGGAGCTGTAACAGCTGGCGGTGAGCCTCAAAGGCTCACCCCCTTTGTTCCAGCACCACAGGGCACTCCAGCTAGTGGAGTTGCCCGCCCCCTTCGGCCACGGCCCCACTTTTGGCGGCAAGGCCGGAGGAAATAATGAGAATAACAAGGAGGAGTCACTGGCCAGTCAGGACAGCCCCTAAGGTGTCCTGAGCTGAGGTGACTCTAACTTTTAGAAATCCTCCATCTTGCAGATAGAGGATTCCCCCAATAGGGATAGGAATGTGACCCCCTCCCCTTGGGAGGAGGCACAAAGAGGGTGTACCCACCCTCAGGGCTAGTAGCCATTGGCTACTAACCCCTCAGACCTAAACAAGCACTTAAATTTAGTATTTAAGGGCTCCCCTGAACCTAGGAACTCAGATTCCTGCAACCTAAGAAGAAGAGGACTGCTGAGCTGAAAAACCCTGCAGAGAAGACAGAGACACCAACTGCCTTGGCCCCAGCTCTACCGGCCTGTCTCCCCCCTTCGGAAGAAAACTGCTCCAGCGACGCTTTCCCCAGGACCAGCGACCTCTGAATCCTCAGAGGACTGCCCTGCTCTAAAAGGACAGCAACTTAAAGGCAACAGCGTTTCCCGCTAGAAGCGTGAGACTTGCAACCCTGCACCCGGCGACCCCGACTCGACTGGTGGAGAAACAACACTTCAGGGACGACCCTCCGGCGACTCCGAGACTGTGAGTAACCAAAGTTGGCCCCCCTGAGCCCCCACAGCGACGCCTGCAGAGGGAATCCCGAGGCTCCCCCTGACCGCGACTGCCTGACTCTCAGATCCCGACGCCTGGAACAGACCCTGCACCCGCAGCCCCCAGGACCTGAAGGATCGGAACTCCAGTGCAGGAGTGACCCCCAGGAGGCCCTCTCCCTTACCCAGGTGGTGGCTACCCAGAGGAGCCCCCCCCCTTGCCTGCCTGCATCGCTGAAGAGACCCCTTGGTCTCCCATTGATTTCAATTACAAACCCGACGTGTGTTTGCACACTGCACCCGGCCGCCCCCGCGCTGCTGAGGGTGTATTTTCTGTGCTAACTTGTGTCCCCCCCGGTGCCCTACAAAACCCCCCTGTTCTGCCCTTCGAAGACGCGGGTACTTACCTGCTGGCAGACTGGAACCGGGGCACCCCCTTCTCCATTGAAGTCTATGCGTTTTGGGCACCACTTTGAACTCTGCACCTCACCGGCCCTGAGCTGCTGGTGTGGTAACTTTGGGGTTGCTCTGAACCCCCAACGGTGGGCTACCTTGGACCCAAACTTGAACCCCGTAGGTGGTTTACTTACCTACAAAAACTAACAAATACTTACCTCCCCCAGGAACTGTTGAAAATTGCACTGTGTCTAGTTTTAAAATAGCCATATGTGTTTTATTTGAAAAGTATATATGCTATTGTGATTATTCAAAGTTCCTAAAGTACTTACCTGCAATACCTTTCATGCAAAGTATTACATGTAGAATTTGAACCTGTGGTTCTTAAAATAAACTAAGAAAATATATTTTTCTATACAAAAACCTATTGGCCTGGAATTGTCTCTGAGTGTGTGTTCCTCATTTATTGCCTGTGTGTATGTACAACAAATGCTTAACACTACTCTTTTGATAAGCCTACTGCTCGACCACACTACCACAAAATAGAGCATTAGTATTATCTCTTTTTGCCACTATCTTACCTCTAAGGGGAACCCTTGGACTCTGTGCATACTATTCCTTACTTTGAAATAGTGCATACAGAGCCAACTTCCTACAGCGCTCCACCCACTGACGGCCAGATCGGCAAAACTTTACTTCGCACACTGGACCTCATTCCCTCCACGTACTCTGCTCTTCCTCACAGAGCACACTGGTCCTGGCAGGCAGGAACCAGTGATCCAGGATCCAGGGCAGGTGGTCTTGGATTTCCCTTGGTGATGTCCCCCTCACCCAGCTGGGAGTTTGGCAGACCTTGACCAACAGTCCTGCTCAAAGGTAGAAATCTTGCAGAGGTTCTCCTCAGCATACAGCCCGACTGGCTGCTTGGCATTTGACAATTTTTGGGGAACACAAGCTCCCCTTCCTATAGCCCATTTCCACACACAAAAATGTAATTTACTATCTGCATCTTTAAAGTTTGTGCTGGCAGTCCGCTTCCTTTGAAATGTCCAATCCACTGCCCTGCCCTTTCTCCAGAAACCAGTTTGTCACAGAAGGAGATACTCCAAGTCTGACAGCCCCACGACACTGGCCGTGCAAGTGACCAGAAGTTCACAGCCAGATGTGAGTTACAGTGATATGTGCATCAAAGGGTTATCAAGGGGCCCTTGGCATACTGTTTATGATTCTCTTATGAGACCTATCTCCATCTTAAGATGTGCCGTTGCGCCTTTCAAGTGACCTCCCTCAAAATCAAAGAGCACCCTTCAAAACATTTTGAAGAGCCTGGCTCTCTCTTCCTCTAGTGTGTGTCTGTAGTGAAAATAATTATGTTTGACCACTGACTTTGTGTTTCACCACTGTGCATAGTAGTTGTTCAATGTTCACCAGTAGCACATTACATTTTGTATTCAGTTTAGCTGCCTATTGGCTTTAATGTGGCATTAGACATTAAATTTAGTATTCAGTTTAGCTGCCTATTGGCTTTAACGTGGCATTAGACATTACATTTTGTGTTCAGTTTAGCTGCCTATTGGCTTTATAGTGGCGTTAGACATTGCAGATGAGCTGTGTTTTTTCCACATGGTAAACTAGCTTGTGTTTTTCGTATTTTCTCTTACCGAACACGATAGCATGATAAGGAAGCGCATATTTTGTGTTTTTCGGCCTTGGGAGAGACAGCATTGAAAACTTGGCCAACTTTTGACACTTGTTTCTTCCAACTCTGAACTACAGTAGCCAGCATGTTTTGAATATTATAAAAGGTGTCACAGGGCAGCAGTGAGGGGGAATTTTCCGAGACTTCAAACAGGAGTGGACGTCAACTGCCTGACCTGTCCCATGAGGGTGGAAAATCTCTTTCTCGCAGTTGAACAGGGGTCATCAACTTGCTGGCATGAGAAAGATGACGAGTAGTGGTAGGCCCTATGGTGATAAATTTTGACTTTTATTCTTTGCTTGACAGTTATGCTATAATATAATCACATATATTTGCTGTGTACATTGCGATTGAGAATCACTTTGATATATTTTCCTTTCATTGCTGTGACTACTTTTAAACATGTGCCTCCAACCAACTAATCTCCTTTCTCAGGAACCTCGTGGTGAAGTAATAATAAATGTCTTCTTTAAACTAAGAAGTGCATTCCAGAGATTTTTTTGTCAGCTCGGTCATTAGTGAAAGCAAAACAGTGTCCCACCCAGCTCTTAGGAAAGCAGCAATCCAGAAATGTTGTCTAGGGGAATCATTCACCTCATCATGCTCCTCCAGTCAGCCCTGGGTCTCTCAGAATGGAACCCAGAGTCTTCTATGTATTGCACCACTCACAGGCACTCAACATATGCATGCAACCACACGTGCTGCATTGTGCTATATACTAACTTGATGTAGACCACAAGTGAGTTAAGCACACACTCATTTACCCTAAGAATGTTACATTAATGGGCCTGTATGCCTCACTCCAGTGACATGGATGAAAAAGGCCTGTTCACTCCTACCGATCACTACATGGCATGGTGCCACTACTGCGCTTGTGGAAATTAGTTTCCTGCCAAAGGCAGTAGCCTTTCACCACTAAGAGGGTGTCACTATGGGCACCCTTCCCTGTTCCATGATATTTATGATATTTATTTAAGATATTTATTTATTCATGATATATATGGTGATTTATTTTTATACAGTGTGTGACTACAGGGTGGTGCTCCCACCCGGCTTTGATGAAAGCGAGTGTTGAAACTCGGTAAGTGCATACACACACGACTTCTTTTTCTGTCTATGGACCTGGGTATATGTATATATATTTATGATAAATAATCAACATGGGTGGATTAGGTATAGTTTTATTTCTTCCACAAGGTATTTAGATATTAACCAGGGGAGCTGGTTTAATAACTATTTTTCCCTACACATAAAGGTGAAGGTCTGGGGATAATTTATATTATTAGATACCATATCTCACAGAATTTTAGGTATCATGCCCATTTCTTCTGACAGACAACTGAGTGTGCTGACAAACAAAAGTGTACCTAAAGGCACAAATCAGAGAACCTCCTGATTGAAGGACAGGTAGGGACTTTAATAAATACGGGTGCAGGACGAAGGTCCGGACGAAGGCCGCATGACCCAAGTTGGCATTTTGAATAGGCCGAAACATTTTGCCCCTCTACAGAGATTGGGGTATACAGGTAATCAATTCCTGAAAACACCACCAATAACAGTTTTTACTCCTGTCCAGGCTGCACTAGAATAAAATAGGATAAGTGGTCAGCCTGAGTCAGTTTTATGTCTTTTTCTCTTGTCCGTCTTTGGTCCCTGTGCCATGATTGTTGGTCTCGTCTTATGTGCTTTTATGTTCCCCCACCCTTTACTGCTCCACTCGGAAGGGGTTTTATATCTCGGAATGTGTTAGCAGGGCCCTATGATGAAGCATGCCACAAATTGTGGGTGAGGGCCGTTTTTTCAACATATTGATGTTTGAACTAGTCTGGTTTTTACACCAGACATTATTCCTTGTCCTCTTTGTGAGAATATTATTGGTTTAGGGAGGTCGGACAGGAATTCCCTCTCACCCCTTTATAGTGTTTTGATGTTGCAGAACGGCCGCTGAGCCGTAGGGGTCTGGATCCCTTTAGGGGCAGTGGAAGATTTTTCCAGTGTTAGGTAATAATATCCCATAGTGGAATATTCAGTACCATTAAGATGGATGAACAAGGTTTATCCTAAAATGACGAAACGGTGGCTTCGATCCTTTCAGGTCCCTCCTTATTAGGAGATACCACCATTACCCAGGTCCTCACACAGATAGAAGGTTGGGATACCCTTATTGATTTAAAAAAGACACAGGTCAAAACGATCCTTCGTGGAGCAATTCTGACAGAATACCTAAGAGTGAATGCAGCTCCTAAAGGACTATTGGTGACAAATGAACCCCTCTTTTTTTTGGAGGACCCCCAGTTCAGGCGGGATTGGTCACTCATAGCATGGAGGTGTACTAGGGACTGGTTGATCTTAATCATCAACACAGTTAAGAAGATCTCAGATATACTACTAATTCAAATCCAAGTAAGTGAACAATCCTTTAAAACACAAATCACAAGTTTCAAAAAGAAAGTAGATGAAACTAACAAGGAAGTAGCTGGATGTAAAGAATTCCTAATGCAATCTAAAATTAATAAATTGCAAAAAGATCTTCAAAAGTTCTCTAAGGAACAAGTGTATCCTTACATCACTGATGAGTACATAAAACAAATAGATTTGGAGAATAAAACAGGTTCTAAACAATATGAAAGAGATGACGACTTCTCCAGTTCAGGGAGTGAGGACAGTTATTGGGGTTTTAGACCTCGACGGAGAGGAAGGGGTAGGGCGAGGTTCACACAGAGGGAACATATATATATACCCATGGAAACTTCCCACCCCAACAGCAACAAACCCCCGGACCTAATCAGGGTTTTGGCTGGCCGCCCTTTTACCTACCAGTTCACAGCTTTCCAACTTATCAGTTTCAGCAAGGTAACCCCCCTTTTTTAGGACGAGGCAGGATAAGAGGACGAAACAGACAAAAAGCAGGTCCAAGAGTACAATGGGACGATATCAATCAGCGGGTAACAAGGAGCATGTCCCGGGAATACACACCCGGAACCAGCAAGGAGAAGATCTCATTATGAACCTATCTAAAATTACCCTTACTGCAGATCAAGAAAAAGTTCTCAATATAGGATTGGGGTATGTCCCAACAAACAAGATGGACAGTTTCAAAATGAGACAGGAGTTAACGGAATTTTTTAGACGTATTCGTCTCAAAATCTTTTTTGATGGGATTGTAGAAACTTCCCGACCAGGAGATACTGGTTTCCGTCCAAAATCTACTTTCACTCCCAATCTAGCCCAACTACCTCAAGAGGTGACGGTCTTTGAACGGGCAGTAATAAATTAGATAGAGAATTTGGGCATAGAAGAAAAACACTCCTTTATGAATCTGTCGAGATTGGAACAAAAGGCCTTGGAAGAGCTGAATCTAAATCCAACCATCATCATATAACCAGCTGATAAAGGAGGGCTATTGTAATCCTTGATAGGGAAGTTTACCATCAAGAATGTATCCGACTCCTCTCTGACAATCGGAATTATAAAATTTTAAAATCTGATCCAACACAGGACATTTAAAAGGAGATAAAAATACTGGTAGAGGAAGCGATTAACAATGGGTGGGTCACAGAGAAAGAAGGTAGTTTCTTACACAATAAGAGACCAGTTACCCCCTATTTTTATATTTTGCCTGAAGTGCATAAACCTAACAGACCTCCGCCGGGTTGTCCCATAGTATCCAGGATTGGATCGGTACTTGAACCTCTATCACAATTTTGTGATTTCTTTTTTAAACCAATAGTATGGAAGAGTCCCTCCTATGTGAAAGACACACAAGACATATTGAACTTGATAAAAAATCTGGATTTTCATGAAGAACAAGACTCTTTGGTGGGTGTAGATATAGAATCTCTATATACCAATATTCCCCAGATAGAGACATTAAGGGTGATTGAGGAGATTTTGTATCAACAGATCTGGCATCATAACACACCTAAGGCATTCATTCTAGACCTAGCACGCCTAGCCCGCACGAAAAAATGTTTTGAATATGAAGGTACACTCTACAGACCCATGGTACATCAATGGGGAGCACATCTGCTCCCAGTTTGGCATGCTTATACGTATCAGATTTTGAACATAAATATATTTTTCAGAATAATCATCCTTGGCAAAAACACATCAGATTGTGGCGCCGTTTTATAGATGACGTCCTTCTTGTTTGGAGAGGGGATAGACAGTCAATTGACGGATTTATTCAGTGGCTCAATGAACGGGATCCACTGTTATTGTTCACGGCGACAATCACAAAAGATAGATTACCTTTCCTTGACTTGGAGATTGTACCTGGTGATGGTTGACTGATCACTAAGGTTTATCTTAAACCCACAGATAGCAACAGTTTACTTTCTTTCAAAAGTTTCCACCCAAAAACACTATGGGAAAACTTACCCTATGGACAATTTCTCTGGATTCAGATGAACTGCCCACATATAAGAGATTACAAGAAGGAATCAGAGATTCTAACAGAGAAACTGACACAACAAGACTATCCATTGAGAATAATCCAACAGGCCCAAAAAAGAGCCAGGAATTGTAATAGGGAAGTCCTCCTGGAAGAAAGGAGTAAAATATCAAATCAACGACTTATCTGTATCACTACTTTTATTCCACTTTCTAACCAAGTTAAAGGGATCATTAATAAGAACTGGCTAATCATCAACAGTGATGGTCTAAATACAGAGAGACTTATGTTTTCCTTCAAGAAAAGTGCAAACCTCCGAAATCTTCTAATACATACTCGACCACCACAGAAAACTATAAAGAATTCGCAGACACAAGGCAATTTCTTCCCTGTTGGAGGACACACAAAATGTGGATCTTGCAGTGTATGTCACCTCACAAAAAATACAAAGATGATCAATGTGGGTTTGGAAAAACCTTGTGTTCAGATGAAACACACTAATTGTAATAAGGAGAATGTCATATATGGGATATGGTGTCCCTGCAGACTTCTCTATATAGGAATGACCACTCGAAAGGTAAAAACTAGAATTATGGAACACAGAAGTAATATCAGATGTAAAAAAACAAACACGTAAATGACAGCACATTATTTTGAGAAGGCCCATGGACCTGATGACATGACCTGGACTATACTTGACAAACCAACCCCACAAAACAACGGCATCAATATAGGGGACCTCCTATTTTATCATGAATAACAGTGGATCTACCACACTAAGAGCAACAGTCAGGGACTAAATGACGATGTACAATGGTTACAATTGCTTAATCAATAGTTGTTCCATTTTGAACATATCCTGTCGAGACAAGATACATTGGTGAAGGCTCAGTATGATTTACGATACAATAGAAGCAATCACAATTAAATTAATGGTCCCCTCCCCTCTTTTCCCCCGCCTTCCCTTTTAGAAGGGGCTAGTTTATACAAACAACAATAAAGGCCCTTATAAAACATACTGACTTTTCAGTGATTATTATAATTGAAGATCCTTGTTATTGGCTTGATTTTTAAATATGTATATTCGGTATCTTGAATATTAAAAGTCTCCTTTTTTCCTTTTCCCATAACCCTTCCCCTTCTTTTTTTCCCCCACTCCCACTACCTCACCCCCACCTCCCCCTGCCCTAATTTCCCCTTCTCTGCCCCTGTGCCACCTTGGTCCGGGCATTTCCTTTACCTCGGATGGGATCGATATTCACGATCATACCCAAGATGGCCGCCACGTTAAAAAAAATTGACACTCTAGCTCCGGGTGTGATGCAAATGTCGTCACACCTGGAAGCGTTCTTCTATGGACCACCGGCTCTGCGTTTCTGCATCCACGCAGAGCCGGGGAGCGGCGGTAACCGGCAGCACCAGACCCTTGACGAAGTAAGGAGTTGTGGGTGGGCTAGGGCCATGGAAAGCAGGACGTTCTCTCACTATCCGCATTCAAGTTACGATCACCCGTCTCTCCGGGTTGACCGCCATGTTCAGTCGGAAATGAAGAACATCTGCAGTTTGAATATCAGTATTGAAGGGCCGGCGGGCGGAATGACTATTTCATTAGCATAATGCCTATATTGGAGGACGAGGACTGGGGGGCGATGCCATAACTAGGCATCTGCAATGTTAAGTAGTAAATATTAACGGGCCGGTGCGTGGAAACATAAGACCATGGCTGTAATAGATACGTCCTAAAAAAGACTATTCATAGTCTAGAACCATTTTTTTTAACAAACCTGATGGGTCAACATAGTATATGTAAAATACAGCTACTCCCAATCATGATATATATGGTGATTTATTTTTATACAGTGTTGACTACAGGGTGGTGCTTCCACCCGGCTTTGATGAAAGCGAGTGTTACTGAAACTCAGTAAGGGCACACACATACGCCTTCTTTTTCTGTCTATGGACCTGGGTATATGTATATATATTTATGATAATTAATCAACACAGTGGATTAGGTATAGTTTATTTCTTCCACAAGGTATTTAGATCATAACCAGGGGATCAGAATGCACAAGTTTAATAACTATTTTTCCCTACACATAAAGGTGAAGGTCTGGGGATAATTTATATTAATAGATACCATATCTCACTGAATTTTGGGTATCATGCCCATTTCTTCCCACAGACAACTGGGTGTGCTGACATACAAAAGTGTACCTAAAGGCACAAATCAGTTAACCTCCTGATTGAAGGACAGATAGGGACTTTAATAAATATGGGGACAGGACGAAGGTCCTGATGAAGGCCGCATGACCCAAGTTGGCATTTTGAATAGGCCGAAACATTTTGACCCTCTACGGAGATTGGGGTGTATAGGTAATTAATTCCTGAAAACACCACCAATAACGTTTTTTAATCCAGTCCAGGCTGCACTAAAATAAAATAGGATAAGTGGTCAGCCTGAGTCAGTGTTATGTCTTTTTCTGTTGTCAGTCTTTGGTCCCTGTGCCATGATTGTTGGTCTTGTCTTATGTGCTTTTATGTTCCCCCACCCTTACTGCTCCACTCCGAAGGGGATTTTTATCTCGGAGTGTGTTAGCAGGGCCCTATGATGAAGCATGCCACAAACTGCCATTGAGAACCATGCCTAGAAAAGGTGTATACGATTTTAGTATAAGGGTTTTTTTTGGGTGGGGGAGGTTACACATTCAAACCAGTGACTGCAAGAAGCACTGAACCATGAAGTTCTGGCTTTGAGCCTGAAGGTAAAATAAGTTACATCGGGAGGAATTACATGAATTGAGATTTTAACTTGGAAATTGAAACCTATTCAGCCATGCTGGTAAAGGGCTGTTACAACAGCCCTAGGTAAAACTAGTAGAAGAGGGATGTGTGATAAAATATGATTGGGACTTATTTGACCCTTGCCATGATTTGTATAATTGTTGCTGGGCTTTTAATAATAACAGTCCTAAACTACATGGTTGATAGATAAACAGTACAAAACAAATAATTGTGTAGTGAAATAACAATTGTGTGTACTTATTTTGAGGGTCTGGGACAGAGCTCTATCAATACCACCTGCGAATTAGAGACTCTCTGACAGGTTTGTCTGACTCTAAGTGTTCCCTTCCAATAGATCTTAACTCAGTGAGGGACAGAATGTGAGGCACCTATGAGTTATCCTTTTCTTTGAGAAGGTTGTACTTCCCATATTGGGATTTTAGGATCCATTGGGTGTGAGCCCAATAAACTGAGGGTAACACAAAGTTCTTCCTGTCAATTTCTAAGAACTTGTTTGTGTGGAAGGCTCCTTTCTGTGGAAGAGGCCACCGTCATAACTACCTCACTTAGCTTGATAGAATTCAGATACAAAGAAGAAGACATCATCATATATGGTGGGGGTTGTGGGGATGTCCAAATGATCAGCATCTCAGGTGCATTCTAGAAGAGCTCCCGCCACTGCAGGTATAATCTGGAGGCTGAGACCCAAGAAGTAGACCAAATGAATGCGGAGCTGAAGTGGATCATTGGTTTGGGTTTTTTATACGGGGTCCCCAATGAGAAACTGGAAAGTTGCCAAGGCAAAAACACCACATTCCTCACTGGTTTATAGTGAAGGAAGAGGAAAAGATGGTTGCAACACGGCATGAGGAGTGATGTGGGGCAAAGATAACAGAGCTGCACTTTTGGGGAGCTTGGCGGGTGGGTCCCAATAGGAGCACAGAGTGAATGGGAATAGACAAATTGGTCCAGGTGGAGGGTTTAAGTAGCCCGTGGCTCTAGGTGAGTCCCTACTGCATACATAAAATGAATTCTGAGCATAGTGGAGAGAAGAGCATGTCTCTCCAGAGCATGGCTGCTGTATGAAGGGGATTTTCAAGCCACACGATACTAAGGAGGAAAGCACTGAGACAACACAAATGTGGGTAGGGAAAGGTTGTCTCTCCCATAGCTAGAGTTACGTGAGTCCCTGCTGTATGATCTAGGAATGAACAGAGACCATGGGTAGTAGAGGGTTAGCAGCAAATTGCATGGCACATTACTCAGGGACAACTGTCTGGTTGTTGCTGCACAAAATTGCAAAAAGCACCTCTCGGATGACTACGAAATCTGGAGTGATGTGGGAAAACCACAGGATGCCTGTGTGGTACAGTAAGGGTACTATTTAGGCATGGGAAGAAGGCAGATTCAATGTTTGGTCTAACGCAATTGCAACATCAGAGTCAGATGACACCGAAGGACAAGTAAACATTGCCAAAAGTTGGTGGGAAAACTGCGAGGAGGAGATATGCAACAGGAGTACCTCTGGAGGGTTGCTGGAACAAAATGTTGTGAACTCGCTAGCGAGAATACATTAAAGAAGCAAACTTTTGACCCATTGACTCTCTGTCGTTCATCACATTTCCAATGCTTGACCTACACTTTTGCATGGCCTGACCAGAAAACGATGGCTAATGGTATGCATTTTCCGGTTTAAAAAGTCACATCTGTATGACATCAGACTGCCCCATATGTTCCAGTAGATGTTAACATTTGCAGGGCTAAAAAGCACTTAAAAAAAAAAATTGTAGGCTGCGACGGGGTGGAGAATACATAGCAAACATTTATTTTTGTAAAAAAAGAAGCTTGTTAAAACCTAGGTTTCCAGGTGGGCGATATCCCGGGGGCATATTTGGAGCACTACCTCCCCGGGGCTTACAACTAATATCGTGCGGAGGTGTCGCGTGCCCCCTTCCCTTCCACCCCCCCACTCCTTCACTGCCCCAGGGACCACCACCTCCCCGTTGCACTGTAGAAAATAAATGCAAATATGCATGCAGGGAAGACAGATGAAAACATTGCTCCCACAAGCAGGGATGCTGCTATTAAAAGCAACTCCCGGCTTGTAGGAGCAATGCCGGCTCTAACCGAACTTGAGGGGCCCACTAGGGCCATGTGGGCCTTGAGGTTTTTTTTTTTCTTTCTCTCTCTTTCTCTCTATCATATCCCATAATGGGATGGAAGAGAGAGATTGTCATTGCATGGTTTCTTCATGCAATGACTTCAAAGAGTTACACTAGCAACATGTGTGATTCAAATGTTAAAGTTGCGTTTTGATGTAAAGCAGAACAGTCACCTGTGGCCTAATGGTTAAGGTCACAGATCCTCACACTGACAGTTCTGTGTTCTACTCAAGGCACGTCCATGATCATTTCCCTCCTTTAATTTCTTTTAAACTTAAAAACGTTAAGGATCATACTTAAAGGTGCTCCCACTATTTTTAATTGACCAATACATTTTTCTTTTCAATTTGTCCAGAAATATCTCATTCTAAGTATATCATCCATCAAAGCCTAAAAAACTCTCTCTCTCTTTCACTCTTGTTCTGTCTCTCTCTCTCTCTCTCTCTCTTTCAATCTTTCTCACACTCACACATCCGCTCAGGCCCTCACGCATCTACTCACAGACCCATTAAGACAGTGACGCACCCACTCTCACACCCAGACAGCCACTCTCACAGCCAGTCTAACACCCTTATACACCCTGTCACACCTATTCTCACACCCAGAGAGACAGGCTGCATCCAACTCCCGCTGTGCACATCAAAAGGGCCGTGTACAGCATGGAGTTGGGTGGTTGGGGGGGTTAGCCACAGGGTCTGGACACAGGCCGGGGGCTTTGTGGCCAACCGACACCACACAGTAACTATGACTCATCCCCTAAGGTAACTATAACTCTCGCCCTCGCCATGCACTGCTAATTACCGCACAAATCACAGCACTTGTGACATTTTGGTAACATCATTGATAATATCATTGTAATATTTGCAGTCAAATTTTTGACTGAAAAAATGTGCATTTCGGAGGCGCGAGTTATACTTACCTTAGGGCATGAGTTATAGTTCCTTGAGATAACTCTAGCTATAACTGGGGAATTTCTATGGTTTGGCACGTCTAAAATGTTAGCCTAACTATAACGTCCCTGTAACCTTTTTTTTTTTTGAGTGAATATATATTCAATGAAACAATCACAGGTTTAAGATAAGTTAAAGTAAGGAAAATTATATTTGTTGCTTCTTTACCAAACCAACTTTAGGCACACAAACTTTACAAATGTAAAAGTTATAGTTATAACTTGAAGTTATATTTTGCGCCCCATAAATCCTGCTCCTCCGCACACAACGTTGTGAACTCGCTGGCCAGAGTACATTAACTATAACTCACACCTTCCCCATGCACATCTTATACCCTTTCATATTGCATCACTTATAGCATGTTAAATCATAGCATTCATAACAACCCGTATACCATCTGAAATTACATAATTTAGGAGAAGAGTGTTCATGGTAGATATATATATATACATATAAATATCAATGAAAACCCAAAAGTTAAAGCTTAGTTATAGTTAGGAAAATGTATTTTAATCTGTCTATAGAAAATCAATGTACACTATGCAAATATTAGAAATTATAAAATAATAGTTATACATTAAATTTATAATCAATGCACCACCTTCAAATTACTATAACTTTATTTATTCTTTTAATACAAGCCAAAATTAAACTAGACAAACATTAGAAATTCTAAAGTTATAGTTATACGTTAAATTTAAGATTTACCCATCACCTCTAAATTACCATAACTCACACAATTGTGTACACTATGTTGTCAATTTGCTAGCCACAGTACATTAACTATTACTCGCCCATATACCATGCACAGTGTTCTCACAAATGATGGTGTTTGAGATGTGATAAGTGTTGTTATGAATGCTATGATTTCACATTGAGATGTGATAAGTGTTGTTATGAATGCTATGATTTCACATGCTATAAGTGACGTAATATGAAAGGGTGTAATAAGTGCATCACAAAGGCGTGAGCTATAATTAATGTAGGTATCACTATAACTTTAAAATGTATAATGTTTGTGCAGTTTAAAATGGTTTTGTATAGTTGAATTTGTATGATTTGTAAAAATGATTCTGTAACAAATCACAAAGTAAATCCATCATTATTTTCTTTTATATAGAGGCTTCGTGTGGTGTAAAGTAGAATGGCATACAGTAGAGTGGCATAATGTAGATTGGCATAGAGTAGAGGAGTGTAGAATGAAGTGGGGTACAGTCGAGTGTAGTAGGGAAGAGTGGGGTAGAGAAGAGGGGTGTACTGTAGAACTTTGTAGACTTAAGTATGGTAGAGTGAAGTGGTGTAGACTGGAGTAGGGTAGAGTGGAATGGCATATAGGGGGTCATTACGACCTCGGCGGTCTTTTCAAAAGACCGCCGAGGCCGCGGGAGACAGAATACCGCCATTGCCGGCGGTATTTCTGTTTTCCTATCATTAAATTTCCGCTGTGCCAGCGGACGGTAACAGTGTTACCGTCCGCTGGCCCAGCGGAAATGTCACATCAACATTGCTGCCGGCTCGTAATAGAGACGGCGGCAATGCTGATGTGCAGCGGGTGCAGTAGCACCCATCGCGCATTTCACTGCCCGAAATTCGGGTAGTGAAATGCGCAACGGGGCTATGCCTGAGGGCCCCTGCACTGCCCATGCCAAGTGCATGGGCAGTGCAGGGGCCGCCAGGGGCACCCCAAGTCCCCTTACCGCCACACCGCCATGGACAGGCCGGCGGTCGGGGACTCATAATCCCCAGGGCAGCGGTGCTTGCACCGCTGCCCTGGGGATTATGACCGCCAGGCGGAATCCTGGCGGGAAAGAGGAGGGGCCGGCGGTATGGCCGTGGCAATTCCGCCACAGTCATAATTGCTGGCGGAACACCGCCAGCCTGTTGGCGGTGTTACCGCCAACATACCACCGGCCGCCAGGGTCGTAATGACCCCCATAGTGTAGTTGCATAGAGTGGAGTGGCATGGAGTGAAGTGACATACAGGGTCATGGTGTGGAGTGAAGTGCCGTGGAATTTAATGGCAAAGAGAGCAGTGGCACAAAGTCGAGTGACAGAGTGCAGTGGTGCAGAGTTGAGTGCAGTGGAGTACAGTGCAGTGGCATGGAGTGCAGTGGGGTACAAAAGAATGGTGAAAAATAGAGTGGTATAGAGTGAAGTAGAGGAGAGTTACGTAGAGTGGAAAATTGTAGAGTGGGCTGCCATAAAGTGGAGTGGTGTAAATTGGAATGGTGTAGAGTAGAATAGCATAGGGTATGGTGGCGTCCAATGGAGTGGCATAGGCTGGAAGAATAGTGGACTGGCATAGAGTGGAATGGTGTAGACCGAATTAGTGTGGAGTAGAAGGGCAAAGAGTGGCGTAGCATGAAACAGAGTAGAGTAGGGTTGCAAACAGTAGAGAGGCACTGAGTGGAGTTGCATAGAGTTGAATAGTGTAAAGTGGAGTGGTTCAAAATAGAGTGCGTAGTGTGGAGTGGCTTAGAGTTGAACAGTGTAGTAGCATTGACTGGAGCAAGGTAGAGTGGAGTAGCATACAGTGGAGTAGGGCAGAGTGGAATGATGTAGAGAAGAGTGGTGTAGAGTGAAATAGTGTAGAGTGGAGTGGAGTAATATAGAGTGGAACAGCCTAGAGTGGATTGCTGTAGTAGAGTGAAGTGGCGTAGAATGGAGTGGCATAAAGCTGAGTGGAGTACAGTGGAGGGGTGTAGAGTGGAATAGCGTACAGTGGAATAACATACAGGGGAGTGACTTACAATGGCGTATAGTTGAGTGGCATGGAATAGAACAGCGTAAAGTGGATTACCATAGAATGCAGTGGCGTAGAGTGAAATTCCATACAATGGAGTAGCATAAAGTAGAGTTTGGTTGAGTGGCATAGAGTGGAATAGCGTACAGTGGAATGGCATAGAGTGGAGAAACGTAGAGTGGAACAGCATACAGCGGAGTGGAGTAGAGAGCGGTGGTGTAGATTGGAGAGATGTGGAATGGAGTAGCATAAAGTGGAGTGGCTGGGAGTGTAATAGTGTGCAGTAGAGTGTAGAGGTATAGAGTAGAACAGCATAGTGTAGATTAAAGTGGCATAAAGTGGAGTGGTGTAGAATGGAGTGGCGTAGGATAGAATGACACAGTAGAGTTGCATAGAATTGAGTTGAGTGGAGTGGCATACAGTAGAGTGGTGTAGAGTTGAGTGGCTTAGTCGTGGAGTGGCGTAGAAGTGAAGCGATGTAGACTGAAATATCATTAAGTGGAATACTGTAGAGTGGAGTGGCATACAGTCGAGAGGGGTAGAGCTGAACAGCATAGAATGGTGTAGCCTAAACTGGAGGGGCATTCAGTAAAGTGGCATAGAATGGAGTGTCATGGAGTTGAGTGGCGTACACTAGAGAGGCACTAAATGAGTGCCATAGAGTCAAAACGCGTACAGTGAAGTGGCCTACAGGAGAGTGGAATGACTTGACTGACTTGGAGATGAGTAACAGAGAAGAGTGGGATAGAGTGGAATGGCGTACAGTGGAATATCATAGAGAAGAGTGGCATAGAATGGAGTGGAGTAGATTGGTGCTGCTTTGAGCAGAGTGGCACAGAGTTGAGCAGCATACACTAGAGCGACATAGACTGGAGATACATAGAGTTGAACAGCATTGAGTGCAGTATCGTAGAATAGAGGGGCGTAGAGTGGAACAGCCTAGAGTAGTGCAGAGTAGTCTAGAGTGGAATGGAGTACATAGGAATAGTGTAGAGTGGAGTGGTGTACAGGGGCATAGAGTGGAGTGGGATTGACTCCAGTGCATAGAGTGGAGTGGCATAGTGTGGAATAGTGTAGAGTGACATGGCATAGAGTGGAATAGCACGGAGCTGAGTGACACAGACTTGAGTGGTGTATAGTGAAGTGGCACAGAGAAGAGCAGGGCAGAATGGAGTGGCATAAAGTGGAATAGCATAGAGTAACATAGTGTACAGTGGAGTGGTATAGAGTGGAATAGAGCAGCAAGGATTGGTATAGGGTGGAGTGGCCTAGAATGGAGTGGCACTGAGTTGAGTGGCGTAGAGTGGAGTGGCACAGCGTGAAGTGGCATAGAGTTGAGTGGAGTGGCGTAAATTGGAGTGCTGTAAAGTAAAATAGCATAGAGTGGACTTCAGTGCAGTGGTGTAGAGCAGCACACGGTTGTGGCGTAGACTGGAATAGAGTGTAGAGTGCAGTGGTGTACAGTGGAGGGTTTACAGTTACGTAGAGTGGAATAGCATAGAGTTGAATGACAGAATGGAGTGGCATACAGTCAAATGGCATATAGGGGGTCATTCCTACCCTGGCGGTCTATGACCGCCAGGGTAGGTGACGGAGGAAGCACCGCCAACAGGCTGGCGGTGCTTCCGGGGGCATTCTGACCTCGGCGGTAAAGCCGCGGTCAGAAAAGCGAAGCCGGCGGTTTCCCGCCGGCTTCCCGCTGCCCCAGGGAATCCTCCACGGCGGCGCTGCAAGTAGCACCGCCATGGGGATTCCGAACCCCCTTCCCGCCAGCCTGGTTCTGGCGGTTTTCACCGCCAGAACCTGGCTGGCGGGAACGGGTGTCGTGGGGCCCCTGGGGGCCCCTGCAGTGCCCATGCCACTGGCATGGGCACTGCAGGGGCTCCCTAACAGGGCCCCACATAGATTTTCAGTGTCTTCGTGGCAGACACTGAAAATCGCGACGGGTGCAACTGCACCCGTCGCACCCCTTCGACTCCGCCGGCTCCATTCGGAGCCGGCATCCTCGTGGAAGGGGGTTTCCCGCTGGGCGGGCGGGCGGCCTTCTGGCGGTCGCCCGCCAGCCCAGCGGGAAACTCAGAATGACTGCCGCGGTCTTTTGACCGCGGTACGGTCTTCTGGAAGTGTAAAGTGGTGCGGAGTAGAGTGGAATAGCTTAGAGAGGTGTGGTGTAGATTAGAGTGGGGTACAGTGGAGGGGCACAGAATTGTGTGGTGATCATTGGAGTGGTGTACAGTGGAATGGTGTGCAGTAGTGTGGTGTACATTGAAGTGGTGTAGAGTCAAGAGGTGTAGAGTTGAACAGCATACAGTGGTGTTGCCTAGAGTGGTGTTTAGTAAATTGGCATAACATAGAGTGGCACAGAGTTGAGTGGCGTAAAGTGGAGTGGCATACAGGAGAGTAGCGTAGAGTGAAGTGACATAGAGTGGAATAGGGTAGAGTGTAGTGGCATAGACTGGAGTGGTTTAAAGCGGAGTGACAGAGAACAGTGCAGTGGCGTAGAGTAGAATAGTGCAGAGTTTAATGGAGTGGTGTACAGTGGAGTGGTGAAGAGTGGATTGGTGTAAAATGGAGTGGCATAGAGAGGTGTAGCTATGAGCAGAGTGGCGCACAGTTGAGTTGCATATATTAGAGTGGCATAAACTGGAGTCGCATAGAGTTGAATAGCATAGAGTGCAGTGTCATAGAGTGGAGTGCATAGAGTGAAATAGTGTAGCGTGGATTGGCATAGAGTGCTGTGGTCTAGAATGGAGTGGCATAGAGTACAGTAGTATACAGTAGTGGTGTAGAATGGAATATCAGACTAGAGTGGTATAGAGTAGAGTGGCATCGAGTGAAGTACAGTGGAAAAGCATAGAGTGGAATGGCATACAGTGGAGTGGAGTGGCATGGCACAGAGTGAATTGGCATACAATGGGTACATAGAGTGGAGTAGTGCTGAGTGGAATGGAATAGAGTGAAATGGCGTATAGTGGAACGACATACAGTGGAATTCTGTGGAGTTGAGTGGTGTAGAGTGGAATAGCATGGAGTGGAGTCGCGTATGCTAGAGTGCCATAGAGTGGAGTGGCATACAGTAGAGTGGTGTAGAGAGGAGTGGTGTACACTGGAGTAGTGTAGACTGAAATGGCAAAGAGTGGAATACCATGGAGTGGTGTGGCATACAGTTGAGAGGTGTAGAGTTGAATAGTGTAGAGTGGTGTAGCATAAACTAGAGTGCCATTCAGGAAATCGGTATAGAATGGAGTGGCATGGTGTCCAGTGGCATAGAGTGGAGTGGCTTACACTAGAGTGGCATTAAGTAGAGTGGCGTAGAGTCAAATAGCGTAGAGTGGAGTGGCGTACATGAGAATGGCATAGATTGGAGGGGAATAGAGTGGAATAGCATAGTGAGTAGTGGCACAGACTAGAGTGGCTTAGAGTGGAGTAGAGTGGAGTGGGGTAGACTGGAATAGTGCAAAGTAGAGTGGCATAGATTGAAGTGGCATAGAGTGGAGTGGAGTAGAGTGGTGTAGCTTTGAGCAGAGGGGCATACACTATAGTGACATAGTCACATAGAGTTGAATACCGTAGAGTGCAGTATCGTAAAGTGGAGGGGCATAGAGCGGAACAGCGCAGGATAGTGTAGAGTGGGATGGTGTAGAGAGGAATAGCCAAGAATGGAGTGACCTAGTGTGGAATAGCATAGAGTGGAGTGGTGTACAGTAGACTGGCATAGAGTGGAGGGGTATTGACGCAAGTGCATAAAGTGGAATAGCTAGAGTCAAGTGACTGACGGAATAGCGTGGAGTTGAGTGGCATAGACTGAAGTGACATAACGAGGATAGGCACAGAGTAGAGCAGGGTAGAGGGGAGTGGCATAAAGTGGAATAGCATAGAGTAATGTGGCATAGAGGGGAGTGGCATAGAGTGTAATAGTGGAGCATGAATTGGCATAGAGTGGAGTGGCCTACAGTGGACTGGCAGAAAGTGGAGTGCTCTAAATTGGAGTGGCCTAGAGTAGAATAGGATAGCGTGGAGTGGCGTACAGTTCAGTGATGTAGAGTGTCCTATAGTTGTGGTGTAGACTGGAATACAGTTTAGAATTCAGTAGTATAGAGTGGAATAGCATAGAGCTGAATGACAGAGTGGAGTGTCATAGAGTGGTGTTGCATAGAGTCAAGTGACTTATAGTGGGGTGGCATAGAGTAGAGTGGTGTTGAGTGGAAATGGCGTAGTGTGGAAAAGCATAGAGTGACGTGGTGTAAAGTGGTATATGGTTGAGTGGCAGAGTGGAATAGCATAGACTGGAATGGCATAGCTTGGAGTGGCATACAGTGGACTGACGTAGAATGGAGTGACATGGACTAGAGTGGAATAACTGAGTAAAATGGCGTACAGTAAAGTGGCATAGAGTGGATTTGTGTAGAGAAGAATAGGGTAGAGTTGAGTGACGTAGAGTGGAATAGCATAGAGTGGAGTGGTGTAGAGTGGAATGTGTACAATGCAGGGGTGTAGAGTGGCATACAGTTGCGGTGTAGGCTGGAATAGAGTGGGTTGGAATAGAACAGACTAGAGTAGTGTATGGTGCAGTGTGGCGTGTCATACAGTGGCATAGAGTGGAATAGTGTAGAGTTAAATGACAGCGTGGAGTGGCGTAGAGTGACATGGCATTCAGTGGACTGGTGTAGGATGGGGTATCGGAGTGGATTGGTATTGAGTGGAATGGTGTACAGTGAAATAGCATAGAGTGTACAGTTAATTGGCATAGTCTGGAATAGCGCAGACTGGAGCAGTGCTAAGTGAAGTGATACAGAGTGGCGTAAAGTGGAATAGCAATGGTATATAGTGGATTGACGTAAAATGAAGTGGTGCAAAGTGGTATGGAGTAGAGTGGAATAGCTTTAAAAGGAGTGGCGTAGACCGGAGTGGTATAGAGTGGAGGGGATCAGAACTGTGTGGCTGTAGTGAAATGTGTGTTTTGACCACTGACTTTGTGTTGCACCACGATTAGCTGTCCAGTGTTCACCAGTTACAGACTACATTTTGTATTCAGTTTAGCTGCCTATCGACTTTATCGTAGTATTAGGCACTGCCATGTTAAATCTGCTCATACTTTTCCACATTGCAAACTGTGCTTGTTTTAGTGCTCTTTCTCACCAAGGGCTTTGGCTTATAAAGATGTACTGAGACGGCAGGGACCGGCCTTGTTTTGATTTGACATCTTGGGATTGTGGCCAAACCACAATGTGTTATTTTCAAAACATACCTAAAATAGCCTGTATTTTGGAATATTTCTTCTTGATGGGAGGGATTTTTCCAGAAAGCCCCTTCTCGGCGTCTTTAGGATATAAAAAGACCCAGTGCGACAGTGAGAGAGTGTGAGTGACCTCAGTCAGGATTTTAGACGTTGAGTGTCTGATATCTGTCCCGTGAGGGTAGAGATCTCTTTCTCGGAGTCTAACTGGGTCATCGTCTTGCTGGCATGAGAAAGATGAAGAGCTTGGAAGGCCCTACGGTGATGAATTTTTACTTCATTATTTGCTTTGCAGTATAATATAAATACATATATTTGCTGTGTGCATTGCAGTGGAGAATCATTTTGGTATGTTTTCCTTTCATTGCTGTGACTATTTTTCCAGATATTTTTGTCAGCTCGGTCATTAGTGAAAGCAAAACAGTGGCGAAGTTTGGAGTGGTGTACAGTGGAACAGTGTGCAGTAGTGTGGTGTAGAGTTGAATAGCATAGAGTATTGTTTAGGAGACTGGCATAGAATGGAGTGGCATAGAGTTGAGTGGTGTAAAGTGGAGTGGCATATCTGAGAGTGGCACAGAGTTGGGTGTAGTGGCATAGACTGGAGTGGCTTAAAGTAGAGTGGCACAGTGTAGATTGGGGTACGGTGGAGTGGCATAGAGTGGAGTGGCGTAGAGTGGTGTAGCCCTGAGTGGAGTGGCACACATTTGAGTGGCTTATACTAGAGTGGCATGAAACTGGAGTCGCATGGAGTCAAATAGCATAGAGTGCAGTGTCATGGAGTGGCACAGAGTGGAAAAGTGTAGTGTGGATTGGCAAAGAGTTCAGTGGTCTAGAATGGAGTGGCATAGAGCACAGTGACGGACAGTTGTAGTGTAGAGTGGAATAGTATAGACAGGAGTGGCATTGAGTGAAGTACAGTGGAATAGCTGAGAGCTGAATGGCATAGAGTGGAGTGGCGTGGCACAGAGTGAATTGGTGTACAGTGGGGTAGCATAGGGTGGAGTGGTGTTGAGTGGAATGGCGTAGAGTGGAATAGCGTAGAATGGAGTGACGTAGAAAGGTGCAGCTTTGAGCAGAGTGGCCAAGAGTTGAGTGGCATATACTGGAGTTGCATAGAGTGGAATAGTGTAGAGTGTAGTGTAGTAGATAGGAGTGGCCTAGAGTGGAATAGTGTAGCATGGATTGGCATAGATTGCAGTGGCCTAGAATGGAGTGGCAGAGAGGTGAGTGCAATAGAGGAGAGAGGCGTTGAGTGCAGTGGTGTAGAGTTGTGGTGTAGAGTGGAAGAGCATGGACTGGAATAGTGTAGAGTGGAGTGGCACTGAGTGAAGTACAGTGGAATAGTGTAGAGTGGAATGGCATGGAGTGGTGTGGTGTGGCACAGAGTGAAATGGCATACAGTAGTGTTCAATGGAATGGCGTAGGGTAGAATACCATACAGTGCAGTGGTGTAGACTGCCATTCAGTTGAGTGTCAGAGTGGAATAGTATAGATTGCAGTGTCATAGAGTAGAGTGACATAGAGTGGAGTGGCATAGAGTATGATCAGTATAGGGAAAGGTGCGGAAGACATTGTGACGTGAAGGGTTAATTAGCTTGAACAGTGTAGCTGAGCGTGATGCCTGCCGAAGCCAGAGCAACGTGGAAGAAATTCACGATGTTCACTTTCAAGCTTGTTTTCTTTTGACATTCCATAGATAAACTTATTTGCAGCTGCATGTGTGAGAAACAGGCTGTGAAGGAGATTCAGTCTCAACCTTGAGAACGAGACCACAGTAAAAGATGGAATGAAAACAATGGCCAGGGAATGGCAAGGCAGCCAAGAGACATGTACTGATAACATAGCTAGAAAATACTGGAAGGGGATAGAATCCAAGCTTCAGGTTACTTAAACACTGAAAGGTGGGTGAGGGAATTGAAGCTCGCAGATGGAGTTGTGAAACTGTCATCTTCAGACCCAGAGCTGCCTCCCTGTTGTGCTGTTCCAAGACCGTGATGCTCGAGGGGGAGAGAGGTCCAAGCGGGCGGTACAGGGATTCCCAGCATTTCGTGGACTAAGTTAAGTTCCACCCAGGGATGAAAGGCTTTTGTTTCTCTGCTCTATTATTATGATTGATTATTATGCTTGCACTGTGTTTATAATCTGAAGAATTCAGATAGTTTAAAGTTTTTTTCTTACTGAACATCGTAGGGTGAGCCTGCTACAGTAATTGAAATATGCATTTTAGTGTGCAGTAAATCAAAGCTTATCTGAAGTATTCAACTCGTTTATATTCTGCTCCCTGAACATCGTAGTGTATCACATTTTGGTATACAGTTGTTCCAAGTTTATATCTGTCAATGAACTCTTTGCTCAGATGTATACATAGATGCTCTTTGTAGTGTACTTATATAAATAGGTGGTTTTTCATTGCTATTCTTATTCTGTCAATGAACTCTTTGCTCGTACGCATACATAGATGCTCTTTGTAGTGTACTTATATATGAATAGATGCTTTTCATTGCTATTCTTATTCCACTATTGTTGATGTGCTAAATGCCTGCATTTACCTGAAATTCTAGTAAAGCTAAATTGTATTCATAATTGGCGTGTGGTCCTTCATTGAGCGTCCTTATTGACTTATACCGAACAGGTGTCAATCAGTCACCTGGATAAGACATTTTGGTACAAGAAGTGGGGTATAAGTCAATAATGCCTCTTTGGGGACGTAAGAAAAGTGAGGCAGAGAGCGGAAGACAGCGTGGGGCAGAAGCCAGATCCATTCCCGGGTGGTTAGCAACTGACCCGTTCTCTGGTGTGGCAGGTCTCCTGAACCGGTGGGCAGCGCCGGTGTTATGGGATGCATTAGATGAGAAAGTGACTCCTCTTTTAGTGGAAGATGCGGTTGAGAGTGTGAAGCTAAGAGGGGCGAAGCTGGAGCTGAAAGCAGCAGGGCAAGTGGGATGGATTTTTCTGTCTGCGCTCCGTACGGTTTACAGGAAAACATTAACACAAGATACAGAGATAAGAAAACTGCGGGATGAGGTTGCAGCCTTACAGGAAAGGCAGTTACTTATGAAAGAAACTATAGAAAGTGCAGTGACTAGGGGTGATCAAATGGAGGCAAGGTGCACCGCATTAGCAGTACGAGTAGCAAAACAGAAGAGTAGGCAGAAGCCTAAAATACCCTCAGCTGTGCAAGTGAGGGCATTGGTACGCAAAGAAAACTGGGATCCTTATACTTGGGATGGAACAGTCTCGGATAATGATGATGACTGGAATTGGGAGGATGAGGTGGAAGTACGTGTAGCAGAACTAGGTGGAGTTGAAAGTAGAGAAGGACATGTAGGTGAAATTGAAGGTGAAAGGGGAAGTGTAATGGAGGTTCGCCCACTCGTGCAGAATAAATCAAAGGGAGTGAATGGTGGGCAAATACAGAATTCACGTTTGGTAAGAGATTAAACACCGAGTGAATTGTTAGAGATAACTCGTCTGTTTAGGCAGATGCCTGCAGAGCCCTTGTTTAAATGGTTGGTGAGATTGTGGGACACTGGAGCAGATGGTACATATTTGTCGCCAACTGAGCTTTTGAAAATGGGATCAGTAACTACACATGCTATGTTAGGGCAACGGTTACTAGGTGCACAGGGGCACCAAGCTTTTTCTCTAATGGGTTGGTTGATAGAAGGGATGAAGCAATTTTACCCAACTGCTACAGATGTGGAGGAGAGTTGGGGTCCTTGGCATACGATTTCAGAGGCAAATGAACAACTGCGAGAAATGGGGATGCAGAACGCAGTGTACTCCCAAACGTTTTTAGGACCTGATGTTGAACCCCTGACAGCAGGGATCAGGGCACGGTTAATCAGAAATGCCCCTCCGCATATGAAAGGTGCTTTGTTGGCCCTTCTAGGACCCGCTCAGCGAAGACCAGTGGGGGATGTGGTATTAATAATGGCACAATTAGAAAGGCTTGATAGCCAAAAATCAGCAAGAGCAGTAGGGCAGGACAATAAGTATAAGGGAGGAGTATCTACAATAAAAGTAACAAGACGACAAATGTGGACAGATTTGTTGAATGCTGGAGTTAAGAAAGAGGAGATAGATGGAAAGCCTACCCCTTATCTGCTTAATAAATGGAAAGCATTGCAGCGTAGACAGAAAGAGAAAGAGGCATTTGATGAGAAACAGCCCTCAGCACCACCCATGGAAGAGTCTGAGAAGGAAAAAACAGAATCAGGGAAAAATAGGAAGGTGCCTGTCTCAACTCTATATCCCAACTTGTCCAGCGATGGTTGGGAAGTCCCAGACCCCTTATTATGAATGTCAGGCCAAACCCTGGGGGTCAGAGCAGTGCAAGAGGTAAGCCCTGGGGATAGGCGGCCATATGTACCTCTCATCATTTATTGGCACAAAGGAACACAACATGTTATGGCACTGCTCGACACAGGTGCGGAAGTAACTTTGATAAATGGACACCCTAAGAGGCTGCCAGGCAAGGGTGTGATCATTAATGGTTACGGGGGTGCAGAGACAGAGGACAAACCTGTTAAGCTTAAAATTGTCAATCGGTAAAGGACCCCCGTTCACGGCAGAAGTTTTAATAGCTGAAGTACCAGAATACATTATTGGCATGGATTTGTTACTAGGCAAAATTATTGATACGCAATGGGGAACATTTACTTTTGGTGTGAGGAGCGTACACATAAAGAAATCTAGGACAGTTCTGATTGGGCATGCAAAGTGGAGTCCATTACATGTGCCTCCTCCAAAGGAGCCGGTGTGCATTAAACAGTACCGCATACCCGTAGGTCATAAAGAGATTTCAGAAACCATACAGGGGTTGCTAGATGCAGGTGTGTTAAGGCCGGCTGTGAGCCCATTTAACTCTCCTATATGGCCCGTGAAGAAACCAGATGATACCTATCGAATGACTGTCGACTATCGACAACTGAATGAGGTGGCTCCACCCTTGGCAGGCACCGTCCCAGACATCATCACACTGGTGGAGCAGTTGAGTAAAGATGTGGGGGAATGGCATGCTATGATTGATCTAGCAAACGCCTTCTTTTCAATTGATATTGATGAGGCCAGTCAAGACCAATTTGCAATAAGCTGGCAGGACAGACAATTCACATTCAGGAAGTTGCCCCAGGGGTACGTGCATAGTCCCACATTGTGTCATGGGCTAATAGCCAGAGATTTAGCCAACTTCTTGGCTGGAAACACCCGACTTGCACATTCCATTGATGACATCATGATCACTGGGGACACTAAAGAGCAAGTCTCAGACACGCTGGAAATATTAATTGAATGCTTACAACAGAGGGGATGGGCTATTAACCCAAAAAAGGTCCAAGGCCCGGCACAAGAGGTGAAATTCCTGTGCGCTATTTGGTCAGGACCAGTAAAAAGAATACCACAGGAAGTGATTGATACGGTACAGCAACTAAGGCAGAAGCACAACGATTTATTGGTTTGATGGGATTCTGGAGACAACATATCCCTCACTTAGGATTAATATTGAAACCATTATATCAAGTTACACGAAAAAAGCACCCTTTCCAATGGGGACCTGAACAGCAAGAGGCCTTTGAGGGAGCAAAAGATGCATTACAGAATTATTTTGCGTTAGGTCCCATCACAGAAGGAGACCCGTTTGAGCTGGAAATTATAGTACAGGATGATGTAGTGATGTGGAGTTTATGGCAGAGGCAAGGAAAAAAGAGAGTGCTACAAGGATTTTGGTCAAAGAGATTAACTCCATCCATGAGCAATTACACCCCGTTAGAAAAAGAACTAGCAGGAGCATATTAGGCGTTAGGACAACAGAGCGCATAACTGGTGACCGGCCGGTTACTTTAAGAACACGGGTCCCCTTACTAGGCTGGATAAGAGAAGGAGGGGTTGGCACTAAAGTAGGTAGGGCGCAGGAGTCTACCATCGTAAAGTGGAAATGGTATCTGCAGCAGAGGGCAAAACCGGGGCCAGGAGGAGTATCGAAGTTACAAGAAGATATGCTGGGGGCAGTGGACTTACAGGCAATGGTCCCCTCACAGAGCCATCTGAGATGGAGTCCTCACCTTTTAAAACAGCCCCACCTTTTGAACAGCTCACAGAAGAAGAACAGCAAAATGCATGGTTCACTGATGGTACCGCCTGGTGCCATCAAGGAAAAAGACAATGGTAAACAGTCGCATTCCAGCCTGCTACAGAAACGCTGTTGCTGCGAGGAGGAAAAAATGGATCAAGCCAGCTTGCAGAATTGCAGGGGTTAGCAGCAGTGATCGAACAGGCCCCCATCGGAGAGAAAACGTTTGTGTACACTGACAGCTGGGCCACCTACCAAGGACTAGTAAGCTGGGCCCGACTTAGCGCAAGGATGGATGGAAAATCAAAGGCACCCCCATTTGGGGAGGCAAGCAGCTATGGGAAGAGATGTGGGAAAAAGGGCAAAAATTTCAAATCTATGTGGGACATGTGGATGCCCATTGCCCATCGGACACCTCACTTGCATCTCTATTCAACAACACCGCAGATCAGATGGCCAAAACACGAACATTGGTCATCAATGAGGAGGCTGAAGCTGCTCTAGCAAACTGGGCCCATGCAACATCTGGACATCTAGGAGAGAATGGCACTTATACATGGGCACAACAACAACAGATTCCAGTTACTAAGGAACAGGTCCAACAAGCAGTAAAAGAGTGCTCCACATGCAACCAGATAAGACAAATGCCCCTGCAAAAGAAGCCTAGCGGCCATATCAGAAGAAGAACCGCAGCTGCTACACTGTGGCAATTGGACTATATCGGGCCGCTACCAAAGGAAGGAGGAAAAAGCTACGTACTGACCATGGTGGACACCTACTCTGGCCTTATGTTGGGTATGCCCTGTAAGTCTGCAGACCAAAAGTCCACTTTGTGAGGGCTAAACTACCTGATAAAACATTATGGGGTACCTGATGAAATCCAAACAGATAGGGGCACACACTTTTCAGGGAAAACAGTGCAGGATTGGGTGCAGGAACAGGGAATTCAGTGGATTTTACACCTTAGTTATTATCCACAAGCTGCAGGCATGATTGAGAGATATAACGGATTGTTGCAAGAACAGCTAAAAAAGTTATCAGCACATCAGACTCTAAAAGGATGGAGTAGTAATTTAGACAAAGCCTTGTTCGAATTGAACAATAGACCAGTTGGGCAGCAGACTCCTTTCATTCGGATGACAGGGCATGATAAAGAAATCACCCACACAATGATTGTCTGGAAAACAGACCCTCGAGCTCAATTACCTTTACAGGCTACTTCTGGCAGCACAGGACTGGACCTGTTTGCTCCAGAGGATGGGGAAATACCCGTAGGACAGGTGAAGACTGTTCCCCTAGGAATAGGAGCGAGAGTACCGCCTGGAACATATGGTAGAATTGCCCCTCGATCCAGCCTGGCCATCAAGGGAGTGTCGGTGCTAGGGGGAGTCATAGACCAAGATTTTAGAGGAGAGGTTAAAGTAGTATTACTGAACCAAGGAGATGCTACTGTATCGTATCAAGCACATGACAGACTTGCCCAATTGATTTGTGAACAAGCGTATACCCCCCACATTGAAGAAAGATCTGCCCCCCCCCCGATAACACTCAGAGAGGTGAAGGTGGATTTGGAAGCACAGGAAGAAGAGTATGGGTGCATCATGCAGGGAAAAAGCCAGAGGCAGGAGAGATAGTGAGTCAAGAGGTGGGGAGTACGTATATTGTACTTTTAAAGAATTCTAATGTACCTATATTTGTACCTGCAGTGAGACTTACCCCACGGTCGTAAATGATGACATCTGCATCAATTACGTGGTTCCTGTTTGCGGTCATGATAATAACCGGAAAAAGTATATTGGTCCGACCGAATATAGCAGAGAATGTCATCACAGACCTTCATGTTACTTGTGCACCTGAAGCCGCTAATGTAACTGATGACCAGGGAAATGTTTCACTTTGCAACCTGAAGGTACCTGGAGGCAAGTGGATGGGTGCCAAAGCTGTAACCTGAAAGGTAACTGGACAGCAAATCCGACATGCCAACGGACTGAACGAGTTGCAGGGAATGCCCGCAACGGTACAGGCTTTGAATTATACTCTAAACATGATATGTAAATATTGTGATACCATTGTACATTTTACACCAGTACAGACATATCCGTGTAGATCTTATGATTGTTCTAACAAACAAGATATTTTACCAGGACATATGGTGGTTGTTACAAAGACTAATAGAACTAAAGGAGTTCGATACTCCAAACCGCCTGCCTTTATGTTTTATGTAGCCGAAAGACGCATGGTCAGCAATTTAGGCAACGTTTCCATAGTTCGATATAGAATAGGATGTAAGCAAGCTTTGCATGCAAGCATAATAAACCATATTGTGTTACAGATAACTATTTCCAAGGGGAATGTTTCTAAGTATGATCCATTATGCACACCATGGACACTACAGTTATGACCCTTGCCGAAGTTACGCATCAGAAGAGATGTAGGATCCATGATAGCCGGGGCCACCGGAATTGGGGTAGGGGCCATGAACGCTTTTGATATTGAAGCCATCAGTAATAAGCTATCTTCTACAGGATATAGTACAGGGGAGGCCATAAAAGTAATTTCACAATGGGGGCCCACACACTCACAAGAAGTATGGAAGGTTCTGCGTGAGTTGTATTGTGATTGGCAATGGCATAATTTCACTTATGAACAATTTGGAAAAAGTTTTCAAAGCACACAAACAGTGTCCAAAGGAATTCAGTGCATACTATGGCAAAGCATTGTTAATCAACAGTATGTAGACTTCCAAGCGGAATGGGGACAGCTTCAAGGTGAATATTGGAGACAACAATTGCATTTGCCTGAGGAAATATGGGTAAAGCCCATACAATTTCATTGTGAGGGAGAGATGTGTTATGCTCATTTTGATATAGCTAGAAGTGATCTTCCTCCTGAAATATGGTGCCCCTTTATATTGCTCCCTGTAGTAATAGGTGAAGAATGGTGGATACCTCACACTGACAAAAAAATGGATTGATCAAACAAATCACACCGTAGATCCCACTTGATGTGCAGATTGGTCTAAGGGGTGGGTATGTACCCACACTGGACGGGTGCTAGATCCATGCCTTCACCCAATACCAGGAGAATGTGATGGTTACCTTATCCTATTGATGGCACAGACTTATATCAGATAGGAACAGAGAGTGTTTGTTACGTTACTAATCATCCCTTACTTATTAACTGATTTGTACAAACCACCGGACAACAGGTAATGTGTATGTGCAATATTACCAGCATTGACATAAGTACTCACATCCTATACCGACCGACTAAGTTCACCACAACCACATTACAGATGCAAACGCAAGCACAGTTAGAATGGAACATCCCGCTTGTTGTGAAGCTACCTAGACTAGAGGCAATCAGGCGCTACGCACAAATCACATTTGCTAAATTCGACATGGCAGCTAAATATACCAAGGATACCGCCATACAGATGACCATAGACGCCAAACAGCTTATGCACACTGCTTCACGCATCCAGCAAGTAACTGAGCACCTATGGGTGGCAAAAGAAATGCTGCAGCCCATAGGGATCTCCTGGAACCCCAATACCCTGGATACCTAAGTACCATATTACAAGGGAATTATATGAGTGTACCAGTGTGCCAATGAGAATTGGTAAATTTAGTCACTAGCCTGCAGTGACAAATTTAGAAAGTGGAGAGAGCATAAACACTGAGGTTCTGGTTAGCAGAGCCTCAGTGATACAGTTAGGCACCGCACAGGGAATACATACAGGGCACATACTATGAGCACTGGGGTCCTGCCTAGCAGGGTCCCAGTGACACAAGGGCTAAAACAAACATACATACAGTGAAAATGGGGGTAACATGCCAGGCAAGATGGTACTTTCCTACAGGAGTGGCGTACAATGGCATATACTGGAGTGACGTAGAGTCAAATAGCTTAGACTGGAGTGGCGCTGAGTGGAATAGCCTAGACCGGAATGGCGCAGAGTTGCATAGACTCAAGTAGAGTAGAGTGGGATAGCGTAGAGTGGAGTGGTGTAGAGTGGACTGGCATGCAGTAGATTGGGATACAGTGGAGTGGCAAAGAGTGGTGGGGTTGAGACTACAGTGTGTGGAGTGGAGTGGCGTAGAGTAGAGTGGCATAAAGTGGTGCAGAGCAGAATAGAACTGCAAGAATTGCACAGAGTGGAGTAGCATAGAGTGGCGTGGCATAGAATGAGTTGGAGTAGAGTGGGGTGGCATAGAGGGAAATTGTGTTGAGTGGATTGGAATGGAGCAGAATAGCGTAGAAAGGAGAGGTGTTTAGTGGTGTGCAGTTGAGTGGCGTAGAGTGGAACAACAAAGACTGGAGTAGTGTAATTCGAGTAATATAGGGCCAGATGTATCAAGGTTTTTTGCATTTGCAAACGGTGCGAATGCCCGTTTGCGAATGCAAAAAGCCAGTTCAGAATGTATGAAAGACATTCTGAACGCAATTTTAAGGAATCGCAAAAATAGCAATTCCTTAAAATTACGACCCTGTTTAGAGAGTCGCAAATTGCGACTCTCTAAATAAGAATTCGCAAATAAGGTTTCCTTATTTGCGATTTCTTAGCACATGTATGAAGCCATTCCTAAATGCGATTTGGGCATTTAGGAATCGCTATTTACCACCAGGTTGAACCTGGTGGTAACCATGTGCAAATTTTAAAAATGCATTTAAAATGCATTTTTAAAATGTACATGTAAAGCACACATGCCCTTTTGGCATGTGTGCACCTTACATGTCCCCAAAAATGTTTTGGGGTGCAGCAGAGGGGGCCTTAGGCCCCCAGCACCCTGGAGTTTTGCATTTCCAAAATTGCGATTTCTGGTTAAGAAATCGCAATTTTGGAAATGCAAAATATTCGCAGATATGGGTCAACAGGCCCATAGGTGCGAATGGGGACAGATTCTCTATTTGCGATTCGGTAATAGCATTTGCAATTTTTTAGAAATCGCTATTACCGAATTGCAAAAATCATACATAACTTTTTGCATTTCTGAAATTGCGATTTCTTAAAAATCGCTATTGGAGAATCGCAAATCGGTTGTATGATATATCTGGCCCATAGTGAGCAATAGAAAGGAAAATGGTGGAGTGGAATGACAGAGTAATTTGGTGTACAGTCAAGTGACATAAAGTGGATTGACAGACTGGAGTGGCGTAGAGTAGCTTGGCGTAGAGTAGAATAGCTTTGAGTGGCGTAAATTGGACTGGCGAACAGTTGAGTGGCATAGAGCTGAATACCATAGAGTTGAGTGGAATAAGGTGGAGTGGCGTAGAGTGGAAGGGCATAGAGAGGAATGCCATGGAGTGGTGTAAAGTGGAGGGGCATAGAATGGAATGGCATAGTTTGGAGTGGCATACAGTAGTGTGGTGCAGAGTGGAGTGGTGTAGTCGAGCAGCACAGAGTGGACTGGTGTAAAGTGAAGTGGTGTAGAATGGAGTGGCATAGAGTGGAATAACAGAGTGGAGTGACATTGGTGTGTAGTGGAAGAATGTACACCAAATCAGCGTGCAGCAGAGTGGCATAGAGGGGTATAGCATAGAGAAAAGTGGCATATAGTTGAGTGGTATAAAGTTAAATAGTTTAGAGTGCTGAGGCCTAAAGTGGAGAGGCACTCAGTAACTGGCGTAGAATTGAGAGGCAAAGAGTCAAGTGGCGTAGAATGGAGTGTCGAACAGTTGAGTGGCACAGAGGGGAGTGGCATGGAGTTGAAAAGCATAGAGTTGTGTGGAATAGCGTGGAGTGGCGTAGAGTTGAATGACAGAGAGGAGTGCTATAGAGTGGTATAAAGAGGAGGGGCATAGAATGGAGTTGTGTAGATTGGAGTTGCATGCAGTAGTGTGGTGTAGAGTGGAGTAGAGTAAAGCAGCATAGAGTGGAGTGGGTAAAGTGAAGTGGTGTAGAATGGAGTGGCATAGAGTGGAATAACAGAGTGGAGTGACAGAGGCGGAGAGTGGTGTATAGTGGAGTAGTGTACACCAAAGCAGCGTGCAGCCAAGTGGCATAGAGGTGTATAGCATAGGAAGGAGTGGTGTGGAGTGGCATATAGTTGAGTGGTGTAAGGTCAAATAGTTTAGAGTGGTGAGGCCTAAAGTGTAGAGGAATTCAGTAAACTGGCGTAGAATTGAGAGGCACAGAGGGGAGTGACGTGGAGTTGAACAGCATAGAGTTGAGTAGCACAGGGTAGAATGGTGTAGAATAGAATTGAATATAGTGGAGTGGTGTAAAGTGGAGGGGCACAGAATATAGTGGCATAGATTGAAGTGGCGTGCAGTAGTGTGGTGTGGAGTGGTGTAGAGTTGAGTAGTGCAGAGTGGAGTGGCATGGAATGGCATAGAGTGAAGTGTCGTAGAGTGGCATAAATGGAACAGAATGGAATGATGTACAGTGGAGTGCCATACAGTGGATTGGCATTGAAAGTGGTAGCATAGAGTGGAGTGACTTCAAATCGAAAAGCTTTGAGTGAAGTGGCATAGGGTGGAGTGCCGTAAAAAGATTGGCGTAGAGTCGAGCAGCAAAGAGTGGAGTGGTGTAGAGTGGAGTGGCGTAGACTGGAATAGCCTAAAGTGGAGTGGCATAGAACTGAGTGGTGTTGAGTGGGATGGTGTAGAAAATGGATGTAGAGAGGATTGGATTAGAGTGGATTGGCTTAGAATGCAGTGGTATAGAGTGGAATAGCTTTAATTAGAGTGGCGCAGAGTTGAGTGGCATGCACTAGATTGGCATAGAGCTGGGTTGCATAGATTCGAATAGCGTAGAGTGGAGTGTTGTAGAGTGGCATGTGTACCATATTATACCATACTGAGATAGGCCATACCATATATTACCACAAAATACAACAGGCCATACCGTACCATTCCATACAATAACAGGCCAAACGATACCCTACCATACTATACAATGGCAGCCCTTACCATACCTTCAAATAATATACAACACTATAAAATGGAAGGCCATAACATAAAATGACAGGTCATACCATACCATAATACACAAAGATAGGCCATTCCTTACCACCATGCAAGGAGGGGCCATACCATAGATACGCTACCATGCTATACAACAGGCCATGCTATACTATGCCAAGCTATACAATGACAAGCCAAAACATATACCATAACGTACAACAGCAGTGCATACCATAATATACTATACAGTAGCAGGCCATAACACACCACACTACATGACAGGCCTTACTGTAGTCCTACTGTACCATACTAGACATTGACAGAACAAACCATGCTGTACAATGGCAGGCCACACTATGCCGCATTATACACTGACATGCCATTCTATACCATGCCATACCATTCCAAACAATGACAGTTCACTCAATACTACACCATATTAAACAATGACAGACAATACCATACTATACAATGATAGCCCATACCATACTAGACACCAAAATGAAAGGCAACACCATACCATGCTGTAGAATAACAGGCCATACCACACCATACCATACTAAACTAAACAACAGGCCTTAGTGTAGTTAATCTATACCATACTAGATATTGACAGAACATACCATGCTATACAATGACAGACCATATTATACCATTCCAAACAATGGCAGGCCATCCAATACTATACAATACTAAACAATGACTGACAATACCATACCAGACCCCAAAATGACAGGCAACACCATACCATGCTGTAGAATGACAGACAATGCCATACTATACTATACAAAGACAACCCATACTATACTTATCATCAAAACGCAGATCCTTTTCTAGCAGAAACAATCACAAGAGTTACTTGACTTTTTTATTGCTGCCTAAAAGCTACGGCTGAAACGCGTCAGTTGAAGCATGTGCATTGCTTTGAAGATGCAAGCTGCAAGATATATATATATATATATATATATATATATATATATATATGGAAAATGTCACTTACCCAGTGTACATCTGCTCGTAGCATGAGACGCTGCAGATTCACATGCTTTGCACATCCCGCCATCTAGTGTTGGGCTCGGAGTGTTACAAGTTGTTTTTCTTCGAAGAAGTCTTTCGAGTCACAAGATCGAGGGACTCCTCCCCTTTCGGCTCCATTGCGCAAGGGCGTCGCCTCCATCTTAGATTGTTTTCCCCGCAGAGGGTGAGGTAGGAGTTGTGTATTATAGTAATAGTGCCCATGCAATGGAATAAACATGTATGTACATAATGTAGTTTAAAGTGATATATTTACAAATTTACAAATGTTCAAGATCAACTTTGAAACGGCTACAGGCTCCGGGGAGGCGGGTGGGCGCATGTGAATCTGCAGCGTCTCATGCCACGAACAGATGTACACTGGGTAAGTGACATTTTCCGTTCAATGGCATGTGTAGCTGCTAAAAACACATGCTTTGCATAGACTAGTAAGCAGTTATCTCCCCAAAAGCGGTGGTTCAGCCTGTAGGAGTTGAAGTTGTTTGAAACAAAGTTTGTAGTACTGCTTGTCCTACTGTGGCTTGTTGTGCTGTTAACACATCCACGCAGTAGTGCTTGGTAAATGTATGAGGCGTAGACCATGTGGCTGCCTTACATATTTCAGTCATTGGAATGTTTCCTAGAAAGGCCATGGTAGCACCTTTCTTTCTAGTTGAGTGTGCCCTTGGTGTAATAGGCAGTTCTCTTTTTGCTTTGAGATAACAGGTTTGAATGCATTTAACTATCCATCTAGAAATGCCTTGTTTGGAAATTGGATTTCCTGTATGAGGTTTTTGGAAAGCAACAAATAATTGTTTTGTTTTCCGAATTTGTTTTGTTCTGTCAATGTAGTACATTAACGCTCTTTTGATGTCTAATGTATGTAGTGCTCTCTCAGCTACAGAATCTGGCTGTGGGAAGAACACTGGTAGTTCTACTGTTTGATTCAAGTGGAACGGTGATATGACTTTTGGTAAAAATGTTGGATTTGTCCGTAGAACTACTTTATGCTTGTGTATTTGAATAAATGGTTCTTGTATGGTAAATGCTTGGATTTCACTCTTCTTAGAGATCTGATGGCAATTAGAAACGCAACTTTCCATGTTAAATATTGCATTACACATGAGTGCATGGGCTCAAAAGGTGGCCCCATGAGTCGTGTTAAGACAATGTTGAGGTTCCATGAAGGAACTGGTGGTGTTCTTGGTGGTATAATTCTTTTTAGGCCTTCCATAAAGGCTTTTATGACTGGTATCCTAAACAGTGACGTTGAGTGGGTAATTTGCAGGTAAGCTGAAATTGCGATAAGATGTATCTTAATGGATGAAAAAGCTAGTTTTGACTTTTGCAAATGTAGCAAGTAGCTTACGATGTCTTTAGCAGATGCGTGTAAGGGTTGTATTTGATTAATATGGCAATAATAAACAAACCTTTTCCACGTATTTGCATAGCAATGTCTAGTGGTTGGTTTTCTAGCTTGTTTTATGACTTCCATACATTCCTGTGTAAGGTCTAAGTGTCCGAACTCTAAGACTTCAGGAGCCAAATTGCTAGATTCAGCGATGCTGGATTAGGGTGTCTGATCTGTTGACTGTGTTGAGTTAACAGATCTGGTCTGTTTGGTAGTTTGATATGAGGCACTACTGAGAGGTCTAGTAGTGTTGTGTACCAAGGTTGTCTTGCCCAAGTTGGTGCTATAAGTATGAGTTTGAGTTTGTTTTGACTCAACTTGTTTACTAGATATGGAAGGAGTGGGAGAGGGGGAAAAGCGTATGCAAATATCCCTGACCAACTCATCCATAAATGCATTGCCCACAGACTGATCTTGTGGGTACCTGGATGGGAAGTTTCGGCATTTTGCGTTTTCTTTTGTTGCAAACAGGTCTATTTGTGATGTTCCCCAATTTTGGAAGTAAGTGTGTAGTACTTGGGGGTGAATCTCCCATTCGTGGATCTGTTGGTGATCCCGAGAGAGATTGTCTGCTAATTGATTCTGAATCCCTGGAATGAACTGTGCTATTAGGCGAATGTGGCTGTGTATCGCCCAATGCCATATTTTCTGTGTCAGGAGACACAACTGTGTTGAGTGTGTTCCTTCCGGTTTGTTTAGGTAATACATTGTTGTCATGTTGTCTGTTTTGACAAGAATGTGTATGTGGCTTATTATTGGTTGAAATGCTTTTAACGCTAGAAATACTGCCAATAGTTCTAAGTGATTTATGTGAAACTGTTTTTGCAGAGTCCCATTGTCCCTGAATGCTGTGTTGATTGAGGTGTGTTCCCCACCCTATCATGGAGGCATCTGTAGTTATTATGTATTGAGGCACTGGGTCTTGAAAAGGCCGCCCTTGGTTTAAATTTATATTGTTCCACCATTGAAGCTAGGTGTATGTTTGGCGGTCTATCAACACTAGATCTAGAAGTTGACCCTGTGCCTGTGACCATTGTTATGCTAGGCACTGTTGTAAGGGCCGCATGTGCAATCTTGCGTTTGGGGCAATGGCTATGCATGAGGACATCATGCCTAGGAGTTTCATTACTATTTTGACTTGTATTCTTTGGTTTGGATACATGACCTGTATCACATTGTGAAATGCTTGTACTCTTTGTGGACTTGGAGTGGCAATCGCTTTTGCTGTGTCGATTGTTGGCCCTAAGTATTGCTGTGTCTGACACGGCTGAAGGTGTGACTTTGTGTAGTTGACTGAGAAACCTAGTTTGTGTAGGGTTTCTATGACGTACTTTGTGTGTTGTAAACACCGCTCTAGAGTGTCGGTTTTGATTAACCAATCATCTAGGTACAGGAACACATGTATTTGCTGCCTTCTGATATGCGCAGCTACTACTGCCAGGCATTTTGTAAAAACTCTTGGTGCAGTTGTTATTCCGAATGGCAACACCTTGAATTGGTAATGTACCCCATGGAATACAAATCTTAGGTACTTTCTGTGTGAAGGATGTATTGGTATATGGAAATATGCATCCTTTAGGTCAAGTGTTGTCATGTAGTCTTGTGGTTTGAGCAGTGGGATTACGTCTTGTAATGTCACCATGTGAAAGTGGTCTGATTTGATGTAGGTATTTAATGTTCTGAGATCTAATATAGGTCTCAGTGTTTTGTCCTTTTTGGGTATGGGAAAGTACAGAGAGTAAACTCCTGTTCCTTTCTGTTGAATTGGTACTAATTCTATTGCTCCTTTTTATAGCAATGCCTGGACCTCTAGTCCTAGAAGATCCATGTGTTGTTTTGACATATTGTGTTTTTTCGGTGGAACGCTTGGAGGGAATCTGAGAAATTCTATGCAATAACCATGCTGGATAATTGTCAGTACCCAAGTGTCTGTTGTTATCTCCTCCCAATGTTTGTAAAAATTGCTTAGTCTCCCCCCCACATGTGTTATGTGTTGGGGATTTGTGACTTGGAAGTCACTGTTTGTTTTGAGGAGTTTTAGGGCTTTGGAACTTCCCTCTATTCTTTTGGAATTGTCCCCCTCTATATTGCCCCCGAAAACTTCCCCGCTGATATTGGCTTTGATAAGTGGGCCTTGTTTGTGAGGTTGTGGGTTCTGTTGCTTGTCCTCGAAACCCCCCTCTAAACTGTGTTTTGCTAAATGTGCCTCTGCTCTGTGGGAAGTAGAGTGCACCCATGGCTTTGGTCATATCAGTGTCTTTTTTAAGTTTTTCTATAGCAGTGTCCACCTCCGGCCCAAACAACTGCTGTCCATTAAAAGGCATATTCAGCATGGCTTGTTGTATTTCCGGCTGGAATCCTGACGTACGCAACCACGCGTGTCTCCTTATTGTTACTGCAGTATTTACTGTCCTTGCAGCTGTATCTGCTGCATCCATTGCTGACCGTATCTGATTATTTGAGATACTTTGTTCTTCCTCCACCACTTGTTGTGCCCTTTTCTGGAACTCTTTGGGTAAGTGTTCTATGAAATGCTGCATTTCGTCCCAATGAGCCCTATCATATCTTGCCAGAAGTGCTTGTGAGTTGGCAATGCGCCATTGGTTTGCTGCTTGTGCTGCAACCCTTTTCCCAGCAGCGTCAAATTTGTGACTCTCCTTGTCTGGAGGTGGTGCGTCTCCCGAGGTGTGAGAGTTTGCTCTCTTGCGAGCTGCCCCTACTACCACAGAGTCTGGTGTTAATTGCTGCGTGATATACACAGGGTCTGTAGGCGGTGGTTTGTACTTTTTCTCCACCCTTGGAGTTATGGCCCTGCCCTTCACAGGCTCCTGAAACACCTGTTTGGAGTGTTTTAGCATTCCAGGTAGCATAGGTAAGCTCTGGTATTGGCTATGAGTGGAGGATAGTGTATTAAACAAAAAGTCATCCTCAATTGGTTCTGCATGCAAGGTGACATTATGAAATGCCGCTGCCCTTGAGACCACCTGCGTGTAGGATGTACTGTCCTCAGGTGGGGACGGTCTCGCTGGGTAACAGTCTGGGCTGTTATCCGATACTGGCGCATCATAAAGGTCCCATGCGTCTGGATCATCCTGACTCATTGCAGTATGCGTTGGGGATTGCATCAGTGGTGGAGTGACTACCAGTGATGTGTGCATTGATGGTGGTGGAGATGGTGGCGGAGTTGTCTGTCTTGCCACCTTTGCCATGGTATCCATGAGTAAGGCTGTTGCCGAAACGCGTTGGATTTGTGTGCTGAAATAAATTGATTTGCACCTTGGAGGTGTCCTGGGTCTCCTGTTATTTGAAGGAGTGTTGGAAGATTTATGAGGGCCTCTCGGAGCCCACCCAGGACCGCTGTGTGGAGTTCCTGCAGTCCGAGACTTTTTTTATGTGAATTATATATATATATATATATATATATATATATATATATATATATATATATATATATATATATAGGAAGCTGCCTCTGTATATACTATATCAAAGTGAGATATGGTGTGCACAGATTCCAGGGGTTCCCCCAGAGGGCTAAAGTAGATAATTCTAATCCTCTCTTTTGTGGTAATGTGGTCGAGCAGTTAGGCTTAGAAGGTAATGCAAAGCATTTGCTGTACACACACACACGCACAGACAATAGAAGAAGCACACACTCAATGACTTAACTCTAGACCAATGTTTTTATATAGCAAAAATATTATTTCTTATTTTATTATTAGATTAGATTACAAGATTCAAGCTGCAGGTAAGTACCTTAAAAATTTCATTTTTCACACAGGTATCAACAGGACTGTTTGTAATAGGTAAGTAATACAGTTTTTGAATTACTGGCAATGATCTGTTTTAAAAATGGACACAGTAGAATTTTCAGAACAGTTCCCGGGGGAAAGAAATGTTAGGTTGGTTTACAGGTAAGTACAACACTTACAGTTTCAGTCTCCGGGTTTTTGGAAGTCCACCAGTTGGGGTTCAAGTTAACCCTAAACACCCACCCCACCAGCAACACGGGGCCGGCTGGGTGCAGAGGTCAAACGTGAGCAAATTTAATGTGGTTCCTATAGAGACAGGGGCTACTTCAAATTAGGCCTGCCTGCAGGTAAGTACATGCGGCTCGGAGGGCAGACCAGAAAGGATTAGAAGAGCACTGGAGGAGCCACAAGTAGGCACTAAACACGAACCCTCATTGGCACAGGGGCGGCCTGGTGCAAATAGGACATCGGGTTTCCAATGATGGTCTATGAGGAGATCCCGGGGGTCTCTCAGAGGCTGCAGGCGAGGTCCAGGGAGGTTTCTCCGGCACACCATCAGTCAGACAGGGAGGAGGGTCGCATGCTGAACACCGAGGCACTTGGGGTCGGTTTCTCCAAGGCCTGGGGCTGTGGGTGCAGTGTGTTCTTAGGCATCGGATATCTTCGTCTGGAGCTTTGCGGTCAGGGGGGTCCTCGGAATTCCCTCTGCAGGTGTCGTGGAGAGGTCAACCCAGGGTGGGCACTTGCTCGCAATTGCTTGGGGACCCTCTCTTGCTGGGTGGACCACATGGACACGGGCCGTGGGCGTCAGGTGCACAGGGGTCAAGACTCACACACCCGGAGTGAGGTGGGAGTCCTTGATTGTAGGTTTCTTTAGACAGAGCCACTGTCCTCAGGAGTTTTTGGTCCTTTTGAGTGCAGGGCAGTCCCCTGGAGTTGGCAGGGGTCACTGGGGCCCAGCGACGCTGGTCTTTTTGCAGGTTCTTTGAAGCAGTAGCCAATGGCTAATGTCCCTGAGGGTGGGGGCGGGGGGTCTACACCCTCCTTGTGTCCACTCCCTATGGAGAGAGGGACACAAACTTGACCCTTTTGGTCCCCGTCCTCTAAACCAAGATGGAGGACTCTGCCGGCAGGAATCCTCTCAGATCTGGACACCTTAGGGGTGGTCACTCGTCCCCCTATTTTCCCACTGGACTTGCCGTTAAAAGTGGGGCTTTGTCCGGGGGGCAGGCATCTCCACCAACTGGAGTGCCCTGGGACACTGTAACCGGAAGCTTGAGCCTTTGAGGCTCACCGCCAGGTGTTACAGTTCCTGCAGCGGGGAGGTGTGAAGCACCTCTACCCGGACAGGCTTTGTTTCTGACCACAGAGTGCACAAAGGCACTCATCCCATTGTGGTCAGGAATTTGTCTGAAAGTGGCAGGCTGGCACAGACCGGTCAGACCTACACTATCAGTTTTACACTACACTATTTCTAAGATGCCCTCTGTGTGAATTTTTCAATAAATCCCACACTGGCATCAGTGTGGGTTTATTGTGCTGAGAAGTTTGACGCCAAACTTTCCAGTATTCATTTTAGCCATTATGGTGCTGGAGTTCTTAATGACAAACTCCCAGACCATATAGTCAATATGGCAACACCTACACTTACAATGTCTAAGAATGGGCTTAGGCAATGTAGAGGAATATTGCTCAGGAAGCTATGCCCTCACCTGTGGTATAGTGCACCATACTTTAGGGCTGTAAGGCCTGCTAGAGGGGTGACTTACTGATGCCCCAGGTAATGGTTTTGTGGGCATGCAACTCTGAGAGGGGTGCCATAAAGACTTTGTCTTTTTCGCTGCACCAGCACACACAAGCTGCAAGGCTGAGTGCATGTGCTGAGTGAGGATTCCCCTAGGGTGGCATAATACATGCTGCAACCCTTAAGAGACTTTCCCTGGTCACAAGGCCCTTGGTACCATGGGTACCTTTTACAAGGGACTTAACTGTGTGCAAGGGCTGTGCCAATAGCAGAAACAAAGGTACAGTTTTAGGGAAAAAAAAACACTGGTGCTGGGACCTGGTTGGTAGGGTCCCAGGACTCTTAATCAAAGTTGGCATCAACACTAGACAAAAGGTGGGAGGTAACTATGCCAACAGTGGCAATTTTTTTAAAACAGCTGTATGGTTTCCCTGCGGGGGCTATAGTGTCCCCAAGGAAACCATACAGCTATTTAAAAAATTGCCCCCACAGGGGGCAAGATTGTTTCCTGGCCCTGGATCTCCCCCTTCAAACAAGGCCTTCTGAACTGTGGGCCTATTTTCCCCACCAGAGTAGGAAGCGGCCTAAACTGCTGCTTATAAGCTCACCGACGCCACTAAACCTTGCTTTTTCTTCCATTAAAATCCATCTCACTGCAATATCTGCTTATTTGCAGATTACACATACAAAATCGCTTTTTAGAATCCCAGTTATCAAAGCCTTTATGGAGGGACTAAAAAGAGTCATACCCCCCCCCCAGGAAAAAAGGCGCCACAATGGCTTTTCTTGGAAATATACCAATGTAAGGCAGCCACCTGGTCTACGCCCCATACATTCACTAAGCATTACTGTGTAGATGTGTTAGCAACACGACAAGCCACAGTAGGACAGGCTGTACTGAGAACATTATTTCAGACAACTTCAACTCCTACAGGCTGACCACCGCTTTTGGGAAGATTACTGCTTTGTAGTCTATGCAAAGCATGTGTATCTGCAGCTACACATGCCATCGAACGGAAAATGTCACTTACCCGTGTACATCTGTTCGTGGCATGTTGCGCTGCAGATTCATATGCGCTCTCCCACCTCCCCGGGAGCCTGTAGCCCATTTAGTTGCATGTACTTTGTACATATGTAAATAAACATTCCTTTGATACACAATATGTACATGCATTCCTCCTCCATTGCATGGGCACCTCTAGTATTCTTACTTTACCAACTCCTACCTCACCCTTTGCGGGGAAAACAATCTAAGATGGAGTCGACGCCCATGCGCAATGGAGCCAAAAGGGAGGAGCCACTCGGTCCCGTGACTCGAAAAGACTTCCTCGAAGAAAAACAACTTGTAACACTTCGAACCCAACACTAGATGGCAGGATAATGTACAGCGTGTGTATCTGCAGCTACACATGCCATCAAACATATATATGTATATATAAAAATTCTCTTGTAAGCTGTACTGTCTTCCCACACCCTTTCTACTACTATGATCTCCAAAATAACCCTCCCTAAGCTCTTCCCTACTCTACTGCTCCTGGCTTATCCCAAACCTGATTACAACTATGATATCCCAAACAACTCTTCAATATTATCCCTCACTTACCCCCACCCTTGACTCATCCAAAACCCATTCTACTACTATGAGCTCTCTAACCCCTTTATACAGACTCTTCCCACCTCCATCTCTCCTTGCCTCATCCTACTACTATAAACTCTCAGTCAACACTTCTGGATTCTTCCCTTCAGTATTCTATTCAAACCTACTCACATTGCCTCAACTCATACTAATGCTATATTCATATTTCCCTATACTTATACACCACTAATCCTTTTGGGTTCCAGAATAGCATGCTACTAGCCAAAAAGCAATTTGACACCTCGTCAGGGGTAATAAACACTATATAAATACATTTACAATTACATGCCCCCCCGCCCCCAAACACACAAGGTGACGGGCAACTAACCTTTTACCTGGTGATTCTCAACACCAGAGTGGAATGCCCTGAAAAAGCCATGTGCACTGCCATGGTCGGTCCCAGGTTTGTGTTCTACTGTGAAGTCCATCACCTATAGGGAAATGGACTACCTTCACGTGTGGTTCTCTCTTCATCTGCATTAGCCATTTGAGTGGTAGAGAGTGAGTCTTAGCTTCTTAAGGGACCAAACCACAGCAACAGCTTCCCTCTTAATGACACCCCAATGCTGCTCCCTAGGAAGGAGTCATCTAATGAAGGCTACTGGTTGAAAGTGGCCCAAATCATTCACTTGTGGCAACACTGCACCTATATGCTGTTCAGAAATATTCTTCTGGACAAACTCTTATGCGAGTCAAAGGCCTTTAAGAGAGGTGCTGGAGGCAAAAGCCTTGACACTGCTCAGTCCAGACACTTTTTCTAGACTGCATTTTGGGAGTCAAGTCAGCTAATGGTGCCTTCACAAATCTCCTATATTAGCAAGTCAGGCATAGGAAGCCTCCGACTTGGGTCTGGATGAGGCTCTCAAGCCAGTATAGTATGGATCTCGGGCAGGAGAGGTTGTACACAGCATCAACCAACTTGGGGTACAAAAGATCCCTGCCCTATCTGGCACTTACTTGCCTAGATAGTGAGGCCCACCTGCTGTAAGGCCTGAAGCACTTCCTCAAAGTGGACCAGGCGATCATTCAAAGTGAAGCTAAATAGTTAATCATCAAGCTTCACTGAAACTCTGCAATCAGGCAGCTCTCGATTCACCAACCACTGGAAGGTGGTAGGGGCGTTATTCAACCCAAAGGGCATCAGTTTGAACTGAAAGTGGCCTTCATGTGTGGAGAAATCAGATCTTTCCTTGGCTCCTGAAGGGAGGGCAATCTGCAAATAACTTGAGATCAGATACTTAGCTACCCTAACTTATCAATAAGCTCATCAGCTCTTGGAATGGGATAGGCATCAGTCTTAGTGTCTGCATTTGAGGCCACTTTAGTCCACCTAGAACCTAATCTCAGGTTTCCCTCCTTTGTGGTGGTTTCGGCAGCAGTACCACTTGGGATGGCCTATGGTCTACTGGAGGGCTGTTACCCACACCTCCAGCATCTTGGCAACCTCAGCTTTGATGCCAGCCGAGACTTGGTCAGCAACCTATAAATTTTAGTCCCGACAATGTGTCAAGTGTCCCCATCAAGGGTACAACCTGTGGAAATACCTGGGATCACAGAAAACAGTCCAGCAAACTACACCAGAAAGTGATTGCAGTCTTTTTTGTTGCTCACCTGTCAGTGTGGCAGAGAGAACTACTGCCTCCAAAGTTCCATCTTGGTTATTCACTAATAGATCTGGTAAAGTGTCACCCTGCCTCCTCAACTCCATCTATTACCATTAACTCAGTGATCTTGGTTCTTTCACAGGGTAGATTGAACATGTTCACAAGGATCACCCCATGAGGGTTCCTTGGAGTAACCAAGTCCACTGAGGAGGTGATCCCGACCCCCACCAATATGTGTAAGGTTCAGTCCACTTGTCCTGGATGCTAACTGTATTTAGGCCCACACCAATTGTCCTGGTAGGTATTCCACCATGCAGTGCTTCTGACCATACCAATGATTGACAAGCTCCTAGCTAGCCAAATTTGTTTGCCTTCAAGTACTCAGCCATCCAGGAGCAAAGGTCAAGTACACTGTCAACTATGTCTTGCTTAGGTTCAGTGGTCTCTCCCACCCTTCCTAAACCAGACTTCTCACAGGAAGCTTAAATAGCAGGAAGCCCAACTCATTTTTGAGGGACCTTCCTGTGTGTAAACAGATATGGAAAGATAATGCCCTTTCCTTCAAGTTAAACCCAGGATCCTTCATTTCATGGTTTTGAGTCGTTTAACTAAACTATTGCCTTGGGAAATTATTTGAAAAGGTGAACCAGACATACTTCCCGCATTGCCTTCAGACAGCCAGACTTTTTTTTAATAAGTGCCCCTATCTGAAATAACCTCCTTAGGAACCCAACCCTGATGAAGATTTCAAGAGAAGATTCTAATTGAAAGAGCCTCAATATACCTAGTGGAATGGCCCACTACCACTAGGATGAACCTAAAGCTGCAGGTGGTCAGCAGACCAAATATATCTACCCCCCCCCCCACTCGCTCATAGGATGTTCCCCTCCACTGGCACTCTGCCTTCACCCTTGCCATTGGCTTGGCAACAGCTTACACAGTAGCAACAAATCACCTTTACCTTCTCAGACATACGGCACTAGAAGTGCTTGACCCCTCATAAGTCTTGGTCTGCCCCCAGTGGCAGGTCAGTGATAACATTAAGGGCCATGTTAAGGAGACCACCGCTCCTCTTCCACCCCCCCCCCCCCCTCCCCAGCGTGTTATCACCTAGTATCAGGTCCAGGTATCCCCCGATTAGTAAGGTGGTGACAGTGTCTAGGAAGCCAGGGCTCTCCAGAGGTAGTGGTAGATGAAATGCAGCTCGTCAATGGTGCTGGAAAACCACCAAGCCTTGGGATAGAAGACTGTTTGCAAGGCTGAAAAGGACCAAAAAGGTCCAGGGGGCTTGACCCAGGAGGCGAGTCCATGGTGACCCTCAGCAGCTGGTGTCAAAGTGCAACCCTTTCAGCATACCTGGAGTACTTTGTTGCTGGAACAAGGAAGTAGTGCTGGGGCTACATGGAACCTGGGGTACACAATAAACTTTACTTTGTGCCGGGGGGAGGGGGCAACTGCAATTTTTGAATTGCCTTAATGCCTTAACGTGCCCCAGGGGCACAAGTGTGGCTTAAGAGGGTGTCTGTTGGGGGCAGTGACACAGCTTATTTTTTTTGGGGGGGCGGGGGTAACATGCAAAGCGTTTAATGACAAAGCTCAACAACGTGTTTGTAAACCCATGGGCTTTCAACCCCATGGACGAGTAAGTGATTTTATGACAACTCATGACCCCCATTTGCATGTACATCTGGGGGTGACAGAATGACTTATGGTCCTCATAAAAGCAGGGCAAACATGCAGTATATCAATGTTAATAAACTGCGGCCAATATTTAAGCCAATAAACAGTCATATATTAATAATTTTGTTACGGGTATGGTCTGGAGGGGTTTCCACCAGTGATGCAGGAGCTCCCGAGTAGAGCTGCACACAGCCGGTTAGTCATTGCAGTTGGTGCCCGCACACGAGAGGCAAGCAACTCCTTCCCTTCAAGGGCGATTGCTGCTTACTTCTTGTGCAGGCTGAAAACCCCCCCAGAGGATGCACAGCCAAGGAAAGATTGCAGTTGCTGGAAGGAGTTAGAGAAACAATGTTGCAGAACTGAGTTGTTGCAGATTGTTCCTGCGCAACTGAGCTGGAGTTCATAAGGGGCACCTCTGCTCACGCCGGAATGCCACCACGCAGGTACACACCATGCCTTACGAGCTAGTAGGACCAACCATGGGGTGACTTGCAGTGACCAGGTGCATGCAGCTTTTCACACAGGCTCCAATGGCAGTCACTGTTTGCATGGGTTCCCATGGGTGGCACAATACATGCTGCAGCCCATGGGGGAACACCCTAAACATGTTTATTTGTGTTGCCCTTACTGAGACCCACAGCTATCCAGGAGCTTCCTCTTGTGAGATTTTTTTGGGTTGGAACAAAGAGCGTAAGTGTTACTTTATGGTAGAGACAACCGTACATAGTTAGTATTAAAGTTAACTTTATTAAATTAATCTGTACAACAGAAATGTAATCGCTGCACAACAGCATCAAATGTTCAGATTCCCCACCTCCAGCTGCCTCTATTATTCCTGTGGAGAAAAAAAATAAAAAATAAATTAGATGGTTACAAGCCACGATCTAGGCACATCATTATGACACAGCATAAAATGAACTAAGCATTACAATGTAGACACTTTAACACAAGTGCCCTTCGACATTTGTTATTCAGCACCTCACTGAAACGGGGAGGGAATCCTTTGTTGCAGGAGTATTATTGTGATGGCCTGTTAGCACTTGCAGAATGTCACAGGCACTCTATTTCAGTATTGACAGCCGCGACACTACAACAATCTTACCTGTCCAGCAGTATTAATTTGAGATGCATCAGTGCGCCACGTAACAGCATCAGTGGGAGATGGCAAAGGCATCACTTAGTTCTAGGGAGGGAAAAAGTATATTTAATTTGTGTCAGAACATCACAAAACATAGGAATGAACAACCCCCCCCCCCCCCCCCCAAGAACTCTTAAGAGTAGCGCATCTCAAAAGCAAAACTAAATTTATGTGACACACGGAAGCCATACGGCATGCCAGTATAACCAAGTCACAAGGCTGACACGAACTCGTTAAGTGATGTCGGCATGTAAAATAACATTGAGAGCTTTATGAATAGCCGTTACCCGCACCATTTACCTCTGCCAACTTATGTACCATTCCTCCCGCCCTTAAGTGAAATGCTAAACAGCCCACAGTATTTGATGTAAATAAAATCTGTTCTTACCTACCAAGAACCAAACTTGCCTTCTGGTTCTGCCTGCTAGTCTGAGAGGAACGTTACTTTGTCTGACTGCTTCCGGTGATAAACTGATCTCTCCTCCTAGCTGTCCTCGAAGGAACTGTAGAAGCTCATCTTGCTAGCTGCTTGGCTGCACTTATAAGAGTAATCCTGGGCTCTCCACGTTCCTACACTCAGCTGTAGAGTGTGCGTTCGCCCTCTTCGTGCTTTCTACGCTTCCTGGACACCTCCTCCATCTGCAAAGCTATTTAGCTCTTGACTTCTTGTGCTCTGTCATCAGGATGGCATGCTACAAGTCCTTCACCATGTTAAGTTTACACGTTGGGCAGAGACTCGTTATAACCATAGAGTCTCCTATCAAAGCAGGCTCACCCTAGTCTCATATTAACTATTACTGATCCCCCTTAAATTTTAACTTGCTCGGGCCAACTTTATGCTGGTATCGGTATCCTATAATGGTGTTCAACCGTTGAAGACATCCATATGGCCCCCTCTTATCTTCAATATAAAAGAAACCACACGTTGTCAAGTTAATATATATTTAATAATTTATATAGAAGGTCCTTAAAATAAGTACAGGACCACCTACACTGATCCAGTCAAGTATGCCCCTTGCTACATATATATAAAAAAAAAATAACACGAAGAGGCAGCTGAAATAAGACGTATGGGTCCACACGCCACAAAGTATTTACTCCCGCGACAAATCAATACAGCTGTGCTAGAATGTGTGTTTGACCACACTGCTTGTAATTACCCATTTAGGTAGCATAGGCCTCGCCAAGTCGTGACCCTGTCCAAGTTTGATAGACGAGCAACACACTCGTCATAAAAAATATTTTTTTTAAAAAAAAAGGATTTATTGAGCTCCATGATCAGACTTCACAATCAGAAAGGGTTACAGTCAATTAAAAACCCTGCCTCACACAACTAATGTAGAACCTGTACATTCATTTATCATTCGTCAAAAGTCCGTGTTTCTCTCATTCACAAAAGTTTCTCTCTCTTAAAAAAAAAAAAAAAAAAAAAAAAAGTCTTCAGGTAGCAGCTACACCCTTGCCACAACTGTCCTTTGCTGGCTGTTTTCAAACTGCGGTAACCTGTAGCTCCCTGTCACTTCTCTGGCTCTCCTCTCCTGCTAAGCTTTTGTTTCCTGTTGAACAATAATATGGAATAAAGTTTTGTTAATCTACAACTCAACATGACTTCACTCCAATTTCCCCAGCACTGTACATGACCTACAAACTGTATTACTGCTTGGTCCAGTTACAAAAATACTCTGTAGGCCCCATTTGCTTTTACTGGCAAATTCCATTACCAGGGGCAATATATATATATATACACACACACACACACACAATAGAAAAGGTTAATCAGTGCAACAGCGCTAACCTAAGTCTCTCTTCCCATCTCTTTGCACCGCTACCAGTTAACGCCCACGGGACTTTTACTAGATTTAAGTGCCTATCAATAAATTAAGGATCTTACCGAAAGTTAAAACCTTCGGCCGCCACCTCCATAACCGCCACTTGATCCATATCCACCTGGATAACAAAATGGTACTTAGAAAAAGCTGGACAATAGCATCAGCAACCATGGCCCCATCAGACCATTTAATTTACACAAGCACACATGAGCGTTAGTACAGAACCTCAAGCGAGCAATATTAACGTAAAGTAAGCAGCATTACCTCCTCCACCGCCACCGTAAGGGACAGAGCTCCTTCCTCCGCCGAAATTCCCACCCTTCATTGGGCCAAAGTTGGAGGACTGGTTGTTGTAACTGCCAAAGTCATTGTAGTTTCCTCCGCCGCCACCACCGAAGTTCCCTATTGGGGTGGATTTTTGTTGTTAGTCATACATTGACCATGGGAAATCCTAGTACAGTAGCACTGAGGTTCAGTGAAAAATAACTTACCGCTTCCTCCGCCAAATCCGCCACCACCGTTGTTGTAATTATCATAGCCACCGCCGTATCCACCCCCCGGGTTTCCACCATATCCTCCGCCGCCACTACTACTACCACCAGCACCACCATAGCCTCTGCTGCCACCGGAGTACGAAGGGCTTCCACCATAGCCACCTGAAAATTTGGTTGCATTTTGAGTACTTCGGGATGCCGTGACATGCATTGATAGCTATCTTTAAAACATTGCCCTGCGCCGCCCCCCCCCACCCCGGAAGTTTGAAGCCCGCCAAGTATGCTAGTTTAAGAGAGCTCCTTGCTGTCTACGTTACTACTTTATTTACAGTCGGAAGTAAAACATACCTTCATTGCCAAATCCGTTGTAACCATCACCACCATATCCACCTCCTCGGCTCCCACCAAAGCCACCTAGAAAAATAAATATAAAAAAAAAACATATATTATATTTATACATTTTTGTTCCTCTTGCCATCTGTTGTGTGTGTATGCGGGCGTACGTCAACCATTTAAACCCCCCGATAAAAGTGGAGAATGACGCATGATAATTTGAAATAAATACTTACCGCCGCTATTCCCACGGCCTCCGAAGTTCCCGCCTCCACCACCTCGGCCAAAGTTATCACTGCCTCCGTATCCGCCACCTCTTCCACCAAAGCTTCCTGAACCACCACGACCTGTTAACGTAAGGTATTTAGTATCATACACGTAGGGCAAAACGAGTCTACAATTTCAAACAGCACACTTTGAAAGAATGGTAATTCAAAAGTTGTAATTACCATTCTCACCTCTCTGGCTTGCAGAGGCGGTTGCCATTTCTTGCTTGGAGAGCGCTTTGCGTACTTCGCAGTTGTGACCGTTCACAGTGTGGTACTTCTGAACTGAAAGAATAGTCCTATTAATTGGAGAACCCAAAACCGTGTTGCCAGAAAACCGATTCGACGGCTCGTCAGGGAGTTTAAGCGCTATATAGATATTACAATATTAAAGTTACTATGGTTCAGTTACACTGCACAAATAAAGCTATCTATGGTTTAGACGTGCACCTCCAACACATTTGCAAGGGTCGTCTGACAATTATTTAGAGGCAAAAATATTGGAGGTAGAGTATGACTGAGCGCCTTTAGAAGCTCAGTGACAGAAATCCCATCGCTAATAACCTACTCTAAAAAAATACTTACTGACAATCTTGTCGACGGAGTCGTGGTCATCAAAAGTAACGAATGCGAACCCCCTTTTCTTGCCACTACCACGGTCCGTCATGATTTCAATTATGTCAATCTTGCCATATTCCTCAAAGTAATCGCGCAGATGGTGCTCTTCCGTGTCTTCTTTGATGCCACCAACAAAGATTTTCTTCACCGTTAGGTGCGCACCTGGTCTTTGCGAGTCCTACGAGGGACAAAATGAATTTAAGCAAACTCGCATCCACACTGGTGTCATGTATGGGTCGGTAGTTTATCCGTCTCTGATTAAAAGTACTTGCCTCTCGGGAAACAGCTCTCTTTGGTTCCACAACACGTCCATCTACCCTGTGAGGCCTTGCATTCATTGAAGCATCGACCTCTTCCGCTGTAGAATACGTTACAAATCCAAACCCTCGGGAGCGTTTTGTGTTCGGATCTCTCATAACCTAGCAGACGAAAACGGGACAAGAGGTTAGCGAAAGGACGTTTAAACAAACGCCCTATTAACTAAATAAAAAGACACTTACCACACAGTCAGTTAGTGCACCCCATTGCTCGAAGTGATTACGAAGACTCTCGTCGGTTGTTTCAAAGCTCAAGCCACCAATGAAAAGCTTTCGAAGCTGTTCTGGTTCTTTGGGAGACTAAAACGGAAAAAGAAATAGAAATCAGCAACGTCCAACGCATTCGATTACACCGTAAGCAGAGCGTCGAGGCATTAAGTACTCATAACTGGTGGTCGGTAATGCCAAGTCGAACCAGTTTAACGCAAGATGTCGGCTTTGCTACCGTTTAGCCCATACATCGATTGAGGCGGAAGACCAGATGTAGCTACATTTTATCTTCCACCTGAAATCGTCCGTTTCAACGGTACTCAATGAGATGGATAAGGCGGGGGCGCATTAATGCGATGTGTTTAATTGTTTTTAACTGTCAGGCTCCTCTTTTAAAGGTTAGCATATATGCCAGATCTCCAGGTCTAGGTGAGATCGGTTGGCGCCAACTCATCACTACAAAAAAAAAAAAAATTGAGTGACAAAACGCACCAATATGGCGACCAAACCAAAATGGCTTCCTGTTCCTTTGGCAAAATGGCCGCCACGAGCCCACCTCCAAAATGGCCGCCCAGACGAAATAGATAGTTTACTTTGACATACTATTTAGCAATGCAAGTACTAACAATAGAGGTGGCAAGATGGCGCACACACTGACTGGCTAATTGAAAACAGTTTGCGTCGACGGCGCAAAGTGCAGTGCGAAGAAGTATGCGGATACCTCTCGGGAGTTGTCTCGCCTTGAGCCGCCACGCCTTTCCCGGGGCGCTTCTGAGGCGTATTCATACTACGAAAAGAAGAAAAACAGCGTCCGGTTGTTCTTCCGTAACACAACTACACTATGTTTTCCACTGTGCGCAGAACGCTGCAAATTCACTACGGGTAAGTGTAAAGATCAAAGACGCATTCTTTGCGATGAAGAGTGACCGACATTGGTCGATCTACTGATATTAACGGACTAGGAGTGGTATCTGTAGGATTGAAGCCTCATATTGCGCATCTACAGAGCAACAGTCGACGCATTTTATAAAACCCTAGCGCTGAGTACTTGAATTACAGGGGCTGCCTTCAAAAGAGAGAAACCGATTGAAGAGATACATTCACTAGTATAGTTTTTATTAGTAGAAAACAGGTCACCGGTATGATGCGACTGGACCATTTAAGACGAACACCATGCACTTAAAAAGATAGAATAAGAAACGAAAAATAATTATCACAATTACCTACACTACAGGAACTAATTACATTCACGTATTTCGAAAGAAGACTATCGTTATCCTGTGCAAAGAATTTCGGCGATAATACCCACAATTCTACCCAATTACGACTTACCTCGTTTTTCGACATGGTGCAGGTTTTCACTCGTTATTAGCTCTTCTTCTCCCAACAACAACTCAAACCCTAGAGTAGGGGGAGAAGAGATAGAAGAAAGAATGAGCTCGCCTTTAATAATCAAGCGACTCCGCCTCGCGGCGCAACCGATTGGTCGCTTTTCGCCCTACCAATACGTCAGATGGAGTGATTGGCTTTCAAGACTGTTCCTACGTTTCGTTCTCCTGGTTTTCACCATTAACGCCTCCCTTTAAGCCGGTGGGAGGGTGACAGTGCGCCACAAATATACAAGCCTAGCTGTCATTGGCTTACCATTTCTTAATTTCTTATTTGATTCGTTTCTCAATCTGTCAATTACAGTTTCGAGTATTCGTCAGTGTCTTTGGTAAGAAATCACTTCATTTTTTAAACCTTTCCCTTTCCCGTGGTTTACCTTATTTAGAGCCATTTGGATGAACAGGTAGAAAAATAAACACGCCTTCCCTCGTACATTAAAAAAAAAAAAAAAAAATCACCCACATATCCCACGTGACAAGTAAAAGGCTGTAAGTCTCGTATGCGCAGGCGCAATCGTTCTTGTTTTGGCGGGGCTTTGGTGGCGGTGTTCGGCGCTTTTCAGTTGACTGTTTCAGGGGACACTAAAACCAGAGTACATCTGCAGATGGTGATTGGTTCTGAGAGCCTTCATTAAAGGTATTTCACAAGAGCTGTAATCGTTTTAGGTGAGTATGTTAATCTCCTTCAGTGAAGAGTGGCATTGGGTGGTAGAGGGTATTGTACGAAATTGCTACATTTTCGGACCCTTCTTCAAAATAATCCCCCCCCCCCCCCCCACGTTCTTGATGTAAGTGAGAGGAACCGGTGCAGTTTTCTGCGTCGCATGCAAAGCCGTGTATCCAGTAGACATATTGTAAACATGCTTGTGCGACAAAATGACAAATAAAAAGGGGGAGGGGTGGCGAGTGATACCTGGTGGGGAGGGGTCTTTTGCCACACACCTCTCCGTGCATTTTTTTAACCGCCATTTTGGGTAAAGCACAAAGGAAGGTGCGCTTATCTGGTGGATGGGCGATGGTTTAGGCGCAGCTTTCTTTCCTTTCTCACCGATCCTATTGTGTGATGTATCTCGTTGCTCGCTTGATCCGGGATGGATCGCAGTCCTATCGAGGGTACCTTTCAGCACCACAGTTTTCTCCGCGGCGTAACGAAGCCTTCTCCGATACGTACTTGTGATGTATATGGCATTACTTTCCATGCAACGGGTGCACATGCCATTCGTTTTCATTTCCCTATGTGGCCTGTGTTCCCAGGTTCGCCATCCTCCTTTGCGGAGTATCAATATAGTGAGTCTCTGTATTCCAACTGCTTACGTGGGATGTAGTAATTAATTCTTTATGTATGTATATTATTCGTCATATTTCTTGATTTCAGCATAGCTTAAAAAAAGTCAACGTTGGGTATCTTTCTGAGCCCCATTTTATTTTCTCTTGGACAGAAACAGTGACCTGCGCTCAGCCATGATTCCCGTTTTGGTTTTTCCTTCGGGAACCGTCAGACTGGTTCATGAGCTATCAATCCTAGATCTTGTCTGGTTAGATGACCATCCCTCGCCCACAATGATATCCTAATTGGTAAACCATGTAGGTCATTGCAACCTTCCTTCTCCTTGCAAAAACAATATTTTGAGCACAATTAAGAATGCTGGATTTATTTTCATTACTAAGGTCACTCCTACGTCATTTCTTATATAATATAATATAATAATATGTGTGTGTGCGCCAAAATCTAGACCGCATGCGCACTAATTTCCCTCAGCAGTCTACCATGCTTTATTTTATTCTATACTTGTGACTAGCTCTCTCTAAACCATATCCAAGAGGTTGGATGTATCCAATCAATAATTTTCAGTTTTCCCTGGTAATATACACTTTACTCCCACATGAATTGTGTAGTTTTGTAATTGGACTATGTATTTCTTTGGCATCAGCCCTTAAGGTACCAACATGTTAAAAATGATCTGGAAAGCTTAGCCCTCATTTAAGTGGGTGTTGAAGCCTTAACACCAGCCATGAACTCTAACTGCCCCTTCTCGAGTTGCCACATTATTTAATCTACCCCAAATTATCTGGGTGACCGATATACAACAATGCCCGTTTGTTGCTCGTGCTTGTTGTGTGGCCTGGTTTGTGTTAAAATGGATTACATGTCTGGGTGACACACACACTAAGGTTTCAAAGTATTGGTTCAGTTTGCAGTGGGTGTTGACTCTTCTTACTTTTTAGGCCTGAGCCTGCAAGATTCTTTTGTGCAGAGTAAATCGCTTGAATCCGACCCTTGCTTACCATTTGTTGGCTTGCCTGACACTTTTCTTTACAGACTTGTAATTTGTCACTGCAGGCCTGGCATCATTTCTGTTCCTCTCTGCGGAGCATGGACCAAGCACTGTTTGATTCAACTTAATCAGTGCCTATTTTCTGCTCCCGGCGCGATCAAGGTACTATTTTGTTTTTAACTTTATAGTATCCTGCGAACAGAAGGCTTGTGATTGGCAAAAACTGGTTGTATGGCACAATCATGCATGTCTGAACCATGACCGCTTCTTTAACATGCATGCACTTACAACGAATATAGTTGTAAAAGCATGATTATTAAAGGAATATGCATGGTAAATTGTACTGCGTCCTATTGGCTGAGTCCCCCTTCTCATGCCCTGAGGCCTAAGACCATGCCCCCTGCTTAAAACACTCTTGACACTAGCCACCTGCACTGAGCCCTAAAAATGCCCCACCCCTTAAAACTGCCCTTAAAAAAAGAAAAAAAAACTTCGTTTAGGTGCCTGCACAAAAAACCCTTAAATCAGCCACCAAGGTCTTACTAAAGGAAAACAAACAAAACACGGAGAGGATGTGGCGTAATGTGTAGCGCTGCTGACCTTCGAACTAGGAAAACAGGATACAGTTTCAGCATCAACATCCTGTGATTCTGGGCAAATCACTTACTGTCTGTACCTCCTCAACACCCCTCCCCCAAAAAGGATCTGTTCTTGTGTAATGTAACTGGTGCTCATATAAAGTGGTTGAATTCCTCAGTTTGTAGTTTACATAGCGCAAACTTTACAAACACGCAAACAAGATAAAGAAACGCAAACAGAAAAAAAGAAAAAAACATGAATAACTGGCTGGTGGGGATGGAGATAAAGAAAAACAGCCTAAATCGCAACATGATTAGCAGAGGAGAAATAATTAAGATTAATAAATCTGCGCTAAGGGGTGCTCCTTAGAGCAGGAAGTGACGTCGAGGCACGTGCTGGCCACACAGGAGACAAGAGTGACAAAGGGGCCAACAAATATTAAGCAAGGGGTGTGGTGCAAGCGCCTCTACTATATACAGTAACCTCCCGCAAGAAAGAGAGCATGATGCTCACACAGGATCAATCCAAAAAACATGCTGTATTCCCATACTCACCTTGGTGGTCAACTGAGGCAGGTTATTTGTAGGATCTTTTCATGAACTATAGAGCTGTTTTAGCAAAATGACGGTTGTTTAGTTTTGCTTAGGCTTAAAACCTTAAACCCAACTTGTCTCCTCTTGAACTCTTTAACATCCAGAATGCTTGTTATGAGGTGTCATCCGTAGGTTCACATGAGCTCTTTTTCTGAGGAATGAAAATAAATATATATATATGTATTTTTAAAGTTTTCACGCCAGCTGAAAGAATATAAATTCACTAGGAAACTGGAATGGCTGGGTCAAAGTAGCAGTTATCAACTTGAGCAACACTGCTAACCCAGTCGTTTCTAGGGTAATGCAGGGTTCGAAAAATCCACTGGACCACTCGCTATGGCAAGTTTTATTTTATGAGGTCGAGCTTTTTAGATTCTACTTGACCCTTCTGGCAAGTGGATAAAGAAGTGGTGTTCTGTTCAGTCAGAAACTGAATTAGCAAGTAAGATGCCTTGAAATCTTATTCTTGTCACATTTGGTCTGTGTTCAGAGTCTGAGGTCAAAAGTAGTTTGTCTTCTTGCTATGTGAATACTTTTTCTTGTGACTGCAGAGTTCCAGGATTTTTTAAGGTGAACTGTCTGACATGTGAAATGAAAGGCTGTTGGTATCTAGTTTTTCCTAACACAACATTTATATAACTGTCAACTTTTCAAACATTTCAAAATATATTTAAGTAGCTGTGAAAGACGTTTTTGGTATTCTGTGTGATGAGAAAAATATTTTTATAGGGTGAAAAAAAAGCTAGCACATTTTACATGGTGATGGACAAATTATTGTTAATACACCATATAGTTTTATCAGTAAAGCTGCAAGTTAGTGGGGATGTTTTTGGACATTTCTTGGAAATTTACTGTGTGCGCTACCACATCATGCTTTAGTAATATATTTATTTAAAGTGTTTAAACTTAAACTGAGAGACACTTCTTCCCTGCTGGCAAAGCTATTAGTAAACGAAGTCGGCAAGTCATGCATGGATCATGTGTATCCTGTAGTTGGGCTAGATTTATTATTCATGGAGCAAACATTTAGTGTATTTAATCAAACAGAAGAGGATTTTGTATTTGCAGCAGAAATGCTGAACTCACATATTTGAAGATTAATTCATATGTGCGAATGAAATAAAAGGCAACTTTAAAATACAATATTTGCCTAGGATTACACAATTTGAGACCTCTTTCTGGTCATGTACATTAGTTAGGTCGGATAGATTATTCAAGCTAGTCGACTTGAAGGTCTAGTAAAAAATTTTTATGATTTTTCGAGGCCTGTAATGACCTCTTAGTACAAGTGTATATGGGCTGACCAGTGGTTATTTGCACCCAGATTATCACATAGTAAACTGACAAGATGTTGGAGGAGTGAGATAAATATGAACACTTTAACATGAGACCACACTTATTTCAGATGGCTTACTTTCTGAGTATTCAGGAAGGTTTACAGTAATTGTGCGTTGTTTTGCTTTTTTTAAATATATATATATATATATATATATGAGTTTCTGGGCATACTTGACCTAACACATAATAGCTGTCCGTATGTTTTATGTTGTATTCCTCAGGATTCAGACTGCCTCTGGTCGTGATCCATTTTTTGTTTATTTAATTTATATACCATATACATCATATTTTTAGATCACGTGTATGTTTAATATTGTTTGTACCATTCTCTGTAATTCCTGAGTAGTGCTGTAGCGTTATGCTCAAACAATGGTCCAGCATAGAATACTAAAATTGTTGAAATCCTTGAATGAATCTCCGTCACTAGTAGTTACTAAGGCTCATATTTCTTGTCCTCCTTTCTGGCAGCAGCTAAATCCATATGGCAACCGTTGATTGGTTCACATGTCTCTGCTAGTAACCCTACCCCCACATTTCTTACTTAAAATTGTTAAACTGTACTTAAGTGCTTTTGGGCCAAGCCTAAAAAAAAGCTGGTGCTCGCACCTCACCAAAGTTAACACTTATAGATTCTCTCATCCATGCACGACTGTCTGGGTGACATTTTAAGTATGCAGCAGTTTTCAGAGTAATATCAATACTTATGCTTTGCTCTTGTGATGCAGAATTTTGCCGTTATGCCAGCTAGAGTAATTAGGAATAATCTTGGGCACAAATCCTATAGCAGGAACAACCAACTGAGTGAGAGGCTGCTTGGCTATTCCTTTCATGTCCTGTAGCATTTAGTGCTATTTCCTTAGTGCAAAATGCATCCTTGGGGCCATCATGGGCATGGCTGTGCATTTTGCACTTAAACATAAAGCTAAATATTTGACTAAGCTTCTCACGTAATAATGCACAATTATGAGTATTTTGCAGCACTAGTTACACCCACCCCTAAAATGTTCTGGTTCCTCACCAGGAGGGAAGTAGTAGAAATGCTACTACAGTTGTTTGCTTATGTTCTAGTCAAGAGCAGAGCCCATTTGACTGTTTAAGCAGGACTGTTCCATTAGAGGCTGGGTTAAGGTTGACTTGCGTTTGGCTGATCTTTAGAGTGGCACAGTGGATGGAAAATAATAAACGATAGACTAGGATACTGCTGATCAATTGCCAAGGGCTGAGATTTAATGAAGCATTCCTGTTTTTTTTTAATTATATTTTTATTAGCTTTCAAAAAAGACTTCAAAGAAAATGCCTCTCTGGCTCTTCCTCTGCCTCTCTCATCCAATTATGAGGACACTTTGGCAACCAGTTACAGCTTTTACTTCCCAACGTCGCACATTGTTCTACAGACCACAGTCCTCTGCCTCAGCCCATTGATCCACGGCTAGTTTCCTGGTCTTCTGTTTCACTGTTCACTCAAGGCAGCTCCTCCACGTTCCATCTGATGCCACAAACCACCACCCCTCAGTCCATGCCTTCAATGCAAGCTTTCCAAGCACCCCATATTATTTTTAACTTGGTCGGAGAAGCCTGCGTCCTGTAAATCTGTTCTTCCGCTGTCATGCACCAGGTAGGTATATTTGTCAAAGAATTGCTTCCCTCAGATGCCCAGCATTATTAATGTAGGCATATAGTCCAGTCAGGGTCTGTGACATCCGACGCCCAACCAAAAGGGTCTCAACCTTCGACACTCCTATGAAGCAATGTGTCCCACTGTGTGTGACCTTTGAGCAACCAGTGGACCGCATCAATTAATCGCGTAAAATCACTTTCTTGTGAAATATGCCATGTGTTGGAATTTGTTTGTTGTATCCATCTAAAGTTGGCCCATATCTCTTCCTCCCTGGGCTAGCGGTATGCCCCTACTCGTTATTTAGAATGCGTGGATCTTCCTTGCACCTATCCCTAAGAGCTCTGAGCAACAGGGTGCCGTTGGCCAGCAAGGGGAAATGTACTGTTGATATTTCAAGCCTGTGCAGTGGGGCGCAGCACACCCTGTATGCTAGGGGCTTTCCTCTGGGACCTCCTTGCCCAGACCCAGACATCAAAGGTGGAGGTATCTGATTTGTACGTTTCGCAGGTCATGACTCCCGCCAATTCATACTCTGCCTAGAGTATCTCACAGGTGTTTGGGTCTCTGGTAGTTTACGTTTCCCATCTTCGGAATCCCTAGCAGGTCAAATCCAACTCCTGGCGCTGGTGCTTCGGCCTCCCAGAGGGGCGTTTCGAGTGTAAGATTGCCTTACCCCTGTATATGCTTTGTAGCCTTTGTCAAGGCGCCGATCACCAAGGCTGTGGGGCATTACTTTGTTGCAGGAGAAGTGTGTCCCTAACTGGCTGTTCATAATTCTGAAACTGCATGTTTGTGATAAAGCACAACAAAGTGGAAACAGGTCTGGGGTTGGTTAGGATATTGTTCAAATGTTACCGCCTTCACTGTTTGGCTTTGACTATGCCTTGGTTAGACAGGGTCAAGACCTCTTTTAATACAGTTGCAGTCTTGTATTCCATATATATACAAACACATTATTAAGTGGAATGGTTCCCAGAGTGACTACATGGTGTTTTTGTTAAGAGCTCTCTTAAAGTTTTGACGCCATTGTGTCCTAAATAAAGTCCTTGTGGTTGAAAGTAGGTAGCAAATGGGGTTTGATGGTTACGGGGTTAAAGGAGGTAGATCAGGCAAGGCAACGTGGTATGGCGAAAGAGGGAATCTAAAGGCATTTTTATGTAACAGTCATGTGAGCTCCACCCTATACCCTAATGCATTTTCTCCTGTTTGATCTTTGTCCTTGATTAAGCATTTGTTTTTTTCTGACGGTCAATAGTTTATGCTTCAGAAGAGATGCTTCGAGAAGACCAAGAAGGCTTGACTGTTCATGTGTGTTCCAGTAGCATCATTTCTGGATTCTGAAATGGGTCTTTCTGACAATTAGTCATATAAAAACAATCTCTAGTAATAATTGTTTGATGGCATCTGTCGCTGTAGATACACATGTTCTGCATAGCTCGCCATCTGGTGTTGGGTCGGAGTGTTACAAGTTGTTTTTCTTCGAAGAAGTCTTTCGAGTCACGGGACCGAGTGACTCCTCCTTTTGCCTCCATTGCGCATGGGCGTCGACTCCATCTTCGATTGTTTTCTTTCCGCCATCGGGTTCGGACGTGTTCCTGTCGCTCCGAGTTTCGGAACGGAAAGTTAGCTAAATTTCGGAAGATTTTCGTCGGTATTGTTGCGTTCGGGATCGGCGTAGTTAGATTCAACACCGCATCGAACATCGAAGCGCTCCGGTGCCCTTCGGGGTAGTTTTCGATCCCCCGTCGGGGCCTGGTCGGCCCGACCGCGTGTAGAACAACGCCGATGGAACGGACCCCTTTCCGTTTCTGTCCCAAATGCCACAGCAAATACCCGTATACAGACCAACACTTGGTCTGTAACCTGTGCCTGTCACCTGAGCACAGTGAAGAAACCTGCGAGGCCTGTCGTGCGTTCCGGTCCCGAAAAACACTCCGTGACCGTCGAGCCAGAAGACTTCAGATGGCTTCCACGCCGACAGCTCACCGAGAGTTTGAGGAACAAGAGGAAGAAGAAACCTTTTCGATCCACGAATCGGACTCCGAAGAATTCGACGATCAAAGAACTGTGAGTAAGACGTCGAAAACAACCCATAAGAAAAGTGACAAGGCCCAGGGGACGCCACTGCCACCAGGCCATGGCTCGACCCATAAATCCGGTGACCAACCGTCGGCACCGAAAAGGGCCCAAACAGTGCCGAGATCGTCCGACTCCGGTCGAGACACTGGCACGCAGCCTTCTCGGGATCGAGAAAGTGCTGGTGAAAAACATCGACACCGAGAAAGCGGTGTAGACACGGCTCGACGCCGAGACTGCGGCACCGACGAGGATCGACGCCGAGAGGTTTCGACTCCAAAAAAGAAAAAAGTCATCTCGGAGCCGAAAAAAGATACAGTCAGGGTTTCGGTGCCGAAACAACCCGCAACCGACCCAGTTTCAGGCTCCTATACAGAGGAGCAATCGCTGTCCTCTCAAATGCGAAAGCATAGGTTTGAGGAAGAGCTCAATCCACCGAAGTGGACCATACGCAAAAACGGATTTTCATACAGCAAGGGACAGGGAAGATAAGCACCCTTCCCCCTGTTAGGAGAAAGAGGAGACTAGAGTTTCAAACAGATCAAGCACCACAACAAAAAACGGCGAAAAAGGTGACTCCGCCTCCCTCTCCTCCACCTGTAATTAACGTCTCACCAGCACAAACTCCATCACATTCCCCGGCTCACACCACCATGAGCCAAGGTGACCAGGATCAAGACGCTTGGGACTTATATGACGCCCCAGTGTCAGATAACAGTCCAGAGAGATATCCTACAAAGCCATCACCACCAGAAGACAGCACAGCATATTCTCAGGTGGTGGCTAGAGCAGCACAATTCCACAACGTAGACCTCCACTCAGAACAAGTCGAGGATGACTTTTTATTCAACACCCTCTCCTCCACCCACAGCTCCTACCAAAGCCTGCCTATGCTCCCTGGTATGCTTCGGCACGCAAAAGAAATATTCAAAGAGCCGGTCAAAAGTAGGGCAATAACACCAAGGGTGGAAAAGAAGTATAAGGCACCTCCTACAGACCCTGTTTTCATCACCACACAGCTGCCACCAGATTGTCGTAGTAGGAGCGGCTAGGAAAAGAGCCAACTCCCACACATCTGGGGATGCACCACCCCCAGATAAAGAGAGCCGCAAGTTCGATGCACCTGGAAAGAGAGTCGCAGTACAGGCTGCAAACCAGTGGCGCATCGCTAACTCCCAAGCACTACTTGCGCGCTATGACAGGGCACATTGGGATGAGATGCAACATCTCATTGAGCACCTACCTAAAGAACTTCAAAAGAGGGCAAAGCAGGTGGTTGAGGAAGGACAGAACATATCAAATAACCAGATACGCTCCTCTATGGACGCAGCGGACACAGCTGCAAGGACAATTAATACATCTGTGACCATCAGAAGGCACGCATGGCTACGAACATCTGGGTTTAAGCCAGAGATACAGCAGGCAGTGCTCAATATGCCATTCAACGAAAAACAACTGTTCGGTCCAGAAGTGGACCCGGCGATTGAGAAACTTAAAAAAGACACTGACACTGCTAAAGGCATGGGCGCACTCTACTCCCCGCAGAACAGAGGAACTTACAGCACCTTCCGCAAGACACCCTTTAGAGGGGGGTTTCGGGGTCAGGCCACACAAGCTAGCACCTCGCAGGCAACACCGTCCAGCTACCAGGGACAGTACAGGGGAGGCTTTCGGGGCCAATATAGAGGAGGGCAATTCCCTAGGAATAGGGGAAAATTTCAAAGCCCCAAAACACCTACAAACAAGCAGTGACTCGGTGGTCACTCACCCCCTACACACAACACCAGTGGGGGGAAGAATAGGTCATTATTACAAAGCATGGGAGGAAATAACTACAGACACTTGGGTCTTAGCAATTATCCAACATGGTTATTGCATAGAATTCCTACAATTCCCTCCAAACATACCACCAAAAGCACAGAATCTATCAAAACATAATTCCTAGCTTCTAGAGATAGAAGTTCAAGCACTATTGCAAAAGAATGCAATCGAATTAGTCCCAAACACACAAATAAACACAGGAGTTTATTCACTGTACTTCTTAATACCAAAAAAGGACAAAACACTGAGACCAATCCTAGACCTCAGAATACTAAACACATTCATCAAATCAGACCACTTTCACATGGTCACACTACAAGAAGTGTTACCATTGCTAAAACTACACGACTACATGACAACCTTAGACCTCAAGGACGCGTATTTCCATATACCAATACATCAATCGCACAGGAAATACCTAAGGTTTGTATTCAAAGGAATACATTACCAATTCAAAGTATTGCCTTTTGGTTTAACAACCGCACCAAGAGTCTTTACAAAATGTCTAGCAGTAGTCGCTGCACACATCAGAAGGCAGAAAATACATGTATTCCCGTATCTAGACGACTGGCTAATCAAAACCAATTCACTGACAAAGTGCTCACACCACACAAATCAAGTCATACAAACCCTCTACAAACTAGGTTTCACCGTCAACTTTGCAAAATCCAACATTCGGCCGAGCAAAGTACAGGAGCCATAATAGACACAACAAAAGGAGTAGCCACTCCAAGTCCACAAAGAATTCAAAATTTCAACAAAGTCATACAACGCATGTATCCAACACAAACAATACAAGCAAAGATGATATTACAACTCCTAGGCATGATGTCCTCATGCATAGCCATTGTCCCGAACGCAAGACTGCACATGAGGCCCTTACAACAGTGCCTAGCATCACAGTGGTCACAGGCACAGGGTCACCTTCTAGATCTGGTGTTAATAGACCGCCAAACTTACCTCTCGCTTCTATGGTGGAGCAGTATAAATTTGAACAAAGGGCGGCCTTTCCAAGACCCAGTGCCACAATACGTAATAACAGATGCTTCCATGACAGGGTGGGGAGCACACCTCGATCAACACAACATACAAGGACAATGGAACGTACATCAAACAAGACTGCATATAAATCACCTAGAACTGCTAGCAGTTTTTCAAACACTAAAAGCTTTCCAACCGATTATAACTCACAAATACATTCTTGTCAAGACAGACAACATGACAACAATGTATTATCTAAACAAACAAGGGGGGACACACTCAACGCAGTTGAGCCTATTGGCACAAAAGATATGGAGATGGGCAATTCACAACCAAATTTGCCTAATAGCACAGTTTATTCCAGGGATCCAGAATCAACTTGCAGACAATCTCTCTCGAGATCACCAACGGGTCCACGAATGGAAAATTCACCCCCAAATTCTGAACACTTACTTCACACTCTGGGGAACACCTCAAATAGATTTGTTTGCAACAAAAGAGAACGCAAAATGCCAAAACTTTGCGTCCAGATACCCACACAGGCAGTCCCAAGGCAATGCCCTATGGATGAACTGGTCAGGGATATTTGCCTACGCTTTTCCTCCTCTCCCTCTCCTTCCTTATCTGGTAAACAAATTGAGTCAAAACAAACTCAAACTCATATTAGTAGCACCAACTTGGGCAAGACAACCCTGGTATACAACACTGCTAGACCTATCAGTAGTACCCCACATCAAATTGCCCAACAGGCCGGATCTGTTAACACAACACAACCAACAGATCAGACATCCAGACCCAGCATCGCTGAATCTAGCAATCTGGCTCCTGAAATCCTAGAATTCGGTCACTTACAACTTACCCAAGAATGTATGGAAGTCATAAAGCAAGCCAGAAGACCATCCACTAGGCATTGCTATGCAAGTAAATGGAAGAGATTTGTTTGTTACTGCCATCATAATCAGATACAACCATTACACACAACTCCAAAAGATGTAGTAGGTTACTTGCTTCATTTACAAAAATCGAAGCTAGCTTTCTCTTCCATTAAAATACACCTTGCAGCAATATCCGCATACCTGCAAGACTACCTATTCAACTTCCCTATATAGGATACCAGTCATTAAAGCATTCATGGAAGGCCTTAAAAGAATTATACCACCAAGAACACCACCTGTTCCTTCAAGGAACCTAAATGTTGTCTTAACAAGACTCATGGGTCCACCTTTTGAACCCATGCACTCTTGCGAAATACAGTTCCTAACCTGGAAGGTTGCATTTCTCATTGCCATTACATCTCTAAGAAGAGTAAGCGAAATTCAAGCATTTACAATACAAGAACCTTTTATACAACTACACAAAAATAAAGTCGTCCTAAGGACTAATCCAAAATTTTTACCAAAGGTTATTTCACCGTTCCACCTAAATCAAACGGTGGAACTACCAGTGTTCTTCCCACAGCCAGATTCCGTAGCTCAGAAGGCACTACATACATTAGATGTCAAAAGAGCATTAATGTACTACATTGACAGAACAAAAAACATCAGAAAGACTAAACAACTATTTATTGCATTCCACAAACCTCATGCAGGTAACCCAATATCAAAACAAGGTATAGCCAGATGGATAGTTAAATGCATCCAAATCTGCTACCTTAAAGCAAAACGACAGCTGCCCGTTACACCTAGGGCACACTCAACCAGAAAAAAAGGTGCTACCATGGCCTTTCTAGGAAACATCCCCATGCATGAAATATGTAATGCAGCCACATGGTCTACCCCTCACACATTCACCAAACACTACTGTGTAGACGTGCTATCTGCACAACAAGCCACAGTAGGTCAAGCCGTGTTAAGAACCCTATTTCAGACCACTTCCACTCCTACAGGCTGAACCACCGCTTTTGGGGAGATAACTGCTTACTAGTCTATGCAGAACATGTGTATCTACAGCGACAGATGCCATCGAACTGAAAATGTCACTTACCCAGTGTACATCTGTTCGTGGCATCAGTCGCTGAGATTCACATGTGCCCACCCGCCTCCCCGGAAGCCTGTAGCAGTTCGGAAGTTACCTTTAACTTTGTACATTTGTATATATATTATTTTTAACCTTAAATAGGTACATACTTAGTCACTCCATTGCATTGGCACTATTACTACAACACAACTCCTACCTCACCCTCTGCGGGGAAAACAATCGAAGATGGAGTCGACGCCCATGCGCAATGGAGGCAAAAGGAGGAGTCACTCGGTCCCGTGACTCGAAAGACTTCTTCGAAGAAAAACAACTTGTAACACTCCGACCCAACACCAGATGGCGAGCTATGCAGAACATGTGAATCTCAGCGACTGATGCCACGAACAGATGTACACTGGGTAAGTGACATTTTCATTTCCACACATAGTTGCTAACGTCATGGCCACCACGTATTTGTGTTCCAGTTTGTATTTTGCCTTGTCAGAATAGATGAATGATCCTCACATTAATGCATGATAGCATCAAATACTTTTTATTTTTGTGAATACTATCCAAGGTTAAAGCAGTATATCTTTGCAGAAAGGGAAGTGGTTCCCTTTTAAGGTCTGTTGGCTTTTAGGGTCTCGCAAGGTCCTCATAATCCATACTGTGTGTGGCAAAGGTCAGCCACGTTAGTGATATCCAGCCCACATTCACCTGCCATTTGGGTGCTTGTAACTGTCATTCATGATATAGGGCTTTCCTCTTTACTGGTGTCGAGCATTTTTATTGACATAGCAATTGTATGAGTGGATTGGGATGGGCGTCCATTGCATGGTAGGCAGTGTTTATTGGAGAAACCACAATGCTTGCTATACAGTGTCTCGGGGAGCTCCTGTGCTGCAAGATGCATGTAGTGCGGCCAGAGAATGGTAGCAGGCCTGCCAACTCGCATGGTGTCAGTGTGTCACAATATAGTAACTCTTAACACTGTCACCTGGTAAAGAGCAGCTATCACATGATGAGCTGTAAACCCTACATAGAATGAACTTCCACACATGCTTTGTAGTATGTTGAAGGCCATGTGCCCTGAGTCCATGCAGGTTTACATCCTCCAGGACACTGAAGCTGGGCTCAGAAGCCCTTGCTTTTAGTTCTCGCCTTCCAAACAGTCCAAGCTGTCTAGTTACAAAAGACCTATTGTGGGCTTGCTGAAAATGTGCTGTAGTTAAAGCTCACCCATTGCTTAGAATTGATTGGCTTTACTGTCACTCACTTGTTTACTTCTTATTCAGTGGCATGCCTTGTCTCATCTAATGTTGTCAGTTCACTGGAGCCTTCCATCTTTCCTGTCTTTTTGACTGACTTACTTAAATTCTTTCACTGTTCACTTTAGGGAGCTCATTTTTAGGTCTCAGCTGTCTGGTGTGTTAGGTCGCAGTGTAAGATATCTTGGGAACTTTCAGAAAGTTGACCTAGGAATGCATTCCACTCATTGATAACCTTTTGGATTTGTGTTCGTAACTCAGTTTGTGGTTTTCCATTTGATGTCATTATTTGCTTTAGGCTCTCCAAGTTGACTTCATCTCACCTGTTGCCTTAATTGTGTTTTGTGTATCCTTCAACAAATTTGATTTCTCGTAATGTCTTTAAATCTTGTTCTAACATTGTCACATTTGCTGGCATTCAAAGACCAAGGTCAAATGCCAGGCGCTGTCTTCCAAGGACGCTTGCGTACGTTTCTTTCTTTTCAAAGTGAGAGGATTGCAGGATACTCGGGGTATCAGAGTTTTTTTGTAGCACACAACAATGATATATGAACTGTAAGTATTTCAGAGTTATGAACACACAAATGATTGGAAACCTACTTAAATGTGATCAAAACGAATCATTAAGCTAGGCAATGCAATTTCCACAAATTTTCACCTATGCACTGTGTAGTTTTATTAGTATAACCTGTATGTATGTATGTATGTACAAATGTAATGGTGATTTCAATTGAAAATTTGTTGTCTGTAATGGCAGCGTGCTAGCTTGACATGAGTTCTCCACTCTTCACCACTCCACAGCAGTGCACTCTACTCCGCACCTCTTTACTTTACACCACGCTGCTGCACTCTGTACAACTTCACTTTACGCCACTGCACTCTTAGCCACGTCACGTTACACCTATCTGCTCTGCCCTGTACCACCCTACTCTATGCCTATGCACTTTGACAAACTACTCTGTACTGCTGCACTCTTTGCAACTGCATTCTACACCACTCCAGTCTAGGCCACACCAATCTACTCTGCACATCTCCATTCTGCTCCATTCTACAACGTTGCACTCTATGCCAGTACATAAAACGTCCATGCACTTCAGTCTGTAACACTCCACTCTATGCCAGGCTACTGTATGCCACTCCTAAGTTACTTTTCACATCTGCACTGTGCACCACTTTACTGCATGCCATTACATTTTAGGCCACTCTTACTTTTTGGGGGCCTGTCAGATGCCACTTACTACTGGGCTGCTTTGCAGCGCAATGTACAAAGCATTTTTATGGCCCTATAATTTCTGATCCCGGTGGCGCTTCCCTCTTGGATCGGTTAATTTAAAACAAGAGGAAATCCTGTCAGTTTTTTTGTGGTATTATGTATGCACGCATCAGTACAGTGACACTAATGGACATTTCTCCAAGTCATCAAGATTTTTATTTTTTCCTTCCTAGTGCTCTGTAGCATCTGCAGAAATCATTGGTCAAGACTTTCTGGCTTTGCTGATGCTTGCTGTATTTTGAAGAGGGCCTGGAAAGCTTCTCGGGGCAAAGACATGCACTAACCCCTGTCCCCTATCTATGAACCCACTCCTTAAATTGACCCCCTAGACTGTTTACGCAGGGAGAGCTAAAAGCCCTGTCCTCATACATGATGATACAGATTTCTTCAGGTAGTCTGGTCCATTACAGTGTCCTTTTTAAGTCCCAAGCCTGCGAGTGCATGCGCTAGTGCATGTGTCTTCCTTGTTAGAGACTGTTGTGTGAAGTAAAGGGCTTGGAACCCACCTGTCACTTACCATTTGTTGTCTTGTCCGACACAATGCTTTCCAGCCTTGTAATTCATCACTGCAGGCCAAACATCATATTTGTTCTCTGTGCGGAGCAGAGACCAAGCATTAATTAATTCAAATTAATCAGTGCCCATCTGCTGCTCGCAGCGTTATTGAGATACTATTTTCTTCTTTTTAGATTCTAGGGCCGTGCAAACAGAAGACTTGTGACTGGCAAAACGTGTCCAACAAGACAAGCAAAAGTGCAACTTTTTTTTATATATATATATATATATATATATATATATATATATATATATACATTTTTAATAATAATAGCTAACTCTTCTTTATTTTGCCTCGTCTTCTTTTTTCACTTTGCACTCAAAAGATTGCCTAGCGGTATTCAGAAATGATGCTCTAATACATAATCGTGCAGTATACCCCATACCATACCACTCCACCCTACTCCAGTACTCCCAACCCATCCCAATCTGCCCCATTCCAGTTTGCTTCAATCCAAAACAATCTGCCCTGTTCTGGTCTGCCCCACTTCGCTCCAGTCCGATCCACCTTCATGTAATCCACACCCCTCCCATTCAAAACGGTCTGCCCCACTCTAATCCAAAACAGCCCACCTGTTGGAAATGGCCACTCTGCAGGGTCACCCCCAAACCTTTTGCCTCCCTCCTCTTTTTCTGACCTCCTTTTTGCTGGCTTTAGGACTCTGGGCACTTTGCCATTGCTAACCAGTGCTAAAATGCACATGTTCTCGCTAAAAACATGGTAACATTGGTGCATACCCAATTGGCATATTTAATTTACTAGTAAGTCCTTAGTAAAATGCACTACATGTGCCCAGGGCCCGTAAATGTAAATGGTACTAGTGGGCCTGCAGCACTGATTGTGTCACCCACATAAGTAGCCCTTAACCATGTCTCAGACCTGCCATTGCAAGGCCTGCGTGTGCAGTTTCACTGCCACTTTGACTTGGCATTTAAAAGTACTTGGAAGGTCTCAAACTCCCCCTTTTCTACATGTCACCCCTAAGGTAGGCCCTAGGTAACCCATAGGGCAGGGTGCTATGTAGGTAAAAGGCAGAACATATACCTTTGTGTTTTAAATGTCCTGGTAATGGAAAACTCCTAAATTCATTTTCCGCTACTGTGAGGCTGCTCCTTTTCATAGGCCAGCATTAGGGCTACCCTCATATACTGTTTGAGTGGTAGATTCTGATCTCAAAGGGGTAAACGGGCCATGTTTAGTATGGCCAGAATGGTAACAGAAAATCCTGCTTATTGGTGTGGTTGGATTTTGTTACTATTTTAGAAGTGACACTTTTAGAAAGTGAAGGACCTCTGCCTTTGCTGAGAAGTGTTCTCCAAGGGCTTGGATTGAGCTTGCATCCTGTTTTTGGAAGTCTTGGGCCAAAAAGACTTCATGTCTTCAAGGATCTCATTGTGTGCCACAAATCGACGCCCAGCCCGCCTTGCGATGAGAGAACCACCGCATAGCCGAACCGTAATGACGCAGCCCGACTTCCAAGTGAAGAATTGACGCATCGCCTGCCGTGAGACAGAAAATTTGATGCATTGCCATACCAGATCAACGCAACGCCTGTGACTTTGTCCTGCACACCTAGGATTTCCCAGCATCGTCCCTGGGCGGCAAGACTACCGCATCGCAGTGAGGAATCAAGCCTGCACGCCAGAAATCAACAAAAAGCCCCTTGCAGCATGGGAAAAACCAACACATCCTCTGTGCGTGCCAGAAAATCCAACGCACAACCTGTTTTTCCACGAAATCTCCTCTGTGTTCTCCGTGCGTGATAATTTTGACGCAAACTAGGTACTCTGTATCAACAAGAGACAACTGTTGAATTCTAAGATTTAGGACTTTAATCTTGCAAAAGTGATGTTTCAAATTGTGCTTATTGAATCTTTATCGTTTTTTACCTTAATTTAATCAGACAAATACCCTATATTTTCCCAAACCTGTGTAGTGTATTTTGTGGTGTTTTCATGTGTTAATGTAAGATTTATTGCACAAATACTTTACACATTGCATTCTAAGTTAAGCCTGACTGCTCAGTGCCAATCCACTGGAGGGGGGGCACAGAATAATTTGGATTGTGTGTGACTTACCCTGACTAGGATTGTGGTCCCTACCTGGACAATGGTGTATACCCTTGCCATCTAGAGACCCCATGGCACCACTCACCCCTTTTCAATCTATCACACTCTGTCTAGTCCACCATCCCTAATCCACCCCACTTCAGTCCACCCTATCCTACCCCAATCTACGACACTTTACTCCCCCGCACTCCACGCCACTAACTTTTAGCAATACTGAACAGAAGCCACACTTGCGTACAACATGGCAAAACACATTGCTAAAGCCACTTGCGCTTGAATATGCAAGACCTGTTGGCTTTGGTTGTAGAGCTGCTGTGGTCTAAAACCCGAGAGGTAGAGCTCCAGGTCTAGTATTTGTCCACTGCACAAGGGTCCGCTCTTGGAGGGTTACTGCTCTGGAAGGTGCCACAGATGATGCAGCAGTCCAAACTGTCAAACAGCCAGTGCTCATTTTCATTGATGTTTCTTTTTACCGGTGTTTTATGTGTAACATAGTGGTTGTTCCTTCTTCTTTATCCATACGCTACTATCTTGGAACAACCATGGTACCTAATCTTCTTGTATGCTGGACACTCATTGGCATAAATGGATTATTTTTCCCCTCCGTGGTTTCACATTAACATGATGCGTCAGTGGCAAGGTGCATAGTACTGACTTGGGTATTGTGCCTGTAACTTTGCAACTAACACATGGCATGACTGTGGCTAGCTTAAAGCAAATTTTAGCTTGGTATTTTTCAATACTGCAGCTTGTGCTGACATACTATGGACAGCCATCACACGGTACCCATTTTTTGGTGATATGCTATTCTAGCAGTCATTATTGTGACAATTCTTAGTATATTGTGGCCATCCTTGGCATGGCTGTACCCGTGCCTGATTTAATACTGGCCATGGAATCAAAGACCTGCTCAAACCCCATATACCTGAAGGGGACCCTCCTCACATGAGGTTGCCAGTTCTTGGCTAATTGTAAGTATCCTTTACATGAACTACTAATTGCGTGTAGGTAAAGCCATGAGTTGACATTTTTTTCACCCTTGGTATGAAGTCCCTTTGGGTTATAACTTTGTTTATTTCTAAGTGCTGGCACTTACGTGTTGTGGTCTTTCCTAAAAGTATATGCCTGGGACGTTTTTTATCCAGCACTTTGCATTTTGTAAGTACTTAAGCGGGTGTTAACCAATACCTTATCAAATCAAACACCGTCCATGCATACAGTCCCATGAACAAATTGTCTTCCCAATGTGTGTTTTTGTTTTATTTTAATATTGTACTTCTGTGGTCTCGTGCTTTGTTTAGATTTGCCTTACAATATACATCTTTTAATAAGGTGGCGTGCCTAATGTTTAGTGTTAAATTCCTGAATTCCCTGGTACTTTTTAAAAAAAACATATTTTTTCTCTTTCTGCAAATTCTTATTTTGATCCAAGAGGCTCTGGAGACCAGCTCACAAATATTCTGTAGTATCTTCTATAAAGTATTTGTTGAAGCTGTAAGTAACTGCTGTAGTTAGAATCAGACTGGTGGGCTACTGTAGCAAATAACGAGGTCTGTAGGTATTTGTATCGAAGGCCCGGACAATCCTAGAATTTCTGGAAGGAACCTTCGGTGCACAATCATTAGAAATGACAGTGCGCCACTTGGCAATATTTTGCTATATAGATATATTTGAAAGTACAGTTTATACGTTGTAGATTCCCACTGGGCATATGCTCCAATAGTGCGAGTAATAGTAAATGCAATAATAAACTCAGGTATTTCATGAATGCAAGATGTGAGACCTATTGCATTGCAAATGCTTGTTTTGATTCTGTGACTAGAATTATAGCCAGCCGTAGTGGGCGATTGTGGCCATTAGAGGCCTGCATGAGTGTGAAAGGCCCAAGCAAAACCAGCACCTTGCTGAATTCCAGACATGAGACCTGGCATAATTGGGGAAGGTATTAGCAGTACCTTTTATGTAATGAGAATGCAGCCATAATTGTTCACAGCTTTGTATAGCAGGAAAAGACAAGTGGTTTTTGACAGAACAAGTAGATTTCGGAAATATCCAATCCCATGACCAAGTAGACATTTTCTAAAATCCCACACCCCTTGGCCGTATTTTTGTGATTTGGGGGGAGGGGTGGTAAACAGCAGAGAGGAAGCCAATAGGTCCCAGAGGTGAGACTTCATGGCTTTACCAGTGCTTGTTTCTATGGGAAAACGGTGAATGGCATACACAAATGAAACCTTGCTGAATTTTAGAAATGTACAGATTTTCAGGTTAATTCGTCTGATACACACCTTGTTTCTCTCTCCTCTTCCCATACCCTTCACACACACACGAAAATAGCAAGTGGGTATAAGCCGCAAACATACGAAATATAAAATACCATTTACAAATTTGCAAATAATTTTTTTTACTAATACTTTGCTTTTCCCGGAAATACATAAAGGGGGCCATCTTTGCACAGCAAGCCCTGTTATACTTTTTTTTAGAAAAATAAATGCTTTCTTGCTCAGCACTTTATATATCTTTTTTTTTTTTTACAGTGAGGACACATTTTGCTCTGTTTTGGCTATTTTCATTATTTCTTCGATGGAATTCACAAACCTTTAGGTACCATAAGAATCACCCGCATGTGGGTGCAAACTTTTTGCAAAGCCTGTAGCACTAATGTTGACCACCAGCCTTTTGGCTTTTTCATTGTATTTTTAGGTCGAGTGTTAGTGTACCACCTCTTGTATACTTCCTCTGTGGGCTTCCACTATTTCATCAGTTAGTTTCAGTGTCATTTAAAAATCTTGGTTTGCTCACGGTGAGTAATGCCTCTTTGTCCCTCCTTTGTGGGAGCTGGGACCAACTACTGTATAATTATGCGCTGTCCTGTTTTTATGGTGTGTAGGGGACTTTTTAAATTATTTATTTTTTTACTTCGTGTGAGAAAGTAGCCTCTTTCTAGCCTTGTTACCCCCACTTTTGGCCTGTTTGTGAGTGTATGTCAGGGTGTTTTCACTGTCTCACTGGGATCCTGCTTGCCAGGGCCCAGTGCTCATAGTGAAAACCCTATGTTTTCAGTATGTTTGTTATGTGTCACTGGGACCCTGCTAGTCAGAACCCCAGTGCTCATAAGTTTGTGGCCTATATGTGTGTGTTCCCTGTGTAGTGCCTAACTGTCTCACTGAGGCTCTCCTAATCAGAACCTCAGTGGTTATGCTCTCTCATTTCTTTCTAAATTGTCATTAACAGGCTAGTGACCAATTTTACCAATTTACATTGGCTTACTGGAACACCCTTATAATTCCCTAGTATATGGTACTGAGGTACCCAGGGTATTGGGGTTCCAGGAGATCCCTATGGGCTGCAGCATTTCTTTTGCCACCCATAGGGAGCTCTGACAATTCTTACACAGGCCTGCCACTGCAGCCTGAGTGAAATAACGACCACGTTATTTCACAGCCATTTTACACTGCACTTAAGTAACTTATAAGTCACCTATATGTCTAACCTTTACCTGGTAAAGGTTGGGTGCAAAGTTACTTAGTGTGAGGGCACCCTGGCACTAGCCAAGGTGCCCCCACATTGTTCAGAGCCAATTCCCTGAACTTTGTGAGTGCGGGGACACCATTACACGCGTGCACTACATATAGGTCACTACCTATATGTAGCTTCACAATGGTAACTCCGAATATGGCCATGTAACATGTCTATGATCATGGAATTGCCCCCTCTATGCCATCCTGGCATAGTTGGCACAATCCCATGATCCCAGTGGTCTGTAGCACAGACCCTGGTACTGCCAAACTGCCCTTCCTGGGGTTTCACTGCAGCTGCTGCTGCTGCCAACCCCTCAGACAGGCATCTGCCCTCCTGGGGTCCAGCCAGGCCTGGCCCAGGATGGCAGAACAAAGAACTTCCTCTGAGAGAGGGTGTGACACCCTCTCCCCTTGGAAAATGGTGTGAAGGCAGGGGAGGAGTAGCCTCCCCCAGCCTCTGGAAATGCTTTGTTGGGCACAGATGTGCCCAATTCTGCATAAGCCAGTCTACACCGGTTCAGGGGACCCCTTAGCCCTGCTCTGGCGCGAAACTGGACAAAGGAAAGGGGAGTGACCACTCCCCTGACCTGCACCTCCCCTGGGAGGTGTCCAGAGCTCCTCCAGTGTGCTCCAGACCTCTGCCATCTTGGAAACAGAGGTGCTGCTGGCACACTGAACTGCTCTGAGTGGCCAGTGCCACCAGGTGACGTCAGAGACTCCTTGTGATAGGCTCCTTCAGGTGTTGCTAGCCTATCCTCTCTCCTAAGTAGCCAAACCCTCTTTTCTGGCTATTTAGGGTCTCTGTCTCTGGGGAAACTTTAGATAACGAATGCAAGAGCTCATCCGAGTTCCTCTGCATCTCTCTCTTCACCTTCTGCCAAGGAATCGACTGCTGACCGCGCTGGAAGCCTGCAAACCTGCAACATAGTAGCAAAGACGACTACTGCAACTCTGTAACGCTGATCCTGCCGCCTTCTCAACTGTTTTCCTGCTTGTGCATGCTGTGGGGGTAGTCTGCCTCCTCTCTGCACCAGAAGCTCCGAAGAAATCTCCTGTGGGTCGACGGAATCTTCCCCCTGCAACCGCAGGCACCAAAAAGCTGCATTACCGGTCCCTTGGGTCTCCTCTCAGCACGACGAGCGAGGTCCCTCGAATCCAGCGACTCTGTCCAAGTGACCCCCACAGTCCAGTGACTCTTCAGTCCAAGTTTGGTGGAGGTAAGTCCTTGCCTCACCTCGCTGGGCTGCATTGCTGGGAACCGCGACTTTTGCAGCTACTCCAGCCCCTGTGCACTTCCGGCGGAAATCCTTAGTGCACAGCCAAGCCTGGGTCCACGGCACTCTAACCTGCATTGCACGACTTTCTAAGTTGGTCTCCGGCGACGTGGGACTCCTTTGTGCGACTTCGGGTGAGCACCGTTTCACGCATCCTCGTAGTGCCTGTTTCTGGCACTTCTCCGGGTGCTACCTGCTGCTGAGAGGGCTCCTTGTCTTGCTCGACGTCCCCTCTCTCTCCTGGTCCAATTTGTGACCTCCTGGTCCCTCCTGGGCCACAGCAGCGTCCAAAAACGCTAACTGCACGATTTGCAGCTAGCAAGGCTTGTTGGCGTTCTTTCGGCGGGAAAACACTTCTGCACGACTCTCCATGGCGAGAGGGATCCGTCCACCAAAGGGGAAGTCTCTAGCCCTTTTCGTTCCTGCAGAAACCTCAGCTTCTTCTGTCCAGTAGAAGCTTCTTTGCACCCGCAGCTGGCATTTCCTGGGCATTTGCCCATCTCCGACTTGCTTGTGACTTTTGGACTTGGTCCCCTTGTTCCACAGGTACCCTAGATTGGAAATCCACAGTTGTTGCATTGTTGGTTTGTGTCTTTCCTGCATTATTCCTCTAACACGACTTCTTTATCCTTAGGCGAACTTGAGTGCACTTTGCACTCACTTTTCAGGGTCTTGGGGAGGGTTATTTTTCTAACTCTCACTATTTTCTAATAGTCCCAGCGACCCTCTACAAGGTCACATAGGTTTGGGGTCCATTCGTGGTTCGCATTCCACTTTTGGAGTATATGGTTTGTGTTGCCCCTATCCCTATGTTTCCCCATTGCATCCTATTGTAACTATACATTGTTTGCACTGTTTTCTAAGACTATACTGCATATTTTTGCTATTGTGTATATATATCTTGTGTATATTTCCTATCCTCTCCCTGAGGGTACACTCTAAGATACTTTGGCATATTGTCATAAAAATAAAGTACCTTTATTTTTAGTATAACTGTGTATTGTGTTTTCTTATGATATTGTGCATATGACACTAAGTGGTACTGTAGTAGCTTCACACGTCTCCTAGTTCAGCCTAAGCTGCTCTGCTAAGCTACCATTATCTATCAGCCTAAGCTGCTAGACACCCTATACACTAATAAGGGATAACTGGGCCTGGTGCAAGGTGCAAGTACCCCTTGGTACTCACTACAAGCCAGTCCAGCCTCCTACACTTCGTTTTCAGCTCGTGTCCAGGGAAGCTTCACTTTTAGTAAAATCTGCTTCTTACAAAGTTACCAAGCTTCGAGGTGTAATGTTTCATGAAGTACATTGGTGTAAAAAGTGACATTTACACACACAACTCTTAATCGCCTGGTCAAATCACGGTAGTTTCCTAGTTGACTTGGTATTTTTTGCAGACACCTCATTTTCAAAGGCCAGCTTTGTGTCTAAAAAGGACATTTTTTTCAGCAGTGTCTCCTAAGGACACATTGACAATGTATCATGCATGTAATGGCTATGTTTACAGTAGTTGGTCGTCCTGTTTTGTTTTCCTATGTCGTAGATGTAGGAGACTAACATTTTACATTATAGTGTGCTTTTTGAGCTCCCCATTTTAATTTGCCCTTGGTCGCCATCTTTTAGCAGATGGACGAACGGAGCGGACTGCTGAAACCCCGATTTTATCTTTTGCAAAATGGTACTGAAGAAAGGTCGGTCATCAACACATCCATCACACCCCTTCAGCCTCTGCTGCAGCACATAGAAGTGAATACACACATAGATCCTTCACGGCTGAGTGGAACCACCTAACAAATGAACAGCTGCTGTAAACTTGAGCAGATTTTAATTATGGTAGCAAAATTCCCGAATTATGCGTTACAAGAAAATTGTGACATTTTGGCACCTGAAGCAGGAACTAAACATCAGGTTAAAAAAGTATTATATATTGTTTGTGGGCTGTGCTTGACTTGTAGCTGACTCTGCCCATCTTGATCAGCAGTTCAGAGGTACCACAAAGTGTTATTTCACTGTTGAACATCTACCCCAGGAACACACTCGCATGAGAACAACATAAAAAGTTTATCCATGAAGTGAACATTCCATCAAAGGAAGACACTAGGCAGTTTTAACGCTCATGTGGGCCATCTATCATCTAGTTCATCTTTCGTAAATCTATTTGGTAATGTGTTTGAAAGGGAAAACCTGATGTTCTTGCTCTCATGAATGTAGATAAATAGATCCGTGTCTATGTAAAGCACAACGAGCAAAGCGGGTCATAGAATGAAGACGATGTAGTTATCCTTCAGGCTAAGAAGTCCTCTGAAAAGCAACACTACACAAATGCAGTATTCTAAATGCCTCTTAACTTAATTACATGCTAAAAGTTGTAGTTTCTGCGTACTTAGACATCTCAATCACTCCAACATTTTTAGATTTGGCACAAAGCTTTTGGCTTCTTTATCAAGACAGTCCTCCGGATGTAGATTGGCTTTATGGAATCACCTCACCCCACAGGCAGCCTTTCTCTCTGGATATCTGCCTTTGAGAAGGGACCTACTTTAAGGCAGTGGAAAAAAAACGGCGTTTCACTTCCTTCAGTCTTGGTGAGAGGTCAGTTGACCTTTCTTTGGGTTAGCACTTTTTTGGTTGTTCTGGCTGCACAGCAAAGGTCATCCGAGGTCTGGCTGCTTTTTAGGTCCAGTCTTCTAGGCAACACATGTGCTGTCTGATGTGAGCCAGATTGTGGCTTACCAAGAACATAGAAGTTCTTGACGCCTGTCCCTTGCTGACCATTGGATGACTTTCCTGTTACTCATTTGCTTGCTTCTTATTTGTATCCCAGTTTGTTAATCTTGTGTTGTTCCTCCTATGGAGCATTGACTCCACTATTTCTTTGATGGCCTGGTGTCTCTTCTTCTATGGCTTGCTTTACAAGCACTGGTTTTTATTTTGTGTTCAGCACTCCATGAGAGTGCATTTTTTTTTTCTCCCACCTCATATTTCATATTTCTTTCCCCTTGTACTTGTGTTGCGTTCTGTGCTTCTCCCGCCCTACCCTCATGCTTCTTTCTATTGCCTCCCAGCACCATCCATGTTCCTTCTCCAGTCTGCGCCCTCTTTCTTTCTCTCTGTTGTTCCTTTCTTCACTTGCGAACTGTTACTTCCCCGTCTGTCATGCCTTCTCTGTGTTGCTTACGCCTCCCTTCAGCCCTCCTGTGATGGTTTTGGCCCCCTTTCCACACTCCTGTGTTGCTTCTGTTTTTTCCTATCCTCCCCCATTGCTTCCGTCCCGCTAGCGTTTCAGCTTTTTAGTTTCTTTTTGGTCACCGATCCAACTTGGATCGGTAACTAAAAAGAAAAAAATCCCTGCATCATTTTGTAGGCGTATGGTGCATGTACCCACAAAATGAAATGGACGGCTGGATTGAAGGTGTTTTTTTTTTTTTTTCCTTCTCTATAGCCACGTGTGGCTAAAAACATTTGGCAAAGCCAATAGTGCACAAAGGCTCGACCTAATGCTTGAGTACATAACAAATGCAATCAACCTATTGAAGGGAGGTGGTCAACCTAAACAGTGGGTTCTGTGCTTATGAAAGATTTTAGATCAGGACAGATAGTGCATTTGTTTTAAATGTATAGTGACTCACTAACAGACATTGACTGCCAGTGCTCTTTGTCCTAGTGCTCTTTGTCCTAGTGCTCTATGTGCCTTCAGCTCCACATGCTTCCAAAGGTGAGCTGGCTACGTAAAGAGGCTTGTTTTAACGTTTATAGTGACAGGCCTATGTCCAGCTTTAGATTTTGGTAGTAACAGAGGATCCTTTTATTTTCCAAAGTGCTTAAAATGGAGAATCACCCCACAGTGGAATTTTCTCACCATACTTATCCTGAAGGAAATTCTACTTGTGGATTCTCTTACAGTGGGCTCTTAAAGATATCATGTTTTTAACTCGCATTGGAGGATTCTTCATTACATTGCATTTCTAAATCAAGTTCCTAGACTGCTGAATCTTAAGTGAACTAAAATAGTATCTGTGATAAACTATCCATCCTTTCCTAGTTCTTACAGGGCAGAAAACTCCTGACATCCTCTCTCCAGTCTTTGCTTTTCTGTTCACACTCTTATTTTGTAATCTACATCCTCTCCACTTTTGCTTTCTTCCCTTCTTCCTTCACTTCTCGCGGTTTTACTTTTTTGTTTTCACATTCCAACCTCCTTTCCACACAGTTTCATTGCTCTGTTTTCCCCATCTCTTCACTACCCCTTCCTTCCTTCTCCTGCGTCCAACTCTTTTGTTCTTCTTTCCTCCCTCCTCTGCTAGTTTTTCTTTCTTCTATGGTATTTCCCTCCACCTTGATATGTGTCTTTCTCTTAACTTCTTGTTTTGTCTATTCTTGTTTTCTCACATCTGTCTTGCTCCTCCTTTTTGTCCTCAAACTCTAATATAATCATGCTTACTAAAGGTAAATGCTTGATAGATTTGGGTGCAAAGTTTTGATTAGGGAATGGATGCATCAGAATAATCCTTGGCGGGTACTTGTGTGCTTACACTTCGTCATGTCTAAAAGATCATGTCTTCAAAGAGACAGTATGTGTGAGGGGAATCTTGGGCAGGGCTTTACAGGGAGCAGAACAATATTTGATGGAAGGCAGCATTTTGAAGGAGAGAGATCTGACGCAAATCCTTATCTCCCTTTTTAGTGTTGACATACACAATTGGCAGAGGAGAGGGTGACCTGAATGAGCAGCAACATGACTGAGATCCTCACTCCTACATAACAGGAGAATAAATACATAAGTAAAACAGCATCCATGAGTAACTGTGTTTATCAGCCCTGCTTAGACTGGCAACAAGAGCTTATTGCAAAAACGTTAGTACCCTCAAAAGTATGTTGTTGCCATAGATGCCACTGCTATGGAAGCTTTACTTCAGTGCACTGGGCATCATAATCACATTCACACAGTTTAAGCCCAGGGGAGAGCGAGCTGGGTACCGTTGAAAGGCACAAAGAAATACAGACCAGTGAATATGAAGAAATCTGAGTATGATTCAGGCTCAAAGGGAGTGTTGGATGCCCCAGCACTAAAAGATCAGTGGATCAAGTGCTGTTGCATTCCTGGTGTACCTGTAATACATTTGTGATCTTACACTCACTGTCACAGGCTCGTGTGCTTACTTTGGGAGTCTGACTTAATTCACAGCAGTTAGTCAGTAATCTGGAACTCTACCCATCGTCCATGGAACACTGAAGTTCCTTTGGAGCAGGTTTCAGTAAAGGTGGGCCGGCCACTCAGCGCACCACGTCAGCTCTAATTTAGCTACCACATGCCAGTCCATCCTCCTTGCCATCAACTGTGAGAAATTGGGCTATTAGGTGCGAAGGATGTGAGTCCTTCACAAGTAATAGGTACACAATTGTCTCTTTACTCTGAATAGAGTACCGCATGGTAGCACTTGAGTCTCTGGGTAGCGAAGCAGAGTAGTCCAAGGCATACTTTAAGAAAGAAGTGTGGTCTCGTAATCCCAATTTGCAGGCACACAAATACAATCTTTTAAAAGGGCATAGGTATATTTAGTACACATAACTACTATATTCTATGCACTACATTCCAAATATTAGCATCAGTTAGAGGGAAGTACATGTGATGACACCCTCATATCACATCACATTACAACTTTAGTGGGCCCTAAACCCCATAACCACAATACACACACATATCAGATGGAACATTACACAATGTGAGGATGTCATTTTATATAAGGCAAGCCTGATGGTTTTGTCAGGTGGTCACAACATGAATAGAATGGTGTTACTCATTTTTTTGCCCTAAGCTGCGCCCCAGCACCATCTGCAATTAACAGTTAATACTTTTCACCCCCCTCCTAAAAATGCTTGGGGAATGTACAAGTTTCCCAACAATATTCCAGAAGTTGAGTTAGAATAGTAAATAAGCCTTCTGGAAAGTGCCCTTTCCCCATATATTCTGGGACTGGAGTTAGTATAGTAAACATGACGTTCCAGTGTCTACATAATTGGAGCCTCACCACAAGTTAAATGTTAGTGCTGACCACTATGCACTATCTCTATTACAGGCTTGAGCACACTGGACTGGCTTGACTGATGCCTCACCACAAGAAGGCAGGTTTGAGCATGCAGCACTACCCAGTATTCCCTGAGCACACTTCTCTACTCAGTTGCAGAGTCATCTAAGTAAACATAAGTCATATCAAGAGAACTGTAAGACAATAGTTGGTACACAGTTGGTACTAATTAAAAGACCACAAAGCTGGCATAGAAGGACCTGCTCTTGCCTGGATCATATCCTACCTTCAAAAGAGAACAGATGTCATCTACTCTCCCCCCTTTCTCGTCCAAACCCTAATTCACAAAAACAGGGGTCCCTCAAGGATCAATCACCTCACCTAGGCTTTTCAGCATTTACCTGATTTCATTACCAGAATTGATCAATTAATTTAAACTCCCATTTAACAACTGTGGAGATGACACACAAATACTCCTTAAATTGGAATGCTCCAAAGACATTGGAAACTCACAAATCTTCAGTTGGCTCAGTCTTTGATCAGTAGATTACTTGGAGCCATCTCAAACTGAATGTTTCTAAAACGGAAATACTCTTGTGTAGTGACTGGATACATTTTGACCCACTGTGTGCCTGGTCGGATATTCTGGGACCACCACCTCAAGTATCTAAGTTATAAACCTTGGAATTACCATGGACTCCCAAGTTAACAGTGAATGCCCAAGTGGACAAATTAGCATGCTCAAGCTTCATCACCTTAAACTCTGTGACTCACCTTCCCCCACATCGACTTTCCATGCATGGTCCACGCTACTATCTCACTTGAACTATCTAAGATAGATTATGCCAAGGGCCCATCATCTCTATCTAATTTGAAGAAACGACAACGCACTCAGAACTCAGTTGCCAGCCTGCTACTACATGTAAAGCCACAAGCCCACATCTCCCCTCCCAAGAAGGCACTACGGTGGTTACTGGTTACCAGAAGATCACCTTCAAGCTGCTTTATATCACCCACAAAGAAATACATGGAACAGGACCGCTTTTCATCAGGAATAAAATCACCAAACGCATTCAATAAAGAAGCCTCTGCTCAAGTTTGGCACCACGCCTTAAAACACCACCATACAAGAATGACTTTAGGTGGTACATCCTTCTGTGTTTAAGTGGCCAATCTATGGAATTTATTACTCCAAAATATGATCCATGGATAACTATCTTGTCTTCAGAAAAGTACTTGGCTCTCTCCTTCATAACCACCATATCCAAACAGCAATGAACTGCATATGCGTGTTGTTAAATATTTATAATCTGTGTATATATATTTAGATATGTGCATTTCTTTACAAAATGTGTATAATTACTATTTCATAATAATAAAATATGTGCATACTCTTTAAGCCTGTTTAATGAACATATATTTACTCATGGTTAAATGTACATTTGTGCATTTTTGTATATACAAGTATGTATGCATATACATGTGTATATTATTCTATGCTTAACTTGTTCATAGGTCATTGCATAGTTCCTAGATCGGTTGTTAGATTAGATACTTATGAATCCCTGCTTTCATTTTAGCTATCACAATGAACAAATACTATCTTAACTATTTTATCAGCAAGCATTTCTCTACTGAAGAACGAGGAAAGATAAAATAAAGGATACCTGATTCACTTCTCCTAGAGGTATGGGGTGGCTTGGTCAGGAAAAGGGCAGCACAATGACCTGACCAACCTGATCAAGAGGGAGCCGTAATCTGCAGGTTCAGCTCTGATACGAGCTGTGAAAATAATCAACAGAACTCTGTCATACTTTGCTGCAATAAGATGGTACTCTGAGGGGCCAAGGTGGAGGGGAGCGGTGCAGGTGAGAAAATGTATATCAGTTGTGATAAACATTTTCAGTTGGGTTCTGGTAATCCTCCACTCGGCAGGCCTCAAGTGCAAAACATTTTACCAGATCTGTAAGGCTAGTGAGTTAAATAATATACTCAACCTAACTGTAAGGTACTTGACCCCTAAACGTGTCCTAAATTGTGATCCTAGCCGCATTTATTTCACTGCTCAGAATGCCTGCTATTCATAAAACTCTTAATTTATTAGCCGAAACATTTGCTCCATGTAGCATATAAATGTACCCCACTTACTTGGTACAGATCACGCCTGACTTGCCTTTTAGTTCGTGAATAGCATTGTCATCTGGGTGGGGAAGGAATGAATCATTTAATATTTAAACGCTCACTTAAAAAAAAAAAAACATATATATATATATATATATATATATATATATATATATATATACTTTCCTCCTACGATACAGGAGGACGTCACTCCACGAGCATTGGACAGTTATTGATTTATTCACACACTGGAACGCGTTTCGGCGTCACCGCCTTTGTCAAGGCGTTCCTGTGTGTGAATAAATCAATCACTGTCCAATGCTCGTGGAGTGCCGTCCTTCTGTATCGTAGGAGGAAAGTGTTTTTTATATTAGCCGTGGTGGCGCGCATCAGAAGATTGGCACCTTTGATGTTACGGTGCGGGAAGGATACGCCGACTTGAAGTGTTTTTTTTTTTTAATACATCTCCACACAAACATTCATTTTCCTTAAAGCATGATGTGGTAGCGCACTATCGTTAACAGGCAAACATTTTCTGACAATCTTTCTCGTTGGCATGCAGTTTTACTGTGACTGCTGCTCCACGAAGTACAGGCACTGCTCCAAAAAGAAGCTATTAAACCTGTCCCTCCACACCAGCGGAGTTAAGGAATAAACTCCCTCTGCTTTCTAATGTCCAAGAAATACAGGGCTTCCTGATACTTGATCTCCGAATGCTCATTCAGTACACTTCAAGATGACACCCCTCCATTACTTATTCTGGTGCTCTTCGTCTGGGACCACGTCGCAACTCGATCTCAAGGACGCCTGCTGCCAGATCCAACCAGCTCCCCACCATTTCCTGATGTTCATGGTTAATTGGAGCACATTATCAAAACACCCGATTTTAAGATCCCCGTGTTTGTATTAAATCCTTTAAAAAATAAATAAAAAAACACACAAGCGGCTATTTACTTTTGTGCTTCCAGCACAGGCCTTGCTAGATGGTTCGTCATATACATAAAATTTGTTATGCCCAAAACAAAAGCATACTCTACAGTGTAGCTAGGGCACATTCTACACTTAACAATCCAGTTGCTGGGACATGGTCTACTTTCCGTACAGTCTCTAAGCATTGCTAAGTAGACATTATGCCAGGCAAGCTCATGTTGGACAAAGAATAATTAAATCTTTGGTTCAGACGTTGTCTTTTGCTGCTCGCAAACCACTGCTTTAGGGAAATGGGTCCTACTTTACAGTCTTTGTACATCATGTGATCTATAGCAGTCTTACCGAGCACATACTGCAAATAGAAAACGTTACTCATAATGGTCAGTTTGTAGCGTTTTAGTTTCATATGCATCATTCTACTCCCCTGAAGTGAGGTCATTGGTAAAACGTCCAATCACTATATTTCTTAATAATAAATAGTCTAATATTTATTGCTACGCATCTCTGCACATACCGTTGGATAAAAGCACATTCGAGGTGGAATATGTTTTGGTGCAGTGTGGTTTTTTGGAGAAGGTGTGACTGGTGACCTTGAACACTTATTTCTATGTAACATCTTAACATCTATGCCCAAGTCCGGGTAGCAAGTGTGTGCACAGCATTGGAATCTACAGCACTACACAGTGCAAAGATTGTTTACAGTTAAGTAATATATTTCAAAGGTCCATTGCTCTAATTAAAATATTACTAAAGCTAAACTTTGCAGGCCGCGATCAGTCAACTTTTGTATTTGAAAGTCCACTCAATGGTCCTTCAAAATGACACCCCTACAAAAGTATAATTAATAAGGTATGAAGTCCAGTGTCTTATACAAGTATCACTAGCTTCCCACCAGCCAAAGAGCACCCAGGAGAGTACGCATTAGGATTGACCACTGCCAGTATTGTATTCTGTCAACCTGGGACATTTTTAAATTATAAAACCGATACTGCATTTTTATTTAATCCCAGCATTTTCCCCTCAGATAATGAAATTACTGTGCAGTCTAGAAATAAAATCACTAGAAATAGCTATCAATATGAGTAATTATAGGAAGCTGGCCTGGTCTGTGGTGGGTACCTATGGTATTTACACCTGATACCAGGTCCAGATATCCCCTCTTAATGAAGTATAGGCAGTGTCTAAAAGCCAGGCTCTCTACAGGTAGCTGTTGATGAGCAGCCAAGCTTATCTAGGAGTCATGCAAAGCTCATGCAGAATCACTGTAGTCACAAAGCACTTACTTACACACATGAAAGAAATTATTTAGTTGTACAAAAAAAAGAGGTACTTTATTTTTGGAACAAATCACCACAAAGTACTAGAAAGGTAATCCATCCTTAGGAGGTAATACACTAAATATACACAAGTAATCAGAGACTGACATAGGAATGGTTTAAAAACAGTAGAAATAACAATAATGAATAGTGACCCTAAGGGAGCACAAATCATATACTAAAAAAATGGAATGCAAACAAGGTACCCCCACCTAGGTAAGTAAAATGTGTAGAGGGTACCCCCGCGACCAGGAATGCAGGAGTAAAACGCTGGATTTTCCCCAAACCACCCAAAAGGAGGAAAAGAAGAAAAGGAAGATACACAGACAAACCTGCAAAAAAACCAATGGGGGATTCCTGAAGCAAGAAGACCCGTGGAGAGAGGAGACCAAGTCCAAGAGTCTCACTGGAGTCCAGGAGGAGTACGAGCTACTACCACCCAGCTGTGGATGCAGGAATTGGTTGGTGATGAACAGGTCAGCACTGCAGTCCTGGAGCCAGAGAAGAGTTCCTGATGTATGCAGATGAAGCCCCATGCTGTAAGGAAGATTGCAGATGGGTGTTGGTGCAGAAATTCCACCAACAAGCTTGGCAAAGGCAAACTCGCAGTTGGTGGAAAAGAGGTGCTGCCGGGGACCAGCAAGTCCCAGAAGGACTCAACCCAGGGGGGGGGGGGGTCACAGGGGACCCTCAGCGTCGCAGAGTCTCCACAGGAGCAGAGGCAGCACCCACAGGAGTCCCATAGGACCGACACACAGGAGTCGCAGAAGAAGCCCACGAAGCACTACAAAAGAGGATTCCACGCTACAGGAAAACCACGCACGAGGCTTTGCAGGATGGAATGCTGGGGGCTGGAGGTACACTTTGCTTGAAGTTCCCTTGGAGGAGAAGCAGACAAGGCTTTGCAGCTGCAAGAGACTCTGTGCACAGGGGTACTGTCCTGCATGGGAAGGCAAAGGCTTACCTCCACCAAAGTTGGACAGCTGGCTGAGAGGACCAAGAGGACTACTCCGGGCCACTACCTGTGATGCAGGATCTATGCAGTTCAAGATGAGGAGATCCACACGGGCGTCCTTGCTTGTTGTAGGTGCCTGTGGTTGCAGGGGAGTGACTCCTTCACTCCAGGGGAGATTCCTTTTTCTTGTGCAGGCTGAAGAGTTGCAGTCCTCTGAGGATGCACGGCGAGGGAATAGTTGCAAAGCTGGCAGGAGCCCTGGAAACAGTGTTACTGAAGCGGCCTTTCTTCTTGGACGCAGCTTGTCTGGTCCTGGATGTTCTAGTCGCAGTTCCGGAGGCCAGAAGTCTAGGCAGAGGAGTCCTGCTGGAATCTTACAAGCCGAATCTGAGGACCCACCCAAGAGAGAGACCCTAAATAGCCCTGAAAGGGGGATTGGTAACCTTACCAGGTAAGCATCTTTCAAGAGTGGGCTCTGATGTCACCTGCCTGGCCACTTGGATGCTCCCATAGTTCCCTGCCAACCTTGGAAACAAAATGGCAGAACCCAGGGACCCTCTGATGGAGCTCTGCGCTCCACCCCTGGGGTGGTGATGGATAGGGGAGTGGTCACTCCCCTTTCCATTGTTCAGTTTCACGCCAGAGCAGGGACTGGGGGTCCCTGAACCAATGTGAACTTGTTTATGCACGGAGAGCACTAAATGTGCCCTTCAAAGCAAACCAGTGGCTTTGGGAGGCTACCCCACCCAAGCCAGTCACACCTGCTTCCAAAGGGACAGGGTGTTAGCTCCCTTTACCAAAGGAAATCATTTGTTCTGCCTTCTTGGGCTTGATGAGATCAAGCAGCAGGGGAACAAGAACCTGTCTTAGAGGTGGCGGCAGCTGAGCCGGCCAGAAAACCCTGTAAGACTGGTGGTAGCAATGCTGGGGGTTCTCCTAAGGGGCCCACAGAAAGCATGGAATCATACTTCCAATACTTGCAACAAGATTGGTGTATGATTCTGACATGTTTGATACTAAACATGCCCAGGTTCGGAGTTACCATTATGTAGCTGGACATAGGTAGTGATCTGTATCCAGTACACACGTAAAATGGCGTCCCTGCACTCACAAAATCGAGGAAAATTGATCTGGGGTTTTGGGGGGGGGGGCCACCTCTGCTAGTTCAGGGGTGCCCTCACACACAGGTACTTGCACCCTGCCTCCTGGGCTGAGAGGGCCTACCATAGGGGGATTTATAGTGTCCTGGTGTAGTGGTCCGTAGTGCAAACAGGTGCATGCACCCGCTTCACGCAGGCGGCAATGGCAGACCTGCAGAACCCTTTGCATGGGCTCCCTGTGGGTGGCATAATAACTGCTGAAGCCAGTTGGGATCCCCTGGAACCACAATGCCCTAGGCACCAAATACTAGGGGGGACCAATATGCCAGTTTGAAGAAAAAGGTACAATTTAGAGAAGAGAGCAAAACTACTGGGGTCCTGGTTGGCAGGAACCCAGTAGACACATTCAAACTTACCGACAGGCAAAAAATGGGGTAACCATGCCAAGAAAGAGGGTACTTTCATACAGTGATAAGTTTCTGCAATAATATTTACACTTTAAGATTTAACTTCCACAGGTAGGTGATAGAATCCTTGAGCACACCCTAATCCTTGGGTACAAATGCCCCCTTTAAATAATGTATATCTTATGGTCGTGCTTTCCATTTATCGTTTGACTTGTTTTTTCAAATCAACCCGTTAGTGTATCGAAGCTAATTAAAAAGAAACCTTCTAATTTGTAACCCAGTTGTGAGCCCATTTTCTTGGATCCTTACGACTTATTTTTAACAAGAAGATACAGCAAGTATTGTTTCAGGATAACCATATCAAATATACAATCAATGGATATTCTGTTTTCATGTATGGCAGCACAATGAGCCATAAGCCACTTAACCCACTCTCCAAAATTGGGATATAATTTATGAATTGCCATTTGATATTGAGTTGTTGCCTATCTGCATGTCTCTTGTTGAGGAGAGACTATCTGTCCTACCCCGGCTGGCTCACGAGGGCCTAGAAGTCTGTTCTAGGAGTCTAAACCTGAACTTTTCTTTACAGCTAAGTCCTGGTTGACTTGAGAGACAGTTGCATTCAGTTAAGTCTGCATTCCAGTCTTCACCAATTTCTCTTTTGTGCTCTGTTGGTGCAAAATCTAACCAATCACCTTTGACGGTTGCCTTTTTTTGTGATATTCAGATGGGTCATTTGGCGTTCTTAACTGGAAAAAGTACATTTCCTTCCTATGTTAGGTTTTGTCTAACTGCAATGCCTGAAAACTTAGTATGTAGTCCATACCTAACAAATGATCAGTTGAATTAGCTGAGAATGCTCTCCCCTCACATATCCAAAATGTGTACTGGGTAAGTTAGTTACTTAATTCAAAAACTAGTTAGACGCTTATGTTTTTTTTTTTTTTTTTTTTTTCTCTCTTCCCTTTCTCTTTTAGGTGTTTCTGCAAGTGTTGGAACATAAGTTGGCATAGGGACAGGTGTGTACATTTTTCCTAGTTCATATTTGGTCAGTAGCTTGTATGATTCTCTTTGATTAATGTAGGTCATTGTAAATCTTCTTTAGCTTGTACTAAAAGGTTTGAAATGCTGTTAATAACTAATGATCATCAACAAAAGGAACAGAGTCCAAAGGCAAATTTGAGATAGCTTCTTTCATTCTTTTGAATGTGTTGCCCATCAGTACACATTATTATAAATGCAGGAGTTAACATTGATTTGTAATCTTTACTTTTCTAGCATTACGGCCTTTGTAATGATGTGTATTAACACTTTCAGCATAGATATATTGGCAGCACTAAAGGTTTAGCTGCCCTGCCTGTAAATTAGTTCAAGAATTTAACAGTTAATCTCGAACTCACTCAGATCGTTCCATTCCCTTCTAAAGAAAATTGTATAATACTTTGTTACTGAATACATGTTTCATCTTTTGCAGACTTCCCCGACCAGAATCTTTACAAAACATTTTTTGTTGTAGGTGTTACACAGGTTAGTACGCAATATGGCTGTTAACTGTTGATACTGTAAAGATCTGTGTTTGGGAAGCTCTTTTTAGTGGGTACATGTTTTTAAAGGAAGCACAAGCCATGTGTGTCACAGTTCTACCCTGTCAAAGGTGCTGCTTAGTAGAACTTTCTGTATGTTTGTCTAGTGACCCTGAAATGAAGCGTTGCCCTAGTGAGCCTGGCCTTTACGTAAGTTCATTATCTGCTTGTTTGTTTTCTCAGACAATTTTTAGGTCGAACGCGCAAGTGCTCTGACGCGTTGTAATCTATCTGTGGTCTTTTAATCAGGCATCACACTCACCCGTTCATGGGCTTTCCTTTCAAAAACCCTGTATCATCGTTGGTAAATGTTTTACGTTTACCCCAACTTGGGGCAAATTTGTTACTTCCTTGGCCATCGACCCTGTATCATGTATAAATGCACTTTTGCTGATACTTTTTCTTTCCTCCTTGACCACTTTTCCTTTCACACCACAACGAATTTCTGAAGAGCAGCTGTCCTACATGTTAAAATAGGTGCTCCTTTTGTTTATCGATGGTGCCTGTGAGAGAGTACTGTTCTCTGAAAAAAGTAGATTGTTACGCTCACTACTTCCTCATCCTGAAAAAGGATTGATTGTGTGTCGGGGCTGTGCTAGACCTTCAATCCTCCCCTCTGCCCTCACCTTTGCCATCTTGGAAAAGGCCAAATTGAAAATGCTTGTGGTAGCCCAGATCCTGTCCTCCCAGTACACATGTGACTGGATAGTGTCCTTGAACTTGCAGGATGTGTATTTTCAGTTACCTGTCCTTCAGTACAGCAGGTGTTTTCTGTGATTCAAGGTGGGCCTCCAGCATTTTCAGTTTGTTCTGCTGCCGTTCAGACTCAACAGCACCCCTTGGGAACATATGGCAGTGGTTGTTTTCCATCTTTGTAAGTAGGGAGTATCTATATTCCTGTACCTCGACGGCTGGCTGCTGAAGTTGTAGACTAATTTCCAAAAGATGGCAGAACTTTTGACATGATAGAGGCTTACTGTAAACAAGCCAAAGACCTGGCTGATTCCTTCGTAGAGGCTTCATTTTATTGTGGCGATCCTGGTCACCATGGAATGTGGAGCTTTTCCCCGCTGCAATGAGTCCAGGGCATTTAGGCTATGCTCCTGATGTTTCAGACTTGGGGCCAGATGTAACAAAGGTTTTTACCCATTCTGTGTCTATGGGAAAAAGTGTTTGTACATATGGCCCTCAGTCTCATGCATTCCCTTGTGAACAATGCCAGGTGGAATGTGTTTGCTGTGCATAGCTTGAAGTTCCAGATGGCCAAGCATCAAGCCAGTCTTTGAGACCATTCAGGTCGGAGAGGAGACTGCTTTACAGTGGGGGCTGCTCTCATGAAATAGGTTGAGCTGCAGTCCTCTCTCCTTTCTCAGCCCGGAGTGGACAGTGGTGACACTCGTACCTGCTGGACAGAGGAGATCAATGTACTCTGGTCCCTGGAGGGTGAGCACCACATCAGTCTGCTGGGGCTGCAGTCAATCTTCCTTGTTCTGAAGGCCTTTCTGTCATCCAGTAAGGGGAGCCTTGTGCTTGTTGTCACAGGCTTCACCACTGCCTTGTGGTACTGCAACAAGGGGGCAGTGTGGGATCTCTGAAGATGGTGGAATGCCAGGATATTTTCCACATTGCAAATCATATAGCAGATGGCTTGAATGTCACAGCTGACAAACTATAGAAGCGTTATCTGGTAGATCATGATTGGCATCTGCATCCTAAAGTAGCACAGTGTGTCTTCTGCCAGTGGGGGTGGGAAGCCTGGCTAGATCCTAGACACCATTAAACATGCAGTTTTGCATGTTGGGACTTAAAATATGAGCGCTTGTTGGGAGACCTGTTCCTGATCTAATGGAACTCTGTAGTCCTGTACAATTAGGGGGGGGGGGGGGGGGGGGGGAGAGAGACTTCTGACTTAGCAACAGGGGAGGGTCCTCCGCCCAATCTACTCAATTCATCCCACTATGAACGGAGAGTGAGCAGTGGCAATTGACTGCGTTTGATTTGCTATCACAAGTGGTGCATGTCATTCTTGATGCCAGGTGGGTGCTGGGGCAAGTTTGTAACTTGATGCAGTGTTTTCGACAGTGACCCCTTACAGGGAAAGGCATCTGACGTCCTTGGTCTGTTTTGTCCTTGGTCCAGCAAGGCCTTGCACGGGCACTCTAAAAGGTTATTTGTCTGGTCTTTCAGCCTTTGCCAGACAAACTGTTCTTGTTCAAGACACCCGTTGTGAGGATGTTGATAAATGGATGACAGAACCACCAATCTACCCCGCCCCCCAAAAAAACTTGCTCTTGACATTTCTCCAGTGTATGCTCTTCGGACCAATGAATAGCTGCTCTCTTTATCTTCTGATCTTGTTGACTATCTTCCTCAATGCGATTATGCAGCAGCTGCCCAGCTTTGCCTTTTTTGGCAAATAGATGCTGAGGACCCAAGCGAACCTCTTACCAGCAGTTGTAATTCCCTTCCACGTTGGACAACAATCACTCTACCAGCTTTCTTTGCTCCCCCTCAACTCTTGAAAGGGGAGAGGGTCCACTGATTGGGCTACAAGAGGGCTTTAACCTTTTTATATTGATTATACTATGGACCATTGAGTGGGTGCTCAGCTTTTTGTGGGGCTCTGTGCATCAAAAAAAGGAAAGGCTGTGCAAACCAGGAACTTGTTGAGGTGGGCTATCCTCTGCATTAAGATCTGCTATGCAGTGGCCAAGAAGCAGCACTTGGAAGGTCTGTGAGACCATTACACATGGGGGCTTCTCTGGCACAGGCAGTGCTTATCCTTGATATCCAGGCTGCAACATTGGTGGCCATGTATACATTAACACTAGTGCCCTGACTGCTGTGTGTGGCGGGAAGACCCTTTCTGAGGTTACTTCAGTGTGAGACTCACTGCTTTGCTTTCTTCTGTTGCACACTCTCTCACCTCTCTTGGACCACCCTCTCTGGTATATTTCATTGCATTGTTTGACCTTGTTTGCTTCATTTTCTGCTTCCTGACCTTTAAGCTCTGCATCACCACTGACTACACCTTGAGCTTCACCCTCATCTACTGACCTCTGGGACGCAAACCGACTCTGCCAGCACTGTCCAGACTTCATTGCACCCCCTCATCCTCAGCATGTGCACATTCATTCCCCTATGTGCACATGCCGAGGATGGGGAACCATCCCACTTGAAGACCGAGGGAACTGGCCTCACCCAGTGAGTGGAATTACCCACCAAACACGTAGTGGACCCTATATTTACTACCTTTAGTGACATCACAGCAAACAAACCACCAATTATCTGGATCAACCATGACCTTCTGCCATTCCCATCACTGTAGAACCAACACCGCTAAGCTTCCTTGCTGAGACTGGAGCAAGGCATCAAGAGATGCTTGGGACCACTGAAATCTTGATCTACCAGCCTGTTTATACCCCCTCCCCCCACCAATGTGATCATGGCATGTGTGAATGCTTTGACACCCTGAAATCTATCAAAACAAGACTCTTCACCCCCCAATCCTACCTACCGGTACTGAAAGTCACACGAGTGGTTACGGTTAGCAGCACCTGGCTAGGTCTTTGCAACTCTCCACGATTCTTAACACACTGCTGAGAAACACCATTTTGGTAAAACACGTCTGCTAGAAAAAAATACGTTTAAATAAAGTACACTTACCTAATTTGGACGTAGTATTTCTGAGTTTAGAGGAGGGCTCAAGGGACTTAAATAATACTCTAAGGAGTTCAGGATGACCAAACACTATTGCAAACAACTAGAACACAGTTGGAGCATGAGCTAGGACAACAAAGACAGCACCACCTTGAAATCTGACCTCGGAAGCTAATTCCAGCAGATTTGAACCACCAAACGCTCTGATCGCTTTGACACCGGCACCAACAGCAGCACAGATCTTCACTGTTCTCTACATAGAATGGTCTCTGTTCTTATGCAACAAGATGATTAACATAGAGCAGCATTGCAAAATCCCGGAGAAGCTGATCAACAAGCGCTTGGCCAACCCCCTCAGAGAAAACCATTTTTTTCAGTACCTCAGTCCTTACCTTAGAATTCCTCCCAGGTGTCAGATAGGACCTGAGATTTTTCTTCGAGCAGTACCCCTGCGTGCTGTCAGGTGTTGTCTGTTGTCTCCGTGTGCGTTGTTGCCGTTGTGGTCACCTTGATGACATTGCGGTTTTATATAGGGGCCACCTCGGCGTGCTGACGTCAGTTCTTTTCTTTCTGCGCCAGCCTACGTGCAGATCTCAGAGAAGAGCTACCCCTAGTCATTTTTTGACTAACTGCAACACTTTTGCCGAATACTTTTTGATGCGTTTTTGGATGCATCACTGGATGTCCCAGAAGACCGGTTTTAAACCCTGCAACTCCTGTCACTGAATGATGTTGGTGGCGGATCCGCATCTCATCTGTCTTTAGTGTCAGGAGTGCGGCCATGAGCCCGAAGGCTTTGATGGAGCAGTCCCGAAAGCTCCTGACTGTTCGGTGCTAGACTCCGCATCGCTCTTGGTCTCGTTTGAGAGGAAGTTCACAAGACCGCTCACAGAGTAATCGCCAATCCTCTTTGTTCCATTCCAAGCCATCGAGGCGCCAGGGTCACAAAAAGAAGTCGTTGAAGAAGGCCAAACGTTCTTCAACTTCGCTCTATCACTCGGGCGGTGCAGGAAGAGGGTCAACACCGGAGCCTGCGTCTGGGTCAGCTCTGTGCCTTCTCAACCTTCTGGGAGCCTGTGCCAGCCATGCCCAATTGCAAGAGTTTTTTGAGGCCATGCGCCCCATCTTTGGGCAGACCGACTGTCCTCGTCGCCTTTGGCCCCAGAGAGTCAGTGAGGGCCCCTTTGGGTACACTCTGGCATCTTTGTCCTCTGCTCTGGGGTGCTCCTGCGGATCCGCTCTTGAATCTGTACCAACACCGGTCATGCCAACACAACCTTGACAGGCTTTGGGACTGACGTTGATGCTCCTGAAGTCGGTTGGACCCTCAATCGACGTCGATCCTGGACTCATTCTCGATGACCCAAAGCAGATTCCGTTTTCCATGTGCTTTACTGGGCCTTTGGCGAATCTTGACATTTCTTTCTATGGGTATTAATATGGGGATAGTGTAGAGGGGTTACTGGACCCTTTAGTATAACAGCTTGACCCTGATATGAACTGGGTTCAGGATTTGGGCAACGCTAGCAGACTAAAAACCACTCCTGACGCTGGCATGCTTTCTCCCTCTACCGTGGCTACAGAGGAAGGAGCTCCCTACTCAGTGGTGGTGAGAAGGGCTGTTGGGGTTTTGGACCTCGAGCTTCAGCCTGGGGTTTCCAGTTTGGAACGCCTCATACCCTTACAGATGTCCTACTGGGTACCTGGTCCAGACCCAGCACAGGGGCTCCTGTGAATAGGACAGTTGCCCGCTGCCATCAGCCTGGGTTAACCGATCCAAAATTCCTGACCCAACATCCTACGCCTGAGAGCCTTGTAATCCAGGCTTTCTCTTCTGGTGCATTCCCTTCTGCTCCCCGGATAGGGAATCAGAGACTGGATAACTTTGGGATTTTATTTTTTTTCTTCTGCCAGTCTAGAGCTGTGGTCTGTGAACAACACATGCCTTTTGGGCTGATACTCCCTGGGATACGGTCACACAGGTGCTGCCTCGAGTCCTGGAGGAGGCCTGGGCAGATCTCTCCCAAGCTGTTACTGAAGGGAGAGATGCAGCAAAGTTCATGATTCATTCTGGGATGGATACGACCGACTCACTAGGTAGATTCGTTGCATCGACAGGGGCCTTGAGGCGCCAAGCCTGGTTGAGGCCATGGCTTTTCGGTGGATGCCCTTTGATGGCACCTAGCTCTTCGGAGACAAAGCGGACTCTGTGTTCGAGCGCTTAAAGGATTCCCGGGCTACTGCTCGATCACTTGGCTTCGTAGCTGCTCCGCGCCTCTTACAGTTTGCTTTTTGCCCCTTCTGTAGCTACAGAAGAGCCACCCAGCTGCGTCCATTTCCACCCGGCCATCGACCCGCACATGCTTCACAGACTCTGCACGGCCGCGGGTTCCCACATGCTTGTGGATAAGGGAGCTAGCTGTCCACCTTCTCCAGGCCTTCCTAGTTTGTTGGAACATCATGGACCAGTTGGTGGCAGGATCCTTTGAGACTTCCCCTCTGGCCATGCCACCATCATATTATCAACTGTCAAAGGATCATTTGGCACTTCTCCGTGAGGAAGTTGTGGCTCTAAGGGAGCCACAAAGAGGGTCCTTGTGCCAGAAGTAGGTCGTGGTTGTTATTCTTGCAACTCTCTGGTGCCCAAAAAGGACAAGGGCTTTCACCCTATCTTAGATCTCCAGTTCCTCAATCTATTCCTCAAGAAGTTGTTCAAAATGTTAACTCCAGCTCAGGTCCTGTCTGCCCTGGAGACTGGATGGTAGCGTTGGACATGCAGGACACCTATTTCCACATTCCCGTCCTGCTGGTCCACAGATGTTACTTGTGATTCATGGCAGGTCACGAGCACTTTCAGTTCACAGTGCTCCCATCCGGCCTTACCAGCGCCCCTCGGGTGTTCACGAAAGTGATGGTAGTAGTTGCACCTCATCTGCGCAGATTAGGGGTTTCTGTCTTCCCCTACCTCGACGACTGGCTGTTAAAGGCGAACTCAGACTGTCTCCCACCTTCAGACTATGGCCAACCTCCTGTATTCACTAGGGATTCACTATAAACGTGCCGAAGTTGCACCTGACACGTCCACCGGCACTCCCTTTTATCTGAGCTGTTCTGGACACAGTGCAGTTTTGGGCTTTTCTTCCCAAAAAGCGAGTCCAGGATATTCGGGCTATGATTCCGATGGTCAGCCTCTCTTCTGGATTTCGGTGAGAATGACTGCGGCTGCTTGGCCTTATGGCCTCCTGCAGGGCCAGCGTGACAGATGGCATATGCAGGCTCTGCAGAGGGACCTGCAGTTCCAGTGGGCGCAGCGTTGGGGAATTATCTCAGACATGGTCCAGATTTCAGAGGGGACTGCACTCGATCTGCAGTGGTGGTTGTCGAATCCAGAGTGGGTCAGTGGCAGATTGCTCTCCCTTCCCCAACCAGATCTTACAGTAGTAACAGATTTGTCACTCCTGGGATGGGGCAGTCACCTGGGAGAGGCGGAGATCAGAGGCTTCTGTTCTCCGGCAAAGTCCAGGCTCCATATCAACCTTTTGGAGCTCCAGGTGATCTGACTTGCATAAAGCATTCCTTTCCTCTCTTAAAGGTAAAGTGGTGCACGTGTTTACTGACCGCGCCACCGCCGTGTGATACTGCAACAAGCAATGCGGAGTGGGGTTGTGTACCCTCTGTTAAGGGACTCTTAGCCTCTGGACATGGCTGGAACATCAGGGCATCACCCTGGTGGTTCAACATCTGGCAGGCTGTCTGACCGCCAGAGCAGACCAACTCAGCCATCAATGCATAGTCAATCACGATTGGCATCTCCTTCTGGAGATGACGCAAGGTCTCTTTCAGCAGTGGGGAGAGTCTTGGTTAGATCTGCTCACCTCCGTAGAGAACACCCAATGTCAGCTGTTTTGTGCGTTGGAGTTTTTAAGGCGGCACTCGCTCAGCGGCGCTGTTAGTCACGAGTACAGCTCAGGCCTCCTTAACACCTTCCTGCCGATACCACTTCTGCCCAGAGTTCTGAAGATCAGGCAAGACTGGGCGCAAGTAATCCTGGTGGCTCCGGACTGGGCACGAAGAATCTGGTATCCTGAGTTATTGGGCATGACTGCCTTCTTCGGGAGGATCTTCTGTTGCAGCAGCAGGGGATGGTCCTTCACCCGTATACGTCCAGTCTCTGCCTTCTTGCATGAATATTGAGCGGCGGAAGTTGACAGCTTTCGACCTTCTGCCCGAAGTCTGTGATGTTATCTTGGCTGCCAGGCATCCCTCCACCAAAACAGTATATGCACGTTGTTGGAACAGATGTGGCCTGGTGTTTCAAAAAGTCTGTTGATCCCCTTTCAGCAACTCTCTCGGAGGTTCTCATGTTCATTCTCTGTCTTTCACCAGCAGGGCTCTGCTTTGGGCATTCTCGGGGGTTATTTGTCTGCCATCTCTCCCTTTTTAAGGATGCCAGACCAAACTTCTCTGTTCAAACCTCCCACATGTTCCCTCCTATCCTGTTCATAATGCCCCAGTGGGATTTGATCTTGGTCCTCATATCTCATGTGTGCTCCACGCCTGCTCCCTGCGGTTCCTGACTCTTGAAACTGTCTTCTTGATTGCCATCACCTCTGCTTGCAGTTTCGGTAAGTGCCAGGCGCTCTCTTCGAAGCCACAATTTCTAGAAGTCCATCCTGACGAATTGGTGCTTTGTACCAGGGCTTCCTTCTTTTCCAAAGTGATGGCACCTTTTTATGTAGGCCGCTCAATCACCCTGCCTACTTTTTATGCCTCCCCACATGCCTCTCATGAGGAGAGACTCACCGCCTGGATCCCAAAAGAGCGCCATTTACCTCAATAGTACCAAAATTTCAGAGTGGACGATCAACTCTTACTGTGTTATGTGGATGTGAAGAAAGGAAAGTTGGTGTAGAATAAGACCATCTCGCAATGGGCAATCCTCTGCATCAAGATGTGATATGCTTTGGCTAAAAAGCAACCCCGTGAGGGTTTGCGTGCTCATTTCACCAGAGCAACAGTTGCTACCACAGTGTTAGTGTGTGGAGTTCCAGTCCTGGATATCTGCCAGACAGCATCATGGGCGTGCCTGCACAAGTTCACTAAACATTACTGCCGGGATAGTTCAGCAGAGACAACTACTTTTAGCCGTTCAGTCCTGCCGGACTTTTTGGTGAGATCTTAGTTCGCATCGGGTAATGTATTGATCGGATATCTATTCTAAGGTAAGGAATCTGCAACTAGAAGTCTGTCGGATGAACAAGTCACTTAGCTTTGGAAACCATATATTTGGTAGAGATCTATTCTAGTCGCAGATTCCTTCCCAACCCGCCCATCCTACCAGCTCTGCGAACTGATTCCTACGGCAGGAACTTCTGTTTTGGGGCCCTAGTTTTGGCACACCATTCAGTGTTCTTCGTGGCTCTGCGCCACTGGCGTGGAAAATTGTGAAACGAAACTGACGTCAGCACACCGGGGTGGCGCCTATATACAACCACGAAGTCGTCGCAGTGACCAAGACATCAATGACGCACACAGAGTCAACCTATGCCCCTGTTTACGTACATGGGCACTGCTCAAAGAGAAATCTCCAGATCCACTCTGCCACATGGGGGAAATTATAGGGTAAGTGTAGGAAGCTGGCCTGGTGTGTGGTGTTTAACCAGTTCCAGGTATCCCCTATTAGTGTAGTGTAGGCAGTGTATAGAAGCCCGTCTCTCTAGAGGTAGCTGTGGATGAGCAGCCAAGGCTGATCTAGAAGACATGCAAAGTTCATTCAATCCCACTGTAGTCACACAGCACTTACACACATGAAAGAAAACAGTGTTACAAAAATAAAATTACTTTATTTTAGTGGCATAATTAACAAAAAAGTACGAGAGAGGCAACTCTCCAGTAGGAGTCAAGTAACACACTAGATATGTACACTAGTAATCAGCAGTAGGCATAAAAGGTGATAGAAAACAGTGCAAATACAAATAGACAATGGGGGGCTAGGGCTACATGGAGCCTGAAGATCCATTGAAGGAGATGCCAACAAGTCTTGGTAGCTGCAAGAGGCAGTGCACAGAGGTACTGACCTGCGTGGGACTGCAAAGGCTTAGCTCCACCAAAGTTGGATAGCTGGAAGAGAGGACTACTTCAGACCACCACCTGTGATGAAGGATCCACACAACCCAGGATGAGAGGAGACCTACGCAGCCAGTTGTCGTTGCAGTTAGTGCCTGCGGATACTGGGGAGTGACTCCTTCACTCAAAGGGAGATTCCTTCTTCCTTCTCGTGCAGGCTGAAGAGTTGCTGTCTTCTGAGGATGCACGGCTGGGGAAATGTTACAAAGCTATCGGGAGACGCGGAAACAAAATTGCAGAAGAGACTTCTTCGTTGTAGCACGATTTTCGGTTCCTGAAGTGTCCAGTCGCAGTTACAGTAGCCAGAAGTCGAAGTGGAGGTTGCAGAGGAGTCCTGCTGGAGTCTTGCAAGCTGAATCTGAGGTCCCACCCAAGAGAGACCCTAAATAGCCCTGAAAGGGGGATTGGTCACCTAACCAGATAAGCACCTATCAGGAGGGGGCTCCAACGTCACCTGCCTGGCCTGGCCACTCAGATGCTCTCAGAGTTCCTTGCCAACAAGATGGCAGAACCCAGGGACCCTCTGGAGGTGCTCTGGGCAGCACCCCTGGGGTGATGATGGACAGGGAAGTGGTCACTCCCCTGTCGCATAGGCTCTCATTCTAATGAGACTACTGGATTTTGAGCGGCAGAATCGCCCACGGTGTAGGAGACTGAGTCTGACCCACTGCAGGTGACACCTGTCTCACCAATCCGGGTTTTGCTCCGGCTAACTAGCAGTGCCTCACCTCTTCCCAAGGGCAGGGATGACTGGGCAGTCGGGCGCATGACATGATTAGTTTCTCAAGGAAGCTGTGGTCACTCAGGTCTCATCCGTTTCTCTCAGTTACATTTAGTCTCATAAATACAATGACAAACGGAGGCAGTATATGTTTCAATAATGATTTTAATAAAACAACTGCATCTTAGTTAGAAAAGCATGGGCCGCAACAACCAGGACAACATAACATTAAAATTGTGACTAAGAGGGTGAAGCATAAGAATAATGCTACCATATTGTCACTATAATCTGTAGACTAACTCCTATCTAAGCTATAATAGAGCACAGCGTGTTAAGCTCTAATTCTGCCCGTCAGGTTCCCCTGGGAAGACATCATCCCCCTATACCTGAGCAAAGGCCTTCAGTCTGCAAGACAGCTGCAGCGAAGAATTCGACAATCAGCATACAGATGTGGTTCTCTGGCTGGAATCTCCCTCTAATGTGTAAGGGACAAGGAAGTGTTTTCATAACAACACAGCTGATGTTCTGAGAAAATGTCCCTACGAAAGGATGTGTGTTTTCTACGAATGTTTGAGACTAAACTTCTACCATGTTCACCGGCAATGTACCGTGCCGTAGCCTTGGAAGAAGCACAGAGTGAGCAAGAATGTCTTGTTTGAGAACAGAATGCTGGCATAGGCAAAAACAGTTAGATAAACAGAAAATCAAACAAGACCGTAAAAGTGGCTATTGTAATAATAAAATAACGCGGAATAAAATATATCTAGGTTAGAGTGCACAGCGGCTTGGCCTAGTGTGTAAAAATAATGCGCATGGAGCTATAGCTAAAATGGCTACACAACACCCCTTTCCATTGCCCAGTTTCGTCCCAGAGCAGGGACTGGAGGTCCCTGAACCTGTGCAGGCTGATTTATGCAAGAAGAGCACCAAATGTGCCCTTCAAAGCAGATCAGTGTCTTGGGGAGGCTCCCAAGCCATGTAACACTTATTTCCGAAGGGAGAAGGTGTTACCACCGCTCCCAAAGAAAATACTTTATTCTGCCTTCCTGGGCTTGAGCTGTTCAAACAGCAGGAGAGCAGAAACTGATCAATGGGGTGGCAGCAGCATGGGCTGTCGGGGAAACCCCCAGAAAGCTGGTTGGAGCAATGCAGGCTGAAGACTCAATGCTCTGAGGATGCACAGCTGGGGAAAATGTTAGTTGCTGGAAGGAGCTGAAGAAACAATGTTGCAGGGTAGAGTTCTCGCTGTAGTTGCAGATGGTTGGTTCTTGGAGGGTCCAGTTGCATTCCCAGTGCCCAGAAGATGAAATAAAAGTTGCAGAGTAGTCCTGCTGTAATCTTGCTGTCGAATCTGAAGACCCACTCGAGGGTGACCCTAAATAGCCAAGGAATGGGGATTGGCCACCTAGCAGGGTGACCACCCATCAGGATGGGGCTGTGACGTCATGTGCCTGGCCACACGGATGCTCCCAGGGGCCCCTGCCCCCATGGATTCAAAATGGCCACCTGGAGGAGCTCTGGGCACTATCCATAAGGTGGTGATGGACAAGGGAGGGGTCACTCCCTTTTCCTTTGTCCAGTTTTGCACCAGAGCAGGGACCGGGGGTCCCTGTACTGGTGCCAACCGGTTTATGCAAGGAGTGCACTAAATGTGCCCTTCAAAGCATACCAGTGGCTTGGGGAGGCTACCTGTCCCAAGCCATGTAACTCGTATTTTCAAGGGACATGTTGTTACCTCCGTCCCCCACAGGAAATCTTTTGTTCTGCCTGAGCTGGTCAAGCAGCAGGAGGGCGGAAACCTGTCTGAGGGTTGGCACAGTGCAGGCTGCCTGAAAAACCCCAGAAGACTAGTAGGAACAATGCTGGGGGCCCTCTAAGGAGCCCCCGGAGCGCATGAAATCATACAACCAATACTGGCAACAGTATTGGGGTATTATTTCGACATGTTTGATAACAAACATGCCCAATTTGGAGTTACCATTTATGTAACTAGACACAGGTAGTGAGCTGTGTCCAGCACACCTGTAAAATGGCTTCCACGCGCTTAAGTCTAGTGTAATGGAGCTGGAGTTCGCAGTCACCTCTGCTCATGCAGGGGTGCCCTCACATTCAGGCACTTGCACACTGCCCTCTGGACTAGGACGCCTACCATAGGGGTGACTTAAAGTGACCTGCAGTGAAAGGGTGTATGCACCTTTTCATGCAGGCTGCATTGGCAGGCTTGCAGATAGATTTTGCTTGGGCTCCTATGGGTGGCTCAATACATGCTGCAGCCCATGGGGAACCCCTGGTGCCCCAATGCCCTGGCCACCTCAGATACTAGGGACCTTTTAGGGGGCACCAATATGCCAGTTGTGGGGTGTGCAGTGTCCTAAGCAACCAAATTTAGAGGGAGCAAGCACAATCGCTGAGGTCCTGGTTAGCCGGATCCCATTGAAAACAGTCAAAGTGCACTGACAGCAGGCACAAAGTGGGGGTAACCATGCCAAAAAGAGGGTACTTTCCTACAGGTATTACTACTACCCAGTAGTGCTCAGTTTTACCAACCTCAAAAGGAGGACGACTTTGGGCATGCTGGCAGCAGTTTCTCATGGCAAATTTGTTACAATTGGTCCCTTCTTTTAACTGTAGTAACTTGTTCGAGGCGGCTAAATTAAATGCAGTGTCCCAAGAGTCTGTTCATGACCCAGTAATAGTTATAAGTGTTTTGCTACGTTTCAGTCAGTATGTCTCTGGGCAGCCCTGTCTGCTCCTATGTGTGGCTTTTGTAGATTAGTGTAGGAAATTTTCCCCATGTGAATTTATAGATTTTTATCATATGGAGTTGTGTACAATTACAGTGTACTTGAATCTTTGTGCACCCACTACCAGTGTGGTTTAGGGGAATGGTCTCTGTCGATAACAGGTGTACTCTACGACTATCACACTAATATTTGTGGTTTTATGCTTTCATTTTTGGTTTTTATTTGGGATTGAGATTGTCTCTACATTGCAGCTTGACTCTTCCCCTGGGATGCTGGCATGTTTTGTTAAACTTCGAGGCAGAACAACGTATTGTTTTAGCCTGGCTGCTAATGTAGTCAGATGTTTTCTGTAATTCACCAAGCAATCTTATGGCACATACTTTAAATAAGAACTTAAGTTGATGTATTCTCTGCAAGTTTACTGCATGTCAACTGTTGTCTCCTTACTGAAGTATATTGTAATGTAACTGATGTACTACCAAAGCAGTCTTCAGATAGTGTGCTGAATCTGACTTTTTAATGATTGTCTGAATGAAAGCAAATCACATATACCTTTTCTCCTTGTAGAGCCGTCATCGTGGAGTCTGGAACGCCTTCAACGATGGCGAAGAAAAGCAAGAATCCGTCGGAGGACGTTGCATCTTCCTCGTCTGACGAGGAAGAATATGTGGTGGAGAAGGTGCTAGACCGACGTATCATGAGGGGTCAAGTGGAATATCTATTGAAATGGAAGGGATTTTCTGAGTGAGTGCAATCCCTTTGGATTAGACAATCAAAAAGTATTACATGATCAAACAGAATTCAGAATCTCCTTATTGGGTTAAATTAACCACAAGTGGCAATATAGATGATTGGGTAGCTTAAAGTAGAAGTGAATCTGAGAGATACATCCGGATGCAGATTCCTTCCCGTAGAAATATCCCGGGCATCGGACTGGATCCTGAAGATTTTTTTGTGAGCAGTACCTCTACGCGTCAGTAGGTGGTGTCTACCGGCTCCGCATGTGTTGTCCACACTGAAAATGACGCACCTATGTAGGTGCTATCCAGGCTTCCTGAGATCTTTTCTTGCCACGCCAGCAAGGGCAGTTCCAGGAAGAGCTACCCTTTCAGTCACTTTTTGACTGAGCTTACTTGATGTTTTGTTGAGACATTTTCGAAATTATCCTCCTGATGTGGCAGTTTGTCATAAATGAAAGTGCTTCAAGCCATGCGATGCATGTCACCCGCTGATGTTGGTGACTGACCCACATCTTCTTTGCCTGTGGTGCCTTGGGCGCAACCATGACCCAAAGTCGTTCTGCGACTGCAGCGCTGTGAATCCCAAGGCTTTGAGGGAGCGTTCCCTCAAGCTGATGGTTGCCCGTCATGCCACACCATTCGAGGTCCCGGTTTAGAGGGAGTTCCTGGAACCGATCACAGAGTCCGAGGTAGTTGTCCAATTCCAAATATTCTGGACATTCTGGTAAATCCCAGCATAAAAGAAGTCTAAGAATGCTTTGACTTATCCACATCCATAGGCCAACGAGACGCAGGAGCGTCTGCATTCTTGGCCTCACTCCGCGTTTGAGCCTAGGCTGACTCCGTGCTACCCTGAGTTTCCGGGAGCCAGAGCAATCCCGGTCCAACTTGAAAGAATTTTTATGATGCCTTGTGCCTAATATTTGGACAGGTGGATCCAACGCACCCCCCTCCCAAATCTCCCCCCAGTATGCCTTTTGGCCCCACAGGGTCAGCAGGTGCCCCTTGTGGTTCCATGCCAGTGGAGCCCCAAGGATCCATTCCTGGATGCAGACTGGCGCTAGTCCTACCAACTCCACCTTCCCAGACGCCCGTCCTGATGCCAGCACTACCTGTTCTGCTGGTGACACCTTTGACACCGTATCCAGCTCCCCCGGGAGCCTTGCCTTGCCTCCCAGATCCTGAGCCTTATTTCCTATGGACTAGGCCTTGGGGAGGAATGGGCGTGGTCACTGGACCCTGAGGAAGTTTATGTGGACTGGTGTGAGGAACAGTGTGGGGCTTGTGGCCTGGACACTTCCCCAGATGCTGGCATGCTTTCTCACCTTATTGCGGCTACAAAGGAAGGAGTGTCTTTCGCAGTGGTGATGCGGAGGGCTGCAAAGGTCTTCTACCTTCAAAGCCGTTAGTTGTGGTCAAGACTAGTGTCTAGAGTTCTGATAGGGAGTCTCCCCATCAGAGCAGCTTCTCCCCTTAAATGATGGCCATACCGAGATGACCTTTTGGGTACCTGGTCCAAACCTAACATAGGGGCGCCTGTGAATAGGGCAATCGCCTGTCGCCACCACCCTGTCCCAGTGGGCCCAAGTTTCCTTACTCAACATTCCATCCCTGAGAACTTGGTGGTCCAGGTTTCCACCTGCCATGTTAACCCGGACACGTTCCCTACCACCAAATGGGATCAGAAATCCAAGACTATGGAGACATTGGGAAAGAAGAGGTTTTCTTCCACCGGCCTGGATTGTGGTCTGAACACACCTTTTGGGAGTTACTCCCATTCTCTGTGGGATACGGTTGCATGTTTACTACCTATGGTCCCAGAGGAGTCCTGGGCCATCCTCTCCTAAGCTGTAGCAGATCAGAGAAATTCAGCAAAGTTCACAAATTGCTGTGGACATGACTGAATCGCTGGGAAGAGCAGTTTTGTCGACATTTGTCCTTGGGTGCCACGTCTGGCTTTGTACTACTGGTTTTTCAGGGACTGTCATGTTATCTTTGATGGACATGGCTCCCATCTCTTTGGAGACAAAGAGGACTTTGTGCTCGATTGTTTTTAAGAAATGTTGGGCTGTGGCCTGGTGCTTGGGCTTATCTTTAGCCCTTTGCTGCTCCGTCTGCTTTTCGCCCCAACCATGTCTACGGAAGGAACTACCAGACATGCCAATACCCACCCAGCCATCGTGGTGCTTCCAGAGCCTCCTGCTGGGCCCTTAACACAATCATAGGTGCCCAGTTGGGGGCAGGATTTGCCATCACCTGCCCCTCTGGCCACCCATCACATCAGGCAGGTGGGTTTTGCAGATCGGCAGAAGGGGCTACTCCCTCCTCTTCATGATCAACCCCTCGTCCCCTTGCCACCATCTCAAGACAGCCTGACAGAGGACCCTGTTTCTCTTCTTTGCAAGAAAGTTGCAGCTCTCGGCCAAGGGAGCTATAGACAGGGTCCAGACACCAGAAGCAGGTCATGGTTGCTATTCCTGCTACTTTCTGGTGCCACAGAAGAATGGAAGCCTTCGTCCTGTCCTATCCTAGACCTACGATCCCTCAACTACTTCCTGAGGATGGAGAAATTCAAGATGCTCACATTGGCTCAGGTTCTATCTGCCCTGGATCCTGGAGATTTGATGGTAGCTTTCAACTTGAAGAATGAATATTGTCACATCCTTGTCCTACCCACCCACAGTAGTTACTGGGGTTCATGATCATCCGCAAGCATTTCCAGTTTGCCGTGCTTCCATTTAGCCTGACCACCGCCCCTCAGATGTTCATCAAGGTGATGGCGGTTGGCGCAGAGATCTTGTGGAGATCAGGAGTGTCAGCCTTCCCATATTTCAATGGCGGGCTTGTCCCTGGTTGCCATCTCTCACCTCAGCACTACGGCAGACCACCTGTACGCGCTGGGGTTCACAATAAACATGCCAAATTCACACCTGAATCCTTCTCAGACACTTTCATTGGAGCGGTTCTGGACACAGTGCAGTTTCAAGCTTATCCAGTAGAGTGTCAACTCCAGGATATTCAAGCTATGATACCAATGTTTCAGTCTCTGTTCTGGGTTTTGGTGAGGCAGACTGAGGCTCCTGGTCTCATGGTATCCTATTAGTAAAAAATGTGCTTTGGCATAAGCAGGCTCTACAGTGGGACCTGAAGTTCCAGTGGGCACAGCATCAGGGAAATCTCTCCGACATGGTCCAGATCTCGAAGGGAACTGTGAAAGATCAGCAGTTTTGTTGTAGTTAACGAACCACGAATGGGTCAGCAGCAGACCCCTTTCCTAACCAGATCTAAAAGTAGTGACAGATTTGTCACTCCTGGAGTGGGTTAGCCATCTGCTAGAGGAGGAGTTCAGGGGACTCTGGTCCCCGGCAGAATCTGGGCTCCACATTAATATGCTTGAGTTGTGAGCCATCTGAGTGGCACTGAAAGCCTCCCTCCCTTCTGCCAAGGAGAGTCTAGTACAGGGTTTCACAGACAACACCACTTCCATGTGGTACTGCAGCAACTAGGGCGGTTCGTGTACCCTATATCAAAAATCCCTTAGTCTCTGGACATGGCTAGAACATCAGGACATTTACCTGGTGGTTCAACACTTGTCAGGTTCTCAGAATGCCAAAGCAGACAAACTTGGCAGCAGTTGCTTAGCGGATCCCAGATGTTGTCTCCATCTAGGAAAGGCGCAAGGTCTCTTTCAGTGTTGGGAAGAGCCTTGGTTAGATCTGCTTCCCTCCATCAAGAGTTCACAATCTCAGCAGGTTTGTGCGCTGTAGTTTCCAAGGAAGCTCTCGCTAGGCAATGCTTTTGTTCCACAGTAGAGCTCACGCCTCCTGTACGGCTTTCCGCCAATACCACTCCTGTCCAGAGTCCTCAAGAAGATCAAGAACAACCAGGCTCAAGACCTACTTGTGGCCCCGAATTGGGGATGGACAGTCTGGTATCCCAAGCTACTGAGCATGGCCATCGAACCTCTGATCAGACTCCCCTTCGGGAGGATCTTCTGTCGCAGTAGCAGCAAAAGGTTCTCCACCTGAACCTATCCAGTCTCATTGCAGGGAAATTAAGCAGCAGAAGTTGACAACCTTTGACCTTCCTCACGAAGTGTGTGTTGGCATCTTAAGAGCCAAATGTTCCTCGACTAAGACGGTATACACCTGCCTTTGGTAGAAATTTGTGGCGTGGTGTTCTGACAAAAATGTTGTTTTCCCCCTTTCTCAGGTTCCTATCTTTATTCTGTCACTTGCCCAGCAGGGCTCTGCTCTGGTCACACTTCTCCATTTTATCATGCCTTAGGGGGACTCAAATATGGTTCTTACATTCTTGATGAGTGCTCTCTTCAAGCCACTTCACCATTGTCCCCTGTGATTAAATGGCTTTCCTACTGGCCCGAAGAGTAACTGAGCCTCAGGCCTTGTCATCTTAGCCTCCCTATTTATCTATTTATCCTGACAAAGTGGTGCTTTGCAGGTGGGCCTCCTTTGTTCCGAAGATTGTCACGCCATTTCATTTAGATCAGTGTGTCGCCTTATCTACTTTCTATGCTCAGATTCACCCTTCCAAGGATGAGGAGCGTCTCATCGCCTGGACCGTAAACGAGGGCCGTTCTACCTTGACTGCACATAGAATTCCCAGGTGGACGATCAACTCTTCGTGGGGCATGATGGAGCTGAAAATGATTGTGTTGTTCTGAAAAGGACCATATCCACATGCGTTGCACTCTGCATTAAAATCTGCAGCGCATTGACCAAGAACAACCTCCTGAGGGCTTGTGCGCTTATTACAGCAGAGCCACGACCACAGCACTGACACGTGGAGTTCCGGTTCTGAATACTTGCCAAGGATCAACGTGGGCTTCCCTGCATACGTTTACCAAACATTACGGTGGGGATAGTCCGGTCTGTTGTAAAGGGTACTTTGCCCGCTTGGTCCTGCAGGGCTTACTTGTCTGAAATTGGTCTGCAGACCCACCAGGGATGGTCTAGCTTGGTTATCTATAAAAACCTTATAGCCTGCTTTAGTGAGCTATACCGGCCATTAAAGGCTTCTGCTCAGGCCTTTAACAGGGGAGTGTGACTTTAATGCTGGTATAGACCAACTTTGGAAGACTATAAAGCTGTTAGACCATTCTGCCACTAGAGGGCAGAATGTTTTAATGAAAAAGACAAAGGCCTCATGAAGCCCAGTGGGATTGTCCTACCAATTTTTAGGGAAACAAGCACATGCTCTTTAGCACCATTTAGCAGTGGTAAAGTGCCCAGAGTCCTAAAGCCAACAAAAAGAGTCAGAAAAATAAGATGAGAAAAGCAACAAGTTTGGGGATAACCCTGCAGAAAGAGCCACTTTCAACACAGCCAGCCTAAAGCCAGGGTAGTCTAATCAATACCTTGATTGGCTTCCCAGTTTGGGGCTATAGAACGTGGGCAAAGGCCTGCAACTGCAGAGACGGCACTTGCCAGTTCTCTGCCACTCTGAACCCAGTTGACTTATGTCCTCAAACCATGGACAACTCTGACCATAAGAACAGTAACCACCAGAGGTAGCTGGCAGTGGTCCGTGTCCAGAGCCAGGCCACAGACCATCTAGGGGTCTCTGTCCTTTGAGATTTCTCAGACTGGGGGGAGGTGGGGCAGGGAGCGTTGGCCCCAGGTACATCACATTCTTTCTCCACTCCATCACCCACCAGCTCATGGGTGGTATTCTGAGACTGCACCCCCCGACCCAGGGTCTGTAAAGTTAGGCAGGACAGGGGCAAGGCTTTCTTTCCCCTCCCCCCCCCCCCCCCCTGCCCCTCCTTCTGGGGTTCAATACCCCCATTTGGGAGTGGTACCCCCAGATCTGTCCGGGTGCTTGTGTTGGCAGTCCTGCTCAGCTCTCCCACGAGTTTAGGAGTTCTATCCTGCAACTGGTTACCCAACCCAGGGTATGCATTAGTGGGCTGGTCCTCCCCTCCCCCTCCAGGTCAGGGGTGATACCCTGAACCGGACCCTCCAACTCGGGGACTGTACCCTTAGGCTGAATAAGGGGGTTATTGGCAAGTCCTTCCTCCCTCTACTCTTCCATCTGGACCTCTGCACCCTCCTCTGTGGAGTGGTATTGCCAGACACCAGAAATGGATGGATGCTTGTGTCAGCCACCCCTCCCAGTTCTCCTGACACTATGGAGTCTCTCTCAGTGGAGGGTCTCTCTGGGCAAACTAGATTCCCTATGCTCAGAGGTCAGCTTCCTTTCCTCAAAAGCAAGCTTTTCCCTGGAGAAGGACCTTTCAGCCTCCACTGTCCTCTCCTGAGCTAAGAACTTCTCAGCCTCTAGCCTTCTCTCTTCTAAAACCAGCTGCAACCTCATGTCCCTCTCAGCCTGTCTATCTGTGAACTGCTCAGGGGACACAGTGTGGGAGGTGACACTGCTCCTGGCACTAGACCCAGCAAGGGACTCCCTATCAATGGGGTCCTTAATCTCTACTGATGTCCCTACCCGGTTATTTTCTCCCTCCTCGTTTTCCTCAGGGTCACTGCCCTCTGAGGGTGTGGTTGGGCAACCCTCCCACTCAGAGGTATCACCATTCACTGGGTCCTCCTCAGGGTTTCCCTTGGAACCATCCCCTCCTGTTCCTCTTTCTCAGTTGCCTCATCACAGTCCCTATCACAATAGTTCAGGGTTCTCGGGAGGTCCCACTTGTCATATTCCCCATACAGTTAGGCCCCTCTCCCTGCGGAGCTCCTTCTTCTCGAAAGTGCAACATCCCAGTTCGTTAAGATTAAAGGTTGGCCTCATTTTAGTAAGGTACAAAACACTAGTGAAAGCAGCTAGAGTCCCAAGTGCAAGAAAAATGAGGTAGGAGTAAATAATAAAATGGCCAATTAGAGAACAGGAGAAAATAAACACGATGGTTTAAGTGCAGAGTTTTGAAGTGCAGCAATGAGTTACTGTGGTATTACGCTAACACAAGTCCTATCCTCACTGCTGATTACCAATGTTAGAAATGTGGGTTTCTGGTTGACTAGGGTATGCATCTAAGCCAGACAGAACCCACCAAAAAAAACAATCTAACATGGAGTCGACGCCCATGCGCAATGGAACCAAAGTAGGAGGAGTCCCTCGGTCTCGTGACTCGAAAAGACTTCTTCGAAGAAAAACAACTTGTAACACTCCGACCCAACACCAGACGGCGGACTATGCACAGCATGTGAATCTGCAGCGACTAATGCCACGAACAGATGTACACTGGGTAAGTGACATTTTCATTACACACCAAAGATAACCTGTACTCACCCCCGGTAGCTTGGTGCAGAGCAGTCGGGCTTATCTCCAAAGGTCACGTGTAGAGTTTGCGCAACCCACTCACACCAGTGACTCAATAAATACACCGCAAATAAGATTCCACATGGGGCTATATACAAATATGGTTCCTATATTGTAATGCTATATCAAAGGTCATGCATGACCTAAACCATAAATATTGTGCATATCATGCGAGTACTGGAATAGTATTCCACACGCAATTTAGGGCCACACGGGAGATCCCTCTGGTCCTCATCCCACTCACATGGTCTGGAGCGGCTTGGACTTCATGTGCTCCAGTGTGCTGGGAGAATCTTCACGGTGCAGCAGTGAATCTGGCTTACTGGTCCGGTTGATGGGGGCCATCTGAGGGGGTGCTCGTGGTGTGACGGTTGCTTCCCTTGATTTGTTGACCAAGCGCGATGGCTCCTGCGATGCCGCGCTGAGCTGTGCAGGGGGCGTGGTGGCGATAGACACGGATCCGCTCTGGTGCTGGAGACATAGCACCCCCATTGCGTGCCCCACTGGTCATTAGATAGTGCTGTTCACGCATAGAGGGCGACCATAAGCACTCCTTGTGTGCTTAGTGAGGGGAAATAGCGCACTCCTCACCTGCACAGAGACCAAAAGGTACCCATCACACGCTAGTAATAAAAACAAGGCAACATAAACAGCGCTCCCTAGGCACGGATTGTTGAAAGCACAGGGCGAGCCACCAAACCCTGGGAGGCACTTGCAGGCAAAGATGGAGGCACTCGTCCTTCTCTTTGTCGGGTAGGCACTGCAGGCCAGTACACAGAGCTGCAACAAAGTGCCAGTCCGTCCTACAAGTCCGCACACAGCAGGAGTAGACCAACACAGCAATGTAGTGCAGAGTGGCAGTCCTTCTTTACAGCCCAGCAGAGTGGCCTTGTCCCAGCAGAGTTCCAAAAGTGCTCTGAAAATCATGGAATCAGATCCCCCTGTACTTACACTCCGTAATGTCTTTGAAGAAAGGAACCCTTTCAAGTGAAACACAACTCCCCTTTTAGCCTAGCCCCAGATATCTGCAGGGGGTAAACCAGCCTAGTGTGTGAGGGCAAGACACAGCCTATTGACATGTAAGGTGTGAACAGCCCTCCCTCTCCCCAGCCCTGTATGACTATTGGTATGCAGATGAATCCAGATGTCTCTTCTGTCACACCCAGCCCCTCCTGTGTTGTGGCGCTCTGGAAAGTATGTACCAAATGCAGCTGTCACTTTGCCCTAGCGTGGATTGAAGTCAGGCTCCAAAGCACATAGTCATAAGCACAGAGAAATGCCCAATTTCTAAAAGTGGCATTTCCGAAATAGTAAAGTAAAATCCAACTGCACCAGTAAGCAGGCTGTCTCATTACCAATTCCGGACGTGCCCACGCTACCCCTTCCAGATCAGAAATAACCACTTAAAAAATATATAAGAATGCCTAATGCTAGCCTATGAGAGGAGCAGCACTCACAGTAGTGAACAACGAAATATGCTGGCTGTAATTACTAGGACATGTAAAACAGAAGTACATGTCCTACCTCTTACGGTGCACATCACCTTGCCCATATAGGGCTATCTAGGACCTACCTTATGGGTGACTTAGGTGTAGTGAAAAGGGAGTTTAGGCCTTGGTAAGGAGTTTGAATTACCAAGTCAGTGAAAAAGTAAACTCTGCCTGAAGGCACTGCAGTGGCAGGACTGAGGCAAGGTTGAAATAATGCTACTTTAGCGGGTAGCGCAATCAGCGCTGCAGGCTCACTAGTAGCATTTAATATATGGGCCCTGGGTATATGGTGTACCACTTTACAAGGGACTTGCAGGTAAATTAAATAGGCCATACAGGTGTAAGCCAGTTATTCCGAGTTTTAGATGAGGGAGCACATGCACATTACCACTGCTAAATAGTGTTAAAGTGCCCAGAGTCCCAAAGCCAACAAGAAGGGCGTCAGAAATATAGGAGGAGAAAGGCAAACAGTTTGGGCATACCCTGCAGAAAGGGCCATTTCCAACACCTCTCAACAAGTACATCCTGTCAGAACCCTTCATGTGATGATACTCCAGGATGTCATTCCTCTACTACAGCAAGGCAACTTCATAACCGCCCTCGACTTGGACGCCTTCTTCCCTATCCATCCTCCCCATCCATCCTCCCCATCCGCTGGTACATCTGGTTTGTGTAAAGTGATCAACATTATCACTTCAAAGTGCTGCCCTTTGGAGTGGTGACAGCTTCCAGGGTATTTCCAAAGTGTTTTGCAATAGTAGGTACTCACCTCAGAAGGGAGGGTGTCTGCATCTTCCTATACCTAGATGATTGTTCTGTTGCAATCTTAATAAGCCAATGTCTAGCACACCCAGACCACTGCACATCTTCTGCACAACGCAGTGTGATTAAATCTCGTCTGCACCCCCTCCAGATACAGCCTTTCTTCGGACCGCCCTTGACTCTCACAGAGGGAAAGCATAACCCAGCCATGCAGAGGTTCGAGCCTTCAACATGCTGCTCCCTCTTTTTCAGACAGTGTCTGGTATCTGTCAAAGGTCATGCGCCCCCTAGGCATAGTGGTCTTTTGCCTTGCTATAGTCTCACATGTCAGGTGCGCCCCTTGCAAGAGTGCCTAGCAGCACAATAGTCGTAAGCAGTTCTTTGGGAAGATCTAGTATTGATCTAGGGCTGCACTCCTCGCGCTCTGGAACGCCAGCAATCTTTTGCAAGGCCAGACATTCTTGGACCCATTTCCACTGATGACTATCACAACAGGCGCATCTCTCACTGGATGGGGAAGCATTCACAGGAGCTGACCATGCAAAGAATGTGGACACCCAACCAACATGGTCTCAACATCAACGGCCTGGAGTTTCTAGACCTCCAACTAGCCCTGAAGGCGTTCTTCCCCTGCATAAAACAAAAGGAGATACTAGTTTGGACAGCCAACATATCTGCCATGTTTTACTTGCAGAAATAGGGTGGCACGTACCTCTGACTGTTGTCTGCTCTAGCCCAGGGCATTTGGCGGTGGTCAGTATCAAAGTCCATCTCCTGATAATGTACATACCTCAGGTGGACAGTGATTTTGCAGACTTGCTCACCAGAAATCAGCACCATGTCCATAAGTGGGGGCTCCACCCTGATATCTTACTCCCCTACTTTTGATGGATGTTTTTGGGTGAGGGAAGAGTTCTCGCTACATAAACCTGTTCACCACGGCAGAAAACACGAAATGCCCAAACTTGACCTCCAGGTCCTCACACCCACAGTCCATGGGCAATGCACTATCGATCAACTTTGCTAATTTCCCTACATCTTCCCCTACTTCCATTAGTGGTTCGCAGGCTTCAACAAAAATTTCACTTGCATCTTAGTAGCCCCGCCTGGGCCAGGCAACCCTGGTTCACCACTCTCCTCAAACTCTCTAGTGCAGCACAAGACGCTGTTGAATCGGTCTTATCTTCTCACAGAATCAAGGCAGCCTCTGGCATCCCAAACCCAAACAGCTCAATCTTGCGAGTTGGCACCTGAAGTCCTTGAGTTTGGGTACCTCAAACTACCTTTAGAATGTGTGGCCAATCTTAGAGGCACGCAGGCCCACAGTCAGAGCTTGCTATGTAGCTAAATGGAAAACGTTTGTGCACTACCCTTTCTAGACGTTCGCCCCTCTTCAAGTAGCTGTCCAAGATATTGCCTATTACCAGCCCAGCCTGGATATTCCTAGGTATCTAGTTTTCAAAAATGTACAGGCTGGCTAGGTTTTCCTAGGTGTCAGCTGAACTAGGGTCCAAAATCCAGAGCTACCCACATTCAAATCATATGCTAGTACGGGTACTTACAAATTAAGAGATGTAGAAATAACCACTGTTCTCAAACTATATCTTGTGACCATTTTAGAAATACATAGGTTTCCTTGATACCCATTTTTCACTCTGCCTACTTTACATCGAGTACAGATTACAGACTAATTCTTAGAGCAAAGCCTTTGTGTAGTGCAGCTCAGTTGTTTGCCTGGGTAGCTTGGGTTTTCGGAGAACCTACAAACCATGTATATCCTAGCACCCAGAAGGGTCTAGCAGACGTAATGGTATATTGCTTTTGTCAATCGGCCATTGTCACAGTTACCAATAAAAATATTGTCACAAATAGCTGTTTTTTCCAGCTGATTTTCAATGTTTCTTTATTTTAACAGTTACTTTCCTTGGGAAAACCTTAAAGGATCTACATATATGACCCCTTGCTGATTTCATAATTTTGTCTAATTTTTAGAAATCTATAACTTTTCTGGACCATCCATGAGTTTCACACTGGTTTTCACCACAAACTGGAAGTAGGTTGAGAGCACACAAATATAGAAAATGGGCTACCTTTTAGAAAAATGCCATAGCAGTGGTACGAAATTAGGTTTTGCATGTTCCTGAAAGCTGAGAAGATGGTGACTATAGTACAGCAAACTGTTTGTGGATTCCATTTTTAGGAGAAAAAACACTTATCTGGAGCACTTTTCTCACTTTTTTTTTTTTTTAAATATCTAAATTTGCTATATCCTGATGAAGACTCCTTGTGTTAATCTTTGTCCCCACCCTCGTCTTGAGACTTACCTGCTTCCTTCAAGAGTCCTCCCTGACCCTGGTGTCCCTGAAACAACTACTGCCACCATGGGGCACTAACCCCAATCCCTGCCTTTGTCCACTGCCAAAGCCTCCCTTTCTAGGTCCAGCTGTTGCTGCTGCTGCAGCCTCAGCTTGGCCTCCTCCAGTCATTTCCCTGAGCTCCCTGTCAAGGGAGTCTTCACCCGAAGTTGAGCAGTGGGTCCCCCCCAGAGACTGAAGAGATGAGAATGGGCAGAGGAATATCTGCTATTTTTGGAAACCCAAGACTGAGTTTCTAGGATTCCTGTTGACCCTCCCTGGGTACTTCCTGACCCACCTTAGTGTCTAATTCTACTCTCTCTAGCACTGGGAGTGGGTGGGGGGTTTGAGGGGGGGCAGATTCTAGCTCTTCCTCCTCTCCTGGCTACTGCCATGGTTCTGGTCATCCTGGAGGAGAAGGCCCCAGAAGCAAACTCTTGTTGGGATTTCTCCCAGTCTTCAGTTTCCTATCAGCACACACCTTTCCCTAACTCCTGGAAAGTTAAACCCTCATATTAAGAGTTTATGGCATGAGATGTGAGCTCTACTGAAGACATGTCTAGCTAGAGTGGTGTAGAAGTCCCTAACTACCCTAACTCTAGGCTCCCAGGCAAGTTTGGAGCACGGTTATGCCAGATCCTAGCTTACCTAAACTTAGGAGACCACATCCCTAACACTGTGTAGTGTACCTAACAGTTTGTCACTGAGTACTTTCCACAGGAAAGACCATTTAGTGGTAAGGCAATTGCAAGTGCTTATCCCACAGCTGCACTACCAATGTAGGAAGGTGGTTTGGTGTGTGGTGAGCACCTATGGTGTTATCACTCTATACCAGGTCCAGTGAGGTGTAGTCAGTGTCTAGGAAACCAGGATCTCTAGAGATAGTTGTGGATGAGCAGGAGACGTACAAAGCTCATGCTCATTAGGTGAGCCTAAACCATATACTAAAAAAATGGAATTCAAATGATGAACCCCCACCCAGGTAGGTGGAATCCGTAAAGGGGAGCTGGTGGAATTAGGAACCCCAAAAGGTAAGTACCAGAGTGCCCGCAAGCGACCAGGTGAGAAATGGTAAGTACCTGGTATTTTCAAACCCAGAGAGAAACTTTGTGAAAATACTGTGCAAGACTGCAAAAACCGAAGATGGATCCAGACATAAGAGGACCTGCAAATAAAGGGGACCAAGTCCAGTTCCATTTGGAGTGTCGGGTTGGGGCAAGAGCTACAACTTGCCCTTTTGGATATGTAGGACCAGGTCGACGGTGAAGACCAGGAGTCTGCTATGCAGCAGAGCAAGAGTTCCAGAAGTGATGAAGTTGATGTCCCACGTCGGAAGAGGAGTTGCAGTCCATCAGAGGTGTGGAAAAACCACAAACAAGCCTTGGCAAAGGCACGAGCCACAGACGAGAAGTTGTTGAGCTGCTGGGGACTAGGAAGGTCCAAGGAGACTCAACCCAAGGAGGGGAGTCCCCGGCGACCCCCCCAAAACAGTCAGGAGAGCAAGAAGTCGTGGATGCAGCCCCCACAGCCATCTCACAGGCAGAAGGCACAGGAGTCGCAGTGAGTCCACGTCGCTGGAGCAGCACGCAGGAGACCATGCATTGTATGGAAGAGTGCTGGAGGCCGGGGCTACACAGAGCCTGAAGATCCCTTTGAAGATGAGCCAACAAGCCTTGGTAGCTGCAAGAGTTGCTGTGCACATGGGCACTGTCCTGCAAGGGGAGGCAAAGATTCTCCACCTCTAAAGTTGGACAGCTGGTAGAGGGGGGTGCGAGGGGACCACCTGTGTTGCAAGATCCATGCAGAGTTGCAAGAGAGGATCCACACGGCCAGTCGTTGCAGCTGGTGCCTGCAGAAGCAGGGGGAGTGACTTCTTCACTACAAGGGAGATTCCTTCTTGCTTCTTGGTGCAGTCTGAAGACTTACTGCCCTCAGAGGATGCACAGAAGTCATGAGAAACAATGTTGCAGAGCGAAATAGTTGCAGATTGTAGGTACCCGTGAAGTCCAGTTGCAGTTCCAATGACCAGAAGTTGAAGCAAATGTTGTAGGAGAATCATGCTAGAAACTTGCCTATCGAATCCAAGGACCCACCCAAGAGGGAGACCCTATACAGCCCTAAAAAGAGGATTGGTCACCTAGCATGGTGACCACCTATGAGGAGGGGGCTGTAACGTAATCTGCCTGATCTGGCCACTCAGATGCTCCCAGAGTTCCCTGCCAACCTTTGAAACAAGATGGGAGAAACCAGGGACCCTCTGGAGCACTGGGACCCCTGGGGTGGTGATGGACAGGGGAGTGGTAACTTTCCTTTCCATTGTCCAGTTTCGTGCCAGAGCAGGGATCGGAAGTCCCGGGACTGGTGCAGACTGGTTTATGCAAGGAGGGCACCAAATGTTCCCTTCAAAGCATACCAGTGGCTTGGGGAGGCTACCCCTCCCAAGCCATGTAACACCTATTTCCAAGGGGAGAGGGTGTTGCCTCCCTCTCCGAAAGGAAATCAGAAATGTTTTGCCTTTCTGGGTTTGAGCTGTTCAAGCAGCAGGAGGGCAGAAACCAGTCTGTAGGATAGCAGAAGCATGGGCGGCCCTGGAAAACCCTGTAAACTGGTAGGGGCAAAGCTGAGGGTCCTCTATGGTGCACCCAACCACCAACAACATTTCCCCCACCCCCTTCCCCACTCCCCCCTCCCCCATGCCCCCCTCCCTCACGCCCCCCTCCCCCACGCCCCCCCACCCTTCCCAATCCCTATCCCCCCCAATCCCCATCCCCCAAGTGCATGGAATCATACAACCAATACTGGCAACTATATTGGGGTATGACTCCGACATGTTTGATAACAAACATGCCTAGGTTTGGAGTTACCGTTATGTAGCTGGACAGACCTATGCCCAGTACACAGGTAAAATGGCTTTCCTGCAGTCACGATGTCAAGGAAAATGGAGCTGTAGTTCGTGGGAGCACTTCTACTCGTGCAGGGGTGCCCTCACAGCGTTACTTGCACCCTGCCCTCTGTGCTAGGAGGGCATGCCATAGGGGTGACTTATAGTGAACTGGTGCAGTGACCTGTAGTGAAAGGGTGCATGCACCTTTTCACTCAGACTGCAATACATGCTGCAGCCCATAGGGATCCCCTGGAGCCCTAATTCCCTGGCTACTTATGTACCATATACTAGGGACTTACATGGGCAGGGGACCAGTATGCCATTTGTGGGACAAAGGTACCATTTAGAGGAGAGCAAAACAACTGGGGTTTTGGTTGGTAGGACCCCAGTAGACCGGGTCAAACATACTGTCAACTCCTACCCTACTTTTCGCAAATGAGTGTTACTTTCCTGCACCCCTGCCGGTTTGCAAAATGTGATTTATTTTTTTGGTGATTGAGACCAAAGAGGGCTAGAAATTAATACTACTAAAACTAAAATCATGGTTCTTAATCCCCATAAATCATTTAAGGGTGGATTCTCTGTGTGGGTCAGGACTCCACCAGGTGGATCATTTTGATTATCTGGGTGTGAGGATCAGAAAACCTCCAGATGGAGGGCTCAAATTGTTAAATCGGAAATGTCTTTGTTACACAGTGCTTCTGCAGTTATCAAGTGGCATACGGCATCTAAATCGAAATCTTGCCCCCCCTCTCCTCCCCCTGGGTCATTGAGAAATCTAGGGGGAAGGTACAATCAACTGCCTTCTATGGTTAAGAACTGTGGGGGTGTTGAACTTTGGCGGGCTGGTTGTAGGAAAGTGCCATATAATCATATGGGGGACAGGGAGATTAAATGATCTAGTGTACACTCTCCCTAATGATGATATTGAAACAAACCAAGGTACACTGTTCCAAAAAGGGACATAAAAAGACCACCAGGTATTTCTCTAAATAGAAGCAAGAGTCCTCACACAACTTGTTAGATGTCATGCTTCATCATAGGGCTTGCTCCTTGTCAGACTGGCGCTGCAATGTCTGATGGGCCCCACAAGGGGGCTCTTTGCCGGAGATCTTAACTAGTAGTGTGTGCCAAGGGGAAGAGCATGTAGGAATACATTTTAAACCTACTGGCAAAGAACTATCAAAAAGCAGGAAATATTGTTCCCGCACTCTACCAAAATAATGGTGGAAGGAACTTGCTTCAACCACAAAAAAAAGGTCAGCATGTTTTGCGCCTCAAAGTCCAACCGGATCAAATGGTGCTTCATCAGGACCACATAGAAAGACTTCTCCTCAGCTGAAGTGAAAACTATATTAAGTATAGACCTTTGTGTGAAAAAAGCCAAATCTAACAAGGTGTGTGAGGGCTCTTGCGTCTGTTTATAGCAGTGCCTGGTGGTCTTATGTCCCTTTTTGGAACTGTGTACCTTTGTTTCGATGTAGGAAAGTACCTTCTTTTTGGCATGATTACTGCAATTTTTTTGCCTACTGTCAGTGTTTTGACTGTGTTCACTAGATCTGCCAACCAGGACCTCAGTGACCGTGCACTCTCCCTCTAAATGTGGGTGTTCCTGACTTAGTACACCTCACAATTGGCATACTGGTGCCCCCATTTATTCCCCTAGTATAGGGTACCTAGGTACCAAGGGCATTGGGACACCTGTGGTACTTACACCGTATACCATGTCCAGGTATCCCCTCTTAGTGGAGTGTAGACAGTGTCTAGAAGCCAGGCTCTGTAGAGGTAGCTGTGGATGAGCAGTCAAGGCTTATCTAGGAGACATGCAAAGCTCATGCAGTACCACTGTAGTCACGCAGCACTTACACACATGAAAGAAATCACTTAGTTTAAAAAAAAATAAAGGTACTTTTATTTTTTGAACAAATCACCACAAATTACTAGACCGGTGACCCACCCTTAGGAGGTATGTATTACACTAAATATATACACTAACAATCAGAAATCGGCATAGAAAAGGTTAGAAAACAGTGCAAACAGTAATAACCAACAGTGACCGTATGTGAACAGGGTACCCCCCACCACCTAGGTAAGTAAAATGTGTAGAGGGGAGCAGTGAGTACTAGAGAACCAGAAAGGTAAGTAACACAGTAACCCCTCCGCCACCCCCAGCGACCAGGAATGCAGGAGTAAAACATTTTCGCCAAAAGGAGGAAAAGAAGAAAGCGGCACTACCCACCCAGCTGTGGATGCAGGAGTCGGTCGACTATTCTAAAGAACAGATCAGCACTGCAGCCCAGGAGCTGGAGAAGTGTACAAGATGGATGCAGAAGATGTCCCACGCTGGAAGGAAGATCGTAGGCTGGTGCCGGTGCAGGATTTTCACCAACAAGCCTTGGCAAAGGCAAACTCGCGATTTGTGGAAAAGAGGTGCTGCCAGGGACCAGCATGGCCCAGGAGGTCTCAACCCAGAAGGGGGAGTCACAGGGGATCCTTTGTGTCGCAGAGTCCACAGGAGCAGATTCGGCATTCACAGGAGTCCCACAGGATGGGGACTCAGAAGAAGCCCACACAGCACTACACAAGTGGATCCCATGCTGCAGGAGAATCACACAGGAGGCTGTGCTCTGCAGGATGGAGTGCTGGGGGCTGGAACTACACGTCACCTGAAGATCCCTTGGAGGAAATGCAAACAAGCCTTGGCAGCTGCAAGAGACTCAGTGCACGGGTATACTGTCCTACATGGGAAGGCAAAGGCTTACCTCCACCAAAGTTGGACAGCTGGCAGACAGGACCAAGAGGACCACCACCCGTGATGCAGGATCCACGCAGCTCAGCAGGCAAGGGAATCCACGCATCGGGTCGTCGCCTGTTGTAGGTGCCTGTGGTTGCAGGGAAGTGACTCCTTCACTCCAACAGGTATTCCTTCTTTTGTGCAGGCTGAAGAGTTGCATTCTTCTATGGATGCACGGCTAGGAAATTATTGCAAAGATGGCAGGATCCCTGGAAACAATGTTGCTGAAGAGTCCTTTCCTATTGGAAGCAGCTTGTCGGGCCTTGGAGGTTTCAGTCGCAGTTCCAGAGGCTAGAAGTTGAAGTAAAGGATGCAGAGGAGTCCTGCTGGATCTGAGGAGGACCCACCCAGATGAGAGACCCTAAATAGCCCTGAAAGGGGGATCGGTCATCTAACCAGGTAAGCAACTATCAGGAGGGGGCTCTGATGTCACCGGCCTGGCCACTCAGATGCTCCCAGAGTTCCCTGCCAACCTTGGAATCAAGATGGCAGAACCCAGGGACCTTCTGGAGGAGCTCTGGGCACCATCCCTGGGATGGTAATGGACAGGGGAGTGGTCACTCCCCTTTTCATCGTCCAGTTTCACGCCAGAGCAGCTGCAACTGAATCTTGAGGTTCTAGAAATAAATTAAGAAAATATTTTTTTGCTATTTAAAAACCATTGGTTTGGAGTTAAGTCATTGAGTGTGTGCTGCTTCTATTGCTTGTGTGTGTACAACAAATGCTTTGCACTACCCTCCGATAAGCCTAACTGCTCGACCACACTACCACAAAAGAGAGCATTAGTTTTATCTACTTTGGCCTCTATTAAACTTCTGGCACCCCCCTGGACTCTGTGCACAATATATCTCATTTTGATACAGTATATTCATAGCCAGTTTCCTACACTAATAAAGACTGGATCAGAGGGTGCAGGTTTGTGTATATATATATATATATTTTTTTTAATTATAAATCATCCTTGCTTTTATTTTATGGGTTCTTTAAAATGTCTTCAGCATGTCTCAGCATGCCTGGAAGCATAGGGAGACATTGGTACTCTATTTGTAAATGTTAAAGTATTAAATAGAAAATGGGGATCTGTATGTAATTGTACCTTACGATACGCAGCTGCTCTGGCTATTACTTGATTGTAACCAGTGGTATCTTCAGAGGTGGTGGCCTCGCTGGGTATAAATCTAGGTCATTAGAGAGAATGGGAGCAGTGTCGTACAGATCTCATGCGCCTACCTATTCTTGAGCATCACTTAAATCATCTCTATGTGGTGATGAGGATGTTGTCTGTGGAGCCAACTGTGTAGGTGAAGGTGGTGGTGGGATAGAACAAAGGCAAAGCGAACGTGATGTCAAAAGCTGAGGTTGTTGTGTAGCCTTTTGTTTGTCCTTCTGTTTCAAGACTTTGATAGGTGGAGGTCCAACATCCAAAGTGTCTTGAAAAGTAAGTTTTCTTTTAATTGAGAGAGGAGAGGCTATGATCCTTCCTGTTTCCTTCTGTATGTAAAGTTTGCACTGTTTAGCATCCATATCCTCTAATAAAGGTAGTATTGCAGATGTCTCTTCAGTAGCTGCAGAATGTTTACTACTGGCAGTTTTCGATACGGAATGCTTGACTTGGACCGAAAATGTTGGCTCTGAAAGTGCTGTTAATTTTTTCAGCTCCAAGGTGAAAAGGTCAAGTTTTCGTCTCTGTAGCGAAACCGACATAGCAGTCTTTTTGGTAGATGCCAATGGCACCATGGTCTTTTGTTTTGATGCCAAACCCGAAGGTTGGTCATCCTAAGGTATTTTTTGGGTCTGACCGTGGCCCGACGGCAGTGGAGGACCAAAGACCAATGCAGGAGTCTTTTTAATTATCTTTGTTGGGTGTGACGGGGCTGATGTACTCACGTACTGCACCGGTAGGATAGAATGACTGTCGACATCAGAATCTTGATCCCAGTTGAAATCTGCAATGGAGATGGCTACGCGCGGTCTTACTTCTTGCGCGTGTTCTTCTCCAAAGATGTTGGGTGTGTGTTCGGACGACTTGGATGCCATCTCAAGTGGACACGCTCTTCGTCCCGGAGAGGTTTTTTGGATTGAAACAGGTCTTTTATCTGTGTTCCAGAGACGGGCACAGATTACACACCAAATGCTGAACGGTGCAGGGAAACTTGGCGTGACACAGAGGACAGAACCTAAACAGAGTCTGTCCCATCAGCCTGGAAACCGGGCCACTCCAATGGAAGAACTGACGGGGAAGTCTCAGAAGAAAGAAGCATAGCTGACTCCAGTGGCGGCACTCCCGGCATCAAAGTCAACTTGGGGATGGATACACTTCGACATCGGAAGGGGCATCTTCCGACTCTGGGGATACAATAATCGGGGCGCCAAGTGAAGCCGCAGCCGCCACCACCGACTAAGTCGTAAGGAAGGAATGGTCCCCAAGATCTGAGTCATGAGAGAGGAGGCAGGCAGAGAAGATAGAAGCGGTGGGAGGCTGTGCATTGGTTGGTGCTGATCTGTCTCGTAAGTTGAGGGGCCCAACAGGCACATAGGACGAAGCTGGCATTGAGCATCCCGTCAGCGCTCCTGCTGCCTCATTAGGGCCCGCAGGTACTCCAGAGGGAGGGGTAGGCCCGAAAACAGCATGCAAGGATGAGTAATAGTCCAGCATCTGGGCCAGAGTTACCCCGGCGCCGGGATAGAGTGGGAGGTACAGGGGCCACTCCTATGCAGGCTTGCCCTGAGGAGTGGGAGGAACCGCGCAGGAACAGTGAAGCCAGAGGAGGACGTGCTCCGACCAAGGGCGACGCTTACCTTGAGACTTTGCAGGATCTGGAGCATTTGAAAGACCCGTACGCCAGCGACTCCTGGAATGGTCGCTAGGATGAGTTGTAGAAGCTGGACTTCGACACCTACAAGAATCCTGTGAAAACTGCAACACCTGTACCGCCAGGAGCTTTATTAATCCCCCCCCACCCACCCCTCCCTCACACACACACACACACACACACACACACACACACACGCGCCTTGGGTCTGAACTGCTGACAGGCTTCAGTATTTTGGTGGATGCCTAAGCACCACATACAGAGTTGGGGGGGTCTGTGACCTACATTTATCGAGCACATGACCCACGAGGCTTAAAGCCAGAAGGCATACACACTGTTGCAACAACAAAAACCACTGAAAGGAAAGGTCAAAAATGTCCAGAGGTAACCACTTCTCCAGATTCTTGTTGCTGTGCGGAAAAGAAAAAAAATTACATCAATGCGTCGGTGAAGGGACTATATGGACTCAACGTAATTTCTGGAGGGTTACGTCAATACGGAGTCGCACAACACCCTCCACCAACGCGCAGAGGTACTGCTGAAAAGATTTTCAGGATGCAAACTGGCGCCTGTGGAGAATTCTAAGGTAAGTAATCTGCAGCTACTTGTCTCCTATCGGATATGGAGAGTGCCTATATAAGTGCCACCGCAGTGTGGCAACGTCAGTTTTTCTAGACTTTCCACGCCAGAAGCGGGACCCACTAAGGACATGGACCATTGGTGTGTGGAACTAAGGCCCTGAAAGGGGAACAGCCTTCAATTCTAAAATCTGTTTCCAGCGTAGGAAGGATGTTGTGGGTTGGTGAGGAATCTGAGGCTAGTCTCCACCAGCTAAGGCATTACCAAATGTAGGAAGCTGGCTCTTTATATACTATGTCAAAATGAGATGAGTCCAGGGGTTCCCCAGAAGCTTGACAGAGGCAATAATAGATAATACTAATGCTCTATTTGTGGTAGTGTGGTCATGCAGTTAGGCGTATCAGAGGGTAGTGTTATGCATTTGTTGCACACACACAAGCAATAGAAGAAACACACACTCAATGACTGAACTCCAGACCAATAGGTTTTTATATAGAAACACATATTTTGTTAATTTATTTCTAGAACCACAAGATTCAGTTTGCAGTTAAGTACATAAAATGTAAGGTACTTTGCATAGGTAAGTTCAGGACTTTGAATCAAATCGACAATACATACAGTTTTCTTAAAAATGGCAAAAAGCTGTTTTAAAAGTGGACAAAGTGCAATTTTCAACAGTTCCTAGGGGAGTTAAGTAAAGTACTGTTTCTGAGGTAGTAACAAACTTACAGGTTTAGTCTTTGGGGTGTAAGTAGCCCACCGTTGGGGGTTCAAGGTAACCCCAAGCACCCAGCACCAGCAACACAGGGCCAGTTAGAGGCAGAGGTCAAACAAGAGCCAAAATAATGTGGGCCCATATGGAGACAGGGGGTACTCTGGTTCTGGTCTGCTTGCAGGTAAGTACTAAACACGCACCCTCAGTGGCACAGGTACGATCAGGGCGTCTGGTTCCCAATGAACTCTGAGGGGACCCCGGGAGTCACTTAGGCACTACAAGCAAGGCACAGGGCGTTCCTCTGGCAAGCCACTGACTGGATAGGGAGGAAGGCCACCTGCTGGTCACTGCTACAACAGTGGTCAGTTTCTCTTGAATCTGGGGGCTGCGGGTGGAGTGCTTATCCAGGCGTCGGATATCTTCGTCCCGGGCAGTGGTGGTCAGGGAGGCCCTCTGGATTCCCTCTGCAGGCGTCATCATGGAGGGGTGGAGAGGTCAGCCCATGGTGGACACTCAGTCGGAATCACCTGGGGATCCTCTCTGGATAGTTGGGACACCTGGACAACGGGGCGTGGGGTGCAGAGCGGTTTTGGACTCGCGCTTCTGGAGTGAGGTGGGAGTCCCTTGGAAGTAGTTTCTTCTTGTTGTTGTTGGACAGATCCGCTGTCCACAAGAGTTTCTTGGTCCTCTGTGATGCAGGCAGTACCCTGGAGGCTTTTCTGGGGTCGCTGGTCCTGCAGAACGTGTTGCTTTTCTTTTGCAGGGTCTTTGAAGCAGGAGACGGGCGGTAGGGCTGGGGCGGAGTCTGTTGTTGTCTCCTGTTCTTCTCTGCTGGGTTTTTAGCTCAACGGTCATTTTCTTGAGGTCATCAGGAATTTGGCGAGTTGGGTTCAGGGAAGCCCTTAAATAAAAGATTTAGGGTTGTGTTACTGTCAGGAGACAGTAGCCAATGGCTACTGTCCCTGAGGGTGGCTACACCCTCCTTGTGTTCACTCCCTTTGGGGAGGGGGGCACATTTCTATCCCTATTAGTCCCTGTCCTCCAAACCAAGATGGAGGACTCTGCAGGGAAGGGGTCACTTCAGCTCTGGACACCTTAGGGGGGGTTCCAGCTGAAGTGGTCACTCCTTGTTTTTCTTAGGTTTTCTGCCAAGCTGGCATCCCAAGGTGGGGGCTCGGCCGGGGGTGTGGGCATCTCCGCTAGCTGGAGTGCCCTGGGGCACAGTAACACAAGGTCTGCGCCTTTGAGGTTCCCCGCCAGGTGTTATAATCCCATGGAGGGGGGAAGGTGTGAAGCACCTCCACCCAGAGCAGGCTTTGTTTCTGCCCTTACAGGGTATAAAGGTCCTCACCCCAGGGGGGTTCAGAAACTCAGCTGCTAGTGGCAGGCTGGCACAGACCAGTTAGGCCTACAATAGAGAATTGGGTAAAATACAGGGGGAATCTCTAAGATGCCCTCTGTGTGCATTTCTTAATAAATACCACACTGGCATCAGTGGGGGTTTATTGTGCTGAGAAGTTTGATACCAAACTTCCCAGTATTCAGTGTAGCCATTATGGAACTGTGGAGTTCTTTTTGACAAACTCCCAGACCATATACTTAATATAGCCACACTGCACTTACAATCACTAAGAATGGACATAGACACTGTACGGGCATAGTGCTCATGCAGCTAAACCCTCACCTGTGGTACATTGCACCCAGCCTTAGGGCTGCAAGGCCTGCTAGAGGGGTGACTTACCTATGCCTCAGGTGTTGTTTTGTAGGCATGGCATTCTGAGGAGGATGCCATGTCGACTTTGCCTTTTTCTCCCCAGCAGCACACACAAGCTGCAAAGGCAGAGTACATGTTTGGCGAGGGGTCCCCCATTGTGGCATAATACATGCTGCAGCCTTGGGGACCTTCCCTGGTCACAGGGCCCTTGGAGCCATGGGTGCCTTTTACAAGGGACTGAACTGTGTGCCATAGGTGTGCCAATCGTAGAAACAAAAATACAGATTTTGAGCAAGGGTGCTGGTGCCTGGTTAGCAGGATCCCAGCACACTTTCAGAGTTGGCATTAACATTTCTTCGGAGGGTGGGGGGGGGGGGGGGGTTCATTCAGAGGCTCTTACAGAGGATCCAGTTAAAGAGGAGAGGTAAGTCATCTGCTCTCATAGGTTCCTGTACCTCAACAAAACAGTGACTTCTTACAAATCCCCACAGCGCATACATCTCCTTTGGGAGGAAGACTGGTAGCTTTTTACCCACAAATGGTACATCACCACCACAGATCAGTGGGTTCTATCAATTGCCTTGAGAGACACTCATCTCAATTGTCCCTCTTAGCACAGTCAATCTGGAAGTGGGCAATTCACAATCACATTCAATTAGTGGCAGAGTATCTCCAGGTATAGACAATCAACTAGTGCACCTCTTAAGCAGAATGCAGCAACAAATACACAAATGGAAAATTCACCCACAAGTGATTCAGCAGAACTTTCGCATGTGGGGAACAACACACATAGACCTCTTCGCAACAAGCAAACGCAAAATGCCCAAACTTTGCATCCAGGTACCCATACCCTCGATCCATTGGTCAGGGATATTTGCTTACGCTTTTCCCCCTCTCACTAATTCCATTTCTGGTCAGCAAAATCCATCACACCTCCCTCACTATGAAATTCATAGCTCCCACGTGGGCACATCAACACTGGTACAGAACACTGTTGGATCTGTCTGTAGTACCACATCACAAGCTCCCCAACGGTCCAGACCTTTTGACTCAAAACACAGGCCAGATCAGGCACCCCAATCCCAGTATGCTCAACCTAACAATTTGGCTCCTGAGGCCAGAGTTTGGATACTTACGCGCTTCTTTTAAAATGTACATACATGCCGATGGAAGCTGCAAGTCTACAACTAGACAGTGCTATGCAGCTAAATGGAAACGTTTTGTATATTACTGTCAACCCAAAAATATTGATCCACTCAAAGCATCAGTACAAGATATTGTTTGTTATTTGCTTTACTTACAAAAAGCAAATCTTGCTTATTCATCTGTTAAAAATAATTTTACCGCAATATCAGCCTATCTCCAAAAACAGACAGCATACTTCTCTGTTTAGGATTCCGGTCATAAAAGCTTTAATGGAAGGCCTCAAAAGTTATTCCACCTAGATCTCCACCCGCTCCTGCATTCTTGCGCACTCCAATTTCTCTCATGGAAAGTGGCTTTCTTAGTAGCAATTACTTCCTTAAGGAGAGTTTCTAAAATTCAAGCATTCACTTTAGAAGAACCTTTCTTCCAAATCTACAAATACAAAATAGTACTTAGGACAAACCCAAAATTACTACCCAAAGTAAGTGGAATTGCCTGTCTTCTTTCCACAGCCAGATTCAGTTGCTGAAAGAGCTATTCACACTCTTGATGTCAAAAAAAGCTCTTATGTATTATATAGACCGTACAAAAGATTTCAGAAAATGTAAACAACTTTTTGTGGCTTTTCAGCAACCTCATAAGGGTAATCCTGTTTCAACACAAGGATTGGCGAGATGGACAGTAAAGTTTATTCAAACTTGCTATGCTAAAGCTAAAAGGCAACTAGTAGCTACCTCTAAAGCACATTCTACTAGAAAGAAAGGAGCTTCAGTGGCATTCTTGGGAGATATATGTAAAGCAGCCACATGGTCCACACCATACGCACTTACTAAACACTACTGTGTGGATGTCTTATCTCGCCAGCAAGCAAATGTTGGACAAGAAGTGCTTAAAACACTATTTCAGACTATTCCAACTCCTACAGGCTAGCCACCACTTATTTTGGGAGGGGACTGCTTTTCAGTCTATGCAAAACATGTGTATCTGCAGCTACACATGCCATTGAACGGAAAATGTTACTTACCCAGTAGACATCTGTTCATGGCATGTAGTGCTGCAGATTCACATGCGCCCTCCCTCCTCCCCGGAAGCCTGTAGCCGTTGTGGTACTTTATTTATGTAAATATGTGTTCGGTGGCATGTGTAGCTGCAGATACACATGCTGTGCATTATCCTGCCATCTAGTGTTAGGCTCGGAGTGTTACAAGTTGTTTTTCTTCGAAGCAGTCTTTTCGAGTCGCGAGACCGAGGGACTCCTCCCTTTCATCTCCATTGCGCATGGGCGTCGACTCCATTTTAGATTGTTTTCTTTCTGCCATCGGGTTCGGACGTGTTCCTCTTTGCTCTGTATTTCGAATTGGGAAAGTTAGCTAAATATCGAAAATTGAACGGTATTGTTCGCGCTCATTACCGGTTTAGTGTTAGGGTATCGACACCGATAGTAGAAGCGCTCCGGCGGCCCTTCGGGGCTTCCGCTCTTCAGCGGGGCCTGGTCGGCCCGACCGCATCCATCAACGAAACTAATGGACCGGACCCCCTTCCGCTTCTGCCCGAAGTGCCACTCGAAGTATCCTTATACAGACCAACACTTGGTCTGTAATCTGTGTTTATCACCAGAACACAGGGAGGATACTTGTGAGGCCTGTCGGGCGTTTCGATCAAAAAAGACCCTACGTGATCGAAGAGCGAGAAGACTACAAATGGCGTCGACACCGAGAGAACAACTCGACGTCGAAGAGGAGGAAAGAATTTCCATCCAGGGGACGGACTCTGACGAATCCGAAAGTGAGCGACCCACGATGATGCAGAAAACAGTGAGTAAAATTACCCCGTCCAAAAATCGTTAAGGCCAAGGGGATGCCACTGCCAGCAGGCCATGGCTTAACCCATTGAAAAGAAGGTGACCAAACATCGGCACCGAAAAAGGCCAAAGAATTGCCAAAGACATCCGACTCGGTCGAGATTCAGGCACTGAACGATTTTGACACCGAGAGTTCGACTCACCCAAGGTGAGAAAAGTAACGTCGGAACCGAAAAATACTTTATCGGAAGAATCGGTACCGAAAAAAGCGGCTTCGGAGCCGAAAAGAAGCTCGTACACAGAAGAGCAAGGACTTTCCAGCCAAATGCATGAAAAACAGATTTGAGCAGGAAATAAGTATGGGGGAACCAGACCATACGCAAAGGAGGTTGCATGTCCAGAAAGAGACTGGAAAAATACAAACTCTTCCTCCAAACGAAAGCTGGTATTTCATGAGTCAGAAATTAAGGCGAAGGTGGCCAGAGATAAAACCCCACCACCAAGGTTTTCACCACAAACTTCCCCACTACACTCGCCAGAGCTGTCCCCGGTAACAACACCTCCAATGCAGTCACCTACGCATACAGGGATGACACAGGATGATCCGGATGCATGGGACTTATATGATGCTCCAGTATCAGACAACAGCCCAGATTGTTACCCAACAAGGCCGTCACCTCCATAGGACAATACTGCATATACGCAGGTACTATCAAGGGCAGCTACGTTCCACAATGTAGCAATGCATTCAGAGCCAATAGAGGATGATTTCTTGTTCAACACCTTGGCATCCACCCACACTTCCTACCAGAGTCTGCCAATGCTCCCGGGCATGCTCAAGCATGCAAAACAGGTATTCCAAGAGCCAGTTAAAGGAAGGGCTATCACGCCTAGGGTGGAGAAAAAATACAAGCCTCCCCCAACGGACCCTGTGTTTATATAACAGCAACTTACACCAGACTCGGTGGTTGTAGGAGCAGCAAGAAAGAGGGCAAACTCTGTCGTCAGGAGATGCTCCACCGCCTGACAAAGAGAGTAGGAAGTTTGATGCAGCGGGCAAACGAGTGGCAGCACAGGCAGCCAATCAATGCCGGATCGCAAACTCACAAGCCCTACTGGCTCGCTACGACAGGGCACACTGGGACGAGATGCAACACATTATACAGCACTTGCCCAAAGAACACCGGAAACGTGCATGCCACGAACAGATGTACACTGGGTAAGTAACATTTTTTTATATATATATATATTCAATGGCATGTGTAGCTGCAGATACACATGCTGTGCACTGTTTCTGCCATCTAGTGTTTGGCTCGGAGTGTTACAAGTTGTTTTTCTTCGGAAGTCTTTTGGAGTCACAGGACCGAGTGACTCCTCCCTTTCGGCTCCATTGCGCATGGGCGTCGACTCCATCTTAGATTATTTTCTTTCCGCCATCGGGTTCGGGCGTGTTCCTCTTCGCTCCGTATTTCGAATCGGGAAAGTTAGCTAAGTATCAAATTTGTCGGTATTGTTCTCGTTCGGTACTGGTTTAGTTTTAGTGTATCGGCACCAACATCAAGACCGCTTCGGCGGCCCTTCAGGGCTTCCGCTCTTTATCAAGGCCTGGTCGGCCCGACCACACCCGTTGTCCAAGACTAATGGACCGGACCCCCTTCCGTTTCTGTCCTAAGTGTCACGCCAAGTATCCTTATACAGACCAACACCGGGTCTGTAACCTGTGTTTGTCACCGAACACAGAGAGGATACTTGTGACCCTTGCCGAGCGTTTCGATCGAAGAAAACCTTGAGAGATCGACATGCAAGAAGACTACAAATGGCGTCGAAGCCGAAACAAGACCTCAGCGTCGAGGAGGAAGAGAGAATTTCCATCCAAGAAACGGACTCTGATGAATCCGACGGTGAACGACCCTCGACGGTGCAACAAACTGTGAGTAAACCTGCCCCGTCCCAAACCCAGGGTCACACCAAAAAATTCAAGGCCACGGGGACGCCACTGCCAGAAGGCCATGGCTCAACCCACAGAAAGGAAGGTGACCAAATAACATTGGCACCGAAAAAGGCCAAAGATTTGCCGAAGACTTCCGACTCCGGTCGAGATTCCGGCACCAAAACAATTCGGCATTGAGTCAAGCAAGCCTCGAAAAAGCTCCTCAGAACCGAAAAAGACAATTATATTAGGAATTTATGTACCGAAAAAAACGGCTTCGGAGCTGAAACGCTCATCATACACTGAGCAAGGGCTTTCTATGCAGCTCAAAGAAAGGCATAGATTTGAGCAAGATCTGGATGTAGAAGAACCTGACCAAACGCAACAAGGGTTACAAATCCAGAAGGATACAGGGAAGATACAGACCATCCCTCCACTCAAATCGAAAAGAAAACTAGCCTTTCATGACAGACATACAACCGAAAGCCAAAGTGGTTAGAGACAAGTCACCACCACCACAGGTCTCACCACAACCATCCCCACTACAATCACCACATTTGTCACCAGTGAGTACACTGATAACGCAGTCACCCACACATACTGGGATGACCCAAGATGATGCGGATGCATGGGATCTATACGATCCACCAATATCGGACAACAGCCCAGAGTGTTATCCAACCAAGCCCTCAACACCAGAGGACAGTACAGCATATACGCAAGTACTAGCCAGGGCAGCTACGTTCCACAACGTAACCATGCACTCTGAACCAGTGGAGGATGACTTCCTTTTCAACACTCTGGCATCCACTCACGCATCCTATCAGAGCCTGCCAATGCTACCGGGCATGCTCAAGCGCGCACAACAGGTCTTCCAAGAGCCTGTAAAGGGGAGAGCATTCACGCTAAGGGTCGAAAAGAAATATAAACCACACCCGTCAGACCCAGTGTTTATAACGCAACAGCTCCCTCCGGACTCAGTAGTTGTGGGGGCTGCAAGAAAAAGGGCGAACTCACAATCATCAGGGATGCCCCACCACCTGATACAGAGAGTCGAAAGTTTGACGCAGTGGGCAAGAGAGTGGCATCACAAGCAGCCAATCAATGGCGAATTGCAAATTTGCAAGCCCTACTTGCACGCTACGACAGGGCACACTGGGACGAAATGCAAGACCTCATCCAGCATTTGCCCAAGGAACACCAAAAACGTGCCCAACAAGTAGTTGAAGAGGGACAGGCCATATTGAACAATCAAATACGGTCTGCATTAGACTATGCAGATACAGCAGCACGGACTGTCAACACAGCTGTAACGAATCGAAGGCATTCATGGCTGCGGAGTTCTGGATTTAAACCAGAAATACAACAGGCGGTACTAAATATGCCGTTTAACCAACATCAGTTGTTTGGGCCGGAGGTGGATACCGCGATCGAGAAGATGAAAAAAGACAGACACGGCCAAAGCCATGGGTGCGCTCTACTCCTCACAGTACAGAGGCACATTTAGGAAACCACAGTTTAGAGGGGGGGGGGAGGTTCCGACAACAGACATCCGAACCATCCACCTCCCAAACAAAACCCACCTACCAGTCACAATACCAACACCTACCCAGGGTGGTTTTGTGGTTCTTATAGAGGACAATTCCCAAGAGGGAAATTCCAGCCCGCCAAACCAAGCCCTAGCAAACAGTGACATCAATGTCACCAGTGGGGGCGAGGCTAACCAAATACCACCACAGTTAGACACACATTACCACAGACACGTGGGTCCTATCAATTATCCAACACGGTTATTGCATAGAATTCACAACATTCCCTCCAGATGTTCCTCCAAAACCGCACAGATTGTCTCCACAACACTTAGACCTATTACAGATAGAGGTCCAAGCACTGCTACAAAAACAAGCCATAGAGCTAGTACACTATCAACAGAAAGGAACCGGCGTTTACTCCCTGTATTTCCTTTTTCCAAAAAAGGACAAAACATTAAGGCCTATCTTAGATCTCAGAACACTGAATCTCTTTATCAAATCAGATGATTTCCACATGGTAACACTTCAGGACGTAGTTCCCTTATAAAAAAAAAAAGGGGGGAATACATGACAACACTGGATCTCAAGGATGCGTATTTTCACATACCAATCCATCCGTCTTACAGAAAATACCTCAGGTTTGTAATACAAGGCAAACATTATCAATTCAAAGTGCTACAGTTCGGAATAACAGCCCCCAGAGTATTTACAAAATGCCTAGCCGTAGTAGCAGCTCATATAAGGAGACAGCACATGCACGTATTCCCATATTTGGACAATTGGCTAATAAAAGCCAACACTCGGCAACAATGTCAATTTCTCACGCAATACGTCATAGATACTCTTCACAAACTAGGGTTTTCTATAAATTACCAAAAAATCACATCTACAACCATCCCAAATACAACAATACTTGGGAGCAACACTCAACACACAAAGAGCAATTGCCACGCCAAGTCCACAAAGAGTTCAGTCGTTCCAAAATGTAAGATCAAGCATGCAACCAAACCAATAATACAAGGTGAGGTTTGTGATGAAACTACTAGGCATGATGTCCTCATGCATAGCTATTGTCCCAGACGCAAGACTACACATGTGGCCCTTACAGCAGTGCCTAGCAGAACAATGGACGCAGGCACAAGGTCAACTACAAGATCTAGTGTTGATAGACTGCCAAACACACTCTTCGCTTCAATGGTGGAACCCTGTAAATTTAAACAGAGGGCGGCCTTTTCAAGACCCAGTGCCTCACGCCATTATCACAACAGACGCTTCCATGGTTGGGTGGGGAGCACACCTCAACAATCACAGCATACACTTTCAAAGGGACAATCAACAAAAACTACTTCACATAAATCACTTGGAACTGCTAGCGGTATTTCTAGCACTAAAAGCGTTTCGGCCACTTCTAGCCCACAAACACATTCTTGTCAAGACAGACAATATGACAACAATGTATTATCTAAACAAACGGGGGGGCACTCGTCACAGCTGTGTCTCTTAGCACAAAAGATTTGGAATTGGGCAATTCACGACAACATTCGCCTGATAGCACAAAACATACCAGGCATTCAAAATCAGTTAGCCGACAATCTCAGTCGAGATCAACAGCAAACTCACGAATGGGAAGTACATCCCCCAGATTCTAAGGATCACTTCTACCGTTGGGGGACTCCAAACATAGATCTATTTGCAACAAAAGAAAACGCAAAATGCCAAAACTTCGCGTCCAGGTATCAACACCCTCAGTCCAAGGGCAATGCTCTATGGATCAACTGGTCAGGGATATTTGCTTACACTCTTCCCCCTCTCCCGCTCATTCCTTATCTGGTCAACAAACTGAGTCAAAACAAACTCAAACTAATACTTATAGCACCAACGTGGGCTCGCCAACCGTGGTACCCCACACTGTTGGACCTATCTGAGGTACCTCACATCAAACTACCAAACAAACCAGATCTGTTAACACAACACAAACAGATCAGACACCCGAATCCAGCATCGCTCAACCTAGCAATCTGGCTCCTGAAGTCTTAGAATTTGGATATCTAAACCTTTCTAAAGAATGTATGGAGGTCATTAAACAAGCAAGGAAACCCACAGCCAGACATTGCTAAGCTAACAAATGGAAAAGATTTGTTTGTTACTGCCAGGCTAATCACATTACGCCACTAGACACCTCCACACAAAACTTTGTAAGTTATTTACTACATTTACAAAAGTCCAATCTAGCCTTCTCTTCCATTAAAATACACCTCACTGCAATATCTGCTTATCTGCAGGTTAAACATACAAAATCGCTTTTTAGAATCCCAGTTATCAAAGCCTTTATGGAAGGACTAAAAAGAATCATACCCCCAAGGACACCACCAGTGCCTTCGTGGAACCTTAATATTGTATTAACACGACTCATGGTCCCACCATTTGAATCCATGCATTCTTGTCAAATCCAATTTTTAACTTGGAAAGTAGCCTTTCAAATAGCCATCACTTCACTTAGAAGAGTTAGTGAAATACAGGCGTTTACTATTCAAGAACCCTTTATACAAATACATAAACATAAGGTGGTTCTCTGTACAAATCCACAATTCTTACCAAAAGTCATATCTCAGTTTAATCTAAACCAAACGGTTGAACTCCCAGTCTTCTTCCCACAGCCAGACTCAGTAGCAGAAAGAGCATTACATACGTTAGACATAAAAAGAGCGCTAATGTATTATATTGACAGAACAAAACAATTTTGTAAAACAAAACAATTGTTCGTAGCTTTTCAACAACCACATGCAGGTAACCCTATATCCAAAAAGGCATTGCCAGATGGATAGTCAAATGCATACAAACCTGTTACATAAAAGCTAAAAGAGAATTACCCATTACCCCAAGGGCACATCCCACTAGGAAAAAAGGAGCCACAATGGCTTTTCTTGATAATATTCCAATGACAGATTTGTAAGGCACCACTTGGTCTACGCCTCATACATTTACTAAGCATTACTGTGTAGATGTGTTAGCAGCACAGTAAGCCACAGTAGGACAGGCTGTACTAAGGACATTATTTCAGACAACTTCAACTCCTACAGGCTAACCACCGCTTTTGGGTAATTACTGCTTGGTAGTCTATTCACAGCATGTGTATCTGCAGCTACACATGCCATTGACCGGAAAATGTCACTTACCCAGTGTACATCTGTTCGTGGCATGTTGCGCTGCAGATTCACATGCGCCCTCCCACCTCTCCGGGAGCCTGTAGCCGTTTTAGTTGCATTAAAATTGTATATACGTAATTTTTGTTTACTTTAATACGCTCTGTACATACATATTTACTCCATTGCATGGGCACCTCTAGAATCCTTACTTTAACAACTCCTACCTCACCCTCTGCGGGGAAAACAATCTAAGATGGAGTCAACGCCCATGCGCAATGGAGCCGAAAGGGAGGAGTCACTCGGTCCCGTGACTCGGAAAGACTTCTTCGAAGAAAAACAGCTAGTAACACTCCGAGCCCAACACTAGATGGCAGGAACAGTGCACAGCATGTGAATCTGCAGCGCAACATGCCACAAACAGATATACACTGGGTAAGTGACATGATATAGATATATATATATATATATATCAAAACAAATCCCTTTCAGGGCTGGAGTGCCGCATAAATTATGCAAAAAAAAAAAAAAAAATAGAGAACTCTGGGTAGTTCCCAAGTTTAGGTGGAGAGCAGCTGTAGTAAGGAGCACCCTGCAACACCAGCGACACTCTAGATTTGCTCACCTCAAATGTCTGTTTGTCTAGCAAAGTTTTTAAGCATTGGATCAGCACAGTGCTATCCACGCCGAGCTAGATAGTGACAAAGTCTTTTGCCATTTGTACAGCAAAGTCTTTAAGCATAGGTTTGACACAGTGTCAACCTTGCCGAGCTGTAAAATGACAAAAGCCATTTACCACTCCAGGCACGGTATTACAGCTTTGGACTGGTAAAATACCATCCAAGCCAACCTGGAATGAGTAAAAGCAACCCCTGACACGTGTTTCGCTCTCATTAGAGCTCATCAGAGAGGTCTAGCTTTGTCCAGACACAAGGGAGCACCCAGTATAAGTCAAAACAAATCCCTTTCAGGGTTAGAGTGCCGCATAAATTATGCAAAAAAAAAAAAAAAAAGCAGGGTGCTCCTTACTAGAGCTGCTCTCCACCTAAACTTGGGAACTACCCAGAGTTCTCTTTTTTTTTTTGCATATATATATATATATATATATGTTCGATGGCATGTGTAGCTGCAGATACACATACTGTGCACATCCCGCCATCTGGTGTTGGGCTCGGAGTGTTACAAGTTGTTTTTCTTCGAAGAAGTCTTTTCGAGTCACGAGACCGAGGGACTCCTCCCATTTCGGCTCCATTGCGCATGGGCGTCGACTCCATCTTAGATTGTTTTTTTTCCGCCATCGGGTTCGGACGTGTTCCTTTTCGCTCCGTGTTTCGGGTCGGAAAGTTAGTTAGAATCTTGGAAAAATCGTCGGTATTGTTTGCGTTCGGTATCGGGTTAGTTACAACAGATCGACACCGACTTTTGAAGAGCTCCGGTGGCCCTTTGGGATTTTTTTCGATCCCCCGTCGGGGCCTGGTCGGCCCGGCCACGTGTCTCTTCAAGGCTGATGGAACGGACCCCATTCCGCTTCTGCCCAAAATGCCATAACAAGTATCCATACACAGATCAGCATCTGGTCTGTAACTTGTGTTTGTCGCTGGAACACAAGGAAGATACTTGTGAAGCCTGTCGAGCGTTTCGGTCCAGGAAGACACTAAGATACCGAAGAGCAAGGAGACTGCAAATGGCGTCGGCGCCGACAGGACAAGAGCGTTTCGAGGAGGAGGAAGAAACATTCTCCATCCAGGAATCTGACTCGGATGAGATCGATCCCGAAGAAACGCCGAAAACCGTGAGTAAGACGTCGAAACACAAAACTCACGAAAAAACCACTAAAGCCCAGGGGACGCCACCGCCAACAGGCCATGGCTTAACCCGAAAAATAGGTGACCGATCATCGGCACCGAAAAAGGGCACGCTGGTGGCGAAGTCATCCGACTCCGGTCGAGATGCCGCCACACAGCAATCTCAGGCCCGAGATAGTGGCTCCGAGCATGTTCGGCACCGAGATAGCGGCACCGAAATGGGTCGGCACAGAGAGACCACGACGCCGAAAGTAAAGAAGGTTTCTTCGGAACCGAAAAAAGCAGCCGAAAAGGTTTCGATACCGAAACATCCGGCCTCGGAACCGAAAACAAGTTCCTACACTGAGGAACAAGGACTGTCCACACAAATGAAGACACATAGATTTGGACAAGAATTGGAAACAGTAGAGCCAGACTATACACAAAGAAGGCTCCATATCCAAAAAGAAACAGGGAAGATCAGTACTCTTCCCTCCCATCAAAATAAAACGCAAACTTGCCTTCCAAGAAAAAGACAATCAGCCACAGGCAAAGGTGGCTAAACAAGTAACCCCGCCACCATCTCCACAATTCTCTCCGCAACCATCACCGGTAGCCACTCCACCAATGATGCAATCCCCAACTCATACAGGAATCGGTCAAGATGACCCTGATGCATGGGACCTTTATGACGCACCAGTGTCAGATAATAGTCCTGAATGTTATCCAGCTAGACCGTCGCCACCAGAGGATAGTACAGCCTACGCACAGGTGGTGTCGAGAGCAGCGGCATTTCATAATGTCAGCCTGCATGCTGAGCCCATTGAAGACGACTTTCTTTTTAACACACTGTCGTCCACACACAGCCAGTATCAAAGTCTTCCTATGCTACCCGGAATGCTAAAACACTCCAAACAAGTGTTTGAAGAGCCTGTAAAAGGAAGGGCCATTACTCCCAAGAGTGGAGAAAAAATATAAACCGCCACCAACAGACCCCGTGTACATCACACAACAGCTAACACCGGACTCAGTTGTAGTAGGGGCAGCGCGCAAAAGAGCGAACTCGCATACTTCAGGAGATGCATCACCTCCAGATAAAGAAAGTCGAAAATTCGACGCAGCAGGCAAAAGGGTGGCGGCACAGGCAGCAAACCAGTGGCGTATTGCCAATTCACAGGCTTTGTTGGCCAGATACGATAGTGCCTATCGGGACGAAATGCAACACTTTATAGAACATTTGCCCAAGGAGTTCCAAAAGAGAGCGCAGCAGGTAGTAGAAGAAGGACAGAGTATCTCCAACAATCAGATACGGTCAGCAATGGATGCTGCAGACACAGCTGCTAGAACTGTCAACACAGCAGTAACAATAAGGAGACCTGCATGGGGCGTACATCAGGATTTAAACCAGAAATACAGCAAGCTGTGCTGAATATGCCATTCAACGGACAGCAGTTGTTTGGGCCGGAGGTGGACACTGCGATCGAAAAACTTAAGAAAGACACTGACACGGCCAAAGCCATGGGCGCACTCTACTCCCCACAGAGCAGAGGCACATTTCGAAAAACAGTTTAGAGGGGGGTTTCGAGGACAAAGCACAGAACCCACAACCTCACAAACAAGACCCACTTACCAGAGCCAGTATCAGCGGGGAAGTTTTCAGGGACCATATAAAGGGGGACAATTCCAAAAGAATAGAGGGAAGTTCCAAAGTCCCAAAACTCCTCAAAACAAGCAGTGACTTCCAAGTCACACATCCCCAACACATAACATCTGTGGGGGGGAGACTAACCAAGTTTTACAAACATTGGGAGGAAATAACAACAGACACTTGGGTCCTAGCAATTATCCAGCATGGTTGTTGCATAGAATTTCTCAAATTCCCTCCAAACGTCCCACCGAAAACACACAATGTCAAAACAACATATAGATCTTCTAGGACTAGAAGTTCAGGCATTGCTACAAAAAGAAGCAATAGAATTAGTACCAAACCAACAGAAAGGGACAGGAGTTTACTCTCTGTACTTTCTCATACCCAAAAAAGACAAGAGTCTGAGACCTATACTAGATCTCAGAACATTAAATACATACATCAAATCAGATCACTTTCACATGGTGACATTACAGGACGTAATCCCACTGCTCAAAAAACAAGACTACATGACAACACTAGACCTAAAGGATGCATATTTCCATACACCGATACATCCTTCACACAGAAAGTACCTAAGGTTTGTATTCCAAGGGGTACATTACCAGTTCAAGGTGTTGCCATTCGGAATAACAACTGCGCCAAGAGTTTTTACAAAATGCCTAGCAGTAGTAGCTGCACATATCAGAAGGCAGCAAATACATGTGTTCCCGTACCTAGACGATTGGTTAATCAAAACCAACACGCTAAAACGGTGTTCACAACACACGAAGTACGTCATAGAAATCCTCCACAATCTAGGTTTCTCAATCAACTACACAAAGTCACACCTTCTGCCGTGTCAAACACAGCAATACTTAGGGGCGACAATCAACACAGCAAAAGGGATTGCCACTCCAAGCCCACAAAGGGTTCAAGCATTTCACAATGTAATAAAGACCATGTATCCAAAACAAAAGATACAAGTCAAAATGGTGATGAAACTACTAGGCATGATGTCCTCATGCATAGCCATTGTCCCGAATGCAAGGTTGCAAATGCGGCCCTTACAACAGTGCCTAGCATCACAATGGTCACAAGCACAGGGTCAACTTCTAGATCTGGTGTTGATAGACCGCCAAACATACACCTCGCTTCAATGGTGGAACAGTATAAATTTAAACCAAGGGCGGCCTTTCCAAGACCCAGTGCCACAATATGTAATAACAGATGCCTCCATGATAGGGTGGGGAGCACGCCTCAATCAACACAGCATCCAAGGACAATGGGACACTCAGCAAAAAACAGTTTCACATAAATCACTTAGAACTATTGGCAGTATTTCTAGCAGTAAAAGCATTTCAACCCATAATAAGCCACAAACACATTCTTGTCAAAACAGACAACATGACAACAATGTATTACCTAAACCAACAGGGAGGGACACACTCAACACAGTTGTGTCTCCTGGCACAAAAAATATGGCATTGGGCGATTCACAACCACATTCGCATAATAGCACAATTTATTCCAGGAATTCAGAACCAGTTAGCAGACAATCTCTCTCGGGATCACCAACAGATCCACGAATGGGAGATTCACCCCCAAATACTAAACAAATACTTCCAGAATTGGGGAACACCACAAATAGATCTATTTGCAACAAAGGAAAACGCAAAATGCCGAAACTTCGCATCCAGGTACCCACAACATCAGTCTCAGGGCAATGCGTTATGGATGAGCTGGTCAGGGATATTTGCTTACGCTTTTCCCCCTCTCCCATATCTGGTAAACAAATTGAGTGAAAACAAACTCATACTGATAGCGCCAACATGGGCGAGACAACCTTGGTACACAACACTACTAGACCTCTCTGTAGTGCCTCATGTCAAACTACCAAACAGACCAGATCTGTTAACACAACACAAACAACAGATCAGACATCCAAATCCAGCATCACTGAATCTAGCAATTTGGCTCCTGAAGTCTTAGAATTCAGACACTTAGACCTTACACAGGAATGTATGGAGGTCATAAAACAAGCTAGAAAACCTACCACTAGACATTGCTATGCAAATAAGTGGAAAAGATTTGTTTATTACTGCCATAATAATCAAATTCAACCCTTACACGCATCTGCCAAAGACATCGTAAGATACTTACTACATTTGCAAAAGTCCAAGCTAGCTTTCTCTTCCATAAAGATACATCTTACGGCAATTTCAGCTTACCTGCAAATTACGCACTCAACCTCACTATTTAAAATACCAGTCATAAAAGCGTTTATGGAAGGACTAAAGAGAATTATACCACCAAGAACACCACCAGTTCCTTCATGGAACCTCAACATTGTCTTAACACGACTCATGGGTCCACCTTTTGAGCCCATGCACTCTTGTGAAATGCAATACTTAACATGGAAAGTTGCATTTTTAATTGGCATCTCATCTCTAAGAAGAGTGAGTGAAATTCAAGCATTTACCATACAAGAACCATTTATTCAAATACACAAGCATAAAGTAGTTCTACGGACAAATCCAATTTTTTTAACCAAAAGTTATATCACTGTTCCACTTGAATCAAACAGTAGAATTACCAGTGTTCTTCTCACAGCCAGACTCTGTAGCTGAAAGAGCACTACATACATTAGACATCAAAAGAGCGTTAATGTACTACATTGACAGAACAAAACTAATTCGAAAAACAAAACAATTATTTGTTGCTTTCCAAAAACTTCATACAGGTAATCCAATTTCTAAACAAGGCATTGCTAGATGGATAGTTAAGTGTATTCAAACATGCTATCTTAAAGCAAAGAGAGAACTGCCTATTACATCAAAAGGCACACTCAACCAGAAAGAAAGGTGCTACCATGGCCTTTCTAGGAAACATTCCAATGACCAAAATATATAAGGCAGCTACATGGTCTACGCCTCATACATTTACCAAACACTACTGTGTAGATGTGTTAACGGCACAACAATCCACAGTAGGTCAAGCAGTACTATGAACATTGTTTCAAACAACTTCAACTCCTACAGGCTGAAACACCGCTTTTGGGAAGATAACTGCTTACTAATCTATGCACAGCATGTGTATCTGCAGCTACACATGCCATTGAACGGAAAATGTCACTTACCCAGTGTACATCTGTTCGTGGCATTAGTCGCTGCAGATTCACATGCGCCCACCCGCCTCCCCGGAAGCCTGTAGCCGTTAAGAAGTTGATCTTGAACATTTGTAAATTTGAAAATATATTACTTTAAACTACATTATGTACATTACTCCATTGCATGGGCACTATTACTAGCATACACAACTCCTACCTCACCCTCTGCGGGGGAAAACAATCTAAGATGGAGTCGACGCCCAAGCGCAATGGAGCCGAAATGGGAGGAGTCTCATGACTCAAAGACTTCTTCGAAGAAAAACAACTTGTAACACTCCGAGCCCAACACCAGATGGCGGGATGTGCACAGCATGTGAATCTGCAGCAACTAATGCCACGAACAGATGTACACTGGGTAAGTGACATTTTCCATATATATATATATATATTGTGCTGGACCCTGCTAACCAGGCCCCAGCACCAATGTTCTTTCACCTAAAATGTACCATTGTCTCTCCACAATTGGCACAACCCTGGCACCCAGGTAAGTCCCTTGTAACTGGTACCAAGGGCCCTGATGCCACGGAAGGTATCTAAGGGCTGCAGCATGTCTTATGCCACCCTAGGGAACCCTCACTCAGCACAGACACTGCTTGCCAGCTTGTGTTTGCTGGTGGGGAGAAAATGACTAAGTCGACATGCCACTCCCCTCAGGGTGCCATGCCAACCTCACACTGCCTGTGGCATAGGTAAGTCACCCCTGTAGCGGGCCTTACAGCCCTAAGGCAAGGTGCACTATACCACAGGTGAGGGCATAGGTGCATGAGCTCTATCCCCCTACAGTGTCTAAGCAAAACCTTAGACATTGTAAGGTTAGGGTAGCCATAAGAGTATATGGTCTGGGAGTCTGTCAAAAACGAACTCCACAGCTCCATAATGGCTACACTGAATACTGGGAAGTTTGGTATCAAACTTCTCAGAATAAACCCACACAGAGGGCATCTTAGAGATGCCCCCTGTATTTTACCCAATTGTTTAGTGCAGGACTGACTGGTCTGTGCCAGCCTGCTGCTGAGAGACGAGTTTCTGACCCCATGTGGTGAGGGCCTTTGTGCTCTCTGAGGACAAACAAAAGCCTGCTCTGGGTGGAGGTGCTTCACACCTCCCCCCCTGCAGGAACTGTAACACCTAGCAGTGAGCCTCAAAGGCTCAGGCTTCGTGTTACAATTCCCCAGGGCACTCCAGCTAGTGGAGATGCCCGCCCCCTGGACACAGCACCCACTTTTGGCGGCAAGTCCAGGGGAGATAATGAGAAAAACAAGGAGGAGTCACCCCCCAGTCAGGACAGCCCCTAAGGTGTCCTGAGCTGAGGTGACTCTTACTTTTAGAAATCCTCCATCTTGTAGAAGGAGGATTCCCCCAATAGGAATAGGAATGTGCCCCCTCCCCTCAGGGAGGAGGCACAAAGAGGGTGTAGCCACCCTCAAGGACCGTAGCCATTGGCTACTGCCCTCCCAGACCTAAACACACCTCTAAATTCAGTATTTAGGGGCTCCCCAGAGGTAAGATAGTGGCAAAAAGAGATAATTCTAATGCTCTATTTTGTGGTAGTGTGGTCGAGCAGTAGGCTTATCAGAGGAGTAGTGTTAAGCATTTGTTGTACACGCACAGGCAATAAATGAGGAACACGCACTCAGAGACAATTCCAGGCCAATAGGTTTTTGTATAGAAAAATATATTGTTCGATGGCATCTGTCGCTGTAGATACACATGGTATGCATTAGCTCGCCATCTGGTGTTGGGTCGGAGTGTTACAAGTTGTTTTTCTTCGAAGAAGTGTTTTCGAGTCACTGGACCGAGTGGCTCCTCCTTCTGTGCTCATTGCGCATGGGCGTCGACTCCATCTTCGATTGTTTTCTTTCCGCCATCGGGTTCGGACGTGTTCCTGTCGCTCCGAGTTTCGGAACGGAAAGATAGCTGAAAACGGAAGATTTTCGACGGTATCGTTGCGATCCGGTTCGAGATAAACACATACGACAACGCATTGAACATCGAAGCGCTTCGGTGCCCTTCGGGGTAGATTTCGGCACACCGTCGGGGCCTAGTCGGCCCGACCGCGTGGAGAACAACGCCGATGGAACGGACCCCGTTTCGATTCTGCCCTGAATGCCACAACAAATATCCTTATACGGACCAACACTCGGTCTGTAACCTGTGCCTGTCACCCGAGCACAGCGAAGAATCCTGTGAGGCCTGTCGGGCGTTCCGGTCCCGAAAAACTCTGCGCGACCGTCGAGCGAGAAGACTGCAGATGGCGACCACGCCAAAAGAGCATCGACAGTTCGAGACAGAAGAGGAACAGGAGGAATCCTTTTCCATCCAGGATTCAGACTCCGACGAACTCGACCATCCAAAAACAGTGAGTAAGACGTCGAGATCAGAAATTAAAAAAGGCCCAGGGGACGCCACTGCCAACCGGCCATGGCTCAACCCAAATTCACGGTGACCAACAATCGGCACTGAAAAAGTCCCATTCAGTGTCGAGATCGTCCGACTCCGGTCGAGACACCGGCACGCAGCCTCCTCGGGACCGAAAGAGTGCTAAAGAGAAGCATCGACACCGAGAGTTCGGTGTCGACACGGATCGACGCCGAGACAGTGGCGCCTAAGATCATAGAGGCCAAGATTTTTCGGCACAAAAGAAGAGGAAGGTTACCTCGGAGCCGAAAAAGCAAACAACAGGGTTTTCGGAGCCGAAAAAAGCACCAACAGACCCAGTTTCAGCCTCCTATACTGAAGAACTTTCTATGTCTTCACAAATGAAAAGACACAGATTCGAACAGGAACTGCAATCCACTGAAGTGGATCACACGCAGAAGCGTATCTTTATTCAGCAGGGGACAGGGAAAATCAGTACCCTTCCACCTGTCAAAAGAAAGAGAACACTTCAGTTTGTAGCACGAGAGGCTCCTCAGCAACAAACAGCAAAGACGGTAACACCTCCTCCCTCGCCTCCACCTGTAACTCCGGCTTCACCTACTTACACCCCGTCACATTCGCCAGCTCACACCGCCATGAGCCACGACGACCAAGATCAAGACGCGTGGGACTTGTACGATGCACCAGTGTCTGATAACAGCCCAGGCACATACCCAACTAGGCCATCACCACCTGAGGACAGCACAGCCTATTCACAAGTGGTGGCTAGAGCAGCTCAGTTCCATAATGTGGAACTACACTCTGAACAAGTAGAGGATGACTTTTTATTTAACACCCTCTCCTCCACCCACAGCTCCTACCAGAGCCTGCCTATGCTCCCAGGCATGCTTCGCCATGCAAAGGAGATCTTCAAAGAGCCAGTAAAAAGCAGGGCAGTAACGCCTAGAGTGGACAAAAAATATAAGGCGCCTCCTACCACCTCATCACCTCTCAGCTGCCACCAGATTCTGTGGTGGTAGGGGCTGCCAGAAAACGGGCAAATTCACACACTTCTGGGGATGCACCTCCCCCAGATAAAGAAAGCAGAAAGTTTGATGCAGCCGGGAAGAGGGTCGCTGTCCAGGCAGCAAACCAGTGGCGCATCGCAAACTCACAAGCGCTGCTAGCGCGATACGACAGAGCCCACTGGGATGAGATGCAGCATCTCATTGAACATCTCCCAAAAGATCTACAAAAAAGAGCAAAACAGGTTGTTGAAGAAGGTCAAAACATTTCCAACAATCAAATACGCTCCTCTATGGATGCAGCAGACACAGCCGCAAGGACCATTAATACGTCGGTTACCATCCGTAGGCACGCATGGCTCAGAACGTCTGGATTCAAGCCGGAAATTCAGCAGGCAGTACTTAACATGCCAGTAAACGAAAAAATGCTGTTCGGTCCGGAGGTCGACACAGCCATAGAAAAGCTCAAAAAGGACACTGACACTGCCAAGGCCATGGGCGCACTCTACTCCCCGCAGAGCAGAGGATCTTATACCACCTTCCGCAAAACACCTTTTAGAAGAGGGTTTCGGGGTCAGGCCACACAAGCCAGTACCTCACAGTCCGCACCGTCCACCTACCAGGGACAGTACAGGGGAGGCTTTCGGGGCCAGTATAGAGGAGGGCAATTCCCTAGGAATAGAGGAATTCAAAGCCCCAAAACCACTACCAACAAGCAGTGACTCACACGTCACTCACCCCCCCCCCACACAACACCAGTGGGGGGAAGGATAGGTCTATATTACGAAGCATGGGAGGAAATAACTACAGACACATGGGTCCTAGCAATTATCCAACATGGTTATTGCATAGAATTCCTGCAATTCCCTCCAGACATACCACCAAAATCACAAAATTTATCAAAACACCATTCACAGCTTCTAGAGATAGAAGTTCAAGCATTACTGCAAAAAAATGCAATAGAATTAGTACCAAGCACACAAATAAACACAGGAGTTTATTCACTGTACTTCTTGATACCAAAAAAGGACAAAACACTGAGACCAATTCTGGACCTCAGAGTAGTAAACACATTCATCAAATCAGACCACTTTCACATGGTCACACTACAAGAAGTGTTACCATTGCTCAAAAAAACACAACTACATGACAACCCTAGACCTCAAAGACGCATATTTCCATATACCAATACATCAATCACACAGAAAATATCTAAGGTTTGTATTCAAAGGAATACATTACCAATTCAAAGTATTGCCTTTCGGTTTAACAACCGCTCCAAGGGTATTCACAAAATGCCTAGCAGTAGTCGCTGCACACATCAGAAGGCAGCAAATACATGTATTCCCGTATCTAGACGACTGGCTAATCAAAACCAGTTCGCTCACACAATGCTCAAACCACACAAATCAAGTTATACAAACCCTCTACAAACTAGGGTTCACCATCAACTTTGCAAAATCCAACATTCAGCCAAGCAAAGTACAGCAATATCTAGGGGCCATAATAGACACGACAAAAGGAGTAGCAACGCCAACTCCACAAAGAATTCACAATTTCAACAGAGTCATTCAACACATGTCTCCAAATCAAACAATACAAGCAAGAACAATACTACAGCTCCTAGGCATGATGTCCTCATGCATAGCCATTGTCCCAAACGCAAGACTGCACATGAGGCCCTTACAACAATGCCTAGCCTCACAGTGGTCTCAAGCACAGGGTCACCTTCTAGATCTGGTGTTAATAGACCGCCAAACTTACCTCTCGCTTCTATGGTGGAACAGTATAAATTTAAACAAAGGGCGACCTTTCCAAGACCCAGTGCCACAGTACGTAATAACAACAGATGCTTCCATGACAGGGTGGGGAGCACATCTCAATCAACACACCATAAGAGGACAATGGAACATACATCAAACAAAACTGCATATAAATCATCTAGAATTATTAGCAGTTTTTCAAGCACTAAAAGCTTTCCAACCAATCATAACCCACAAATACATCCTTGTCAAAACAGACAACATGACAACGATGTATTATCTAAACAAACAAGGAGGAACACATTCAACGCAGTTAAGCTTATTAGCTCAAAACATATGGAAGTGGGCAATCCACCATCAAATTCGCCTCATAGCACAGTTTATTCCAGGGATCCAGAATCAACTGGCAGACAATCTCTCTCGAGATCACCAACAAGTCCACGAATGGGAAATCCACCCACAAATTCTGAACACCTACTTCACACTCTGGGGAACACCTCAGATAGACTTATTTGCAACAAAAGAGAACGCAAAATGCCAAAACTTCGCGTCCAGATACCCACACAAGCAATCCCAAGGCAATGCCCTATGGATGAACTGGTCAGGAATATTTGCTTACGCTTTTCCTCCTCTCCCTCTCCTCCCTTATCTAGTGAACAAATTGAGTCAAAACAAACTCAAACTCATTTTAATAGCACCAACGTGGGCAAGACAACCCTGGTACACAACACTGCTAGATCTTTCTGTAGTACCCCACATCAAACTGCCGAACAAACCAGATCTGTTAACGCAACACAACCAACAGATCAGACACCCAGATCCAGCGTCGCTGAATCTAGCAATCTGGCTCCTGAAATCCTAGAATTCGGACACTTACAACTTAGCCAAGAGTGTATGGAGGTCATAAAGCAGGCCAGAAGGCCATCCACTAGACACTGCTACGCAAGTAAGTGGAAAAGATTTGTTTGTTACTGCCATCATAATCAGATACAACCACTAGACGCAACTCCAAAACATATAATAAATTACTTGCTCCATTTACAAAAAGCAAGGCTATCCTTCTCTTCTATTAAAATACACCTTGCAGCAATATCTGCATACCTGCAGACTACCTATTCAACTTCCTTGTATAGGATACCAGTCATCAAAGCATTCATAGAAGGTCTTAAAAGAATTATACCACCAAGAACACCACCTGTTCCTTCATGGAACCTAAACGTGGTCCTAACAAGACTCATGGGCCCACCTTTCGAACCCATGCACGCTTGCGGAATTCAATTCCTAACCTGGAAAGTTGCCTTTCTCATCGCCATTACATCTCTGAGAAGAGTAAGTGAAATTCAAGCGTTCACAACACAGGAACCTTTTATACAAAGACATAAAAATAAGGTCGTCCTACGACCTAATCCAAAATTTTTACCAAAAGTTATTTCACCGTTCCATCTAAATCAAACGGTAGAACTACCTGTTTTTTTCCCACAGCCAGATTCTGTGGCTGAAAGAGCACTACATACATTAGATGTCAAAAGAGCATTAATGTACTACATTGACAGAACAAAGAACATCAGAAAGACTAAACAGCTATTTATTGCATTCCAAAAACCTCATGCAGGTAACCCAATATCAAAACAAGGTATAGCCAGATGGATTGTTAAATGCATCCAAATCTGCTACCTTAAAGCAAAAAGACAACTGCCCATTACTCCCAGGGCACATTCAACCAGGAAAAAAGGTGCTTCAATGGCCTTTTTAGGAAACATCCCAATGCATGAAATATGTAAGGCAGCCACATGGTCTACGCCTCACACATTCACCAAACACTACTGTATAGATGTGCTATCCGCACAACAAGCCGCAGTAGGTCAAGCTGTATTAAGAACTCTATTTCAGACAACTTCTACTCCTACAGGCTAATCCACCGCTTATGGGGAAATAACTGCTTACTAGTCTATGCATACCATGTGTATCTACAGCGACAGATGCCATCGAACTGAAAATGTCACTTACCCAGTGTACATCTGTTCGTGGCATCAGTCGCTGAGATTCACATGGGCCCACCCACCTCCCCGGAAGCCTGTAGCAGTTCAGAAGTTACCTTCAATTTTGTACATTTGTATATATATTATTTAAACCTTTAATAGGTACATACTTACACACTTCAATGCGCGGGCACTATTACTATAGTACAACTCCTACCTCACCCTCTGCGGGGAAAACAATCGAAGATGGGGGGGGGGGGGTAGCCACCACCTGGGCCAGGGAGAGGGCCTCCTGGGGGTCACTCCTGGACTGGAGTTCGAAACCTTCCGGTCCTGGCGGCTGCAGGTGCAGAGTCTTTACTAGGCGTCGGATCTTAGAAGCAGGCAGTCGCGGTCAGGGGGAGCCTCGGGATTCCCTCTGCAGGCGTCGCTGTGGGGGCTCGGGGGGCAACTCTGGCTACTCACGGTCTCGCAGTCGCCGGGGAGTCCTCCCGGAAGTGATTGTTCTCCACAAGTCGAGCCGGAGCGTCGGGTGCAGAGTGTCCAGTCTCACGCTTCCGGCGGGAAACGCAAGTTGTTTCAAAGTTGCTTCTTTGTTTCAAAGTTGCAGTCTTTGGTGAACAGGGCCGCTGTCCTCGGGAGTTCTTAGACCTTCTAGAGCAGGGCAGTCCTCTGAGGATTCAGAGGTCGCTGGTCCCTGGGGAAAGCATCGCTGGAGCAGTGTCTTTTAGAAGGGGGGGGAGACAGGCCGGTAGAGCTGGGGCCAAAGCAGTTGGTGTCTCCGTCTTCTCTGTAGGGTTTTTCAGCTTAGCAGTCCTCTTCTTCTTAGGTTGCAGGAGTCTAGTTTCCTAGGTTCTGGGGAGCCCTTAAATACTAAGTATAAGGGCGTGTTTTAGGTCTGGGGGGTTAGTAGCCAATGGCTACTAGCCCTGAGGGTGGGTACACCCTCTTTGTGCCTCCTCCCTGAGGGGAGGGGGGCACATCCCTAATCCTATTGGGGGAATCCTCCATCTGCAAGATGGAGGATTTCTAAAAGTTAGTCACCACAGCTCAGGACACCTTAGGGGCTGTCCTGACTGGCCAGTGACTCCTCCTTGTTCTCATTATTTCCTCCGGCCTTGCCGCCAAAAGTGGCACCGTGGCTGGAGGGGGCGGGCAACTCCACTAGCTGGAGTGCCCTGGGGTGCTATAACAAAGGGGGCGAGCCTTTGAGGCTCACCGCCAGGTGTTACAGTTCCTGCAGGGGGAGGTGTGAAGCACCTCCACCCAGTACAGGTTTTACTAGCCACAGAGTGACAAAGGCACTCTCCCCATGTGGCCAGCAACATGTCTGGTGTGTGGCAGGCTGCTAAAACCAGTCAGCCTACACGGGTAGTTGGTTAAGGTCTCAGGGGGCACCTCTACGGTGCCCTCTGGGGTGTATGTTACAATAAAATGTACAATGGCATCAGTGTGCATTTATTGTGCTGAGAAGTTTGATACCAAACTTCACAGTTTTCAGTGTAGCCATTATGGTGCTGTGGAGTTCGTGCAGGACAGACTCCCAGACCATATACTCTTATGGCTACCCTGCACTTACAATGTCTAAGGTTTTGCTTAGACACTGTAGGGGCACAGTGCTCATGCACTGGTGCCCTCACCTATGGTATAGTGCACCCTGCCTTAGGGCTGTAAGGCCTGCTAGAGGGGTGACTTATCTATACTCCATAGGCAGTGTGAGGTTGGCATGGCACCCTGAGGGGATTGCCATGTCGACTTAGTCTTTTTATCCCCACTAGCACACACAAGCTGGCAAGCAGTGCGTCTGTGCTGAGGGAGGGGTCCCCAGGGTGGCATAAGATATTCTGCAGCCCTTAGAGACCTTCCCTGGCATCAGGGCCCTTGGTACCAGGGGTACCAGTTACAAGGGACTTACCTGGATGCCAGAGTGTGCCAATTGTGGAAACAAAAGTACAGGTTAGGGAAAGAACACTGGTGCTGGGGCCTGGTTAGCAGGCCTCAGCACACTTACAAATCAAAACTTAGCATCAGCAAAGGCAAAAAGTCAGGGGGTAACCATGCCAAGGAGGCATTTCCTTACACTTACTGTCTCCCAAATTGGACAGCGGGCAGAGGAGACCAAGGGGACTACTACAGACCCCAACCTATGATGCAGGATCCACACAGTTCCAGAGGAGAGCAGATCCACACAGCTGTAGGTGCCTGCAGATGCAGGGAAGTGACTCCTTCACTCCAAGGGAGATTCCTTATTGGTTCCCTAGTGCAGCTGAAGTCCTGCTGAACCCAGAGGATGCACAGACAGGGAAATGTTGTAGTTGCTGAAAGGAGCCGGAGAAACAATGTTTCAAGCCAAGGTAGTCTCAGGAGTTGCAGTTTTGCCGGGTCCTGAAGTGTCTAGTTGCGGTTCTAGTGGCCAGGAGCAGAAGTAAACCATGCAGAGGAGTCCTGGTGGAGTTTTGCACTTCTAATCGGGGGGATCCCATCGCAAGGGAGTCCTTAATTTGCCCTAAAAAGGAAATTTGTTTGCCTTGCAAGGTGGCCACTTATCAGGTGGTGTCTCTGACGTCATCTGCCTGACCTGGCCACTCAGATGCTCCGAAGAACCTCTGCACATCTTGGTTTCAAGACTACAGAATCAAGTGGCCAAATGAAGGAGCTCTGGGCATCACCCCTGGGAAGATGATGGACAGGGGAGTGGTCACTCCCCTTTGTCCAGTTTTACACCAGTGCAGAGAGTGGGGGTCCCTGGGCTGGTGCAAACAGGTTTATGCAAGGAGGGCACTAAATGTGCCCTTCAAAGCAAATGGTGGCTGCCCCTCCCAGACCTTCTAACACCCATTTCCACGGGAGAGGGTGTTGCCTCCCTCTCCCAAAGGAAATCCTTTGTTCTGCCTTCACCTGCTTGAGCTGGTCAAGCAGCAGAAGGGCAGAAACCTGTCTGAGGGGTGGCAGCAGCACAGGCTGCCTGGAAAACTCCATAGGCTGTTGGGAGCAATACGGGGGGGTCCTCTAAGGAGCCCCCAGAGTGCATGGGATCATACAACCTGACATTAGTATTGGGGTATGATTCCAAAGTGTTTGATACCAAACATGCCCAGTTTGGTATTTGCCATTATGTAGCTGGACACCGGTAGTGTACATGGGTAAAATGGCTAACCTGTACTTACAAAGTCCAGGGTAATGAAACTGGTGTTTGTAGGGGCACCTCTGCTCATGCAGGAGTGCCCTCACACACCGTGACCTGCACCATGCCCACTGGGCCTACCATAGGGGTGACTTGCACTGACCTGGTGCCGTGGCCTTTGGTGAAAGCTTGCATGCACCTTTTCACGCAGGCTGCAATGGCAGGCCTGCAGACACATTTTGCATGGACAGCCATGGGTGACACAGTACATGCTGCAGCCTGGGGGGGGAGGGGGAGAGCTGGTGTTCCAATGCCCTGGGTACCTAATTACCATCCATATACTAGGGACTTATAAGCCCGCCCCCAAAGGCCAATTGTGGAGTGCTCATAAGTCATAGACAACCGAATTTGGAGGTTAGAGGGAAGCACAATCACCAGGATACTGGTTAGCAGGATCCTACTGAAAACAGTCTAAGCATACTACTAGACACAAAAAGTACAAGTTAGTTACCTTCGGTAACAATATATCTGGTAGAGACTTTCTAGTTGCAGATTCCTTACCTATTGAATTCCCCCAGGCATCAAACTTGATCCAAAGACTTATTTTTCGAGCAGTACCTCTGCGCGTCATCAGGTGGCGTTTGTCGACTCCACGGGCATCGGCAGTGCCGTGTTCGCTGTGATGACGTTGCAGTCGTATATAGGCGCCACCCTTGTGTACGGACGTCAGTTTCTTTTCACAGCTTTCCACGCCAGAAGCGTGGAGCCAAAAAAACACTCAGTGGTGTGCCAAAGTTAGGACCCGGTAAGGAAAGTTCCTGCCCCTAGAAATCAGTTCGCAGAGCTGGGAGGATGGGCGGGTCAGTAAGGAATCTGCAATTTAAATATCTCTGCCAGAGAAATCCTTGTACATCTGATAGAGACTTCTAGTTGAAGATTCCTTATCTTTTGAATAGATACCTGAGCAATACCATCCCTGGAGGTGGGCTGTGAACCAAGATGACACCAGGAAGTCCTGTAGGACCGAACAAACAAAATGGCTGTGCCAACGGACCTGACTGTCCAGGCAGCAGTGCTTGGTGAACATGTGCAGAGATGCCCACGTGGCTGCCTGACAGATATCCAGGACTGGAACGCCTTGTGCTAATGCTGTGGTAGCTGCAGTTGCTCTAGTTGAGTGAGCTCACAAACCCTCAAGGGGTTGCTTCTTTGCCAAAGCGTAGCACATTTTGATGCATATGAGGACCCATCGTGAAATGGTTCTTTTTTGCACCCTCTTCCCTTTCTTCACCCCCCACATATCCCACAAAGAGTTGATCGTCCACCTGGAAGTCTTTAGTACGATCAAGGTAGAACGCCAACACTCTTTTTGGGTCCAGGCGGTGGAGTCTCCCCTAATGTGAGGGATGTGTGGGTGGGTAAAAAGTAGGCAAGGGATGGATTGACCTACATGGAAGGGTGTTACCACTTTAGGGAGAAAAGAAGCCCTAGTGCGAGTACCACTTTGTCAGGATGTACTGCCAGAAAAGATGGTTAGAGGAGAGCTTGGAGCTACCTTACCCTGCGATCAGAGGTTATGGCAACCAAGAAGGCTGTCTTGATGGTTAGGAGCCGTAAAGGGCTTTGTAGCAGCTCGAATGGAGTGCACTTCGTATATGTGAGGACTAAATTTAAATCCCATTGGGGCATGATAAATGGTATGGGTGGGAAGAGATGTGTGAAGCCTTTAAGAAACCTCCTTACAATGGGAGATTTGAATCAAGAAAGTTGGTCGGGTAGTCTCAGGAAGGCAGAGATAGCAGAAACATAGCTCAAGACAGAGCCCTGCTGGGCAAGAGAGAGAACAAAGAGCAGAACTTCAGAAAGAGGTGCAGAGAGGGGATCGACAGATTTGTCGATAGACCCATGCCACAAATTTCTTTCCAACGACGGGCGTATACCATTTTGGTGGAGGGACGCCTAGCTACCAAGATGATGTTACAGACTTCGGGTGGAAGGTTAAAAAGCCGTCAACTGTTGCCGGTCAATCTCCACGCAAGAAGGCGGAGAGTGGACAGGTTCTGGTGGATGACCCTCATATGCTGCTGTGACAGAAGAGCCTCCCGAATGGGCAGTCTGATTGGAGGAGCTACGGCCATGCTCAAGAGTTTGAGATACCAGACTCTTCGGGCCCAGTCCGGTGCCACCAGAATAACTTGAGCCCGGTCTTGCCTGATCTTCTTCAGAACTCTGGGCAGAAGTGGTACAGGCAGAAAGGGGTACAGGAGGCGTGAGAGCCACTTGAGACGAAAGACGTCCCCCCTGGAAACTCCCAACGCACGAAACAGCTGACATTGCGCGTTCTCTGCGGAGGCGAAGAGATCTAACCAAGGCAGTCCCCGCTGCTGAAAGAGACCTTGAGTTACCTCCAGATGGAGATGCCATTCGTGATCGACTATGCATTGTCTGCTGAGTTTGTCTGCTCTGGCGTTCAAGGAGCCTTCCAGATGTTGAACCACTATGGAGATGTCCTGATGTTCCAGCCAAGTCCAGAGACGAAGGGCCTCTTGACAAAGGCCACAACCCCACTCTGCCTTGTTTGTTTCAGTACCACATGGCAGTGGTGTTGTCCGTGAACACTTGCACTGCTTTCCCTTTGAGAGAAGGAAGAAATGCTTTCAATGCTAGTTGAATCGCACAGAGCTCCAATAGATTGATATGAAGCCTGGATTCCGCCGGAGACCAGAGGCCTCTGATCTCTGCCCCTCCCATGTGGCCGCCCCATCCCAGGAGTGATGTATCTGTCACTACTGTGAGGTCTGGTTGGGGAAAGGAGAGGGATGTGCCCTTGACCTAATCTTGATTCCTTAGCCACTACTGAAGATCTTTCGCAGTTCCTTCCGAGATCTGGACTTTGTTGGAGAATCTCCCCTGATGCTGTGCCCACTAGAACTTCCGGTCCCACTGCAGAGCCTGCATATGCCACCTGGACTTTTGAACCAGCAGGATGCAGGTGGCACTGAGGCCCTGCAGCCCTAGAGTCATTCTCACCGAGATCCAGGACAGAGCCTGAAACATAGGTGCCATAGCTCGAATATCCTCGACTCGCTTTTTGGGAGGATATGCCCGAAACTGCACTGTGTCCAGAACAGCTACTGTGAAAGGGAGCGTCTGAGAAGAAGCCAGGTGTTACTTTGGGATGTTTGTAGTGAACCCCAGTGAATGTTAGAGATTCACCATAGTATGGAGGTGGGGGACGACTTTCTGGGGTGTATCTGCCTTCAACAGCCAGTCATCAAGGTAGGGGAAGACTGGGACCCCTAACCTGCATGGATGCGCTGCACCATCACCTTCGTGAACACCCGAGGGGCGCAGGTAAGGTCAAAGGGGAGCACGGTGAATTGAAAGTGCTCGTGGCCTACCACGAATCTTGGGTAACATCTGTGGGTTGGCACGACTAGGATGTGGAAGTATGTGTCCTACAAGTCCAACAATACCATCCATTCTCCCGGGTCCAGGGCAGATAAGACCTGAGCCAATGTCCGCATCTTGAACTTCTCCTTTTTGAGGAAGAGATTGAGGGACCAAAGGTCTAAGCCGTTGTCCTTCTCTGGCACCAGAAAGTAGCGGGAATAACAACCTGTTCGATGGCATCTGTCGCTGTAGATACGCATGTTCTGCAATAGCTCGCCATCTGGTGTTGGGCCGGAGTGTTACAAGTTGTTTTTCTTCGAAGAAGTCTTTCGAGTCACGGGACCGAGTGACTCCTCCTTTTGTCTCCATTGCGCATGGGCGTCGACTCCATCTTCGATTGTTTTTTTTCCGCCATCGGGTTCGGACGTGTTCCTGTCGCTCCGAGTTTCGGAACAGAAAAAAATAGTTAATTTCGGAAGATTTTCGTCGGTATTGTTGCGTTCGGGATCGGCGTACTTACATTCAACACCGCATCGAAGATCGAAGAGCTCCGGTGCCCTTCGGGGTAGTTTTTCGATCCTCCGTCGGGGCCTGGTCGGCCCGACCGCGTGCTGAGGAACGCCGATGGAACGGACCCCTTTCCGTTTCTGCCCCAAATGCCACAATAAATACCCCTACACAGACCAACACTTGGTCTGCAACCTGTGCCTGTCACCTGAGCACAGCGAAGACACCTGCGAGGCCTGTCGTGCGTTCCGGTCCCGAAAAACACTCCGAGACCGTCGAGCCAGAAGACTTCAAATGGCGTCCGCACCGACAGCCCGACGGGAGTTCGAGGAACAGGAAGAGGAAGGTACCTTCTCGATCCAAGACTCAGACTCCGAAGGATTCGACGATACACAAACCGTGAGTAAGACGTCGAAAACCACACAAAGAAACATTTACAAGGCCCAGGGGACGCCACTGCCACCAGGCCATGGCTCAACCCATAAAATCGGTGACCGACCGTCGGCACCGAAAAAGGCCCAAACGGTGCCGAGATCGTCCGACTCCGGTCGAGACACCGGCACGCAGCCTTCTCGGGACCGAGAAAGTGCTGGAGACAAGCCTCGACACCGAGATGCCGGTGTGGACACGGCTCGACGCCGAGACAGCGGCACCGAAACAGATCGACGCCGAGAGGTTTCGGCCCCGAAAAGAAAAAAAGTCACCTCGGAGCCGAAAAAACACGCAGACAAAGTTTCCACGCCGAAACAAACTGCAAGCGACCCAGCTTCAGGCTCTTATACAGAAGAGCACTCGCTAACCTCCCAAATGCAGAAGCATAGGTTTGAGGAAGAGCTACAAGCAACTGATGCGGACCATACGCAAAAGCGTATCTTCATTCAGCAGGGGACAGGAAAAATAAGCACCCTTCCCCCCATTAGGAGAAAGAGAAGGTTGGAGTTCCAGACGGAACAAGCACCACAACCAAAAGTGGTGAAAAGAGTTACACCACCACCCTCTCCTCCGCCCGTGATTAACGTTTCACCAGCACAAACGCCATCACACTCCCCAGCTCACACCACCATGAGCCAGGGTGACCAAGACCAGGACGCATGGGACCTATACGACGCCCCAGTGTCAGATAACAGCCCAGAGGCATACCCTACAAAACCATCTCCACCAGAAGACAGCACCGCGTACTCTCAGGTGGTGGCTAGAGCAGCACAATTTCACAACGTAAGCCTCCACTCAGAACAGGTCGAGGATGATTTCTTGTTCAACACACTCTCCTCCACCCACAGCTCCTACCAAAGCCTGCCTATGCTCCCTGGTATGCTCCGGCACGCAAAAGACATATTTAAGGACCCGGTCAAAAGTAGGGCAATCACACCAAGGGTGGAAAAAAAGTATAAGCCGCCTCCTACGGACCCGGCTTTCATCACAACACAGCTGCCACCAGACTCTGTTGTTGTAGGAGCAGCTAGGAAAAGGGCCAACTCTCACACATCTGGAGATGCACCACCCCCAGATAAAGAAAGCCGCAAGTTTGATGCAGCTGGTAAACGAGTCGCAGCACAAGCTGCAAACCAGTGGCGCATCGCGAACTCCCAGGCACTACTTGCGCGCTATGACAGAGCCCACTGGGACGAGATGCAACATCTCATTGAACATCTGCCCAAAGACTTCCAAAATAGGGCAAAACAAGTGGTTCAGGAGGGACAGGCCATCTCCAACAACCAGATCCGCTCCTCCATGGACGCTGCAGATACAGCTGCACGGACAATTAATACATCTGTAACTATCAGAAGGCATGCATGGCTCCGAACGTCTGGATTTAAACCAGAGATTCAACAAGCAGTTCTCAATATGCCTTTTAATGAAAAAGAACTGTTCGGTCCAGAAGTGGACACAGCGATTGAGAAACTCAAAAAAGATACGGACACTGCCAAAGCCATGGGCGCACTCTACTCCCCGCAGAGCAGAGGGAATTACAGCTCATTCCGTAAAACGCCCTTTCGAGGGGGGTTTCGGGGTCAAAGCACACAAGCCAGCACCTCACAAGCCACACCGTCCAGTTACCAAGGACAGTATAGAGGAGGTTTTCGGGGACAATATAGAGGAGGGCAATTCCCTAGAAATAGAGGAAGATTCCAAAGCCCCAAAACCCCTACTACTAAACAGTGACTCACATGTCACTCACCCCCTCCACACAACACCAGTGGGGGGACGAATAGGTCATTATTACACAGCATGGGAAAAAATCACTACAGACACTTGGGTTCTAGCAATTATCCAACATGGTTACTGCATAGAATTTCTACAGTTCCCTCCAAACATACCACCAAAAGCACAAAATTTAACAACACACCATTCCAATCTCCTAGAGATAGAAGTGCAGGCACTATTGCAAAAGAATGCAATTGAATTAGTGCCAAACACACAAATAAACACAGGAGTTTACTCACTGTACTTTCTGATACCAAAGAAGGACAAAACACTGAGACCAATCCTAGACCTCAGAGTAGTCAACACTTTCATCAAATCAGACCACTTCCACATGGTCACACTACAAGAAGTATTGCCATTGCTAAAGCTGCACGACTACATGGCAACTTTAGACCTCAAGGATGCTTATTTCCATATACCAATACACCCATCGCACAGGAAATACCTAAGGTTTGTATTCAAAGGAATACATTACCAATTCAAGGTACTGCCTTTCGGATTAACAACCGCACCAAGAGTCTTTACCAAATGTCTAGCGGTAGTCGCTGCACACATCAGAAGGCAGCAAATACATGTGTTCCCATATCTAGACGACTGGCTAATCAAGGCCCATTCGTTAATAGAGTGCTCAAATCACACAAATCATATCATACAAACCCTCTTCAAACTAGGGTTCACCGTCAATTTCACAAAATCAAAAATTCTGCCACGCAAGGTACAACAATACCTGGGAGCCATAATAGACACATCAAAAGGAGTAGCCACTCCAAGTCCACAAAGAATTCAAAATTTCAACACCATCATACAACGCATGTATCCAACACAAAAGATACAAGCAAAGATGGTATTACAACTCCTAGGCATGATGTCATCATGCATAGCCATTGTCCCAAACGCAAGACTGCACATGAGGCCCTTACAACAATGCGTAGCATCACAGTGGTCTCAAGCACAGGGTCACCTTCTAGATCTGGTGTTAATAGACCGCCAAACTTACCTCTCGCTTCTGTGGTGGAACAACATAAATTTAAACAAGGGGCGGCCTTTCCAAGACCCAGTGCCACAATACGTAATAACAACAGATGCTTCCATGACAGGGTGGGGAGCACACCTCGATCAACACAGCATACAAGGACAATGGAACGTACATCAAACAAAACTGCATATCAATCACCTAGAACTTCTTGCAGTTTTTCAAGCACTAAAAGCTTTCCAACCAATAATAGTTCACAAATACATTCTCGTCAAAACAGACAACATGACAACAATGTATTATCTAAACAAGCAGGGAGGGACGCACTCCACGCAGTTAAGCCTGTTAGCACAAAAAATTTGGCATTGGGCAATTCACAACCAAATTCGCCTAATTGCACAGTTTATACCAGGGATACAAAATCAACTCGCAGACAATCTCTCTCGAGATCACCAACAGGTCCACGAATGGGAAATTCACCCCCAAATACTGAACACTTATTTCAAACTCTGGGGAACACCTCAGATAGACTTGTTTGCGACAAAGGAGAACGCAAAATGCCAAAACTTCGCATCCAGATACCCACACAAACAATCCCAAGGCAATGCCCTATGGATGAACTGGTCAGGGATATTTGCTTACGCTTTTCCTCCTCTCCCTCTCCTTCCTTACCTGGTAAACAAACTCAGTCAAAGCAAACTCATATTGATAGCACCAACTTGGGCAAGGCAACCCTGGTACACAACGCTGCTAGACCTATCAGTGGTACCCTGCATCAAATTGCCCAACAGGCCAGATCTGTTGACACAGCACAACCAAAAGATCAGACACCCAGATCCAGCATCGCTGAATCTAGCAATCTGGCTCCTGAAATCCTAGAATTCGGGCACTTACAACTTACCCAAGAATGTATGGAAGTCATAAAACAAGCAAGAAGGCCATCCACCAGGCACTGCTATGCAAGTAAATGGAAGAGGTTTGTTTGCTACTGCCATATTAATCAAATACAACCATTACACACAACTCCAGAACATGTAGTGGGTTACTTGCTTCACTTACAAAAATCTAACCTAGCTTTCTCTTCCATTAAGATTCACCTTGCAGCAATATCTGCATACCTGCAGACTACCTATTCAACTTCCCTATATAAAATACCAGTCATTAAAGCATTCATGGAGGGCCTTAGGAGAATTATACCACCAAGAACACTACCTGTTCCTTCATGGAACCTAAATGTTGTCCTAACTAGACTTATGGGTCCACCATTTGAACCCATGCACTCCTGCGACATACAGTTCCTAACCTGGAAGGTGGCATTTCTCATCGCCATTACTTCCCTGAGAAGAGTAAGCGAGATTCAGGCGTTTACTATACAGGAACCTTTTATACAACTACACAAAAATAAAGTCGTCCTAAGGACCAATCCTAAATTTTTGCCAAAGGTTATTTCACCGTTCCATCTAAATCAAACAGTGGAACTTCCGGTGTTCTTTCCACAGCCAGATACCGTAGCCGAAAGGGCACTACATACATTAGATGTCAAAAGAGCATTAATGTATTACATTGACAGAACAAAGAACATCAGAAAGACTAAACAACTCTTTATTGCATTTCAAAAACCTCATGCAGGAAACCCAATTTCAAAACAAGGTATAGCCAGATGGATAGTTAAATGCATCCAAATCTGCTACCTTAAAGCTAAACGACAGCTGCCCATTACACCAAAGGCACACTCAACCAGAAAGAAAGGTGCTACCATGGCCTTTCTAGGAAACATCCCAATGCAAGAAATATGTAAGGCAGCCACATGGTCTACGCCTCACACATTCACCAAGCACTACTGTGTAGACGTGTTATCCGCACAACAAGCCACAGTAGGTCAAGCTGTATTAAGGACATTATTTCAGACTACTTCCACTCCTACAGGCTGATCCACCGCTTTTGGGGAAATAACTGCTTACTAGTCTATTGCAGAACATGCGTATCTACAGCGACAGATGCCATCGAACTGAAAATGTCACTTACCCAGTGTACATCTGTTCGTGGCATCAGTCGCAGTAGATTCGCATGTGCCCACCCGCCTCCCCGGGAGCCTGTAGCAGTTTGGAAGTTACCTTCAATTATTTATATATGTATCATCTCAACCTTAAATAAGTGCATACTTAGTCACTCCATTGCATGGGCACTATTACTACAATTCAACTCCTACCTCACCCTCTGCGGGGAAAAACAATCGAAGATGGAGTCGACGCCCATGCGCAATGGAGACAAAAGGAGGAGTCACTCGGTCCCGTGACTCGAAAGACTTCTTCGAAGAAAAACAACTTGTAACACTCCGGCCCAACACCAGATGGCGAGCTATTGCAGAACATGCGAATCTACTGCGACTGATGCCACGAACAGATGTACACTGGGTAAGTGACATTTTCATTACCTACTTCTGACGCAGGGACCCTCTCTATACCTCCTTTGGCCAAAAGAGCTTTGAATTCCTGTGGGGGGGGGGGGGGGGGGGGGTCAGGTAGGAAATGCGCCAGAGGAAGCTTGGATCACAAGGCTGTCAAGTGTGGGGTGTTGGGTGAGGAATTTCGGGTCTGTTGGCGCAGGCCGATGGCGGTGGGCAATCGTCCTATTCACAGGAACCCCTGTGCTGGGTCTGGACCAAGTAACCAAAAGGACATCCGTCAGTGCCTCATTAAAGGGGAGAAGGGGTTCTGATGTGGAAGACCTTGGCTGAATCACATAGGTTAGGATATTAGGCCAAACCTCCACAGACGGTAGCTCAAGGTCCAAGGCCTCAGCCACCCCTCTGACCACCATGGCGTATGTGGCGCCCTCCTCCATAGCCACGGTAGAGGGAGAGAGCATACCAGTGTGAGGGAAGGTGTCTAGACCACTGGCATCACCCAAATCCTGCACCCAGTCCATTTGGGGGTCAAGCTGTTATTCTAAAGTGTCCAGCAGCCCCCCTAAACTTCCCCATATCTATACCTGTAAGTATAAAGGCCTGGATCAACTCAGAGCCCATAGAGAACGGAATCGGTATCTAGCGACGTCTATCCGGGTCATCGGGTGTAAGAATAGGATTAACATAGTTTGTGGGCCCAAACAACGTCAGGAGCTTCAACCTCTGACCTGATGCTTGGGAAGGTCGCTGTGGCACGACCGGCGGATCTGGAATTGGATCCGTAGGAACCCTCCGTAGCCGAAGCTGACGACTTCAAACACGAGGGGGCCCTCACCAACTCACTTGTGCCCGAGGGCGTGCCGAAGGTGGTTCGGTCTTCCCAAAAATGAGGCGCATTGCCTCATAAAACTTTTAGCTGGGCAGGGGTGGCTTCAGCTCCCGGGAAGTCAGGGGAAGCGTAGGGCAGACCCAGATGAAGTCTCCGAGGACGGAGTCCTAGAGCGTCGGAGCTCCGCTCTTCCAGCGCTGCATCATCCAAGCAACAAGGTGAAGTCGAAGAAAATTTGTCCTTAGACTTCTTTTTCTTATGACTTGAAAGTACAGATGACTTCAAGAATGAAGAGTGGTGGTGACACCTCGGCCAGTCTCGAGACCTTCCTCTCAGACAAGACCAAGAGCGATGCGAGTAGAGTGTGGGGCTGCCATTAGCTTTAGGGACCACACTCGTAAAGCTTTCGGGTTCATGGCCTGACACTTGAAGCATGATTTGGGGTTGTGATCCCGCTCCAGGCACCAAAGACACACGAGGTGTGAATCCGTCACGATGACAATGGGTGACAGGAGTCGTAGGGCTTAAAAACCAGTCTTGTGGAACATCTCTAGACGCATCCACGACCTCGTCAAAAATCGGTCAACAAAAATGTCGTCGTAGTCAAAAAGTGACTGAGGTAGCTCCTCTCCAGATCTGCACGTAGGCTGGCCTGGAAAGTAAAGAACTGACGTATATACGACCGTGACGTCATCACAGCAAAAACAACGCCACCTGATGGCGCTCGGAGGTACTGCTCGAAGAAAAAGTCTCCAGATCCAGTGTGACGCTTGGCGGGAATTCAAAAGGTAAGCAATCTGCAACTAGAAGTCTCTATCGGGTGTGGGGGTAACCAGGCTAAAAATAGGGTACTTTCCCACAGTCTCCACTATTGTCCTCTCAGGCTTCTCAGAAAACAGCCTTCCTTGTGGCCATTACCTCTGCCCGCATGGTGAGTGAGCTGCAGGCTTGTCATCTAAGCCACCCTATATCTACATTTGTCCTGCCAAAGTGGTGCTTCGCACTAGGGCTTACATTTTGCCAAAAGTCCTGTTATGTAGGCCAGTCCATCACTTTGTCTACTTTTTACGTAACCCCACATCCTTCTAAGGAAGAGGAAAGACTTCATCGTCTGGCCCCATAAGAGTGCTGGCGTTGTACCTTGATAATACAAAGGAGTCCCGGGAGGATGATTAACTGTCAGTTATGTGGGTGCAAAGAAAGATCGGGCAGTGCAGAAGCAGACCATCTCCAGATGGGTTGTCCTCTGCTTGTTGTGCCTTGTCCAAGAAGCAACTCCCTGAGGGTTTGCGTTCTCATTCTACCAGAACTAAAGCTGTGACCACTGCATTAGCATGCAGAGTTCCAGTCCTTGATATGTCAGGTGGCGACATGGGCTGTAGGAAGCTGGCCTGGTGTTTGGTGAGCTTCTATGGTGTTATCACCCTATACTAGATCCAGGTATTCCCTATAAGTGAGGTGTAGTCAGTGTCTAGGAAGGCAGCCTCTGTAGAGGTATCTGAATGAGCAGCCAAGGCTTATCTAGGAGACATGCAAAGCTTATGCAATACCACTTAGTCGCACAGTACTTACACACAAGAAAGAACTACACAGTGTTATAAAACTAAAGGTATTTTATTTTAGTGACACAAATACTAAAATACTATATAGGCAATACTCTACTAGCAGCAAACACTATTATATACTCCTTAGTTGTCAGGAATGTGCATAGAAGATAATAGAAAACAGTGTAATAATAACAGACAATGGTGACCCTAGAGGGAGGCCAAACCATATACTAAAAAAATGGAATGCAAGTGATGGACCCCCACCCACGTAAGTGGAATCTGTAGAGGGGAGCTGGAGGAACTAGGAACCCCTAGAAGTAAGTACCAGAGTGCCTCCCTGTGACCTGGAGAGAAGAGGTGAGTACCTGTTTTTTTCCCAAACTCAGACACTTTGTGAAAGGACTGTGCAAGACTGCAAGAAACAGAAGATGGATCCAGACGGAAGAGGACCTGCAAATGGAGGGGACCAAGTCTAGTTCCAGTTTGAGTGTCTGGCTGGAGCAGGAGCCACTACCCACCCTTCTGGTGTGCAGGACCAGGTCGACGGTGAAGACCAGGAGTCGGCTATGCAGCACAGGAGCAGAGGAAGAGTCCCAGAAATGATGCAGTTGATGTCCCACATCAGAAGAAGAGTTGCAGTCCATCAGTGGTATGGAAAAAACACCAACAAGCTTTGGCAAAGGAAAGCGCCGCAGAAGAGAAGTTGCAGAGCTGCTGGGAACCAGGAAGGTCTGAGAGGACTCAACCCAAGAAGGGGAGTCCCAGGCAACCACCACCAGCAGTCAGGAGATCAAGAAGTCGTGGTTGTAGCCCCCACAGGCAACTCGCAGGCACAGGAGTCGCAGTGAGGCCCACTCAGCACACCTGAAAAGGAGTCCCATGTTGCTGAACCAGCAGGCAGGAGTTCACTGGCTGCAGGGAGGAGTGCTGGAGGGCGGGGATACACAGCCTGAAGATCCCTTGAAAGAAGAACCAACAAGCCTTGGTAGCGGTAAGAGTTGCGGTGCACAGGGGTACCGACCTGCAAGGAGAGGGAAAGGCTCACCACCCCCAAAGTTGGACAGCTGGTAGAGATGACCGAGGGGATCACCCAAGATCACCACCTGTGTTGCAGGATCCACGCAGAGTGGCAAGAGAGAGGATCCACACAGCTGTTCATCTTTGCAGTTGGTGCCTGCGGATGCATGGGAGTGACTCCTTCACGCCAAGGGAGATTCTTTCTTGCTTCCTGGTGCAGACTGAAGACTTGCCGCCCTCGGAGGATGCACAGCTGGGAAAATGTTGAAGTTGCTGGAAGGAGCTGGAGAAACAATGTTGCAGAGCTCAAGAGGGAGACCCTATACAGCCGTAAAAGGGAGATTGATCACCTAGCAGGGTGACCACTTATCAGGAGGGGGCTGTTAACGTCACCTGCCTGACCTGGTCACTCAGATGCTTTCAGAGGACTCTGAACATCTTTGATTTAAGATGGCAGAATCAAGTGGCCACCTGGAGGCGCTTTGGGCACCACCCCTGGGGTGGTGATGGACGGGGGAGTGGTAGCCCCACTTGCGCATGAATAGGCTGGACTCTGCTACCACACAAGTTAGGCACCGGGGCAGGGGAGGCAGGATATTCCTGGTACTTCAGAGAACCCTTCTGGAAACTTCTCCCAGCTTTTAAGAGCAGGGCACCAGGTTATAGAAATGGGGCTTTCAGACCCACTCTTCAGTTCACTACTGGACCTGTGGAAGGACTGCTTTCCTGAGTAGTGTCTGCTTGGAACTTTGAGACCAGCCCTGTTGTAGAGCCTTGCATCCCCAACTGCACATAGCATGTCAGAAGTGACTGCAAGGGCTGGTTTACCTGGTCTCCTGTTCTGAGCCAAGGGACGTAACAGGTTACCATCATTTTAAACTTGCACCTGGACCCAGCCTGAGTGAGTCTTGAACCCCCAAGAGGTCTCCATCCATTCTTGGACCCTTGGTTGTGCTGCTAAAGGTAGCCATACTCTAAAACTGAGGACTTGCTATTTCGAAACTTTAAACTCTAAAAATTCATAACCCCATTGCTACTGACTGCATTTTGAGGTTTTTTGTGTCAAATAATTTATTAATACGTTCTCTACGTTGGACATGGAGCCGTTTGACACCACCTAATGACGCGCAGGGGTACTGCTTGAGAAAAATCTCCAGATCCAAACTGACTCCTGGGGGAAATTCTAAGGTAAGGAATCCGCAACTTGATATTGTCTCTACCAGATAGGGTGTTACCAAAGGTAAGTAACTTGTCTTTCATGATACTTGGTAACCCTGCCTGAAATGTATGGTTATTTTATTAGTGTATTGTTAATGGGTATGTTCACTTTTGTACAGTGATAAATTTGCTAGTAGCTCGGATTATTTTCCTTGAGCAGAAGTAGTGCTCATCATAGAAAGAGTTGAAAACCACTGGCGTGGACCTTTTCTATTCATAGATTGTCTGTTGGAGAGGAGATTTTTCATTTCTAATAAGTGATTATTCATGTCTATGAAAAGCAACTGATGGTGAAGGACAGGCTGCAATGTAAACTGCATTTGGTGCTATATTTTAGTGCAAAAGGAGCCTTCCCATCAGTTTTGGATGCAAAGACACGCTGCACAAAAAAATAGCACTTGAAACGCAGCAGCCACTAACTTTTTGGTTTGCATTGTTCCCATTCGCTTGTGTTACATTAACTACATGCCCTTTGAAGCAAAATGTAAGTTCTGGAACTTCCCTGAACCAGTATAATGCAAAATTTTACAAGATCACGCATGGATGAAAAAACCGCTACACGAGAATAGTCTAAAGTAGCAGTGTTGCTATTGCTTCTCATGTGGCCTATCTCCTTCTCATTTCTCTGTAAAGGTTTCCTGGGGTGTAGGCAGAGCTATTCAGAGTTCTTTACATTTCTCATGGTAGAAAAGTAAACTTACCAGCAAGTATCTTTTCTCGACTGGCCTGTCATTCTGGCCTTTCACTGTTCTTTGGTGTACTTTCACAGGGCATTGCCGATTATGTTTTGAGCATCTTCATCTTGGGAGATACAGTTCCGGTCAACTGAAGCTAGCGCTTAGTATACTTGAAAATTTAATTGAAGTGCTGTTGGTCATTATGTGCTTAGGCAGCTATTTAAATTATAGATTAATTGGAAAGATGACGATAAAACGTTCAGTAACCTGCAGTGCAACCTTTGAATACCCAAAGTTAACAGTTTGGTGCCGTCACAAACGTACATTAAAAGTATGTCCATCATTCAGCTATTGATTTCTTAATATAATGGGCAACTTGCAATGCTATAAAGTAGTGGCGAGCAAAACATAACAATGTGCAACTTTAAGCATTTCTTTGGGGAGAAGGTTTGTTTCTGTGGTAAACGTAGCACATTTCATTCAAGCTATCCCAGCTCGCTAGCTCCCAAAATAATTGTTAGCTAATCGTACTCGGCATTACTGGCTGGTTATTCATGATTATTTTCTCCCGTGCTAATTTAATGTCTATATTGATTCATAGGGAGCACAACACATGGGAGCCAGAGAAGAATTTAGACTGCCCAGAGCTTATATCTGAGTTTATGAAAACCTACAAGAAACCGAAAGCAAGTGAGAATAAACCAAAGGAGAAAAACGAAGGCGCAAAGAGGAAAGCCACCACTCTTGGCAGTGAAGACCTAAAGGCCAAAAAGAAACGCGAGGTTTGGAAGACCAATTCTTGCTGTATTTGCACCCTTTATAAGTTTTTTTTTTTTTTTTTTTTTTTTTTTTTTTAAAGCTGAGTTGTTCAAACACGGAAAAACTCTAAATAAAGGTTGCCAGTTATGCTGTGCAACACGCAGCATAACTCCGGATACCCGCCCTGCTTAACTCTTGTTAAACTACCCATTATCTAGTGGCATTTGCAAATTTGTTTGGCAGGCATCGTGAGTTAGTGTGGGTTCAATGTTTCACATACAACTCTCGAATTGCAGTTTTTTCCCCCACTTTTGAGCCATAAAGAGAACTCAATTTTTAACTTGTTTATTCATTGTTTGTTTATTGAATACCCTTGATTCCCAACCCTCTTTTTACATGCAACACCCCCTCCTGCACACAGCTTTTTAATGATGGCAGGAGGTGGGAAAAGCTTTAAAAATAAATGCATTTAAGTAGGCCAAGTTTAAAACTAAGTTGTGGTTCTGGTTCAAACATGAAAAATCCTTAAATATTGGCAGTTATGGTTACCAATACATACAACACATAACTCCTGCCTCCCGCCATGCACTAAAGACCAGTTTGTCAGTGGCGTATAATTTTTAAAAAGCCATCAAGAAAGCAGTACGGAAGGTGTTGCTAGTTAATGCTTGCATTGGTAATAACTGACATACTTCAGTGATTTGTTTCACTCCCAGAACCATAACTCGCTTATTTCAGTGAATCTATTTGTACGTCTAGAGAGCAAGTGATATATATGCCTCCGCTCAATGTATATTCACATTAACTTTTTTCAGTTCCTTTGGACAGCAGGTCACATTAACGTGGTTCCTAAAGGCTGGCATTTGAAAACGTCAGTGACTCCATTTTGGTGTCACTTCTGTTTAGTTGCAAGGAAACGCCTTTTTGTATGGTCACCCTCCGAGTTTTTGGACTGGTGCTGCTGGCTGTTCAACACAGAGTGCACAGAGGCCTGCTAATCGGACCTCTCTGCCAGTGCCCTGACCCTAAAACCTGTCACTGTTTGGATTGCAGAACTGGTTGTGCCACCCTGGCTGTGACGCAAATAAAACAAGCCTGAGTCCTCCATTGCACACTGGAATAGCAGTTTGGAATTGCTAGCTCAACTTTGCCATTTTAAGGCAATGGCAAAAGCCAAACCTTCCTCTGCATTTCTCTAAGTAACCCCCATGGCAAGCCCTAAGGCGGAAGTCAGCATATTTCACTGGCAGAACATGCATTTTATATGTTTGGACAGTAAAAACCCAAAACTCTAGTTTTTACTGTGGAAGAACTTGGTTTCCCCACTGTTGATTGCAAGATTACACATGTACACCTCAACTGTGCTAATGCCTAAATGTTGGGGGCAAAGTTGGTTCTCCTAAGGTTTCAAACAACTCATTACAGTAAGCCTGTCTAGATTTTCTATTTGAAATCAATGGAGCAGGTTGTGGTGTGCAACTTTTACAGAGTTGACACTGTACTGTTAGTTTTCCAGCCCTTAACAGTTGCACAAGGAGCCTGACCCCAAGACCTTGTTCGGCCCTCCCGGGGAGACATGCTAATGACTCCTGGGAAAGATGACAATAGAAGCTTGTACTGGAGAGCAGTTACCTTCCTCCTGCAGGAAACCACACGCGTTATCCCAAAAGGGGAGCTTCAAAGAAGTGACTTTCAAGGGCAAATGGTGGGTAACACTTGGGATGGGGCTGTGCTCTATTGTTTAGGTAGTCAGGCTGGCAATAGGGACAGGGGAGGGGGAACATGTTGTCAGTTTTTTCAGGGGCGTGTAGCCCCCTTTGTAGCCATGTCTCTGGGTATGGCTAGGGAGCTCTGGACACAGAGATGGCTTCTGCCATGTTGGAATTGGGCAGAATAGTGCATTGTGGGCTAGTCAGATGGGTAATAAGAGGGAAGGGAACCTAGTAGCCCATCGAGATCTGAGGAAAGGAGGACTGCCCTGCTGAACTGTGGAATCGGCAAAAAGGCTGCACCAGTGTGGACTCAACCTGGTGGCAGGTAACGGAGAAGGGAACTGTGCCTGTTGTGTCCTGCTCGTAGAGAAGTCATCACTAGAGCGAGGCTGAAGCAGTGGACTCCAAGGGTCAGTTGGCTGACCTTCTTTTCGCAGCAAAGGGCCACAATAGGTGAATAAACCTGCTTGGGCAAATTTGTGGATCAGAATATTCACATCACTACAACCGCTGCCCTGTTTGCAATTGAGTAAAAAGTCCATGTTTACTTTACCGTTTCAAATCTATACCTCCAGAACCCCCCAGTTAAACCTTTTCGTGTGGTGTTTAAAAATACATAAAAATATAACCCATATTTATAAAGTGGTGTCGGATTTCTCAGTGTCTGTTGTATTCTATCGTTCTGGTGCTGTTCAAATGATTTACCCTAATTCCTTTGAGTAAGGCTTGCTGCTTAGAGCACAGCTACCTATGGTTGAGCTACAAAACCTAACCTACTGGTCCTAAAGGGGTTGGTAAGTATATTACATAGTGAGGTTGCACAACATATAATTCACCCCATCCCCCACACAAGTGAACTGTCATTTTTCTTTCTGCAGGCCTTCTGCTTGCTGTAAAATATCTGTTTGATATCTTTTGTAATTCTGTGGAGAGGATCTACGCAAATATAGTGGCAAAAACCATTTTGCAGTAAACGTTAATGAATCTTAATTTCTCCAATTTTTTTCCCCCCTCATTCACAGAGTAGCGACATTGCGAGGGGTTTTGAACGGGGTTTGGAGCCTGAAAAGATAATTGGTGCCACGGACTCCTGCGGCGATCTAATGTTCCTGATGAAATGGTGAGAGGTTCCACTGGTGCGATAACGGGGGTAGCGAACCCTGCACATACTGAGTGATCCAATGATACAAGGAGTGGCGTTGTGTTTGAAGATTAACTGCTTGTTGCTACAGTGGACACATAATTAATACTTAATACTCTAATTTAGAAACCATATGCAGTCCCTGTCTGTCTTGTTCCGTGCTTAAAAAATAATTCTGTAATGGTTTTCTTCTGTTTTTTTTCTTTTTTTTCTTCCTCCAATAAAACATTTTGTTTTATTCTCAATTCTGCATTAATAACAATTAGGGCTGCAAGTGAGGTTGTATATTGACAATGTAAGAGCTGTATGCGAATGTAGCGATGGGTGGGGGGCGGGAGAAGCAGTCAAGGCAAGATGAGCCATACCAGAGAGAAGACAGCATACAGGCTCAACAAAAAACATTTCAGGTTGAGAAGGAAAGAGATGCCTCAAGGCTCAAATGGCAGCACTTCTTCAAAAGAGGAGAAATTTCAACAAGTCCCTGTGAGTTTTGAAACCCTTCAAAGCCAACAAGGGAGAAAGTTGTTGAGGATGAGCAAGTTCAACTACAGTGACCAACTTCAGCTGAACTTGAAGGAGCGGAAGAAGAAGTCTTTGAGCACGGGCTGTACAAACCGGGTGTTTAAGGATCATGAGAGAATCGAGGGTAAGCATAAAGACCTTGACTCAGATTCATGAAATGAGGGCATAGAATCCTGCCTTTCAAGACCATCCCCACCAGATGACATGGCAATATGCAAAGCAAGGTACAAGTGGAGGAAGGGCTCCTGAAACCCTTTGTACATTACAAAGTAAGAACAAGTATTAACTTATATTCCTGAGCATTGTTGCTCAAGGTAGGGAAGAGTCATCAGAGCCAGTAACGTGAAGGAATGTAACTCCATGGTTGGAGAAGAAATACAAGCACTCGTCTGACGACTCTCTTGTACATTAAGAGCATTGCAGTGGTGACCTCCATGATTGTGGCCACCTCCAGAAGAAAAGGCAGTGCCACAAAATCGAGACCTCCACCAGAAAAAAAAGCAAAAGGGAAAGATGTGGAGCACAAGGTTGACGGCAGTAGCCATGCAGTGGAGAATTGCCAACTCAAATGCACTCCTTTAATGCTGTGAGCATAAACAGTGAGGAAATAGGAGAAATGATTAAACACATACCTTAAAAATACACGTAGAGTACAAACTTGATTATAGAAGAAGGCAGGGCCATCTCGAGCACCGGCTTTAATTCTGCTTTAGACACCACTGGTATGGCAGGCAGACAACAAAGCCAAGGGAGTACCCACTGGAGATGTACATGGCTGAGTTTTACGCTGGTAACATGAGGTGCAGGGGAAATTTATCACTACTCCAATCACACTTCATTTGTGTATGGTGCAGCCGTTGATGAAACCCTACAACAAATCAAAAAAAAGTTGAAACTTGTGCAGTTCCGCGCAAGGTAAAGGGAATTATCCTAACGAAACTGTCTAGAAGAGGAGGCTTCCAAACTTCGACAGGGCACTGCAGACGTCCTACTTCAAGCGGATGCACATCAATCAAGGACCCCACAGTGGCAATTTCAAACAATACCTTGGCAGCCCTTTTGTGGCAGAGGTAAGGGAAGGACCAAATTATGGTCGACTCTCACCCATAACAAAGGGCAAAATTCCGGACCATTAAATGATGGAATAAGTCAATATGTGAAACCAGACAATTCTTTAAGCTCAAAACTGGGTCTACAGGTATGTAACCATTTCAGTTTTTGACATTTCATTTCGTTTTAATAGCTGAAGGAAGCAAGGTGATAAAACACTTGCCATTAAACACAATTGTGTTATGTCGTATTAGTCTTTGCTGAACGTTTTTGAATGAAGAATATCCGTTCGGCAGCATATACCACTTCATGGCTCGGCCTCTTTGAGATTTATGGTCTGCAAGGTCAGGCGAAACGCGTAGTTTCTCTTAGGCTGGCATTTGCTAAATAACATTTATGAACGAGCACTCCTTGCAGTGCCCATGTCTGCTGCGAAGTGTAAAGCGGATTTAATTTTATATCGTAACGTGAATAGGCACACCCATGCACTCATGAGTACCTACTACTGTAAGGCTGCCTGTCCACAAATTGCGGCACTTTAAAAAAGAGTATAGATAGATTTTAGCCTTTTTCATAGCAATGTTCCTACATGCTTCAATGGGAATTTGGTTTAAGAGCAGTTTCTAGTGCCCGAAAAAGTCTGTCACATAAATTCTAAGGAGCAGTCAATGCTTGCATTTCTCTGGTTAACCTTCCACATATTTCCGAGTGTCTCTCACCCTCTCGGCCCCTAACAATTTCCGCTCAGTGGGCTGTCCCATAGAGTGTGAAAGAAGGTGCCCCTTCTCACTCTTCTGTTTTCACTTTTCATTGTTTGCTCATCCAAATATAAACATATTTTCCCTAGTGTAGTACACCCTGCATAGAAACTTGAGCTACTTTCCTAGGAAATCTGTGGGCCTGCGTTTATGATTATGAATGTCTGCTGTTATCCGTGATGAAAAGATACATATACCAGGCAATTCATATTAATTACAGTTTAGGAATGCTAATGCTTGTCTTTTATGCTTTGCAGGAAGGATTCTGATGAAGCTGATCTAGTGCTGGCAAAGGAGGCCAATGTGAAATGCCCGCAGATTGTGATTGCCTTTTATGAGGAGAGACTAACCTGGCACGCCTATCCAGAAGACACGGAAAAAGAAGCAGCAAAAAGCTAAAAGTGCCCTGTTTGGCAATTGTTTTACCTGTATATACATTCCCTCAGCCCCTTTTATATTTTTTTTGTCTAGGCCCGTTTCCTTCCCCTCCACCTGAAACGCATTTGGCATTGTGCTTTTATTGGTCTCCTTAAGGAGAACACTTTATTTTTCATGTGACTTTCTAAGGGTTTGATTCATTGTAAAATGTCATCTGTAGTGAAGATGGACTTTTGTGTACTGTAATGATCTTTCCTTCTAGCACCAACCTTGCCATCACGCCTTCTGAAGAAACACATTTTAGACTTTTAGTGAATTTCCGTCCCTTTTTCACTCGTTTTATGCTGTGACTTTTTTTTTTCTACAGTACTTGTCACAAGTGTGTGGCCTGCAGGTATGAAACTTTACACGGGGCCTGCTAATAGCAACATAATATACACCTTAATCCTTTTAAGACTCGTTGGTTTTGGCATATAAAAACTCAGTCAGTTGGAACTTTTGGCCTTCTGTTTTTGTGGGGCTTAGGCAAGTGCCCTTTAGTGTGGTGCCAGTAAAGATGTCTCATAATGCAGTTAATTAAGGAATTGTGTACCTTTGTGTGTGATTAGCTTGACTGAACCTTGAAGCTTTAAGTGCTGAAGTGGAACTGTATTAAGAAACTTTAGGGGTCGAAGGCCTTTTTGCTTTGATAATTGATTTGAACTATTAACATTGAATTCCTAACTCTAAGCGTTAATAAGCACACACCAGGCAAAGTTTGTCGGGGAGGGCGCTGTGAAATAGCCGCTTAAAGGAAGCTCTGTCCTGCCGACAGGTATTCTAAACTACTTTTTTCTGCAATTGTTTTGACAGCCATCAGACAAGAATTGGTCTGTTGACTGATTTGGGGGGGGGGGGGTTTGAAGTGATCATTGTGACAGTACCCCTTGCCTAGGATTACAAGCAGTGCTAACGATACATTTGGACCCACTTATGAGACAATTCTCCTTTTCGCGCCAGGTGCATAGGTCAGTATTGTAGAATTTGTGAGGAAAACGAAATCTTTTTGGAAAAGGTTCTTATTTTGCATTGGACTTGGCTTTTGCATCAGTTGTTGGTCTCTTCTTCAGGTCTGATTTCACTTAGCAACTGCTTAAAAGCTTCGACATAGCTAAGAAAGTTAGTTCATCTAGTTTTCTTTTAACACGTTTGTGTTTGTACAGATCTGTCAACAAGGATATAAGACGAGCAATTGTGTAGATATTTGCCGAACATGCCCAGATTGATGTTTCCCTTGTCTTGCAGCTTTGCATCCCTTTGGCCTGTGTTGCTTGGTAGTGGAGTGAACTGTTGGTACTCCAGTGCGGTTTCCCCTCACCCTATGAAGTGTTTAAGGTGTGCATGATGAATAGGACTTCTTGTTTCGCCTTTACCATTGCAGATCTTTTTGTAGTGAGTAAAGGTGAGTAAGTTTTGCACAGGCCCACTTGCAAATTAACCAGGTCTTTTGGTTAAGTCTTGCAAATTTCTATCTATTTATATGTATATATTTTTTGTAGCCACTTAGTTGGGAAAAACTAGCAGGCTAAAAGTAGCTGACTGGCTATCTCCAGATGCTGGAATGCCTTGGTTGCCCTTAACCAAGTAGTCACTTGAAGAGCCGCAAACAAAGCTTTAGAATATGAACTAGTGGAAATACCTTAGTTCATTTGCTCAGTATTACAAACGTGGGTCCGTTTATTATGCCAAGCACTTTGACTCATGCAGAGTTTGCTTGATTGGAGGTTGGTTTAAATCGTATTGGGATACACATTGAAACGGAAGCCTGGCATTGTTAAGGTTGGTTGTGCTTAAGATGTTATACTGACATTACCCCAGCAATGGTGTAGCGTTTGATTGAAGTTTCCAAGTTGAGTCTCAGCTACACCCCTCCCTCAAGCTGAAATATATATATATTTTTTTATTTCACTTTACTCTGCTTTTTTTTTTTTTTTTTTTTCAGATGTCTGTGGTAATCTGTAAATCCTTTGAACTTTTGTAAGTGATCGTCCACTGAGGACTGGTATGAACACTTAATCTTTTCCCTACAAAAATGCTGACATAAAGCAGAAGATAGGGCAAAGAAATTCCATGTATAATTTTTCTAACAATATTTTAAGAACTCTTAATTTTCTCTTGCTGACCTTCCCAAACTTGCCTTGGTTTTTGTTTTTAAACCAATCCTATTTGTTTACCTAAAACCTAGGAACTTTCGAGCGTAGCATTAAATAGCTATCATTTTAGCAGTATTATTGCTAAAGTTAAATTTGTAAACTCTAATTATTGAGCTGTGGATTTTCATAGGGACTGCGAGAAAAAAATAATTAAACATTCGTTGCTCCTTGAGATATGCCAACCATGTATTCAGATTCTAATGCTCTCCTGCTGCTAAACCACTTTCTCCATATCTTTTGATCTGTTCGGTGCGTGCATGCCTTTCCTCTTGGAGTCGTGAAGCTTTCAGAGATGAAGCAATTTAAGTACAATTACATTGCAACACTAATCGCCAACTTGACTAAATCATTGAACTGACTAGTATATATGTCAACTCCGTTTCCAGAGTTTTTTGTCAAGATGGTATACTTTGCCTTTACAAGTAGGTTGGTTCTTGGCAATCGTCTTGTAGCGTAATGGCTGCTGAGCTTTTTTTTCTCTTAATTTGATATGCGTTTTTTGACTATCAAGATATTCTATTCAAGGAATGCACTTGGAGCGCCATTACTAACTTTTCTTCCCCACCCAACAACACTCTGTCCCTTTCACTGGGGTCCTTTTAATTTTCTTTTCAATTTTTATTTTATTTTCATATTGTCCATGCTCTACTCAGTCTACCCATCAAGTTACAGAACATTGTAATGTGAAAGACCCTAACCGGTACACCAGCACTACAATTTACTTAACATGACTGCAAGCTTCTCAGTTTACCACCTCAGTTAAAGGTCCCGTATCAAATGCCACGTGAAATCTTACTGTGTCATATGAGAACTTGATCTGTGGATGTGTGTGGCTTTGCAAAACTTCCAGTTTCATGTTGTGCTGCTAGAAGGTTGTTGCAGTGTTGGTTGCTCTGTCAATGTTCATTTAAGCATGAGGGGCAGATCTGCTGGCGTGTTAACCAGTCAGTCCTGAAAGCATATTTGTATGACTGGTCAACAGTCGGAATAAAAAAAATTTGTGATAATAAATGTATTGCAATTTTACCACGTATAAAATCGGTTTTAGTTTTTTCCTCTACTTGCACGAATGGGAGCAAAGTTGCTGTACCAGTTGGGGATGTAGTGATTCTTACACACTCATCGTAATTCTATACAGGAATCCTGTGAGTGGATCTGAAATCAGTGATCGAAAAACTGCACATCGGGAAACAGGGTGGTCTTTCAGTCCTGTGGATGCATGCATCTTTGTAGCTTTAAAGGAAGCTGTTGTCGCTGATATTCAGAAGAAACACTCTCCAGTACACGTAGGACAATACCGTTTGTCGAGCAATCATTGTTCATTGTCCTGTTAATGTAGCTTTGTACAAGTTGCATTTTGTTAATCAGCATAGGCAATCTAGTGTCCAAGTACTTTTTCAGAATTCTAGTCTGCGGAACCTTGCCATGCTGGGCCAGCTTAACCTGGTCTGCTCAAAGGGTAATTGTAACATGGTTATTTGGAAATCAAACATTTTTTTTTCAACCTTGACAGTATTACTTTTATAAAGCAATCTTGTAATGTGTGATTTTTTTCTCTCTCTCTCTCTCTCTCTCTCTCTCTATATATATATATATATATATATATATATATATATATATATATATATATATATATATATATACATAATCTCCTAATCGTGTTTAGATGATTGTTCATCTGTGAGCAATCATTTTGCCCATTTTGTTTATTGAACAAAGTGCTGACCTTTTTAGTATACATTTCCGTTAAAAAAAAAAATAAAGTAAATCAAAACATTTTTTTGCAGAAGGTTATTTTATTGTGTCCCAGAAGTTGACTTTTTCCCCCCTCAGTGAGTTTTCTAATTGTTTGTGATCTGATCAAATGCGAAGTATCATCTTTCCTTTCTTCAACCCCTTTTAGTCCAAGCTCGAATTCATCTTTCCCACAGTTGGCGAAGTTCATATACCAAACAAAACACTAGCTGAATCCTTTACATGATTTTAAGGATCAGCAAGCTGCTGTTTAACTGTTCAGTGGCATGTGTGGCTGTAGATACACCTGCTCTGCATACTCCTGCCATCTAGTATTGGGTTCAGAGTGTTGCAAGTTGTTGTTCTTCGAAGAAACGTTTTTGAGTCACGGGATCTAGTGAATCCTCCTTTTCTGTGATACTGTGCATGGGCATCGACTCCTTTGTTGGGTTGTTTTCTCTCTGTGGGTGGGTTCGGATGAGTCTCTTCACTCTGATTCACCTCGCTCCAGTTTCCAAACCTTTCTTTACCTTTCTTTACCAAGGACGCCGGACCGCCATTTTCACCCATGGCTGGTTCTGTAAAGTGGGCCTTGGATGCCCCGCCCTCCGGCTCAGGACCGAAAATTGCCAAGACATTGTTTTCGCCATCCGACCTCCGACACCGAGATGAACAAGCTCCACCTCCGCTCTGACAGGACAACAACTGCAAACCTTTTTGTAGAAAACCAGGGATTCAATGTCTTCGGCGCTGAAAGACTCTAGTCCTTGGGTCACACCATCTTTTGTTGAACCCATTTTGGAGACCATGGGCTCTCGTCAGTGCTGCCTCCACATCCAGGAGGGTACAGGGCGCATTATTGCTCCCCCACCTATCACCTTCAAGAGGAAACTATCCTTTCAGGAGGTTTTGGATACTTCACCACCTCCAAAGAAGCCTTAAGGACAAGGCAACACCTGCTTTTGACAAGCCTTTTTCCTCTTCCTCTTGTTCCCAAACACCTTCTTCACAGCCTCCACTTCCTGCTTCTGCTCCACCCCCCACCCCCCTCCTCCTCCTCCTCATTCACCTGATCTAACACCACAGGGTTCCCCTTTATTCAATGGGGGAGATTTGGGTGAGACACAGCAGAACCCAGATCCATGGGACAAACATGACTCCCAAGTCCATGATTGCCAAAGATCTGGATTTATACCCCACACAACCCTCATCGCCTGAGGATACCACATCCGACCCTCAGGTTCTAGCTCGAGCAGCTGCTTTCCACAATGTTGAGCTGCACAGGCACCCCATTGAGCAAGACTTTCTTTTCAGTACCCTAAAGTCCACACATAGGGACATCCAGATCCTCCCCCATGCTCCCTGGCATGCTTCGTCATGAAGGCAACTTTTTTTTAAAATAAACCAGTCTGCTATAGGGTTGTCACCCCTGGAATAGACAAAAAATACAAGGTTGCTCCCTCTGATCCACTTTACATAAGATCACAGGTCCCACCAGATTTAGCTGTTCCTATCACTACAAGCAAACAAGCCAATAGTCAGGCCACAGGAGACTCTATTTCCCCAGAAAAGGAGAGCAAATGTTTGATGCTGCATAGCCAACTCACAGGCTTTACTTGGGAGCAAGCAATCACTGGTTCATAGCCAACTCACAGGCTTTTCACTGTGAGATGGAGTAGTTCCTCCAGTATTTCCCAGATGAGCACCGAAAAAGGGGGCAACTGATTGCCACAGAAGGGCAGACAATTGTTAACTCCTTCAAATGTGCCCTAGATGCTGCAGGCACAGCTGCATGCAATATCTACACAGCATCCTAGTAAAGAGACGTGCCTGGCTTCGATGCTCAAGTTTTAGACCAACGGTACAACAAGCTGTACTCAAAATGCCCTTCGACAAGGAGGATCTTTTTGGCCCTCAAATGGACTCCACCCTTGAGAAGCTGAAAAAAGACACAAATACTTCAAAAGCCGTGGGTGCTTTACAGTCCACTCCAAAGAAGTACTTTTCGTCCCCCCACATACAGAGGTGGTTACAAACTGAGAAGTACAGAGGCCTCCACCTCTTGGGCCAGGCCTGCTTCCAGTTCATACTCTTGAGTTTTCAACAGAAGAGCCTGTATAGGTAATAACACCCGAGATCGAGGCAAGATGCCACCACCAGTACCTATACATCAACATCTAAACAGTGACTACCTACGCCTTCCCACCCCCTACTCCACACCTTTTGTGGGAAGACTTCAACATTTTCCGTACACAATGGGTCAACATCACTTCAGACCAATAGGTCCTTTCTGGTATCCAACAAGGTTACTGCCTGTTGCTCATTACCACTCTTACAAACATTCTCTCCCCCCTGCTCTCACAAGATCAATCAAGAACACCACCTTCTTAAAGAAGAGGTACAACCCCTTCTTCTCAAAGGGGCCATCAAGTTTGTTCCACTACAACATCAAGGAACAGGAATATACTCCATATGCTTCTTCGTTCCCAAAGAAAGACTGCTTTTTCAGGCCCATTCTGGACCTAAGGCCCCTAAACCACTACATTCTATCAGAACACTTTTACATGGTTACTCTTCAAGATGTTATCACCCTCTTACAAAAGGGTGACTTTTTGGTGGCACTAGTTCTAAAGGATGCCTACTTTCATATCCCCATCCGCCCTGCATGCTGCAAAAATCTGATTAATAATTGCAGGCAAGCACTACCAATTCAACGTTCTTCCACTCTGAGTCACCACAGTTCCCAGGATTTTCACAAAGTGCTTAGCAGTAGTAGCACATATTAGAAGACAAAACATACACGTATTCCCCTACCCAGATGACTGGCCCATCAAAACCAACACGTTATCACAATGCCACTCAGATGACAGTGGACCTTCTTCACGTTGGGGCTCACATTCTGCTTCTTCAAATCCCACCTTCAACCTCTTCAGATACAGCCCTATCCAGGAGCTATTCTCAGTGCAGAATTGGGTATAGCGTACCCCAATCTGGCTCGTGTTCACAACTTTCAGTCTCCTCCCTTGATTGCGAAAGACTTAATCACAGATGATCATGACTGTGATGCACCTCTTAGGGATGATGGCCTCCTGTGGTATTATCCTACCACTATTTGGTGGTATGTCTATTCCCTGTGTGACGTCAGACGTGCTACCCCAACTGCCACCACAAATTTGCACAGACTCCTCACGAGGGCTGCAGCCTCTGTCCTGTCTTCCAAAGGGCCATCAAGAAGAAGACTGCAGTGCATTTGCACCAAAAACCCTTAATGTACGCTGAAGGCAGAAGCTGGAAAACTACACCCTCATGGCCAGCACTCTGAGGCGCATGTTACACTGAAGGATGCCACCCTGTCCATCAATGACCAATTTGAGGAAGTAGGAGACAGCTCATGGAGAAGGATCGAACGTCTAAACTTACTTGACTAACTCCAAAAAAAAACAGGCAGCGAAGGATGCCAGGAAGAAAAGACCCAGGTAATAAAAATGCTGAAGAGGTCTGAGCCTAAGCAATAATAAGTCCCACACGGTATCCTTGACCGAAGGTCAGCTGAAAATAAAGGAGCTGCTTGGATCCCGACTGAGGAACACTGATGCAGGCAAGACTCCATCAAAACCCTCGGCGATACCATCTGCTCAAGAGGGAGCAAGAGTAAAGACCAAGGCTTCAAGATGGCCGAACCACCCAGGAAGAGACCTTTGCCTATGCTTGAAGCAGAAGACAAAAATGCTCAAGGTCTAGAGGAAGAGAAGTTGGCTTGAGGCAGAAAGGGCAGCACTCCTGCAAAGTAAAAAAGCTCAACAAGTCATTAAAGGATTTTCGGTTCCCGCCAAAGCAATCAAGGTCCTAAAACACCAAGGATGACCAAGCTGCCTTTAGCAACACCAGAGCCACACGAAGAACAGGAAGAGTTTAACAAACTCGAGGAAGCATAAGCGGCAACAGGATTCGACGAAGTCATGGCACAATCTTGATGTTGATTTTCCCCGAAGAAGGAGTGGACAACTACCATTGAAATCATCACCGCCAGACCTCTCCATGTAAACAACCTCATTAAAAGGGCTGCCTAAACATATGGAGTCCAGCTGGAGTAAGAAAAGTGAGACTTGTGTTTTCTCCTCTAGATCCGAATGCCAGTCAGCAAAGGGAACCTATGTCTCCCAATGCTACCCAGCATATTGGATCAAGGGAAGGAGGTATTTTGGGAACCTTCCACTGCTAAAGCTTTATCACCCAGAGTAGAAAAGAAGTACAAACCATCTACTGAAGACCCGAAATACGTGCAGGGAAATGCCCCAGCTTACTCTATCATTGTAGCAACTAAAAGAAAGTGGAACAACGCACACACCGCCACAGGCACACTACCTGAAAAGGCTCTAATGTACTGTTAAATAGGTATAGCTACCACCAAGGGGATGAGATAGAGTTCCTCATGCAGCACCTCCTAGAAGAGTGCAAAAAGAGGACTAAGGCAATTAGGCAAGAGAGCCTAAACATAGCCAATACATGCCTAAAATCAGCTTTGGGTGCTGCAGACACTGCCAGCAGGCAGATGTGAACAGGCACAGGAGTAAAGAGACATGCTGGTCTCAGAGTGCCGGGGTTCAAGCCAGAGGTACAAGTCCCTGTAATCAATATGTCCTTTACAGGAGATGCCCTGTTAAGACAGGTAGTCGATGACTCCTTGCAACAAAGAAAAACTGAGAACAAAGCAGTGGGGGTTCTATAATACAGAGGCTCATTCAGAAAGGGAGGAAACACAGCTCAAGGACCCACTGACAGTGCTTTTCACATTAGGGCAGCAACCGCAAGGCACCTCACACCAGATCACGTATCAACAGTGGCAACATCTAGCTAGATGGTCCTTTTGTGTGTGAGGAAAGAGAATGAGGACAAACTCCCCAAGTGACTTGCCCAACAGTCCTTGCCCCAACATAACTCCAGTGGGAGGCAGAATAAAAAACTACCCCCAGGAGTGTGAAACAATTACCTCAGACAAATCGTGATACAGTGCAGATACTGCATAGAATTTACTGAGGAACCACCTCCAATTCCCCCCAAAATAAAGAAATTTCAAGGGGAAGAGATCATACAACTAAGGAAAGAGGTGAAAGCAGTCTTGCAAAAAAAAGACAGCCATCGAAAGGGTAGCAACACAGGAACTAAACAAGGGAAGCTATTCTTACTTCCTGGACCAGTCCTAGACCTCAGACACTTAAACAGATTCATTCCTACTCAAAACTTCAGGATGACAACACTACAAAGAGGTGTACCACTTCTAAAGAAAGGAGATTGTATGGCAACCTTAGATCTAGAGGACGCCTATCCACACATCCCAATGAATCAAAGACCCAAGAAGTATCTCAGGTTTGTTTTAGACAAGGTGCACAACCAGTTTACAGTGTTGCCTTTCAGCATAAAATCAGCATCATGGGTTTTCACAAAGTGACTCACTACAGTTGCAGTGTACCTAAAAAGGAAGGGTATCCATTTATACCTATACTTAGACAACTAGCAAGTAAAGCTAAAATCAAAGTAGAAGTGCTGAAAAGACATTCAAACAGTAATCACCATAGTAGAACCTCTGGGATTCTCAATATACCACAAAAAGTGGTCACCACAACCAGAACAGGAAAAGGTGTTTCTGGGAGTGACCCTAAACTCGACAGCTCGAGCACACCCTGTCCAGAAGAGGGCACAGATGATTACCGAGCTAGTTCCCCTATACCAGAAGGGGCTGCCCTAGACTGTGAGGACAGTCATGAAACCAATGAGCATGATGGTATGCACACCGCTCAGAACACATGCGACCTTTCCAAGAATGGATCTGCAACAAATGGTCAAAAGCTTCCGGGAGTTGGGAGGTTCTAGTGGTTGTCACAGCAAACATACAGAAGGAAGCACAATGATGGAAATCCAAGGATGTGATGGTAGGAGACTATTCAGGACACCAACTTCAACAGTGACAATCTCAATGGATGCATCCCACAAGGGTTGGCCGGCACACATGGGCAACCTGAAGGTTACGGGGACAATGGACCAAAACAGATGCTCCAAAACGCATCAACTACCTAGAAGTAAAGTTTTCCACATCTGAAGGCATTCCAAATGCACATCACAGGTCAGACTGTGTTAAAACAATCAGACAACACAACAACGATTCACCCTGAGCAAGCTAGCCAACAAGATATGGCAATGAGCAGTACGAAGGAAGATCAAACTGCAGGGAGTCCGCCTAGCAGAAAAACAAAACACAGAGGCAGACAAGCAGCTCCCCCAAATGGTAATTAAATGAGACACTGGGGAAAATAGTATGGGCCTGGGGAAGACCTGAAATAGACCTGTTTTAAAAACAAAGAATGTAAAATGCCCGTGCTTTACCTCCATGTTTTAACTCCACTACCAGAAGGAAATACCCCATCAATAAACTGGTCAGGGAGATTTGCTTATGCCGTTCTCCTATTACCGAAGATGCTGGAGAAAGCAAGACAATCAGGGATGCATCTCATCCTCATAGCACCACAATGGGCCAGACAAACTTGGTACTCAGACTTACAAGAGATGTCCTGGGGCTAAATGATAACAATCAAAGCAGACAAGGATCTGTTAAGTTTACCACCCAGAGCCAATAACAATCAGCCTAGCAGCCTGGCTCCTGAATATTTAGAATTTGGACACCTCCAACTGCTGCCCAGAACAATGGAAACCCTCAAGAAAGCCTACTGCATAAAAACGGTATGCAGCAAAATGGGGAAGATACATTCACTGGTGCACAAATAACAGGTTTTTGGTGTCAAGTACAACACAGGAAACTGTCAACTTTTCTCATCTGCGAGATACAGGGTTAACCTATCCATCCTTAAAGGTATATCTGGCAGCTCTAATAGCCTATACTAGGGGCGCTCCATGTAACCGCTTCCTCACATTCCCAGTGGTGAAGAGATTCTTAGAAGGAGATCAAATTGCTCCACCAAGATCAGTTCCCAACACCATTGTGGAACCTAAATACAGTGCTAATGCAGTTAATGACGAAGGCCTTTGAACCTATGCACAAAACAGATCTATAATCACTAATGCTTAAGACAGCATTTCTAATCGCAGTCACATCGTTAAGCTGAGTAAGTGAACTGCAGGCACTAACAATACAGGAACCATATACACCAAGTACACAGGGACAAGGTAACTAACCCACAGTTTATGCCAAAGGTGGTAACCCAGTTTTATGTTACCTAAAGTATTCAGCTGTCCTCTTTCTTTGAAGAGCAGACAGAAAGAACCTTTGATGTAAAGAGGGCTTTAATGGACTATCTGCAAGAAACAAATGATTTCTAAAGGAAATCCGTTATTTGTCTCATTTGCCAAAGCAACCAAGGGTTCCCCAGTAACTAAATGAAGACTTTCAGTATGGACTGTGGAAGCAATGCAGACTTGCTAATCTTGAGCAGGGATGATAATGCCCACATGCCAAAGATCCCATTCAACATGAAAAAAGGGCACAACAATTGCATTCCTAGCAAATGTACCAATGGAGGCAGTCTGCTCAGCAGCAACATGGTGTTTAAAAATTGGGTTTCTAGTTGGCAGAGGTATGCACCCTGTCCAATTAGGTACCACAGTCTTAGTCCGGGAAAGTCACAACAGAACCTAAATTATCCTGTGCTCACCCTCTGGTAGCTTGGCACAGAGCAGGCAGGCTTAGCTTAGAAGGCAAAGCAAAAAGTACTCCACACCAGTTTAGGAAAATAGATAATATTTATCTGAATAAAATAAGACCGAAACAACACAAATCCAATATGCACAGGTCAAGATACCACTTTTTAAAGGTTTAAATGAGTCTTAATCCGTAAGAATCAGAGATTGTATCCTTTTAATACACAGTACCTGGAATGTGTCAGAAATTATGATGGAGAAGAAGAGATGCGTTGAAGTAAAGTGATGGCATTTTTTTTTTTTTTCGGCACGACAATGGTGCATTGTTTCATTCCATGCTGCAAAGCGATGCATAGGTTTCCAGGAGCGCAGGCTTGGTTCTTCACTGGGATAGTTTGACACCTAGGGACGGTGCATGGAAAGCCCAGAATGCGTTGAGCAGAGAAAACAGGCGCTGTGTCGATCCGGCAGGTGTTGTGGTGATCTGCTGTATTTTATTTCAATCCAAGCCCTTGGGGAGCACTTGAGGAGGAAGGCAAAGTCCTTCCAGCAGAATTGGGGGAGGAAGTTGGGGGCAGCAGAGCAAAAACAGCCCAGAAGTCCTTCCAGCAAAGCATTCCAGATAAGTAGCCAGGCAGTCCCTCTGACAGTCCAGTTGTAGGTCCAGAAGTGTATGATATGGTGGAGTCACAGACCCAGTGTATCTATATATCCCCAAAAGTGCATTTGAAGTGGAGGAAACTTCAAAGAGAGGTTTTGAAGTGCCAAAGGTCCCCTTTCAACCAAACCGTGGGTGGTGGTGGTGGAGGGGGGGTGTTTATCAGTCAGTCCTTTGTGTGAGGGCAGGCCACTGACCTTTTAAGTGCAGGGATGTGGAATTCCTATGGGACATCTTGTTTGGGGTCAAGGGCTACAAGTTTTTATGTTTACTTTGTCCTTGGGACAAGTAGGCCCAACCCCCTGCAGCACAAACCCTTTGGCTGCCTGATTACAGAGAGTGGAACTCTCTGCAGTTGAGTTAATGTGTTTCCAAAAGATAATGCTGTTCGAACTTGTATTTATGGTTCATTATTTGAAAGTCTTCATTATTAGGGTGAGTGCTGTAAATAAATGTTTTAAGGTCACACTTCACTACTGACGTTGGTTCCAGTACAAAAAAAAAAAAAACGTGTATACACATGTTTGAAAAGTTTAGGCTATGAGGCTAAGTATAATGCTCCCAGAATGCTCTCTGATTATATGCAAATGAAGTGTCATTTAGTAAAATGTGTTGATGCATGCTAGTATTTCCCAAAAATATTTCTAATGGAAAATCAGTGTAACCATTTTCAACACGATTATGGGAAGCATGAAAATAAACAAACACTGACAAAGCCAACTGATCTGACATATTTTTATAAGTCTTTTAGTTTCATCAATGCGTGTCTTGTTTTGACATGGCTTTTGTAACACTTTATTGTTGTGGGAGCTACCAGGCCCTCAACATTGTAACAAACACTGGCAAACCCCCCCAAAAAAGTTTTTGAACTCTCTAAAAGCACACCAGCGGCATAACAAAGGCCCCGCAGCCGCCCTCCAGGGGGCCCCTTCAGCACAGCACCTGCCCTGAGTGAGTCTGGAGAGGGGGCTCCTCCATGTTCTTTACAAAGGGGCACCCTCCAGTTTAGTTACGTCACTGATTGCCACTGTAGTTCCTGACACTGAACAAAACTACTTTGTGTGGCAATATGCTCCTTGTGGAAGAGCAGAATGCGATCACTCACAGTAAAGCCGGCCGAAAGAGAGAGAAATAGAAGTTTAATAAAAACAAAATGTCTTTGTTAACACCAGACCTAATTAGGGACCAAGACCCACATGTAGGTAGCTTTTTGCATGTCGCAAACAGCGACTTTCGCTGTTTGCGACATGCAAAAAGCACACTGCGATGCACAAACCCAGTTTTGCGATTCGGTAACCTGGTTACCGAATCGCAAAACGGGTTTGCGACTCGCAATTAGTAAGGGGTGTTCCCTTCCTAATTGCGACTCGCAGTGCAATGTAGGATTGTTTTGTGACCGCGAACGCGGGTGCAAACCAATCGCAGTTTGCACCCATTTCAAATGGGTGCTAACACTTTCGCAAAAGGGAAGGGATCCACATGGGACCCCTTCCCCATTGTGAATGTCACTGTAAGCATTTTTTCAGAGCAGGCAGTGGTCCTGTGGACCACTGCCTGCTCTGAAAAAATGAAACGAAAACGTTTCATTTTTCATTTTTGTTATGCATCTCGTTTTCCTTTAAGGAAAACGGGCTGCATTACAAAAAAAAAAAACTGCTTTATTGAAAAGCAGTCACAGACATGGTGGTCTGCTGTCTCCAGCAGGCCACCATCCCTGTGAGGGCCGCCATTCGCGAGGGGGTCCCAAATTGCGACCCACCTCATGATTATTCATGAGGTGGGCATTTGCGAAGCCCTTGTGAATCACAGATGGTGTCAGGGACACCATCCTACATTCGGATTTGCGACTCGCAATTTGCAGGTCGCAAATCTGAACCTACCTACATGTGGCCCCAAATTCTTAAAGAAAGTCACAAAAGTGCACCCATGGTATATGTTGTACCCTATAAAATATTTGTGAACTGTATTTTAGCATGGGTAAATTCGATGTGTAGATTTGCTCATGTAAAAATCTATTGAGCATTTGCAAGTTCATTTTCCCTCCAGCCACTTTCTTCCCAACCCTGGAAGAAGTTATAATTCTGCCATTGTCAGGAGTAAATGTCCAACCTTTCTTATTATGGGAAAATATTAGAGAGAAGCTGGTAAAAATCTTTAAAACATGCAGGTTAGTAGGTTTGCAGACTCAAAGGCATTCCAGCCCTAGAACTATTGCTTACTGCTTCCTCCAGCCCCAGTATGCAGATCTGCAGAAAGGTGGCAAAATAAGGAAATTGTTACAGTAGGGATTGAAACTGCAAGTATTTAAGCCCTACTATGGTAGTAGCCCTGGCATAATCAGAGAGGCTATTATCAGAGCACTTACATAATGAGATTGCTGCCATAATTTGTCGCCACACTACATGGCACCAAAGGGACAAGTAGATCTTTTTACAGGACAAGTAGATTTGAGAAGCAACCTGTCCACTGGACAAGTAGATATTTTAATAAATTCCACACCCCTGAAGTGTGAGAGCCCCTTCACCCTTCCTAGCAGGGAAACCCATCTGCGCAGATGCAGCTGAGTGTCCTGTGTTTATGGCTGTCGGGGTGGAATACATAAGGGGAGCGGTAAACCAGCACAGACCAAACCTGGAATGGAGACAAGTGTTAAGGCAGAGATGGCAGTAACTGCAGAGAAATGCCTACTTTCTAAAAGTGGCATTTCTGAAAAAGTAATGTAGAATCCAACTTCACCAGTTAAGTAGGACTTCTCACTATCATTCCAACTATACCAAATATGACAAGTCTTTCTCTCAGATCAGAAATTACCACTGAAAAGCATATAAGGGAATCACTAATGCGAGCCTATGAGAGGAGTAGGCTTCACAGTAGTGAAAAAATACTTTGGGGGTTTTTCACTACCAGGACATGTAAAACTGAATACAGATCCTGCCTTTTACTTACATAGCACCCTACCCTATGGGTTACCTAGGGCCTACCTTAGGGGTGACTTCTATGGAAGAAAAGGGTAATTTAAGGCTTGGCAAGTAGTTTTAAAGTCTAAGTCGAAGTGGCAGTCTTAGGAAGCTGGCCTGGTGTTTGGTGAGTACCTATGGAGTTATCACCTTATACCAGGTCCGGGTATCCCCTATTAGTGAAGTGTAGGCAGTGTCCAGGAAGTCAGTGCTCCCTAGAGGTAGCTGTGAATGAGCAGGCAAGACTTATCTAGGAGACATGCAGAGCTTATGCAATGCCACTATAGTCACACAGCACTATCACACATGAAAGAACCACACAGTGTTACAAAAATAAATGTACTTTATTAGGGTAACAAATAGAATACTATGAGGCAGTCCCCCCAACTGAAGGTGAGTAAACACACTAAGTATATACACAATAGCAAACAGTGAAGAGCATAAAAAGCAATAAGCATTGGCAAAGTATTAGAAAACAGTGTAGTCCCTAGGGGAGGGTGTAGGAAGTTGGCTCTGTATGTACTATTTCAAAGTAAGAAATAGCATGCACAGAGTCCAACGGTTCCCCTTAGAGGTAAGATAGTGGCAAAAAGATAATTCTAATGCTCTATTTTGTGGTAGTGTGGTCGAGCAGTAGGCTTATCAGAGGAGTAGTGTTAAGCATTTGTTGTACACCCACAGGCAATAAATGAGGAACACACACTCGGAGACAATTCCAGGCCAATAGGTTTTTGTATAGAAAAATATATTTTCTTAGTTTATTTTAAGAACCACAGGTTCAAGATTTACAAGTAATACTTCAAATGAAAGGTATTTCATGTAGGAACTTTAGGAACTTTGAATTAACAAAATAGCATATACAGTTTTCACATAAATCACGTATAGCGATTTTAAAACTAGACAGTGCAACTTTCAACAGTTCCTGGCGGAGGTAAGTGTTTTAGTTTTTGCAGGTAAGTGAACCACCTACGGGGTTCAAGTTTGGGTCCAAGGTAGCCCACCGTTGGGGGTTCAGAGCAACCCCAAAGTTACCACACCAGCAGCTCAGGACCGGTCAGGTGCAGAGGTCAAAGTGGTGCCCAAAACACAAAAGCTTCAATGGAGAAAGGGGTGCCCCGGTTCCAGTCTGCCAGCAGATAAGTACCCGTGTCTTCGGAGGGCAGACCAGGGGGGTTTTGTAGGGCACCGGAGGGGGACACAAGTCCACACAAAAAGTACACCCTCAGCAGCACGAGGGCAGCCGGGTGCAGTGTGTAAACAGGCGTCAGGTTCACAATAGAAATCAATGGGAGACCAAGGGGTCTCTTCAGCGATGCAGGCAAGGGGGGGGACTCCTTGGGGTAGCCACCACCTGGGCAAGGGAGAGGGCCACCTGGGGGTCGCTCCTGCACTGGAGGTTGGATCCTTCAGGTCCTGGCGGCTGCGGGTGCAGTGTCTTTACCAGGCGTCGGGTCTTTGAAGCAGGCGGTCAGGGAGCCTCGGGATTCCCTCTGCAGGCGTCGTTGTGGGGGCTCAGGGGGGTCAACTCTGGCTACTCACGGTCTCGTAGTCGCCGGGGAGTCCTCCCTGTGGTGTTTGTTATCCACAAGTCGAGCCGGGGGCGTCGGGTGCAGAGTGCAAAGTCTCACGCTTCCAGCGGGAAACGCAAGTTCTTTCAAAGTTGCTTCTTTGTTGCAAAGTCGCAGTCTTTGGGTAACAGAGCTGCTGTCCTCAGGAGTTCTTGGTCCTTCTAGATGCAGGGTAGTCCTCTGAGGCTTCAGAGGTTGCTGGACCCTGGGAACGCGTCGCTGGAGCAGTGTCTTTAGAAGTGGGGAGACAGGCCGGTAGAGCTGGGGCCAAAGCAGTTGGTGTCTCTGTCTTCTCTGCAGGTTTTTCAGTTCAACAGTCCTCTTCTTCTTAGGTTGCAGGAATCTATCTTGCTGTGTTCTGGGAGCCCCTAAATTTAGGGGTGTGTTTAGGTCTGGGGGGTTAGTAGCCAATGGCTACTAGCCCTGAGAGTGGCTACACCCTCTTTGTGCCTCCTCCCTGAGGGGAGGGGGGCACATCCCTATCCCTATTGGGGGAATCCTCCATCTGCAAAATGGAGGATTTCTAAAAGTCATAGTCACCTCAGCTCAGGACACCTTAGGGGCTGTCCTGACTGGCCAGTGACTCCTCCTTGTTTTTCTCATTATCTCTCCTGGACTTGCTGCCAAAAGTGGGGGCTGTGTCCAGGGGGCGGGCATCTCCACTGGCTGGAGTGCCCTGGGGCATTGTAACACGAAGCCTGAGCCTTTGAGGCTCACTGCTAGGTGTTACAGTTCCTGCAGGGGGGAGGTGTGAAGCACCTCCACCCAGAGCAGGCTTTTGTTTCTGTCCTCAGAGAGCACAAAGGCTCTCACCACATGGGGTCAGAAACTCGTCTCTCAGCAGCAGGCTGGCACAGACCAGTCAGTCCTGCACTGAACAATTGGGTAAAATACAGGGGGCATCTCTAAGATGCCCTCTGTGTGCATTTTTTAAATAAATCCAACACTGGCATCAGTGTGGGTTTATTATTCTGAGAAGTTTGATACCAAACTTCCCAGTATTGAGTGTAGCCATTATGGAGCTGTGGAGTTCGTTTTTGACAGACCCCCAGACCATATATTCTTATGGCTACCCTGCACTTACAATGTCTAAGGTTTTGCTTAGACACTGTAGGGGCATAGTGCTCATGCACCTATGCCCTCACCTGTGGTATAGTGCACCCTGCCTTAGGGCTGTACGGCCTGCTAGAGGGGTGACTTACCTATGCCACAGGCAGTGTGAGGTTGGCATGGCACCCTGAGGGGAGTGCCATGTCGACCTAGTCATTTTCTCTCCACCAGCACACACAAGCTGGCAAGCAGTGTGTCTGTGCTGAGTAAGGGGTCCCTAGGGTGGCATAAGACATGCTGCAGTCCTTAGAGACCTTCCCTGGCATCAGGGCCCTTGGTACCAGGGGTACCAGTTACAAGGGACTTGCCTGGGTGCCAGGGTTGTGCCAATTGTGGAGACAATGGTACATTTTAGCTGAAAGAACACTGGTGCTGGGGCCTGGTTAGCAGGGTCCCAGCACACTTCTCAGTCAAGTCAGCATCAGTATCAGGCAAAAAATGGGGGGTAACTGCAACAGGCAGCCATTTCCTTACAGAGGGCCAAACCATATACTAAATAATTGGAATGTGAGATACAGTCATCCACCCATGGATGTGGAATTGGGTAGAGGGGAGCTGAAGGAACTTAGAACCCCAAGAGGTGACTACCAGAGTGACCCCAGCAAACAGGAGAGCAGAGGTAAGTGCCTGGTTTCCCCTAAACCCAATAGGAGGACACAAAAGGATTGGGGAAAACCCAAAGCAAGACTAGAAAAACCCGAAAGTGGATTCTGGCAGTAGAGAACCTGCAAAGGAAGGGGACCAAGTCCAGTTCGTGCTGAAGTATCCGGTTGTGGCAGGAGTCACTACCCACCCTTCTGTGGATGCAGGACCAGGTCAATGGGGGATGAAGACCAGCTGTGCAGCACAGGAGACAGAGGAGCGCCTAAAGTGATGCAGTTGGTGTCCCACGTTGGCTGTCTGATTGCAGTGGGTCAGTGATGCAGGAAGACCAATAACAAGCCTGGCAAATACAGAAGAGGACGAACATGAGTTGCAATGCTGAAGAGGACCAGCAAGGCCCAGGGGACTTGACACACAAAGGGGATTCTGGGGTGGCCCTCAGCAGTGGGGAAAGTCATAAGAAGAGAAGGCAGCCCTCACAAGCATTCCACTGGCAGCAAGCACAGCAGTCACAGTGAGGCCCACTCAGCACACCTGAAGAGGATTCCCACATTGCTGGAGCAGCTGAGAGGAGACTGTGCTTGGCAGGAAGAAGTGCTGGGAGCTGGAGCTACACAAAGCCTGAAGATCCCTTGAAGGAGGAGCAAACAAGCCTTGGTAGCTGCAAGAGTCATAGTGCACAGGGGTACTGTCCTGCAAGGAGAGGTAAGGGCTCACCGTCTCTCAAGTTGGACAGCTGGCAGAGAGGACCAAGGAGACCACTCCAGAACATGACCTGTGATGCAAGATCTTCGCAGCTCGGGAGTAGAGAAGATCCACGCAGCCAGTAGTCGTTGCAGTTGGTGCCTGCAGATACAGGAGAGTGACTCCTTCCCTCCAAGGGACATTTTTTCTTACTTCTTGTTGCAGGCTGGAGCCTCATTGACCTCCGAGGTTGCACAGCCAGGGAAATGTTGCAGTTGCTGGAAGGAGCGGAGAAACAATGTTGCAAAGCGGAGTCGTTGCTGAAATTGCAGAATGTTGGTTCCTGTAGAGTCCAGTTGCGGTTCCAGTGGCCAGAAGATGAAGTAAATGATGCAGAGGAGTCCTGCTTGAATCTTGCACTTCGAATCTGAGGACCCACCCAAGAGGGAGACCTTAAATAGCCCAGGAAAGGGGTTTGGTCACCTAGCAGGGTGAACACCTATTGGGAGGGGGCTGTGATGTCCCTTACCTGACCTGACCTGGCCACTCAGATGCTCCCATGGGCCTCTGCTACCTTGGATTCACGAAGGCAGAATCAAGGGGCCACCTGGAGGAGCTCTGGGCACCACCCCGGGGTTGGTGATGGACAGGTGAGTGGTCATCCCCTTTCCGTTGTCCAGTATTGCGCCAGAGCTGGGACCGGGGTTCCCAGGACTGGTGCAAACCTGTTTATGTAAGGAAGGCACCAAATGTGCCCTTCAAAGCATACCGGTGGCTTGGGGAGGCTACCCCTCCCAAGCCATGTAACACCTATTTCCAAGGGACAGCGGTTACCTCCCTCTCCCACAAGAAATCCCTTGTCTCGACCTGGTTAAGCAGCAGGAGGGCAGAGACCTGTCTGAGGGGTGGCAGCAGCTTGGTGTGCCCAGAAAACCCACGATGACTGGTAGGAGCAATGCTGGGGTTCCTTAAAGGAGCCCCCAGAGTGCATGGAATCAGGCAACCAATACTGGCAACAGTATTGGAGTTTGGTTCCAACATGTTTCATTCCAAACATGCTCAGGTTTGGAGTTACCTTATTGTAGCTGGACACAGGTAGTTACCTGGGTACAGTACATGGGACAAATGGCTCCCCCAGTGTAATGGAGATGGGGTTTATAGGGGCACCTCTGCTCATGCAGGGGTGTCTTCACACACCGGTACCTGCACCCACATTAAGAGCTAGGAGGGTCTACCATAGGTGTGACTTACAGTGACCTGGTGCAGTGATCTGTAATGAAAGGGTGCATACACCGCTTCACGCAGACTGCTGTGGCAGGCCTACAGGCACATTTTGTATGGATTCCCATGGGTAGCACTACATGCTGCAGCCCCTGGGGAATCCCTGGTGCCCCAATGCCCTGGGTACCCAAGTACAATATACAAGGGACTTATATGGGGGCACAGGTATGCCAATTGTGGGGTGTGTAAAGTTCCAAGCAACCAAATTTAGAGGGAGAGTGCACAATCACTGGGGTAGTAGTTAGCAGGATCCCAGTGAAAACAGTCAAAGCATACTGACAGCAGGCAAAACGTGGGGGTAACCATCCCGAAAAGAGGTTACTTTCCTACATCAGTGAAACTGCACACAGAGGCCTAGCAATGGCAGACCTGAGACATGGTTAAGGGGCTACTGATGTGGGTGGCACAATTTGCGCTGTATGCCCACTAGTAGCATTTAATTTACAAGCCTTGGGCACATCTAGTGCACTTTACTAGGGTCTGCTAGGCAAATTAAATATGCCTGTTGGATATGTGCCAATGTTACCATATTTAGTAGGGATGGGAGCACAAGCAATTTAGCACTGGTCAACAGTGGTAAAGTGCGCAGTCCTAAAACCAACAAATATTAGATCAGAAAAATAGAGGGAGGCACGGAAAACATTGGGGAAAGACCACTGTTGGGTCTAACAATGGGCATTTCCACAAACCTTTGAAAAACATTGTGTGGATATCCAAATGAACAAGGAAGCACAGGTGGACACAAAGTACTACAACACCTGTTTGCTAACACTTCCTAATTTCATCCCAGCCAACCCGTGTACAGTAACAATCTAATGCACAGCATGTGAATCCAGGAAAGGGTTTGTGCTACAAAACAAAATGGTTACTTACCAGTAGAAGCTGTTTTGCACCTTAAAGAGTTTTCTGGATTTACATGTGACCCACCTACCTACCTGGAAATGGGAAATGATGCAACTAAGTGGGAAAGAAAAGAACAAGAAGGAAGTATACCAGAAAAGAAAGAAAAAATAATCCAAAGATGGTGACTATGCACAGGAACATCCAGGACACTACCTGACATCACACAGGTGATGGACATCCCACCAAATGGTGGTCGACGCCCACAGGAAAAGAAAAAGGCCATTCCAAAACCAATCTCTAGGTGGTGGAATAATGTTCAGCATGGGATTCCAGGAAACTCTCCAAGCTGCAAAACTACTCGTACTGTAACCTATGTTCTCAACAGGGTGCACGCCTGCACACGCACCCTGCAACACTGAAGGGCCCAGAGTTCTTCATAGAACGTGCAGGTCACATCACAAACCAGTAGAGTCTTTGTTGTAGCTGCATGTCTTTTGCACTAGCACATGAAAACTAGTATGTTGCTTGGGCACTGCAAAAAGGGTCAAGGAACCCAGCTGGGAAGGAGATCGACGTGTAATTAGCCTAGAGGAGGAGAATATACATGGGTCTTCTGAGAGATTGAAAAGGATTGCTCACTAACAGGGTTCATTCACAGAGAGCCTGGGGCTCATTTTCTGATGTTTGCTTTCCCATTTCCCATCGACTCAACCCCCTCCTCCCCCCCCCCCCCCAACACTCCTGGTGAGCAACCCTAAATGTCTAGCTTAGGGAACAAAACACAGAGAGAAAACAGGTGGGCGTTTGGTATAAATAGCGCTTAATGCTGAGGAAGACCAGTCCCTAAGCGCCGTTCGAAGAGTAAACAGCAAACCTTACAATGCGTTCTCCTACTGCCCAAAGCTTCCCTGTTTCAGAATGTCGTATTATTATATTATTGCATTGAGACACATTTATCAAAAGTGATAGTTATCAGAACTGAAGTTTTAAAACATTAACTTTAACACATTTAGGACTTTGGCTCTGACACAGTGGAAGGGGCTGGTCAGTATATGGTATACCCAGCGTGTGGCCTACATTCTTTTTACACCTTGAGCAACATAGTGGTGGGCGTGTCAACAAATTAACAAGGATAGCAGAGTCCAGCCAAGGGTAGGCTCATACAACAGACGAGTCAAAATGGGATAAGGTGTCTTTAAACTTCAGTAAAGTGTTGTTTTTTTTTCTTCTTTTTTTAGCACATGGAAGCTTTCCACCTTATTCAGGGCCACTGGAATTATACAGCAGGAGAGGGTCAAATTATGTGGCAGGCTTGAGTAAGCTATACGTCGAGAAAAGGCAAATTATGTGGCAATATGCAGCACATTTTGAGATTGTATTAATTCATTATTGTTTCATTTTTAAGCTCATTAACAAAGTCTGGGCATTAGTTGAACCTCCTTAGTACCAGTTTAACACCCAAATATAGTAATAAGCTACAGACAGATGTCCAGTCAACCTTTGCAAAGGGTCTTCCACTGTGCAGCAAAATGGGTCTCAGCGGTTTTAGTAACTTTTGAACAGTTTGAGCTGAAAACATTTTTTTTTTAGTAAAAACGACAGATTATGCGGCAGATGATGAATTATGTGGCAAATGGAGCAAATCAACAACTATGCGTAAATCGCTACTGGTGCACAAGTTGCAGAACTCCAGTAGCTCTGACCTTAGTGCATCAGATTGGTTTTACAGTATTTATTAAAAGTGAGTTTTTAAACATGCACTGAGAAACCTTCCTGCCCCACCCTGATGACAATGCTATTAGTACACTATGAGGCAAGTCAGCTGTCATGTGTACCTTATACATAGACTAGATTCTTATTATAAATAGAACAGCATTTTAGGTTATTAATTCAGGAGGCTTTTTTTTTACAGAGCACAACCTGAATTGACATATTCCAAAGTGTTTTCTATGTTCTAATGAACAAAAAGGAGGTTTGGTGAAATAAAATATTTACCTTTTATCACACAATTAGGTATACCAAGGAAGCTGTGATCGATCCCAGATTTTCTAGTTTCACACTGCAATCAGACTACTAGATCTGTATCTCTGACATCAAAAGTTACTACTTTGTTTGTAACTCTTGGAAGATGAGATTAGAGAGTAGAGGACAAGCAGAATTCACATTTTATTTTTGGCATGTTTACACAGCACATAGCTTGAACCTAACCCAAGGACATAAGCATTCTCAGAACAGAAACCATCTGCTAAAAACGTTTTTTTTTCCAGCACAATGAAATTGTCAGAGATGTGAACCGTGTTTCCCATATGACATGGTAGGCAGCTATAGCTACGAGGCCACATTGCCTCCTGCAAAAGTTTGACTCATTTTGGGCTTGAAGGCCCAAGAGGACCTCGAGCTGAGCCAGAGCTAAGCACCCGGATTAAGCTTTCAGTGGCTCGCCCACCTCTAATGCAACCTTATACATTATTAAAACAAACGAAGCAGGATTATTTACAGCACACACCATAGACTCATATAGTTGAATGTTCTGTTACTTGTAATAATGAAGAAAAAGGAGGCCCAATGAAATAAAATATTTGCACAGAATCACACAATTTGATGAAATAGGAATAGTGTTGTGTTCATTTTCCATAATGTTGCAGCCTTCAGGACCTCTATTGCCTCCTGCACCACCACCTTCTCACGCACCACCTCCACTGTCTGTACAGTCAACAGGGGATCTTCACATTCTTTTTACTGGCCTGGCTGTACCTTGAGCCTTGCTGATCTTTGAGGCATCACTTGACACACAGCCCACAGACGACCGGTGGGACGACTGACATTGCGCTGCCCCTCCAACCACATGGGAGGCAAAGGTTTGAATCATTGGTCCTTAAATGCAAATCCCTAGAACAGCACCATGGCTTACCATGAGGTGATCCCACGGGCTGCCGCCTTCATAAGGTGGATATGCATGTCCTCCATCAAGGAAGATGAGTTCCTGGTGCAGGTAAAATGCAAATCAAAATGCTCCAACTCTTGCCATACTAAATGCATGCTAAAATCACTCCTGATTCCTTGAAACAGCCAGCCAAAGCCAAAATCATAACACGTAGGGTTGAGAAAAAATAGACCTCCCCCTCACCCAGTCCACATCAGGGTGCACGTACCACCTGACTTGATAGTGATGCATACAGCACACAAGTGGGCTTCTGCTCAGTCCACTGGTGACTGACCTTTGCCTGGCTTGGAGTGGATGAAGCTTCACACTGATTGCAAGAGGGTGGCAACAACCATTGAAGAATATCCAATTCTAGGGGCCTCCTCTCCCACAGTGACCAGCTAGTTTGGCAGCTGGAGGAATTCAGGTAGAAGGGAGAGGAAATATTCTCAGAGTGCAAGACCATCTCCAATGCCATTATCCATTGCGCCCTTGACTCCATGGACATGGCTTTTTGGAGGCATCAATACCAGAGCCCTTATTTGATGCCATGCTTGACTCCATGTTTCAACTTAAAACTGAGGTTAAGCAGGATCTTCTGAACCTGCCATTCGATGGGAAACTGTTTGGGCCGCAAGTTGACGAGAGGGTACACATGGGTTGCCTATAGAGTCAACAACACTAAGGGCAAGAGTGAAGGTGGCTGCAGTAAGAGAGCTGCCACCTCCAAGCAGTGTCTCAGTCCACCTCCCCCTGATCACACAACACGTGTTAGGGGAGGCTGCACAATTTCCTTCCTCGCTAGGAGAAAATCACATCAGACCAGTGGGCGTTAGTAGTGGTTTGCCACTGCTGCAGCCTAGAACTTCTCTCATCCTCACCTTGCCCCAACATCTTCAACAGGGAACATCTCAACCTCTTGCTTTTTCAAAAAGGCACAATAGAACAAGTGCCTCCCCATCGTTCAGTAAAGAGAGTTTACTCTGTACTTCCTCATTTTAAAGGACAGCTCCTCTGCTCCAGCAAGGAGACTACATGATGGTGTTAGACCACAAGGATTCTTACTTTCACGTCCCCATCCATCTTTCCCACCAAAGCTACCGTTACTTATTGGTACGTGGCCATCATTATCAATTCAAAGTACCTCCATGCCCAGTCACTACGGCCCTTCACACTGCCTCACAATGGTAGCCGCCTACTTGAGGATGGGCATCCACGTTTTCCTCTACCTCAATGATTGGCCTATCAAAAGCACAGGCAATGCTCAATGCTTAACCCACACCCAAGCTACCATTTCCTAGTTTTTACTACCAAATACACTGTCATCCCCTGAGTCCTCAGATTCAAAAATTCCTGGGGCGGTACTCCGCACAGTCATAGGCAAACCCTATCCAAACCTACAGAGGTTTTTGGCATTCCAGCAGCTCTTCCCACCTTTTCTGAGTGATTGTCGACTATCAGTCAGAACTTTTATATGCCTCTTAGACATGGCGACCTCTTGTATCGCCATATTACGTCATGGCTGGCACCATATGTATTAGCTGTTGGAATGCCTCCGCTTATTCGTCACAGGCGGAGGGTTACTGGGGAAATCTAGTTTTGATGAAGGCCAGCACCCATTGTGCTCCCTAGTGGTGGAACAGCAACAATCTATTGCTCTGTAGTGGTGAAACAGCAACCCTCTGTTTCCTAGACCCCATGCCGCAAGTGTGCATCACCACAGCCCCTTTTCTTGCTGGCTGGGTGGATACCTTACGCACATGACCAGGGAATGTGGGTCCCTTAATACCAGCAGTGCTGTATAAACTACCCTGTGCTCCTTGCTATACACCTCGCTCCAAAGGCCAACCTTCCACTCATTCACTGCAAAGTAGTCCTAATCAAAACTTATCCTACGACTGCAATGTATTTTCTCTAAAAACAGGATGGTACTTGCTCTCTTCCAGCCTCAATTGTAGCGCAGCAAACATGGCATCGGGCACTCTGTCTCCACAGATACCTCCTGGCGTAGTGTCTTCCGGTATGGACAATGACCTAGCAGACCTCAACAGGATGCATCATCAAGCCCACAAGTGGAAACTCCATCCCCAAGTTGTCCATCACTACTTCAGAGTTGAGACACTCCACAAATAGGCATAACTGAAAATGCAAAATGGCCAAACTACACCTCCAGATACCCACAGTCCTTGAGCATTAAAATCGTCAGGGAAATTTATTAGAGCTATTCCACCGCCTCTGCTCCTTCCACACATGGGGCAGTACATGCTGCAAACATCTCAAACTCAGATCCTGTTAGCCCGCCCCCATGTAGGCCAGACAGCCTGGTATACTAGACACTCCTCAAAATGTTAATTGATCACCATGAGAAGCTTCCCAACAGGCCGGCTTTCACAAGAATCTGTTACGTAAACTAACAGTCTGATAGCTCCAGACGGTTTATTTTCACACCCCACGTGTGTCACGAGTGAACTTAATTCAGTGTACCAATGATTGGGTGTGAAAAATAGGTTGTTGTAGCCCTGCACAACCCCAACAATGCATAGTTCAAATGCCATCCATGCTTTTGGGTTATCAACAAGAAGCATTGTTATTCCAAATGATCGTTCATTAATGGTCTACACACTTGAGATCACTAGATCTGGAATACACATTTCAACATTTATTTTAAAATAGTTAGGGGTGGACGGAGTCACACTACACGGAACTCTGCAAAGTAGTAAAAAAAAAACTGCCGTGCTGTGTGGAGTTCTGCGAGCTGGCGTGGTTCATTTTGGCACTCGTTCATGTTGTGTTTGACATGAAAGACACCACGCTGTTCGCAAGGGCGCAGCTATCTTGTTTTTCACTCTTTATGGTGCCCAACCAGTTTTTTCTATCCCATTTTATCCTTGTAATCCTCCACCCTACTAATTGATCTACCCTTCATTCTTTATTTATTTTATTAGTGTCTCTATTAATCTTTATTTGTAGGTTTTTTTTTTAAATGTTTCCTGTTTTTTTAAATTTATTTTTTACTTTTTGTATTTTTTTCCCCCCTGATTTCTTCCTTCATTATCATTTTCTTTTCCTCTTCACACCACCCCACCCAGCACCATGGCAGGTCAGGGACAAGGACAGGATAGCAGCAGCCGCTTACCTTTGGCAGCACCACCAAGGGGTGCAGCCTCTCCCCATCTTCAGCGAGAAGATGGCAGCACAAATTTATATATATATATATATTTTTTTTTTTTTGTGCAGCGGCACCTCCCCTCCATGTTGGCGGCAGGCCTGGGACGGGTGTGGGGGAGGGTGCGCAGCCTGGTTCGTAAGCACACTGGCAACGAGAGCACCCAACAGCAGTTGATGCACTGTTGGGCAGACATCGACCATGAACAGAACCTGCTCGGCCGGCTGGGCGTTGAGGTGTCGGAGCTTGGTGAATAATAGTTATTTATTTATTACTGTTGTGTGTTGTTCCACAATGCGCATCACTGTGTTGACTTACCCTGTGACAGGGAGGCGTGCTGTGGGTTTTACAGTATGTGTTCCTTTCTAACACCCATGGCATCTGACAAATTCCCAGGTTTACAAAAGTTTGTAAACCTGGGAATGAGTCACCTACGGCGTAAGGGAGACGCAACGAGAATCCCTTTATTTCTCCTTTTTTCTTTTCCTATGTTTCTCCTTTTTTCCTTTTTCTATGTGCTGCAATCTGCAGCACGCATAGAAAAAAAAAACTCCTCTTGTAATTGTTTTTTGCAGGAAGATATCCCTTCCTGCACAAAAAACATCATCCCCTCAATGGAGGCACCCTTGCAGCATGGAGCAGGTGTGCCTGCCTTGGCTCATGGCAGCCCATTGTGCGCCAACAAAGGGGAAAAGGACAGGAATGCGCTATATCTGTTGTAGATACAGCACATTCCTGCCCTCAATTTTAATGCTGGGAAGTGCTGAAAGAAGGCTTGTTGCGCTGCCCTGCGTCAAAGGTTTGTAAATAGTGTTCATAGTTTAGGAAATTTGGAGGAGGGCTTAGGTGTAGGAATTAGGAAAGTAAAATGAATAGGTCAACTCAAGTTAAGTACATCATACTAGGCAATCTGATTTAGAAAAATACAACGTTACTGTGTTTGTATCTGCTTGTCAAAAAAATATTTTTGGGGAGATTAACTGTAGCACTTGTTTTTTTTTTAATCTTCTTTGTATTACCTCCGCACCCAAGGGGAAGAAACTTTTATTTTTCACCTCTCCTCATTCCAAATCATTTTCTTTTAGTTTTACTGTGCCTGTCTACCTTTTTTTGTACTTATCGTCATTCTATGTTTTGCTAAAATCTTGTTATCCCTGCATTTATCTATTTTACATGTTTCGTCTGTGCCTGGCTTCCTTTTGTCTGTACTAGCTTTCTTCTGCTTTGTTACTAAGCTTTCATCCCTTACATATTTTGCAGAGCTGACTGGTACTTAATACTAAAAGGACAGATTTTTAGGACCTGTACTCTACCAACAAGATTGCATGCACAAGTCAGCTTTTCTACACATTTGTAAAGGTTTTCTTTGCCTCGCTCATGCCCCAAGACCTCACCATAGGTTCTCCTGGATCGACCAAAGTATTCCACCCATTTATTGCGCTTCAGTGACTTGGCTTTAGTGACTTGGGTGAGCTCTGCTCCTCCATTATGAAACTTTTGTGATTTGTCGAATTAGCTTTTCTAACAACCAACAACATTCCTGAAGTGAATTACAGAAGAAGATAGAACTGTAATGATCTATTGTTGTTTTTATTTTGATGGAACTAAATTGTGTAACATTTTCTAGCTGCACCAACCACCAGTTCTGGGGCCAGTGGCAGCACCAGTGCTCTGTACGTGGCAGTGGTCGGAGGGGGAGAACCAGCGGCAGCATGGATGGGCGCTTGTAAACATATTGTTCTTGCTTATTGACAATTACTAATACACTCACTGCAAGGGCATTGCTTGTGAAGCTCCTGGTTTACCAACAGCAGTGGGGATTGAGTTCTTGATCTTAGTGGCCCTTTCTCTTTGCAAATCAGCAGACAAAAAATCTCATAATGGTTGAATGGATGCTACAAATGATTGTTTGATGGAAAAGCAAAAAAAGGGAGGAACGGCTAAAAGAAAGAATCTAGGAAATGGTATATGAGTAAAAGGATGTGTGGGTAAAAGGAAAAGATGCATAGGTGAGTAATGGGAGTTGTATGGGTGGGTGAAAAGATAGATAAATGGGGTGAAAAGATGCCTCAGTGGGTGAAGGGTGGATGGGTAATAGCCGATGCTCAGGTGAGGAATGGGTGAATGTTAACCAACGATACTTGGGGTAAATGAATGGATAGGTGAAAGAAGGGTGTTTAAAAGGGTGGATACTGGATAGGTGAGTCTATGGATGGACAGGTGAATAAATATGGATGGCTGGATTGGAATAGCTAAAGACTGGATGCGAGAGTGTAAGCTTAAATCAAATGGGTGTTAAAGAGTGAATAAAATAGATGAACAAAAAGATGAATGTATAATTGCTTGGATCAAGGAGAAATAAGGGAGCTGTTGTGGAGAGGGGTGTACCTGCTGCTCACATAATTACTTGCTTTGCATGGTTATTAAGGCTTTGGTTCAAAGTGGGGATATTTTAATTTTCTGTCTGCTCTCTTAACTCACTGTAGATGAAGCAAGGCAGATATGTGTCCTCCCACCCATCATCATATGTCCCTCCCAATTAGGCACCAATGCTACTATGACGTAACAACAACGTGGCAGTGTACAATAGTGTATTCTTTGCAATGTGTGCATGTGCTTCAGTTAATGCAGCATTTACAAAGTTGCCAAAGGGTTGCAAACATAAAAAAGTGGCCACTCTCTCACCTCCAGTTAAAAGTTTACCCTTTTGATATTCGTCAACTACAGTGAGGCATGTGTGGGTAAAAATATCACTGTGACTGGTCTTAATCAGCCACATCAAATTCCAATGCCCCTAAGGGATCAGCACTTTTTCTGCTACTGTGCCATTGTACTTTTTAAAAAATTGTGTGAGCAGAGCACTGTTTATAATTTTCCTTTTTCTTTCCTACTTTTGCTGCTCCTGGTGAATATCATCCAACTCGCCAGGAGATAGCAGACCGGCTTCGGCAGCAGAGGCTGGAGGGCATCTGACATAAATATCGGCAGCTGGTAGCCCTCCAGGAGGAGAAGAAGGCTGAGGCAGCACTCAAGGCCGCAGGCTCTTGCTCCTCCGGCCAGACAAGCGCCTCCAGACTCCCAGTGGCACCACCATCGCAGCTGACATCACCCCATCCCAGTTCCACCGCTCCCTCCCAAAGCAAGGACCGCATATTTCAACACCATGTCCTGCAACACCTTGCGTGACTGGAGTCCTGGGTGGCACATATTGAGGCGACTCTCAATGAGATCCAGACCTGATTGTGAACACCTCACCCTCTTCTGACTCTCTTTAATTTTTTATTTTGGTGGGAGGGACACTTGTTGTGGGTGGGGAGGGAGTTGGGACAGGGTTTGAAAGTTATTTGGACTTTTCGGTGCAATTCGGATGGGGCTATTTGTTTTGGGAGAGGGGCGGGTCTGTTGTGGGTGGAAAAAGTGGGTGTTCTATTTGTAAAAATAAAACGTTATCATTTATTTTACTTGATTCATGCCTTAAATGTTTATTTTGGTGTTTTAGTTTGCAGTGCTGTCTTTTAGTGTAGCCTATTTTGAAATCTTTTTTTTTTTTTTAAACTGTCATCTACTTATACGGTTACCCTTGCTCTGTTGCCCTCTGCAGCTGAACTATATTGACCACTAGCAGATGATTGCCATTGCCTATTTTGCCTACAAAAACTTAGATACACAGACAAGTAAGACAGCATCTTCTTTAGTAGGAGTTAATTACTAACTAAAAAAGTTAATTTCAATTTATAATTCTTCTCTTACCTGAATAGATGAAGCCAGGGAGTCATTGTCTTCTTACTTCACGGTTTTTCCTAAGACGGCATATTAAGGGGGGTGGTAGGTAGTAGTAGTAGCAGGCTAGTGCGCTAAGAGGGAAGACAAAACTTAACATAAGGTGCCACTCCCACCTATGCAAACACCAACTACAGGATTGATCGAAGGGTTATCCATCACTGTCAATTCTATTGAAAGAAAAGTAAAACAGAGAATTAGGGGATCATCATATGAAACTGAGACCAGATTACCACAATGACAATATTCGACACACCGCAAAGAAGACCTGATGTGATAATAAAATCTAGCAATATCAATTTCTTCCGAGCAATGGTGGGAAGTTGTAGAACTAAACGTAGGAAATTAAATCATTGAGTCAGGAGAAGCAGGCACAGACTCAAGTGGTTAAACCGGGTTAGGCGTTTATGGAACACGCACACAAGGCATGAATGCTGATTTGAGTGGGCCAGTGTGGAATATTGCTCAGGTAGTAGAAGGTTATGCAGTGAGTTTGCTTTCACCACATCTGTTCTAGCAAGTGTTTGTGATTCATTTGTGGTGTAAAATTAAGTCACACCTCAATAAATCACACAGCCTGGGGGAAAAGGGTTAAGGGCTCGAAGAATGGACGGGAAAGAGATTTGGGGAAAGGTGTGACAAAGATAAACACTACAAAATAGAAACCGCAGCAATATTCTTTTGGGCGCTGAGCAGCACACCATCATCAATCTGTTGTGGAAGGAAACAAAGAGATAAGTATGACGCAGGTCAGTTAAATGCATTGCAAAGATATCTGCCCCAGAGAGGCCCCAGATAGTATATCTTAACTGTTATGTCTTCTAGTTTTGAAATATGGAAGATTGACTGTAACCCACCCAGTTCTAAAAATGTGATTGTTAAAAGGAAAATGATACTGTATTGCCAAATTGGGTGATGCATCTCCATTCTTCTTGGAATGTCAGCCACTCTGGTGCCTGTCTGAACCTGTGCAGTAGGTAAGCTGGAGTCTTGCACTGTCCAAGTTTTCTTCGTGCAGGAGAGAATTAGGAAAAGGCCTGTGTATTGGAAAAAACAGATGTAATATAGAGTAAAGGAAAAGGACAAAAGAAAGCGTTAAGCTTCATGAGTAGTCAGGAGTGTGCAAAGAAGACTCGGAGATAGAGCAAGAACATAAGAGAACTTTCACTTTTGAGCTAGCAATGCAGCAAACACTTACTCTGCAGCATTTCCAAATCAACAAAATTCTCTCCAGTTCACAAGCTGGGTGAGTACCAGGCCTCAGAGTCTTCGCCGTCACCATGGGTTCTCTTTGTAGTTGCAAACTTTCTCCTTTCTAACTATTGAATTAGTTCCACCCTGAGTCCTTCCATTTTCCTCCACCAGATCCAGAGTAACTCTGTCCCAATCCAAAACTGAGCAAGATCGGGCTGTGATGTGCACTGGTATTGAAGAGCAAATACAGAAACAGTATTTTTTGTGTAGGTCTTTGTTTGGTAACTAAAGTGGCTGGTTTGTTATGATGAACCAGAAAAAAAAGGAGTAGACCCTGCACACTACTTTTGAAAGACCAATCACTTTCAGGAAAAAATGATCACACTTCAACCCCAAACATTGCAAATCATTGGAAACCAGTTTTCTAATTTGTTGAACTCCCTTCCTCACTGTCAGCTACCACATAAGTCAGTCATAACTCACAAATTCACAATCAATCAATATATCACCACTTATTGGTGCAATAGTTAGTTACCTCTTCCAATCCAAGCATGGTGGTTGAACAAAATACCTCCTCTTTGATGTTATCCACACATTGGAATTAGGCATTGGCACTGGCAGTCTTTTAATCAGTGATCTTCTAGGGCAGCCCTGCTATGTGATGTAAACATAGGATAGGCAATGGCATGTGAGGGAGGGAGGCAGGCATCATCTCCAATGTTCTGAAGGGTATGTGGGGGCTTTTTCACTGTACATGGGTCCAACACCAATCCGCGCTTCTATGTGATAATAAAATCAGTGGTGGGGTAGCATAAATCTGACAAACAAAAAAGGAGCTGAACGAAAGATAATGAAAAAGGTCTATGGTGGCACTGGCATACTCAATCTGGGAAATAGAGTTCATCCTCAAACTCTGGTTCGCCCAGAATTTGGTCAGCTAACATACTTGATTCTGACCGGTTATCCTCT